>NC_139393.1:64952500-66202500 GCF_054392235.1 Sus scrofa | reverse complement strand
CTAAGAATCCCATAGTGGAATGAACTCCAACAATACTTATAGAAAATTCACAGACTGTTTAAGAAAGTTGTTACCTGTGTAAACACTGCTACTTGGACCAAAAGGGGAAGAGATAGTACAAGATAAAAAGATACTTTGGAGCCCCAAATTATTATGGGCAAGAAGCAGGCTGAGAAAAATCACTCACCTGAAAATCTAAGTTACATTTTGTATTAAAGGAATTTTAATTCAAAGGGTGGAAACCAAAGCCTAGAGTGGAGCCAAGTTTCATGGAGAACATTTCCCATGCAGTAGGCTTGAGCACTATTTAGGAAACTGCCAACACATATGCCACCCTGGTTTTCAGAAGTGCTACTAACTCTTTTTGTTTGTTTTATTTTGTTTTCTTTAGGGCTGCACCCACGGCATTTGAAATTTCCAGGCTAGAGGTCAAATGGGAGCTACAGCTGCTGGTCTATACCACAATTACAGCAACGCAGGATCCAAGCCCCATCTGCAACCTACACCACAGCTCACAGCAACCCAGGAATGGAAACCTCATCCTCATGGATACTAGTTGGATTCATGTCCACTGCACCACAATGGGAACTCCAGTGCTACTGACTCTTGACTGCTCTGTGCTTCTTCCCCACTTCCCCTTTAAAATGGGAGTGTCTATAGTAGTTACTTTATAGTGATCCTACTATTGGATGTTGAGATGAACAGGGTTAAACATGTCGACAGAATTTCTGATTAAGAGGAATGGTCACTGAAGTTCCTGTGTGGCTCAGTGGGTGAAAGATCCTGCATTGTCACTTCTATGGCTTGGGCTGCTGCTGTGGCACAGGTTCAGTACCTAGCCCCAGAGATTCTGCATGCCTGCAGGTGAGACCAAAAAAAGAGGAATGGTCTTCCAGGAGTAGTACACAAAAAAATGTACCCAAGAAGCCTCACTGGTCTCTGAATCTAAATTAGATGACAGGATCCTAAAATTCAAACCTGATACCAGTGAGATAGTAGATGAGTCTTTTGAGGATCTTAGGTGCTACAGAGTTTAAAATACACGGGGGGGGGGGGGAGTGAACAATTTGTGGTCAGAAAGCTATGATTGTCTTAAAATACGTCAATTAATCATGTGATACAATATGGGGATCTAATTTATCTTCCCTTGAATATGAGCTGGGCTTAGCAACTCACTTTTAACCAGTGGAAGGTAGCAGACTGACATTGTGTGAGTTGGGAGTCTATGCTAGAAAAGTGAAATAGCTTCTACGTGTTTTTTTGTTCTGTTGGGAGAGTTGTTTCATTTTGTTTTTACTTTTTATGTGGCCATATACTATATTTCCAATTATCCTAATTTTATATCACTATAGAAATTTCACTACATCCTAATAGTTCAGAACAGCCTAAGTCACATTCTCTGTGGTTCAGTGAATTAAAACAAGGAATATGTATTTTGGAAATACATACAAATTGCTTATAATTAATTGATATAATATAATCTGTAGTGAAGGCGACATTAGATCTGAATCTGGAAGCACTGAGACTAAAGTCTCTGCCACCTAAAAGGCGAATAGTTAATCATAATTTGCTGAATCAATCAATGCAAACATGCTTGGTAAAGACCTAAGAGCATTAGAGATGGTCTAAGTTTATGTAAGTAGGGAATGAACTGGGAATTCCTCTGCCATATAAAAATCAGAAGAAATTCATATTTTGGACTGTAGTATTTTTTAAATAGTTTTCTCTTATTCCTTTTTTCACTATGGTAATTAACAAATTAAAGCACAGGAATAGAATCAGAATGTGCTACTAACTTACTTATCAGTATTCATTTAACTGATAATTTTAGCTTGAACTAAAAGAGTGAATTTGTAAATCTTACACACAATTTTGGGTCTCATACAACAAAGTGTGAATAAGTAAATGTTATTAACCTGAAAGGCTAAATAAAGGTTAGGGGAGTGTCCTGATTCTGATCTTTTTACATATTCTTCCCTTCTCATTTCTCCACTAAAGGATAATGCATCACAATTCAGAAAAGCTAGAAAACCTGCAAGTTTCTCCAGTTGCTTCTCATAAATCTTCATATTTGCAGCTAGATATACCAGAAACAAAATGTTTTAGGTAAAGTACATTCTATCTCCACACAAAAAGAAAATATAATCTAGTTGTTTAGCTCACGAGCTTCCAAATCTAACAACGCTGAATTTAAAACAATTTAAAACAATTCAATTCTAAAACAAGGAACTGTCTTTTAAATTACATAAAAATCAAATGAAATGAGCAAACCTGTATAAATGTCCATTTTATATATTAATGTTTTTACATGGGAACTGATTTCTCCATTTTTGATTGTTTCCCATTATGTAGAGAGAGAAATACTCCGGAGACATGAAAAGATTTCTATCACAAAGTACACGGCATGAGTCCATTCAGCTGACCACAGGATACTGCTACATCTCTGCTGGATTAAAACTTCAAACCCATTAAACGGGGTGGAAGCACTGTGGCTTCCGAAGTCAAAAGTTCAGCAGGGAGTGTTTCAGGATGTTTCTTACCTCTAATTTTCTCTAATAACCCAGATTCTGTTGTCATCTCTTAGGGCACAGTGGTCAGTAACTGCCATGATTCTCTGTCCATAGTTGGTCAGGTGAGAACCTATTTTCTCCATTAACTGGTGAAGCAGCAGTGACACTTAGGAAAAAAGAAGAAGAAGGAAAAAAACTGCTTTAAAACATATTGTGATATGTTTTTATTCTGAAGTCAGGAAAGATTACGTTAGGGAAGCTATGTATGGTGCTGTCACCTTTCGACTCTTGGCTTACCCTGTTGATTATAAAGAACTTTGAGGTGGAATAAAACAAATCATTCCATTTTGTGAGACTGACATTTTCTTCTCTTGCCATATCGGGTAACTGAAGAACTAACAAGGGAATGCTTTTCTAATTTTCTAGCTGTGCATCTAGCAAGCAGTTTTCTAAATGCTATAATCTTTAAAGGCCATATAGTGATCACATTTTCAGAATCACTGTTATAGACACACTGCTTTAGAAAAAAATAATCGTTTTTATTCTGTCACCCCATAAACTACTCCCAATTTTATTATCTCTATAATAACTTGTGTGTTGTGCTTTCTACCTAATCTAATAAAAACACTGATTATTAATTGCTGATGGTGCTGCTGCCTATTCCCTATTCCCCGAGTGGAATTACTGAAGATTAGGTTCTATTTTGGTGATAGGTTTATAGACAGATTGATAGATAGACACATGCTTTTTAGTAAATACTCATTTGCAAATTTAAAGTAATTCCTTTCTCTGATTTGTATAAATATTATATGAAGGTATGCACTAGAGGAAATTAGTTCAAAGGGAGTATACACACACACACACACATATATATATACACTCATGTTATTCTAATTATATTATTTTTAATTAAAAAAAAAACTTTTGGAGTTCCCATCATGGCTCAGTGGTAAACGAATCCACCTAGGAACCATAACGTTGTGGGTTCGATCCCTGGCCTTGCCCAGTGGGTTAAGGATCTGGCGTTGCCGTGAGCGGTGCTGTAGGTCGCAGACGTGGCTGAGATCCCACGTTGCGTGGCTCTGGCGTAGGTTGGTGGCTGCAGCTTCAATCTGACCCCTAGCCTGGGAACCTCCATATGCCACGAGAGCGGCCCAAGAAATGGCAAAAAGACTAAAAGACAAAAAAAAAAAAAAAAAAAAAAAAAAAAAAAAAAAAAAAAACTTTTGTTTTTTAGGGCCACATGTGTGGCATATGGAAATTCCCAGCCTAGGGGTAAAACTGGAGCTACAGCTGCCAGCTTATGCCATAGCCAGAGCAATGTGGGATCTGAGATAACATCTGTGATCTATACCACAGCTCATGGCAACACAAGATCCTTAATCCACTGAGGGAGGCTAGGGATGAAACCTGCATCTTCATGGTCACTAGTCAGGTTCATTACCACTGAGCCACAATAGGAACTCCTCTAATTATATTCTTAAATGCTACAATGAGAGATTCAGAAAAACATTAGGAAAGAAAAGGCGGTTTTTTTCTGGTTTTATTATTCTCTGGACAGTGAAAATATTTACTAATAAAAGCAAATTAATTTCATGGAGTAATCATGCAAATTTTGGAAGCAAACTATTGGTGGTTATATAAAATGTGCTTTCTTAAATTTTACATTTCTTTTAAAAAGTTAAGGTTTTCTCAATTGGTGTATATAGAGAAGATAGTAAATATAATTCAAAGATATTAATTAAAAAAAAAACAGGTTTTTTTTAATCCTCCATTATGTTTTTAAATATTTTTCAGGGACAATTTTTTTTTTTTTTTCCTAAACACACACTTTTGGAAAACTTTCCCCTGATTTACCAATTTAGGTCTTTTTCTGTGTAACATCTCCAGGGAAAGTTAAAAACTTATGTATCTGAAACCACTACTCTCTACATACTCACCACATTTTACCTTACAATTTTTTATTAAGCTAATAGATTTTACCTAACTTAGGTTAAATCAAAGTGGTAAGTTATGAACCGAAAGTCTTCATCAATAATCTTTTGCTTGTCCTGTTGCTGCAATTTTATTTTTTTCCTAGTTTCCTATGTAATTAATATCATTTTCTCCAAAGGTCTAACATTTAATCACATGGTAAAAACAAATATTTATGTATATTAACACACATTACTTCTATTATTCTTTTAACGAGAATGCTTTCTGGAGCCTTCCAGTTTCCTTGTTCTGTAGATTATTTTCTCTATAGAACTTTATAGATCTTTTCGCCCAACAGTTTTTCTGGGAATCTCCTTTTTCTGCTCTTTTGTGACACATTGTCTATTTTATTGATCCACTCTCTTTCTCTTTCTTGAATATGATAAATATAATGTCTAATAGCTTACTGTTTAAAGGTGTGCGAAATGTACACTTTCTGGATGGTGATTCAAAATATTTTTATTCTATTCTTATACATGATTGCTATTTAAACCTGGGATAGATTGCTGACATAACATGAAAATCATTTCTATCCAGGAATTTTAGAGACATTTTTGGGATGTTTTCTAGTTTCTGCAGTTAGGAAATTTTATCACATTCTACTTGCTCGTATCTTTTATGCGACTTAGAAGATCTCCCATTTTCCACGATTCTGGTCCATCAACGCCCTGATTTCTTTGAGTATCTTCAATTCTAATTGTCTCTCCAACTCTGCAATATTGACTAAAACCATATAGGCTTCTTTGCTCCTTTCCAGAAACTTGATGCTTACAGTTGCATCAAGAAAGAGTAAATGTCCTAATAGAAAAAGCAGCTTATACACGCGCTTGTCTGTTTCTATTCTCTACATCATCTTGGCGTATCAAATTCTGACTGCATTGGCAGACCTTTAAATTTTCAAATAGAAATTTATATTTTAAAAGTTTTATTTAGTACTTTTCTATTTTTTTGTTTTTGTTTGTTTGCTTTTGTCAGAAATTTAGTAAGGTAAAAGCTATACCAGCAATCTTTTAGGCACTGATGAACAATGGACCAAGGGCAACACCATCAAACTCATGTGCTCTGATATAGACTGAGATCCTTCCAGGATTAATTTATTTACAATTGTTTTGTAAAAAAATGTTCCAAATAGGATGTAGCAAGTTTCAAGTAAAACTGTTTCATGTCATTATTTGCTTAGTTTCTCAAACTATTTATAGAGCAATAAAATGCACATGACATTACTATATCAAATTATATCTTCTATCAGAATTCCCTCTGTGGCACAGTGAGTTAAGGATCCAGGATTGCAGCAGCTGTGTTGTAGGTTGCAGCTGAGGCTTAGATTTGACCCCTGGCCTGTGAACTTCCACCTGCTGTGGGGAAAATAGTATGTTTATCAATAAAGCCAGGACATGTAATTTTTTTTGGGGGGGGGGGGCTTTTAGGGCAGCACCCACAGCATATGGAAGTTCTCAGGCTAGGGGTCAAATTGGAGCTAAAGCTGCCCACCTACACCACAGCCACAGCAACTCGGAGTCCAAGCTGCATCTGCAACCTACACCACACCTCACAGCAACACTGAATCCTAACCCACTGAGCAAAGCCAGGGATCAAACCTGCATCCTCATGGATCCTAGTTGGGTTCATTAACCACTGAGCCACTAAGGGAACTCCCAGGACATACAGTATTTGGATTATGTATATAAATTAGTCATTTAGACTCCTCAACTAAATTTACATAAGTCATGATAGATGCATGACAAAAATTTGAAGCATATTTTCTCTATGTCAAATTCATCAGTGTGTAAAGAATAATGCCATTTTCAAGGACTTAAAATGGCAGATGATTAAGTCAGACCATCATTTAGCACATTATAATACACTATGTGTTCCCAACATATCCCAGAATATATTAAATATATTCTTAAATATTTTAAAGATATTTCATGTAGGCAGTTCCCATCATGGCTCAGTGATTAATGAATCTGACTAGGAACCATGAGGTTGTGGGTTCGATCCCTGGCCTTGCTCAGTGGGTTAAGGATCCGGCGTTGCAGTGAGCTGTGGTGTAGGTTGCAGACGCGGCTCGGATCCCGCGTTGCTGTGGCTCTGGCGTAGGCCGGTGGCTACAGCTCCGATTCAACCCCTAGCCTGGGAACCTCCATATGCCGTGGGAGCGGCCCAATAAATGGCAAAAAGACAAAAAATAAAATAAAATAAAAATATTTCATGTAGGAGTTCCCGCTATGGTGCAAAAGGATCAGTGGAATCTCTGTAGCATCAGGACACAGGATTGATCCCTGGATGGCACAGGGGGTGAAAGGAACCGGCATTGCTGCAGCTGCAGCATAGGTTGCAATTGTGGCTCAGATCTGATCCCTGGCCCAGGAACTCCATATGCTGAGGTGTGGCGAAAAACAACAACAACAACAACAACAACAAAACATGTAATTCTGATATAGATGAATAAAGTGACAAGCACATGTGAGTGAAAAACGTATTTTTAAGAAATTATATCCATTTTTTTTACTAACGGAGAAAACAAATTTTTAATTAATTCGGCCTCCACTGACAACACTTAAATAGTATCAACACCCAGTCTTTTTTTAAATTTTTTTTATTTTCCTTTTTTTTGTTACTCAAATAAATTTATCACATTTGTAGTTGTATAATGATCATAACAATCTGATTTCACAGGATTTCCATCCCACAGCCCAAGCACATCCCCCCACCCCCCAAACTGTCTCCTCCGGAGACCATAAGTCAGCATCTATTCTGCAAAGAAGTTCAGTCTGTCCTTTTTTCAGATTCCACATGTCAGTGAAAACATTTGAGGTTGGTGTCTCATTGTATGGCTGACTTCACTTAGCATGATAGTGTCTAGGTCCATCCATGTTGCTAAAAAAGCCAGTATTTCATTCCCTTTAATGGCTGAGTAATATTCCATTGTGTATATGTACCACATCTTCTGGATCCACTCCTCTGTCAGTGGACATTTAAGTTGTTTCCATGTCTTGGCTATTGCAAATAGTGCTGCAATGAACATCAGAGTACATGTGTCTTTGCAAGTCGTGATTTTCTCTGGGTAGATGCCCAGGAGTGGGATTGCTGGATCAAATGGGAGTTCTATTTTAGTTTTCTGAGGAATCTCCATACTGTTTTCCACATTGGTTGCACCAATTTACAATCCCACCAACAGTGTACCACAGTTCCTTTTTCTCCATACCCTCTCCAGCGCTTATTGTTTGTAGGCTTTTTTATGATGGCCATTCTGGCTGGTGAAAGGTGGTACCTCATCGTGGTTTTGATTTGCATTTCTCTCATGATGAGTGATGTTGAACATCTTTTATGTGTTTTTTGGCCTTCTGTATGTCGTCTTTGGAGAACTGTCTGTTTAGATCTTCTGCCCATTTTTGGATGGGGTTGTTTGTTTTTTTGGTATGGAGCTGCAGAAGGTGTTTATAAATGTTGGAGATTAATCCTTTGTCAGTTGATTCACTTACAAAGATGTTCTCCCATTCTGTGGTTTGTCTTTTCGTTTTGTTTAGCATTTCCTTTGCTGTGCAGAAACTTTGAAGTTTGAGTAGGTCCCATTTGTTTGTTTTTGTTTTTGTTGTCAATACTCTGATAGGTGGATCTGAGAAGATGTTGCTGTGGTTTATGTCGGAGAGTGTTTGGCCTGTTTTCCTCTAGGAGTTTTATAGTGTCTGGTCTTATTTCTAGGTCTTTAATCCATTTTGAGTTTATTTTTGTGTATAGTGTTAGGGAGTATTCTAATTTCATTCTTTTCCATGTGGTTATCCAGATTTCCCAGCACAACTTATTGAACAAGCTGTTCTTTCCCCATTCTATTTCTTGCCTCCTTTGTCATAGATGAGTTGGCTGTAGGTGCGTGGGTTTAATTCTGGGCTTTTTAACCTGTTCCACTGATCTGTATTTCTGTCTTTGTGCCAATACCATATGGTTTTGATGATGGTTGCTTTGCAGTATAGTCTGAAGTCCGGGAGCCTGATTCCTCCAGCTCCTTTTTTATTTTTCAGGATGTCTTTAGCTATTCTGGGTCTTTTGTGCTAACAAACTTTAAAATATTTTGTTTGAGTTCTGTGAATATGTCCTTGGTAAATTGATAGGGATTGCATTGAATCTGTATATTGCCTTAGGTAGTATAGTCATTTTGATAATATTAACTCTTCCAATCCAAGAGCATGGTGTATCTTTCCATCTATCTGTGTCATCTTTGATTTCTTTCATCAGTGGCTTATAGTTTTCAGAATACAGGTCTTTTGTCTCTTTAGGCAGGTTTACTCCTAGGTATTTTATTCTTTTGGATGTGATGGTAAATGGGATTACTTCCCTAATTTCTCTCTCTGTTCTTTCATTGTTAGTATATAGAAATGCTGTCAAATTCTGTCCATTAATTTTGTATCCTGTGACTTTGCCAAATTCATGGATGAGCTCTAACAGTTTTCTGGTAGAGTGTTTAGGATTCTCTAGGTATAGTATCATGTCATCTGCAAATAGTGATAGTGTTACTTCTTCCTTTCCAATTTGGATTGCTTTTATCTCTTTTACTTCCCTGATTGCCATGGCTAGGACTTCCAAAACTATGTTGAAGAGTATTGGAGAGAGTGGACATTCTTGTCTTGTTCCTGATCTCAGCAGGAATTCTTTCAGCTTTTCACCATTGAGAATGATGTTCGCTGTGGGTTTGTCATATATGGCCTTTATGATGTTGAGGTAGGTTCCCTCCATGCCCATTTTCTGAAGGGTTTTTATCAGAAATGGGTGTTGGATTTTTTCCAAGGCTTTTTCCGCATCTATTGAGAGCATCATATGGTTTTTTATTCTTCAGTTTGTTAATATGGTGTATCACACTGAAAGATTTGTGGATATTGAAGATCCCTTGCATCCCTGGGATAAATCCCACTTGATCATGATGGACAATCCTTTTAATGCATTCTTGGATGTGGTTTGCTAGTATTTTGTTGAGGATTTTTCCATCCATGTTCATCAGTGAAATTGGCCTGTAATTTTCTTTATTTGTGGTTCCTTGTCTGGTTTTGGTATTAGGGTGATGATGGCCTCATAGAATGAGTTTGGGAGTGTCCCTTCCTCTGCAATTTTTTCGGAATAGTTTCAGAAGGATAGTTGATAGCTCTCTTCTCTAACTGTTGGCTAGAATTCACCTGTGAAGCCATCTGTTCCTGGACTTTTGTTTGTTGGAAGTTTTTTAGCCACAGTTTCAATTTCAGTTCTTGTGATTGGTCCATTCATCTTTTCTACTTCATCTTGGTTTAGTCTTGGAAAATTGTACTTTTCTAAGAATTTGTCCATTTCTTCTAGGTTTTCTGTTTTATTGGCATATAGTTGCATATAGTAGTCTCTTATGGATCCTTTGTATTTCTGTGATATCGGTTGTTACTACTCCTTTTTCATTTCTAATTTTATTGATTTGCGTCCTCTCTCTTTTTTTCTTGATAAGTCTGGCTAAGAGTTTATCAATTTTGCTGATCTTTTCAAAGAACTAGCTTTTCATTTCATTGATCTTTTCTATGGTTTTCTTCATTTCTATTTCATTGATTTCTGCTCTGATCTTTATGGTTTCTTCTACTAACTTTAGGTTTGGTCTGTTCTTCTCTCTTGAACTGCTTTAGATGTAAAGTTAGCTTGTTTATTTGGGCTTTTTCTTGTTTCCTGAGGTGGGCTTGTATTGTTATAACCTTTCCTCTTAGAATGGCTTTTGCTGCATCCCATAGGTTTTGGAGTGTCGTAACTTCATTGTCATTTGCTGCTAGGTATTTTTTAAATTCCTCTTTGATTTCTTCAGTGATCCATTGGTAGTTTAGTAGCATGTTGTTTAGTCTCCACATGTTTGTGTTTTTTGCAGTTTTTTTCTTGTTGATTTCCAGTCATATAGCATTGTGGTTGGAAAAGATGCTTGATATGATTTCAATTTTATTAAAGTTACTGAGGTTTTATTTGTAGCCCAGGATATGATCAATATTAGAGAATGTTCCATGTGCACTTGAGAAGAATGTATATTCTGTTGCTTTTGGATGGAATGTCCTATAAATATCTATTAAATCCATCTGGTTTAATGCTTCATTCAGGGCCTGTGTTTCCTTATTGATTTTCTGTCTGGTTGATCTGTTCATTGATGTAAGTTTGGTGTTAAAGTCCCCCACTATTACTGTGTTATTGTCAATTTGTCCTTTTAAGGTTTTTAGCAGTTGACTTATATATTGTGGTGAACCTATGTTGGGTGCATAGATATTTAAAATTGTTAGATCTTATTCTTGGATTGATCCATTTGGTTTAGTGTGGCTGAATTCTCTCAACTTTTGCTTATTTGTGAAGTTTTTGATTTCTCCTTCAAATCGGAATGACAGCCTTGCTGGCTAAAGTAATCTGGGTTGGAGGTTTTTTTCCTTTCATCACGTTAAGTATATCGTGCCACCCACTTCTGGCCTGCAGAGTTTCTGCTGAAAAACCTGCCAATGACCTTATTGGGGTTCCCTTGGATGTTACTTGTTTCTTTTCCCTAGATGCTTTCAAGATTTTCTCTTTGTCTTTAATTTTGGTCAGTTTGATTACTATGTGTCTCAGTGTATTCCTCCTTGGGTTTATTTTATGTGGTACTCGTTGTGCTTCCTGGATTTGAGTGAGTGATTCCTCCCCCATGTTAGGGAAGTTTTTGGCTATTATCTCTTGGAATATTTTTTCTGTCCCCTTCTCTCTCTCTTTTCCTTCTGGCACCCCTATAATACGGATGTTGATGTATTTAATGTTGTCCCAGAGTTCTCTGAGACTCTCTTCATTTGTTTTCAATCTTTTTTCTCTTTTCTGTTCTGCATCCATAATTCCCACTAATCTGTCCTCCACCTCGCTTATTTGTTCTTCTGCCTCCTGTATTCTGCTGTTAGCTGCTTCTAGGGAATTTCTTATTTCAGTTATTGTATTTTGCATCTCTTCTTGTTTAAGTTTTATATCTTGTATTTCTTTGCTCAGTGTTTCCTGTAAGTTATCCATCTTTGCCTCCAGTTTATTCACACTGGCTTGCATCATCTTCAGCATCAACAGTCTAAAGTCTTTTTCCTGGAGGCTGAGAATCTCCTCATCGCTTAGCTGATTTTCTGGGGTTTTTCCTTCCTCCCTCATCTTTTCATTTTTATAGGTTTTTGGTGTGGTTACCTTTTTGCAGATCATAAAGATGTAGCCTTACTTCAGGTTTCTGTACCCTTGTGGCTGAAGTTGGTATGGGGGGCTTGCTGTAGGCTTCCTGATGGGAGGGGCTGATGCCTGCCCACTGGTAGGTGGAGCTGATTCTAATCCCTCTAGTGGGTGGGGCTTAGTCTCTGGATGGGATTAGAGACAGCTGTGTGCCTGAGGGGTCTTTAGGTAGCCTGTTTACTGAGGGGCGGTGCTTTAATCCCACCTGGATTGTTGTTTGCCCTTAGGCTTCTCAGTTCTGACTGATGGGTGGGGCCATGTTTTCCCAAAATGGCCACTTCCAGAGAAAGGCATGCTGCTGAATATTCCCAATGAGCTTTGCCTTCAGTGTTCCTCCCTCACAACAAGCCACATTCACCCCTGTTTTCCCAGGATTTCCTCCAAGAACTGCAGTCAAGTTTGACCCAGTTTCATATGGAGCCTTTGTTTTGCCCTGGGACCCAGTGCATGTGAAAGTCTGTGTGCTCCTTTTAAGAATGGGGTCTCCATTTCCCCCAGTCCTATGGAGCTCCTTGGCACAAGCCCCACTGGCCTTCAATGCCAGATGCTCCAGGGGGCTCTTTCTCCCTGTGCCAGATCCCTACACTTGAGTGTTTAATGTGGGGCTCAGAACTCTCACTCCTGTAGGTGAATCTCTGTGAACCAGTTAGTTTCCAGTCTGTGGGTCTTCCCACCCAGGAGGTATGGGATTGTTTATATCATGAAATCACCCCTCCTACCTCTTAATGTGGCCTCTTCTTTTTCTTCTGGAGTAGGGTATCTTTTTTTAAGGTTTCCATACATTTGGGTGAAGAATGCTCTGCCTTTAGTTGTGAATTTTGTTGTTTTTAGGAGAGAAGTTGAGCTCCAGTCCTATTCCACCATCTTAATCCCATCCTCTCAACATCCAGTCTTATAACACAATTTTTTATCTCAAAAATTATACCACTGAGTATTCAAATGGCCTGATTATATATATTATGCATATTTATATTCATTACATATAAATAATAATGCACATATGTATAAATGTATATACACAGCCTATTTGAATTTACAACTTCAAGTAATGCCCATTTATAATAGAGCACTTTACACAAGTCGTTTTTTAGAATTATAGTTGATTTACAATGTCCCTTCAATTTCTACTCTATAGCAAATTGGCCCAGTCAGACATATCCATACATTCTTTTTTTTCATACTATTTTCCATCATATTCTAACCTAAGAGACTGGATATAGTTCCCTGTGCTATATAGTAAGACCCCATTGCTTATCCATTCTAAATGTAATAGTTTGCATCTACCAAGCTCAAACTCCCCATCCATCCCACTCCCTCTCCCCTCCCCCCCTGGCAAACACTGGTCTGCCCTCCATGTCTCTGATCTGTTTCTGTTTTATAGATAGACTCATTTGTGCCGTATTTTAGATTCCACATATAAGTAATATCATATGGTATCTGTCCTTCCCTTTCTGAGTTACTTCACTTAGAATGAGAATCTCTAGTTGCATCCATGTTGCTGCAGATGGCATCATATTGTCCTTTTTATGGCTGAGTAGTATTCCATTGTATGCATATACCACATTTTCAATACATATTACTAAATGAAAGAATTAATATGAAAAACTGCATACTATATGATTCCAAGTATGTGACCTTCTGGACAAGATAAAATTATGGATACACAAAAAAGATCAATATTTGCCAGTTTGGGGCTGAGGGAAGGGATGAATAGGAAGAGTACTTTTAAAGCTGAGGTTGCTAAAGTCTAAAGCAAAAACAAATCTTCTATCCATGAAGTTATGAAAAAAGAAAAAGATACCTGTGCTAATTTTGCTGTTGTGTCTCAAACTGCAGAAATTACTGCCACAGTGAGTGGTTATATACTGAGGTTAAGATGGAAAAGGCATTAAATTTGTATAAGATACTTTGAGACAAAGGGAGGGTGAGAGAGACACTAGACTTACATAACTTTTATTACATGATATTGTTATAATTATTCTATTTTATTATTAGTTGTAGTTGTTGTATGTTACTGTGCCTAATTTATCAGTTAAACTTTAAAAGCATAGTATATTTAGGGTTCAGTGCTACTTGCAGTTTCAGGTATCCACTGAGAGTCTTGGAAAGTATCTCTCCCTCCAGATAAGGGCCAGGGGTGGGTACTGTATGGTCTATTTCCAGTTAGGTCCAAAGCTGCCAATTAAATTGATTAGTCCTGGTAATGTGGAAAAGATACATACAATTTCTGTGATTCAGTTTTTCTCCCCAGTAAAAGAATCAGTATTGTTTTGATGGTAGGAAAACACTTAACACTTCTCTAACAGTCTATTCATCCCCCAAAATATAAAATACTTCTCAATATAGAAGTAAACAGACACCCTTTCAGCGGCCACACAACAGGCTGTTTCAGCATCGCTTTTGCTTTCACAGCCCTTGCTGGTCATGTAAGTGGAGCATGCTGTTTGCACTGGTCTATTCTCTCACAGGGAGGGGTGGTTTCCAGTTGATGTGTTTGATTGCTTTTCTGTATACAATTTAAACCCTGGAATTTTGTGGCTTTTAAACAGCAACCTAAGGTAGATTATGTGTTCCCCTGTAAGACTGCCAATTTCAGTCTTTTTGTGAGGATAAGAGATAAGAGATAGGGGTTAGAACCAGGGGAAATCATCAAAGGAATGTAAAGAGAGCCCGGGCACAGAAAGAAGAATAAAAAAATAGAGGTCACAGGGAAAATATTCTTGTTATGCATCTGCTATTTCCAAAGTGGGTGAGTATGTTTTCAACTTCAAATCCTACGTTGAATCAACTACTCTTCCCAGCACTCTGTTTCTTGCTGATGATATTCTTGTTCCACACTCCTGTTCCTGCTGAGTGAGTTTTGCATTTTTATAAGGTCTGATTATAAAATGAGCGACCTTAAATCCACTGCTACCAAGGGATTCCTGCTAATGGGTTTAGTCTAAATTATGGTAGTGGTAAGATAAATATGTCCACTCAACCATGTGTTTATACCTTTCTCCATTTCATTTTATATCTTATTGATAAAACTGAATTAAATTGTCAAGATTCACAGTAAATGATCTGGTGTTCAGTATTCCCTAGTCCTAAATGTTAACAGTCCAAAGTTCAGAAGCATATACTTTTTTCTGGCTAAGTGAAAATATGTTTAAAAGCATGAGGTATTTTAGAAAATGTGAGATTATGTTTCCCTCAAGTACTCAGATAAGATAATTGAATGTTTTTCCTTTTTGATATGTCCTCTTAAATCTGCCCTTATTTCTATGGAAGGTGTCATATATCAAGGTGATGGAGTTGCTGAGATGCTAACTGTACAATAATTCAGAGACTGAAGAAAATGCTTTATTAAAATAGTAAAGGATGTACCATAAAATAGGGGGGGATTTAGGGTAGGTGATGATACAGTTTGGATAGATTTTTGCTTGGTGGCCACCTAGGCCACCTTTCCCCCAAATGGCTAATCGTAACACCATCCTTTGTTTGTTTCCTTATTTGCTTTCAGTAATACATCATTTCTCATAGATACTTATTTCAGTTTGAATATGGAGAAACATCAAAGTCCTTCTAGATTACCACTAAGACAACCTTTATCAAAAATGTACAGAATATCCTAGTGCCTTCCTTTCCTCATGTCTCAGCAGGTTAAAGTCTCATATTATACACTGCAGACCAAACAGTCCTTCTAACTGAAGAGCCTTCCTAGCTTTCGGAAATTAAAGTCTTAATATGAAAAATCACTTTCTTAAAGTTTATTAGCACTTCATACTCTTTCTAAGATGCGGATTATATTCCTAACCATATTATGAGACTTTGATGATCTGTCCTTTCTATAATTTTCTCATTTCCAGGCACCTGCTACAAGCCTATTCTCTGATCACGTTCCAGAATATTTCACAGGTCCCCATATTTCCATGCTCTTGAACATGGTACAATGTCTGCTTCTTCGCCTTGGTGACTTCCCCTAAACCCTCCTGCAGACTTGACTCAAGTGTATCTCCCCATATAAACAAAACCTTAATGACTTTAATATTTTTATTTGCTCTAACCGTCACATTGTTTTCATTGTCCAGGCTGTCATTTCTTTAATACCATATACTGCCATCTTTGTCATTAATATAAATTGCCTGTGTACTAACCACTCAAGTCTCTATCATTTCACTGGTGCACTTTTATGAGCTTATACTATTTATCTGAGCTGTATTTTTATGATAGGTACTTTTATCAAGTAGAATAAATTTTACAGCTTTTTGTTCTTCATGATTTCCATGGTTCTTCTTAACTGGCCTTTTGCATTTTAGAAACAGTGTTTCAATTTCTCTGTGCTATTTGTTCATATTTTGGGAAGAAGTACATTGACTCTCTAGATCAATTCGAGGAAAACCAATGTCTTTGCTTTTTGCATCTTTCAAATCATTAATATAGAAAATATATCTCTTTATTCCTTTTAATAAAGCTGTATGGATTTACCACATAGGCTTGCAATTTGACATATTTTATGAATTATATATTTTTATTTCCAGCAATATTCTTGCTTAAAAATCTTACGCAATAATAGCTACATCCACTTTATTTATTTAGTGTGGGTATGGTATAACTTTACAGTCATTTACTGACACAATTTTCAGTATTTGTTTACTTAAAATCTGTTTCTCATAAACAGAATATTTCAAAATATAGAATGAAAAATTTGTTATTCAAGTATTCACTTATGCTTGATTGATATGACTGATATATTTACATTTAAATTTGCCACTTTAGTATTTTATTTCTAACATTCTTTTCTTCATACAACTTTTTTCACAGGTTGCTTTCTTTTGATTACATTATTTTATTATTTCATCTCTCCCCCTCATAGTTTCTTTCTTAGGTGGTTCTTTAGTGAATACCACGTGTGTGCTTTACTTATGGAAACACACTATAAATTAGCACTTTTATAACTTCTCTGACATTTCAAAATTTTAGAACATTTTTACTTAAAAACATTTTTCCTCTATTGTACTTTTTATCATGATGAAATATACATAACCTTAAATTTACTATTGTAACTATTTTTAAGCATAGAGTTCAGAAGTTTTCACACTGGTATGCTACAGACCTCTAGAACTTTTTGATGCTGCAACACTGAAATGCCATACACAATAAGCAACTCCCACTCCCTCCCTCTAGTCCTTGGCAGCCACCTTACTACTTTCTGAGCTTTTGACTGCTTGGGTATTTCATATGAATGGAATTGCTCAGTATTTCTTCTTTTTGACTGGCTTATTTCATTTTGTCTAACATCCTTGAGTTTCATCCATGTTATGATGTGATAAGATTTCCTTCAGTGTCAAATTTGCATAATATTTCATTGTGTGTATATAGCACATTTTCTTTATCCATTCATCCATCATTGAACATTTTGATTGCTTGCACTTTTTGACTAATCTGAGTAACATTTCTATGAACATAGGTATGCAAATATATCTTTGAATTTGTAACTCTCTCTCTGTATATATATACATATATATATATATATCCAGTGCTGAGTAATTCTTGACTGTCTCTCTCTATATATATCCAGTACTGAGACCACTGAATCATAAGGTAATTCTATTTTTAACTTTTTTTTTTTTTTTTTTTTACCATTTTCATAATGGCTGCACCATTTCTGATTTACACCAAGAGTGCACAGGTTTCTAAATTCTTTGCATCCTCATCAACATTTTATATTTTCTGTTCTTTTGGTAGTGGCCATCTTGATGGGTATGAGAAAATATCCTATTGTAGTTGTGACTGGTATTTCAATAATGATTAATGAGGTTAAGTATTTTGTGCTTATTGACTATTTGTATATTTTTGGAAAGTTGTCTATTCAAGTCCTTTGACATAAATTGTCATGTTATGTGTTCTTTTTCTGTTGAGTTGTATTAATTCCTTTTTCATGATGGATATTAACTTCTGAACAGATATATTATTTACAATTGTTTTCTCCCATTCCATAGATTGCCTTTTCACTCTGTTGATTGTTACCTTTAATGCGCAAAAGTTAAGTTGATGTAATCTTGTCTGTTTTTGCTTTTCTTGTCCTACCCAAGAAATCATTGTCAAATCTAATGTCTTAAAGATTTTTTCTCTATATTTTGTTTTAGAAATTTAGTAGATTTTTTCTGTATATTTTGTTTTTGAAATTTAGTAGTTTAGAAATTTATATTTAGAACTTTAATCAGTGTTGAGTTAGTACTTGTACATGGTAAAAGGAAAGGGCACAACTTCATTCTTTAGCTTGTGAACTCTTAGTTTTCCAAATATTATTTGTTGAAAAGACTATCTTTTCGCCTTTTGATAGTTTCGTTACACTGGTCAAAAATCATTTGGCCCTATATGAGTTTATTTCTGGGCTCTCTCTTTTGTCTCACTGATATATGTCTTTATCCCAGTACTTATGCACTATTTTTGACATATTTTTCTATATATGTTGTCTATCTATAATATGCTGCATATAAGAGTCTATCTGGTTTATTTTCATTGTGCCTGAAAAATGTTCTTTGTTGTGTCCTTTAGCATAGACCTGCTAAAGAAACATTTACTGTTTTTATGTGTTCAAAATGTCCTTTTTTTCCCTTTTAAGCATATTTTTCAACATTTTGAATTCTAAATAAGTAGTTACTTTCTTTCAGCATTCTGAAATTTTTATTAACTGGTCTCCTGGCTCTCTGCTGAGAGATTAGATATTAGTCTTATCATTGGCCCTGATTACACCAATTCTTTTGTCTATAATATGTGTCTTAGATTTGGCAAGTCTTAATAATTTCTTTTTACCCTGTGATCATAATATGATATGCCAAAATCATATTATGATTCTCTCATCTATATGCTTCATATTTTACATTGATCCTTGACTCTATAGCTTGACAATTTCGTTACTATTTTTTAACCAATATTATTTCTTCCCCATTTTCTCTCAACTCTCATTATGTTAATACAATGACAAATATGATAGACAACTATACTATCTATCCTTTTGAATGTAGAAGTGTCATTGGGAATACTTTCTTCTAATCTATTTGCTAGGTCACTAAGTATCTCTTCACTTGTGGTCCATCTCTTTTTCCATACATCATTTTCTTCCCATTATGCTCATTGTATTTTCAGTGCCAAAATTTCTATGTAATTAATTCTTCACTATAATTTATAATCATTGCCAAAATAATTCCTGGCACTTAATTGCACATCAATTAAACTATAATTTTAAAATCCATTTCTAATAACTGTATCATATATATATCTTGTATTGATTGCTTTTTTCTTTTTTTTTTTTTTCTTTCAATTGTATCTTTCCATCATGCACTCTGGCTTATTTTTTAACATGTATCTGGTGTTCAATATGATATACTGGGGACATACTTTGAGACTCTGAATGAGATTATCTTCCTTCAATAATGGTTTATTTTCACTTTGCACAGGAACCTGTGCTACAGTTGGTTCACTTTAAACCAGTAAAAGAACTAGTAAATTCAAGTAGAGCTTCATCTCTTGTTAAGATGGATTATTTACAATTCACCTTGCTACTAGACGTGAAGGTCCCTATAAGGCCCCCTTGAAATCACTTGTGCTTACCAGTTTCTCCCTTTTCTGGCATCTTGTTATCTTCATTTAAAAAAAATTTCCCTAGCCCCATGAGACTGTCTAAAATGAGTACCACTCTTCTAAAACCAACTTTGAAATACATAGTATGATAGAGGAAGAAAACACAACCATTTCTGAGCTCCCATTCTTCATGTACCTTCCTTCCTGGAACTGAGCCATGCAAACTCTCCCAACCTTGGAATTCTTCCATTATCTTTTCAAAAAGTGCACACATACACAGAATCTGTTCAGCTTAGTCTGTTGTCCTCAATGACAGTGGTTTGTAGAACAGCAGAGTTCAGCATTACCAGAAGTGAAATTGTATTGAAGGTTCTTAATACGGTACCTCACTGTTTTCCTATCTGCCAACTTTCATGGAAGATCAGTGTTTCTATTTTTTAAATTAACTTATTTTTACTTACTTTATTGTTAGCTAAACTTCAAAGAATACTCTTCTTTAGGAAAAGTATCATATGTGGCATGATTTTGAAGCTACAAGGTATTTTGGTCCTTCCATATTTTCCAAATGTATGCTCAATCTTGACTAAGTTTTCCTGTTAATTTATGCTTTGTGGGTTGCCATCCACTCTGAATCACTAATCTAGTTAATACTAAAACAAATTTTTCCTTGGGGTTTTGATTTTTCTCAGAAGACTTTCACCCATCAAAGCACAAAAATGAAGACTTGTCTTCTTCCTGGCCCTTTCTCTGAAATGGTTCTTCTAAACTGAGGATAGCGATTTTTTAGTTCCTCAGTTTCCTCAAGGGTCTAAGTTTCTAGTACCCATTGGTAACAGTAATTTATTGTAACTGAGCAGTGTTGGGAGATGTACTGTGAATTCTTCTAACCTGAACTTGAGTTCAGCTTAGTTTTGGTTTTGACCGGCTGTTTCCTGATCATGGCAGCGGTCCAGACTCCACCACCTGCAAAACTGAAACTTTACTGAGAAAACTCTTGCATCAGGAGGCTAGTTTGTAATTCTCAACAATGAACTACTATTGCTGCAATAACTAAAAAAATTTAAATAAGAATCTTTTAAAAGATTAATTGTGCTACTAAAATGCAATAACTTGGGAGGAGGAGATATTATCTATGTAAACTGTGTTTTAAAAATTCTCTTTGAATGTGGCTTTCAGTTTCTTTTATGTCTTTCATATTTTTTAACTTTTTAATCTTGTGATTTCTAAATATTAGGCATCCTTGAATAGATACTTTCTCCTTTATTGTACATTTTTAATATTTGAAACTTCTTGATTTTTCTTTTCATTCATCTTTATTTCCTAGTAATACTTTCCTGAATTGAATATGGTTCCTACGGAACTGCGATGCCATCCAATATTTACTCTGAACAGAACTTAAGATTTTTTTTTAAAAAAAGAAACTATCTAAGCAATATTTACGTGTAGGCTCTGCCACTCCTTTTATCTCAATTTTTTGAGCCCACAAAGATCTCAAATTTTACTTAGCTCTGAGAGGCTATTATTGGTGCTTCCCAAGTTTCTTGTTCAGAGTCCCTGTGAAAAATAACATATTCTTTCTCCAGTGTATATTCATACAGCCCAGCCTCACCATTTCCTGGTTTTTGAAATACTATCAACACAATACATCTACGTTTCTGCCACCACCTTTTGTGTTCCATATGGGGATGAGTCTTTCATCTGAATTAATATGCTAGTCACTCAGCCTTAGATGAGAAACATGATCAAGTGGAAGTGTCCCTGGAAGAGCAAATTCAATGCTCTTCTCTAGTTCAAAAGCTACACATTACTGCTCTGTCTAGTTTAAGGTGAGCTTGATCTTATTCCTAAAAATACTACTTTATCCCTGATAAAACCAGTCTCCTCCTTGCTTCATTTTGCCTAACAAGCTGATAAATATGTTTGTGAATTGTGGTTTTGACTGACCTGATTGACTAAGACCATGATTGCTAAGATTAAAAAGCATTCCTTCCAGTTGGAAGATCTCTAAGTATAGGTCACCTTTGCTTGTGAATTGAGGATGTTGCTATTAAAGGACCTTGCACAATATGTTTGAACTGATCTCTGCCTACCAGAAATTGAAATTGAGAAATGTAGTTATATTTCCACCTGTACTGCCCTACATGAACTTGCCTTACACATATCATCAGCCTTTGAGTAAAAAACACTTTCTTTTCTGCAAGATGCAACAAAAATGCTAGATGTGTAACTGATGTAAACATATTTCAATCAAGATTGTGAAATCTTGAATTTAAATATTCCTAACCAGCTAGCCACATAGCACCAAGGAAAACAGAGACAAATGGATAATGCTGTCTAGTTTAAAGTAATATAAATGCAATTTAAAGTAATACATAGTTCAAAATTTAGAATGCAGTATGTTTAGTATTTCCAAAATTTAGAACTTTAAGAAATCAAATTTTAGAAACAAGAAACTGATTTTCTACTAACAAGTTTTACTCCTTTATGCATGTAACATTAACTATATACTCTGAAAATAACACCTAAATTGTGTTTACTTTTTTAAGTCCCCTATTTTTCTTTCCCTGGTACCTGGAATATGTGTGTTATACCCATGTGGAAAGACATCATATTTGTGGAAATAAATTTTCAATCAATTAAAAAAGATATTCACTAGGGCTATTGTATGTCAATTTAAGATATTTACCACCCTTCATTAGTTCTTTTTCTGTTTTTATTTTTATATTGTGATATCACAGAACACATAGATTCTAGATGGGTAGATTAAAAGTCTAGAAGCCCAGGTAACATTACCAATTTATCCTTGGTAATCAGCTTCATGTACTCCATGACAGTACTTCAGTTGATTATAGACTGTCTGGTACTTGTACCTTATTACTTGTTTAAAAACTGCTTAGCAGAAATAGACTTTCACTTACTGAGAAGGTTAGTTTAATTTATACTGTATGGCATAGACTATTTTGTAGAAGGCATGTCATTTAATTTTACTGTAAGGAATAACTTGTGAAACCTTGAGTTTACAGGCACCATATATGTAAATTATTGGAGTGATGTATGGATTGCATCCTGGATAGCTGCCCGGCTGGCTGCCCTGAACCCAGTACTGCTACTGTTGCCAAACACAAGTTCATGTTCCCAGTGCACAGTGAGACCAAACAAACCAAAATATTAGAGTTTGGAGCAGAGAAAGGTTTCTTGCAGGGTCTAGCAAGGAGAACCAGTGGCTGCTGCTCAAAAACCCCAAACTCCCCCCATGGTTTTCAGGGAAGAGTTTTGAAAAGCAAAATTTGGGGTGAGTTCTGCAGAATGTGTGACTTTCTTCTGATTGGCTGGTGCTAAGGTAGCAGGATGGTGTTCCAGGAATCTGGTGCTCAGCCTGAAGTTGCCATCCTCTACCTGGGTGGGGTCTTAGTTCCTGTAGAAGTACTCAAAGATATATTGTTATCTGTATCTGTTGAGGAGGAACTAGGACCTTGCTTTATTGCTATACTGTTATTTCTTGACTATTTTTTCTTTGTTTCTGCATTCCCTCACTTTTTTTTTTTTTTTTTTGGCTTTTTAGGGTTGTACCTATGGCATATGGAAGTTCCCAGGCCAAGGAATGAATTAGAGCTACAGCTGCTGGCCTATGCCACAGCCATGGCAACACTGAATATGAGCTGCATCTGTGACCTACACCACAGTTCATGGCAATGCTGGACCCTTAACCCACTGAGTGAGGCCAGGGATTGAATCTGCATCCCCATGAATACTAGCCGAGTTAAGTTTAAGCCACAATGAGAACTTGCCCACTTTCCTGTTTGTTTTTATTATATTTGATTTACAATATTCTGTCAATTTCTTCTGTATAGTAAAGTGACTCAGTTACACATATAGATACATTATTTTTCTCACGTTATCCTCCATCATGTTGGATCACAAGTGACTGGATACATTTCCCTATGATACACAGCAGAATCTCACTACTTATCAACTTCAAATGCAGTAGTTTGCATCTACAAACCCCAAACTCCTAGTCCTTTCCACTCTCTCCCACTACCCCTTGGCAATCACAAATCTGTTCTCCATGTTGTTGTTTTTTTTGTTTGTTTTATTTTTTTCTGTAGATAAGTTCATTTGTGCCATATATTAGATTCCAGATATAAGTGATATCATAAGGTATTTGTCTTTCTCTGTCTGACTTCACTTAGTATGAGAATCTCTAGTTCCACCCATGTTTATGCAAATGGAATTATTTTGTTCTTTATTTATGGCTGAGTAATATTCCATTGTGTATATGAACCACATCTTATTAATCCATTTATGTGTCAAAGGACATTTAGCTTGTTTCCATGTCTTGGTTATTGTGAGTGGTGCTGCAGTGAACATAGGGGTTCATATATATTTTTCAATGAAAGTTTTTCTGGATATATGCCCAGCAGTGGGATTGCTGGATTATATGGTAATTCCATATGTAAATGTTTGAATCTGCCCTTTGGAACTCAGGGAAGGTCGAGGAGGCTGAATTTAGCCTATTTCTTGAAAATAAGAAACAGGGGACACAGAAAGGCTTTTGTGCCCAGCAGGACCCTGAAGGGCCTGTAGGCTCCTGCTTGGTTTCACTACCCTAATACTACCTCCCCTGCTGGTCTTCAGGCAAGATCTCTCAATATTAATAGCTCAGCAGTTCTACAAAGGCTTATTTGATTTTGTGAAATAAAAATTATATTTTACGGCAAAACAAAAGTTTAAACATAAAAATTTTCTCTGCCCTTTGACCTCCTCACTCCCTCTTCCCTGCACTGTATATCTACATTATTCATCAACCAAAATCTTCCCCATGGGCAGAAACACAACTCAGTCATAAAGAGCAAGTTTTAATAAGTACCAAAGTCATCCAAATCTAAAGCCTCTATTAGGTACAGCTATGCAAGCTTAAAGAAATATATTACATGTTTTGAAAATATTTCTTAAAAATAACAAAATGAAACAAATAAACAGAAAAACAAAAAAACAAAAAACAAAACTGGCTCCCTCTTCTAATTACTCCATCTGTTGTGCTCATTATGTAATAGAAAGTGCACTGGAAAAACTGTCCATAAGATAAGGTACTTACACATTTTTGTTCAACTTACTAGTCATGACTATTCTTAGTCAATTTTCAATTAATAGTGTCTGATGCTATAAACACTAAAAATGCACAGTCAAAAGAACTAATCCTACAACTGTATAACATCTCTGATTCCTAATCTATAATATCAGATATTTTCATTCATCATCATGAAACCTAGTTATTCCTGCTTGACCCTTGCAATAAACCTTTCTCTGCTCCAAATTCTGACTTTCTGTTTGTTAGGCTTCATTGTGCATCAGGCAAACAAACTTGAGTTCAACAACAATTATTTGTTTAAATCACATGAAATAATATTGGTGAAAGTGCTTTGGAAATACTGCCTCAAATGGAATAAATTACTACTAAAATTGATAAACCAAGGTTATTCAAAATAGGACTTAGTCATAATTATGTTACCGTACCATTATTATCATCTGTTCTGTGTGTGTGTGTGTGTGTGCGTGTGTACGTGCATGCTGTGTGTGTACTTGCATGAGAGATAAAGAGGTGTTGTCTTAGGTTGGGTTCTCCATAAGCAGGTCTTAAACAAGAATTCACATTCAAGGGAATTAAGGAAGTGCTTGATTCAAGACTGATAAGGAAGTGAAAGAAAGAGAGCAGAGCATGGGAAATAGCTTAGCAAACTTGTGGCTTGGCAGAGTTCCAACACATGTACCTCCTGCTTATGAGGTTTGCTAGCATAGCAGTTCTCTAGCTCAAGGGCAGTCCTTAGCAGAGAGTCACAGAGAAACAATTAGTAGCAAAGTACTTAGAAATCAGAGGATGTGTACTTAAAAGAATAAAAGGATGTGGTTTGGCTGTGGTTGGAGAGCTGATGTGTCCACTTCACTCTGGAGATCACAGCAGAGACGACTGTCTTGCCTCATAGCATTTAACTGTTCACTGTTTGTGCCCTTCTTCTTAGCAATGCATGTCTTTCATTATTCAAACAGAGATGAAAAAGACTTAAATACAAATATCCTTAAAGAAAGATAAGAAATTCACTAAAGTATTCATTTTAAGGTGACTTCAACTAGCCTCTTTAGATTCTTTCTTCACATAGACATAAAAGCAGGAGACAGAAAGAGAGCGGAAAACGAAAGGAATGCTCATCTAAGAGCATATGATGGCATCATCATTTTCCTGAGGTCTTTTTGACCTCCATTACTATCAGTTACAGATGTGGGAGTATTTTATTTGTGTCATTTTTTGTCTTTGTTTTTTCATCGTACAGTAGGCAATTAGTGTACCCTTTGTAGTGAAATTCTCTGCTAAGAAATTCAAAGAAAATTTCAAATGCAAACTTAAGCAGACATATTATCCATAATAAGGTCAGTAACTATGGTGATAACACGGATTATATTCTTAAATTGTCTTTGTAATCTAGATGCTAAATTCAATCAGATGCTTTTATTTGTTGTGTTCTGTTTTCCAAAAACTATAGTCTAACATAGAAAACCAGTAAACAAATTAACTGAACAAAATTATAGCTTATTTATAAAGTCAAGTATAAATGTTAGAAAAAAGTTTATTTTTAACTTTTGAAAATTGTATGCATATTAGTAATGTTATTACTTCCTCACTTTGATATTGGTTTATCTGTTTAACAAATACCAGCTTAACAGTGGCTTAAGGAAGCTAGAATGTGGAAGGGAGGGTCTCAAGGAACAGAAATGAGGGGAGCTCTTTTATACAAAGTCATTCAGGGACGCATTCTCCTTTGTATCATTGTCTTGTCATCCCTTCTGATGCCACACAGACAAGGCTTTTCATTAAGTTTCCATTTTAGGAAGCAGAAAGAAGGACATTTTCTTTCTCTTAAGAACACACCCTAACATTTGCAAATACCACTTCCATTCCCATCATCTGCAAGGATTTAGTTCAAGGATATAGTTACATAGGGCTGCAAGAAAGGCTGAGAGATATAGTCTCTAGCTGGTCAGTCCTTGCTGAAATGAGAGGATGCTATTATTAAAATGAGGAAGTGGGACCTATCAGAGGAGAAAAAGAAGTCTGTACAGTATGCACCTTTCTCTTTTTGATGCATATGTTTGCATTCTCTCTTTTTCTTAGTCATTGTTTCTTGGTATTGTTTTTTGTTTGTTTTGATTTATGAATTTATTCTAGTTTTCTGATTCATTCAAGCTTGAGGTTAATTACTTCTGCTTATTCCGTGAAATTTATTTTTGGTACTTTCTCTAGCTTACAGTCAAAACTGTAGTAATTTTCACCATTTCTTAAAAAGGATGCAAAGTCTTCTACACTACAATTTTTCCTTGAAGTATCCCTTTAGCCTCCTCTCATAACATTTCATATGACAGGTCCCATTTTCAGTTACTCTGAGATAATTAATATTTTTAAACTATAAACTAAGTTAATTTCAGAGATTATTGTACATGACTGAAATTCCTTACAGGTACATGAAAAAATTCCTAAACATGTCATTGAAGACCATATGCAGCCTGGATGCAACTTGTCATGTTATCTTTTTTACTTAATTTTCCCATTGCATTTTTATTTACTTCACTATAAATCTCCCCAAATCAGCCTAGGGAATCCCCACATGTTGACCCAGAGAGCTTACAACCCAAAGATGCATTTTAGCTCCTGGTGCATCTTTTTCAGTTTCAGGATACTTACTGGTTTCCTTGGTTTCTCTGAACCTTCACTTCCTCTTTTGCTGAGAAGTAATTAATATTGCCTAATTGAATAAATTATTTGAGACGAGGAACACAAGGAAACACCTCAAAGAATGTTATTGGGGGGAGGGGATGAGATGATTTGATTACTTGGAAAAAGACTTAAATGAAAGAAGAAATGGAATCATATTTTCCCACAAAACTTAGGATTTGTTCACTGAAATTTATATAAGATTTTCTCACAAGTTCTTCCATTTAAAAAATATTTCTATATTTTGTTTTTACTTAAAATTTCTCACTTATGTTCTGTTATTCATTATCATTTTCCATTGATGATGGTGACATTTTGTGATGAAAATATTATGTCTTCTCTCAGTGTCAGTGAAAAAGTAAATTGATAATGAATGTTTATATCATATTCCTAGGACTCAAATGTTGAAAACTATCCTTGTATTTCTATCCCTGTACCTTAGTTTATGACATTAAGATGTAGAACTAAAGTGGATCCCAACCTGTTCCCTTGGTCTTTGTCTTTCTGCACTACTTTGTTTCAGGTACTGTAGAAGAGAAGGTTTGTAGACGAAGAGAGCAATTAAATAGTTCACTGTGAACAGGACATAATAATATTCAATTAAGACTTAGCTATCATGGAGTTCCAACAGTCAGTGAACATTCCCTAATGGGATTATTTTTTTTTACATGAGTGCTTGTAGTTGAGAAGAGGGAGTAACACTGAGATAAAATTAGTCTTGGGTTTCAAACTACAAAGGTAATTTTAGGACCCATGAACAGCTTCTCAAATATTATAGGCTGGATCTCACATTTGCAAAAACATGTTTTAATTTGTTTTGGTTTGGTTTTAGAGGCCAAGTTCTGATTTTTGCAAAATTTGTTTGCCAAAATGAACAGCTACTATATACATCATAGGAATAAAATTCCAATCCAGAAAGAAACAAGGAAACTAAACTGAGATTGGACAGTGTTTAACTCTATATGAAATGTCGTCATTGAAGAGTGCCTAGATTTTTCTAGCACTATGTTTTATTTCTCTTATTTTGACTATATTCTCCATAGAATAAAACATATTTGGCTTTGCTATAACACAACCTGTTTATCCCTGAAAATCACCAAGCTATGCAAAACTGCACAGTGAAGCAAAGGTTCACGGGGGAAATGGCTCTGGGGCAAAACAGTCAAAACTTCATTAGTGACACTTAAAAAAAAAAAGATAAATAAAAAATGTAGCACAGTAAATTTCAGACATGTTGACTTGTCAAGAAACACATAAATATTGTACTATAATGTATGTGACATCTTACCTTGAATAAAAACTGTAGTTTGTTATAGAAATAGGCTTCTGAGCACTTGTATCTTTTGCGTTATGGTGAAGTGGTGGAAGAACAGTTATCTGAAATTAGACAGAAAGTTGCAGCAGCACATATGGATAGTCTGGCTCAAAACACATTGTGGTGAAATGATGTACCTGGTAGAGGATTATGGCATTTGCTTGTGTATGTTGTGAATTCTCACTCCTCTCAGGTCAGCCAGATACAGTTTCTTGTACAATTTAATGTTTCT
Source organism: Sus scrofa (assembly GCF_054392235.1). Classification (NCBI taxonomy): domain Eukaryota; kingdom Metazoa; phylum Chordata; class Mammalia; order Artiodactyla; family Suidae; genus Sus; species Sus scrofa. The sequence goes on along the minus strand of NC_139393.1, from coordinate 66,173,929 downwards.
ATGGATGAAATCGTGCACAAACAGACACATTGGATTATTCTCAAGTAATTCCGTAATATATCAATTGCCTGGAAACAAATTCACATTTTCAAAAGAATTATTTTGAGAGAATTTCCTGTATATTTTTTTCCTTAGTAGACGTAGAATGAATAAGGGCATATCTGTGTTACTATGCTTTCGACTGTTATTTCACCATGGAAATATTCAGTAAAAGGAAGATTTGGGGATAAGGATGGGGGGTAAAAATGTTCACTGCTCAGTGGCCCATATAGGCCTGATAGTGGGAAATAATGAAAATAATTATGATTTAAATAATCATAAATTTATTCATGATAAAAGACATAGAATTTATAAAGAATCAAAGGCACAACTAATATTTTGATAGGTTTCTGCTATTAGAGTTTTGAGTTCATTTGTCATGAATCTAAAACAACTGACAACTATATAACCTATCCTTGTCAATTCATGAAGTTTTTTTCTGTTCCTCCGTTTTTCATGGTAATACTAAATTTTGCACTGATCTACAGCTGGAATGGTTATTCATTAAAGTGTGTATTAGTAGTTTTTAAAATATCAATTTACCTAGTAATTATTATCACACAAAGGGTTGGGAGTAAGCGTACGTTTTAGTTTTCAAGATATCCTTGTGTTTCTTACCAAAATCACTGATGGTGCTGATGAGAGCTTGTAATTGTCTTTGTGCTATTGGAAAAGTGAAACGACTAATAATTTTGGAGCTGGAATAGTTCAGTCTTTGATTGCTGAAATATTTTTTGGTGAGAAAAAAAAAAAAAAAGATCCATAATGAAGCCAACAAGGGAAAAAAAAACAAAAAAAAACCTAGCCTCCCAAACAAAATAACTATTATAAGTTACCAATTTAGAGGTGAACTGACAAATGACTGCAACTTGAAACTTTAGAATGAATTGGATTATCAACTACTTTCAGCCATTTGGGGAAACATTTCCAGCTTGAATGAAATTAGGATCATTTTATTACTGTTGTCATTTCCAAGTTTTTGGCTTCCCTCTATAAAGTTATCATATCTGAATTTAATTCTACTGATGCAAAAAGCAGGTGTCGGTATATTTATTAGAAACATTCAGGTTAAGTTTGTAATTGAGGGCAGATTGATACAGTTAACCAAGTTTGCTTTATATTTTTAATTCTAATTTTGAATACTCAGAAGTTATCAGGAGTTCCCCTTGTGACTCAGTGGTAAGGAATCTAACCCTAACCCTAACCCTAACCCTAACAGAATGTTTTCATTACTGAAGCTTTGTAGGACAGTTTGAAACCGCATGTGATCACTCCAACTTTGTATTTCCTTCTTATGATTGCTTTGGCTGTTTGGGATATTTGTAGTTATATAGAACTTTTAGGATTGTTGTTCCTATTTCTATAAAAAATACCATTGGGATTTTGATAGGGATTGCCTTGAATCTGTAAATTGCTGAGATGCAGAGACCAGTAGAACAGAATGGAGGGCCCAGAAATAAACCCAGGTATATACAGTCAACTCATATTTGACAAGGGAAGTAAGAATACACAATGAGGAAAGGATGATTTATTTAATAAATGGTCCTGAGGAAATTGGATGTTCACATGCCAAATAATGCTTTGGACCTCTATCTTACATCATTAACAAAAATTAATTTAAAAAAATGTTAGACCTGAAACCAAAAATCTCCTAGAAGAAAACATAGAGAAAAAGCTCTTTGATGTTGGTCTTGGCAAAAAATTTTTTAACTATGATACAAAAAGCATGGGCAATGAAAACAAAAATAAAAGAAATAGGACTACATCAATCTTAAAAGCTTGATATAGCAAAAGAAACAATGGAATGAAAAGAAAACCTGTGGAATGTAAGAAAATATTTTAATTCATGTCTTTTAGCAAAGAAGTATCTATGCCATTATCTCCAGGAACATAAATCTACCTTAACCTCTTGTTTTAAGTATAAGTAATAAGTTTAGCTAAATAATTAGATTTCCTTGTAGTGTGCTTTCATCATATAGTATTAATTAAATCTAGATGTGCTGATTTAATCCATAGCTACAGTAAATGATAGTTTTTTTTTTATATAAGCAAGCTATTTTCTTTGTCTCAAAACTTTTTTTCAAAAGATCATAAGATATAAGCAGAAAGGACTGGAGAACAGACTTGTGGTTGTCGAAGGGGGGAGAGGGAGAGAGTGGATTGACTGGGAGTCTGGGGTTAGTAGATGCAAACTATTGCATTTGGAGTGGATAAGCAATGAGATCCTGCTGTATAGCACAGTGAATTTTATCTAGTCACTTGTGATGGAACATGATGGAGGATAATGTGAGGAAAAGAATGTGTATATTGATCCTTGTATGTATAATTTTAATGGAATTGCAATGTTCTTATATCTATTTCTAATTAGGAATTTTAAAACTTTACACACAAAAAAGTGACTTGTGACTATTTGCTATTTTCTCTGAAATAATTATGGTACTGATTAAATGGGGAGATAAAAAAAACACCCTTCCTACCACAGAGAAAATAATTCTCTTTTAGGTTTAAATATTTACTTACTAGTCAGGTTTTATAAAATTGTGAAGTCGTATCATGCCAAATGGGAAATATGTACATTTGGGAATTTTTCAGATTGGATTTATACTAGAAAATAAACACAGACTATATATTTAATTATCTGAAAGTCCTGATGCAGCTCAGATAAAGACTCCATGGTACTATTATTCTTTTTCCCTGAGTCAGCCTCTTGAAATTTCAACAAGCTGATCTGCTAGCCTCTGTACAAAAGTGGCAGGGGTTACAGCTAGCAGTCAGTAGCAGCTGAAGTCATTTCTCTTTGACAGAATCCATAAAGCCAAACACAGTAATAACTTCTCTGATGGAATTTTAGTGGTGAAGCTCTTCGTCTTGTTACCATTGCTGTTCACTCTCCAGCTGGGCCTTCACCTGTGGGGAATGATTATCATGCTCTGTGGTCCTGTTTGCACCCGTGACCCGTCAACTGGAGAGTGGCAATTTTTGCTCAAAATGAATTTGATTCTGGGAAAATTATGCTGTCAGAGAAAGTCCTCATTCTCTGAGGACCTCTCTGAGTTGCAGTAGGGTCTTTTAAAGTAACAAGAGGCAAACCCATCTGTTACTAGATGGCCTTTTTCTTCTCTAACCTTTAACATAGACAATGGGAAAAGATCATTTATGGCAGCCATCTACAACTTTAGGCTAAGATGCTTGAGAGAAAAATAAAATAGCAATAATAATTTGGGTTTTCTTCCTTTTCCCTAGGCTGGATTTTAGCTTTACATGTATTCTCATCATAATTGAACTAAAGAAAGTTCAGCAGTGAATGTTTTATTCTGAAATTTTGAAATTGTTACCTAGGAAGTCCTGGTGATTGAACTCTGAAGGATGGTTTCTCAAAATATTAGCTTAACATACCCTCTTGAAGAAACCATTATCATAAATATGAAATAAAATGAAAGACTCTAGCATTATGAGTCTTCAAGAACAGTGCTTTTTAGTTCATGATTTACTTCTAATATGGCAACAAAACCCAGGTCTAGTAAATGAAGCTCTATAAATTGGACCACACCTACCTAGATGGTTAAAAAAAGGGAGCTGAGTTAAAATAAAACATGGTTTTTTTCTGAAGAATATACATCTCTCTCTCCATGTATATATATATATATATATATATGTGTGTGTGTGTGTGTGTGTGTGTGTGTGTGTTCGTATATATATACATAATCTCTCTCTCTTTCTCTCTCTCTCTCTATATATACATACACAAAATGCTTTTTCTTGGTCACCACAAAATCAGTTTTAAGGTTATCACATTTGAAATTCATAGTCTATTAGGGCATATTCAATGAGAAAATTTTAACTCTGGCAACATTTTGCATTTATAAATCATAAAAATTGTCTTGATCTAATTGATTGGATATTGTATGTGAATATCCCCAGAAACTAGAACCTCACCCTGTATTATGATGTAATACAATAATGGCTTAAAGATTTTAACATAAATCTAAGCTTTGTGTGTGTAGCTAGCAGGCTATTCAAGAATTGAATAAAAGTTATAAAATGTGATAAAGTTGATCGATATGATAATTGATCACTAGTCCTGGTATTCTGTATATGAAGTTAAATGGTAAAAGGAATATTGATAATATGTCACAGGAGTGCAAAAGAATTTATTATGATTTACATAATTTTAGAAGGAAAAAATTGCTGAAATTTTATGTTACACCGAAGTAATTGAAAATCTATTAAGTAATTTGAACCAAAGACTAAACTATTAATAGAACTGAAATATCAGCAAGTTTCCAATTTTAATAGCTTCTTTATTTCAGTAGGCTGAAAACAGAACTGTCAATTTTATGTTTAAATAAAAAGTCAAAAATTAAATTTTTTTTGAATCTGAATCTGAACCTTTACTAGTTTGTTTTATAAATATCACATTAAAATTACTAAATTATCATAATTATTAAAAGTAAATGCTATACAACAAAATAATGCCTGAACACATCTTAGGTCTAAAAATCAACAAGACTAGAATTGTAACTGTAACAAAGTTGCATTCTTTGTGAAATTGCAAGTAATAGCATAGCAGAAATGAATTAAATTAATAAATAAAACCTTATTGTTGAAAGCTTATCCCATCTTTCACCCTTTCAAATTAGCTTGAAAGCTAATTTTCAGTAAGGAAGAATGATGATGAGAAGGAAAAACGATGAGGATACTCATAAAAGTGTTGATAATTATAACAATGATGAAAACCTCTCTCCCTACACCCAACATGTCCATTTCTTTTCTTCTCTCGCTCTCTTTTTCTACCTCACTCATGGCATGCAGAAGTTCCTGGACCAGCGATCTAATCCATGTCACAGCAGGGACCTCAGCCACTGCAGTGAAAACGCTGGATCCTTAGCCTGCTGAGCCAGACCGGAACTGTGCAACATGACCGTCTTATATCCCTTCTCTCACAACCTCCAAACACCCTCCCCTTTTGTCTTTACAGAAAATGACACTATTACAAAAGCTTATCATTCTTCTGTTGAGTCCGTAAGTACTATATGCTTACCCCTGAGTCTTCCAAACCCCAAAGACCTATTTATACTCTAACATACATTTTAATAACTACCTGCTAACATCCCACCCCTTATAACTTAAGAAACTATCCCCTGAATTTTGTCTGATATACAAAAAGTCCTATCTCTCTCTTCTTCAATATTTTGAGATGTAAAGAATGGAAAATCTTGAATTTTCCCCTGACTCTAGACATAGGCTACAATAACATTCTTCAATATAATACAGGCCCTTTGAATAGTTTCCTTAGTAAAAATGAGTATATATACTAGCTAACTGGCACTGTGAATTATTATTATTAAACTTCAGTTATTTTGAACATTAAATATGGAGAAAAAAGCAAATGTACTGATGGCATGAAGAAGGAGTAAAAAGGGACAGAGCATATTTTTCATTTTTCTCTGGCTGCCTTCAAGATAATTTCTTTGTCTTTTGTTTGTTTGTCCTGCAAGTATATAGAGCACGAATGAAAAAGATGGGATGAGTTTACAAATTTGCAGTTGCCCTGGCTCTTCCTTTTCAGATGACCTTCTCTTATTTTCTGATGGCGTTAGTTTCCCCAATTCCTCCCATGCGTCCACTGAGGGAAAGGAAGTGTTTGTGTTTTCTTAACAGAACTTTGGCTGGTTTATCACTACCTGTCTTTTTAAAAGTCTTTTAGGATTACTGTGCTTTATATTTGTTTCTTGTGTATTGTGTACAGCTGGATCTTGCTTTGTAAGCAAAGTATAAATTTATTTTATTTTAAGGGATGAATTAAGTTACGACCTCTACCAAGGGTCTCAACTCTGCATAATAGTTTTTTTTTTTTAATGTTTATTACTGTCTTACTTAATATCGACTCTTTCTTTTTCTATGAAGTTTTCTATTTATTTTATTTAATTTGATCTTTTTAAAAGTGTTTGTTCTTTTTTGCATAGTATTTGTCTTTGAAGTCAATGGCATTTCTTATTTTCCTGTCTTTAACATTTAATGGTTATGGTTTTAACAACATCTACATGTAGCCTCTACATCTATCAATTAGCTTATTCTCTTTTCCTCGTCACACTCTTCCTATTTTTATTATCGTATTTCTATATTTCTAGACATAAAATATTACATAGTATTATTATGTCATCTCTATTCTTTACTTTAGTCTAAGATTTACAGTTATGTTTCAATATCTAATCTTACATTATATTTTTGCTGAGTTCCCAACTTATCTCTTTGTTACGTGAAGATATTTTACTATTTTTTTCAAAAATTAATATCACTTTCCCTGATATTAATATTTGTTACGATTTTGATCATTAAGTCATTTATTGGTTCAGAGTCTCTCAAATATTTTTGAAACTGCAGCTGCAATACTGTTTTTGTTTACATGTTTTTGAGAACTCCAATGCTCCTGTCTTTTTAATTACATGGTTCTTTTGCTAGCAAGCATACTTTATTCCCTATCTAAGTTTGACTTGAATGTATTTCAAACTGATGTGAGGCCATTCTCCCAAGTATGAAATAGGTGCATTCAATTTGTTAATTCAGGTCTGCTCTTCCACTACTCCTGCATGCTCCTTTTTGTCCTCTTTTTCTTCTCACTTTTTCATCAATGACGTGTTCTTGGTTTATACTTTGATTATTTTTCTTTCTTGATTTTTCATTCTCAGGAAGTCAAATTATACCTATATTGGGGCTTTGATTCTCCATCCACTGTCTCATCTATTCTACTCAAAACTCTTGTACTTTTTTTTTTTAATCTCATTATTATGCTCTTGGTTATTTTCCTGATTATCTTCAATGCCTCTAAGTTTTTAAAAAAATATACTCCTCTTGGTTTCAACTTATGGGATTTGAAGTTGGTAGTATTCTCTGTTTTCTGCTTACACTGATGCATATGTTTTGTGTGGTGTAATTGGTACTTCTTGTTGATTTGTATAGTTTTTAGATATTACGCTGTAAGATTCATATTTACACATCTGACATTACCATGGTTATTCAGAGTTTTGTTTAATTTGTTTTATGTTTAGCACTTATGATGAATTTGCCTAACAATATAAAGGTTTTGAAAATTTGTTTTGTAACCATTGCACCTCAAAAATAAATGCCATTTAAAAATAGTAAAAATTGTCACAAAACTGGGATAAGAAACAAGTAGAGCCATGGGACAAAGGCTAGAGGTCAATAAATCCAAAAATGTACCATTTTCTCTTTTTTTAAATCTCAATATTAGATGCTTTCATTAGTAAAAAGTTTACTAAATATGCATAGACATTTTATTATAAATATTAACAGAGCTATCCTAAAATTTCTCAGTAAAATGAACCACTTTTATTAGCTGAGAATATTTAATGTTGTTACTCCAATCTGGTATGGCATAATGCATAATAGGCATTAGTTTTTAAAATGATAGAGATTTTGGCCTCATGCCTGCATTTCACCTCTAATTTTCCAACTGACAAAGTGCCTCTCTTTAAGCATCAAAATGTAAATGGTATTTGTGCTTGTCTCAGAGCTCTTCCATGTTTTACAGCTGTTTCTGAGAAATATGCTTAGGATTTAATCACTTACTTTGCAATGTGAGGAGACAGGTGCACAAAAGTTGTAAAGCATTTAATATAGAGCTTATGCTGGACTGTGTGTGAGCATATTTTAACTTTTACGCTTTCATAAGACAACAATTTTATTTCACTCTCCTATAGAATACAATTGAACACTCTGAACTTTTTTATTCACCCTGCTTAGTTTCACACTATGTTCCTAGTCCCTGCCATAAAAAAATATACATGATGTCTCTTGAATACTAAAACCAATACTTGTTCCTTTTCTGATATATGACACACTGAAAAATGTATTTTATACAGAGTATAATTTGAGCATACTTCTCTCTTCCTAAATGAGTTAACCTTAATAATTGTTAAGAGTCTTGAAATCAAAGCACCATCAAAATAGAATATAAAAATATTTAAAATATTTTGTAAAAGATATAGTTTTGCTTTTGTGGCATTCATTCAAAGAATTCATGACATGAATTTAATCAATCCAATCTGAAAGACATTAAAAAATATTGATCTTTTTTTTCAATCAAATAAAATTCATACGAGGACAAAACAAAAATAAACAAAAATGAACAAAGAACTGTCTCCACTTAAAGGACACTATAGAGACATGAAAACTAAATGTTATGCTTAACCCTTCACTGGATCCTGGAATACAAGTAGTTATTAAAGCTATTATTCAGCCAATGGTCTTCATTCATTGAAATGTGAATATTGACTCTGGATTAGAACTTATTATTATACCAATGTTGAATTTCTTGGTTTCATTAATTATATTGTTATATGAGAACATGTCCTAAAATACTTACATTTATTTATTTATTTATTTATTTTAATTTTCTCACTGTACAGCAAGGGGATCAAGTTATCCTTACATGTATACATTACAATTACATTTTTTTCCCCACCCTTTGTTCTGTTGCAACATGAGAATCTAGACAAAGTTCTCAATGCTATTCAGCAGGATCTCCTTGTAAATCTATTCTAAGTTGTATCTGATAACCCCAAGCTCCCGATCCCTCCCACTCCCTCCCCCTCCCATCAGGCAGCCACAAGTCTCTTCTCCAAGTCCATGATTTTCTTTTCTGAGGAGATGTTCATTTGCGCTAGATATTAGATTCCAGTTATAAGTGATATCATATGGTATTTGTCTTTGTCTTTCTGGCTCATTTCACTCAGTATGAGATACTCTAGTTCCATCCATGTTGCTGCAAATGGCATGATGTCATTCTTTTTGATGGCTGAGTAGTATTCCATTGTGTATATATACCACCTCTTCCAAATCCAATCCTCTGTCGATGGACATTTGGGTTGTTTCCATGTCCTGGCTATTGTGAATAGAGCTGCAATGAACATGCGGGTGCACGTGTCTCTTTTAAGTAGTTTTGTCTGGATAGATGCCCAAGAGTGGGATTGCGGGGTCATATGGAAGTTCTATGTATAGATTTCTAAGGTATCTCCAAACTGTTCTCCATAGTGGCTGTACCAGTTGACATTCCCACCAACAGTGCAGGAGGGTTCCCTTTTCTCCACAGCCCCTCCAGCACTTGTTATTTGTGGATTTATTGATGATGGCCATTCTGACTGGTGTGAGGTGGTATCTCATGGTAGTTTTGATTTGCATTTCTCTTATAATCAGCAATGTTGAGCATTTTCTCATGTGTTTGCTGGCCATCTGTATATCTTCCTTGGAGAAATGTCTATTCAGGTCTTTTGCCCATTTTTCCATTGATTGATTGGCTTTTTTGCTGTTGAGTTGTATAAATTGTTTATATATTCTAGAGATTAAGCCCTTGTCAGTTGCATCATTTGAAACTATTTTCTCCCATTCTGTGAGTTGTCTTTTTGTTTTCTTTTGGGTTTCCTTTGCTGTGCAAAAGCTTTTCAGTTTGATGAGGTCCCATGGGTTTATTTTTGTTCTAATTTCTATTGCTTTGGGAGACTGACCTGAGAAAATATTCATGATGTTGATGTCAGAGAGTGTTTTGCCTATGTTTTCTTCTACGAGTTTGATGGTGTTCTGTCGTATATTTAAGTCTTTCAGCCATTTGGAGTTTATTTTTGTGCATGGTGTGAGGGTGTGTTCTAGTTTCATTGCTTTGCATGTTGCTGTCCAGGTTTCCCAGCAATGCTTGCTGAATAGACTTTCTTTTTCCCATTTTATGTTCTTGCCTCCCTTGTCAAAGATTAATTGACCATAGGTGTCAGGATTTATTTCCGGATTCTCTATTCTGTTCCATTGGTCTGTCTGTCTGTTTTGATACCAGTACCACAATGTTTTGATGACTGTGGCTTTGTAGTATTTCTTGAAGTCTGGGAGAGTTATGCCTCCTGCTTGGTTTTTGTTTCTCAGGATTGCTTTGGCGATTCTGGGTCTTTTGTGGTTCCATATAAATGTTTGGATTGTTTGTTCTAGTTCTGTGAACAATGTCATGGGTAATTTGATAGGGATTGCATTGAATCTGTAGATAGCTTTGGTAGTATGGCCATTTTTACAATATTGATTTTCCCAATCCAGAAACATAGAATATCTTTCCATTTCTTTACATCTTCTTTGATTTCTTTGATTAAAGTTTTATAGTTCTCGGCATATAGGTCCTTTACCTCCTTGGTCAGGTGTATTCCGAGGTATTTGATTTTGTGAGGTGCAATTTTAAAAGGTATCTTATTTTTGTATTCCTTTTCTAATGTTTCATTGCTGGTATACAGAAATGCAACTGACTTCTGAATGTTCATCTTATATCCTGCTACTTTGCTGAATTTATTAATCAGTTCTAGGAGTTTTTGGGTTGAGTCCTTAGGGTTTTCTAGGTATAGTATCATGTCATCTGCATACACTGACAGTTTGATCTCTTCTCTTCCTATATGGATGCCTTTTATCTCTTTTGTTTGTCTAATTGCTGTGGCCAGGACTTCCAAAACTATGTTGAAGAGCAGTGGTGAGAGTGGGCATCCCTGTCTTGTTCCAGATTTGAGGGAGAAGGCTTTCAGTTTTTCCCCATTGAGGATTATATTTGCTGTGGGTTTATCATAAATGGCTTTGATTATGTTCAGGAATGTTCCCTCTATACCCACTTTGGCGAGGGTCTTGCTCATGAATGGATGTTGGACTTTGTCAAATGCTTTTTCTCCGTCTATTGAGATGATCATATGATTTTTGACTTTTTTTTTGTTAATGTGGTGTATGATGCTGATTATTTGCGTATGTTGAACCATCCTTGTGAACCTGGGATGAACCCAACCTGGTCATGGTGTATAATTTTTTTGATATGTTGTTGGATTCGGTTGACTAAGATTTGGTTGAGAATTTTTGCATCTATATTCATCAATGATATTGGGTGATAGTTTTCTTTTTTGGTGTTATCTCTGTCTGGTTTTGGAATGAGGGTGATGGTGGCATGTCTTTGGGAGTATTCCTTCTTCTTCAGCCTTTTGAAAGAGTTTAAGGAGGATGGGCACCAATTCCTCTTTATATGTTTGATAAAATTCACCTGTGAAGCCATCTGGTCCTGGACTTTTATTTGTAGGGAGTGATTTTATGACCTCTTCAATTTCATTTCTAGTGATCGGTCTGTTCAGTTGGTCTGTTTCTGCTTGATTCAGTTTTGGCAGGCTGTAAGATTCTAGAAAATTGTCCATTTCTTCAAGATTGTCAAACTTGTTGCCATATAGTTGTTCATAGTATTTTCTTATGGCTTTTGGTATTTCTGCTGAATCCCTTGTGATTTTTCCTTTTTCAATTATAATTTTGGTTATTTGGGTTCTTTCTCTCCTCTTTTTAGTGAGTCTGGCCAGGGGTTTGTCAATTTTGTTCACCTTTGCAGAGAACCAGCTCTTGGTTTCATTAATTTTCTCTATTGTTTTTTGAGTCTCTATTTTATTGATTTCTTCTTTGATCTTTATAATTTCCTTCCTTCTGCTGACTTTAGGACTTTTTTGTTCTTCTTTTTCTAGTTCGTTTAGGGGGAGGGTTAAGTTGTCAATTTGGGATCTTTCTTCTTTTTTGAGAAAGGCCTGTATTGCTATAAATTTCCCTCTGAGCACTGCTTTCACAGCATCCCATAGATTTTGAGAGGTTGTGTCTTCATTATCATTTGTTTCAAGGTAGTTTTTAATTTCCTTCTTGATTTCCTCATTGACCCATTGGTTTTTAGTAGCATGTTGTTTAGTCTCCATGTAGTAGGTTTTTTTCTCTTTCCTTTTCCCATGGTTGATTTCTAATTTCATGGCATTGTGGTCAGAGAAGATACTTGAGATAATTTCTATGCTCCTAAATTTATTGAGATTAGCTTTGTGTCCCAATATGTGGTCAATTCTTGAGAATGTTCCATGTGCATTTGAGAAGAATGTGTATATTGATTTTTTTGGATGTAGTGTCCTGAAGATATCAATTAAGTCTAACTTTTCTATTGTTTCCTTTAGGATCTCTGTTGCTTTATTGGTTTTCTGTCTAGAGGATCTGTCCATTGATGTGAGGGGGGGGTATTAAGGTCTCCTACTATGACTGTATTCTCATCAATATCTCCCTTTATGTCTGTTAATATTTGTTGTATGTATCTGGGTGCTCCTATGTTTGGGGCATATATGTTGATGATAGTAACATCCTCTCCTTGGATGGATCCCTTAATCATTAAGTAGTGTCCTTTGTCTTTCTTTATGTCTTTTGTTTTAAAGTCTATTTTGTCTGATATGAGTGTTGCGACTCCTGCTTTTCTGTCATGTCTATTGGCGTGAAATATTTTTCCCCACCCTTTCACTTTCAATCTATATGTATAATTTGTCCTAAAGTGAGTTTCTTGAAGGCAGCATATTGAAGGTTTCTGCCTTTTTATCCACTCAGCCACTCTGTGTCTTTTGATTGGGGCATTCAGTCCATTGACATTTAAGGTGATAATTGATAGATGATTATTTATTGCCATTTGAACCTCGTGTTCCAGTTGATTCTATGGTTCTCCATTCTTCCTTTCTTTTCTTTTCTTTTTTTTTTTGGTTGGATGGTCTCCTCTTATTATCTGCTTGAGTGTTTTTTTTTTTTTTTTTCATTTTTTGCAAATGCGATATTTGGTTTTGGCTTGTGGTTGCCCTGTTTTTTAAGTATGCTAACCCCGTCCCATAATTGTGTGTTTTAGCCTGATGGTCCTGTAATTTCAAACACTTCATTACTATATTAAAATTAAGAAGAGAAACATACAAACAAACAAACTAAAAGGGTTATTTACTTCCTAACATCCCTTGCCCACATTTTATGGTTTTGATGACTCTTTTTTATTTTTTTCTTTTTAATTTTATTTTGTTTGAAGCATGTTCATGATTAAATCTGTATGCTGGCTTATTTGAGTGACTGGTCTCTGATTGTGGTTTCCTCAGTCCTAGTTCTTCCTCTTCTTCTTTTTATTTCTTTTCTTTTTTCTTCCCTTTCCTTCCTTTCTTTTTGGTTTAGAGAAGCCCTTTCAATATTTCCTTTAACCTGGGTTTTGTGTTGCTGTATTCTTTAAGTTTTTTTTTGTTGGAAAAAATTTTATTTCCCCTTCTATTTTAAATGATATTCTTGCTGGATGGAGTATTCTAGGTTGCATATTTTTTCCTTTTAGCACTTTAAATATCTCTTGCCATTCCCTCCTGGCCTGTAGTGTTTCTGTAGAGAGATCAGCTGATATTCTTATGGGGGTTCCCTTGTAGGTAACATTCTGCTTTTCTCTTGCTGCCTTTAGGATCCTCTTTATCACTAACTTTTGCCATTTTTATTATGATGTGTCTTGGTGTGGGGCTATTTGGATTCAATTTGTTTGGGGCCCTCTGTGCTTCCTGTATCTTGAACCCAGTATCCTTTAGATTTGGGAAGTTTCCAGTGATAATTTCTTCAAATATATTTTCCATTCCCTTATCTTTTTCTACTCCTTCTGGAATTCCTATTAGGCGTAGATTGGCCCGCTTTATATTATCCCATAGGTCTCTTATATTGCTTTCCTGTTTTTTGATTTGGTTTTCGGTCTGCTGACCTGATTGGGTGATTTCTATTATTCTATCTTCCATATCACTGATTCATTCTTCTGCATTATTCATTCTGGTTTTTACTGCCCTTAGTTCAGTTTGTATCTCTGCAAATGAATGTTCTAGTTTTTCTTGGCTCCTCCTTATATTTTCTAGTTCCTTTCTGAGGGTATGTGCATTACTATTCATATCTTCTCTTAATTTCTTCAGTATTTTCACTATTTCTCTTTTGAACTCCAGGTCTTTCACACTGCAGAGATCTGTTTCATTGTTGACTCTTTTAGGTGAGTTCTCCTGTTGGTTTGACTGGGGGTGGTTTCTCAGCTTCTTCATCTTGCTTGTTGTTTTCTTTCTCCTGAGGGAGTTGTACTCTCCATGATCGGGCAGTGTTTGCCTTGTCACTGCCGTGGAATATTTCCTGAGGACTGGTGTTGTTGGTCAATCTTTTTTGAGGCAGTGTGGCTTTTCTGGTGTGTTGATGGGGCTAACAGGGTCTCTTTGAAGCAAAGGAGGACTTCCTGAGGGCAGACAGGATTGGGAGGTCCACACCACGATGGTAACAGATTTCACTTGGTCATGCAGAGCTTGCTGTGGTGTTTTTAGGCTGTGGGGTTCTTGCAGGGGGTTGGTGGTGTTGGGCAGCTGTTCCTCAGGAGTGCAGCACCCCCTGGGGGCTGGAGCAGCTATCTGGGTCACTGAGAACCTAAGAGGCTCTTCCCTAGGGCAGCCCAACTCAGAAGGACGGCCTGAGAATGTAGGCAGATCTTTTCACAGTCTGGCTGAGCTTGTTGCAGCTTTTCTGGGCTGCAGGGGGCCCTCCAGGGGGCTGGTGGTGCTGAGCAGCTATTCTGCGGGAGTGGGGCACCCCCTGAGGGCTTTGGTGGATAGCAGGGCCACTGAAAACCCAAGAGGCTCCTCCCCAGGGCAGCTGGACTCTGAAAGACCGTCCGAGAATTAGGCAGATCTTTTCACGGCCTGGCTAGGCTTGTTCTAGCTTTTCTGGGCTGCAGGCCTTTTCTCGGGGCTGGTGGTGTTTGGTGCTGCTCTGCGGAAGTGTAGCCCCACCAAAGGGCAAGCAGGCCTGTGCAGGGACAGCCGCTGCAGTGGTAGGTTTCAGGCAATGTTTGAGGCCAGCCCTCACAGATGGCAGGCTTCCCCAGGTCTGGCGAGAGCATAGGGGGTGGCAGGGGTGGGGGGAGGGGATGCACTGGGAAGCACAGCTTTCTGCTAGCTAGCAGGCCTGTAAGCTTGCTGTGGTGTGGGGAGTATTCTATGGGGACCCACCCCTTCTTCTCTCCCCTCCCCAGCATGGGCGCAGACCAGGCTCTTCTCCCAAGTTCCCTCTGATGTGGCTTTCCACTTCCCCGCCCCTAGAGTATTGCTCCCTTTCTCTGTGACAGCTTTGTTTTCTAGTCTCCCAGGCAGTCTCTGCCCCATCAGACTTGATAGACCAGTTTCTAGACCTCCCAAGCAGTCTCCGCTCTGTCCCGCCCCCCCCAGCCCTTTCCTGGGGACTAACCTTCGGAGCCGAGGTCTCGGTGCCCAGCCCCACCCAGGCGTCCCCCAGCCCTTTCCCAGGGACTAACCTCCAGAGCCGAGGACTCAGTACCAAGCCCCCACCCAGGTGTCTCAATTTTTGGTGACTGTGCCCGTAGTTCAGATGATCCATTGGGTTCTTGATCGGCTTTTCCATACTCCAACTTACTGCTACACTCTTCTCTGCATCTGGAGATTCCTCCGGTTCGGCTGATCTTTCCCCCAAGTAGGTGACTTTTCAGGGTGTGGGATCCCTTTCTCCTCCTCAGTTCCCTTTAGGGAGCGCCCGTCCCACTCGGATTCACCTTCTCTCACTCTCCTCTTTTCTCTTGTTTTGCCTAGTAATGTCACAAACTTCTTGCCGTTATTGGAGTTTAGGTTCTTCTGCCAACGATTGGTTGCTGTTCTGTGCGAGTCATTTATTCTGTAGATGTGCTTTTTTTGTTGTGTTTGTGGGAGAGGGCGAGCGTGTCCCTCTACTCCTCCACCATCTTGTCTCCCTCTAAAGTACTTACATTTAAAGGGCATTTTGTCTTCTATCCATGCTCAAATAGGGCAGAAAATATGTATAAGTATATACACATATAATACATGGATACTATCTCAGAGAAAGAGGAAGAGGGAAATAAGAGTAAAACAAGTGGGACAAAACTGATAAATCTGAGTATACAGGAGTTTTGTGTACCACTCTTCCATTAGTTCTGTGTTTGGGCTTACATAGAAAGAATGTGTACACAAAGGGTTTATAATTAAAATTTTAAACATAAAATTTGCTACTGACAGCAGTATCTTTAAACACTTGAAAATGAATACCTAAATATGATAACTTATGTCCTGAAATAACTACAATTTCATTTTAACTGTATATACTGTTATGAATTAAAATTCAGTAATTTAAATGAATAACTGTTTCTCCCTATTGAACAGAAAATCCATAACAGGTATTTGCTCTTAACCTGGAGGATGTAGATACCTGGAGGGCTTATAGATAAATTTAAAAGAAATAGTTGTCTCTCAGAAATTACTTCAAAATTTAATGTTTCTGAGTATTTTTCTGTACCGATGTTTTTGATATTTATATTGGATTGTTAAAAGTTTACATTAACCAAAAAATGTGGGACGCATTCTAGTTCATCTTTCCTTGATCACTACTCCATTTTATTTTTTATCCAATGTTACAATCAATTGGTCATATGGAAACACTACTTTTGTCATTACCCATTTCACACTCTCTTAAGCGTAAATTCATTAAGCATATACCTACATGTGTGATTTTGTGTTGTTTTTTCATTCCTAAGATATCTCTTTGATCCCCATTTTTCTTTTCTAAATCACTTTATACTTGCTCTTTATTAAGACATTGATGCAAATAAATGTCCATCAATAGAGGAATGGATAAAGAAGATGTGATGAATATATATAATGGAATATTACACAGCTATAAAAACAATGATGTGGAGTTCCCATCATGGCTCAGCGGTTAACAAATCCAACTAGGAACCATGAGGTTGAGAGTTCGGTCCCTGGCCTTGCTCAGTGGGTTAAGGATCTGGCGTTGCTGTGAGCTGTGATGTAGGTCACTGATGTGGTTCAGATCCTGCATTGTTGTGGTTGTGGTGTAGGCCAGTGGCTACAGCTCTGATTCGACCCCTAGCCTGGGAACCTCCATATGCCGCGGGAGCGGCCCAAGAAATGGCAAAAAGACAAAAAACAAAACAAAACAAAACAAAAAAATGAAGTAACACCATTTTCAGCAACATGAATGGACCTATAAATCATTATACTAAGTGAAGTTAGACATGAAAGACAAATATCACGTGATATCACCTATGTTTGGAATCTAAAAAAAAAAAAACAAAAACAAAAAACAAAAAAAAAAGGGATACAAATGAACTTACAAACAGACTCACAGACTTCGTAAAACTTATGGTTACCAAAGGGGACAGGTTGGGGGGCATGGGAGGGATGGCCTGAGGGTTTAGTATTGGCATATGCACACTGAGGTATAGGAATGATTGGCCAATGGGAACTTGTTGTATAACACAGGGAACTCTACTCAGTATTCTGTGAAAATCTATGTGGGAAAAGAATCTGAGAGAGAATATATATGTGTACATATATGACTAGATCACTTTGTGGTACAGTAGAAATTCTCACAACTCTGTAAATTAACTCTTCTTCAGTAAAACTGAAAAAAAAATGAGATTCATAAAAGCACACATGTTATTACAACCAATTAACATTTCAACTAAATATCAACAGTACTTTGAAAATTATGTAATGTTGGCATATATCCTGAGACAGCTCTGCCTGAGTTGAATATAAATTTGCCTTAAAACAAAAGACAGTGTAGCAAATGAAAAACATTTTTCTACTTAACTATTCCTAGTTTTGGTCAGTTATATTTTAAGATTCAATTCGTTTGTGTATTACCTTATTTACAGTTAATGTAAAAAATTCTCTTTTTTTGGTCAATTTTAAAATTTAAAATAGCACACATAGCAGATGATTCTCCACACAGAATCTTTAAAAAAGATTTTTTGAAATATTCATGAAAAGATAAATTTAGTAGATATGAAATTTATTTTTATACATTAAAAGATAATGTATATTATTAATTTGGAAAATGTAAAATACAATTCTAAGCCTATATTAAAAATGCAGAAATATCTGTTGACTGTCCATTTAAGGATTTAAGGATTGATGAAGTGTTATGTGTTTATGACCATAAATGATTTTCAATATGTATTTTTAACTGGCTTTTTTTTTTTTTGTATTTTTTTGTCTTTTGAGGGCCACACCCACGGCACATGGAGGTTCCCAGGCTAGGGATCTAATCGGAGCTGTAGCCACCAGCCTGTGCCAGAACCACATCAACATGGGATCCGAGCTGTGTCTGTGACCTACACCACAGCTCACAGCAATGTCAGATCCTTAACCCACTAAGCGAGGCCAGAGATTGAACCCGCAACCTCATGGTTCCTAGTCAGATTCGTTAACCACTGAGCCACGACGGGAACTCAACTGGCTTTTTAAATGAACTTTGAATTACATACCACGCATACTATTAATTAAAGAAATATTCTAATACCACTGAAAAATCATAGTATTAATATATGAAATAAGTTATTTCAGTCATTAGAACAATGTAGATTTGTTATCTATAAAACAAAGCAAGCATGAGAACAAATGCAGAGCATTGAAAATGAATTTGAAATTAAGAGACCAGCAACCAAAAACAATTCTGTATACATATAGATGGTTATATCAAAATCTAATGGGAACCACAAACAAAAAAAATACAATGGATACACACATAAGAAAGAAAAACAATCCAAACACTACACTAAAAATAGTCAGCAAATCACAAGAGAAGACAACATCAGAGGAAGGGAAGAAAAAAGATCAGAAATAACAATCCAAAACAGTTAAGAAAATGGCAATAAGAACATACTTATCCATAATTGCATTGAGTGTAAATGGATTAAATGCTGTAACCAAAAGACACAGACTAGCTGAATGGATAGAAAAACAAGACATATAGAGGTAGGGCTAGAGATGGAGATACAGAAAGAGATAGAGTTAGAGACAGAGACAGATATGCTATTTACCAGAGGCCCATTTCAGCCCTAAGGACACATACAGATTGAAAGTGAGGGGATGGAGAAAGGTATTACATGCAAATGGAAATCAAAGGAAAGCAGGATAGTACTGCAAATATCAGACAAATAGACATAAAAGTGAAGTCACAAAAGACAAATAAGGAACTACATAATGATCAAATGATCAATCCAAGAAGAAGACACAAAAGTTGTAAATATACATAGGTGCACCACAATAAATAAGGCAACTGCTATCCTCTATCAATGGACATTTAGGTTGTTTCCATGTCTTAGCTGTTGCAAATAGTGCTTCAATGAACACTGGAGTACATGTGTCTTTTTCAGTCATGGTTTTCTCTGGATAGATGCCCAGGAGTGGGATTGCTGGATCAAATGGGAGTTCTACTTTTAGTTTTCTGAGGAATCTCCATACCATTTTCCACAGTGGTTGCACCAATTTACATTCCCACCAACAGTGTTCTAGGGTTCCTTTTTCTCCACACCCTCTCCACCACTTACTGTTTGTAGACTTTTGGATGATGG
Source organism: Sus scrofa (assembly GCF_054392235.1). Taxonomy (NCBI): domain Eukaryota; kingdom Metazoa; phylum Chordata; class Mammalia; order Artiodactyla; family Suidae; genus Sus; species Sus scrofa. The sequence continues at coordinate 66,154,641 of NC_139393.1, read as the reverse complement.
CCATTCTGGCTGGTGCAAGGTGGTAGGTACCTCATAGTGGTTTTGATTTGCATCTCTCAAATGATGAATGATGTTGAACATCTTTTCATGTGTTTTTTGGCCATCTATATGTCTTCCTTGAAGAATTGTCTGTTTAGATCTTCTGCCCATTTTTGGAAGGGGTTGTTTGTTTTTTTGGTATGGAGCTGCAGAAGGTGTTTATAAATGTTGGAGATTAATCCTTTGTCAGTTGATTCACTTGCAAAGATTTTCTCCCATTCTGTGGTTGTCTTTTCATTTTTTTTAGGGTTTCCTTTGCTGTGCAGAAACTTCTAAGTTTAATTAAGTCCCATTTATTTAGTTTTGCTTTTAACTGTCGTTACTCTAAGAGATGGACCTGAGAAGATGTTGTTGTCGTATATGTTGGAGAGTGTTTGGCCTATGTTTTCTTCTAAGAGTTTTATACTATCTAGGTCTTTAATCCATTTTGAGTTTATTTTTGTGTATGGTGTTAGGAAGTGTTCTAATTTAATTGTTTTACATATGGCTGTCCAGAGTTTCAAGCACCACTTATTGAACAGGTTGTCTTTTCTCTATTGTTATATTCTTGCCTCCTTTGTCATAGGTTTGCTAACTGTAGGTGAGTGGGTTTAATTCTGGACTTTCTCTCCTGTTCCACTGATCTATCTTTCTGTCTTTGTGCCAGTACCCCATGGTTTTGATGATTATTGCTCTCTTGTATAGTCTGAGGTCTGGGAGCCTGATTCCTCCAGCTCCATTTTTCTTTTTCAGCATGTCTTTGGCTATTATGGGTATTTTGTGCTTCCAAACAAATTTTAAAATATTTTGTTCTAGTTCTAAGAAAAATGTCCTTCGTGGAGTTCCCATCATGGCTCAATGGTTAACGAATCTGACTAGGAACCATGAGGTTGCGGGTTTGATCCCTGGCCTTGTTCAGTGGGTTAAGGATCTGGCATTGCCGTGAGCTGTGGTGTAGTTCACAGATGTGGCTCGGATCCTGTGTTGCTGAGGCTCTGGCATAAGGTGGCAGCTACAGCTCCGATTTGACCCCTAGCCTGGGAGCTTTCATATGCTGTGGGTACAACCCTAGAAAAGACAAAAAAAAAAAAAAAAAAAAAAAAGAAAGAAAGAAAAAAAAAAGACAAAAAAAAATGTCCTTGGTAATTTGATAGGGACTGCATTGAATCTGTAGATTGCCTTGGGTAGTATAATCATTTTGATAATACTCTTCCAATCCAAGAGCATGGCATATCTTTCCATGTATCTATGTACTCTTTGATTTATTTCATCAGTGGCTTATAGTTTTCAGAGTACAGGTCTTTTGTCTCTTTAGATAGGTTTACTCCTAGGTAATTTATTCTTTTGGGTGCAATGGTAAATGGGACTGCTTCCCTAATTTCTTTTTCTGATCTTTCATTTTAGTATATAGAAATGCAGTCAAATTCTGTGTATTAATTTTGTATCCTGTGACTTTGCCAAATTCATAGATGAGCTCCAACAGTTTTTTGTTAGAGTGTTTAGGATTCTCTAGGTATAGTATCATGTCATCTGCAAATAGTGATAGTGTTACTTCTTCCTTTCCAATTTGGATTCCTTTTATCTCTTTTACTTCCCTGATTGCCATGGCTAGGACTTCCAAAACTATGCTGAAGAGTATTGGAGAGAGTGGACATTCTTGTCTTGTTCCTGATCTCAGCGGGAATTCTTTCAGCTTTTCACCATTGAGAATGATGTTCGCTGTGGGTTTGTCATATATGGTCTTTATGATGTTGAGGTAGGTTCCCGCTATGCCCACTTTCTGAAGGGTTTTTATCAGAAATGGGTGTTGGATTTTTTCCAAGGCTTTTTCCGCATCTATTGAGAGCATCATATGGTTTTTTTTCTTCAGTTTGTTAATATGGTGTATCACACTGAAAGATTTGTGGATATTGAAGAACCCTTGCATCCCTGGGGTAAATTCCACTTGATCATGATGGAAAATCTTTTTAATATATTCTTGGATGTGGTTTGCTAGTATTTTGTTGAGGATTTTTCCATCCATGTTCATCAGTGAAATTGGCCTGTAATTTTCTTTATTTGTGGTATCCTTGTCTGGTTTTGGTATCAGGGTTTTGTATTGTCACTTCCTCTGCAATTTTTTGGAATAGTTTCAGAAGAATAGGTGTTAGCTGTTCTCTAAATTTTGGCTAGAATTCGCCTGTGAGGCCATCTGGTCCTGGACTTTTGTTTGTTGGAAGTTTTTTAACCACAGTTTCAATTTCAGTTCTTGTGATTGGTCCATTCATCTTTTCTACTTCATCTTGGTTTAGTCTTGGAAGATTGTACTTTTCTAAGAATTTGTCCATTTCTTCTAGGTTTTCCATTTTATTGGCATATAGTTGCATATAGTAGTCTCTTATGGATCCTTTGTATTTCTGTGATGTCCGTTTTTACTTCTCGTTTTTCATTTCTAATTTTATTGATTTGAGTCCTCTCTTTTTTCTTGATAAGTCTGGGTAAGGGTTTATCAATTTTGTTGATCTTTTCAAAGAACCAGCTTTTCATTTCATTGATCTTTTTCTATGGTGTTGTTTCTATTTCATTGATTTCTGCTCTGATATTTATGATTTCTTTCCTTCTACTAAATTAGGTCCTGTCTTCTCTTCTCTCTCTAGCCCCATTAGATGTAAAGTTAGATCGTTTATTTGAGCTTCTTCTTGTTTCCTGAAGTAGGCTTGTATTGCTATAAACTTTCTTCTTAGAACTGCTTTTGCTGCATTCCATAGGATTTGGAATGGCACATCTTTGTTGTCATTTGCTTCTAGGTGTTTTTTAATTTCCTCTTTGATTTCTTCAGTGATCCATTGGTAGTTTAGTAGCATGTTGTTTAGTCTCCACATGTTTGTGTTTTTTGCAGTTTTTTTCTTGTTATTGATTTCCAGTTGTATAGCGTTGTGGTTGGAAAAGATGCTTGATATGTTTTCAGTTTTCATTAAGTTACCAAGGCTTGGTGCATAGCCCAGGATTTGATCAATTTTAGAGAATTTCCCATGTGCGCTTGAGAAGAATGTGTATTCTGTTGCTTTTGGATGGAATGTCCTATAAATATCTATTAAGCCCATCTGGTTTAATGCTTCATTAAGGGCCTGTGTTTCCTTATTGATTTTCTGTCTGGATGATCTGTTCATTGATGTAAGTGGGGTCTTAAAGTCCCCCACTATTATTCTGTTATTGCCGATTTGGCCTTTTAAGGTTTTTAGCAGTTGCCTTATATATTGCGGCGATCCTATGTTGGGTGCGTAGATATTTAAAATTGTTACATCTTCTTCTTAGATTGATCCTTTGATCATTATGTAGTGACCTTCATTGGCTTTTAAAACATTCTTCATTTTAAGGTCTATTTTGTCTGATATGATTATTGCCATTCCAGCTTTCTTTTGACTCCCATTTGCGTGGAATATTTTCTTCCATCCTCTCACTTTGAATTAGTATGTGTCCCTAGAAGTGAAGTGGGTCTCTCAAAGACAGCATGTATATGGGTCTTTTTTGTATCGATTTAGCCAGTCTATGTCTTTTGGTTGGGGCATTTAGTCCATTAACATTTAAGGTAATTATTGATATGTATGTTCTTATTGCCATTTTATTAGTTGCTTTGGATTTGTTTTTCTTGCTCTTTTTTTCTTCCTTTCTTTTCTTGTTCTATTCTCTTCTGGTTTGATGACTATCTTTAGTGTTGTATTTGAATTGATTTTCCCTATTTGTTTGTGTATCAACTGTAGATTTTTGGTTTGCAGTTACTCTGAAGTTTGTATAAGAGTCTATATATATATACAAGATTGTTTTAAGTTGTTGGTTTCTTAATTGAAAGTGCATCTCCATTGTACTGCATTTGTACCCTCCTCTTCTAGTTATTTCTAATTTTGGTGGCAGAATTGCATGTGGATGATTTCTTATCTTTACTGAATATATACCTTTATTGTGAGCCTTGTCATTTGTGGTGTTTTTATTTCTATTTGCAGCCTTTTCTTTTCTGCCTAGTATTTGTTGTAAAGCTGGTTTAGTGTTTCTGAATTCTCTTAACTTTTCTTTATCTATAAAGCTATTTATCTCTCCTTCAAATCTGAAGGAGAGCCTTGCTGGGTAAAGTAATCTTGGGTGGAGGTATTTTCCTTTCATCACCTTAAGTATATCATGCCACCCCCTTCTGTCCTGCAGAGTTTCTGCTGAAGAAAATCTACCAATAACCTTATCAGGATTCCCTTGTATGTTATTAGTGTCTTTTCCCTAGCTGCTTTCAGTATTTTCTCTGTCTTTAATTTTGGTCAGTTTGGTTATTATGTGTCTTGAGGTATTCCTCCTTGGGTTTATTTTATGTGGTACTCATTGTGCTTCCTAAATTTGTGTGAGTGGTTCCTTTCCCATGTTAGGGAAGTTTTTGGCTATTATGTCATTGAATATTTTTTCTGTCCCTTTCTCTCTCCTTCTGGCACCCCGTAATATGGATGTTCATGCATTTAACGTTGCCCCCAAGTTCTCTGAGACTCTCTTCATTTCTTTTCAATCTTTTTTTCTCTTTTCTGTTCTGCATCAGTGATTTCCACTAGTGTGTCCTCCACCACGGTATTTGTTCCTCTGCTTCCTATATTCTGTTCTTGGCTGCTTCTAATGAATTTTTTATTTCAGTTATTGTATTTGGCAGCTCTTCTTGTTTAAGTTTTATATCTTGTATCTCGTTGCTCAGTGTTTCCTGTAAGTTATCCATCTTTGCCTCCAGTTTATTTCCAATGGCTTGCATCATCTTCAGCATCAACACTCTAAAGTGTTTTTCCTGGAGGCTGAGAATCTCCTGATCAGTTAGCTGTTTTAATGGGATTTTCTCTTTCTGCCTTATCTGAGTTATAGTTCTCTGTCTTTTCATTTTTATAGGTTTTGGTGTGCTGACCTTTTTACAGATAATAGAATTGTAGCCTCTCTTACTTCAGGTTTCTGCCCCCTTGTGGCTGAAGTCAGTATGGGGGCTTGCTGTAGGCTTCCTGATAGGAGGGACTGGTGCCTGCCCACTTCTAGTGGGGCTGGTGGGTAGGGCTTTGTCTCTGGGTGAGATTAGAGGTGTCTGTGTGCCTGGGGGGTCTTTAGGCAGTCTGTTTACTGATGGGTGGTTCTGTGATCCTACCAGGATTATTGTTTGTCCTGGGGCTTCTCAGTGCTAATAGGTGGGGCCAGATTTTCCCAAAATGGCCATCTCCAGAGAAATGTACACTGATGAATATTCCCAAGAGCTTTGCCTACATGCCTTTTCCTTACAACAAGCTACTTCACCCCCTGTTTTCCCCGGAGATCCTCCAAGAACTGCAGTCAGGTCCAACCTAGGTTCCTATGAAGCCTTTGCTTTGCCCTGGGATCCAGTGCATGTGAAAATCTGTGTGTGCATCTTAAGAATGGAGTCTTCATTTCCCCCAGTTCCATGGAGCTCCTTGGCACAAGCCCCACTGGCCTTCAATGCCAGATGCTCTGTGGGTTCTTTCTCCCAATGCCAGATCCCCAGGCACAGGGACTTTACGCGGGGCTCAGAACTTTTATTCTTATAGGTGAGTCTTTGTGATACAGTTACTTTCCAGCCCATGGAGCTTCCCACCCTGGGGGTATGGAGTTATGTATATGTGTAATCACCCCTCCTACTTCTTGATGTGGCCTTCTCTTTGTCTTCTGGAGTAGGATATTTTTTTTCAAAGTTTCCAGTCCATTTAGTTGAAGATTTCTCAGCATTTGGATGTAATTCTGTTGTTTTTATGAGAGAGGTTGATATCCAGTCCTTCTATTCCTACATCTTAATCTTGTCTCAAGCATTTTGTCTAACTACAATGCTATAAGACTAGAAATCCCCTTGCCACTATATAAAGCCCAGTTACTAGTGCCTACTTCCCAGGCAGCAAATACATATCTATCACACACTTTGATTTTTTTCATATAATGATGATATCTTAGGGTTTTAAAATATTTTTAATTTTTCCTGACATTAGACAGCTGTAGACTTGAAGTAGAAACACAGATAACTGAGTTCTTTTAAAAAATCTGAAGTTTGGCAACTTTTGGCTAGCACTGCAGCATGGCAGAAATCACCCAGAAACAATGCCTGCTTGCTGTTTTTATGGTGAGATAACAAATGGAGAGATATATGTTCTCCATTTTTAAATTGGCCCAATACTACTTGTTATTGTCCTGCCCTCTTCATCTATGTGTCTGGTGACCGGAGGTATCTATGCTTTGTTCTTCACCCATTTCAAGTGTTTGAGAGAGAGATTTAAATAGCAAAAAAAAAAAAAACCAAAAAAAGATACATATATTTAATGTTAAAGAAACCCTATTTTAGAGAGGTGATGAGCTTGCTGTTGCTCCTGCTGCTGCTGATCTAACGATATCCTGGGTGGGGCTAATATTATATAATCATTGTAAAATTTTTTGAATTAGATGCTATTATCATCTCCATTGTTAACAGTTTGTACAATGAGTCAAAATGAGGCTATACAGATTGCCCATGTCCACAGAGCCAGTAAGTGCCAGAGAGAGGACTGAAACCATGAGCCTGGCTTGAGAGTCTCTCCTTCAAATTCTGCTATTACTACACCCAGTCAATGTATACTAAGGAAAGTATAATTTTAAATTCTTTGCAATGTTAGAATACTCTTCTTTTAAACACGTATTAGGTTGAACCTAATAAATGTAAAGGAATAAAAGCAAATGAAGAGTCTGAATTGAACTGAATAATTATTGAATGAGTACTGAATATTATTTAATATTCTATACAATTTATATGCAAATTAAAGACAAAAATATATACTGCTGTATAGGAGTAGGAGAATATCTAATCCAGTTAACTACTGAAATCTTAATATGTTTATAGCTCATAGCTTATCATAATAGATTCATTAATATTTTGCATATAATCATACCTAAACATGTAATAGGCAGCTTGTTTGAGGAAGCAATTGTATTAATCTTTTTTTTTTCATAATTGTACTTGTACCTTCCTCTAAAATTTTTTTGACCATGTCCCCTCCCCTGCTATCTTTCAACATGATTAAATAAGGGGTTTGAATTGTAATTTTAATCTGCTTTAACATAAGATTACACTCAAATCTACTAAAAGTTTGGTAAATTAACAGAAGTAGGGGGTTCTCTTGAGGTGGAGCAGGTTAGGATCCAGCATTGTTACTGCAGCGGCTTGGGCAGCTTGGATAGTGCTGTAGCACAAGTTCAATCCCTGATCCAGGAACCTCTACAAGCCACAGGCGTGGGGAAAAAAACAACCCTACACAACAAAGATATGGTACTAAGGCGAAAAATATTTGCGAAATTCAATGTGGAAGTTTAGGCAGTAACACTTAAAAGCCTTACATATATTGAAAATCTAGATATTTTTGGTATTCAACAATAAAGTAATCCTCAAACCACAACAGGCTGGCCTCTGTGGTTTGCACAATTCTTGCATGAGCAAATTGTTTTTGTGACTATCAATAGTGGAAAGACTGAATTGTTATAACAGGACACATTGCCTCAGTTCTTTCTGAATTATCTTGTTTTTTGCGGAAATCTTACCAACTGCTGGGGTAATTCCTGTATCCTAATCACTCCTGTTTTCTTCGCCATTTCCTATGGTATGGGTCATAAGTTAATAAATACATTTTATTCTGAATACCTCAAAGAATTTCAATCTTAATTGCTTCATCATAATTTGACAGAAATGAAGCATTAGCAAGTTCATGGTAGTCATCAAGATAGGTAAGCAAGGAACTTAACTTTGATGATACCACAGAAAATTAAAATGATTAAACTGTCTAATAAGGTCAAAGAACAAAAGTAGTTATTAGGAATTCAACTTATCTACCATCAACTTATATCATCAACTTATAGCATCTTATCTATGACATACTGCACCAATTATTGAACATATAGTGAAAGTTTCTTCCTTGCATAAGAAAAGAAAAGCTGTGCTTTAATAAGTAAATTTTTTTATGAATACATTTTAATGTAGAAACTCTATTCCACAATAGTCATGTAGTGGATTACTTTACTTCCTGAATTATTACCAAATACTAGTGGAGTAAACGTTAAAATTCTTAGACAGTTGTGTATGCTTTGACACACTAATATATGGTTACCATTGTTTTCGTCCAACTACCATCCTAATCAACTCAAAATATGAACCCCCCCAAAAAATGTTAGGGGTGTTACGTATGTTCAGACAATAAATAATTCTTTGATGGGGGAAATTTCAATAGAGAAAAAGGGCTAAATCCAACCAACCAAACAACAAACAACCAAAATATTTGAACATGCCTGTGCTGCTTACTTTTATGTCTTAGATCTTTTGTGTAGAAAGGTATGCTTCAGAGTATTTACCCTGAATAAATTCCAGTTAGCTTTTTCTGCCTTTTTTTCCCTTGTCCCATTAAGTATAATTGGGCCATGCTGTATTTCTAAAATTAGAACAGGAACAACCTCATGGGCTCATCTATCCTAGACATTGAGAAAAATAATCAGCTACTGATTCTCTTGCTTTTTGCCTTCTGGTGCTGGGCTGGTTCATTTTGACCTGGCTTTTTCTGACCTCACACTCATGTTTGAGCATCAGTAACAGAGCAACGGGGGAAGAAATATGTGTTGGCAAACACGTTAGCAGAAGACCCTAATATCAGCTTGGGCTTCAAGCCACACTAACCCAGTGTTTTATATGGTGCTGCCTGACTCAAGAGAGTTCTAGATGGTACTAAGATACAGTGTATGTTTAATGGTAAAAAATATTTACCTTTCCCTTGTAGGGTCTGTTTTTTGTTTTTTTTTGTCTTTTTCCCTTTTTTTCTAGGGCTGCTTCCACGGCATAAGGAGGTTCCCAGGCTAGGGGTCGAATCGCAGCTGTAGCCACCGGCCTACGCCACAGCCACAGCAACGCGATATCCGAGCCGCATCTGTGACCTACACCACAGCTCATGGCAACGCTGGATCCTTAACCCACTGAGCAAGGCCAGGGATCGAACCCACAACCTCATGGTTCCTAGTTGGATTCGTTAACCACTGCGCCACAACAGGAACTCCTAGGGTCTATTTCTTTCTTGGGGATCTTACTCTTATGTAAGCTATGAATCAAATGCTTCTGAATTCCATGGGTAAACACCACTTTCATATTTGCTTTTCTTTCATTAATATTTTATATTTGATTAATCTAATTATGATACTTTGAATAGCAATTAAATGAGAACTTTATACATGCAGTGATGAAGATAATATCCTTTGTTTTAGTACAAGAGTGATATAACATCACAATCAAGAAGAGTAATATGATGGATATTTTTTCCCCATAAACAGTAATAAGAATTTGGGGCACAGTGAGTGGTGGCTTAGCGGGTTAAAAACCCAACACAGTGTCTCTAATGACGCAGGTTCAATGTGGCTGTGGCATAGGTGGCAGCTGCAGCTCTGATTTGACCTCCAGCCTAGGAACTTCCATATGTTGCAGGTGTGGCCCTGAAAATAATTAAAAAAAAAAAAAAAAAAGAAGAAAAAAGAATTTGGAAAACTCTGTTACAATTTAAATGTGTTTAACATATTCTACAGGGTTTAAGAATATTGGGGGTAAATAAAATATTACTTTATCTATGAATGATGATTATAAATGCAGAAAGCAATATAAATAGCAGAGTATGATTTTATAACACAATAGTAACAAAAATGAAATCCCAATTGCTTTCCTTTTGAAAGTATCCCATTGATCAATTTATTTTGTACAGTTATATTACAATAACATTTTAGTAGTTTCAAGTACCTGATGTTTAAAATCAAATATAATCAATCGAATCTTTAATTCAACAAAATAGTCTCTGGCTAGTAATTATGCCTTACTTCTTTGATGAAATAAAGCCCTAATAATTTCTTTCTGGACTATATATATATTTAGATATAATGGAAATAAAAGACAAGCATAAAATATTCAGTTGTGGTATGGGTAATGAAAATCAGGTTACACACAGAATGGTATGTAAATTAACTGAAGACATAGGTATATTTAATATTATGTTTAAAACTTGGTATAAGAAGATATGAAAAGTTAAATAAATTACATGTACAAGCACCAGTATAATATCCTGCATAATTAACTCTCAACAGATGGAGACATTTTCCAAAGTGTCTCTGTTTTATTATTAATAGTCAGCGAGATTCTAGAACTCAACAGTTTCATTATTTATCTAGCAAATTATGTTCAGAGTTTTTTTGATTTGTTTTATAAATAAATGAGACTTTTGTGTTACATAGATTATGCAAGAAAATTGGAGAAAAATAAGATTCTTAATATAAATGAAAAAATAGCACATATTTTGATGTTTAAATTTAATACTCATTTTTAAAAATTATTCTGATTTATTTTGAAAATAGATTCAATATGTGAACTAAAATAGTGCGTATTAGCATAGCATTAATATTTACCAACATAGACATAGACATATTTTTCCCTTAGGGATTATGTTTTAATGTGCTGAGATATCTAATTTCTGATTTTTTCAGTATTTAAAGCTTGAAATTGAGCTTTTGTTGATGCCATTTGCTTGCTCTTATTCATTTTGTTTTATTGATGCTTACTAAGAGGTATTTTAGATCAGATGTTCTAGTATCTCTCACCATTTTTTTTACAAGAAAAATTATTTTAAATTCTGTTCTCATAACTGAACTCAGTTTATAGTCATTTTATATAATTTACATGCATATCAACCTATTTCTCCTCAGTCTTGGTAACACTTAGAGATCCTTTCTGCAAAAACTTGCTGTAATTTATCCTGAAAGAAAAGTGATATTTTCTAATATCTGAAAATAACAGGCTATGGCTTCTAACTTTCTTATCTTTTGCTTCTTAAATGAATTTATACTATCCCTTTCTCAGAACTTCTTGATTTACCTATCCCATCTAGAATAATGGGCAACAACTGACTTACCCTTTCTTAAGGAGCTTAGTACTGCTAATTTTCTTATTTCTATGCTTAAGAGAGACTTAAAGGCTTTTCAACCATCAGCTATTTTTTTAAAAGTATGCATTTACCTTCTACACCAGTGAATTTCAATCTCTCTAAACTAGTGCTCCCTCATAATTGTAAACATTGCATAATTTTATTTAGTGAAAAGAAATCCATACGTTGCAATGAAAGGGTGAAAAAATGGGGGGAAAATTCTTATTCAATTATACCACATGACCAGGACTCATCTAAAGGGTCCTATCATTATTATACGATTTGATGTAAAATGTATAATAGTAATCTTGTTTCAGGTATCAAATACTGTTTGAGCATTGTTTTCCTTTCCCACTGCATTTTCTCATCACCTTCCAATCCAGATTTCTGCCATAAATAACTTGACTTCAGTTTTCAGAACATGAAAGATTGTGTCACTGTTGCTTCTACTTTTTGTACCTTATTCCCCACCTGTTTTTTTTTTTTTTTTTTTTTTTTGTCCAATGAAAAATCTACTCATGTTTTAGTTCTCTGCTCAATGGCATCCTTCCTTATGATGTTTGATTTAAATTCCAAGCAGAATTTACCTCTGCATTGTTTTTATTCTGCTGGTTTCTTACAGTTATTACAGTTCATACAGTTCTGAATGGCCAATAGATAGCATCGCTTAATTGCTCTCTGTCATTCACAACCATCTGATGGGAAGATCATGAGAAACTGATCCTTATAGAGAAGATATCCTTTAATACTGATCAAGTATACTGGAGACATGGGAGGCTATGAGAGAGTAAGAGCAGCTGAGAGATCAGAGAATCCTGAGCAGAATATTTGGATATCTGTAGCCATTTCACCAAAACTACTCTTTTATGATGAGATAAATATTCAGAAGAGGCTAAGTTTATGAGGTTCTGGCAAATAACTCAGGTCAAGGATCTGGCATTGCCCTGAACTGTGGTGTAGGTGTGGCTCTGATCCTGTGTTGCTATGGCTGTGGTATAGGCCAGCAGCTATAGCTTGGATTTGACCCCTAGCCTGGGCTCTTCCATATGCCGTGGGCATGGCCCTAAAAAGACAAAAGAAAAAAAAATTACTTAATAGTCATAAAACTCCAATTACGCTTAACTGAGCTATAAATTGCTCCAAAGATCTGTGGAAAGCCAGGGCAAAGAATTAACAATAGGACAATAGGAGAAGATGTGGTCCAGAACAGAAATGAAAATCCATGCTTTAGAATAACCTTGAGTATAGAATATAAATGTAAGGTCATTACCCACATAAATACTTGAGAGACATGTGCCTAAAGAGACTTAAAAATTTTGTGGTGTAGTCAGACTGATAGATTTTTTTTTTTAAGTTTCTGGATATAACATACATTGGGTATTGCTGCGGATTCTGTAGATGTTAGGTCAAAAATTTTCAATTATTAGTTTTATACTTCAGGCAAATTCTTCCTTCAGAAAAGTGCCCCAAAGAATAGTAATATGAAACTTGGGGAGTTACACTTAAAGTGTTATTGTAGAAATGATAAAATTGAGATTTCAGTCATCAAAATAATTGCAAAAGTAGTAGAAAATCTAATAAGTCTCCTGAGGAATGAGTGTTTTTAGAAGAGTTGGTACTGAATTTTTATGAAGTAAATGTATTGATTGTGTATATAAGTTTTGGCAGGGTTTTTCATTGCACATTTAGAGAGCTAGGAAAAGCAAATATCTACTAAAATAAACACAAAAGGGAACTGGGTCGAAATGATTCAATTGTTTTGGTAGGATAATTTTTAAAAAATTATCAGCAACTGAAATATAACATACTTCATATGTTTCTAGATTTGCTTGTATAAACTTAACACTCTAGAGACTATATTACTGATGATTGATTATCAAGCTTTTGGGGAAGTTCTTGAGGAAATAACTCATCTTTTCCTTGATTTATTAGAGGCCATCAGCTTAGAGAACAAATATAATTTTGCTTACATAGAAAGTAAAAAGAGAACAAGCCTTCAATGTCACAGGCTTTATTTGTGTAAATTTTTGGCATCCTATTTACATTCATCCCAGGTTACATCTATATTCAAGCTGTTTACTCTGCTTTGAATTCTCTTTTAGTAATTGAATTCTTCAAGGAAATTCTTAATTTCAATAGATTCCAAAAAGACTGGCACAGAATCATATGCATATTGATAAATAGTTTTAATCGTCTCAGTCTTATGAATGCTCTTCCTTTCTCATAATGTTTCCTTTTTGTGTTCTTTTGATTCTTCATGAGTTTTGACTGCATTAATTGTCTTTTTTATATCTTAATGTTATTGATTTAGGATATTACTTAGATTGTCTATTGGCTTTTTAAAATAATTTGTATATATATAAAAATATAAAATTAAACATATATTTATAATTTATAATACATAAATTTATATATTATATATCCTGTTTTTAAGATCTTCCATAGTTGAAGACTCATGTAAATAGCATTCCCTCATCTTGCAATTTCCTAACAAAAGTAGGTAGACTAAATATTGCTTTCTGCAAACTCATTTGAAATGATTCCCTTGGGTGTTATTATGTAGCTCTCTGTATCTACTTCATTCTAAGTTACCTGGAAGCTGAATTTTTTCCCATGTAATATGGAGACCCTTGTTGTGTGGATACCAAAATAGAAGATTACATGTGGCAGACAAAACTATTCAAAACAAGGTGGGCATGGTCAACTTACTGGACAGGAAGGAGAGTGGTGATAGGATTGTTTCACTCACAGGAAACTTCAGACTGGTGGCTATTTGTTTATGGTGTTCCTAGTACTGAAGTAACTGGATAGGCTAATAGCACATGCATACAAATTTAGTGCCCCAGCCCCCCAAAATCCTGCCTTGAGAACTACTACAAAATTCCGAGTCTCCTTCAATTTGATATCAGAGCCATTACATGGATGCAGATCCTCTTAAGTGAAGAGAAGACTGAGTTTCCTTAAGAAAAAAACCTAGTGGAAATTGCACAAGTCTTATTCTTAAAATTTTTTTTTCAAAGGAGCTTGAGTTTTTCTCATAGTAGAAGTGCATGAGAAAATATGCGGAAGCCATATCTAACAGATGCTAATTTCCAAGGACCCAAAACAGCACAGTAGTCCACTAACCAAAATGTGGATTTTGACCAAAATGAAAGAATACTTGCTGAGTTTATCTGATGGTCAGCCACTTTCTCTGTAATCTCACTGTGCTCATGAATGATATGTTGAAATATGCACACATGAGAACTTACAGAATCTCATATTGCTCCTTTAACTCTGGAGCGAGGTACTTTTATAATAGGTACATTCAAGTGAATTTCCTCCATTACTAAGACAGCAAACCAAAATAATGTCATATTCATAGAGGAATTACAGACATAAATGTCACAAAAACGTGAAAGGTGTAAGAATACTGATTTTTCTAAAATATGTTTTTAACTCAATTATTTGGCTAATGCAAAGAGATTTGTGTCTTGGAGATTACTAGATTACTTTAATTAGGTGCTGTCTTTAGTTGAATCTGTTCTTCCAGATGCAGATTTTTTAGTAGAGCAAATGACAGTCCCTGGAAACTTGTTGAGACTATCCATTTGTCAAATATAATTGAAAAAAAAAAATCTCAACAGCAAATATCGCCAGAAACTCCTTTCTTTCAGCTGACAGGGATAGCCATAGACCTTCGTTATTTTAACTCAGATCTATAACACCTTATGGGCTTTCAATCACAAACAATTTTTCAGGGACTTTGACAATTTCACAGGAGATCATGTTGGTCCATTACACTGATGAAATTAAGCAGCTTGGATTTGATGAGTAGGGGGAATCACAGACAACTTTGATAAATAGTAAGACAGCTGACTTCCAGGGCGTGAGATAAACACCAGTAATATTCCAGGGTCTCGCACTTCATTTATTTTCTTTGGAATCAAAGGTCTGAACAAACTGAGATTATACCCATTAAATAACAGGCAAAGCAGCTCTAATGTATATGCCTTTCTACTGTGAAATAGGAAAAACATTTAGGGAGCCTCTTTGGAATTAGGGGTTACATATATGATACATCGTAGCTCCATTCCTATGTTGAATAGCACATAAGGCTGCCAAATGTGAGGGAAACAC
The DNA here is from genome assembly GCF_054392235.1 of Sus scrofa. Lineage (NCBI taxonomy): Eukaryota > Metazoa > Chordata > Mammalia > Artiodactyla > Suidae > Sus > Sus scrofa. The sequence goes on along the minus strand of NC_139393.1, from coordinate 66,139,549 downwards.
AGGGCAAAAGAAGGCTCTCCTGTGGACCTGGGCCACCCTACAAGAGATCTGACTTAGCAGATCCAGTATCTCTTGTGGATCGGATGTATAATGTAGATTGTGATAAGCAAAGCTAAGGAAATCGCAATACAGACCCCTAAAATTATTGAGGAAAATTGTGTTCAATTTTGAAAACAATTATTCTTCAGAGAAATAGTACCCGGCATACCACCAGACTCTGTGAGGTATTGAATATCTCATCACGGCATGCCAAGTAACCAAATAGCCATATCTACTCACGATAAATATCATCTCAGTGTTACTGGATCTAAATTTCTATTAAACTGGTGTGATCACCCATACTCCATCTTAAGTGGAAGTGCTATATATGGATTAAAATTAAGTAGATCCTAACAGTACAAATTACTCTGTCATGTGTGCAAATTTTATATTTATCCTGTGTCTTCTTGAGGAGTTCCCTACAACTAAATCAATTCAAATCTGGTTTACAGACATTGTTACAAGATAGTTTAACTCTTGTTACCTATCTGTTTTATATACTGTGTAACAACCTCTATGGTAAAAGAATCTGAAAAGGAATGGGCACATCTACATGTATAACTGATTTACTTTGTTGTAACTAACACCTGTAACTAACCCAACTTTTTAAGTGAAGTATACTCCAAAAAAAAGGTATTACAAAAAAGATACTATAGTTCTTATTGAAAATGAGGAGCTGGAGGTTAACATAGCCTCAAGGACAATGGGGGAAGCAAAATTTAACATTTGCCAGAATTTTCTAGGGTGGCCCACTTAGAAATAGGAAGAGAAGTGGCCAAAGATAGAAATCTACCCAAATTATATGTTCGTTCTGCATATAATGTTCTTTGTATCATCTTCCCTAGGAAAGTACCCATGACTTTTGTTGCTGTTTTCTTTTTCAAGGATTCAAGATCCAGGGACTATTTGCTTGATGTTTGGCTGAAATCTCCCTACAATGTGGAGCTTTGTAAATATATCTCATTCTTGCTAAGCTTCAAAAATGTACAGACATTTCTCAACTTCCAATAGTTCTGTTTAAGAGTTTTCAACTTTAAGGAGTTCCCTTCGTGGCTCAGTGGTTAATGAACCCGACTTAGGATCCATGAAGATTCAGATTAGGGTTCGATCCCTAGCCTCACTCAGTGGGTTAAGGATCCGGTGTTGCCCTGAGCTGTGGTGTAGGTCACAGATGTGGCTCAGATCCTGTGTTGCTGTGGCTGTGGCTGTGGCTGTGGCGTAGGGCAACAGCTGTAACTCTGTTTCGACCCCTAGCCTGGAAACCTGATGCTGCGGGGGTGGCCCTAAAAAAATAAAAAAAGAGTTTTCAATTTTAAGATGGCATAAAAGTGTTACCTTCAGTAGAACTTGTAATTCACATTTTGAATTTTGATCTTTTCCCAGCCTAATGATTTCCAGCATGATACTTTGTTGTAATGCTGGCTGCAGCTCCCAGTCAGTTACATGATTACAAGGGTTAACAACTGATACACTTAACACCATTCTGCTTTTAATTTTCCTTAGGGCCTTCTATAACTTACATAAGATATTCAGCATTTATTTTAAAATAGGCTTCACATTAGAGGATTTTGCTCAACTGTAGACAAATGGAAGTGTTCTGAGCACATTTAAGGTAGGCTAGGCTAAACTATGATCAATAGTAGGGTAGGAATGGTAAATGTATTACATGAAATTTTGACTTATGATATTCTCATTTTTGATGCTTTTATTGGGAGGAAGCCCCACTGTAAATTGAGGGTATCTATATAATGTACTTGAGTGCACACAGAGAAAGATAATATCCATGGAGTGTCCAAAGGCCACACAGAAGGACTAATGTGCCATAAAATAAGGCAGAAGCTATCTGCCTCTACTGAACGTAACTGTAACACTAGCAGCAGTAGATCCAGCAAAAACCCTTCATTAATTTAATGCATATTTATGAGTACCTAGACTCATGTTGATTTATTCATTCTAGCCACAAACTCCTTACCAGGAATATGAGGCCTGTACATTTTTGCAGTTTGATATAATAAACATGTAAATTGTTATTGATATATTGTTGATAGATTAAGCATAAAGTTGCTAATATAATTCATGCATCCTGTATATCCTATGGAATTAGTATTGCATGTAGATAGCCAGCCTCCTGGAAAACGTAAGCTTTTAAAATATTCTATGTACTTGCTAAGATGTTTAATCAATACATCATTCAAAAATAAAAACATTGCAAGCAGGAAACAATATATTTAGATTAATTCTTTTTTTTAATCTTTTTTATCTGTCTTTTTCTTTTTTTTTTTAGGGCCATGCCCACAGCATATGGAAGTTCCCAGGCTAGGGGTTGAATTGGAGCTCTAGCCACTGGCCCATGCCACAGCCACAGCAATGCAGGATTTGAACTGTGTCTGTGACCTAAACCACAGATCATGGCAAGGCAGGATCCTTTAACCCACTGAGCAAGGCCAGGGATTTAACCTTCAGCCTCATGGATACTAGTCGGGTTTGTCACTTCTGAGCCACAATGGGAACTCCTAGATTAATTCTTGACACATATTTATATTGTGAAAAAGTTTCTGTTTTAGTTTTTTTAAAAGAGGATGAAATATAAAACATAGGACTATAATGCAACATAGTACTGTAGTCCACAAGTGTGTGCACACACATTCGTTTTCAGAAAAAAAACAGCTGAAAAAGAGTAAGTTGTGCATGTGTGTATATGTGTGCACAGTTTTTGTATCTATAATTATGCAATTATGAATTTTGTGCACGAATATGTGTTTATTTAAAATAAAAAACTGTATGCTTTAAAGTGGACTTGAATTTTGGTAACCATCAATCCAAATCCCTTCTGGGCCAAGCTTTCTTTGTTCTAGCATATCACTGTAGACTCATTAGGTGCTCATTTGATATTTTTTTGAAACATGCTTGATGGTGTTTTATAACAGGAGAAATTATAGCAAAAATAAAGTCTTTCACAAAACTTTTATCGTTTATGCTGTATTTTGTTTTGCTCAAAAGTCTATACTAATCTCTCTTAGCAGCGATTCAGAAGCAACATAATCACATACAAATTCACTTACTGTGAACCATAAGATCCCTGCACTCCCTGCGTACATAATAGTCTTCCCCACTTTGCAAACCTAATCATTTCACCAGCATGGACTCTTTTCAGAATTACCTGTTTACACTAGTGGCTACTGAGCTACAAAGGGCACATTCCATTACGGTGACCCTAAATCCTCACAGCCCAAGGAGAAAAATCAGTGCCAAATGTCCCTGGTGGGAACTGAGGAATGCCTGACCAGACCACCATGAACATCAACATCATGATGCTACTTATTAGATAGACCCCCAGACATCACTAACGACTCTAACAATAGCTCCGACCTATAGAGAACTTTGTCTTTTTGAAGTTAGCATGACAACATTATGTAAAGGATGGCTAGATGCATATTGGAGTGAAGTTGGAAAGCTATATCTTGAGGACTTAATCTATGGTTGTCTGTTCTATTTTCCTCTTACTCTCTCACTACAACTCCTATCCTGGTGTATATTCCTGCCTGAAGTCACACTGCCAAACCAGATCTAAGATTTGAAGAACTACATTTGAGAGAAATATTAGCATACAAACTAAAACATGTTCCCTCCCTGACATGAGATATGACTAAGCTTAGACAAAGAAGAATCATTTACAGAGTGAATCAGACTGGACAGAAAAGATCTGGTATGTCAGGAAATGTTAAGGGAGGTAACAGATAGTGGGGCTCTTTTCTGTCTGTGGTCAGAGGCCAGGCTTGCCAGCTGTCTGGTAGATCCCAGCAGACAGCCTCCCTAATAACAGTCTGGCACAATGGCAGACACTGTTCTCTCCCATAAGTGATGAGTATGGGCAACATAGGTAGGGGTGCTGTTCTAAAACGAACTAGGTGCAATGTCCCCTGCCAGTCAGGAAGGAGAATAACTATATCAATAATGAAGAAAAGTAATAATATTGGCAAAAATTGATAAGACTGGTTAACCCCACATAATGACATCATGGAGAAAGAGAAGAGCATGGGTATACAAAATCAGAAATATCAAGGGAAAAGTAAACATGGACCCAAAGGAAATTCTTAAAATTATAATTGAGCACAAAAAAAGCACAATTCAAAACAATTAAAATTGAAAACATGATTTAAAAGGATTGTTTCTAGAAAAATGTAGCCCTCTAAATTGAAAAAACACGACTCATCTTCATGTTCTATGAGAGCTTAGAAAAAGATGAAGTATAAGTTAGGAATTCATGTGAAATGACAAAGAATGCAGGGTGATTAACTTAACATACTAGGTAGAATTAATACCAAGACATTGCATGAGACAAAGGTTGAATTTCATATTACTAAATATCACAACTCACAATTAAAACATATGCCTATCTATGAAACAAATATGAGGGCTACATCTTCTTAAAGTAAGAGATAAGAGGTGCAATAGATACAATAAAATGGGGTTTAATGTATAGCATTCATTCCAACATGAATTAAGAGGATGAAAACAAGTAATGATAGAGAAGAACTGAAATTTTAAGGAATGTAATCAATAAGGTGGATTTAAAAATTATATGTATAGTCAACCCTTGAATAACTCCCATTAGAGCTGAAAATCTGCATATAACTTTACAGTCTGTCCTCTGTATCCAGGTTCCATGTTTGCAGGTTCAACCGATGGCAGACTGTGTGTTACTATGATATGTATATATTGAAAAAAAAATCAGAATATCAGGATCTGTACAGTTCAAATGCCTATTGTTCAAGGGCCAATCATACGTGTTTGTGAATGTATATAATTATCACAAAAACCCACAATTAAAAATAAATGCTATAACATAGCAATACTCTTAATTCATTGCAATGGAATTAGAAATCAATAACAAATCCAGAAACCAAATATAGGCTGCCATCTAAAAAGTTTTTTTAGTATCTTGAAATTTCCTCCATGGCATATGAAAGTTCCTGGACCACAAATCAAACCTGAGCCACAACAGTGACAATGCTGAATCCTTAACCTCTAGGCCACAAGGAAACTCCCAATATCTTGATTTTTAGGCAGAGCTATGTTGTGGTTTCAAAGAAGGAATACAAATTTCATTTTAATGTTTTATAGAAAAGATCAATAATTGAAACATTAATATCAGAACCTTTGGAATGAAAGAATAGCATTGCTCAGAGAAAATTCTATGCCTTATATGGTCATACTAGTTTAAGAAAATAGAGAATAAAATTGTCTGGTTAGGTATGTAACTCATATTTTTGGAAAAAGAGCACAAATTTATAGAAGAAAATAAGAATGAAAATGGGGAATATAAATGTAGAAACTAATGAGTTAGGAAAAAGAAAAATGTATGATGGTGAGAACTAAATATCTGGGTTATTTGAAAAGTAAAAATAAAATAAATACGAGCAATAACACCCATTTTCTAGAGAGATTTGCCTTTTATTTTAATTTACAAAATAATTATGCAAATCTGGAATCTCCCATTTGTAAAATCCTATCCACTGTATTTATTGGAATCATGTGTTTTTATTGATAGAATATTTTTTTTGGCTGCCCCAGAGCATGTGGGAGTTCCCAGGGCCAGGGATCTAACCTGCACCACAGCAGTGACAATGCTGGAGTTTAGCCCACGGAGCAATGAGTGAACTTCCAATAGAATGTTTTTAAAAATAGAACAATTATCACATGATACATTTCAGCCTGACTTCTTAACTCTGTAATTCATTATTATACATTTATGTACAATTCAGTACTGTGGTCTGTAGAGAAGAGCGGACACCATAAGTTTCAAAAAAAGTTTTCACCAAATACTATTTCCTGACAGCCCCTTTAAAATATTTAGTTAGCATTGCTTTTGTTTCTTCCTTCCTTCCTTCCTGTCTTTCTCTCTTTCTGTCTTTTTTTTCTTTCTTTCTTTCAACTTTATGGTGCTATATCTGCAGCATTGGAAGTTCCCAGGCCAGGGGTCAAATTGGAGCTGCAACTGCCCATGTATGTGGTAGCCACAGAAATGCTAGATCTGAGCTGCATCTGGGACCTACACTGCAGCTTAAGGCAAGGCTGGATCCTTAATCCACTGAGCAAGGCCAGGGATCAAACCCACATTCTCAGGAATATTAGTCCAGTTCTTAACTCACTGAGCCGCTATGGGAACCCCAAATAGCACTTTTTATTTTTTTCTGGTTTTATTTTTGCTTTTGTTTTGTTTTGTTTTGCCTTTTCTAAGGCCGCTCCCTTGGCATATGGAGGTTCCCAGGCTAGGGGTCCAATCGGAGCTGTAGCCGCCGGCCTACACCACAGCCACAACAACGCCAGATCTGAACCACGTCTGTGACCTACACCACGGCTCACAGCAACGCCGGATCCTTAATCCACTGAGCAAGGTTAGGGATCGAACACACAACCCCATCATTCCTAGTCAGATTCGTTAACCACTGAGCCATGGCAGGAACCCCAGGTAGCACTTCTATTTGCAGATCCTTCTCTACTTCCAAGCTCCGGGTGTCCCCTGATGTGTCAGCAGTTTGAGGATCCAGAGTTACTAACCCACATTTTGAAAATATGCAGAGGGAAATAACCACAGAACTGAATAATGTTTTAAAGTATAAATTATTTTTTTGATCAAATCTATCTATTAACATTGAGAATATAGATTCAATGCATTATGTTCATTGAATAATAGTATTTTATTCAGTAAGAGATTGAATATAATAATGTAAATAGCAATGACTTCAGAGAGAAAGAACTCTACAATGAAACTAATTCATGACCTTTGAAGTGTGAGAGCTTTGCATTTCTTTTTTTTTTCTTTTTTTCACTTTGCTGCTAATTGAGTAACAATAGGCCAAAAAGGACTTCTATGTCCAAAAATCATTTATAATTTTATGTTTAAATGCATTTCACTTTTAAAATGTATAAATAATCAATTCTGAAATGAAATTTCAAGATATTTTAACAATCTGGAGTTTTGGAGTTCCTGCCATGGTGCAGCGGATTAAATATCTGGTGTTGTCTCTGCTATGGCTCAGGTGGCTAAGGCACAGGATCAATCCCCAGCCTGGCACAGCGGGTTAAGGATCATGAGTTTCTGCAGCTATGCAGTAGTTTCTAGCTGTGGCTTGGATTCAACTGATCCCTGATCCCTTATCCCTTATCCCTGGCCCTGGAACTTCCATGTACTGAGAGTGCAGCCAAAAAAACCAGAATCTGGATTTTCTTATGTGTTGATGGTGAAGCACTCAAAAATCAAGAGCTCAAAAGAATTGTAATGGCTCAGAGGTTTCAAAGAGCGCAATGCGCACAGATAATTGTCTCTCAAGATAGTTTCCTCTAGTCATACATTCTTTCTTGTCCTACAGAAATGAGTAGATATTTTCTGGCTTGGGAGAGATTTCAAACTACCAAATCAAGTCCTTCTTGAGAAGCTATTATAAGCCCAGAGTTTATAAAAATATATTTTTTTAAGGGCCACACCTGTGACATATCGAGGTTCCCAGGCTAGGGGTTGAATAGGAGCTGTAGTTGCTGGCCTACACCACAGCCACAGCAACACCAGATCCGAGCTGCCTCTGCGACCTATACCACAGCTCATAACATGGCCAGATCCTTAACCCACTGAGTGAGGCCAGGGATTGAAATTACATGCTCATGGATACTAGTCAGATTCATTTCTTCTGAGCCATTACAGAAACTCCTAAAAATATTTCTTAAACTGTTTATCATTGAGATTTTGCTTACTACCAGGACTTTTGTCATGAAGAACACCTATTACAATTTAAAAATCTAGATTCTGGGCCAATCATTTCTCTCTTATTTCCTGCAGTGCCTAAACCTGCAAGAGGAAATGGTTTGAGTTACTTGTAAAACAATATAGAAATATCGACCGGGCTTGAGTGATGAACAGGCACATGTAAAGACAGATAAGAGGATGTACCAAGCTGACTCTAAAAACGAAATGTCATCTTAACGAATGGCATTCAGAATTTATGAAAATTAAGTAAAAACAAGCATCTTGTCCATTTGGATCACTAGGCCTTGACATCGTTGGCATTTGTTTGCAAGTGAATTTTAGCAGCATGTCATTTTCACTGTGTTATGTGAAATATGCTTCCCAATGGCAAAATAATTACAAAAATCCCCATGCACATTGTTCATGAGAACAAACTAGAAGTCACATCTGGTTGGGGTACATCAATAATTGATAGTCTAAGAAATTTGCTGAGCCATATGATGGCTGGTTGCACTAAGACACTGCAAATTACTCCTGGAGAATAATAAGGCTATATTTAGAACAGAACTATTTCCAATTGGCAAAGGAACAATTTTTTTTTTATCACTGTAGAGGCAATACTAAATATTTCCTGATGTTCAATAATACTAGTATCCATAGGGACACTATAAAAAGTGTGTACCTTTAATCATGCCATCCAAAATTTAGGAAAGAGTCTTTAGATAGTTATTTTTTAGAAGAGTTAAAACTTCGTTAAAATATTTACATGGTTCAAAATATAAATAACATAAAAAAGTGAAAGTCCCCCCCCCCTCTTTTTTTTTGTCTTCTTAAGGCCACACCAATGGCATATGGAGGTTCCCAGGCTAGGGGGTCCAGTCAGAGCAGTAGCTGCCAGCCTATGCCACAGCCACAGCCACGCGGGATCCTAGTCATGTCTGCAGCCTACACCATAGCTGACAGTAACGCTGAATCCTTAACCCACTTGGAGAGGCCACAGATCAAACCCGCATCCTCATGGATGCTACTCAGGTTTGTTAACCACTGAGCCACGACGGAACTTCAGTCCCCATGTTTTTATTTATTGCATATCTACTTCCTAAACCCTGGGGGGAATAATTTTAAGTTCCATGAATTTCCTTCCAATGTTTCCTTATATAAAGAAAACATTTTTTTTTCTCTCTTTAACATTGGTAGTGTATTATGCACATGGTTCCATACTATACTTCCACCTAGCAATATATCCTGGAAAAATTTATATATGAGTATAGAGATCTTTAGCTTTTTCTGGTATAGCTATTAAACATTCCAAAAAGTGGTCATAGCACAGTATATTTTAAAAGATCCTTAAAGATATGCAATTTGATTTTTTTCAATTTTTAATGCAAAGAACGTTGCAATAAATAAAAATATATTATTTTGCATGTATGTGGGTATAATTGTAAGATAATTTTCAGAAGGAAAACTGCAGAATAAAAGGGAAATTGAAATTTTAATCACAATAGAAATTTTTCTTTATTAATGCTTATATCATTTTTCATTCTCAAAAGTTGTGTTTGAGAGTGCCTGCTTTGCCACAACTTTAAATAGAATATTCTGTCAACTTTTGGATTTCTTCTATTAGATGAGAAATAATTTCTCCCTGTAGTTTTAATTTTCATTTATTTTGTTGACAGACTGGGTACATTTTAATGTTTTACAACTATTTGTACATTTTAAGATTTGTCTATTCAATTTTCTCAGGTCAGTCTCCCAAAGCAATAGAAATAAGAGCAAAAATAAACCCATGGGACCTCATCAAACTGAAAAGCTTTTGCACAGCAAAGGAAACCAAAAAGAAAACAAAAAGACAACTTACAGAATGGGAGAAAATAGTTTCAAATGATGCAACTGACAAGGGCTTAATCTCTAGAATATATAAGCAACTTAAATAACTCAACAGCAAAAAAGCCAATCAACCAATAGAAAAATGGGCAAAAGACCTGAATAGACATTTCTCCAAGGAAGATATACAGATGGCCAGCAAACACATGAGAAAATCCTCAACATTGCTGATTATAAGAGAAATGCAAATCAAAACTACCATGAGAACCACCTCACACCAGTCAGAATGGCCATCATTAAGAAGTCCACAAATAACAAGTGTCAGAGGGGTTGTGGAGAAAAGGGAACCCTCCTGCACTGTTGGTGGGAATGTCAACTGGTACAGCCACTATGGAGAACAGTTTGGAGATATCTTAGAAATCTATCCATAGAACTTCCATATGACCCCACAGTCCCACTCTTGGGCACATATCCAGACAAAACTCTACTTAAAAGAGACACGTGCACCCGCATGTTTATTGCAGTGCTATTCACAATAGCCAGGACATGGAAACAACCCAAATGTCCATCAACAGATGATTGGATTCAGAAGAGGTGGTATATATACACAATGGAATACTACTCAGCCATAAAAAAGAATGACATAATGCCATTTGCAGCAACATGGATGGAACTAGAGAATCTCATACTGAGTGAAATGAGCCAGAAAGACAAAGACAAATACCATATGATATCACTTATAACTGGAATCTAATATCCAGCACAAATGAACATCTCCACAGAAATGAAAATCATGGACTTGGAGAATAGACATGTGGCTGCCCGACGGGAGAGGGAGGGAGTGGGAGGGATCGGGAGCTTGGGGTTATCAGATACAACTTAAAATAGATTTACAAGGAGATCCTGCTGAGTAGCATTGAGAACTATGTCTAGATACTCATATTGCAACAGAACAAAGGGTGGAGAAAAAAAATGTATACAAGTAAAAGTAACTTGATCCCCATTCTGTACAGTGGGGAAAAATAAAATAAAATAAAAAAATAGTGTAACAGAAATTAAAAATTATATAAACCAGCTATAATGGAAAAAATAAAAATCATTTCAAAAAAAAATTTGTCTATTCATCTTCTTTACGTGATTTTTAATAAAGGCATGTTTGCTATGTTCTTGTTGATGTCTGAGAGCCATTTGCATTAGAAAGATCAGTGTCTGATAGGAGTTTCAATTTATTTTTCCTAGCTTGTTATTTATTGTTTGTGATTACTCTTTTTTTTTGAAGTTCATACAGAAATTAGAATTTTATGTAGTCAAATATGTGAATAGTTATTTCTGGGTTTTTAGGGATGATTAGAAATGCGTGTTCAACTCCAATTCATATTAAAATTTACATTTTTACATGTTCATGGTATTATTTTCTAATATATTTATTTTTGACAACCACTGATTTGATTTCATCTGTGTCAGCACTGATTTGAGATTTTAATTTAGTATATACTAAAGAGCATAAGCATATGGATCTGTTTTGTAATTTATACTCTATTTCAATATTCTGTTTGTCTATTCCTTTTCTATTACCATATAACACTAAATTGGACTAGGACACACTCACCCACCTTGCTCTACTGTTTCAGAAGTTACTTTTAACATTTTTTGATTACTTGTCTTATAAATTTTAAATTCATAAATTTAAAAATGTTTACATTTTTAGGAGATCCTGTGAAGGCTCAGCGGAAACGAATCTGACTAGTATCCATGAGGACGCTGATTCGATCCCTGGCCTCTCTCAGTGGGTTAAGGATCTGGCTTGCCCTGAGGAGCTGTGATGTAGGTCGCAGGCATGGCTCCGATCTGGCATTTCTATGGCTGTGGCACAGGCCAGGGGCTACAACTCAGATTCAACCCATAGCCTGGTAACTGCCTCAAGTGCGGCCCGAAAAGACAATAAAATAAAAATAAAAATGTTTACATTTTTTTTTTTTTATTTTATTTTGTCGTTTTGCCTTTTCTAGGGCCGCTTCCACAGCATATGGAGGTTCCCGGCTAGGGGTCAATTCAGAGCTATAGCCACCAGCCTACACCAGAGCCACAGCAATGTGGGATCTGAGGCGCATCTGCGATCTACACCACAGCTCACGGCAACACCAGATCCTCAGCCCACCAAGCAAGGCCAGAAATCGAACCTGCAACCTCATGGTCCCTGGTTGGATTTGTTAACCACTGAGCCATGACGGGAACTCCAAAAATGTTTACACTTTTAAATTAAAAATTGTCTAGATTTAGAAAAACTTAAATGTTTTGGAATACATTTTAATTTATTAATAAGGAGATAAATGATGTTTTTGTGTCAGTTCTTTCCATTGAAAATTATGAGCAACTTTCCATTTGTTCAAATTTAATATTGTGTTACTCATAAATGTCCTAAAATGGATTCTTATTAAAATCTAGAACACTTCTTAAGTTTATGTCACCAGCTAATGCATCAACTGACTGCAGACATGTGACCAAGCCTAACTAAGATCAGCTAAGACCAGCCCAGAGAAGAAAAAATTTCCCAGCAGAAGCAGAAGCCAAACAAATGGATGTTGTTTTAAGATTTGAGGTGTGTGGTATATGACAATAAAAAATTGATATCTGTGATTCCACATTATAGAAGAATGTATTCATACTTTGTTCCAATTCTATGGTTTCCCTTTCTTCCTTTTTTCTTTTTACCTTTTTTTTTTTTTGAGATTTAACTCTGACCCATTTAAAATTCACCCATACATAAGAATGGGTTTAATTTTTATCATATTGTTTATGGCTAATCAGCTATCTCTATATCAATTTTTTATTTACATCTATGCCATTCCTCCCCAACACACACACACACACACACACACACACACACACACAGACTTGAAATGTAAACGTTTTTGCAACACAGACACACAAAATTAGGAAAGTTTCTGAAGTTTCTATTCTTTTCCACTGGTTGATCAGTCTATGTGTGTCAAAACACACCTTTGTAGTTACATAAGCTTTAGAATATGTTTTACTATCTGGCAGGACATATGCTCCTTACTATTCTTTTTTCAATATTTTTCTGTTTACTTCTTTTTTTTTTGCTTGGTTTCCCAAATAAGTTTTATAATAAAGTTATCCATATCCAGAAAAATAACCGTTGGCATTTTCAATAGGTAGCTTTAAATTATAAACTGACTCAGAAGAACTAATATCTCTTGAGTCCTTCGATTCAAGAAAAGGAATTATTTTCCTACTCGTTCAAGTCTCATTTGTGTCAGATCTCTAAGACAATTTTAATATTTTTCTTGTATGGGTTTTGGATGTCTTGTTCTGTTGTTTTCTTTTTTAAATATGATTCCATCTTTACCGTAATAAAATATTCTATAGGTTCAAAATATGCAAAACAAAACAAACAAAAAAAGGTTTTCAATACTTTTTTACTAATATGAAGGGAAATAATACAATCCTAGGATAATGTAATTATTAAAGATTAAAAAAAACCGGAACCCATAAGTGATAGTTGGGTAAAGAAAAAAATCTCTTATTTAATCTGAGGACATTCTGATATTCACAATGATGTAAATGTTTTGGATATTAAATAGAGTCCAACTGTTCTTGGAGACAAATCTCTCTCTTTTTTTTTTTTTCTTTTTCCTGAGTGGGAGAGCAGGCACTATTTTACAGAACACAATATTTTCTTGAATTTTTCCAGCCTCAAGTGTGTTTATACTCATTAGTCTATCCTCATATAGGGAAGAAGTTATTAGATAGGATGAATGGCTTTACATTAATGGCTCAGAAGGTATATTCTGCTGGTAAGCCTAAATACAAACATTTCCATTCCATACCAGATGGTATAGTCTCAGCCCCATGACAGTAATAATAGGATGCATTCTGTACCATTATGAGTAAGCAAACAAGTATTAAACAGCTTCAACAATACATTTGTGGCAAAAGAGGAACATTTCTGTGCTAATGTGTCAGCTATTATACACAGAGCTGCAATCAGCAATAAAATTTTGGATTGATAGAACTTAGTAATGTGACAATGCACGTGGGAATGACACTACCCATCAATCATGTGTAATGTTTGATTAGAGCAATTCCACATTGAATTTGTTCTGAATAACACATTTCTAAAGACCTTTTACTTTCCCTGTATTTCGTGCGCCTCTGTGCCTAACAGAGAAGGCAGCTATATTTTCCATTATCACCACTAACCACACATTTTATCTGAAATATCAATAAAGAGCTACCTAAAAGAACACCCCGAGAAAATATACAGGTGTGATCTTAGGAATGGATGAGAATTCATGAGGAAATCATTCACACATGAGTTTAAAATTAATAAAGGAACAATGGCTATACTTCCTTTCTTTGATAAATCATACATTGAAAACTATTAATTTAACCAATGGATCGAGATGTTTTGCTAGGTTTGGTGCTAGGTTTCCTTATAGCACTTTCAGTCTGGTTTCTAAAATGTTCGTGTTTTATGTGTCAATGTGGTAAATATATAAAATATATTTTCTTTCCATTTTTATCAGCTTATCATCTACCATGTAGTATTTAAATTGTAGTCCTTAAAAAATAGAAAGTGTCTTGAATTAGTTAATTGAATTTTTTTTTGTCTTTTTTAGGGCCACACCCATGGCCAGTTAATTGAATTTTACCAGCATTAATAGGAAAACAAAAATACATAGAAATGAGGCTGTGGGTGAGGCAAAATATTATGGCATAAAAATACCCATTACAATTTTCAAATACAGATAATCTCACAGTTAAAAACCTTGATTACTTTCCTTTGATTGGTATATATCTGTATCTATCTATCTATCTATCTGGTGTTTTTAGGGCCACATCAATGGCATACAGAGGTTCCCAGACTAGGGGTCTAATCAGAGCTGCAGCTGCCACTCTACACCACAGCCACAGCAACACAGGATCTGAGCCGTGTCTGTGACCTACATCACAGCTCACAGCAACACCAGATCCTTAACTCACTGAGCGAGGCCAGGGATGGAACCTGAATCCTCATGGTTCCTAGTCCTCATGGATGCTAGTCAGATTTGTTTCTTCTGAGCCACGACAGGAACTCCTGCTGGTGTATTTTTATACAATTGAATAATACAAAGATTTCTACTACTTTTTATAACATTTTTGCAGGTTAAAGATTCAAAATGCTATAAATGAGAACATCTCAAAGAAAACATACACACACACAGATTTTGTCAGTCCTCAGAATTATTTCAGTCCTAAAATCAGGGGCAAGGTGAGACAGGACTTGCCCATATGAAACAAATGTACAGGAATTCCCTGGAGGCTCATCAGGTTAAGGATCCAGCATCATCACTGCTATGGGTAGAATTTGATCCCTAGCCCAGGAACTTCCACATGCCAACGTGCTGCCAAAAAAACCCATGAATGTACAGAAGGAACTCAGGCTACAAGTGTCCATCATTCTTATCTTGATAGAGCCCATATTATATGGTTGCAAATGCAAGTACCTGAGCAGACTGGGTGGTAGAATTCTGTCTTCCTCTTCTTTTATTTTTATTTTTTTTTTCATTTCACAGCCACACCTGCAGCATATGGAAGTTCACTGGCTAAGGGTGGAATTAGAGCTGCAGCTGCTAGCCTATACACAGCCAAGGCAACACCAGATCTGAGTCAAATCTACAACCTATGCTGCAGCTTGAGGCAACTCCGGATCCTTTACCCACTGAGCGAGGCCAGGGATCAAAACCACATCCTAACAGACACTATATCGGGTTCTTTACCTGCTGAGCCACAAAGGGAACCCCACTGTCCTCTTCTAATTGCTATAATTTTTCTGGTGAAAGAAAATTTTGTCAACAGTTAAATGAGATGGACTGGCAGGAAGAATTAGACATTGCAGAGAATACAGAAGGTATGAAATAGTCCCCCAGGAGAGAGGTGGAGCGGGTAATGAAGAAACAAAATAAATATTTAAGACAGCTGCAAGGCCACACCAGAGATTGCCAGATTGCATTTAAGATTTACTTTTACTTTTTTAACTATAAATTATAACCAACAATGAGCATGGGTATGTATTATTTTTCAAGCAAGTTTTCCTGTTGAGATTTGGATGATTATTAGGCAGAGATATATATTTAATTGGGATTGTTTTGTCACATGAGTACTAGGAAGTAAACAAAAAATGAAATTGAATGTATGTGAAAGGGAATGACAAAATGGTTAGCCACTGAATTTCAAGTTTAAAAAAGTAAAGAGAAGATGTAAAGCTGAAAATAATATAAAGTTGACAGAATTAAAGAACCTCAGATAGTCAGGAAATTAAAGGAGGGAAAAAACGAGTGGCATGAGAAAGCATGAGGAAATATGCTTAAGACATGGACAGCAATGGCCAATAAGAAGAATGCATAGAATTATGCATAGAATTATGTGCTTTGTTAAAGACAAATATTTTAGATATGAGCATGGAGTAACTGGCCCTGGAAAGATGGATGATAAGATCATAGGGAGAGACAGCTTTGAGGAGCTGAGATTGCACACTGTTGGAAGGACCTTCAACATAGATGGAAAGCATCAAGATTTAGGTAAATGTAGACTTGGAGATATTAGAGTTAACATCATCAAGGAATGAGAGGGTATTGGCTGCCATAATGTGAAGAAGAAAGATTCAAGGCTACATGTTTTATGTAAGTTGGAGACAGAATGTTCTGAAAGTGACTTTTGGAAGGAAAGTACTTCCTGATCCAATGTTACTAGAGTTGTGACAGAAAATCTATATTACCCTGCACTAGACTTGATTAAACTAAACTTATAAAAACAGTCAGCACCTGCTGTGGGTTGAAGTGTGTCCCCAAAATAATAGCTGAAGTATGAACTCCAGTACCTGTGAAGGTGAACTTATTTGGAAATGGGGTCTTTGCAGATGTGATCATGTTAAGACAAGAAAGTTAGGGTGAACCTTAATCCAATATGACTGGTGTCCTTCTAAGAGGAGAAACAAGGAGAAGCCCATGTGATGGCAGAGGTAGAGACTGGAGCAATGCCTCCACAAGCCAGGGAATGGCACAACTGTTGCCAACCGCCAGAAGTTGGGAGAAGCAAGGAAGGGTTTTTCCCCAGAGCCATGAGAGAAGTATGGCTCTGCCCACATTTTGTTTTCAGACTGCTCACTTCCAGAATTCTGAGAGAATAAATTGTTTAAGCCATGCAGTTAGTGGCATTTTATTACAGAAGCCTTAGGAAACTAATACAGTACTCAGGAGATTTTCAGGGGCATTGGTATTTTCAGAGGAAAATCACATTTTTGTTAGAACAAAGAGATAACACTAAGAGGTAAAGTTGTAATTTGGGGCATTATTGGACAAAATTCCAAATATGGAGGGTTTCAGGAGTAGATATATGTTTTCTGGCCTTGTAGCTATTGACTATACTGATTTAAAATGTTTACTTATCTTATTTAAAGAATACAAAGGGTGAAGTTAGAAACTGAGTATTGTTCTTGTTTGAGTCTTTTAATACTATGAATAGAATCAGTCAGTAACTTTCCAATCTATTAAATGTATAAATCTTTCTTTTTTCCAAAAGATTTATACAACCACAACATATTGATTTCTTTGTTAATAATTGGTCAATTTCAAGGAAATTGTCCTCGCATGTAAAACAAACAAAAATATGTAACAGAAATGGAAAGGGACTAATGCACCCAATTCACTTTGCCTCAGATAATATAAGACATTTCCTTTTAGAAAATTTATTGATGAAAACAAACAATGTTTAATTTCATCATAATTCCCAAACACAGATGGAATAAAAATCTGTCCATCTTCCTGTATTCATTATATGTTAAATTTATCTAAGGGAAATAATGCTGTTGTTAATTTAAATAACATAATTTAAAAATAAAAATAAATAATTTTGGACATAAATATTTCTTTTCCAACAAAGGTAAAATAATCAAGGCATGTTTTCAAAAATAAGAATCCTGTCTTTAGGGTTAAAATTCTTCTTCGGCACACATTGAAAAAAATATTTTTTGGTGTTTAAATGAAGCCAAGTCTCTGATTACCATATTTATAAAGAAAGCATGCAGTAGTCTCTACTATCATATAAGGTATCTTATCCTTTAGAACAATTTTTTGACTGCCATCACTGATATTTGAAAAGTAGCAGCTTGGAGTTCCTGTTGTGGCACAGCAGAGAAATCCGACTAGGAATCATGAGGTTGCAGGTTCGATCCCTGGCCTCAGTCAGTGGGTTAAGGATCTGGCGTTGCCATGAGCTGTGGTGAAGTTTGCAGGCGTGGCTTGGATCTGGCTTTGCTGTGGCTGTGGTGTAGGCTGGCAGCTATAGTTCCAATTAGACCCCTAGCCTGGGAACCTCCATATGCCATGGGTGCAGCCCTAAAAGGACAGAAAGCCAAAAAAAAAAAAAAAAAAATAACAGGTGTAGGAATTAGAAGGATATTCTCCCATAGACTTCAGGTTATTAATTTTCTAATTTCTCTTTTGCACTCAATGTAAATACATGGATGTAAATTCCGATAAAAGGATGCTTAATTGGTGATGTGAAAACTTTAAAAAATCAATTGTGCAAATTAAACATACTGATCTTTAAGCCTTTGCCCCATCTCCCTTTTTCCTCTTCTGTAACAGTCCCTGTTATCCCCTCTATAGCCCCTTGATTCTCAGTTTTATTCACATACAATGAAAAGTTCCTATTGCTACACCTGTAACTCCCTCCCGGAGGATTTAATTGGCAAGGACATGTTCAGACCAAGTGCTGGCCAGGTCAGGAGCGCTGTGGCATTAATTCTCCCAGGAGGAGCCCTCACCCAGTGACAGAGAATAGTGGGTGCATAAAGTCCTTTAACCCTCCTGCCTTTTGAGAGAGAAAACCCTGACTCATATTCTACACAGTCTCCCAGAGGTCCAGTAGTACTTAATGAGCTTGAATTTCCCACAGTGGAAATCTGCTCATGATTTCTGCTGTGGCCTCTTTACCTTTTTTGCCTCTCATTCCTGCATTGGATCATCACTTGAATAAACTGCTTGAATGCATCCTTATTTTCAGATGTATTTCTGGAAGGTCCTAAGCCATGGTGCATAGTAAAGAACATTGGATTCGATATTCTCGTCTCTCTCCCCCTCACCCTACATCCTCACTAACTTCACTACATTTCTTTCATCTTTAGGGGGGGAAGCAAAACTTGACTTGACCACTTTAATCTTCAGCTGCTGCCCAACTGCTCACATTTTTTTTTTAAACAGCAAAACTTGAAAACTTTGCTTGTGTTTGAGTCTTTCTCCTTTCCCTCTTAATTCCACTTCATTCAGGCTTTGTCCACAGTGCTACACTTAAACTGCTAATGCTCAAGGATATATACAGTTTCTATTCTCCTGAGTTTAATGGGTAACTTAATGTTTTCAGCTTAATTTTTGCTATAATTGATACAGCACACTCTCATTTGGATGCTGGATAGCAGCTACCCAAAGATATCACTTCCTAATCCCTAATACCTATTCACGTTAACTAGTCAAGAAAAGAGGTCTTTATACATGTGATTAGGTCAATGATCTGGATATGGGAAGATTATCCTGAGTTTTCCAGGTAGGCTGTAAATTCAATCATGGATATCCTCATACGTGGGAGGCAGAGGGATGTTTGATACACACAGAAGAGAGAAGGTGATGTGGCAGATCAGAGTGATGTGTACATAAGCAAAGGAACCCAGGCAGGAGCTGGAAGAGGCAAGAAAGGCTTCCCCCCAGAACCTCTGGAGATAATGGGACCCAATACAACTGATGAATACGGAAAGATACATTTCTGTTGTTTTAAACTTTCAAGTTTGCAATAACTTGTTAGAGAAGTCAGAGGAAACTCACATAATATCTACCACAAAAATCGCTCCTTCTCAGTAACTTTTCTGATTCCTCATCTGATAATATTGGACTATTCCAGATTTTGGCTCCTGGTCCTCTTCTGTTATTTATCTAGACAAATTCCTCTTATGTGCCTAATCAAATTTTGTCTTTTTTTTTTTTTTTTTTTTTCAGGGCCAAGCCTGAGGCATATGGAAGTTCCCAGGTTAGGGGTCAAATCCCAGCTGTAGCCACCAGCTTAAGCCACAGCCACAGCAACACAGGATCTGAGCCATATCTGTGACCTACAATGCATCCTCATGGATACTAATAATGTTGGTTCGTTACAGCTGAGCCACGATGGGAATACCAATTTTTTTTTTTCCTGCCATGCCCTTTTCATGCAGAATCTCTAGGGCCAGGGATTGAACTCACACCACAATGGTGACAATGATGGATCCTTAACCCAATGCACCACGAGAGATCTCCAAATTTTGTCTTTAAATATCTGTTATTTAACAATTCTATCTGCCCTTTGTTGCAAAACTCCTATACATCTTAGCTCCCCCTTTGCCTCCTCGGAGCAGTTTACTCAGTGGTGGTGGGCTAAGTCCTCAGTTTTGTCCACCAAATAAATCATAACTCTTATATATATATATATATATATATATACATATATATATGAGCCAATAAATTTCAAACCTTTTTTTCCATACCAGATTAGATTTGAATTTCAAATCCATCTAAACAATTCACATCTACGCCTAACAGATATCTGCCAATGTCCAAAATTAAATCTTGCTCTTTTTTTTACCTGAAACCCCCTCACCCTTCTTCACCTGAAGTTTTCTCCCTCTCTTGATGGGAATTCCATTCTTATAGTCTGTTCAAAAGTCTGGAGTCATTTTTTTCTCTCTTTCACAAACATGATCCTCTTGTCAGGAAACCCTATGAGCACCGCTGTAAACATATACCTAAACTAACCACTGTCACCACTCTTATTATCTTGGTACAAACCAATAGCAAGCCTTTTTCAAATTATCATTCTTCTATCCTTGAACCCCTACAGACTATTCTCAACAGAGTGTCTAGAGTGATACTTTAAAATTATGAACCTGCCAATGTTCACATTCTGCCTAAAATGCTGCAATAACTTCCCATTTTCCAGAGAGAAACAGCCAAAGTGCCTTGCAAGGCTCTATGTATTCTACTTGATTGGCTCCCATTGCCTCTCGAACTTCACTTCCTTCTACTTTCCTCCTGATTACTTTTTCCAGCCACCTTCAACTCAGTATTTCTGATCCAATTAACTCTCCTCCAGTTTTAAAAATATTTATTATTTTTATCATACTGTGTTATTCATTATTTTTTAATTAAAGCATAGTTGATTTATAATATATTGTTTCAGGTGTACGACATAGTGATTTAAAAATTTTATAAATGGATTATACTCTATTTATAGTTATCTAAAAATACTGCCTATATTCCCTGTATTGTAGCTTTGTAGCTTATTTATTTTATACATGTTATTTGTACATCTTAAGGCCATACTGCTAATTTGCCCCTCCCCCCACCCTTTCCCCACTGGTAATGACTAGTTTGTTCTCTATGTCTGTGAGTCCCTTTCTGTTTTGTTATACTCACTAGTTTGTTGTATTTTTTTTTTTTTAGATTCCAGGTATAAGTGATAATATCCAGTATTTGCGTTTCTCTCTAACCTATTTCATTAAGCATACTTTTTCTTTATTTTCTCTGCACACAGCAGAATGTATGTGAATCAATGACATACATATAGAATTTTCTCGTTTGCTCACTGATGTACCCATCCTTCCCTAGCATAGTGCCTTTCACAGATAAGCATGTGACAAATTATTTGACTGAGTGAAAGTACTGATGGAGGTAATAAAAAAGATGAGTTATTAACATTTCCATTTCTCCTAAGCAGAGGAATTTCAGTCTATTTCTGGAGTGTAAGAAACACTTTTATGTGTACTTCTGTTGCTTTCTTATTACGAAAACTATAAAACTTAAAGACTTAAGAAACTGTGTGATGAACTTAAAGTTCGTTAGAGAAGTGTACCTAAATAACACATAGATACTGAATTAAGTTATTATACATCCATCAAGCTGAAGGCTTAGTTATTGGGATTTATGGTCTAAAACAGATCTCTGTGTCCTTGGTCCCTATTCTTTTAATTAAAATTTTCATTCTTCATCTCTCCTCCCCTCTTTACATTGTCAGTTACATAGAACAGTATTATCTCAAAAGAAGTTATTAGTTTGAACATCTCTGGAGTGTTTAACACCAGTTCCTTTAGGAGTTCTTTCACTGAGTAAGCATCAAATTATGTTATTGTTACTACAAATAGTGCACATTACTCCTCAAATTCCTCACACTCTAGTTTAGGAGATGAAAATCTTCAGTTGCCCAGCAGCACATTCTTTGGAATGGGTGCAGATACTTTCCATCTAAATATTCTCTTGGAAGAATCTTTTAATTTTTGAAAAACAAGTATGTGTGCATATTTTCAATGTGGAATGATATTTTCATTTGTTTGCTTGTTTAAAAGTATTGTTTGGGTCACAAGTGTTTAAGTCAAACCAAACTCTATGTGAAATGGATTTGGCCTGTGGGCTACTTCTATGTGACAGTGTTACTTCAGCATTCCCAGAAAAATGACAACCTATTTATCATTGCATTTTTATAGGTTAGGGACTAGAATTTTCTATAATTCTTAATAACCAAGTATACAAATTCATTTTCCGTGTCTTCAGTCCCCAATCTTCATATATACATTTAATATTGAAGTGACCAGGAAAATGATTTCTTGATGGTTTATGATTAAACCAGTGGTCATATTTTCCCTGTATTTTATTAATCCACACAGGGAGCATGTCCACATACCTGAGTCTGTAATCTGGAAAACTGTATATATTTGTATATCTGTTTCATTTTCATTCTAAAACATCACAACAAAACATAACAAAGCCAAAACAACATAAAACAAACCTTGCAAAAGTTATTTGTTGCAGATGGGTGGTTTTACAGTTGCTTAAAGATATCAAAGGAAAAATGTGAAGCACCTTCCTTGTCTTCCTGACTGAATTATTCAGGATAGAATAGCACTATGAACAACACTGAGACTGAAGCACCCTAGACCAATAAATATTTTAGGTTTCTCACAGGACATAACCAGTGCAGGTTGGTGCAGAGAAAGAAAGAGGATATACAATGTTACTCAGCTGAATCACTCTCCACCTTCTAAAATGTTGCCAGTTATCAGAGGCGGAGAAGACACAGTGTCTGTTCATAATCCAGTGTTCAAAATTACTCATTTATAAAGGGTTATGCCTAACTTCAACATATGACCTCTATGTTGAGCTGTTTGATAATATGTACTGTCTATGCTATAGTGGAATTAAATTACATTTTAAAGTAAACTCTTTCCTTTCAAAATATTTTGTGGTCCATGTATATTGACCTGAAAGCAGTGTAAATTTCTCAGCATTAAATAATATTGATAATAAATGCCTTATCATTCCTAAATATCAAATTAGAATTGCAAATTTCCATACTCTAACTGATTCAGTATTCATAGGAAGTACATTTCTGTGCTGTTAATTCTTCAAATATTATCTTTCTGAATGGCATCTTCAGTGTGTGTGCACATACCTTCACCCAAGAGACTGAATTTTAAAGTAATGTATTGATTATGATAATAATTTGATAATAAGGAAGAAGAGGAATACTAAGGAAAGGAAGAGAAAAAAAATTAAAAAGAGGAAGAGGACGAAAAGGGACACTTTTGATAGGTAGGTTTAACTTCCTTGGAAACAGGAAGCATTAACATTTCTGACTTATCATGAGGCCTTTAGTGAGGAAATACATTAAATGACCACCAGCTTATAGAATAGCCAGCATATTAGTGCTCCCCAAAGTAGATTTGGTCCATGGCTTTCACAATTTTATCTATTGAACGCCTTTCCATTAAGCTAATTCAAATGTTAGTTTTGCGTATTTAACTTCACTCATCTGTAGTTATACAAAAGAGCAGAATTTATATGGGCAATGCCTTCATACATTTGGAAAGTGCAGGGTGAGAACTTGTTTTCTAATCTGTGTCCAGATCCATGAAGCTCCTCCTGATCCACTCTGGTTAGTCAGCCCATCCACTTAATGAAAAGTCACTCCAGATATATCAGGACTCATGCCCCTCTTCACTGATAATCCATTAGGTCAATAAATATTTATTACACAAATACTTTCCAGAGGATATTTTATTAAATATGATACCAACTAAGGTTGGTACATCCTGCCAAATAAATGGATGCACCATCTGCTTTTGGACACCTGTCTTTTGATGCTTACAGAGGAGAAAAAATAATCAAACTTGGCAATCTCTCCCTGTACAAATAGGAGCGCTATAGCTGATGGCCAATTATCTTGTCCATTTATTCACATCACACAATTCATTACACACCTAGCCCGTGCCAGGCACTATGTTCACCACTAGGAATGTAAATATGAAAATACATCTCCATGTGCTTCTCTCAAGAAAAGTTAAATGTTTTACTTTTAACAAACATGATAGAATAATGTATTTAATGCAGTGAAGATGTTTAATACAGCCCACAGGAAAGAGGTCCCATGTCAGTGAAGGAGTAACAATAAGTAAATAAAAAGAAAGAAAAAAATGATGAAGACAAAAGCTTTGTATTGAGATTTATAAACAATAAAAAGAGCAGATTTATAAGCAAATTGAACAATATGTACTGAAGTGTGTGACAAAGGAGTCTGGCATGTTCAGAAAGGAAACAATCATTTATTATATTTTGAAAATACATTTAATAGTAGAAGAGGTTGTTGCAGTGATTAAGAGCAAGATTCTAAAGTTTTCTATGATGCAAAAGCTCAGATTCTGGGAATTCTTGATACAAAGAAGAGGAGGGATTTGACATTTCCCTCAAAATGTGATTGGATGCTTGATATTAACATTGAGACAGGCTGAGATATGAAGAGAAGAAAATATTTACTCTAATAGTTAAATGTTATGGAATATTCAGTAGAGATCTATATAGCAAATCATTACATATACGGGTTTGTGGCTAAGTAGTAAAATGTGAGATGAAGACTAAAATTGGTGTCTCATCCTGTACATAAATCATCATGGATGAGAACAATTAGGAAGAGTATATAGATAACATTTCTTTTCCTATATCTGTAAAGAGTTTATTGAGATACAATGAGATATAAATCATATGTACGTAAGTGAAACCATTATCACAACAAAGAAAATGAACACATCCATCAACACCAAAGGTTTCTTTGTGAGCCTGTGTAAGTCTTTCCACCATACCCTTCAGACCCTTCCTCTCCATTCTCAGCAACCAACAATTTGCTTTCTGCCACCATACATTAACATGCATTTTCTGGAATTTATATAAAAATAGAATGCAATAGAATGCACTCCATTTTGTCTAGCTTCTTTAATTCAACCTAATTACTTGAGAGTCATCTATGTCATCATAGTTCGTGTTTTATTATTGAATAGTATTCCATCGTATGGATACACCATGTTTTGTTTATATATCTAAATTTGATAAGCCTTTCTAGTTTTAGACTTTTTCAAATAAAGCTCCTAAGAGTTTTAATGTACAAATATTTGTATGGACTTATGTTTCTTTTTCTCTCGTATAAATTCCTAGGAGTAGAATGGATGGATCATAGAATATGTTAGATTTAGAGTACTAAACTTTATAAGCATAAACTGATTAAGTGCATGAAGTATGGTATATGAATAAATAAATAGTTCACAAAAAAGTGAACAGACCAACATATATAGACAACAAATATTTAGCAGGGGTACAAAGGTGATTCATACAGAAAGATAGTCTTTCCAACAAATAGCTCTGAACAAATTGTATATTCTATATTTTTAAAAGATTGTTTTAGTCCCTTGTACTATGTTTAAAAAATAAATAGAAAGAAACTTAAATGGACACTAGACCTAAGTGTAAACCTGAAATCAATAAACTCCGAAGAAAAACCAACTTGAGTGAAATATTGTTTACCTTGGGATTGCAAAGGTATATTAAATGCAAGGCTAAAAGCACACTGTAAAAGAGCCAACAGAGAAATGTGACTTTATCAAAATTAAAATTTTCTGCTCTTCTAAAGATAATGTTAAGAAAATGAAAACAAAAGACATAGGCTGGGAAAATATTTGCAAATCGTATATTTGATGGAGACCATTATCCAGAATATATTAAGAATTTGTAAAATGCAATAAAAAAATACCTCCCAGTATAAAATGTGCAAGATTTGAACAGATACTTCAATAAAGATTATGACCATGTTGGTGGGGGATGTTTATAAAAGGGAAGGCAATGCAGTGTGGATTTTTTTTCTGGCTTGAATGTCACCTAAACTGAACTAGTGAATGTCTAAGATATTTTCCATTATGTTTTCAATATTTAGTCCTTGCATTTCCATGTCCGTAATCGCCCCTTCATATCTCTCCTGTCAATGCATACAGTTGACCCTTGAGCAGCACTGGTTTGAAGTGCATGGTCTGTGTATAGGTGGATATCTTTCAATGGTAAATACTACCTTACTACACAATCTGAGGTAGTTTGACTCCATGGATGTAGAAACCTGGATATGCAGGTACTGTGGATACAGAGGAACATCAGACACAGAGAGCCTACTCTAAGTTACATGTAGGTTTCTGGCTGTGCAGAAGGTTACTGCCCCTAAGCTCCTGGATGGCTAAGGTCAACTGTATCAAGCACCCATTTATTCCAGTGTTAGATAAGAATAGGGACAACTGGTATGAAAAAAGTAAAAAGCTATCCCCCCAAAAGATGGATTTCTCTTCAATACATCTGCCTTAAAATTTGCTTTTTTGGGAAAGCAAAAAACTAAAAGAACACCATAGCATACTTCAAATAAGTAAGGGTTAACGAGAAGTATAGTTGCAATACATTCCAACATCTATCACATAGTAGGAAGTTTTCATTTTAAACTCATACTTTTTTGGAATTTTCTGTATAAACCATTTGCTATTTTATACACTGAACTGTGTCCCCACAGAATACACATGTTGAAGCCCTAACCCACCAGTCCACTATATTTGGAGACAGAGCCTTTAAGAAGATAATCAAAGCATCCTAAGAGTGGGGCCCTAATTTAATACAAGAAAAGAGGAAGACACCAGGGATGTGCACACATAGGAAAAGCCATGTGAAGAGTTCCCGTTGTGGCTCAGCAGGTTAAGAACCAGACTAGTATCCATGAGGATGTGAGTAAAATCCCTGGCCTTGCTCAGTGGGTCAGATACAGCATTTACATGAGAAGAGGTATAGATCCCAGATATGGCTCGGATCCTTAGTTGCTGTGGCTGTGGTATAGGCTGGCAGCTACAACTCTGATTGAACCCCTAACCTGAGAACCTCCATATGCTGGGGGTGCAGCACCAAAAAAAAAAAAAAAAAAAAAAAAGAGAGAGAGAGAGAGAGAAAAAATGTAGTAGTATCATATTGTGGTTTTAATTTGCATTTCTTTAATGACTGATGGTTTCAGCCGCTATTTTTATTTTTGCTTTTTTTTTTTTTTGTCATCAAATCTCTCTCTCTCTCTCTCTCTCTCTCTCTCTCTTTTTTCCCAGACTCTATTTTTCAGAGCAGTTTTAGGTTCTCAGTACAACTGAGGGAAAGGTACAAAGATTTCCCATATACTTCCTGTATCCACAGTACCTCCATATCCAGGTTTCTACATCCATGGATTCAAACTACCTCAGATTGTGTAGTAAGGTAGTATTTACCATTGAAAGATATCCACCTATACACAGACCATGCACTTCAAACCAGTGCTGCTCAAGGGTCAACTGTATGCATTGACAGGAGAGATATGAAGGGACGATTACGGACATGGAAATGCAAGGACTAAATATTGAAAACATAATGGAAAATATCTTAGACATTCACTAGTTCAGTTTAGGTGACATTCAAGCCAGAAAAAAAAGTGAAGTGAGGGGCAAAAAACAAAAAAGTAACCCTATATACTGTTTATGAAGCCTCCAAAATATTTTAATTCAAATAGACACAATCAGTTTTTTCAAAACATTTACTATTTTCACCCATATTTTAAAACTGAGAACATACTAATAACTTTAGAACTAGAAATATATTTCTAAAATTTTGTCAAAATAATTCTCAAATCCCCATGATATTATTTAAAAAAAGACAATATAAAATTGTACATCTCAGTAGTATACCAGAGATTACATGGGACAAGTTTTTAATGATCATCTTAAGAGAGATATATTTCACTACATTTGTCACCTAAACAAGGTAATTCCTGAGAGTTTCAAGAGAACTTTGTGTAGATCTCTGTGGTCAATCCTAAAATCAATTAAACTGTACCTGGGAACAAATATATGACAAAATGAACTACTCCCCTTGCTTGGAAAATTACACATAAAGCACCAAAAGAAATATGATATTTTATTTATGTATTTATTTATTTTTGTTTTTTGCCTTTTCCAGGGCCACTCCCACAGCATATGGAGGTTCCCAGGCTAGGGGTCTAATCGGAGCTGTAGCCACCAGCCTACGCCAGAGCCACAGCAACGCAGGATCTGAGCCGCATCTACAACCTACACCACAGCTCACCGCAACACGGGATCCTTAACCCACTGAGCAAGGCCAGGGATTGAACTCACAAGCTCATGGTTCCTTGTCAGACTCGTTATCCACTGAGCCATGACGGGAACTCCAGAAATATGATATGTTATAAAAAGTACAAAACAGGACCTGAGAGAAGATTTCTGGAGTATGCTGTTTCTGTACATTGTATGCTTACTATTATCCGAGAAATTTGTACTTCATAGGCAAATAGAGAAATTTATGGACCTTAAAATTAGATGTAACAAATTATGCATTGTTAACATATCTAAGACTAACACTGGATAACATGGCAACATACTTTTTTCACAAAAAAAAGCTGAGTGTAAATGTAGAAATCCATGTAATATTTTTTCTTTTAATTCAAGATGTACCAAATATCTATTATATAATATAGAAAATACATTTTAGTTATATGAATATATAATATGAACTTTTCCACAAGTGTGCAAAGAAATCTGCACATATATTAATAACTTCAGGATTAGCAAATAAAAATTAGAAATTTGTAACTTAATTGTCCAACATCAGGAGAAAGTATAAATTATATTCTCTATATTGTATGTAGCAGTAAAGCTCAATGGATATCAATGATAGAGCTGTACATATCAAGAAGCATGAATCTTGAAGATACAAATAAGGCTTAAGGTGGTGTAATATTATATAATACTATATGCAACCATACAATGCACTACTACTCCAAAATAAAATGAAATTATTGATACATGCTATAACATGGATAAACCTCAAAATAGTGTACTAAGTGAAAGAAATAATATATGATGGCAATACCCTGCATGATTCCATTTGTGCAGAAATTCCCATTAAAGGAAAATTCATCCAAATGGAAAACTGATTAAGGATTATCTCAGTCTGGTGATAGATGAAGGAGTGCCCTGCAACTGCCATGAAGGAATCTTGGAGGATGATTAAAATGTAATAAAATTAGAGTATACTAATAGTTGCGTGAATCTATACATATACTAAAAATCATTAAATTACATAATTAGTTGAATTAGGTACTTGTAAAATATACCTCAAGAAAACTGTTTAAAAAGAACAGACTATAAAAGAGTCCCTATAATGAATTTCCATATAATTAACATGACACTCTTAAACAAAGCATAGACATGTATCGCAACATTAAAAAAGTTCCTATATGTGCAAGTATATAATATTCATCTCATGATTTATTCTGTATTAATTTTCTAGGTCTCCAGTAGAAAGCCCAATACACATGTGGTGGCTTAAAACAACAGCAGTTTATTGCTGGAGGCTAGAAGTCTGAAATCAAAGTGTTGGTAGTGGAGTTCCCAGTGTGGTTCAGCACAGTAAAGACCCAACATAGTGTCCATGAGGATGCAGGTTTGACCCCTTGCCTCTTTCAGTGGCTTAAGGATCTGGTCTTGCCACAAACTGCGGTGTAGGTCACAGATGCAGCTGGGATCCGGCGTTGCTGTGGCTGTGGTATAGGCCTGATCCGTAGCTCCAATTTGACCCCTAGCACAGGAACTGCCATATGCCACAGTGGTGGCCTTAAAAAGGAAAAAAAAAAAAAAAAAAAAGAAAGAATGAAAAAAAAAAAACAAACAAAAAGATGTTGGTGGTGCCATGCTCCCTCTAAAGGCTCTTGGGGAAAAGTCTTCCTTGCCTCTTCCACCTTCTGGTGGTCAAAGGCATCCGTGTCCTGTGGCAGCCCAGCTCAGTTCCCTAGCTTATTCCTCACATGACCTCTTCTCTCTGTGTTTCCTTGTGCTTTCTCTGCTGTTATAAAGTTATTGGGTTTAGGTTCCACCCCAATCTAGTATGACTTCATCTTAACTAATACATTTACAAAGACCCTTTCCTAACGTTACATTCTGAGGTTCTGGGTAGATGTGGATTTTGGAGGTGGGATGGGGTTTATTGTTTAACCTGCCACATCGTGGTAACAATATTACCTTCTTTAAAGTTAAAAAATATTATATAAAGTGCCCTCTAAAAGTACTACTCTTGGAGTTCCCTGGTGGAGCAGCTGGTTAAGGATTCAGTGTTGTCACTAGGGTGGCTCTGGTCACTGATGTGGCTCCAGTTTGATCCCTGGCCCAGGAATTTCTGCATGCTGTGGGCACAGCCAAAAAAAAAAAAAAGAAAAGAAAAAAAAGAAACCCAAAAACCATCTTTTTTTTTTTTTTGCAAAAATATTATATAGAAAATGCTTTGATTGTTTCAATACAGCTGTTTCAAAAAGGTTTTGTTGAAGTTAGTTGTTTACACTGTGGCCACTGTTTAGTTATCTGAATTATTTTTCTTGCAATGATGTATCTGCACTCTCATAGGCATAATCAACTGGTCAGGAATAAAATTTGGTTGGAGAGTTTCAATGGATCAATGCCAACACATTAAATTATTGACTTGCTATGTTTCCTAACCAAATAGTTCAATTTTCTCAGCAACTTGAGGTAATTTATCTCTGCTTATAGCCCCAGCCTCACCCTCTGCTTTAAAAAGCATGTCTCACTAGTTCTACAGGAAATTAATAGACATGCTGTGAATAATACGTTCTTTAATTAAATAAAGTCGGAGAAAGCTGAGTTCAAAAAGCAGGTTTCTTTATTGTCAAACTTCAATTAGCTTTGAATTTGTTATACTGTGTTATAAGACTCCCATAGTGAGATCAGTTAGGCAGTGTTTTGCACATTTATTTGAAAATAAACTCTCATTGGATGAACTATCTCATATAGCTAAACAAAACTTTGTGCTTGTGCTGTCCCTCAGATGGAAGAAAAATAGGACTTAGCCATGATGTGTCTAGCTCCAAATCTGTTACCCAAGTTTAGTAATTAGTCTCCTCTCCCATTTCTTAGTATAAAGCCCCACTCTAGAATTCAGGTCTCAAAGATTCAATCTTGATAAACTAATGGCACCAAGTCATTTAAAAGGGAAGGTTTTGCTTTGCATTTGTCAATTCTTCTTCTTCTTTTTTTTTTTTTTTAGCAAATATCATACCCCAAACTAAAACAAACAAACAAACAAACAAACAAAACAACAATTTTTCAACATACAATTACAGACTATGATGGTTAATTTTATGTCTACTTGGCTAGACTAAGGGGTGCCCAGAGAGCTGCTGAAACATTATTTCTGAGTGTGTCTGTGAGGATGTCTCAGGAATTGATTAGCCTTTGAATCAGTAGACTGAGAAAGAGATCTGCTCTCACCAGTACAGGTGGGCACCATCCAATGTGACTAGAACAAAAGGGCAAAAAATGGGCAAATTTGCCTTCTGTAAAATGCTGAGACATTCATCATCTCCTGCTCTTGGACACTTGTGCTCCTGGCTCTCAGATTCTCAGATCTGACCTGGGACCTACATTTCTGACCTCTAGTTCTTGGACATTCAGATTCAGGTTGGGACTTATAACCTTGACTTTTCAGTCCACCTGTCTATCTACCTATCTGTCTGTCTGTCTGTCTATCCATCTACTATTGGTTGCTTCTCTGGAGAATCTTGGCTAACAGATAGACCTTCCTAATATATGTCATAGTTCTCCATATTGTCATTTGACTCTCTTCCTAGGCAAAAGTAATTACAGACGCTCACCCCCACTGTTCTCAACATTTATCAAGTATGGTAGATCTCCCGTGATCTTGGTACATAATATTATCCCATCTTGTGTTTTAAAGTTTAAATATCCAACCCCTTTTCTTATTTTGTATCCTTTTAGAAATTTTACCACCTCACTCACACCTCATTTCCTCTCTACTTACCTATTAAATCTAGTTAGTTTTTCCTACCATCTCCTCCATTAAAAAAATTGAAGATAAAAAATAAAATGGTAGACCACTTTACTTTTTTCCCCAAATCAATTACTTATTCCTTCAGTAAATATGAATTAAACCATTACAATGTACCAGATACTCCTCCAGGAGCTGGGAATACAGTCTTAAAACAAGAGAGATTAATACTTCTCTACTTGCAGAACTAACATTTTAGTGGAGGAGAAAGACAGTATAAACAAGTATAGTATACTGAACAGTGCTATGTTATTTATTTATTATTTATTTATTTATTTATTTATTTATTTGCCTTTGTCTAGGGCCGCTCCCATGGCATATGGAGGTTCCCAGGCTAGGGGTCTAATTGGAGCTGTAGCCACCGGCCTATGCCAAAACCACAGCAACGCAGGATCTGAGCTGCATCTGCAACCTACACCATAGCTCACGGCAACGCCAGATCCTTAACCCACTGAGCAAGGCCAGGAATCGCACCCACAACCTCATGGTTCCTAGTCGGATTCCTTAACCACTGCACCACGACAGGAACTCCGAACAGTGCTATGTTCTAAAGAGAACAAATTACATCTGGAAGGGGGATATGAAATATCTGGGAAGCCAGTTGAAATTTTTGTTGGAGTGGCCATAGTGGCCAGGGAACTCCTCAGAAAGAAGGTCCTTATGCATAAAGACCTAGAGGAAGTGAGAAAATCCATTGTGCTTATCTAGATGAAAATCAGTAAAAAGAAAAGAAATAATCAGTGCAGGGAAGAATGTGCCTTGTAATTAATACCTAATGATTTTGTCATGACATTACAGTATAATGATGACAGAAAGATAAGCCTAAAAAATCAAGAGAGAGAAAAATGGTTTACTTAAGAGGAAAAAATTATATTAGAGTACATAATTTTCAGAATCCTTCTTTCTGAATTATCATTGTTAATTGTAGTTTTTTTTTTTTTTTTTTTTTTGCTGTGCTTTTTTTCACCAATTTTCTTCCATGTCACTACTTTTTTTTTTTTATTTTTTTTTTTTTGTTGTTTTTTGCCATTTCTTGGGCCGCTCCTGCGGCATATGGAAGTTCCCAGGCTAGGGGTCTAATCGGAGCTGAAGCTGCTGACCTACACCAGGGCCACAGCAACGCTGGATCCGAGCCGCGTCTGCAACCTATGCCACAGCTCACGGCAACACTGGATCGTTAACCCTGAGAAAGGCCAGGGACCGAACCCGCAACCTCATGGTTCCTAGTCGGATTCGTTAACCACTGCGCCACGACGGGAACTCCCATTACTTTAATAGCCTTAAGATCCTTATGAAATATTTTTCTCTAGATTTATGAGCTTTGACTTTCAGTGGGGTCTGTAGATAGGCCGACTGCATTTTAGGATGAATAAGGAGGAATAAGCAAGTTGGCTGATCCACTTACTTCTATTCTATTGCCAAAAGGAAAGGCTTTACTCTGGTTTGTATGCCCACCATAGAGAAAACAATTCTTGGAGTTCTTGACGTGGCTCAGTGGAAACGAATCTGACTAGCATCCGTGAGGCTGCAGGTTCGATCCCTGGCCTCGCTCAAGGTTAAGGGATCTGGCATTGCTGTTAACTCTGGTGTAGGTCACAGATAGGGCTCAGATCTGGTTGCTGTGGCTGCAGTGTAGGCCAGCATCTACAGCTCTGATTGGACCCCTAACCTGGGAACCTCCATATGCCCCAGGTGTGTCCCCCCAAAAAAAGAAAAGAAAAAGCAATTCTCCCCAGAAATATCAGTAAATAACTTTGGGATACTGTTCTTATTTTACCCTAGACGTAAACATGTGAATCCCAGGTGTGGGTATGGGCATGCCTGGGTGGGTGGGTGGGGAGAAGGAAACAATGGTGAATGATGCAGTTATTTCACACTCAGATTTGTAAGTAAGTTTTGCTTTGGACATATTTTTCTAAGGAAGAATCACTCCTAAAACTTCTCCTTTGTGTTTTCTGGGATGGAACTGCCCATTCTGTTCTGTTCATCTGTAACTTTATGTCCCCTTTCCATTTTTCCTAATATTTTGTCAAAATCTTTGGATCTTAGATCACTTTCATTTAATCATTTCCAAGAAGACTAAAAATTCAATCCCCTTCTTTCATTGTCAAACAGATGAACCTTCAGAGGAAGATTATTCTGATCACCTCCTATTCACCTGTTGGTGAAGGAGGATTTTTCCTACTCTAAGTAGTAGGAGAGGACTTAACATAGGACACATGACACTGGAAAGATGTCATTAGTAGCAGTTTATTAGTCACATATACTCAACACCCAAGGAAGGAGAACACTGTGCATCACGCCAGGATACACAGGAATTGCACTAAGTAGCAGAGTGAACCAGAAGGGGCCACAGAGCAGGATTTTTAGTAACAGGTGGGTGGAGTAACTTCTGTTCCCTTGGGAAAATGTGATTGACTTTTTTGAATAGTTTCCTGGGCTGCCTTGAAGATTGAAGAGTAGATGGGGTTCAGGGAGTCCAATTGATAGGGGAGCTAATTGGGTGGGGAGCCTTTCTTGGTTGGTGGGGGTGTAAGTGCTGAGAAAAGAGGACTTAAGATGAATTTTGGAGCCCTATGAGGCTCAGAGGTCAAGGGAACATATGGAATTCTGGACCTTACGATGCTGAGATAATTTATTATCTTAGTTAGATCCTTATCAATTTTTTTCAACTTGTGCAAATTCATAGACGAATTTGTAGTATTTGATGATGTAGTTTTCATTAAATTGACTTGTGACTAAAGCTACTACTTTCTTTTTATGCTTGTTTATATGCGTAGCTTATTTTTTTCTGAAAAATTGCCTATTTGTGTTCTTCTGTGACAAGATACTTTTGTGTCTAAACCCAAACTTCTTTATCATGTCTACCTTCTGAGGGTGGAGCCACAGCCACTGAGGAAGCAATGCTGAATAGTTATGCTGCGAGCCTAGAAAGCCCTTCTCTACCTTCCGAATGATCTCTCTCCTGAATATTCCTGTTCTCTGAGATTTTGCCTTTGCTGCTCTCATCTCTTCACTCCCTCCATTCTTTGATCATTCTCATCTTTTCTTGTTTCACACAACAAAGCTGACAATTCTTAAATCTCTACAAAGTTATGCTCATTTTTTACTAGATATTTATAATTTCTTGTGTCATAGACTCATTGAAAAATGCTGGAGGGGGTGTGGAGAAGTGGGAACCCTCCTGCACTGTTGCTGGGAATGTAAGCTGGTACAACCACTATGGAGATCAGTATGGAGATACCTTAGAAATCTATACATAGAACTACCATATGACCCAGCAATCCCACTCTTGGGCATATATCTGGACAAAACTTTCCTTGAAAAATACACATGCACCCACATGTTCATTGAAACTCTATTCGCAATAGCCAAGACATGGAAACAACCCAAATGCCCATCAACAGATGATTGAATTAGGAAGATGTGGTATATATACACAATGGGAATACTACTCAACCATAAAAAAAAAAAACAAAATCATGCCATTTGCACCAACATGGATGGAACTAGAGACTCTCATTCTGAGTTAAGTAAGTCAGAAAGAGAAAGACAAATACCATATTATATCACTTATATCTGGAATCTAATATGTGACATAAATGAAACTTTTTACAGAAAAGAAAATCATGGACTTGCAGAATATACTTGTAGTTGCCAAAGGGGAGAGGGAGGGAGTGGAGTGGTTGGGGAGCTTGAAGTTAATAGATACAAACTATTGCCTTTAGAATGGATTAGCAATGAGATCCTGCTGTGTAGCACTGGGAACTATGTCTAGTCACTTATGATGGAGCATTATAATGTGAGAAAATACAATGTGTACATATATGTATAACTGGGTCACCATGCTGTACAGTAGAAAAAAATATATTGGGGAAGTAACTGTTAAAAAAAACAAACAGTATTTATAAAGTTAAAATGATCCTTTATCCCCAAATAGTGTTGTTTACTGAGGAGTCAGGTTCCTGCATGAAAGCTTATATGTGTTTTTTTGGTTCTGATCACAAGCAATAAAAAAGCCTTTCTCTTTGGATGATCCAGCAATCCCACTCCTGGACATATATCTGGACAAAACTTTTATTCAAAAAGATACATGCACCCCTATGTTCATTGCAGCACTATTCACAACAGCCAAGACAGGAAAGAACCCAAACGTCTGTTGACAGATGAATAGATTGAGAAGATGTAGTATGTATACACAATGGAATACTACTCAGCCATAAAAAGACATAATAATGCCATTTGAAGCAACATGGATGTAACTAGAGAGCCTCATACTAAGTGAAATAAGTCAGAAAGAGAAAGACAAATACCATATGATGTCACTTAAATATGGAATCTAAAATACGGCACAAGTGATCCTATTTACAAAACAGAAACACATAAAGGACATGGAGAGCAACTTGTGTTTGCCAGTGGGGAGGGTGCGGGAGGGATGGGCAGTTTTGGGTTGGTAGATGCAAACTATTACATTTGGAATGGATAAGTAATGGGATCCTGTATAGCACAGAAAACTATGTCCAGTCTCTTGGGTTAGAACATGACGGAAGATAGCATGAAAAAAAGAATATACGTATGACTGGGTGACTTTGCTGTATAGCAGAATTGAAGTTATTTTGTAAATAAACTAGACTTTAACACAAAATTTAAAACAAACAAACAAACAAAAACAGCTTTCTCTGGCAGGCCTCATGGGAGAAGCTGCCCTCTTCACACCAGGCTGGGAGCACAGCCAATGCGCTATAGTCATTGAAGGAGTTGCAGTCAGAGACTCAGGCCCCCTGGCTGAATATGCTCTTTGTCTATTTGCATTTGTAGCCTAGGTGCCATCATTCCTAGATCTCTTTTTCTGAGACTCTGCACAGAGGTCTCTTGGCAGGCCCCTTTGCTGAGGCTGCCTAATGAAGAAAGAAGGGGAAAAACTTGCTTTCAAAACCAGCACCTTTCCTCACTCTGACTCAGTTCTCAGCACCTGTCCACCCCTCACACTCTCCTCTTCACCCAGAAAACATGAGCCTGCAACAGTCTTTTGTTCCAGATCCCTCAAATGTGAGACCCTCACGTCTGTATTTGTCTGCCTGATCCTCCAGGGGTGTGCTGCTCTTAGGGGGCAAATGGAACTGGGGAGCAGAGGGTCAGTGCTTTCTCCAGATTTAGCCTCTTGTTATACCTTTGTGGTATGTGATTAAAGGCATAACTCATTCATTTTTGACCCATCGCTTTAATAGTTTTCACCATTTTTTTTTTTAAACATCTGGCAACACAGCTCTCTCTCTCTCTCACAGCTCAGCTATAACTTTTACCATATCTTATGCACCATCATATATTTACCCCCAAGTTATACACCAGGAGATATATTTGACTCTGACCCAAATGCTTACTACCAAGTGATCCAGCCTTGTCCTCTTGGCCTCCTAAATACTGTATGTATTAAATACATGCTGTCCTTCTAAGCACTTCAAGAATAACCAGAAGAATAAAAGGCTTCCCCTTTTATCTTCTTGCCCCCTAAAGAGAGATATTAAGTATAACCAGAATTAGTTACAAATCTGTCTTCACTGCAACTGTGGTAACAAAATTGCAACCGTGGTACAAAATCCACCATCCTCCTACCCACTCAAATCACCACAACTGGGTAAAGTCTTAGTTTATCGCTGTGGTTTTGACAGTTTTATTCTTCCAGTCTCATAACTCTCCAGTTTCTTCCATTTACTTTATTCTCCAGAAGCACTACACTTCTTCCACAGCCCTATGGAATTTAAAAATATTTATTATTTATTTATTTGCTAATTTAATTTTACTCTGGGTCTGCATGCATTTTATCCTCATTGTTTGGAATATCTGACTGCCTCTTTACCCTAAAGAAGTAATGTCCTCTATTATGTCAGCAAGAAACCCTCCATTACTTCTCTTGTGTAAAGAAAAGCACAGTGATCACCAGCATGAGACTCAGTGTGAGCAAGAACTTGCTGAAAGAAGGGTCAGCAAGATCACCTGGGGGACCCAGTGGGTGCAGCAAAGTATAGAGATTGGAGTAAATGCCTGAAGCTACAGAAGGAAGAAGCAAGGAGAGATGTTTCCCTTAAATCTCTGGAGGTAGTGCAGCAGCATCAACACCTTGACATTGATTGCAAACTCTGGCTTCCAGAGCTGTAGCAGAACATTGTTCTTTTAAGCTGCCATCTTTGTCATACTTTGCTACCATGGCAATGTGAAAATAATATAGATTTCTTCACCAAATTCAGCAAAACTGCTTGATTTTGTACAGCCAGAAACTAAATATGGTTTTTACATTTTAAAATGGTTGAAAAAACATCAAATGAAAAATATTATTCTGCGACATTTAAAAACTGTATGATATTCAAATCCGTGTCCATTAAGTCTTGGTGGAACACAACCATGGTCATTGACTTACATATTGTCTACAATTGCTTTTGTGTTTAGCAGTAGAGTTGAGTAGTTGTCACAGAGCATGTGTGACATACAAAACTGAAAATATTTGTTAACTGGCCTCAGAAAAAGTTTGCTGCCCCCTGTACTGGATTTTTCATAATTATTACTTATTATCAGAGG
This sequence comes from Sus scrofa, assembly GCF_054392235.1. Taxonomy (NCBI): domain Eukaryota; kingdom Metazoa; phylum Chordata; class Mammalia; order Artiodactyla; family Suidae; genus Sus; species Sus scrofa. The sequence continues at coordinate 66,101,050 of NC_139393.1, read as the reverse complement.
GGATTAAGATGGCAAAATAGAAGGACTGGAGCTCAACTTCTCTCCTAAAAACAACAAAATTCACAACTAAAGACTGAGCAATCTCCACCCAAATGGACTGGAAGCCTTAAAAAAGATACTCTACTCCAGAAGAAAAAGAAGAGGCCACATCAAGAGGTAGGAGGGGCGATTTCACAATATAAACAACCCCATACCTCCCGGGTGGAAAGCTCCACAGACTGAAAAAACTAACTGGTTCACAGAGACTCAACTACAGGAGTCAGAGTTCTGAGCCACACATGAAACCCTCACGTGCGGGGATCTGGCACTGGGAGAAAGAGTCCCTGGAGCATCTGGCATTGAAGGCCAGCAGGGCTTGTGCGCAGGAGCTCCACGGGACTGGGGGAAACAGAGACCCCATTCTTAAAAGGTGCACACGGACTTTCACCTGCACTGGGTCCCAAGGCAGAGCGAGGTCTCCATAGGAATCTGGGTCAAACCTGACTGCAGTCCTTGGAGGACATCCTGGGAAAACAGGGGTGAATGTGGCTTGTTGTGAGGGAGGAATATTGAAGGCAAATCTCATTGGGAATATTCAGCAGCATGCCTTTCTCTGGAGGTGGCCATTTTGGGAAGATCTGGCCCTACACATCAGTCAGACTGAGAGGCCCCAGGGCAAACAATAATCCAGGTGGGATAACAGCCCTGCGCCTCAGTAAACAGGCTACCTAAAGACCCCTCAGGCACACAGCTGCCTCTTATCCCATCCAGAGACTAAGCCCCACCCACTAGAGGGATTAGAATCGGCTCCACCTACCACTGGATAGGCATCAGCACCTCCCATCAGGAAGCCTACAGCAAGCCCCCATAGCAACTTCAGCCACAAGGGTGCAGAAACCTGAAGTAAGGCTACATCTTTATGATCTGCAAAAAGGTCACCACACCAAAAACCTATAAAAATGAAAAGACAGAGAACTATAACTCAGATGAGGGAGAAAGGAAAAACCCCAGAAAATCAGCTACGTGATGAGGAGATTCTTAACCTCCAGGAAAAAGACTTTAGACTGTTGATGCTGAAGATGATGCAAGACATTGGAAATAAACTGGAGGCAAAGATGGATAACTTACAGGAAACACTGAGCAAAGAAATATAAGATATAAAACTTAAGAAGAGATGCAAAATACAATAACCGAAATAAAAAATTCACTAGAAGCAGCTAACAGCAGAATATGGGAGGCAGAAGAATGAATAAGCAAGGTGGAGGACAGATTAGAAGAAATTACAGATGCAGAACAGATAAGAGAAAAAAGATTGAAAACAAATGAAGAGAGTCTCAGAGAACTCTGGGACAACGTTAAACACACCAACATCCATATTACAGGGGTGCCAGAAGGAGAAGAGAGACAGAAGGGGACAGAAAAAATATTCCAAGAGATAATAGCCAAAAACTTCCCTAACATGGGGAAGGAATCACTCACTCAAATCCAGGAAGCACAACTAGTACCACATAAAATAAACCCAAGGAGGAATACACTGAGACACATATTAATCAAACTGACCAAAATTAAAGACAAAGAGAAAATCTTGAAAGCAGCTAGGGAAAAGAAATAAGTAACATCCAAGGGAACCCCAATAAGGTTATTGGCAGATTTTTCAGCAGAAGTGAGTGGCATGATATACTTAATATGATGAAAGGAAAAAACCTCCAACCCAGATTACTTTAGCCAGCAAGGCTCTCATTCCGATTTGAAGGAGAAATCAAAAACTTCACAGATAAGCAAATGTTGAGAGAATTCAGCAACACTAAACCAGCTTTACAACAAATACTAAAGGAACTTCTCTAGGCAGAAAAGAAAAGACAGCAACAGAAAACAAAAATTCCGCAAATGACAAGGCTCACCAGTAAAGGTATATATACAGTAATGATACAGAATCATCCATGAACAATTATACCACCAAAGTCAGAAATCATGAGAAGAGGTGGGTACAAATGCAGGACACTGGAGATGCACTTGCAATTAAGAGAAAAACAACTTCAAACAATTTCATATACATATAGACTCATATCAAAACTTCAGAATAACTGCAAACCAAAAATCTACAACTGATACACAAACAAGGAATCTCTAGAGAAGAAGCATATATCATAGTAGTGAATAAGTGCATAATCCACCATGAAGGGGGTCATTTGACATCATTCTTGGAATGCTGAAGTCTTCTTAGATCTGATTCTGATTTCCTCTCCATCAAAGAATTTATGATAATTATAATAATGCAACTGTACAATTAAATAATACAGTTCTACAATTGTATTATTAATAACCATTTCTCTCCATGGTACATTGTAAGGTCTATAATGTCTTGTTTATCACATCACCTAGAATAGTGTAATGCCTATATTGAAGAATCAATAAGATGTAACAGATTGTGAGGACATATTTATATAGTTACACTGTTTTTTAAACAATTTATGCATTTTATATTTTACTTATTTTCAGAGGGTGTATTATTTTTGTTATTCTTACCAGTTAAATTATTCTTTTTATTATGCTATATAAAATATTTAATGGTATATAAGGCTTTCTTTATAAATTTTAGTTGAATGATATATACAATTTTAATATAATACTAATTTTTAAAGAAAAATTGAAATGTAATAGATAATACTAAATAGTAAGGATGAAAGCCATATAAAATGGGATAAAGTAGAGAATAAATTTCCTATTTGTCTCAGCATATTTTTCCATTCCACTTCTCCATAGGGAGTCACTTAATCTGTTGTTTAAGATCCATGATATAATAATCTGTGTGAATGTAATTGTGTTTAAATATATGTATTTTATTCTGTAAAAAAAAATTAAATTAAAAATATTACTTACATGTCTTCATTAAATTGTGAATTTTTTGAGGATCAGGATTTTATATGTAGTCCAAATTAAATAAATATTTAAAGACTCAATAAAAAATTAATTCTGTTGTCTCCTAACTATAAAACATTGCATAGCAACTATTCAAGCACCAAAATATGCATGTACTACTAAGTAATTGTTTTTCCTAATTTCAATGCCTTCCCATTTTTATTTTTCCTATATGATGGAGAGAAATCAAATGATGACGTTATGAGGATAAAATATTTAATATTATAATACAGTGTGGGCTCAAGATGTCTTGCAAATGATGAATTTTTGAGATTGCTAGAAATTGTTTTATGTTAATAATGATAAAATGAATAGAAACATAAATAAATGTGAAAAGTCTTTAAAAGACAGGATCAGTAAGAAAAATGCTATTGTTTCAATCTATTTTTTAAAAGTACAAATAAATTATATTTAAAGAATGCAATTTTCAATAAAGTGCTGATTCTACATTTGAACTGAGGATACTTGAGCATTAAATATATTTTTTCACTGTGGCGAGAAAGATGCTAATTAAAGATAAATGTGCATAAAATATTAGACAACATGCAATACTGTGATTTAATATATGATTGAAAAGTTCAGAGTTTACATTCTTCTGTTATACATGCTTTATTGCTAATTGACTTTTCGTAAATGACAAACTTGTAATTGGTAGTTACTGAGGCACACATTCTCAAAGGTCGTGAAACCCTAGAGAACGCTGAGTGAGAAAACTTTCTCATAAGATATAGCTATTTCTGAAGTCAGCATAAAATCAAGCTTTGTACTTTATCAACTTATGAAGTTTAAAGGTTATGCAAATGCAAAATGGATATTCATTTTTATAAAAGGCTTCGGAGAGGGAAAAAAAAAAAGTTAAACCTTGCTCCAGTGGAAGTGATAAGGAACTGAAAACTTTAATATTATCTTAGTGGTTCCTGAGTTTAAAATTAACATTCAGCTATTGAATTTAGAGATCTATAAGAACAGTTTTGTTGTTTATCTGTTCACAGGGTGAAGTGGGTGGCACAAAATTCCATAGGGGAATGTATACTGAAATCTCAATTCACTTGAAAATGTATTAGCCTTTTTAATTTTTTTTTAAAGAATACAAAGTTTTCCCTTGTTATTGGAAAAATGAATTATATTTTCACTTGAAAAGAGGAAGGCACATTTTCTACCCTTAGTCAGGACCATCTGCTAAGAACACTGAGAAATCAACTTTGGATAGGTGAAATTTAAAGGTGAGAAAAGGCACTGGTTTTGGTCCTCTGTTCATTTTACATGTAGCATTTTCCTTTTTCTTTCTTATCTCTATTTTACCATATTTTATCAACTCAGAGTTAATTTCTACAACAGTAATCTACTTATTAGCAAATCTCAATGACACTGTGTTTTTTTGTTTTGTTTTGTTTTGTTTTGCTCTTTAGGGCTGCATCCACATCATATTCAGGTTCCCAGGCTAGGGGTCAAATCAGAGCTGTAGCTGCTGGCCTACACCACAGACATAGCAACACTGGATCCGAGCTGTGTCTGCGAACTACACCACAGCTCATGGCAACGCCAGATTTTTAATCCACTGAGCAAGGCCAGGGATCAAACCCACAACCTCATGGTTCCTAGTCAGATATGTTTTGCTGCACCACGATGGGAACTCCCACAGTGACGCTGTTTTGATTACAAAAAGGCCATGGTTTGTTGTGGGGAATGGGAACATACTAAGTAGTTACAATGAAATGCAGTTTTTATAAAAATCATGAACATTTGTAGGATCGAATAATATAAACTACTATGTAACAATGGTTCAGCTTTGTTTGAGTGAGACAATCTGGTTCACATCCCAGCCAGAACACCTGAAGCTGTGTGATTAGAGGCAAGATCCGATCTTCAGGTTTCTCATTAAATTTTCGATCCATTTTATAAACTAAAGACCCTAGTCCCTACCTCATGGTGTTACTATGAGAATTAAAATTTAAAAAGCAGTTACCTCACTGTCATATAAACTCAGTTATTCACATGGAAAATAATTATCAATTATACAATTATCTTTTGACTTTTGGGGAAGGGTAGAAAACTATGTTTTGTTTTTTGCCTATTGTACTCTACAAGAGATTATATCATCAAACTTAGATTAAACAAACTCATATGCACTGTTTTACATCTTCAGTAATAACAGCTAATTAATACTAAATGCTAATGAGGATGGTAATATTTTTCACTCCATTTTCTTAGTTTCTCAGGGAGACAAATTGTTTTACAAAAAACTTACAGTTAAATATTACTTGACAAACGTGGGCCTTCTGCTACAAAAATTCTGAGACAAAGCACAAGTTCGAGACTTTCACACAAACACATAAAAATAAAATGAGATACTTTACTTTTGGTCAGGGAGAGACATTTGGCAACTGTTTCCAGAGCTGTTGTCTATTACATTGTCACATAGTTTATGATTAAAATATGTGTGGCTATGTGATTGCTTTTATGAATATAATTTTATTTTAAATTATATATGTAAAATCAATCATATAACACATACTATATATATATATATATGTATAAAAATAGCAAAGCAGATTATGTTATACTGTGTTTATTTTAGGGTTCCTTAATACTATGTAGAAAAAATTTAAATGTTCTCAGTGAAAAGAGGATACATGTAATCTAGTCACAGACGCCCTTGATTTCAAACTCCTTTGAGCTCCTTAATCTTGTGCAAATTATTAAATCTCAATCTTTGTACCCTCGTCTATAAAATAGATTGTATATCTGTCATATTTAAATCTTAACTGAAAAAATGTGCAAAAGTGACAGACACAAAAATAGGAACCCCAAAACACACGTTTTTTTTGTTTCAAGTATATGTTGTTTTGAGGTAATAAGAAATGTTTAAGCAAGGAATCTTTGGTATAGATAAGAAGAAAGCATCAAAAATAAACAGTAGTTAAAAAAGAAGTATGCTAGAGAAACCAGATAAAACTCGGACATGTCAGCATGGCATTTTTAAGGAAGAGTGGAATGAGAAGGCAATTAGTAGAGTAATATACACAACATAATATATTATCTATTTTTATGGTGAAATTGAAGGAAGTCAAGAATGAGGCAGCAGTACTCTGGGTGGGTGATTAGAGATGAAGATCTTGTCAAGAGAGCATTACACTTAGAGCCCTTTCTCGTTGCTCTAGAAATGTGACCCTTTACCCCACAATTTATTATGATGTAATAATGAGAAAAACATAGAAGCAAGCTAATTCACAATTGCTTTGCCATTGGCGTGGTTAGCTACATAATGAAGGGATTTTTGGGAAAGGGTTACAAGGTGGTTGGGCCTTCAGACAAAGAATGGGACTAAAGGAGAGCTCTGAATTAAGTAAAAAAGAATAAACCTGAACCTGCCTAGGTACTGCAATTCTGTTGGTTTTCCTAATGACTCTGATTTAATATTCATAGGTAATAAATGATTTTTCTATCTCTGTTTTCTGCCATGTTTTAATTCCTGCTATAAATCTTGGGAGGGAATCATGTATAGAAAAACTTAAGCTCATTTCCTTATGCCCTACCCAAGTGCCTGCAAAGTAAAACATTCATAAATGCATTGGTCATCTCTACAGTGATAATCACCCAGAAGGAGTAGAAAAAGGATTCCTTACTAAGACAATAGCATCATTACCTCCAAGTCATAAAGATTATCTATTAATTAAATCTTATCTTTATTGTGGGGTATCACCACTGAAGCTTAAAGACGTTAAGTAACATACTTAAGGGACATAGAGTAAATAACTGGTGGATCCACATCTCAGGCTCAATCTTCATAGTGTGTTATTTTGTCTATACCATTGTATCTGTTTGTGAAAAAGCACTTTAGTTTGTTCAAAATTAAATATTCCCCAGGGGAAAAATACTTAATTTTTATTAAACTAAAGTTATGAACTTTCATAATTTGTCTATCATAGAGCAGAGATCCAGGCTTAAAGAGAATTTAAACCATATACTTCCCCAAATCACATAGATTTTTAATGCATGAGTTCAAAAAGCCATTTTTTGGAACTATATGGGGATTAACCATTTGAATAAAATTCTCTAATTTTCTCTAATATTTCTTTTCTCTTGAAAATATTTTGATATAAGGGTTGGGATTGGGAAATTCCTCTCTATAGACAGCTTCAGCTTGTTCTAAAATTAAAACAACTTCCTACTCACCTGAAATGTACCTGCAAGCAAAGGATGTCATCAAGGAATTTTAATAACAAACATAAAATTTTAGCAATAAAAAGGTTTTAGCAATTGTCATTTTAAAAGCTTAGTGACTGATTATATAATTTATTTGCATTAAAAGGTTCCCAACTTTGGCACTTGGTGATGCAATAGATAATACTAAAGATGTAATGACTTGGCTTTAACAAAATATCTATTGTATCATTTTAAGAAAGTCAAGATGGAATACATTTAGGTGCACTGAAATTGCTGTACAAGGATAGCTATTGTCAAGGATAGCTATTGTCAATGCCCTTCAAAGACTCCCCAGGAACAGAGCTGTTGTTAAACAGGTCAGATTTATTGTTCTTTCTGTAAGGGTGAATGCTTAGTGAACAGCCAGGCAACTCAGTAAGAAGGTCTTCCAAAGAAACTATTATAAGATTTGGGGTAAGACTGGGTGATTTGGGGGAAGGTCTAAAACGGCAAGGGTTCATTTGACAATAAATGAAGTCAAAAAGCAATCACATTTTATGACCGGATAAAATAAAAAAAAAGAAGTAGCTACCATTTATTTAGTGAGAGAATAGGGCATCTGCTATTTTGTGGGTTGCAAGCACCTAGCTTTTGTTTGTGCTTAGACAAACATGGAAAGTGTTTTTTGCTTGTCTCATTTTGCCATGATTCTAGACTTTGTCTGATGTTGGGATTCTCTGAAGCTGTATGTGTAACAGGAGTATCACATGGCTTAATTGTGAGTGCCATGTCAGCTTATAGCAAATAGTGATTAAGAAAAATGTCTATTAGAGTAACTCTAGATAATGTTAAGAAATTTAAATATTAATTTTTAATTATTAGATCTTTTTAAAAAATTAACAATTCCTTTCTCACTCTTCAAATGACTTGAAAACATTTTTGAAAAATGATATGTGAGAGTTCTCTGGTGCCTGTCGCTGCTGTGGCTTGGCTTGCTGCTGTGGCATGGGTTTGATGCCTGGCCTAGGAATGTTGGCATGCGTCAGGCACAGCCAAAAAAAAAAAAAAAAAAAGATACTTGAGATAAATTAATGAGAAACAGATGTCGCTCAAATTAGACTTTCTTGTCAGCAAAGACAGAAATAAAAGCAAAATAAATTATATATTTTCATCATATAAAAGGAGAGAAAAAAATGTCACTGGTAATCTTATGCTTTTCTCTCCAGAACTATTCTTTACCCTGGTTCCATGTCCCCCAGGAAACTGGCTGGAAGCTTGCCCTCTGTTGCCCTCTGTCTTCCATGTAATATCCATTAATGGACAGAAGGAGATCAGTATGTGGGAGAAAGTGAGGTCAGAGTGTTTACTTAGGCTTTGTTTTCTCCTGGATGTGTCCCAGGATCCAGAGGAACAAACAGCAGCTGGCAGATTGCCCACCTCATGAGCTCTTTTTTTTTTTTTTTTTTAAATTGCTATTTCCCCCCCCACACTTTTTTTTTTTTCCCTCACCATACAGCCCTAGGGGAGGAGGAGGGAGTGGGAGGGATGGGGGTTAATGGATGCAAACTATTGCTTTTGGAATGGATTAACAATGAGATCCTGCTGTGTAGCAAAGAGCTCTTTTTTGGATTTCCAATATCTGCTCCTACCATTGGCCCCTTATGGCCTGGAAGATAGCAACACCCATTTTTACCAACCCCAGCATATCCTGATATTTCTGGTCTTCCTAGGCCTTGCTTGTTTCGATGTATTTACTTTGTTCATTGAACTCTCCACAATCTATTTTAGGTGCATAGCTGTTTTCTGCTATCAAAGAAATTGGCACACAAAATATTTATTTTATAGTATATTTCAAAAGCAAAGTGTCATATTGATTTCAATTCCGTAGTTGCCATAAGTTTATTTCTCTACTAGGTCTTTAAAAAGTTTTCAATAAACATTGTGGAAGACGCACGTACCTACTGAATTGATATTTTGAACTCATTTCTTAGTTAAAATGCCTATTTTTTTATACTCTGCTGGCCTGAATAGTTGTATGTGCCTTTATCTGGAACAATTATGGGAATTATCTTAAACGCTTCACAAATAATTCTAGTTTACCTATGTACCACAATTTACATATTATTCGTCTTGATTTGCCTAAGAGAGTCCTGGTTTAAACCTTGTCCTTTGCATCTCTAGTTTAATGTTGTTAAGTACTTTTCTTTCTTTTTTTTTTTTTTTTTTTTTTTTTTTTTTACAAAAGAACGTATTCATATTTACATTAAAACAAGCTTAGAGGATTTTGTTATACCTCTCTTTTTTACTTCAAATTTCTAATGCGGTGTCAATTATTAGTGGATGTAATACAGGTGCAATAAAAACTTCGTTATGGTAATACATCATTAAATCTGAAGCAAAGGAGCAAAAACCTGGCTTTCTTTCATCGACCTTCCCCAGAAGTGTCATATATAACCCTCTCTGCATGGGCAGACGACAAGGGACAAGGTGCTCACTGATAAAACCACGGGCTCAAATGCAAGCCAGTAGGAGAGGTAGTAGTTAATGGGGGTTGTAGAAGTTTGATGCTGCTACCTCTGCCAGGGATTTTGTCAATGTCTGAATTGGAGCTGTGAGAAGAAAAGAACTACCAGATCTCCACTCAGTGGGTCATAGGAAACCCAAGAAAATTAAAGGTTATGTGCACAAGAAATTCGCGCAAATAATGAAAGCAAAGTATCACTAAGTAGAACACACTGAGAATAGTCGAAAGTTTTACAGTAATGATTGTCTTATAAATTGTAAATTAAATGCCTTTATATGATTTATTATTCAACTGTGCTTCCTTTTTGGGCAACAATCATTTTTGTCAGCAAAAAGTTCAGAAAGTCAGATTAAAAGAAATACCAGTGGAACATTGTCTCGGAAATTAATGCAAAACTGAAGTGCAGGATTTTATATACTTCAGATATTTTTAATGAATTTGTAAATGGAAACAAAATGTTTGAAAAAGTTTTCACTCACTCCAGGGTATGTGCTGATAATCCTGACAAGGTGAAAGCAAGTGACACTAAACTAATTAAGAAATGTCATCATTTACCTCAAAAGCAAAATTTATTTTAAGAAAATATGCCCAAAGGTGATGAGTTAATATGCATAGCTGCAAAAGTTTCATTTCTTATTCTGTGAACCGTGCCTTTCATCTAAATCTAATAACTCTTCTTCTGTATTGGTATTGCTTATTTTCCAAGTTTTTTTTTTTTTCACATGCATGCAAACTGAAGCAATAATCATTAATGTATTGAACCCATCATCAGAAGACAGATAATAAAATGGTTTCAGTTTCATATCAATATTATCAGAGATATCAGAGTGAAAGTTAGTGAGAATAATTCTAATAATGCTTTGAATTTCTACCTGATTTATGAAATAAAAGTGAAGGTTTTGAAAGTTTATGAAAGTCGAAAAATCTTCATTATTATGAATGTACTTTACATTTACTTAAGAGTTTAATAATATTCAGGTACATAAATTGTTTTATGGGGATGCAATGAATATAAATTTTAATATAGTGCGGTACTGTGATTTAAAAAAAAAAAATCCCAGTAACCTAGGTTCTAATTAAATTAACAAACCTATGGGGCATACCTGTATGGGAAACTGATTTTAAAGTGCCCTGAAACTATATTTACATGCAAAAGTCAATTATTCTATTACATGATTAAAAAACAGAAGGTGTAGCTCTCAAAAATATATAAGCATATACATATAGTTTATATATCACAAATGAATATATCTAATTTATAAAAATTACATATATGCATCTGTATATATATTGACACATACATATGTAAACATGCATATAGAAATTAAAGTGCAAAAGCTGCTGTTGACAACAGAAACAGTAGGGTGTAGCTGGCATGAGACTAACCTGCAGCTGAAAAGAACTACAAAAGATGAATAAATATTTTAAAAGTAACTGAAGGCATTTATAAAACAACAAAGGCTGCCAGAACCTGAGGGTCAGAATCCTAGAGGGAAGGATAAGGCATTGATGAGTCCTGAGTTTCCTGCTGCTTTTTCCTTTCAAGCCTTTAGCCAGATCTAGGCGTGGGACACAGAGGCCAAGAGGGAGCAGCAACCTTGTATTTGGAACACTTCCTGGGCTAAGAAAACATTCACTAAAGTTTATGGCTTCCAAACAACCCAGAATGCAGGGCAACATCCTAGGAGAAAAGAAAACCACTGAGAAATGACCCAAACATTCTGAGCGGAGTATTGCTGTAAGACATTTTTCAACTTTTATACTATTTGAGCACAGGTGATGACTCAGAAAAAGAAAGCATAAAACAGCTGCTAAGAATCCAAACAACCAAGCAGAGATTCAACCATCTTGAAGCTCAGGATAGACCAACGCAAAGTTCAGGGATCATGCAAGAGAAAGACGCTTCCTAAACATTTCAGGTATTCAAGTAGGAAACTGGAAAGTGTGAAGCCCTAGGTGGAAGCACTCAAGTAAGAGTCACAGTCACTCAGATCAAGGACATTTTTCCTGTTCTCTAAATGATGGTGAAAAAAGGGAAATCTCTGGAGGAAAATCATAACATCCAAGTACTCTACAATTTTCCATATATAAATTTTGAGAATTTAATTAAATACAAAAGGCATGGCAAGAAAGAGGACCAAATGACCAGAAATCTGAAGAAATGAATAAAAAATTCCATGCCTGTAATGAATTCATGTATTGGGGTTATCAGACACAGAGCTGAATATTGACATGAATGATTTCAAGAAAGAAAACCTAATATAAACAAATTGAAATTTTAGAAGTGAATAATGCAATAATAAATTATGAATTTAATAGATTCCTTTAAAAATAGATCAGACATAAAAAAAAACAAAAAGAGCAAGTATACCAAAGTAGATCAGGATAAACTGTCTGGTTTAAAACACTAAAATGGATTTGAAATACACAATAGTGTTTAAGAGACATATAATTCATGATGACAATATTTAATCAAATTCAAGAAAAAGAAGAAAAAAATAAAGGCTCAGAGTCAACAGTTTATTGAATAATGGACAATCATTTTCTAAAACTGATGAATGCTTAAAGTAAATCTGTAGCTTAAAGCATTAAAAAATAAAGAAGTTAATTATTAAACAGGAATGGTGAAAACAAAGAAAACAATGAAATTAAGTTGAAAATGCTGAGAGGAAATAACTGTCAAATGAAAATTCTTTATATAGGTAACATCCTCTCAAAATGAAGAGGGGAAAAAAAGATACTGTTAACCAAACACAAAGGGAAATAATTACCAGTAGAATGTCACCAAAGTTAGAAGATACATAAATTTCTTTAGATAGAAAGAATGTAAGTCCAGGTAGAAACATGATAATGCAGTAATGAAAAGGAAAAGAGGTGGTAAATACATAGAAATTTGTAAAATAATATTGACTGCTGAAAACAATAATACCAATATTTTGAGGTTTAAAATGTATAACAAAAAGGAAGTTGCTGTAGCTGTATTATATCAGAGAATGTAGACTTCAATGCAAGAAGCATTTCTACAGATCCAAGAGAAAGATTTCATAATAGTAAAAACAAAATAGTCAAAACACAAGAAGCATTCACCCAACAGAATAGTGTAAAAATATTTAAAGCCCAAACTGCAAAGTAAAGAGGCTACAGACGTATCTCAAATGTAGGTGGTATTTTGTTTCGTTTTGTTTTCTTTTTAGGCTGCCTCAGGGCATATGGAGTTCCAGAGTTGGGGATCAGATCCTAGCCACAGTTGTTACCTAAACCACAGCTGTGGCAACATGAGATAATTTAACCTACTGCACTGGGCCAGAGTTAAAATTTGCATCCTGGCACTGCAGAGATGCCACCAATCCTGTTGCACCACAGTGGAAACTCCTAGTTGGTGTTTTTAATGTACCTACTTCATTAAGTTACAGAAGAAGCAAAAAGAAAACCTACAAGTATGTAAAATATTTACACAAATATCAGCAAGCTTGAACTAATGGACATTTATACAATACAATACACAACATTCTTCTCAAGTTCATATCAAGAAGTAAAACAACAGTAGGGCATATGTCATTTAAAATATTTTAAATCATATAGAACACAGGTTTTTTTTTTTGCCTTTTCTAGGGCTGCTTCTGCAGCATATGGAGGTTCCCAGGCTAGGGGTCCAATCAGCTGTAGCTGCTGGCCTACGCCAGAGCCTCGGCAATGCCAGATCCAAGCCACGTCTGCAACCCACACCACAGCTCATGGTAACACTGGATCCTTAACCCAATGAGCAAGGCGAGGGATCAAACCTGCAATCTCATGGCTCCTAGTGGGATTCGTTAACCACTGAGCCACAACGGGAGCTCCTAGAGAACACAGGCTTTGATCAGTAATATCAATCCAAGAAAAAAAAAAAGAAGGAAGAAGATAAATAATTTGGAAACTAAACAAGCCAACTCTATAAAGCCAGTGAGTAAAAAAAAAAAAAATTAAAATTAGGAATGTTTTGAACTTATATTAATAAAACATAACATATTTGTACTTGAAGGATCATGGATAAATGAGGAAATGAGGACACGAAATTTATAACATAATTTATATTCATTGAAATTAAATTTTGAAATTCAATGATCTAAGAATCCATCTAAAAGAGCTGGCAAAGTTAATAAAATTAAAAAGCAAAATTGTCAGAAAGAGAATAAAGATAATATTATGTTTTTCATTTTTCTTTTTTCTTTTTGTCTTTTGTCTTTTTATGGCTTTACCCCACAGCATATGGAGGTTCCCAGGCTGGGGGTCCAACTGGAGCTGTGGCTGTTGGCCTACTCCAGAGCCATAGCAACGCCAGACCCAAGACACACCTGAGACCTACACCACAGCTCACCACAACCCTGGATCCTTAACCCACTGAGCAAGGCCAGGGATCGAATCTGCAACCTTGTGGTCCCTAGTCAGATTCACTTCTGCTGAGCCAAGACAGGAACTCCAACATATATATTTTTCAAAAAGGAAACAAAAGCCAAATAGAGATAATTCACAAGTATTATTATTTTGAAAAATACTGATACATATTTCTCTCTGTGTTAAGATTTGTTGAAAACAAGACAACAGGCCCAAAATGGAGTTGCTTATGTGGTCTCCAAACAAGACTTAACTACAGTTTTGGTTCTCTCAAAAATGGAATCTTAAACCAGTCAGTTAGGAATTGCCTGATCAGCATAAGTTAGGTAATCTATCTGATGGACCCCTGCCATCCTCTAAGGTAATCTTGCAGTAACCAATCCCCTTTTTTAGTACAAAGTATAAATAAACTTTGTTCCCGTTCCCTTCTAGCTATGACTTATGAATAATTCATTTTATAATCTCACTTGTTTCCATTTATACATTTTCACTGTATAAAACAAATATTGTTCGTATTTTCCCATATTTAATTTTCTGTCTATAAATGTGTAATTACATACATGGAGTTCATCCTAGAGTAAGCATTTAAAAGTAAATTCTGTAGTATGTCTTTAAAATTTTTACATGTTTATTCCAAGCATATTCTCTAAGGTAGTTTAAAAAAGGTTTTTTTATATTTGAACATACAATTTCTTTTCAGGCAGATGCTTGACATGGAAAATTTAATATTTAATATTTTCCATTCAATATTCCAGCATGGCAGGCTATATTAAGACCAAACACGTTAGTATGGATATCAGAGGGGCTGGCAAGCTTCCTTAGAGGAAATAATGAAAGGGCAAAATGCAGCTAGCGGGCACAACAGGAAATACCAGCTTTGTAGCCTTCTGCTCTCCTTTGGGTATGAAGTAGAGGCAGAATTACTTAGGGCTTGGAATTTTTTTCCACTTATGCTATATGATTTTTAAAAATCACATTTTTTCCTATAATAAAAACAGAAAGCTATTTTTAATAAATGGTTTTAGTTACAAAAATATGAATTTCATATATTGGTTTCAAGGAGGAAATATGCACAATAGGATATAAGTAGAGAACTCCTAGAAAATTATGCAGTGCACTCCAGATAAAGTTAAACGTATAATGAAGGTAAATATGACAGTAAGGTGCAACCACAATAACTGCACCAATGCTTGAGTTTAACATAGCTCGGGTAAGCTTCACTGTTCTACGTCCAAAGGTAAATTCCTTTCAGCCATGCTTCTGCGTTATATCCACAAAGGAGAGAAGACAGCAAGACTTGGATTAGATCAGGTAATAAAAATTGCTATTGTTAAGACAAAGCCTGGCTGCATTTTAAATGTTGACCGCCTTGGTCAAGTTCCAATCACAGCTAAAGCACTGCACAACTAGAAGCCTGATTAACCTCCTCTTAGTAGGAGATATTGAATGAAAATGTGCAGCAGGCAGCAAAACTGTATGTAGAATGGCACTTTGTTTATATAAATATATCATTATAATATAATATTACCAATCAAGAGTGTTGTAAAATATTAGCAGCTGATTGTTGAAACATTAAACATATGCTTTTTGTTCATAAGTATTTAAAGGACATTGGAATCTGCACTCAGCTATTTTTCTATATATGTCACCACGACTTTCCTCTATGGTATAGAAATTTGTTGATTACAAATATTTAAGAATTCCCTAGGCTCGTGAATATGAATGTATTCCTTTTTAAATTTGACAGGACAAGTCCTATAAATTTTCTCCATTAATTCATTGGGAAATACACAAGTAAATAACAAAAAATTCTATTGAAAATATTTTCTTTAATTTTCGTTTCACACCTCTTTGAGATTTTGTAACTGAAACCAGAGCACTACAAAATCTATGGGTAGCATTTAGGAATAGAACAACTTATTTAGCGAGATACAGTTAAACTTTAACCCTGAGGTCACCCAGATGGCCATTATTACATGACTTCTAGCTTTGCTAAGCAAAAAATAAATTTAGTTGACAAAAATTGCTACTATACTCCCCTGTCAGCAAAATTTACATTACTGGAGAAAGCAAAGCAAATTAATTGTTTTTACCCTATGGCATAGTTTTATTATAGTCAGCGTTTTCTAATTGTATTTCTTTAGTCAGTAACATAATGTACCAGTTTTAGTTAATGGTCATTCTAAAGAATACTTTCTGACGACATTACAGAAGACTTCTTTGTTTTCAGAGAACTTCTAATCAAAATTTGACAACACATACATATTAACATACCTGGCAAGCATCCTTCCTAAATCACTAATCAAGAATTTTTAAGAGTAAAGTTTAAAAGCACTGTGAACGTTTAAAATTAGATATATATGTTTGAAACATATATAGTTGTTAATGCAATAAGTGTAACAATAGCATTAATAATTACATTGTAACTATTATGAATAATTGTTTATTGATATTAATTATAATTACTAGAGTAATTAAATATTACTAAATCATTACACTACTGTACAATATAATATGCATTGTATTTATATCAATAATTATAACATCAATAATTATTATCAAATAGTTATAAAATAATTTATACTTACTAATAAACACATGTATTTTTTATTTATAACAGATATGTACAATTGTATGTACAAACTTAAATTTTTGAATATTCATTTCTATAAGAAAGGTGTTTAGATTGTTTCTATAGTTTCTATCTACAAACATTGCTATGATATATTGTATGTGTACAGTAAAATTATAGAAGAATGAATGAGATCCAAAAGTCTCATCCTCTCAGGGAAAGTGGAAGGAGATGAGAAAACATATCTTCCTTACTTCAGTCAGTAAATTGTTTATATCTTATAAAATCACAAATATCAACTGTGAAAAAATTTCAACATTAACAGTTTTATTGACAAATGCACATTACTGCAATTATTCTCTCAAATTTAAAAAAAATTAAGGTTAAGTAAAAGAGATAAAAACATATAAAGATTACTAAACAAAATAAGTATTTCAAATTTAGGACTAGTTTAGAACTAATTTCCCCACCATACTTATTTATACACATTTTAATTATACTTCTTTAACTTACATACAAGTATCCTATTATTAAAACTGTAACCAGGAATGGGAAGAACACATGCCTTAAAATGGTGTGTTAGTGGAATCCCTATGTAGTGTGGAAGTCATTATGAATGACTTCATCATTTTTGTTTGTTTGTTTTCTTTTTATGGCTGGACCTGTGGCATATGGAAGTTCCTGGACTAAGGGTCGAACTGGAGCTACTCCACAAACGATCCTAGAAATGTTGAATCCTTAACCCATGGAGTGAGGCCAGGGTTTGAACCCATATCCTCACAGAGACAACGATGGCTCTTCAACTTGTGGGGCCACAAAGGGAACTCCTAGATGCCTTTGTCTTAGCCAGAAAGTTGGAAAGTTAGAGGTGGGCAGGAATAAAGCATCTGGTTTAAGTGTATTTTGGGATTAAGATCATTTGCCTCCTGAGTTAAAAGCTTTAGGAGATTTGGTTGAATATTTAAAGATAATGGAGTGTGGTAGTTGCCACTGTGGTCATCACAAAAATCCCTCAGTTTCACTTTAAAGCAGAGGAAGCAAAGAGGAGAACCTAGCAATCAATAAAAATATAATATGGTGTGTATACATGTGTGTGCGTGAATGCACGAGTGTGTGTGCATGCTATAAATCATCGAATGGCTAAAAATAAAATAATAATTTTTTTTCTGGACTGCATAAATGAATTTTTTTGTCATTCAAACTTAATGAGCTTGGCCAAGCTGGGGAATAAATGGGAAGTGAGCTTAACCGTTTTTGCTGTGCATTCATTCCTCACACCACACATAAAAAGTAGCTTACAAACTGTCCTTTAAAGAGCCATTCAAAGAGAGGTAGTATAGCAGCAAAAAGATTTCCCCAGCCTCATTCTCCCTGACTGCATTTTTTTTTCAATGGCAATGTTTTAAGAAAAAGTTGTCAAAATGAAGATTGGGGAGTTCCCATCGTGCCGCAGTGGTTAACGAATCCGACTAGGAACCATGAGGTTGCTGATTCACTCCCTGGCCTCACTGAGTGGGTTAAGGATCTGGCATTGCCGTGAGCTGTGGTGTAGGTCACAGATGCAGCTCGAATCTGGCGTTGCTGTGGCTCTGACATAAGCCAGCAGCAACAGCCAGCTCTGATTTGACCCCTAGCCTGGGAACCTCCATATGCCATGAGTGCGGCCCTAGGGAAAAAAAAAAGGAAGCATTTCCAACTATACTGGTAACACTTATTAGAAAAAATACATAGAATTTAGGAGTTCCCTTGCAGCGCACAAGGTTAAAGACCTGGCATTGTCACTACGGTGGTTCAAATTACTGCTGTGGCATAGTTCAATATCTGCCTCAGGAACTTACACCTGCCATGGGCGTGGCCAAAAAATAACCCCAGAAAATTTAAATAGGAAATTCATTTAAAAAGTATTTTTATAATACACTTACCTTAGCAGAAATTGCACTAAGTCATTTTTATGGATTATCCTATTTAATATCCTGAAAGTTATTTTCAAGGGAAGTTATTATCATTCACATTTGCTGAATGAAGAAACTTGAGTTTCAAAATGTTTAGCAAATTGATCATTGTCACAGACATGTATTTTTAAGTGTCAGAATTAGTATTTGACTCCAGGCAGGAGCATTCCTGAAAGGAAGAAAACTCCCCAAACTGAGGGTCACCAGGCATTTTAAGGCAGTAGTGTGTAGTAGTTAAGAATGTTTAGTTTAGAATTTGGCCACATGGGAAATCCCAGGGAAACCACTTACCAACTGCTAGCCTCTGGGCATAACATCTCTATAAATTCTCACGCCAACATCCCCTTATCTGCAATAGCAACATCCAAAGGCTATGGCAGTTAAAGATTTTGTAAGTTTTGTGCAGTCTTACCTGGTGGTAAAATTTAACCTTGCTTACCATGAAGACAGTTAGGATCTCTATCAACTCTGCTTACTGGGCATATCCAAATATTCTATAACAGATATGTTGATATTTTTATTACGTTTGATTAGACATACTGCTGTAGACAATTTTGGAGTTATGACAAAAATAATGTAGATGGATCACATTGCTTCTCTGGGATATTTTGGATACAAGAGCATATCTGACTTAAGACTTTGGCATAAGAAATTGGAACCCTCTTAACCCACTTGTAAAATCAGGGGAAAACAGTGTCTATCAGATAGAATTTTCATGGCAATGAAAATAATGTTGAATAGTTACTGAGCTCAATGTCTGCCTCTTGGTAATCACTCAGTCTGTGACAGCTATCATTTATATGTCCCCAAGGTAAAAGCATGAGAAATCCTAAGTAGCTTGAAATTTCTAACTGTCCCAGATCATTGCTCTCCTTCTACAGTCTTTGGCACATAACTGGCCTGTGTCTATAAAGAAAATCATCTACAGTGGAAAAAGGAGGCTGAGTTGAGATAGCGTTTTTCTCAGCATCATGCTCCACAAAGCAGTGAGGTGATATTTTCAGAATTCTAATGAGAGGAAAGTATAAGCCAATCATTTTATACCTGGGTAATTTTGGGGGGGAGGGTGAAGGCAATAGACAAGATTCTTGGAACAGGCTATGATTCAAGAATTGTAAGTACTATGATCCTGTTTTTTTGTTTTGTTTTGTTTTGTTTTTTGGTGACTAGGTAGAATATAAATCATTAAGCACAAACCCTAAAACGTAAAACTCAAATCACAAGTTTCAGAGTAAGAAAATCTATTTGATGGTGGGAAACTGGAACAAATACAAGATAAATCAAAATAAGTCATGCAAAGTTGTTGACAATGTGGTTCCAAAAGATCAGACTCTGAGCACTGAATCCACTTGATGTAGGCAGACTGGAAGAGGCCCTCTGATGGTTCCTGCCTCATGCTCTTCATTCCCTCGTGTAACTTCCATACCTTGAGTGTGGGCTACATTTAGTAACTTCCTTCTAGGGAACAGAATATCACAGAAATCAGCTCCAAGATTAGACTATAAAAAGGCAGTAGCTTTCACCATGGGTTCTCTCTCTCCCTTGCTTGCTCTGAAGTAAGCCAGCTTCCATGATGTGAGCTGCACTAAGGAGATGCCCACAAATCAGGGAGTCTGTGAGAAGTTGAGGGCCTTGGTCAAGCAACGTGAGGAACAGAATCCTGCCAACAATTCTCTCAGTCAAGCTCTGAGATGAAACTCTACCACCAACAGTTTGACTGAAACCTCATGAGCGATAATGAGCTAGAGGCAAGATCACTCAGCTAAGCAATACTTGGACTTCTGGCCTACAGAAGCTGAGAGAATATAAATGTGTGTTGTTGTAAGTTCCTAAGTTTTGAAATATTTTCTATAAGAATAATAAAACATTTAAAAGAGATAATACTAAATAGCTTCCACTATAGAACAGAATCTAATTTTTATAAACACAGATAAAGTTAAAATGGATGGTGTAGGTGAGACAATAAAAAGAAATAACATAGAATGAGTGAAGTTCAGTAGAAGGAAATATGTGTTCTAATATTTTTCTGGGTGTTTTAGTGGCATAAAAATCCTCTACAGATTTTGTAAATCATGAAACACAAATATAAGAATGTAATTCAAGTCATTAAAGTGAAAAAAACAAAATCAAATACATATGACAATGCACAAAGAATTCATAATAAAACATGGATACTACTAAGAATAATAATAAAGAGATGGCCAACAAGCACATGAAAAAATGCTCAACATCCCTGATTATTAGAGAAATGCAAATCAAAACTACTATGAGGTACCACCTCACACCTGTCAGAATGGCCATCATTAATAAGTCCACAAATAACAAATGCTGGAGGGGGTGTGGAGAAAAGGGAACCCTTCTACACTGTTAATGGGAATGTAAGTTGGTACGACCACTTTGGAAAACAGTATGGAAGTACCTCAGAAAATTAAATATAGAACTACCATATGACCCAGCAATCCCACCTTTGGGCATATATCCAGACAAAATTTTCCTTGAAAAAGAAACATGCACCTGTATGTTCAATGCAGCACTATTCACAGTAGCCAAGACATGGAAACAACCTAAGTGTCCATCAACAGAGGAATGGATTATGAAGACATGGTATGAGGTTCTGGTCGTGGCTCAGCAGAAACAAATCTGACTAGCATCCATGAGGATGCAGGTTCGATCCCTGGCCTCATTCAGTAGGGTGAGGATCTGGCATTTCCATGAGCTGTGGTATAGGTCACAGATGTGGCTCAGATCTGGCATGGCTGTGGCTGTGGTGTAGGCCAGCAGCTGTAGCTCAAATTCCACCCGTCACCTAGGAACCTCCATATGCTGTGGGTGCGGCCCTAAAAACAAAACAAAACAAAAACAAAAACAAAAATGAGCTATATATACATGTTGGAATACTACTCAGCCATAAAATAGAACAAAATAATGCCATCTGCAGCAATATGGATGGAACTAGAGACTCTCATACTAAATGAAATAAGTCAGAAAGAGAAAGACAAACACCATATGATATCACATATCTGGACTCTAACTCTAATATATAGCACAAATGAAACTTTCCACAGAAAAGAAACTCATGGACTTGGAGAACAGACTTGTGGTTGCCAAGGGGGAGAGAGAGGGAGTGGAATAGACTGGGAATCTGTGGTTAATAGATGGAAAGAAATAAAATAAAATTTTCAAATTATTTACCAACTCATGGTAAAAATAAAATACTCATATCACGTCTAATTGGAAGGCTTCCCAACTTAAGACCTGTAAAATTGCTCACTTCTCTTTCTGGAATTCTCTCCTCAGCAACATGAGTCTTCATGGTATCTGAGTCATATACTGTCATATGTCCTTATCTCCTTACTGGCTCACATGTCACCTCCCTATAGAACTTACTTTGAACACCAAAACTAAAACACTTTTCATAGTCTTTCTCTCTTGACATGTTTATTAACTCAGGTACATTCAATTAGAGTACTCATAGCCATCATATATTGGTCATTATTCCTCATAAATCAATGACCATAATTTTTTGGTCCCTGCATGCCATCAATTAGTCATTTTTTCTCTTTCACACATCTTGCATCTCCATCAAATTTCTCAAAAATCACTACATCCAATACTCTTGGAAAGTACTGGATTCATAATGAATTACTTAGTTCTAACAACTATAACCATAGGCAGGATAAAAATTCTACCTTCAAAAATAATTTTATCATCATTTTAAATTTTAACTCTAAACAAACACGAAATGTACACTAACTGTTAAACTCATTGGTTAAAAAAGTTAGAGTCAGCTTATTCATTACACTCACTGCTGATTGTAATAAGAATTGAGTTTATGTGTAAAAAATAGACATTTCATTTATCTTTGTTGAGGAAAAAAACCCTGTTGTCAAAGAAACTTGGAGCCATACATACATCGAGTTCAGCACATACTTATTTAAGGAAAAGCTTAGTAGGTAATTATTTAAGCAGTAGGAGAATAGGCAGTTCACAAATACAAACACATTGCAGATAAATGTAGTGAAAATGAAACTATTCAGATGTTTTTCTGCAAAAACTGTTGTTTGTTAAATACAATTCATGTGAAAAAATATGTTTTAGTGATAAAGGAATTATCCATATGGGAAGTATCATGACTGCTTGGATTATACATGAGAGTATTTTGACTAAAATTCAAAGAATGGGGTGAAAAATTGCTATATTCCATATTTTGAGTTTCTCTCTCTCTCTCTTTTTTTTCCTCTAGACCTCAGATATACTCAGAGTTGATAAAAATAGCAAGGCTCACTTTAATAGAGAAGATCTCCACGGGTAATAAAAAAGGAACTGGTAGTAACCACTAATAGAAACACTTCTAGAAATTCTGTAGTACCCCTAGAGGAAAGTTGACCCTTAAACTAAGAAAATAAATCATATATATTGAAGTTACAAAAGAAAAGGCACCAAATAATTCTGATAAATAAACTCATACACTTTAATATTTTAGATAATAAAACTAAGTAGACACCTGAACAAGATCTCTGTAGGGAATAGCCATGAACATGCTCTTTAGTTTCTCAAACACAGGTAAATAAGTAGGTCATATGCAATAGGGAATTCATATATAGAGATGTGAAAATTGGCCTTAGAATAAATATAAAATGGAGTATATATTTTTCTCTATTATGGGAAATATTCTAAATATTTTAAAATAAGTAAAATGAGAAGTCAGTTATGATTCCTATATTGCTTAAGAAATTCTGAATAAAAATCAATTGAGAAAAATTTCACAACACATTGATATTTCATGGTAAGAAGGTATTTCTTTCATTGTTTATATAACTGAAACCTCTGGACTTCAGACTATATAAAACATCTATTATTCTCTTTGTTTAACTTTTCAATTAAAGAAAATCATTTATAGTTAAAAATTTCTGTAACCCAATTTTTTAACAAATGAACAAATAAAAGGTTTTAATTTTTAAATTTTTAGCAAATGAAGGCTTTCTTATTCCATATACTTATTGTTAAAATAATTTACAATTAAAATTTTGAAATAATGTAATTTCTGATGGCTGAGGCCATGTGCCACTATTATTTTTATTTAATTTATTATTTGTAGAGAAATGAAACTCTTTATCCCTTTATTCATTCTTCATTTATTTCAAAAATAAAACTAGAATAAAAAAATACTTGGAAAAAAACATGAGTTTTTCTGTGAAATTTATTTTCTACAACTGAAAGAAAAACAATAAAAGGAAAATTACAACATCACTAAGAATAAGAGTGCCCTATTGAACTGCAACTTTGAGCTACAAAACAATCTGAATCCAAATTGATGAAAGCATAAACGGATTGACACATATTTCTCTGGTCATGATAAATTTTCTAAAAGTGTGTAAATGATGAAAATTATGAAAGAAAATCATTATCAATTCCCAAAGTGAAGAATAGGTATTTAGTGTAGGTTGATCAAAAAAACACTATCCAGTTCCTTGCAGAAAACCCTGTTGCTCCAACCCATGGTAATAAACATCTCAAGTGCCAAAAAATCAAATAGAGAATCTTGAAAACCTATGCTTTACAGGGAATTTCATTTGACAAGAAAGTGAAATAAAGTAAACAAACAAACAAAAACACAACAGACAAACCCAAATTTTAATGAAGATTAAATCAGGATAAATGACTGAATTCTAAAATCCAAAACTTTGATTTCGTAGATGAGGAAAGTGAGATCCAGTGAGAGTAAATGACTTGGCCAAATTTCAAGGTACCAAATTCAATAAAAACAAATTCCTGCATTCCAGTCCTTGCTCTTCCCACTAATCCAAACTGGCATTATTTCAAAGATAATAAAACTAAGTAGACACCTGAACAAGATCTCTGTAGGGAATAGCCATGAACATGCTCTTTAGTTTCTCAAACACAGGTAAATAAGTAGGTCATATGCAATAGGGAATTCATATATAGAGATGTGAAAATTGGCCTTAGAATAAATATAAAATGGAGTATATATTTTTCTCTATTATGGGAAATATTCTAAATATTTTAAAATAAGTAAAATGAGAAGTCAGTTATGATTCCTATATTGCTTAAGAAATTCTGAATAAAAATCAATTGAGAAAAATTTCACAACACATTGATATTTCATGGTAAGAAGGTATTTCTTTCATTGTTTATATAACTGAAACCTCTGGACTTCAGACTATATAAAACATCTATTATTCTCTTTGTTTAACTTTTCAATTAAAGAAAATCATTTATAGTTAAAAATTTCTGTAACCCAATTTTTTAACAAATGAACAAATAAAAGGTTTTAATTTTTAAATTTTTAGCAAATGAAGGCTTTCTTATTCCATATACTTATTGTTAAAATAATTTACAATTAAAATTTTGAAATAATGTAATTTCTGATGGCTGAGGCCATGTGCCACTATTATTTTTATTTAATTTATTATTTGTAGAGAAATGAAACTCTTTATCCCTTTATTCATTCTTCATTTATTTCAAAAATAAAACTAGAATAAAAAAATACTTGGAAAAAAACATGAGTTTTTCTGTGAAATTTATTTTCTACAACTGAAAGAAAAACAATAAAAGGAAAATTACAACATCACTAAGAATAAGAGTGCCCTATTGAACTGCAACTTTGAGCTACAAAACAATCTGAATCCAAATTGATGAAAGCATAAACGGATTGACACATATTTCTCTGGTCATGATAAATTTTCTAAAAGTGTGTAAATGATGAAAATTATGAAAGAAAATCATTATCAATTCCCAAAGTGAAGAATAGGTATTTAGTGTAGGTTGATCAAAAAAACACTATCCAGTTCCTTGCAGAAAACCCTGTTGCTCCAACCCATGGTAATAAACATCTCAAGTGCCAAAAAATCAAATAGAGAATCTTGAAAACCTATGCTTTACAGGGAATTTCATTTGACAAGAAAGTGAAATAAAGTAAACAAACAAACAAAAACACAACAGACAAACCCAAATTTTAATGAAGATTAAATCAGGATAAATGACTGAATTCTAAAATCCAAAACTTTGATTTCGTAGATGAGGAAAGTGAGATCCAGTGAGAGTAAATGACTTGGCCAAATTTCAAGGTACCAAATTCAATAAAAACAAATTCCTGCATTCCAGTCCTTGCTCTTCCCACTAATCCAAACTGGCATTATTTCAAAGATAATAAAACTAAGTAGACACCTGAACAAGATCTCTGTAGGGAATAGCCATGAACATGCTCTTTAGTTTCTCAAACACAGGTAAATAAGTAGGTCATATGCAATAGGGAATTCATATATAGAGATGTGAAAATTGGCCTTAGAATAAATATAAAATGGAGTATATATTTTTCTCTATTATGGGAAATATTCTAAATATTTTAAAATAAGTAAAATGAGAAGTCAGTTATGATTCCTATATTGCTTAAGAAATTCTGAATAAAAATCAATTGAGAAAAATTTCACAACACATTGATATTTCATGGTAAGAAGGTATTTCTTTCATTGTTTATATAACTGAAACCTCTGGACTTCAGACTATATAAAACATCTATTATTCTCTTTGTTTAACTTTTCAATTAAAGAAAATCATTTATAGTTAAAAATTTCTGTAACCCAATTTTTTAACAAATGAACAAATAAAAGGTTTTAATTTTTAAATTTTTAGCAAATGAAGGCTTTCTTATTCCATATACTTATTGTTAAAATAATTTACAATTAAAATTTTGAAATAATGTAATTTCTGATGGCTGAGGCCATGTGCCACTATTATTTTTATTTAATTTATTATTTGTAGAGAAATGAAACTCTTTATCCCTTTATTCATTCTTCATTTATTTCAAAAATAAAACTAGAATAAAAAAATACTTGGAAAAAAACATGAGTTTTTCTGTGAAATTTATTTTCTACAACTGAAAGAAAAACAATAAAAGGAAAATTACAACATCACTAAGAATAAGAGTGCCCTATTGAACTGCAACTTTGAGCTACAAAACAATCTGAATCCAAATTGATGAAAGCATAAACGGATTGACACATATTTCTCTGGTCATGATAAATTTTCTAAAAGTGTGTAAATGATGAAAATTATGAAAGAAAATCATTATCAATTCCCAAAGTGAAGAATAGGTATTTAGTGTAGGTTGATCAAAAAAACACTATCCAGTTCCTTGCAGAAAACCCTGTTGCTCCAACCCATGGTAATAAACATCTCAAGTGCCAAAAAATCAAATAGAGAATCTTGAAAACCTATGCTTTACAGGGAATTTCATTTGACAAGAAAGTGAAATAAAGTAAACAAACAAACAAAAACACAACAGACAAACCCAAATTTTAATGAAGATTAAATCAGGATAAATGACTGAATTCTAAAATCCAAAACTTTGATTTCGTAGATGAGGAAAGTGAGATCCAGTGAGAGTAAATGACTTGGCCAAATTTCAAGGTACCAAATTCAATAAAAACAAATTCCTGCATTCCAGTCCTTGCTCTTCCCACTAATCCAAACTGGCATTATTTCAAAGATAATAAAACTAAGTAGACACCTGAACAAGATCTCTGTAGGGAATAGCCATGAACATGCTCTTTAGTTTCTCAAACACAGGTAAATAAGTAGGTCATATGCAATAGGGAATTCATATATAGAGATGTGAAAATTGGCCTTAGAATAAATATAAAATGGAGTATATATTTTTCTCTATTATGGGAAATATTCTAAATATTTTAAAATAAGTAAAATGAGAAGTCAGTTATGATTCCTATATTGCTTAAGAAAATAAAAATCAATTGAGAAAAATTTTACAACACATTGATATTTCATGGTAAGAAGGCAAGATGTGGAAAGAAAGCATAGGAATAAAGAAGGATAAAATACATAAAATAGTATAAAGGATTTCATATGCAAGAGTTAAATGATGCAATAAGCATAATTACATTGAAATCACCCTTCTAAAATTCCAAGTAGAAAACATACATTTGAAACTAAGTGTATACTTGTGAAGTGTATAATATGTGCATAATGTAATCCAAAAAACAGGGTACCCAATCATGCTATGAAATAAAATATGATATTTTATTTTTTACAGATTGTATTGGATGATGTAGAACAGGAAGAATTTATTGTTCTATTTAAAATATTAACTTCATTCAGTCATTCCACACCAGTCAATTATTGATTGTTGCATGCAATGTTAGAGGTTCTTAGGCTACAGAATTGAACCAAACAAGGAAAAACAAGCAAACATACAAAAAACTGCTGTCAAGGATCTTAGATCTCGGGATCTAATATAAGAAGTAGACAATTAACATGATATTAAACTAAAAATATAGTAAGGTAGGTCATGATAAATATTGAGGAGAAACTTCAAAAAGGAATAAGAAAGATATTCGGTGGAGGGTGTAAATTTTGGCAAGAGATCAAAAGGACTCACTGGAAGCACGACATTCCAGAAAGAGAGGGTATTTAAGTACATGAGTCATTAGGACAAGGGATCAGACAAAGGAAAGAAAGAGTACAATGTAAAGAGATGTTAAAGAATCGGTTTTATTCAAGGAAGAGCCAAGAAACCAGTATCTGAAGAAGTTAGCAGCCAGGAAAAGGTCTGAGAGGAGAAAAGATCCCTAAGTCCTAGACCATCCCAATGACTTTGATTTTAGCTGAGTAAACTATCGAAAGATTTTGTAATTTCTGTCAAAATTTAGGTGCATTGGAAGTGCTAAAGGAAACTGTAAAGATACAGTTTGATGAGTTTTGCCTCCAGAATTTGGCTTCACTAGGTCTGGGATGTAACCCCAGAAATTGTTGCTGGACAATGAGCACATTTTGAAAATTGGTGGGGTAGAGAATCAACATGAAATATTTTAATTTGATTAACCTGATTTATTTTTGGAAATAGACTGAAATGGGACAAAGGTATAAGCAGTGGAAGCAAGTTCTTTCTTTCTGTAGATAGTGGTCAAATTTGTTTTCAGTTTCGCGTAACATAATATGATTGCATTAGAGAGAGAGAGAGAGAGAGAGAGAGAGAGTGTGTGTGTGTATTTATGATGATTTTCACAAGATCATTGTGGCCATTTCCAGGAGAATGCTAATCACTGCCAGGGCCATGCATCTTTGATGCAGGACAAGGGTACACATGTTTGTGCTGAGATCTTTGGCTTTTTCCGCCTGCAGCTCAGAGTCTTCTGTACAGTCTTAAGTCTGAGCATCTGAGACATATGCTCCAAGTCATTCATTTGTTATTGGTTAAGCTGACATTCTCTAGATGTCGAAATTGTAAAGACATGATAGTTTGATTGACTGGATCTGTGGCTCCCTTCTGGAAGAGAACTTCATTGAACTTAACTTTCAATGGGCAATATGTGTTACATCTTCAAATTGTGGATCTTTCTTGGCAGCCACCTCCAGAGCTAAGAAGAAAGAAACTAAGCAAGACTTCTGTGCCTGCCACCAGCATACCAGGCCAATGAAACCAAAAGCTTGTTTCTGAGGTCTGGGGAATGTCCACTTCTTACTGGGTCTTGAGCCCTAGAGAGGCAGGCCTTGATGAATGGGCACCATTTTATTGAAGTACCTTTGTTCTTGGCTCAGTGGAATTTGTAATAGTCATGGCAGACCTCCAAGAGGAGTCTAGGTACCCCATCAGTCTGAATTACTCGAAGACCCTTGACCATCCACTGTGTGGGAGTCACTCCTGCACAAACATGTCCTTGAAGGATCTAGGACTTTCCATCCCCTACCTTCCATTTTACTGTCCAGACAAGAACTTCAGGAGCAAATCCTAGATCAGGAATTTGACTGAAATTGCTAAAGTGCTCTCAAGATCTGAGGGAAAAAAAGAGGAAGAGGCAGGGATAGAATGCTATGTGTCAGCTTTTGGTTATTTTCCTGTAAGAAGGACCCAGAGCTTTTGTATACACAGTAAAGTTTCTCCATTTAATACCAGAAGCATGTGCCATTTTCCCCATCATGGGCAAACTCTAGAATGCAGCATCCTGCCATTGAAGAACCATGTGGAATGAGTTGAAATGTGATTACCTCTGCAAGCCTACAAATCAGTGGCACTGAGAAAAAGATAAAAGGTAAAAGAGAAGAAATAATTTCTTAATTTGAACAAGTTAGACTGTTTCTACTGAACAAGGAAGATGATATTCTTAGGCAAATACAAAATGAAGTGATGGACATTATAGAAAAATTAAATGAAAACCATTAGACATGTCTGCAAATTAAAACATTTACTGAGCAAGGTAGAGGGTGAGAGTCTGCAGTCTGAATTGAAATCACCGACAATATGTTAAGAGTATCCACACCACAGAAATACAACCTAAAATACCTCAATCTCTTTTCATCCTAATTAAAGAAATATGGTTTCGATCTTCCTTCTCAGTATTCTGGCTTGGACAAAATTATCCAGCCACTTCCAGTAGATATAATTTTAGATCTCGAAACAGAAGTCCCTCAGCTTATTTTCTGTGACATTAGGAAAAATATGGAAAGCCAAAATCTTTGTTACAATCCAAGGAGTTTTTCTTCTGCCCTATTGTCCTAAATTCTAATAGATTTAATTACCAGTGGACATTACTTGGAGGTAATAGTGGAAAACAAGTCTAACGGACATTGGGGGTTTATCTAGCCTGTCTTCTGGAGAAGTGGTGGAATTAGCCATTAGTTTTGGGTTGTTCTGGGAAATTGGGAGAACTGAGAGTAGTTATGTTGCATTGGGTCCTAAGACAACATAGTTTCTGACAATAGTAAAATCCAGTAAGACTGGCATTTTTCTGAACTATGATGTGGATGAAGTTTAATTTTACAAAAACAATGATTGCTCTTTATGTTTAATGGGTATTTGACATAGCCCTTTGCCCATGTTTCTATATTGGAATGGATTCTGAAACTTTAAAAATCTCTTCAGTAACAGATTATGAAAGATAAAAGTACATGGGAAATGACCATTTCATTTTTTTTCAGTTTGTACATATATCTTAGCCAGTAAATTTAGTCTTAGGAATTTGGATTCTTTTACATTTTATGCTGTAATAACCAAAATATATTTTTCTTATTTTGAACAACCATAAAAACATGGTAGTAATACCAATTTCATAGATGTTACAGGTATAGTTGTCAAGTGCTTTGAAATTCTAAGATAAAATATTTGAGAATTATATTACATCTATGACTAATTACACATGTCAACTTGGCTAGAATATTATACACAAATACTTGGCTAAACACCAATCTAAGTGTTATTACAAAGGTATTTCGTAGATGAGTTTGACATTTAAATCAATAGACTCTGAGTAAAACACATTACCCTTCATAACATGAGTGGGCCTCACCAAATCAGTTGAAGGCCTTAAGAGGTAATAGACTGAGATTACCCAAGAAAGAGGTAGTTCAACCTGCAGTACAACCGTATCAATCAGCTCTTCCCTGGGTCTCTATCCTGTCAGCCCACTGCAAATTTTGAACTTGTCAGCCTTTATAATCATATGAGCCAGTTCCTTTAAAATAAATCTCTCCTTACACACACACATATTCTATGTATATTCTATTAACCCTGTTTCTTTGGAGAAATATTATATAACATATATATATATATGTATTTATGTATTTATATATGTATTTAAACTGTGGTAGGCTTCTATAGTACTACATGTTCAAAACTCCTTTTCTAGAAATGTTACCTTCAGGGTGGATTGAAAAGAAATTTCCCAATGTCCTATACTGAAATGCTTATGGCATAACAGAACAAATAAGTGAGTGACTGTTAAATGAGAAGGCTTTTAGATATATCTACTGGATCTAAAAAAAAGACTCTGATAAATATGAAATTTGATGAATAAATGTTATACAACATTTTTAATCTAAAATTAAAATACTTGCTAAAACAAAAACAACAACAAAAACCTCTGGAAGCCTATGATTCGGAATAAAGGTACCTCTGGGGAATCTCAGAAGTGGAAATAGGCTAATCTGTCTCTAAATTTCTCCCAGTGATTCCAGTGAGGGCTACATTTCACCCTGCTGTCCTATGTTTATTTTTCCACTAAGTTGAAACAGCACTGGATTGGAAAACAAGTTGAAGTTTATGGCAGTATTTCAAAGAAGAATATTAGTCATACCATATAAAAGCATTAAAAAAAACAAAAAACTTTAACTACATGCCCTTTGGAGCAATATTTCATGGATAGATAAAATGATGAAAATAAAATCTGGATTTCTTACTAAAAAATAAGTTAACTTAGAGCACATATCCCAGATTTGGCTAATGGTTTTAGCAGTTTAAAGGATTTAAAGGGTATGATTAAGGAAGACTTATGAAATGCAATTTTAATAAGTTAAGCCCATAATATGAAATAGATAAGAAGTCAACTGATGTTTGCTTAAGAGTCATGATTCCAACAAAACACCAAGTGTAGTGAACACAAGATTGCCAATGTTTTTCTTTCTTTACGGTAATGCTAAGCAGAGGGATCCAAAGAAATGAGTCAACTAAGGCAAAATAAGATATGACTATATGTTCCTTCCCAATACCTTGCTCATTTAAAAAAAGGGGGGATCAATAAATATTGTCTGTTGTTTGGTTGCTTTTTTCATCAGAGCTCTGACCCCTTTAAATTTACTTTCTAGCATAAAAGGCATTGCAAAACTGCTCTTTGTCTCTTAATTTAGTAAATGTGAAAGTTGTAAGAAATCTGTCTTTAACTGCCTATTGAATATGTGGTACTTGGGGTTTGTAAAATATAATCATTTAAGACAACAGTTTGCAGAACCACTAGAACAAAAACAAAAGAAAATGTGTATAAATTCACACATCAGTGGCCGCATCCCATCACTTTGGTTGCAACACTTGGACATTCCTTTGCATTGTCTTGCATTTTGTGTGGAATGACTGGAGTGGGATAGACAGAATGTGTCTGAAACTTATTTGTGACCAGAGTACGGGTGCATGTTAGTTATCTGATGACAGGTTTGCAAGCAAATAATGGCATTATCTGCCCAACACAACTTTCCCAGGCTCTGCCCTTCCTCCTTCCTTCTATTCCTATTAGTATACTATCAATATTTTCCTGATATCTGCCATTGTTGGGAAGCTGTCCTAAGATGAAACAGAGTTCTCAACAAAGATTCTGAAGAAACATACAGAGAGAATTTGGTATCTTGGCTTGTCAGATATAAAGCTTTGAGGAGGTGTTATGATTATTTACTGATGTGTGAACTAGAAGAATGGAGAGTTCCAGAACTGAGCTGAAAGAACAATATATAAAAATAATTAAGAATGAAAGTGAAGAGAGAAAAGACAAGCAGAGAGAGACACACAGACAACAATCAAGTTCCCATGTATATTTGTTATTGATGCTCAACCATTTTTAAAACTTGAGTTTTGTGATGCTTCCTGGCATCTTTTATTTTTATTGCCTTACTTTTCTTAAGTTATATGTCAAATTTAATTTCTGTCACTTGCAAATGTATATCACTGTAGGCGCCATTTCCCACATTCAGATAGTGGACCATAAACCCAAAATTTTCAACATCTTCATCCACATGAGGAAATGTTAAGGAAATTTAATAATATGTTCATCTATAACTTATGATTTGGGGAAAAGTGTTGTCCACCCAATTACTTTTTCAGTGCTAGATGCAGAGTTTTATTTGCTGTTGAAATTCCAACTTTCATTTACTTGGACTTAGATTCGTATAATGTGGGACTGTTCATTAGTAGTCACTTTTTATGACTCACTTCTTTTCGCATTGATTCTGATTTTTTTTTTTTTTTTTGCCTTTTCTAAGGCCACTTCCACGGCATATGGAGGTTCCCAGGCTAGGGGTCGAATTGGAGCTGTAGCCACTGGCCTATGCCAGAGCCACAGCAGCGTGGGATCCGAGCCACATCTGCGACCTACACCACAGCTCACGGCCACGCCGGATTGTTAACCCACTGAGCAAAGCCAGGGATCAAACCCGCAAGCTCATGGCTCCTAGTCAGATTCGTTAACCACTGCGCCATGATAGGAACTCCTGAAATTTTTTTTTAAAAAGTCACAGAATATCATTTGTTTTTTCTGTCATCTTTAAGTTAACTAGGGTAAGGCTTTAACTTGCTCGTTCTCCTCTCCCCCTCCAACACAGACACTGAGACATCCCCCACTTTCTTGATCTGTCTTTGGGTCAATCAGTATCTGATATGTTTAGAACAGTTGAGTTCATTTAGCAGTGAGTCTCATAGTAGAGTCCTGAATTTATGTATTATTGTATCTTGATCTCTCTCTGTATTCTTTTTTATGCTTTATTAGTTTTGAACACTGAAGGGGAAATATGATGTTTAACCACCACCATCACCACCAATACTGTCTGAGGAGTATCATCAAATACTATCCGCCAGGAAATACCAGTTTAAATATATTTTTACACTCATTGTATTTGTAGTAAGACTATGATATCATTCATGTGTATGATGGACACAGAACTAGAATATGGGTGATGGTGAAAGATGATGAGATTAAATACCTCAATCTTTAATAGCATGTTTTTTCCATTAATTTGTGTAATGTATAAAGATGTATATATTCTATATTTTTCTTTTGACTTTTGAAGTGCCTGAAATGTTATAAAATATTGAAATTAATTTTACAAAACAGTATATGCAGCATAATCTCATGCTTAATACCACTCACGAAATAAATTAACAAACAACAGAGGAAGTTCCCTTGTGGCACAGTGGGTTAAGGATCCAGCATTGCTGTGCTGCAGGTTACAACTGTGGTGCCTATGTGATCCCTGACCTGGGAACTTCCACGTGCTGAAGGTGTGGCAAAAGTAAATAAATAAATGTAATTTTGTGTGCACAGAAACTCTTCCCTCAAATTTAAATACATTGCATATATTATTTCAGTTTTACTCTTTAACAGTTATTTTATGTCTGTGAATTATCAAAATGTAAATTTTTGAGGGATATCTGAATACCTTTAATAGTTAAATATTCATAAATTCCTTTCTAAAAATTTAAAATAAATATAGGCAGAGGTCATGGGAAATATTTTAGTAGTAATTTAAGTTTTTTTAAGAGCAAACTGTGATTAATTAACTTTTAATAGTTTTTTATAATAGTGCATTTTAAATTCATATACTTTAGAAAAAAAATTGAGTGAAGCAGAGATAAAGAGATGAAATAACATAGAAGGCTAGAATATTAACGTGCTAAAGCAGATAAATTTATATTGAATAAATATTATGGCTAAATATGTCAATACTCCATCCTAGTGCTTGGCATGGCTCTACATCTTTTATATGTAACAGCATATGTCCTTGAGTAAATTAATAAATTGTTTGAAGCAGCTTCTTTTAATGTATCAATTAAAATTGTACCTATCTTATGAAAATTGATTGAGAAAATAAAATTAAAGAGCTAAGCACCAAACGCAGAAGAAAAGTTCAATTTATAATTATAATAAACATTTTTCTACTTCACGATGCCTAATTTTTACAATTAGAACAAAATCTATGTTGAGGTCATTTGGTCATTCCTCTACTATTAACCTCCTTTAGGAATTCCCTCTGTGGCTTAGCAGAAACGGATCCGACTAGAAACCATGAGGTTGCGGGTTCAATCCCTGGCTTTGCTCAGTGGGTTAAGGATCCACATTGCCATGAGCTGTGGTGTAGGTAGCAGACATGGCTCAGATTCTGCATTGCTGTAATATAATGTAGGCCAGTGGCTACAGCTCCAATTTGACCCCAAGCCTGCGAACCTCCATATGCCATGAGAGTGGCTCTAAAGCACAAACAAAAAGAACCTCATTTAATATCAATTTTCCAATTTAGAATTTAGAAATAATTATAATTGTTTTGCCTTCCTGACAACTTGCTGTTATTATTTACTGAATGCTTGTCATGCGACTGGCCAAGTAGCTCCACTCTTTGCTTAAACATGCAATTGTAATTTTATATTGAAAAGTTCTATGTGGATATAAATCCTGCTACTGCTCTTGCTAAGTGAGAAAGGTCATAAATAGATGAGGTTTTTTGTTTGTTTGTTTGTTTTTAGGGCTGCACCCACGGGCACATAGAAATTCCTGTGCTAGGAGTCAAATAGGAGCTGCAGCTGCTGGCCTACCTCACAGCTACAGCAACGCAGGATCCCAGCCACATCTATGACACCTCAGCATGTGGCAATGCAACCCACTGAGCAAGGCCAGGGATCCAATCCAAATCCTCAGAGACATGTTGGCTTCTCAACCCAGAGACCCACAATGGGAACTCCTAGATGAGGTGTTTTGATGGCCTGAGTATGTGCTCTGTTTCTTCCCACAAGGGAAAACATGATGGGCTTAGATATGGAAGCTATCAGCCTAATGCATTAGACATTTCTGAGCATTAGAAATCTGAATAATTTGTTCATGAATATCAAAACACCATTTTTTTTTTTAAGGGCCACACCCACAGCATGTGGAGGTTCCCAGGCTAGGGGTCGAATTGGAGCTGGCCTACACCAAAACCACAGCAAAGCCAGATCAGAACCGTGTGTGTGACCAACACCACAGCTTCAAGGAACAATGCCAGATCCATAACCCAGTGAGCAAGGCCAGGGATCAAACCCACAACCTCATGGTTCCTAATGGGATTCGCTTCCACTGTGCCACAACAGGAACTCTCAAAATTCCTACTTTTAACAAAAGTTTTTTGTTTGTTACCAGAAAAAAATTTTAAAAAGCATGCCTTGATTTTTTTTTTTTTTTTTTTGGTTTAAAAACTTTTAAAATGAGTGTCTGCTGTGTCTTGCAATTTCCTGTTGACTCATTGGCTCCAAAATGTATTGAAATAAGTTCCGTAGTAAAGTTAGTGGAGAGAGAAATAGTAAGACAACTCGGGTGAAATTATTACAGATCTGCTTAAAGATATAGTCTGTGCAGATAATGTTTCACTTCTCTTTCTCACTATTCCTTGTATCCCCTAATGTTTATATCCCAGCTGCCTCTTTATCCATTGTGGAAAGCAGTGAGTGGAAGAGAAGTAGCACTGAGGAAAAATACTGATACATAAGCCGGGTTCTTCTTTAGTTCATCACAATCTACATCAACTACATAACTACTAAATAATTTGTTACTCTATCTAAAAGGCAGCTTTTAGATAATGGGACTCCATTTTACCACATAGCAATGATGTAGGAACTTAACTGTTCAGCTGACTAGGTACCACTCAGGAAGATGCGATAAAAACAGGACTTAATGAAAATATGAGTCTGATCATGCCATAGATTAAACAACAAAATAAAGCAAAACAACAAACCAGCTAAGTTTAAGCCTAGATGATCGATATACTTAATGTGTGTGTTTGAAAGACGTATACTAAGAAATTAAAGGTATGAAACAAAAAGAAGGAGAGAAGGAGGGGAGGAAAGAAATAGTAATGTAACAGAGAGAAGTACTTAAAGTGATTTGTGAATCATTTTATTCAGGGAGCATATGCATGGAATGAAAATGAGATGGAAGATGTCAACATGGCTTTGCCGTGGTTCAACTTATTCCCCTGCATCTATCATAGTGTAATGTTCTCACTCTCTTGAGTGTAATTCCAGTATTTAAAGAAGCAGTGAAAATAATTTTGTGCCTGTTCCCCAAACACAAGTTACTTCACAGGGGGCTCAGCCAAGAAGCTGTGATATATTCTGGTGCTGGCAGAAAACCAGTGGGGACAGACTTGTTAGTAGATGGCTCTGAATGTACTTTATGCTTATTTAAAGGAATGGCAATGAGTAAGTTTGCTTTTAAGAAATGTCTCCCTTACCAGAAGATATTAGGACCTAATTACCATGGGCAAAATGCAGTTTCCCATCTGGTAGCATACAGCTTCTGAAGAGACATATGCTTATAAAGTTTGGGCTACAGTTATTTGTTAGTTTCAACATCCAAAACTGATACTCTGAACTAGTACAAATAGATTACAAATTTTAAAGAATCTTTTAAACAAAATACTGAATGCAAGTAAACATTAAAGAAAAAGGTTTCTTAAAGGGTTATCAAATGTGTCATTAGACATTCAATGACTCAGAAGGTTCCACAAGAGTTTTTGATATCGTCAATGAAAAATGTTCAAAATAGGGTATAAAAATTATTTTAAATTTAATGTAGACATGACATAGGATTTTTGATAGACTGAGTCTTCTACTTTTCAGCATAAAAACATTTGAAAATTATTTATCCTGTTAGTGTCTTTTTCAGAGAGCAGGTTTATAGTAGTTGGTGTTTATCATATAGATACGTAGATAGGTAGATAGATAGTGAATGTCTATATATACTAATATAGTGTATTTATCTCAATCTCATATATATATTGTATATCTACACTTTCACATATATCTATGTCTACTTACTGATCTCTTTCTCTCTCTCTACTTTTGGGAAAGATATTATCAGAGTGTCTGAAAATTTAGTGGAAGTTCTGACTATACTCTGAAACAATCATTTTCTCAGGAGACCATAAAATGTAGACATTTATTTGTAGGTTTAAAGGAAAATAATGAAATGTTTTGGTATGCAAAGTTTGAAATATTCTATTCGGACAAGTTGAGACAGAAATTATTTATCCCTCCATGGAGCAATCTTTTCTCGAAGAGAAAAAAAATAAGCAAATAAATGGAGAGAATGTTTAATTTCTTCAGAATAGCAAAATCTGCCCTTAATGAGTGGATGAAGTCTCAAATGAATCTACCTTATACTGAATTTAGCATTTTATTTTTCCAAACATATGTGAATTTTTAACCTTCTAACTTCTATATAGTTACCAAATGGACTTAACATTTGAATTCAGAAGTTATTTTCTTTGTGTTAATTTTTCTTTATATGAAACTTTAGTTATTGCATTATTTCCTTTTTAATCTTACTTTTGAGTCATATTTTTTAAAACAAGGTATAGTTCTTAGTTTGTGAGAGTATGGTTTCAGAGTCTTAGTAAAATTTCTTAACCTTAACTATAGACTCTAAATCACCTAGTGTCTCTTTCATTCTCCCAAGGTTCAAGTAGACAAAAAAACAATCTAAGAAAAGAAAGGCCTAAATTAATTTGACATTAACATTTTATATATTCAAACATATATCTCTGCATTGGAAAGACTACAAATGTACCATGACACACCTTCAGGGATCATATAATTTTAAAATGTACTTTCTTTACACAGATTGTATTTTCAGATCACAGGAATGAATCGATTTAGGAACTATTTCTCTCTTTTCCCTTGATTGGTGCTGTTACAATTTTCTTCCTAAGCCATATTTTCTTTTTTCAATATATAAGTTCTGATAATTCTTATTCACTCCAAATATTCAGAGACTATTGACATACTTGATAACTGTAAGCTTCATCCATGTTCTCTTTGCTGTGATTTAGAGTAGTATATCTAACTTCTCTTAAGAAGTACTCTTTTAATTTACTCACAATCACCTCAGGCTAGCTATGCACCATATTATTGGAGAAAGAGGGAGAAAGGGAAATAAGAGGAGGAAGGAAGGTCCATGATTAATAGAAAAACATAAGGATATTAGCTGACGTGCTCACTAGGTCAAATGTAAACCATTAATTTGTGTTTACATACCATATAAAAGTAACTGAGTCAGTAAATAAACAATTTAAATAATTACTAATTGTGAATAGTCCTTTTGGGTTTATATTTTGTTTTATTTAAATGACATAAATATTTCTACATAGTTCAACATAGATAATCCTTCACAAGATATTCTATAAATTGATTAATGCAAAGATTATGTTTCCTGTTTCCCTTTTGAGTAAATCATTCTGTCTCATACGCTTTTCTGAGGAGAGACTTTGTCAACAATGAGTCTTCCATAACTTGAAAGATAAAATGTACATGTAAATGTGATTAAATCACTCAGAATGTACTGAAAAAAGAATCCTTGAAATAAGAATGACATGAAAGAAGGTATGTCTCACTGTTTTTTAACCAATTTATGCATTTTATGTTTTACTTATTTTCAGAGGGTGTATTATTTTTGCTATTTTTACCAGTTATTCTTTTTATTATGTTATATAAATTATTTAATGGTATATAAGGCTTTCTTCTTTATAAATTTTAGTTGCATAATATACACAATTTTAATATAACACTAATTTTTAAAGAAAAATTGAAATGTAATAGATAATACTAAATAGTAAAGATGAAAGCCATACAAAATGGGATAAAGTATAGAATAAATTTCCTATTTGTCTCAAAAAAAAAATGGGTTAAAAAGGAAACAGCTTTTTTTGTGTACATTTCTGTGTTTCCTGTTTGTTTGTTTTTTTCAAGAGGTTGCACTGATATATCACTTAAGTGTATTTAAATAAAATTTCTTTAAGAGGAAAAAGAAAGAAAGAAAGAAGGTATGCCTATCTGAGTAATTTTAATCTTTCTTGATAAAGATTTCTAGATATGTTTACATTTCTTTTGTTTCCTAAAACTTAGTCACATACTAACTAGGTGTCAAATTTTTAAATAACTGACATATTTAATTCAATAATCATAAAAAAATCACCTTTGTGGACACATAAACAAAGTGTAAGGTTATCTTAACTTTAAACCATACTTAATTTTTCATTTTATTGTGTACATTTATAGACTTGCTTATGTAGATAGCTAAATATGCAGATATATAGAGAGATGTAAATACAGAAATATAGATAATGTTCATATGTGTGTCTGTATATGTATGTAGATATGAATATATATGTACACTTAGCTATGGACAGCTAAAGGTCTAGGAAAGCTAAGAACAAGATATGGGGATCAAGTGGATTTGGATTTCATTCTTGGCTCTACTGCTAAATCATTTGGGATAAATAAAAAATTACATGCATAGTATTTTGTATGTTTGACAATTAATAAACATTTAATAAATGATAGTTATTACCACCATAATCATTATAATTGTTAGTAATAATTTTGTATTGAGATAAAAGTTTTGGTTAAAGAAAAGAATAATCAATTTCATAGCTTTTATGGCTAATTTGCCAAGTATTTTGATGTATATCGTCTCCTATTATACTCACACTCCATATCAAAAAAGTTAAATGGTTTACTCATTCCACAAGGCTAAGATGATAACTGATCCTGGAATACTATCATGCTTTTGTATCTTAATTCAGTTTCTTTTATAACATAATATTTCTAGTTTGTCAGGAAAAAAAAAAGGTGACAGAGACATGAAAAATGGGTTCAAGACCTGGTTCTCAAATTATCTACTTTTTATTTTTTTATTTTTATTTTTATTTTTTTATGTTTTTGGTCTTTTCTAGGGCTGCACCCACACCATATGGAGGTTCCCAGGCTAGGAGTCTAATTGGAGCCATACCACCAGCCTACACCACAGCCACAGCAACATGGGATCCATGTGCATCTGCAACCTACACCACAGCTCACAGCAACGCCCGATCCTCAACCCACTGAGCACGGCCAGGGCTCGAACCCGCAACCTCATGGTTCTTAGTCGGATTTGTTAACCACTGATCCACAATGGGAACTCCTCCAAATTATCTACTTTTTAACTTATGATATTTTAAGGCAAACATTTTCAGTTTAATAATGACTCAATTGAGATAAATAATTTATTTAGAATGTGTCTAGATTATAAAATGGTGTGAAAGAGGTAATTTAAACGCTAATAGTTTGTTAGTGCAAAATTTAAAATCATATTTAATATATATCATTCCTCAGGTGACATTATACTTAGAAGTGGCTCAATAGTTAACAAATCTAACTGGCATCCATGATGACGCAGGTTCAATCCCTGGCTTCCTTCAGTGGGTTAAGGATCTGGCGTTGCTATGAGCTGTGATGTAGGTCACAGACACAGCTCGGATCCTGCGTTGCTGTGGCTGTGGTGCAGACCAGCAACTACAGCTCCAATTTGACCCCTAGCCTGGGAACCTCCATGTGCCACAAGTGCAGCCCTAAAAAAAGCAAAAAGCAAAAAAAAAAAAAAAATATATATATATATATATATATCCATCATAGTAGTTAAGCTTAGGAGAAGAGGGAGTGAGCTGTAATTGGCAAGACACAGAGGCAAGCTACCGATCCAAGTTACACGTGGATGGCCATTTTGTACTTATTGGCTAAAGTGGAGAGGTATACTTATGCACTTTTCCATGTACTTCATTTCATAATAAAACATTTAAATAATTCAAGTGAAAAAATATATATATATATATGACTTACTTCTGTGTAATAATCAAGTCGCATAGTGTAATACTGATATCTTAAAATTCATTTTGCATTATTTGCTTTTATTTTAAATTAGTTTATTTTTTATAATGATTTTTATTTTTTTCCATTATAGCTGGTTTTAATTAGTTTATGAAAAGAGATAAAAGGATAAGAAAGAGAAAAAATGCTCAAGCAAACAAAACTAATAAAAACTGTTATCTCAAAAGAAAGGCCAATATTCCCTGTTTCTGATGTGCTAGATTTAATTTGTAAATGAAACCTTATAAATAAGTGTTGTATCTATTGATCTATTGGAGCAATCATGAGGAAAAAAGATGAGTAGCCAATTAAGTTTTTACTCCTGCAGAAGAGGGACTTTAAAAAACTCTTTAAGAGTGTGAAATACAATTCATATTTTATAGCAAGACAAGAAAAATAAAAAATTTTCTTTGCTCCTTGCCCTCCTTTTTCCCCCCTGCCACCGTGCATTGTATATCCAAATTATGCATCAACCAAACCTCCCTCATTGGCAGAAATACCTACATAATTTAATGCACAGTTTCAAAAAATTTTATAACTGTGACTTGCCTTCTGCTAGGTGGAACAGTTCTCAGAGCTTTCTGAGATGCTCTTCTCAGGTTAAAAATCCTCAGATTTGGCTGGAATAAAATTTTCCATTTCCTTCTGAGATTGAAGGATTAATGTTTTTGTTGAGAAGAGTAACGAACACCAGTCATCGAAAGCTGCCATTAGTCAGCTCTTAAACAGGTAAGTAGCTGGATCGAGTAGCTGACTGGAGGATATAAAAAAGTCCACACTCTTGTATTGATCACATAAATTCATCTTAACACAAGGGATGTCAGACCAATGAGAGCAT
This sequence comes from Sus scrofa, assembly GCF_054392235.1. Lineage (NCBI taxonomy): Eukaryota > Metazoa > Chordata > Mammalia > Artiodactyla > Suidae > Sus > Sus scrofa. The sequence continues at coordinate 66,058,528 of NC_139393.1, read as the reverse complement.
CCATTCTGGGAGTTCACAGAGAGAGAGATGAGAAACCAAACAGCCACCTGTTTTCACTACCTCCTTATTGGTCCTTTCCATCCATTCTCCAGTAAACCATGTGTTAAATGCTGGTTATTGAATGTACCTAAGTGATCAATGAACCTAAATTTTAAAAAAGACTGAGATAAGCTATAATTCCCATAGAAGGAATGACGGTGGAAGTTCCCATGAGCTTTCATTCAATTTTAGGGTTTCAGATATGTTACTACACACAAGGAAGCACATAGTTTTTCAGCATTTCCAAGACACATATAAGATGTATGCATCCATACTGTATAAGAGAACAGCTTAGAAAAGGGAAAAGCAGGAAGATCTTTAATTCTTTGTGATTTAACTTTATTTTTCTTTAAGAGTGTTTCTAACACCTACAGGTAGTTAAATCTAGAATCTTTCCATCTGAAAATCCTTTTTGGTACAGCAAGTTACCTCAGGGACATCTGAAACACTTAGATTTTTGGATAATATCATTTTAATCTATGGATTTAGACTTTACCAAAGATGTTTGTCTGGGGTATTATTTTAATTCCTCAATTATAACATTAAAGCAACAGAATTTAAGAACCACATTACTAATGAAGCATTATGTGTACAGACCAAATTCACCTAGCATCAGCTGAAAAATAATATGCCCTTTCTACTTCAGGCTATCTGTACAAAGATTGGCACTATTTGCTCAAATGCAGGAGAAAACTTGTCAACTTGCCTCTTATATTAATTGGAACAATATGCATATGCTTATATTTATTTTGTGAACTATATGTGAATATAATATATTTGAATAATTTAACTTACATGCTAAATAGCTAAAAAAGTAAAAAATACCTGAAAAATAATATACATAATTTGGACATATAATTTTGTTCTTGCATTTGAAATTAGGTTTGACATTAGTATTCACAGCACATTAATGACCTCAGACTGTGAATCATTCATTCACAAAATGATACAAAGCTACTGATATTCCCTCTCAGTTCTAAATTGTGTGTGTGTGTGTGTGTGTGTGTGTGTGTGTGTGTGTATGTAAGTTCCTTGGAATTAGCTGCATAAACAATCACATCATCTGCAAAAGGACAGTTTTATTTCTCCCATTCCAAATTGTATGCATTTTCTTTCTTTTTCTTTTCTTATTGCACTGTCTTGAACATCAAATAGTATGGTAAACAACAGTAGCAAAAGCACACCCCTGCCTTGTTTCTAAAATTAGGAATAAATCACTCAGTTTGCATCAAGGATGCTGTTAGCTAGAGGTGTTGTAGAAATGTTTTCCAAGTTAAAGAAGTCCTCGTCTATTCCTAATTTTCAGACAGTTTTAAAAATCATGAATGGGTGTAGGAATTTGTGTAACTTTTAAGCATATGAGATTTTCTTCTTTACACCAATGTTCTTTTGATTTTCAAATGTTGAAAAATCCTTGCATAAGTTGAATAAATTTCACCTGCTCAAGCTGTATAATTTTGTTTGTACACTGCTAAATTTGATCTACTAATATGTTTTTGATGGTTTTCTTGTCTATGAGAGATATTGGCCTGCATTTTTCTTTTTCTTACTTTAAAAAAAAATATCTGTGATTTGTTTCAGTATCAGTGGCTGATAATTTGTGTATTTGTTTCACAAATTGCTTTTGTCTTTTTCTCTTCTATTTCTCCAGTGAATTGTGAAATATTAATTGGCTTTAATTCTTCTTTAAATATTTGGCAGAATTCTCCAGTGAGGCAATCTGAGCCTGGAGATTTTTTTTTCAGGAAGCTTTAATTGCAGATTCAACATCTTCAGTGGTTGTAGAATTTTTCACATTGTCTACTATATATTAGTTAAGTTTTTGTAGTTTGCAGTTTTCATTTAATTGGCTCATTCTTCTGAGCTACCAAAATTTTATGTTTTTCATAGTATCCCTTTATTATCCTTTCAATGGCTAAAGTGTCTATAGTGATATCTCTATTTTATCCTTATAACTTTTAAATTGTTTTTCTCTTTCATTATTGTTAGTCTTGCCAGAATTTATACACTTTATTGTGTTTTTTCCCAAAGATATACTTTTCCCTCTATTGTTTTCCCTTTTAATTTCATTCATTTCTGCTCAATCTGATTTATTTTAGTCTTCCTTTTTTGAGTTAATTGTGTTCTTTCTAGTTTTTAGAGGGAGGCAAAGGTTATTGATATTATACCTTTTCTCTTTTTTACCATATGCATTTAGATGCTATAAATGTCCCTCTCAGCATGCCTTTGGCTGCATCCCATTTATTTTGATTTATTGTGGTCTCATTTTTATTCAGCTCTATATGTTTGTAAAAATTTCCTTTGAGACTACTTCTTTGATCCATGTATTATTTAGAAGTATATTTTTTAATCTCTACTTGCTTAGAAATTTTCCTGTGGTCTTTCTGTTAATTGAGTTTGAGTCTATTGTGGTCTACTGTATCATTTCAATTTTTTAAAATTTATTTATTGTTTTATAGCAAAGAATATTGTCTATCTTGATAAGTATTTTACAAACACTTAAAAATTTGTATTCTGATGTAGTTTGGTGAAATGTGCTGCTCTTAATCAATTAGATCATGTCTGACTATGCTGCTAGGTTCTTTTTGCAGTGGGTTGGGGCAAAAATTCAACTCCCTTCTGAGTCCCACTGGTACCAGGGGAGGTGGGTGGAATTAAAATGTCATTTAGTCCATCTCAAGTCCTGTCATTCTACTTTTTTCGATGCTGAATAGGAGTAGAGGCCCATCTCTCCACTGGGATCAGCTGATGACAGGGGAGAGGACAAGTGGTGTTCTGAATAGCTCTAAATCTTATAGCCTTGAATTTAGTCTTGTTAATGCCAAGTGTATGATAATGTTCAGCTCACTCCTAGGGCCTCTGACAGTGTGCAGAAGCATGGGGAAGTGGAGTAGTTATTATCCCATCCTTGCAATACTTCATGAAATCTCACTGTTGTGGAGTGAGGGTGGAGGCTTAGCTCAGCACTGTACTCCACTGATATTACTCTAGTCTGGAGTAATAGATGCCTATACCATCTATTTCCACAGGAAGATCAGCCCCCATTCAGTTAGCCAGCACCACCTAGTGGGATAAATTTACTATTGCCTGCTTCTACCAAAAAAAAAAAAAAAAAAAAAAAAAAAAAAGAGTGGTGCAATCTGTATCTTTTGCTTCACCCAAACATGTGTGTTGGCTTCAGGCTATATAGGCTTCTATAATGCTCTGTCTAGGACACATGGAAGAGAAAAAGCAAATAAATAAGCCATGGACTTAACTGTGTAATTCCTCAAGTCCCTAGGTCTCTAGGAATGCTACCTTCTGTTTTCCAACTTTTAGAGTCTTCCTATGCTTGTTTATTATGTTTTATCTGGCTCATTTTATCTGTGAGAGGGAAAACCTGGGAGGAATGGAACTAATCTCTCTTGGCTGTAACCAGATGTATGTGGATTGAATTTTAATGCTTCATTATACTGAATGAAAATTTCAAACTAAATACAAGTGACAAAATATTTATTTTGAATAAAGGGTTTTGTTGTACTTTTTAAAAATGCTGTCATGTTCCACATACTTTGCAAAACTAAAATAAAATCTCTCAAAATTCAAAGCTTGCAGTTTTGACATCTTTTCCAGCCTTGCCCAAATAGGAATATTACATGTGGGACTTTGAGAATATTAATTATGCCATTTTCTTCATTAATATTCTTGAGATTAACTCCTGCTGTGTTCCATGATTACTTTTCTGAAATTTAATGTCATCTATGTGAACTGATAAGACATCTTTAAATTTTTGTGTTGCCTTAAAAGTTTTGATTTTTTTTTTTTTTTTTTTTGCGGAGTCATTAAGGCTGCATGAAAATGCACTTTTTTTAATGTTTATTTAAATGTTTTTGAAGTTGTTCAAAGAGTCACAAATATAATAACAAGTTCATGCTGTGTTTATATTGTTTTCCTAATATTCCTTAAGATTTAAAGATAACTCAATTTTGTTTCAACTTACATATGTTTTTCCATAACTATTCAATTGATATATATATTTACTATTTGAATGGGTATGATTTTACTTCTAACCAGGAGAGTCCTAGGATATCTGTGTTCTAAAAACTTATTGATTAATTATAATAATTTAAAAAGATATGATCAATATATATAACTCTACAATATGTAGGTTTACTTATCTTTATGATGAAATTACATTAATTTTTAAAAGGTAAAACAAAGCAAAAAACATGTAACTTCATAAGGATCACATTGAATCTGTAGATTGTTTGGGTAGTTTGGCCTTTTACAGTATTAATTCTTCCAACCCAGGAGCATGAGTATCTTTCCATTCCTTTGAATCCTCTTTAATTTTCTTGATTAATGTTTTATAGTTCTCAGCATATAAGTCTTTTACCTCCTTGATCAGCTTTATTCCCACCTATTTAATTTTTTGAGGTGCTATTTTAAAAGGTATTGAGTTATTATATTCCTTTTCTAATATTTCATTGTTAGTATACAGAAACACAACCAATTTCTGAATGTTAACGTTGTATCCTGATACTTTGCTGAATTCACTGATTAGTTAATCTTGTATCCTGATATTGTGCTGAATTCCTTGATCAGTCTGAGTAGTTTTTGTTTGGAGTTCTTAGGGTTTTCTATATATAGTATCATGTCATTTGCACAGAGTGACAATTTTACCTCTTCTCTTCCAATTTGGACACATTTTATTTGTTTTGTTTGCATGATTTCTTTGGCTAGGACCATGATATTTTTCACAGAACTAGAACAAACAATCCAAAAATTCATATGGAACCATAAAAGACCCAGAATTGTCAAAGCAATCCCAAGGAACAAAAACCAATCAGGAGGCATAACTTTCCCAGACTTCAGGCAATATTACAAAGCTACAGTCATTAAGACAATGTGGAAATGGAACCAAATCAGACATACAGACCAATGGAACAGAATAGAGAACCCAGAAATAAATCCAGACACATACGGTCAATTAATCATCTACCAAGGAGGCAAGAATATAAAGTGGGGAAAAGACAGTCTCTTCAGCAAGTGGTGCTGGGAAAACTGGACAGCTGCATGTAAATCAGTGAAACTAGACACACCCACACACCATGCACTTTGTCTTTAAGCCAAAAAACAAACATAAGCCAAGACAACATATCACTCCTAGAAGAGAACATAGGCAAAACATTCTCTGACATCAACCATGCAAATGCTTTCTTAGGTCAGTCTCCCAAAGCAATAGAAATAAAAACAAAAATAGATCAATAGGACATAAACTTACAAGGGTGTCTTCCTTCATTGTTGGTGGGAATGTAAATTGGTACAATCTTTATGGAAAATGGAATGGAGGTACCTCATAAAACTAAACACAGAACTACCATATGATCCAGCAATCCCACTCCTAGGAATATATCCAGACAAAACTTTCATTGAAAAAGATAGATGTATCCATATGTTCACTGAAGCACTATTTGAAATAGCCAGGACATGGAAACAACCTAAATATTCAGTGACAGAGGAATGAATTAAGAAGATGTGGTATATATACACAATGGAATACTACTAAGCCAAAAAAAAGAACAAAATAATGCCATTTGAGCAACATGGATGGAACTAAAAGCTCTCATACTAAGTAAGTCAGAGAGAGAAAGACAAATACTCTATGATATCACTTATTTCTGGAATCTAATATATGGCAAAAATGAAATTTTCCACAGAAAAGAAACAAACTCATGGACATGGAAAACAGACTTGTGGTTGCCAAGGGGGAGTGGGAGGGATTGGGATGGACTGGGAGTTTGGGGTTAGTATGTGCAAACTTTTGCATTTGGAGTGGATAAGCAATGAGATCCTGCTGTATAGCAAAGGAAATATCTAATCACTTGTGATGGAACATGATGGAGGATAATGTGAAGAAAATTTTGTACATAATGTCCAGCTGGGTCACTTTGTTGTACGGCAGTAATTGACAGAACATTGTAAATCTAGTAAAAAATTTTTTCAAAAACATGTAAAAAGTGTGGATATCAATGCTAGTTATTATCCTTTCCTTTAATATAATAATATTGCACATAAGACATTCATGTGTTTATGTCTAAAACAGTATCTCAAATGCAGTGTTACACTATCCTTGACAATATCTCCTCTCTATTTTTGAATTATGTATGTACATATCTGATGTGTGTGTAATCATTTCTGTCTTATAGGGATATAAACTGTTACAACAAAAACCTGAACAAATTGATTAATGACTTGTCCCTTACTAATTCTTTCAAGTGACAGTATTTAAAAACTACTTCAAGAAGCTTTTAAATCATGATTTCTAGAGGAATTAAAACAGCCTGTGTGGGCCCACTAAATTATGCCATGTTAAAATTTCAAGTACTTTAAAAGAAAATAAAAGAAGGAACAAAAGCAAGGTGAGAAACACTCATTATTGGGTGTAGGGAATAAAAAAAGAAATAGTTTCCTATATTGGCCTATAATTGGACCCAAGGTAGAATGTTTTCATCTGGGTCTTCCTCCTACAACATAGTTAACAATGGATGTAATAGTGATGAGTTTTCTTGGGTCACCTCTGGTGTTCTGCAGGATCTACCTGTTTTTAGTGACTTAATCCCATAAAAAAATAACTTGTGTAAATCATCAGTATATATATTGTATGTGTGTGTGTGTGTGTGTGTGTGTGTGTGTGTGTGGTTCAGCAGTCCAACAATACTCTAATAGATCAACCATTCTTTTCCCCATGAAAGAAGGGCCTCAGTTCCATAGAACTTTCTCTTTAACAATGTTTACATGTCCAGTAAGGACTTTCTTACCCTCTTTATCCTACACATATGGCTCACAAGTAGCATTACTGACACAATGTCTTACCTTTTTCAGAATAACAAGTTTTTCTAAATCTAGGTATTAAATTATTCTCACGGACAAACCTTGTTTTACTGTAGACATCTATTTTCTTAAAATGCTTGAATTAAAATTTTGAAATATGTATATTTTGACTTTTTTATTTTTGCCTTTTCAAAGATGAACTATATAGTCTTTTGGGGCCACGCCCATGGCATATGTAAGTTCCCAGGCTAGGGGTCAAATCGGTGATGTAAGCTACTGGCCTACAGCACAGCCACAGCAACCTCAGATCCGAGCCACATCTGCAATCTAGACCACAGCTCATGGCAACACCAGATCCTTAACTCATTGAGCAGGGCCAGGAATCAAACCCGCGTCCTTATGGATACTAGTCAGGTTCATTACTACTGAGCCACATCAGGAATTCCAAAGATGAAATAATTGTTAAGCAATATTTAGTGAAGAATATTCCATTTGCACACTTGTATGTTAAACCTGTTCACTTTTTCTATTCCCTTAAATATTATCTTAAAAATTAATAAGTGGGATACAAGTCATTATATGCAGTGCCATACCATCCCAATTCAAATTTAGTGGTCTTTAAACTTTTATTTCATGAAAGTCATATTACACTTATCAAATTCTCAAATCATAAAAAGCATAAAAAGATTTCAAAATCAGAGAATAAACTCACCTTTAAAAATTGTATATAAGCATCTTTTTCCCTCTCAGCCTCTATACACATACACATCACGTATTTTCAGTAATTGTGATTGCCTACTTAATTTCTCCCATGTCATTAATTATATTTAATGTATTCAAATATACTGTTTGTTCTAAGTGCTTAAGTATTTTCCTAGATTATATACATTTAAAAAAATATCTAGTCTAAATTAATGAGTTCTCTATTACAATCATGTAAACTAAAGTTGCTACTGGAATAATTTTATTATTTATGCATTTTTTTTGTAACTAGCTAGTTTTTCTTTTCCTCTCACATAAAAAGAAAACTTAATTTTCTCAGTAACATACAGCTGTAACTAATGTGGGAGAGAAGGACTTCATTTTAATCATAAATTTTGTCCCTGAATGAAAGATGCCTTGCAGTAATAGTAGGTATGGCAAAAAAGAAAGAAATTCTTCATATAACTTTATTGTGAAAACCCATGATTTAGAGACTAATATAGTGGAGCTTACTGTACAACTTATTGTGAAATTTCATGATTTATTATGCAGTTCTTAAGGGCTTATTGAGTGTCCCTATTGTCACACTTCATGATTTACTGAGTAATACAGAGAGCTTATCACATAACTTGATAGTGAAATTCTGATTTACTGTGAAATAGTTGTTCTAATCTGTTTCTTCAATGGGAAGAGTTTATCTAATGTTTCCTAATTATAGACAAGCTTCATCAGATACTTCATTTTCAAAGCAAGTAATATCTCTGAGAAAGCTTTGAATACATCTTCTGCAAGAGGGAAATTTCCCCACTCAGAACGATCATTTATCCTAATTTCTGGAAGCTTTCAAGTCTTTAAGTCAGCCTTAAGAAAATGAAAGGCTGTTGCTATTTTATTTAATAATGTACCATGATAACACATCAATTCACGATAGTTATTTCTCAAAAGACTAAAGCTCAATCTTTCTAAACACAATGAAGCCACTATCTTTGAAAAAATTAAGTTTCTAATTATAAGACTTGGCTTATCGTTTTTTTCCTCTTTTGCTTGTCATCAATCAAAACCTAAAGGGATAATTCTAGAGTAAGCAGAATTGTAAATTTACAAATTGTTACTAAAACTGTGTTATGCTTTAGTAAAAAATGTGTTTCTGTGTGTCAGGCTTTCTATATTTTTTTCTTTTTTTGAGAAATATATGAGGAAATGCTATAACATGAAATTACTTTCTTATATGTAAACTGTTTCTTTTTGTTGACATCATTTTTATTTTTAACTTTACATAAACTTAATAGCCATCACTTATCTTTAATCAGGAACATGTGATTTAACCCTTGAAAGGATATACAATTTTAATGTTTACTTTCACCTATCTGAAAACTAAACTAGGAAAATGTGGCTTATGTCATTTAATCCATCATATGCATTGATTTTAAAGTCATTCATGGAGCTCACTGGTGATGGAGCTAGTTAGAATCTCACATACTCATTTCTGTGGTGTGGGTTCCATCCCTGATCTGGGACCCTCTGCATTCCATAGGCAGGGCCAAAAAGAAAAAAAAAAGTCATTAAAATGTAGACAGTATCAAATTATGGACATACATATATACTTAAATATAACATAATTCATAATTTGTGGCATGCCCCCCCAGGCAACATGCTAGATACTGAAGCATATTTTTAAACATTTATATGTATACAAGAAGCAGATCTTTCAACATAAGGTAGTAAAGAGAAAGAAAAAGATTGTTGGAAAAATTTTACAGCTAGGAATGTAAGAAGAAAAAGTAATAAATAAATTAAAAAGACAAATAATAGTTTTAGAACCAAAGGAAGAATCTAAAGAATCTTTTGTCACCTTAAAATTAAGATGAATTTAGCTGTTTTTGTACCCTCTGGCAGGCCTGTTCTTTTCCTGGTAGCCAAAAAGCAATGTGATACAAAGCTCAAAAAAACTGTTATATAATGCAGTTGATTGTCTGGCAGGTGAATTAGGGAAAAAAAATTCAAAGCAAACTAAAAATGTTCAGGTCCAAAGAACTGCATTAGTAATAGTGATGAAACAGCCCCACCCCCCAATGCAGTACGTAGACAAATTACATAAGACATGGACCCCATTAATTAATAAATGTATAGAAATTATAGAGTATGAAAGTTACTATATAAAATTAAAATGCATATATTAAAGGAAGAAGGAAGAAATTTAGTTTGATTTTTAAGAGTTTGAAGTTAGGACACCAGAACTCTACCCAATAAAATTGAAAATGGACTAAGTTCAAAAAAAAGTCTTAAATTCCTTGAAATGCACTGTGGCAACACTCAAGAAATAAGATGGCAGGAATGAAAATGGAAGAATGGAAGACTGACCAAGAACACATGTGTAATCTTTTTTTTTTTTTCTTGTCTTTTTGCCTTTTCTAGGGCTGCACCTGCGGCATGTGAAGGTTCCCAGGCTAGGGGTCAAATTGGAGCTGTAGCTGCTGGCCTATGCCAGAGCCACAGAAACTCAGGATCCGAGCCGCGTCCGTGACCCACACCACAGTTCACCGCAATGCAAGATCCTTAACCCACTGAGCAAGGCCAGGGATCAAACCGGCAACCTCATGGTTCCTAGTCAGATTCGTTAACCACTGAGCCACGATGGGAACTCCAACATCTGTAATCTTGTATGAATCCCTAATGAGAATGGTTTTAACCTAATTAGGACCACACATTCTGGGTAGTTCTTTCTATCAGAATGCTTTCCAAATGCACTTAACAATGTACATAATTTTATTAGGTTGAGATATTATTTTATTACCTGTCACACCCCTTAGGGGAAACTCCACTCCTCCAAAACACACCAACATACAAAAAGACACACACACATTAGCAAACATGTTAGAACCCACTTTCACACACACATTCAGACACAGTCCCTCAACCAGACATATTTAAAAGGTGAATGTGAACATTGAAATCCACAACCTTAGTAAAGTATTCAAGCAAAGTTGTATGGACACATTTGTTCTACCGAATTTCTCTACACTATCTAGAAATGTTTAAAGGAGTTCACATGCAGAGTACTCCCTAAGTACTTTTTGTTGCATGTGAATTGTCTCATTTTATTTTCCTATCCTTCACTGATTGTTACAATTACCTAAATAATAGATTAAAACAGAATCAAATAACTTTTTAGGAGCATTTGGAGAAAAGAATACATATGCTACAAAGGACAAACATTTTAAACCATTCTAAAATATAATTGCTTTAGAACGGGAGCCAGTCCAGAACCCACTGAACATAGTATCATATACAATATGGATTTTGTCAAAGAATGTCTTAACTCAATTTCAACATGTGATTCACCCTTTGTACACTGTGCACTAATGATATCATTCATCCTGTGCCTGTTATAGGAAAATAGATTTCAAAATAGGTTAGCTTGTACTGCGCTTCTTTAATAAAGCTTTCTGAAATTATTTGTTTTATAATTTCAAATTATTGTGAATATAAAAGTAGGCTCATAGTAGTGTGTTTATAATAAAAATAAAGGCCTCAAGGGACTCATAAACTCAACAGCACTCAAGTGGGTTATTGAAAAAATAATGCCATTATTGCAATAGAAAACATAGTCAACTACACAAATACCTTCTAATCTCATTTGCAATATGCACAGTGCTTTCTATCATGCATTTTACAAGTGCATTATTTTCTCTCACAGCAGAGAAACCATATAAAGAGCTAAAACTTTAAAAGCTTTTTTATACTTGTATTGATACATTATACATTATTAGATGTGTATTAGAGAGGCATGTTTTCATGAAAAGAAATAGGGATTCTATTCAGCAGAAATGTCCTTCTGCTTCTCAGACTATGTAAGATGTTTGGTTTCCTGTGGTAGGCTTTTTAGCCAATTTGTTGGAGTCTTTCCAAGGACAGTCAAAATGAAATTGGAGGTTGCAGCATTTTAATATCTCTTTGAACCTAAGCATTGCTGAAGTACTCAGAAAACTGCAAATTCACTGGCTCTCTTGTGGGCCTTTGTACAGAGTTGGTAATTAATTAATTATTCTCTAGTAATCAACTTTGCAGTATAATGGCAACTGTTTATTAACTTTATCAAATGTTGAATAAAATACTAACCTATACTTAATGTGCTCCAATGAGTTTTAAATTTTTATCCAATTTTAGCATAAATATGTAGGCACAAATTATAAATGTCATCTGAATATAGATCTGAGAAAAAGAACAGCCCCAAGTACATTTAAAGATGTTTTTAAAAGTTCCATATACCTCAGATACCACCTGAAAATCAGTAATGAGGTATGCAAGTCAGTCTCTCAAGAGCAGAAACTCAGTTCTGCTATTGAGGGCTATGGCCGAATGACATAATAAAACACATTCTGTGAAGAAAGAAAAATGTGTCTACAATTTTGTAAAGGAATATAGTCACTGATAAAACTATGATTTCTTTTTTAAAATCTTACTAATCTGACTCATCTGCAAAGAGGTGTGCTGTCACATAGTTTCTTCTGACATAAGAGTATCATACATATTGTCCATAATTAAATGGATAGAACAATAGCAGTGGCCTTTGGCACAGAAACTGAGTCAGGGGAAACAGATATATCCTCAAGCACTTACTACAGGTCATGTTCTGACCCAGGATTTTTGCATGTGCCTGTCTTCTACCACCGCCACCCCCCCTCCCCCACCCCAGTAGCTTTTAACAGAATGGGATTTTTCTAGGTTTTTTTATCATTCTACTTTCATGATCTAGACTCTTTCCTAGAACATAAGAATAAGAAGTAAATAAGTAGGTAGATGATGATAGATAGATAATGGAACTAAATATCTTAGTGACTGAATGATCTATGTTGTCTAGTTGTCACAACAGCCCTGAAAATCAAATATTTCTATTCAAATATTATAAATGAACAAACTAAATACTATTCCTCCACACAATAAGTGTCAGTCTATGCTGTAGATTATCAAAGCCAAAGTTAGTAATGTATGTTCTTTTATTAAAACATACTTGTTTTTATTGTTATTATATTTACATATGTGGTACATGATCACATTTTACTCGAATAAAATATTTACAGATATGACTATCGCTCATCTGACAACCATACTAATCCTAGCCCCTCTCATTTATAAACCATATAGCTCCATGCTATAAATATTAATGTTGATTATCATTTTATTTGGGGGAGAGAGAGACTGAGCTATGGAAAAGAAAATATTCTGTAAATTGTCAAGGTCACAAGGCTAGGAAGTAGTGAACCTGGAATAAGTTACAAAATTTGTTCCAGAGCTTATGCTTTCAGCCACTATGGTCATTATTCCCTACTGCTTTTCTGTGAAATACATTTTCAAGGTTTGGTAGCCAATAATGCAATGTTATCATACCAATGAATAAACCAAACAGAAGGGCATGATTAGAGTACATACAAAAGAGTAGGATCTACAAAATAAACAAATAAATAATAACTCAATTATTTTTGAAAGAATATTTAATAACACTTGTATTAGTTTTGTTTTCTTTCCCCTCAGCATCGCTTCATACATAATAGTCTATACTCTGCTCAGAAATGTGAAGAGGTATATCATAATATTAGAAGAAATTGTTTTGTTTCTCTTTCCAATGAAGAGGGTAAACATTGATAGTTTTTTTAATTGAATATAAAAAAATCATCTATCAAACAAAAAGTTAAGGTGGTCACAGAAATGCTGGTCACCATCTCTCTTCCCATAAACAAAAAAATCATTAATTCAAGCAGAAGCAAAGTTACCACAAATCATCCTCAGTAATAATATAACATAGAAACATCTTTACATGAAGGAAAATGTACTTTCAAGCCCTCATTTTGGTTAAAAAAAAAAAGAAAAAATAGAATTCAAAATATTCAACAATTGTTAATATTTTGTGCTGGAGTAATATAGCTGACAATTAAAAACACAACTATTTATAAGTAACATGAAAGAACTGTGGCACATCATTGGACACAAAGTGTTGAGTAAATGACACCCTGAATAAAATAATAAGTACATCTCATCCATATTCACTGACTTACCTTTCATCTATTTCTTCTTTATTCTTTTTTTTTTTTTTTTTTTTTTTTTTTGTCTTTTTAGGGCCACATCCATGGCACATGGAGGCTCACAGGCTAGGGGTCAAATCGGATCTGTAGCTGCTGGCCTATGCCACAGCCACAGCAATGCCTTATCCTAGCCGCATCTGCAAGCTACACAACAGTTCACAGCAAGGCCAGATTCTTAACCCACTGAACGAGGCCAGGGATCCAACGTGGGTCCTCATGGATGCTAGTCAGGTTTTCTTCCGCTAAGCCATGATGGTAACTTCTACTTCTTACTTTATTTTAATTTTCCAAAATGTATCTTTCATTTTACATACATTTCTGGGTATTGGATGATCTCAATTCCCAAAATATCTACCTTTAACTACAGTAATCTCTGATTTTGTGCTCTGAGAGCCCAAAATTTCCCTAGAGGTAAATTCTCAAGCAGCTTTTGCTCTGAATTTTATAAATATCACAAAAAATTTGTCAGGGTAAAGAAAAATTTAAAGCTTTTCTTGTCTGTGTGATTTCTGAAAATTTCAGATTGTATTAGATACAGCTCCTGAGATGTCTTCACTATAAATGAAGGCACATGAACTAACCAAATTTTAAATAAATACTTTTACAAATAGTACTAGTCTTCAGTGTGTTGCCAATCCACTCTACGTGGAAAATTTTATGTTTCTGCATTAGGTCTTTCTGAGTAAAAAAAAAATACAGGTGACATGAGTTAAAGGATACGTGAACCGCAAACAAGCTTTGGAATTTAAAGACAGAGACTTTCAAAGGGCTGTACAGGTTTATGGGTCCTGGAGCCATTTGCTTACATTAGAGAAGCTAATCATCCTCCTTTTCCCAAAGAGGATTTGTTTACATTAGAAAGGCATTGTCTTTCCTCTGGAGAGAAGGAGCCTCTATGCAAGCTTCTTTGTATAAGAGAGGAGATGAATAATTTTGGGGTTTTGTTTACCTAGTACAGCCCCTACCCCTCCTCCCATAAAAGCAGACATCTGCACTGAACACATTGCCCTGAGTAGGAATTGGGGCAAGAGGAATCAACACAGTATTCTGTAAGTAAATATTCAGTCTGAGCAGTCTGCCTCTGATCCTGAAATCTGTTATACGTAGCTATATAACCATGTGTATGTATTTTATATATACATAACTATGTGTATATGTGGTTATGTATATATTCTTTATACATAACTATATGTATATGTATATATGGTTATATATCTATAAAGTTATGTATATTCAGACATATACACATCTTTATATCTATATACACACACACACACAATATAGATGTTCTAAATATACATGCTTCATTTGTACATGAATAGCTTGACTCCAATTAAAGCTGAAAAATTCATATGAGTGTTCATACCAAATTGTACTCTATCCATCATACATTGAAGTACCAGGTCTGCCTCAAAATATGTTAATTTTTTAAAATTTTTCCCTGACAATTGCTAGATATTGGACATTCAAGGACATTATATCATTAATAAAATAGCATATATCCATTCTCTACAGCTAATTTTCTCTGTCCCATATATGCTCAAATATGTTAAGAACATTCTAAGTCTCCCTTTCCTCCATATCTGAAAATTATGGCACACAATGCTATATTACTTGCTTTCGAACTCTCAACATATAGTCCAGGAAATATAAAGTATACTAAATATAGCTGCACAATATGTATATACTTACTCTATATTATACAATACAGCCAAAACAACACAGTATGTATATACTTACTCTACACTATATAATACAGTGCAAAGGTGCTCTTAAGGTCAGGAGGTTGACTCAGCTATTCAGGGATAGTTCTTCTTCAGGAAGTGACAAGTTTTACTCAGTATGTGTAGAGAACCAGGTGCATCCAAGAGAAAAAAAAACGTGTGAATAAAGAGAGAGAATAAGAGTTCCACTGATGGCTCAGTGGAAAGGAATCTGATTAGCATTCATGAGGACGTAGGTTCGATCCCTGGCCTTGCTCAGTGGGTTAAGGATCTGGCATTGCTGTGAGCTGTGGTGTAGGTAGCAGTCATGGCTCAGATCCCACGTTGCTGTAATATAATGAAGGCCAGCAGCTACAGCTCCAATTCGACCCCTAGCCTGGGAAACTCAGACATATACACATCTTTATGCCACAAGTGCGGCTCTAAAAAGATTAAAAAAAAAATAAAATAAAATGTAGTTTAATTCAAGATTTTATGCAAAATATAAAGACAAAGACATATGAGCATTGAATCTTTGTATTATGTTAAATAAAAATTAAACATTTTAATCTACTTAAATTACAATGTAAAAAGCATGTGTATAATTTGAAAACTATGAAACGTCTATGTTACTAGCAAAGATCTCTCTTTGAGCTCAGATTTTAACTGAGTATATTGGAGTTTCCATTGTGGCACAGTGGAAATGAACCTGACTAGTATCCATGAGGACACAGGTTCGATGTTTGGCCTCACTCAAGGATCTGGTGTTGCTGTGAGCTGTGAAACTAAACAATATTTAGTTCATGTTACAGCAAGGTGATTTGTCATACATATGAATATAGCCATTTTTCCCCCATATAGGTTACTAAAAACTATTGAGTAGCTTTTCCTGTGCTATATAGGAGATCCTTTTTAATCAACTATTTTATACAGTAATGTGTATATGTTATTCCCACCCTCCCAATTCTTCCCTCCCCACAATGGTTTTACCTATGGTAACCATAACACTGGTTTTGAAATCCGTGATTTTGTTTCTGTTTTATGAATAAGTTATTTTGTGAACTTTTTATTAGATTCCACACATAAATGATATCATTATGATACCTGACTTCCTCTGTTGACCTACATCACTCAGTATGATAATCTCTAGGTCCATCTATATTGCTGAAAATGGTATTACCTCATTCTTTTCATGGCTGGATAACATTCTATTGTAGCCCAGATTATTTCACCATGGAGTTTTATCAAGAAAGAAATAGGACCAACTTTACTGCAATCTTCTCAGAAAATATATCTGAAGTTATAATTATCCACCTCAGTTGTAATCCTAATGGTAAAATCTGAAAAACACATTTTCTTTGATTTTTTTTTATGAAGAGTAATCAATAGTTTTTCCTATCATTGTATCCATTGGCTTTTTTTTTTCCCCCTGCTCTGCTTCAGTTGGATAGTTCCACTGTGAGTCCACTGATTTTTCTTCTCGGTGATCAAAGGACTGTTCAGCATATCCAGGGAATTTTCAATTTCTTATTATATTTCTCAGGTCCAGAAGTCTCACCCCCTTTTTTCGTCTTTTATGTAGTGCCCATTTCTGAACTCTTGTCAGTTTTTCCTTTAAATACTTGAGCATATTTATAATTGCTCTAAGTCTTGTTCTATTTATATCATCTTCTCTGTGATATCTGGAGCTACTTCTATTGATCTATTTAATTCCTAATTTGGGGTCATATTTTTCTGCCTCTTGGCATTACTGGATGAATTTTAGGTTGCCAAGTTATGGATTTGGCTGTCTTCCTTTAAATACTCCCCCCCCCAACTTGCAATTATTTATTTGCAAATAATCTTAATCTTTTTAAAGCCTACTTTTAATCTTTTTTAGGTCAGTCTAGATTAAAACTTTATGACAATTTAGCCCAATAACTAAAATCTGATGCTCTGGGATCACTACTGAATATTTCAGGTGTTCAATTAAAGTTACTTACACTGGTCAGAATTTATATATCTCAGTCCTCAACTTCCTGGTAATTCTTTATTCCCTAATCATGTGGAGTTTCATCCAACTTTTCAAATTTAAGTTCAGCCAAAGATTTGTGGGAATTCCTGTGTAGATTGGTGTAGACTTTTCTTTGTTAACACTCCCCTTTTCTAGCACTTTGATTCACTACCAAATACCTGCCTTCCCATTTTTGGTTTATCTCTTTTACTCAATTAGACCAGTGTGGAATAGATTTTTCTTTCCTGAACTTCAGTCAGGAAAGTGAGCCCAGGCAGAAATGGCACCTCCACTGATTTGTGTCCATTCTGTTAGGATAAGACTCATGTGATGTGTATCGACTAATGCCTAGATGGTAATTTATTCTGAAATTCAATTTTTACATTGATTTTAGTGGGAGGAAAATTAAGAACCAAGGAATCCATTATGGCTATAAAGGGAACTCCATTGTTTTTCTTTTGACGTTATTTCACAATTACCATTAATACAAGGTGTCAATGTCACTTGTCTTCTAAAATCTTGTTTTAAACTGTAGATGTACTGTTCTAAGTGCTTAAGGGTATCAGTTATTTCTTTCCCACTTGAAGTTATCTTTAGGTGGCTCAATTACACCTCACTCTCATGCTCAGAAAGAAGTCTTCAATGTTCTCCTTTTACATGTAAAGTTAAACTTCAATTCTGTCCTCTGGTTTTTAAATTTCTACACTTATCTGGCCCCAGTTCCCTCTCCAACCATAGCCACTAGATGTTTCACACCATGATCACTATGCTCTAGTCATACTGGCCACCATTCATCCCTAAGAAGAAATCAAGCATCTCTTTCTTAGGGCTTTTTCCACAAGGTGGTATCACACTTGAATCACATTTTCCCCACATCTCCAGAGTTTAGAATATTTTTTTATGTGTCGATATTGTACAGGCAGGGAAAATGAGAAAAAGTGCAAGCCTTAGGCACTACTCAATTACTTTTCAAAAAGAGCACACATCTGTGCAGCCACAATTTACACAATTTTACTAATACCACAGAAGCCTTTTCATGTCTCCTTTCCATCATTGCCCCGCAAAATTAATGGTTATTCTGATTTCCATCAGAGATAACTGTTCCTATTTTTCACTCATTTATTTATTTATTTATTTATTTATTTATTTATTTATTTATTGTCTTTTTGCTATTTCTTGGGCCGCTCCCGCGGCATATGGAGGCTCCCAGGCTAGGGGTCCAATCGGAGCTGTAGCCTCCAGCCTACGCCAGAGCCACAGCAACGTGCGATCCGAGCCGCGTCTGCAACCTACACCACAGCCTCACAGCAACGCTGGATCATTGACCCACTGAGCAAAGACAGGGACCGAAACCGCAACCTCATGGTTCCTAGTCGGATTCATTAACCACTGCACCATGACAGGAACTCCCCTATTTTTCACTCTTAAATAAATATAGTCCTATAGTATGCAGCTTTTCTGTGACTTCTTACACTTTCTGGTTATTTTTAGTAGAGCATATTTCAGCTTAGTTGGTGTGTTCCTAAAAATTCTGTCTTGTATGCTCTATTTTAGATTAGTTCCTCTTCTAATTATTTAAGCATCCATTTTTTTTCCAGCTCTTTTCAATATCTGTCAGTCTGTCTATCCATCTGAATTTACAGCTATCTATTTCTTTAGGGCATAAAATACAAATTAACTCCTAGGAAATCAACATTTGAATCACTTGCATGTAATCTCCCATCCAGTAACTTCTGCATTAATTTCCTTGTACTCTGTGGCATTTTATGATGCCTAAACTCATCTAAATTCTAACATTAGATTGCTATCATAACTTTTATATCTTGTGTTACTTAGAATTGGGTAAATAGAGATATTGCAAGTAAGAGTTCAAAAACAGAGCTTATCTGGAAATCTTCACATTACTCTCAATTATTTTTCCCTTTTTTTTTTCTTCTTGTTCTTTTTTGATCACATCATGTCAAATGGGGTTCCAAGACCAGGGATCATCTACACGGCAGCTGCAGCAACACTGGATCTTTTAACCCACTGTTCTGACTAGTGGTCAAACCTGCATCCTGGCACTGCAGAGATGCTGCCAATCCCGTTGTGCCACACTTGGAACTCCTTGACTGTTTTTCTTATATCACCTTTTCTCATTTGTCAAAATGAATATAAGATCATTATGTAGAAGCTCTGCCATTTTGGCAAAACAAAGGTAAAGAGTCATAAGGTTTGCATTTACATTGGTCTCTGACTGTCTATGTATACTATGATTTTCACAGAAAAATGAAGGAAGCATGTTAGTTTAGTGAATTTCTGTAAGAACCCATTTTGGAAAAATTGCAATAATTGGGTTCCAAGTCTCTAGAATTAAATTTTAACATGTTGGAATATGGTTTAAAATGCATATAGCCATATCATGATATAAATATTAATAGATCAGACAAAAAGTAGAATATACAGAAAACTACTTGGAGTTCTTGCTGTTGCTCAGTGGTTTAAGAATCTCCTGCAGCAGCTCAGGTTCCTGTGGAGGACTGCATTCAATTCTCAGCCCTGCAGTGTGGATTAAAGGATCCAGCAAGTTTCCATGGAGGTCACAGATGTGGCTTGGATTCCATCCCTGGCCAGAGAACTCCCAAAAGTCATGGGTGCAGCCATGAAATTACAAAAAGGAAGAAAAAGAAAAAAGGAAGGAAGGAAGGAAGGAAGGAAGGAAGGAAGGAAGGAAGGAAGGAAGGAAGGAAGGAAGGAAGGAAAGGAGGGAGGGAGGGAAGGAAGGAAGGAAGGAAGGAAGGAAGGAAAGAAAGAAAGAAAGAAAGAAAGAAAGAAAGAAAGAAAGAAAGAGAAAGAGAAAGACAGAGAGAGAGAGAGAAAGAGAGAGAAAGAAAACTACTCATTTTAAGAGCAGAATGGGTCATCCTAAGTCATTCTATTAGTAGAAGTGAATCATAATGATGCATAAAAATTAAGAGAATGAAGAAAGTGTCTGTGTTCTAAGAAAGTTCTCAAGTTGAATTACACTGAAGCAGAAAACTATAAGTAGTCACCAGTGAAATCCTTTAAATGTTTAACTAGTAGGTAGTTATATTCTAAGCAAGAGTATCAAGTAATACAAGAATGTAATAGAACATAAAACTAAGATATTAAAAAAAAGAAGAGGAGTTCCCGTCGTGGCGCAGTGGTTAACGAATCCGACTAGGAACCATGAGGTTGCGGGTTTGGTCCCTGCCCTTGCTCAGTGGGTTAACGATCTGGCGTTGCCGTGAGCTGTGGTGTAGGTTGCAGCTGTGGCTCGGATCCCGCGTTGCTGTGGCTCTGGTGTAGGCTGGTGGCTACAGCTTCGATTCAACCCCTAACCTGGGAACCTCCATATGCCATGGGAGCGGCCCAAGAAATAGCTAAAAAGACAAAAAAAAAAAAAAAAAAAGAAAAAAAAAAGAAAGAAAAACTCCCAGCTCATAAATGGAAATAAAAATCTCATCAATTTTTAAATAATCATTAATTACCACCTTAAATTTCTATAAATAGCTCTATGAAAGATATGTTACTTTTATATGTATTAGCTTTTAAGGTTTCACAATGATTGCATGTGAAGAAATTTGTTCAGAAGTAAAAATAATGCAAAGTATTTAAACATTACAAACCAAAAATGTTAAAATGAAGAAAACAAATCCAGGATCGTTAGTCTAATTTCATGTTGCCCTTCATTGTAGTAGGTATAATATATTTAAATAATTTTAAAAACCTAGCAGAATAATGAAACTTTACTTTTAAAATGTGTTCCATCTATTTATGAGGTAACATTATTTTCTCTAGTGTTTTCTTGAATCTTGGATTTTAATCCCTCTGGTACTGAAACTTGGGTCTTCATCCAAGAATACAGACTTGCAGCTGTTGTTTATCCTGGACGATCCACTTTTATTTCTAACAGTCCATGCACAGCTGTGCACTTGAAGGGATTAAAAACGTTTGAATATTGTTTTGGAGGAAGTCATGCACTGTCTACAGAAAGAATAACAATTTTAAATTCTTCAGAGTTTACAAATGTTAACTTCTATCTCCTGAGGTAATCCTGGTCCCTGTTATATATTCCTGGACTCCTAAAATGAGAACACCTGACTTACTTTTGATGTAGGAAATAAAGTATCTCTTGCCTTTAGCAATAGTAAAATCTTTATAGAGAATGTTACATCCCACAGACCTAAAGCAGCATTACAAAATATAATTCTTTTAACCATGATCTAGTGCCTGTAGCATTTGAAAAGACTTAGAAACTAATACATACATTGTTCTAAATAAGAGAAAAGAAGAAACAGAAAGAAGGTTTGAGCTCCTACCTTACATTTTGGATAAGGTTTCTGCATTTAGCAAGACATATGTTTCAACAACCAAGATTTTCACAGGTTTGTTATTAAACATTTGGTGTATACAACACTGTGAGAAACCAAGCAAAATTAATAAGAATGGCAACATTCATGACTGTAAAAGACAACATCAAAACCAGATAACAGTAATCAAAACAGTATGGTACTAGAACAAAAACAGACATATAGATTAATAGAACAGAATAAAGAGCCCAGAAATAAACCCACACACTATGGTCAATTAATCTATGACAAACGAGGCAAGAAAATACAATGGAGAAAAGACAGATTTTTCAATAAGTGGCTCTGGGAAAACTGGACAGCTATATGTAAAAGAATTAAATTAGAACATTCTCTAACACCATATACAAAAATTAATTTGAAATGAATTGGAGACCTAAATGTAAGACTAGATACTATGAAACTAGAGGAAAACATAGGTAGCAACTCTTTGACATAAATTGCAGCAATATTTTTTGATCCATCTTTTAAAGCAAACGAAACAAAAGCAAAAATAAACAAATGAGACCTAATTAAACTTACAAACTTTTGTACATCAAAGGAAACGACTAAGAAAAATAAAACCTACTGAATGAGAGAAGATATTTTCAAATGACATGACTGATAAGGGGTTAATAGCCAACATACATAAACAGATCATACAAATCAACATCAAACCTGAACAGCCCAAATTAAAAAAAAAAAAAATAGGCTGAAGACCTGACTAGACATTTTTTCCCAAAAAGGAAATGCAGATGACCAACGGGCACATGAAAAGATGCTTGACACTGCTAATCATCAGGAAAATGCAAATAAAAACTATAATGAGCTATCACTTCACATCTGTCAGAATGGCTATCAATGAAAAGAACACAAATAACAAGCATTGGTAAGGATTTGGGGTAAAGGGAACACTCACACACTGTTGGTGGAAATATAAATTGGTAATCCACTCTGGAAAAGAGTATGGCAGTTTCTTAAAAAAAAAAAAAAAAAGCAACTAAAAACAGAATGATCATATTTCACATTAGCAATTCCACTCCTAAGTAAAAACACCAAAAAAAAAATGAAAACAGTAATTTTAAAAGATACATGCACCCGATGTTCACAGCAGCATTATATATGATTGCCAAGGTATGGAATCAACCTAAGGATCCATGAACAGATGAATGGATGAAGAACATGCAGTTTGTGTAGTGGTCTACACAGTAGACGACTACTCAGCTGCAAAAAAAAAAAAAAAAAGAAAAGAAAAGAATGAAAATTAGCCATTTGCAGTAACACAGATGGACTTGGAGAATATTATGCTAAGTGAAACACGTCAGACAGAGAAAGACAGGTACTGTTTGATATCACCTATATGTGGAATCTAAAACAAAACAAAACAAAAACTAGTGAATAGAACAAAAAAGAAGCAGACTCACTGATAACAGAGAACAAACTGGTAGTTAGCAGTGGGGAGGGGAAGGGGAGGAGGGGGCAACCAAGAGGGGGGAAAGGAAACAAGAGTTGTTATGGCATTATATGAAATCATGTGTGTGAAACTTGAAAACTGCAAACACTATAGAATTTAAATATTTTTTTATTCAATGGAAACAAAAAACAAAACTGTTAAGAGATGTGGAATTCTATTTAATAAAGAGATACATTTCCAGCCAAATTGGAACTACCCTCTAGCCTAAACCACCTGAGAATAAAAAAATGTAAACAACTTCCCAAATTAAGTAGTGTATCATAGAACATATTCCGTTCATGAGGAGGTCACAAGTGGATGAAATGTAAATCATTTAGCTTAGGACTGGTGAAAGTTTTGGAGACAACCAGGAATGTATTCCACTCCTACTCAGACTGATTGCTTCTCACAGGCACAATTTCATTCCTTAACACAAGTACACTTAACTAATTCTATTACTGTCAATGTGAGCCACAAGATGAAAATATTCAGGAAGTATTATATTGACCTTTCTATGACCTGTCATTTGAAAGAGCATCCACAGAGCACCCAAAAGAGGAAAATCCAAGATACATCTGAAAACAATAATGAACAATCATGAAGTGGAACATGTATCACCATGAGTTCTGTACAGGAAGTCAAGTTTTTCTTTTTAAATTTTTTTTATTTTTTGCTTTCTTGGGCTGCACCTGCAGCATGTGGAGGTTCCCAGGCTAGTGATCGAATCAGAGCTGTAGCTGCTGGCCTATACAACAGCCACAGCAGTGCCAGATCTGAGCCAGGTCTGCGACCCACACCATAGCTCATGGCAACGCCAGATCCTTAACCCACTGAGCGAGACCAGGGATCGAACCCGCAACCTCATGTTCCTAGTCAGATTCGTTTCCGCTGCACCAGGACAGGAACTCCCAGAAATCAAGTTTTAAATGTGCAGTAATTAAGACAGCATAGTTTTGGCACAGATTAGACACAAAGGTCAATGGAATAAAATGAAGAGTTCAGATACAGACCCATGAATAGATGTAAATTTATATCTGAAAATTGTAGCATCACATATCATTGAGGAATATACCAATTAAGCAAAAATTATCCTACAACACTGGTTATTTAAAGGAACATGAAAGAAATTGGATAGCTATTTCATACTCATTAAAATCAATTCTAGGTAAATTAAATACTTAAGTGTGAAAGACAAACCTACAAAACATAGGAAATAACATGGGAAACTAAATATTTTATTTTGGGATAGAAAAGAATTTCATATACAAGAAACAGCATGCAAATCATAAAGCAAACTAATGATATTTTTATATTAAAATTAATGTTTTATAAAAGATACCATAAAGAGATTGAAAAGCAAACTACTATCAGACAGATAACTAGCATCCAGAATACACACACATACATACAAACATGTATAATACATATAGTGAATACAGAATATATAGTATATATAATATGTACTCTATATATACTATAATGTATAATAAATATATATGTGAACTAAAACAAAAAGCCATAATATTGAAAAACAAATCAGAGACTTGAGCAGTCATTTTCAAAAAGTGGAATAAAGAGCCCATAACCATATTAAGTAGACTATTAATACTATGAATTAATCAGATAGCATTCAAACCCAGCTGGCTGGGAAAAAGAAAACAAAGATCAGAAAATGCCAAGTGTTGATGAAGATGTAGCACAAGAAGAGCAATCCATCCATTGCTGGCAGACATTGAGCTTAGTCCAAACACTTTGGAAAACAGTTTGGCATTCACGCTAAAGTTTTAGATAGATATGTGCATTCTATGACCCATAAATTTGATTACTTTGTATGCACTCCAGAAGAATAGTTTCCAATGCCCATAAAATGGTTCATATAAATACCGTTCAGAAAAGCAAAAAACTCAAATATCCATCGAGATTAAAACATGTCCATATATTTTCCTACCATGAATAAGTATGGTGTCTTCTCAAAAGTAATACTGAATGAAATTTTAAAAATATAATATAGAAAAATATATTATTCCATTTATAGAAAGTTTTTTTAAAATATGTTGTTTACAGATTCATACCTAGATGATAAAATTATAAAGAGAGATAAAGAAATAATTTGCACAGAACACAAGATTTTTTTTTTTTTTTTTTTTTTTTTTTTTTTTTTTTTTGGTCAGCTAAGTGGTGACGGTGAGAGGGAGAAATGATCCAAAGAGCAAATAGCATTCTCAGGAGAAACAGATGATGTTCATGGCCTGGACGCTGGAACAAAATCAAAGTCTCTGATGAGGTATAGTCATTAGCTAGTCTGCCAAAAAATTCTGAATTTGAATCTTTTTGCTACTAGGACTAACATACACATGTATGTGGACAATTTTAACCACTTCTTCTCTTGGAATCATTTCTCTATTCACCTGCGTTCAAATGAGAGATGCATCTCTCTAGGCAAACTCAAGTACCATTCCTACTATCATATCAGGAACCTCAGGGTAAAAAGATTGCCTAATCAGAAGATGTTAAAAATTATAATTGAGTCAGGCACTTCCAGGTGGCAAATGATTAGCTCTCCAAATTCTGAGTTGTATAATATTCAGTAAACAGCTTCTTAAACTATAAGCCTCTGGAAGAGATTTCTTAAATCTAGGATGATGCCCTGAAATCTGTCTTTACAACAAGCATGTAACTAATTCCAAAGCAACAACACTGGTCTACACACACAGGATGAACGTATGCCAGCTGTATTAGACACAAGAAACCAGGGAGCGCTGTCAAAGCTAAGGGCAAGAATTTCCTCAGTAACTGCATGCCTTGACAATTTGTTTTGGCACCCCTGTTTTTTATACTTTAAAATATTTGTGTTGCCTGGCTCTGTAGTACTGATTAGATCTTCTAAGAAGTCTTACCCCTGATCTTTTTTTGGTACATCAGTCTAATCCTTCTGACACTATGGCAGTTCTGATCTATATCTTAGCCAGGATATAAAATATTTATGTGGGGAGAAAGCAGGAGAAAGGAAGTGTGGAATTAGTTGAAGCTGCAAGATTTGAGTTAGCTATGATACTAAGAAAGTTTGGAATTCTATGCCTTTGCCAGTGTTAGATTCATTTTAACTGTTCAGTGATTAAGCACAGTGGTTAAGCTGAACTCTCAGTATTATAAAAATTGCCTCTGGGGTAATTTTAAATGGCAGATTTGCTGGGCTTTTCTTTCCATGAGATTCAGAGCTCTATATATGATTTCCTTTGAACAAAGTTTCTGTACATAAAAAAACAGATATTAAATCTCATGTTTTGATGAAAAGGACACTGAGAAAAGTGTACTTTTTAAAGGTATCTATTTTATGCTATAGATTTTATATAAACTATTAAATCTATGCCAAAATCCTAACAAAACAAACTGAAAATGGTAAAAGACTTACTGAATGCAGTGTGTCAAATAATTGGTGATGCTGCTATTCATATCAAGGTTATTTGCCCTCTATTTTCATACTGTAACTCCTAACTACTGTGCTTTGCTGCCACACAATTCACTGTGAAATACTTTTTTCAGAACTGAATTCAAATGTGATTCAAATTTTACTAAAAATGTACCTTATTAGAAAATGTATAGCAGTATGTCTGAGATATTCAGGGAAATGACAATATATAGAGTGACCTATAGCAAGGTAAAGAGCAGCTCTTATCACAAGAACAAAGTTCAATTTCCATGCCTTTCTTAAAATATCTATATGGTTGAAGTTAATCTTTACTGAATAGTATAAAGTATCAAGTCAAGTCATAGTATGAGTTTAATATTTTATCTTAGTTGGGTTTACACTATACTGGAAATATCACTTTGTATATATGTCTAAGAAAATGATGCCTGAACATTATTCTGCTTAGAATTGAAAAGAAAAGCATATAAAATGGCATGTTTTGGCCCACCTTCCTTCTCTTACTCATACAACCTGAGATGAGTTTCAAATATCTGCATTTTAACAGGAACCCCAGGTGATTCTGAACTAAGTGGTGAGTGGACAGAACATTAAGAAATATTATTTAATGGCACATAAAAATGTACTGGTCATTAATGGTCATAAAATCTTAGAGAAGCCTTTGAAAACAAGGTTAAATACACTTTAAATTATACTGTTATTTATATTTAATATGGAAGTTACTGTCTCTTCTGCAAGATATGGATTTATTTTAAAACTTTCAAAACTTTTAAGTTCCTCTTAAGGTCTTGGTACAAAATATATGTAAAATAGAAGTTTTAAAGAACACAACCTTCAACAAGTAATGTATCTTTCAGAGAAAAATATACAAAGTTTTTAATTGTCTCTTGCTGCTAAAAATTTTTGCTTTTACTGTACAGTATTCTTTCTGGACACTGGTAATTAAAACTTATGATTCACTTTTTAGGCATTTTGAATATGCAGTTAGGGAATATTATTCATATAAGTAATTAAATAATGCTAATATTAATCATTAATCATTATAATAAATAATAACCAAAGCTAGGCAAATCTGAGTCATACTGCCAGACATCTAAGGTAAAGTGAACATCTAAAATTTTTCTACCAGAGGGGAGAGAAATGACACAAATACATATGGAAGAATAAAGAAAACAATGAAAGCTTTTCAAAATAAAGTTGCAATGACAATGTAAACATGCTTTTAAAATGCTGGAAAAAGGAGTTCCCGTCATGGCACAGCAGTTAACACACCCAACTAATATCCATAAGTACGTGGGTTTGATCCCTGGCTTTGCTCAGTGGGTTAGGATCCGGCATTGCTGTGAGCTGTGGTGTAGGTTGGCAGCTGTAGCTCCAGTAAGGACCCCTAGCCTGGAAACCTCCATATGCTGCTGGTGCGGCCCTAAAAAGATAAAAAAAGACCAAAAAAAAAAAAAAAATTGCTGGAAAAAGAAATAAAGGGCTTTACATACAGTGAAAATATCTTTCAAAAAGGAAAGCTAAAGACAATATCCAATAAATAAAAGCTGAAAGAATTGTTTTCAAACAAATTTACAATACAAGAAATACTAGAAGAAATTCTTCCAGCAGAAAAGATTGAGTATAAGATGGAAGTTCAGATCTATTAGTAAGAAAAAAGGAGCATCAGAGAAAAAGAATACTTGGATAAATATAAAAGAGTATGCATATTAAAATACATATCTATTCAAATTTTATATTTTAAAGCAAAATTACAACATAATTTGGGTTTTATAGCATATTTAGACATAAAATGTATGACAAAATAACTGCAAAGAGTGTGAGGAAAGAGATAATTATAACATTGAAAGATTTAAATGATTTTCATGAATAATACAATTTAAAGGAAGTTGTAATAAACTAATAATGTATATTTTAATCACTAAAGAAACCATGAAAAAACACAAAGATAGCTAAAAAAATCAGTAGAAGACAAAAAATGGACTACTAAGTATACAGACTTTACCTAAAATTAAACCAGAAAGACAGAACAAAGGAAAACAATGAGGATAAAGAAACACAAAACACATTTTTAATGTTAATTGGAATATCTAAATCTAATGTAAATTACAAATATCAAAATTATATTAAATGTAAAGATACTAAGTACATTACAAAGAAAAGTTTCTCAGAATTGATTAAGAAAGCAAATATTAACTGTAGCTTAGTTATAAGAAAAGTATTTTGAAAATATATAAGTTGAAAGTAAAAGGTAAAAAGAAATATACAATGCAAACTTCAGATATAAGAAACTTTTGTGGTTTCATTTACTTTAATGAAAAATATATTTTGATAAACTTTATTAGCAGAGCTAAATAGGTATCTCATAAAGATAAAAAGAGCAGTCAGAAGAAAGATAATATTAAAAAATTCACATGCTTCTGATGAATTTAAAAGTACATGAAACCGGAAAAAAAAAAAAAAAAAGAAGAAAGAATGAAGGGATAAATAGACCCAGCCATAACCAAATTTAAAGATCTAAAAGTTGCCTTTCAGTAATGCCAAATACTTGTAAAGACAAATGACAGAAATGATATCTGACATTGATTTGACTCAATTGCTATTTCTAAACTATTACATCTAACGATAGCACTTAAAGGTTTTTAATTCAGGAAAAATGAAAACAAGACTCACCAGAAAGACTTGTGAAACAAAACCATTTTTTTTTCATAAGACAAAAAAAAATTGGAAAAATGACAAATGCCCACCAGCAAAATTGTGATGTGTGCATATAACAGGATGCTGTTAGGTGATAACAAAAATGAAGTATAGATGTATTTGCAATGAAATGCACAAATTTCTCTCCTTTCTTGTCTGGTTTTCTCTCTCTGTAGATGATAGACAGACAGGCAGGTGGGCAGATAGGTAAGTAGACAGATGGATAGAAAGGTAGGTAGAGAGCTGCTAGGGAACTCAGCACCATTTTAGTCCTTCTGAGTTCTCTGGGATTTACGTTTCTCAGAATTTTTGCCAAAGGTTTTCAGTTTTTATATTCCATCAGTGCAAGTCAATCATATGACTGGCAGGACAGAAGAAAAGCAAATGTGAGACTACCTCTATGAGCATGTCTGCCAAGAACCCAGTGCAGTTCTCTGAGGCACCTGAATGTATCACAGGTCCTTTCCACCTATTTTTCTAACTTCTTGATCTCTTCAAAGAAAGAGTTGAACTTGTGAGCTAAAGTGGTTTTCTTGACCTTTTGTTCCTTCAGATGTTTCTGTAGTTTTATAAATAATGAATAACCTTAATCCCATCCCTTTCTGATTAAAGTAGTGTTCCCTGTTTTGTTTTGTTTTTTTTTTTACTGGATCCTAATAGAAACAAATCTAAAAAATATATATTGAAACAATTTCTTTCAAGAGATAATTTTAAACAAAATTAAACTTATTTAGTTTGATGAGTTTTATCAGTTATGTACATGGAATAACCACAATCAAAAATAAAAGAAATATAATATCTTTATCTTACTGAGAAAGTTTCATGTCTCTCCATGGTCAATTATTGCCCAATTCTGATTTATGAAACCACAGAATATGCAAATTGGTGCAGCCACTATGAAAATAGTACAGAGGTTCCACGAAAAAGTACAAATAAAACAAACATATGACTCAGCAACTCTACTTCTGGGTATTTTTCCAAAGAAAACAAAAACATTAATTTCAAAAGATATTTGCACTCCCATATTAATTGAAGCCTTATTTACAAAAGCCAAGATAACAGAAGCAACCTAAGTATTCACTGATAGATTAATGTACAAAGAAGATGTGATATATGTACACTTAAAAATATTACTCAGCCATTAATAAGAATTAAATCTTTCCAGTTTTGACAACATGGATAGAGCTAGGGTGTATTATACTATGTGAATAAGCCAGACAGAAAAAGAGAAATATGCTATCTTCTCACCTAGACTCTAAAAAGCAAAATGAACGAACAAATAAAACAGAAACAGACTTATAGATACAGAAAACAAACAGGTGTTTGCCAGAAGGGAGGGGAGTGGGGAAATGAGAGAAAGTGGTAAGGGAGATTAAGAAGTACAAATTGGAGTTTCCGTCGTGGCTCAGTGGTTAACAAATCTGACTAGGAACCATGGGATGAGGGTTCGATCCCTGGCCTCACTCAGTGGGTTAAGGGTCTGGCGTTGCTGTGAGCTGTGGTGTAGGTTGCAGACGCGGCTCGGATCCCGCTTTGCTGTGGCTCTGCTGTGGCTCTGGCGTGGGCCAGCAGCTACAGCTCCGATTGGACCTCTAGCCTGGGAACCTCCATATGCCGCGGGAGCAACAACAACAACACA
This sequence comes from Sus scrofa, assembly GCF_054392235.1. Lineage (NCBI taxonomy): Eukaryota > Metazoa > Chordata > Mammalia > Artiodactyla > Suidae > Sus > Sus scrofa. The sequence goes on along the minus strand of NC_139393.1, from coordinate 66,027,633 downwards.
ACAGCAGCAACAACAACAAAATATATACATATACACACTCATGATTACCCCTTATTTCTGAAAAGGTAACACTATATGCTAGTATAAGTGTTTCATTATGTAAAAAGTAGCTTTATGTTTGAACAGTGTTGTGCCTGGTTATCCTTATAAGCAATGAGAATTTTCAGGCTCAAATACAGGATAATGAACTGTATTGAGTGCAGCTATTTTGCGAACTTGCATAAGATGCAGAGGCATGTACTTAGCTTTTCTTAATCTCTGTTATTCTCTTGTATCTCAGAAAGGACTTACAGATACCAAATATTCTTTTTTTTTTTTTTTCCTGAAGCAGGAGGAATTTGGGCCATAATATGCTTTTATTTTTTTTCCAGGAAGCAGTTTATAGCTCGTCATTTTAAGTAAGAAAGCTCTATATAGTTAGAAGTGATGTTTTTGTCTTTCCCTTCTTTACTATGTAGGATTTCTAATGAGTTAGCACTTGGAAATACCTTGATGATTTAAAGATAGTTAAATGTCAATGTTGATAGGAAGAAAAATCATGTTTATTGAAGACCTAACATATTTCAGATAGTAGAGTAGGTTAGCCTAAAATATGTCATATATAATATTAAATATATTTCTTTTCAGGGTATTACAATTAGAACACTGAAATAATGACTTTGATTTCTTGATTTTCTAACTACATTTAAAACTCTGGCCCAGGTTTTAATTATATAGATATATTTATTTTAACATTGCTTTCAACATTTAATTTTCAAATTACTTCATTAAAGTCATAATAATTACATGGAAATATTTTAATAAGTGTTTTTTCACCCTAGAAGGTATGCAACTAATACATAATTTATAGTTTTAAACTTTTATTTTTATACATTTGTTTTTGCTTTATTAGAAATGGAATGAGAACAACAGTCTGTTCCCTAATGTCTCTGTGAAAAAGCTCTGTTCTAAATCCTACCATACTGAGAGAAAGAAGTTCCCAAAGGGGAACAGAGAAGGATTCTGGCTTTTCTAAAACCATTTCCAAGTAATAAGCCTAGAATAATATAAATTCTGTTTCTTCCTAAGGATGTTCTGATGGCTTTATTTTTTCCTATTTCTGAAATTATTATATTAAGAAATAAACTGAAAAGAAGTATTAAAATGGTTATAAAAGTTATCTGAATATTCACTTTCCATGCTCTCATTTTTTCCATTATTAACTAGAACAGCTAATTCTTAAGCAGCTTTTACAGTTGTAAAAGACTGAGAAATAAATGGAAAAAGGAATGAAGACCCAAGCTTGGTACAATTATTATTTTATCAGGGGAGGCTGAGGGAAATGATCCTTTGTAATAGTCTGTCCCTACTTTTTAGTGAGTACAATACAGAGAGAGGAATAATACATCCACCCCATATTATTGTGCTGCAAACATAAAGCCAAAAGAATATTTCTACAATGTAACTGAAGATTCCCAAGCATGTCTGTATCCTCAAATTAGCATCAGATAGAACCAAGTTGACAGTTACTAGCAAATCTAAAAAGATATCTCAGTTGAAAAACCATTAAATACAATCCCCAAACTACTTCCCAGTAAAGAAGTGGGTGTGGCATTGGCTCTCTACATTTTTTGCCTTTCTTTTCTTTTTAGGGCTGCACCTGTGGCACATGGATGTTCCCAGTCTAGGGGTCAAATCAGAGCTGTAGCTGTCTGCCTATGCCACAGCAATAGCAACACTGTATCCAAGTTGTGTCTGTGATCTATGCTGTATGTAGCTGGTGGCAACAGTGGATCCTTAACCCACTGAGTGAGGCCAGGGATCAAACCACATCCTCATGGATACTAGTTGAGCTCCCAACCACGGAACCATAACAGGAACTCACTACATTTTTCATATGTTAATTTGTACCATAAACATATGTAAAAGCAGGAGTTCCCTAGTGGCTAGGTGGGTTATAGTGTTGTCAATGCTGTGTCTCTAGTTACAACTGGGATGCAGGTTTGATTCCTTGGCCCAGGAATTTCCACTACCATGGGCATGGAAAAAAAAAAGAAAAGAAAAAGAAAAGGAAAAAATATATATGTTTGTATATATGTATTTAAAAGCAGTTACACTTTTCTGATTTTTTTTCTTTCTAAAAGTATGCAACTTCACTTGCTATTCCTTTCTGAGGTTAACTGTGTGCTTTCTTACCTCTCACTTACCATTATAAGGGGGGTTCTATTATCTGAGGTCTTTGCTTTTATTCAGAGATCAGACTCTCCACCTTGGGTTTGGCCCCTAAGGGTTTTCTCCCATCTTCTATGTATACATCTTTTGTCCTTCAAAACTGAGCTTTACCAGGTTTTAGTGCTCAGAAAGTAAATTCGATATCTTTTTAAAATGTTTGTTTATACTTCATATTGTGTGTTCTGATTATCACTTCATATTACCTCATCTTCTAGGTACAATTATTTTAAATGCTATCTTCTCAGAGAGGCAGTGCCACTAAGAGCTTTGCTTACATCCTTTAGAGTCACTAAGATTTGAAACTTTGGCTTGATCATTAATGTATCTGTAGACTTAGGCAAAGAACATCCCTTCCTCTGTGACCTAAGTGTAGAAAAAAGTTTTCAGAAGAGGAAATAAAGATTTGTGAAGTTACTAATTTTTTTTTTTTGCTTTTTTTTTAGGGCTGCATCCACAGCATCTGGCAGTTCCCAGGCGAGGGATTGAATCAGAGCTACAGTTGCCAGCCTATGCCCCATCTGTGACCTATACCACAGCTCACAGCAACACCAGATCCTTAGCCCATTGAGCAAGGTCAGGGATTGAACCCACAATCTCGTGATTACTAGTTGGATTCACTTCCACTGCACCACAACAGGGACTATTAACTAAATTTTTAATAAACTTTAACATGAGACAAAAATAACATATCAAAGACAAAAAGACAATGAACAAACTACAAGAACTACTGTTAACATACATTATGTATAATGTCCTAATATTCCATGTTTACAAAGAATTTTTAAAAGAGGACCAAATCAGGCAAAATTCTAAGAAAAATGTACAAAAGATATGAAAAATTAGAAAAGAGATATAAAAGATCTTTATATATATATATATATATATGAAAAGATATTCACTGTCATTCATGTGAGAAATGTAAATGAAAGCTAAGATACAACATTAAAAGTGGGTACAATTTCTCTCCTATTAAATTGTCAAAAAGGGGACAAAATTGTCGTGGTGCAGTGGTTAATGAATCCGACTAGGAACCATGAGGTTGCGGGTTCGATCCCTGGCCTTGCTCAGTGGGTTAACGATCCGGCGTTGCTGTGAGCTGTGGTGTAGGTTGCAGACGCGGCTCGAATCCCGCGTTACTGTGGCTCTGGTATAGGCCAGTGGCTACGGCTCCGATTCGACCCCTAGCCTGGGAACCTCCATATGCCGTGGGAGCGGCCCAAGAAATGGAAAAAAAAAAAAAGACAAATAAAATAAAAATAAATAAATAAATTGTCAAAAAGATCAAAGGCTAACAATATCTCTGATAGAAGAATTTGATATTAAGCAAAAAAGAAACCTGAAAAAATAGTATAATAGCATATTTTTAAGTAAAAAATAAGGGAAAACAAGAAAATGTCCTTACGTTTCTTTACATTTACAAAAAGAAAAAAGAATAACAATCAGAAAGGAAAACCAAAAAACACTGAACCTGGTGTTATCCAAGGAATAGAGTAGTGAGGTAAAAGATACAGGAGGGAGTGATACTGTTCAGTATATAGATTTTTTACTACTGGGAGATGTTGTTTATTACATATTCAGAACAAAAATTAAGTCAATAAGAGTTAAAGGATCAAGAAAATGTGCAATTATGTTGATGAGAGTCAGTGTTCTAACCATGGAAGATTGGGCACAAGTCAGTATGGAATACTAGGTTGGAATGAGCAAGGGCAAATAAAACATTTGGGGGGAGGGATGGATTAAATTTGAGATTATCTGTGTGAACAGGATTTCTAAATATGTATGTGATTATTAATGTATACATGCACATGGGCATGAACATGTATGTATATGCATATTTATTTATATTTGAATGTATGTTCATATCCATGTATACATTTAACTTTGGCCAAAACTGGCCAAAAGAGAAAAGTACAAAGCAAACAAATCACTCAGTGTAAATGAGTATACCTAGCTTTAAAGACACTGATCTTTAATCCTAAAGAATTAGGAACTAAAGAAACACCATTGCCATGCAAAAGCTTATCAGTTTGATTAGGTCCCAATGGTTTATTTTAGCTTTTATTTCTGTTGTTTTGGGAGACTGACCTGAGAAAACATTTGTACGGTTGATGTCAGAGAATGTTTTGCCTATGTGTTCTTCCAGGAGTTTGATGGTATCTTGTCTTATATTAAAGTCTTGCAGCCATTTTGAATTTATTTTTGTGCATGGTGTGAGGGTGTGTTCTAGTTTCATTGATTTGCATGTTACCTGTTCAGATTTCCCAGCAATTCTTGCTGAAAAGACTTTTTCCCATTTAAAACAAACCAATGGGACCTAATCAAACTGATAAGCTTTTGCACAAGCAAAGGAAACCAAAATGAAAACAAAAAAAAAGACAACTTACAGAATGGGAGAAAATACTTTCAAATGATACAACTGACAAGGGCTTAATCTCTAAAATATACAAACAACTTATACAACCCAACAGCAAAAAAAGCCAACAACCCAATGGAAAAATGGGCAAGAGACCTGAATAGACAATTCTCCAAGGAAGATGTACAGATGGCCAACGAGCACATGAAAAAATGCTCAACATCCCTGATTATTAGAGAAATGCAAATAAAAACTACCATGAGATACCACCTCAAACCAGTCAGAATGGCCATCATTAAGAAATCCACAAAGAACAAATGCTGGAGGGGATGTGGGGAAAAGGGAATCACCCTACTGCACTGTTGGTGGGAATGTAAGCTGGTACAACCACTACAGAGAACAGTATGGAGCTATTTTAGAAAACCATACATAGAACTACCATATGACCCAGCAATCCTATTCTTGGGCATATATCCAGACAAAACTTTCCTTAAAAAACACACATGCACCTGCATGTTCATTGCAGCACTATTCACAATAGCCAAGACAAGGAAATAAATGTCCATCAACAGATGATTGGACTAGGAACAAGTGGTATATATACACAATGGAATACTTCTCAGCCATCAAAAAGAACGAAATAATGCCATCTGCGTAACATGGATGGAACTAGAGACTCTCATACTGAGTGAAATGAGTCAGAAAGACAAATACCATATGATATCACTTGTATCTGGAATCTAATATATGGCACAATGGAACCTTTCCACAGAAAAGAAAATCATGGACTTGGAGAATACACTTGTGGTTGCCAAGGGGGAAGGGGAGGGAGTGGGATGGACTGGGAGCTTAGGGTTAATAGATGCAGAATGTTGCCTTTGGGATGGATTAGCAATAGAATCCTACTGTGTAGCACTGGGAAGTATATCTAGTCACTTATGATGGAACATGAGAGAAAAAAGAATGTATACATGTTTGTGTAACTGGGTTAACATGCTCTACAGTAGAAAAAAAATGTACTGGGGAAATAACAATTTATCACAATTAAGACTGCTTGATTAAAAAAAAAATTCAGTTTATGAGAGAGTTTACCCGAATTTTTAAGCCCACCACTATACTTCTAAAGTGTAAAGTAATGAAATCCAACAAGTTGTAAATAAAATGAATGAAAAAATTGAGAACTCTTCTTATATTGTAGCAAAACATTGGTACAAATATGACCTAATTGATATCACTTGATTTTATTTTATATCAGACCAATATATCAATAATATATTGATATTATTATCAATACTAGCAATATAAAATATTAAATAATTTCATGTTACATTTTACAAATAAATTTAGATAAAACTTTATAAATGCATAAATAAAATTTCATAATTGTATCACTATCAAAATGTTCATTATGTAAACCCCACACATCAAAAGCTTACCTAAAGACTCCAGTGTTTGCCATGATTGTCTTTGTCTGCTTGTGGTTACTGTGGAATAGGAAGATAGACCCATATCCCCATGAAGCCTTGTAGACATCAATTCTATGACTATACCTATATATATGAAAATGATCTGAGAATGCACATCATTTTTCCTCTGATAATCTACCTCCTCTTCCTGCTTTCTCTCCAATCGCACTTTAAGAAAATTCTCCCAAAATGTGTCTTCTTCATGGGATTTAGTGTGTATTTCTTACTAAGGCCGTCAAAGGGCACAGTCAATGGATGGGGAATGATGTAGGCTTAGACCTTAATGCTTTCAGTATATTGGAACTTAAGTGACTACAACAAAGACCAGGGACCAGGGACATAATGACAGCTGCAATATGTGGACTAGTTTGTTTATCTGTGTGACCTTTGCTGTAGTTTCTGCTGCCTAATCCGCCTGGGTTCCTGTGGGAACTGACACTTCCCCAAGTCCAATCTTTCATCAATCTAATGATTCCAAGAGGCTCCAGTATTTTTCAACTAAATCTTTTTGCTTAAAATCTCATAGAGGCATTCTTTTGTTTGTGGCCGATTTTTTTAAGGAATGTTCTTTGCTCTTCTTGTCGGAGTGTATCACAGAGGTAGATACATTCCAAAAGCCTCCACAAATGAAACATAATCAAGAAAGTAGAATCAGATCCTATATTTACTAATGGTCTGCTACATGATTCTCTGTTTTATTCCTCCTACTGGATTTTATCATTTTACACTGTAAACAGAGATTTTGGGGAGTAATTTTATTTAGCATTAGCCACTAATTTTTGAAAGGCAAGTCGATTTATTTATGTATATGTTTTTTAATATTTTCTGATTTTAATCTATAATCTCAAATATTCAGTAAGGAAAAAAAGACATTAAAAGGACAGACATGATAACATCCTAAACTTTAAGTAACATTAATTCTTTTCTACTCGCACATATTTGGCTTTGCAATTTTCCTTGTACTTTCCTAAATTAGGTTCTTTGTTACTTTGTTACTTCATTAAGTGAACCCTCTTAAATATATAGCTATAGCTATATACAGATAGATGATCCCCAACTTAGATGTTTTGACTTAAAATTTTTCAACTTTATGATGGTATGAAAACAATATGCATTCAGTACAAATAGCACTTTGAATTTGATCTTTTCTGGGCTAGTGATAAGCAGGATGATATCCTTTTGTAATTCTAGGCAGTAGCTCCCAGTCAGCCACATGATCACAAAGACAGACAACCAATAAATTTACAACCATTCTGTACCCAGACAACCATTCTGTTTTTTACTTTCAGTACAATAAATCACATGAGATATTTAACAATTTCTTATAAAGTAGGCTTTGTGTTAGATGATTTTGCCCAACTCTAGGTTAATGTAAGAGTTCTGAACATTTTTTTTTTCCGAACATTTTTAAGGTAGGCTAGGCTCAGTTATCATGTTCAATAGGTTAAATACATTAAACACACTTTTGATATTTTCAATTTAAGATGGGTTTATTGGGATGGAACCTTATTGTAAGCTGAGAAATATCTGTATATATGTGTGTGTGTGTGTGTGTGTGTATAACCTGTATAAATATTATATTAGTAGACATCATTCTATAAATTCTATAATTTGTATTTTACATGTAACATTAAAAAATGTGTCAGATATATTTACTGACTTATTCATTCTTCTGTTTGTAAGAGAACCAAATGAGAGATTAATCAGTTTGCCTTGAATACATTTAGTTAACAGGGTAAAGTGATTCTATCTTTGCAAATTAGTTGTAAAATATTGTTTGTGTTTGTTAGGCTTAAATTTTATTTTCGTTTTGGAATATTACATCCTCATTCCACTTAAAATGGATTAATAGCACAAAAAGATAGTGATAAAATACAACATATAATCTTACAGGGACAAATAAATTACTAAGTGTGACAGATATCTTTCACACATAACTGGAAAAATGTTTGAGCTGGATTTCATGTCTCAGGAATTCAATCATCCCTAATATCAACTATCGCCTCTGCTAGAAGATTTTGTCAAATTAATTTAATGAGGCCATCAAAGTTTTTATTTCATCATTACTCTAATACAGCGGCAGAGTAAAATAACATAAGAACAGAAAATTAAACAAAACTAAAGGGGCAGTCTTCAAAGGTGATGACCTTATATAGAAAAGAAAAGTACACGCAATGTCACTGCCAAGATATTTACAATGTCAAACACAACACTACTGCCAATCTAGGTTCTGTGAGAGAAAGAACAAAGTATGTTTGCCAACATTTCTTCCTTAAATGATATTAGACATTTTATAATATAAATGACATGTATAAAGAGCAATTGCTGTCATTTGGGCATGGTGGTAGGTATTTCACTTTACAGTTTAATAAATCCACTGATGTGCAGCATATAAATCAGCTCTTGGCATGTGTGCATGTCATATATAAGGGAAACTGCTCTACAAAGTTTTTAATCATTGAAACCCATCCTAGAGGAAGAGATATTTTTACTGTGTTAGGCATTAGGTTGAGCTGTAGATCAGCTCCAAAGAAATGTTCAGGTAGTGCTGACAAAGCATCAGCTGTATGAGGAGCAATGTGGGACATTACTATACAAACAGAAGTCAGAATGGAATGCCAGTTCACATACCATTTGATTATTTCAAAGCAAAAGTTGGTGATCAACCACATGCCTCCTCAGCAGCATTCATTGTGGAAGGCAATAGTTAACATTTTTTTTTAAATCTTTTTAGGTCCACACCCACGGCATATGGAGGTTCCTAGGCTAGGGGTCAGATAGGAGCTGTAGCCATTGGCCTGCGCTACAGCCACAGCAATGCCAGATCTGAGCTGCATCTACAACCTACACCATAGTTCACGGCAACACCAGATCCTCAACATGCTGAGTGAGGCCAGGGATTGAACCTGCATCCTCATGGATACTAGTTGGATTTGTTTCCACTGAGCCATGACAGGAACTCCAATATTTAACATTTATATAAAACCAAATAATGGTCCTGGCTTATGTACACACAGCATACCGTGTCATACAAACACAAACAAAACAAAAATGATAAGATTTAATTTTCCATATTGAAGCATTAGGTTAAGGGGAAAAGGGATCATATAGTTTTTACAAATAGCAAGGAGATTATATATTATTTGTTTAGACCAATCAATTTATTCAAGTTCAAGTGGCTTCTTCCAAGGACCCTTCTTACTGATCATTATCAAAGTTGGCTAAATATCTGTTAGGCTTATAATAGATTGCTTTTGAAGAAAACTTATGTTCCTTTGGATAGAAATAGGTATATTTGGGCACAAAACGTTTTCAAAGTAGTATCCTTTGAGATATCTCTCCATATTCTCTGGGACCATTTTCCTTCTGAACATTTAAACTATATGAAAAAACTTGAACCCATACTTGAACCCATAAATATAAAATTGTAAATTAGGTAAATCTAATACTAGTAACAAAGGATAAGAAAAGCAGATGAGAAAGCTGACCAGGAGTTTAAGTTGATATAAAGCTCATACAATTTGAAAATACTATTAAAATATCAACTATCGTCTGATAGATATTAACTTACCATAATAAATTCTAATATACTATATTTTATTTTATATATAGATGTTGCTTTTTTAGAGCCATGCCCATGGCATATGGAAGTTCCCAATCTAGGGGTCAAATCAGAGCTACAGCTGCCAACCTACACCACAGCCACAGCAACTTGGGATCCAAGTCATGTCTGTGACCTACACCACAGCTTGGAGCAAAGCCAGATCCCCAACCCACTGAGAAAGGTCATGGATATTAGTTGGGTTTGTTATGACTGTGCCACAACAGGAACTTCTAATATGATATAGTTTATAATTTTAAAACTACTTTAAATATTTTTTTTAAATTGTTGATTCCATATACGATAAATCCCCTTTAAATGACTGCTTAAAATTTTAGTAACTACTGATTAAACAAGTAGAAATTATGTGGCTAATGTTTTATGGTAGACAAAACTTGTCCTTTATAGAAAAGCAACCTGAATGTGAAATGATATTAATAAAGAAGCTAAAAATTACAGAACACTAATGTTAACTCTGAGTAGCAATGATGTTCATTTGTTGAAACCAACTATATAGTTTTATTTTCTGATTTACTTGACTTAACCCCTTACCAAATCTTTGTCATCTCTAGAACTTTAAACATTATACACCAGATAACATAATGGATTTTATCACAATGATTAAATTGATGGCATCTAGTCTAGTCATTTGTTTTCCAACTGTAAAGCTTTTCTTATCCAGTGGGCAATTTAAAATAATCTGAACTTCAGAAAGTTTTTTTCTAAGATTTTAATATTTTAAAAAACATTCTTATAAAATGAACATTTGCGCAGCACAAATGTTAAGGGTACAGATTCTCGAGATTTTGAGATTATCTCGGTTTAAATTCTGACTCTATCACTTATTACCTGCAGGGGTATGCACTGAATTAAAATGTCAAGTATTCTTAATTGAATTCTTTTATTGGGCTTATTTGCATTATTTTCCTTTAATTTTAACTTATATCCTATAAAATAAAAATAAACATTACTAAATATGCTCTTTAGATTAGGAACAGGTTAGTTTCACAAACCTGAAATGATATTACACAGTAGGGATCCATGTCCATCAAGATTGCAAACAAATTATCAAAACACTATTTCTCATTTTTTGTATATACTTTTTAAAAAATTTTCATATACATTTTTCTTTATTCCCTTAAATTCTTCAACAAAAATTAACCATAAATTCAGCAAACAGTCAAAAACTCATGGTACTCTTATCAAATCTTTGTATTTTACCAAAGAGTTTACTTTTCATTGATTTTGAACTAAAAAGGAAAAATAAAACCTTCTGTAATGTGGAATGAAAAGGGATTTTTCAAAAACAGCTAGACTGTCAACTTTCTGGTTAAAACCTTGCCTATTGTTTGAGGAGAAGCAGCAAAAGAATTCCTAATTTTCCAATACCAAGTTAAAGTCAAGCAGAAAGATTAATTCCTTATCATCTTAAATCCAATTAAGTATCTCCCTGGCAGTAAGAGAAACAATATTGTCCCATAGTTAAGTGTTTTGAATTCAAGCCAGCCTGCTGAGTGTTGCCCGAAAAATCCAGACATCCTGGGTATATAAAATTTAGAAAATAATGCATTATGGAAACAATGCATAATGTTAAGTGCCTTTAGTGAAGCCAGTGCTATAATATGATGACATTAAAGTACCCATAGTTTCTTAATATATAATGACAACAGATTAAAGTCAAAATTGTATAATCCTTGATAAAACTAAGGAGAAATAATGTTTAGGAAATATGACATGCAAACAATCAGCAAATAAACAACAAAAGCACCACATATATGTAATTCATGTGTCCCAGCTTCCTGTATTATTTTGTACTAACTTTGTTGTTATTCTCTATGTGAATAAACGTGCATCCTAATGAATATCCTCTTTAATGTTTCTATGTAGTGACTTTCACAAAGGAAAAATAATCTTGACGTGTTCTCAATACATTAACGGGGTCATGAGAGTTAGCCATGGAGCAAATATTTTATTAGAAAAGCAAGTGAGTCATATTTATTAGAGTGTGGCATTAAATTATTATAATGTTTATAATGGAAAAGGTAATATGAAGATATAACCACTGTTTCAAGCTATTAACAAACTTTCATTATTATTCTTTATTCAATTTCCTACCCTAATTTAGTTTTCCAACTGTAGAAATGATTCTTAGACTTAAAAGCTTTCATACCAAATCCAAACACAAAGGAGAAAAGAGCCACAATACTAAACCAAAAGGAGTTTCTTTTTTACTTACTTCTGCCATTCTTCAGTGTGAATAGGCAAGATAATGTGAACTATTTTTATTAAGAAAACCAGATAATGATTTAGATGAAAAAAAACAGACTGTTCTCTTAGTCATAAAAGCAGATCACTGATCTAATAGTTTTGTCCTTAGCTCTCATAAACAGTGGGGGTATGCATTCATCTTCACATTTGTATTGTATGAAAGGGCTAAAATGAAGGTTTTTTTTCTCACTGCCTATGTATTTTTTTCTCCTTACACTTTCATGTAGGATTATCACTCATTAAAATAGAAGTATGTTTTTTCTCTGTATGTGTTTGGGAAAAAAATACTATTACAACACATGTAAAAAAGAAAGTTAACAATATATAGTATATTCATTTAAATTAATTTAAGGATTATGGGCAGTAAATGCCATATTTGAAAGATGATATATGAAAGTCTAAGTTTTATAACTTGCTTAAAGTCACACAGCAAAACTCTCTACAATTTAGGACATCAGTTCCTGTTTCCCAAATAAGGCTTATGTTTACAGACCACCATGCCACAAAAATATGATAAACAAATCAAATTAAAACTATATATTTCATTTATCATGACATATATTTCTATATGAAAGATATTAGAGCTTATTCATTTATTCAATAGGATACTGACAGACTCTCATTGCTGCTGATACAGACAAGTTCTTTCTGTCATGAAAAATATTTAGTGAGAAAAAAAAGAATAAAAAAATAATTAAATATTTTAGATATTAATAACAATATAATACAATCGTGGAAATGTATTTCAGTACAATGTAGAGTTATGAAAGAAGGTATTTTCAGAAGGACAGTCAATGGAGAACTTACTAATATAGTGATATTTGAAGTTAAATGGTAATACTGGCAGGAACTGAACATATCTGTTTGGAAAAGGAGAGTCAGAGACAAAAGTGAATAGCTACTGCACACATTTGGTTATAATGCCTAAAGAATCTGCTGATATATGTGCTATTGTGGGCTAAGTAAAGAATCAAAAATTACTCTATATCTTTGGTTTGAGCAACCTAACTGGAGCTATGGACATGCAGAACTCACAGAAAGAAACGGCTTGGAGAGGAAAAATACTATGGGGATTCAGTAGCTCTGGCTTGAATTTATGAAGTTTCAGATGTCTATGCAAATGGACATATTAGGTAGGCAGTTGGATGAGGGTTGCAGGCACCAAAATAAAGACAAGGGAGAGGAATTGAGATCACATGAAGAGATTTAAAGTGAGAAAAGATCAGGGTTCATGATTAAACCTGACTCTACCATTGGAAAAAACTCAGAAAAGGAGATTGAAAAGGAGTAGCTAGTAAGGAAAAAGGGAAGGGAAGGATATTAATATGTCTTGGAAGAGAAGACACTTCCAAGAAACAAATTTATTAACTGCATCAAATTCTGCTATAAAGTCACATAAAATTGAATGTTATCATGCATGCTGAAAATATGAGGGTCTTTTGTAATCTTGGTAGACCTGATAAATGTACAGTTGTTGGAATTCTAGAAATGAGAAGTTGAAGACTGAAATACAACACAATCTTGTGAATACTGGTAAAAAAAATTATATGGTATCTTGACATCACCATGGGATAGAGAAAAATATGTTTTTCATTTTTCAATGAAAAATGCCAGACTGTGATTTTATACTGATAAAACTGATCCATAGGTGAGAGGAAAGACATGATTCAGGATATTCACACAAGTAAAATGCTCTGAAAAGAGGAAAATATCTGGATTATGAAAAAAATGAGCCTCCCAAAGAACAGAGATACAGAGTAAGCTATAAGACTTAACCAGAGAATATCATTAAATACAAATAGCGACATATTAGTACTGAAAAGTTCCTATATAATTGATCCTATTTTTTTCAAAGTCTTTCAATATGTATATTTTAAGGCAAGCTATGTGGAGAAGGAAGTGAAAAAAAACACATGCATGTCATATAGCCTACTTTCCAATGTGAGGAATATGTAATGAAAATAATATTTAATGCTATATGAGCTTGTGAGAAATGTTAGGAAGAAAAATAAAGCACAGTTAAGAGGACAGTGATGGAATTGCCACTTTATACACAATGACCAAAGAAGGCCCCACAATGGGGATGGCATTCAAACACTAAATAATGCTGTATATTATGTGGGAGACAGTGTTTAAAAAGAACAAGCAGGAAATACAAGGCCAATGAGGTCCCCTTAGTCTGCTGTTTTCAAGAACAGCAGAGAGGTTGCTGTGTTGCAGCAGAAGCAGAGTGGAAAAGACTGGTAGGAAATGCAGTCTGAGTGGTAGTAAGAAGGAAATTCATTCTAAGTTTTATAGGTCATACAAATATATATTTTAGTGAAATTCAATTGGGAAAACAAGGAAACTTTTGAGCAAATTAAAAGAACTATCTAATGTATATTTTTTAAAAATTTCTAAGACCTCTGAATGAGAATATTCTTTAAGAGGGGGAAGTCAAAGCCAGGTGAATAGGTAAAGGATCTAGAGCAGATAATTAATCAGAGAAAATAGCTGTAGGTAAAGGAAGTTATGAAATCTAATGTCGTGGGAGTTCCCGTTGTGGCACAGTGGAAATGAGTCAGACTAGTACCCATGAGGATGCAGGTTCGATCCCAAGCCTTGTTCAGTAGGTTAAGGATCCAGCATTGCCATGAGCTGTGATGTAGGTCACATACACGGCTCGGATCTGGCCCTGTTCTGGGTGTGGTATAAGCCAGTAGCTGGGGGTCCAACTGGACGCCTACCCTGAGAACTTCCATATGCCATGAGTGTGGCCCTAAAAAGCAAAAAAAAAAAAAAAAAAAAAAAAGTCTATTTTCTTTGTAAAGCAATTACAAATCAAGTTATCCAGAAACCTAATGAAGGATGGGTGGTTTTAGGCCTATTTAAGTTTGTAAAGTTTGAAGAGGAACTATATGTCCCAGTTTTACCGTATTTTTCTAATGTAATTATTAGCAATACTTCTTTTCACTTTTAAAAGCATCTAGGTTTAGAAAATTAAGTATATGGTCATCTAAAATTATGAGTGAATGAAGTCCACTACTAATATCTGCAAATGATTTTTATAAATTAGAAAGGCAAAGTGGGTAGTAATGTGACATTCTGTATATGTGTGTGTGTATTGAGTGTATTTTGAGAAAAAAGTTAGAGCTCTATGGTAAATTTTGGGATAACAGAAGTAATAGAACAGGGATACATGTATATGCGTGTTTGTGTCTCTGTAAGTTTTAAATCCTTATGTCTGATATATAATCATAATTAAATATAACCAAAAATATAGTTCTTATATTTTAGAGTTAACCTTATTAGTGAAACCTTAGTTTAAAATGATGGTAGGAAGTTCCTTCATGGTGCTTACTTTGTTCAATTCTAAAAATATAGATAAATTTAATGACCTGATACCATGCATGAGAAGTTCATTTTTTTTTTTTTTTAATGGCCTAACCTGTGGCTTATGGAAGTTCCCAGGTTAGGGACTGAATCTGAACCACAGTTGCAATGTACGCCACAGCAGTGTCAATGCCATATTCTTTAACTCACTGTGCGCATCCCTTAATCCTCTGTGCTGGGCTGGGTGTTAAACCCACATTTTCAAGGCAACTGAGCCACTGTAGTCAGATTCTTAACTCCCTGCACCACAAATGGAAACTCTGAGAATTCACTTTTTATCACAGATATGAATACCTATATATCTCTCTGATATTATATGTTTTTATGTATTCTGGAATTGTATCTGGAGTCCTTGAATGAGACTACATGAAGTGTAAAAACTTACAGTTCTTTAATTATTAACTCAGGAAGCATCTTGACTGTTTGGCCTGGTTCTCTCCTATACTAATCACACTTAATATTAAATTCCAACATTGAAATAAATCAACAAAGGGATTCATGCTCCCTATCACTTAAACTAGTAAATTTATGTATTAACATTGTGGGCATGTGATTATGTTCATAACTATTTCAGGAAGGAAGAGTAAATATGAGGAGCTATTTAATAGGATTATATTTGGTAGACGAGTTTAAATGTATTACTACATTCTTCAGTTGCATATTTTTGGCATCTGCTGGTACATATATAATTAATTTTTTGATCGTAGTAAAGTAGCTGGAGGGAAACAATCTGCAAACTCAACTATGCAGTAAAGTCTACCTTATGAATATCAAAGATAGAAGTTAAACTCAAATGAAGAATAAATAAGCCTTTTCCATAATTGACTACATAATAAGGCTATATTTTTCAGGCAGCATTTCTTAAAAATAGTTATTTTTTGTGTGTGTGTTTGCCTAAAGCTTATAACAGTATATCAAAATGCTCAGAATCACAAGAGAGTGACTCTTATTCAAATGAGGAAAGGCAAGTGATGAACAAAAACAAAATACTTTTAGAAAAATAGCTCTCTTTGGAAGCAAATTAAATTCGGTATAAAAATAATAAAGGGAAGGATAGGTCTGAAAAATATATTAAAATCTTTCATCATAATTACTATATTGTATTTGATATAAAGGCACCCATGTGCTAACATTAAATTAAATGGCATACCCTGTTTGATAATAAAAATAATCTTTAAAATATATAAAACTTTGGGAGCATATCCTTCTAAAATTTCTAAGAAAGTTTTTATTTTTATAAATAAGTCATCAAAATGGAGGATGTACGTTCATAAGAAACAATTAACATTCTCAGATATAGCACTTGTTCCTAATGAAAAGCACAAAAGAGACTTTCTAAATTGTAAGACCACAGAGGGCGTTACTTGGCTCTGATGACTATAATAACACTGATAATCAAATAAACAGATTTGTGTTTATAGTGAGTAGTGACTGTACTCAAACAAGCAGAAACAAAATCTCCAGATCATCGCTGGCTCTGCAATTTCTTTATTTGTGATATATAGGAAGCTACTTAACCTCTGATCTTATCATTATAGTGAAAGAATATCATCCATTTGAGAACACGATTTGGGGAATTGTAGTTCAGCCAACTGTTTTGAGAGATATATGAAACCTGCTCAGGCTTTTTTGACAGTAGGTGTATATTTCAAATTGAAAGAGAGTTCATAAGTGAGAAAATTATTACATAGAGGATGGAATAAACCCCCCCTAAAATCTATCCCTCTAGACAAGCAAAAAGGACACAGACATATTGCCTAAACTAAATCAACCTTTTCATAATTCTCAAAAGTAACTAAAAGCTTGCAACAATTTTAGGATCATTTATTCAAGAAAAAGTAACTATTTTGTAATGAACAGTGAGTTTTGCAGCTTTTTAACTTGTTTATTTTTATCTTCCTCCTTTAGCTCCAGAGCACCCTTAATTATCAATACAATAGTAGTTATGAAACCAACAGCCTTGGAGCCTGGGGAATGCAGAGCAAGTCTGGAGTTCTCTCAAAAGCCACATTACTAGAGTAATGTCAATATATAATCTGTATAGCTGCTCTCTGGAAAAGTCCTTTTAACAAGGGCTTATTATTTGAGGTAAAACAGAGCCTACTCAGTAAGAAAAACCCAGTTGTGGCTGTTTGTCAAAGAAACTGATAGCTGCTGATTAACATCAACAATTGCCTAAGGTTTTGATTCAAGCTGGAACAATAGCTTAAAAGAAAGATCTGGGAAGTGATACAATCACAGGTAGTGTTGAAAAGTTCCGACAAATTTGTTGGGATCGAGGAGGCCATGTGCCTGTGCAAGAGTGTGTAAATACCCAAAGAAAACCTAAAACATCCTAATTCTATACCTTTGGCTAACCTTGTGGCTCTGTGCAAATGGAAGCGAAGACTAAGGCAGAGATATGAAGTTGTCAGAGCACCAAAAGTATGTCCCATGCAAAAACATAGCTGCTTGGCAGAAGGTAAAGGATTTTGTAGTTCAAGATGTGGAGAGAAATCTCTGTCTAATCTCTAGTGACCTTACAGAGCAGTTAGGCTTCATGCAACAAACAATGCATAGTTTAGAAATCTTGTCAAGGAAAGTCTCCAAACTGATACAACTACAAATGTTAGTATAATGAAAACGGCTTTCTAGGCTTGCCATGTTTTATTATTTAAAACATTCACTTTTCAAAATTTATGAGATATGCAAAGAAAATCTGTCCCAAACCCAGGGGTAAAATAATCAATGGAAGTTCTCTCTTTGAGGAAGCACAAAAGTTGCACTTATAAGACAAAAATTTAAATGCTGTCAATATTTTCAAAGAATTAAAGGAAACTACATCTGAAGAAGAAAGAAATATATGAGAATAATATCTCACTAAATAGAGAGTAACAATAAAAAGAACCAGATAAAAATTCTAGAGTTGAAAAAATACAGTTACTGAAATAAACAATTCACAAAGGTAGCACAACAGAAATTTGAGTAAGCAGAGGAAAGAATCAGTATACTTGTAGATAGGTCTATTGATATTAAGTAATTTAAGTACTAGAAAGAAAAAAAGAATGAAGAAAATACTGACATACCAACAGCATACCAGTATACATATATAATGGAGCCTCAGAAATAGAGGAGAGTCATAAATGAACATACACTGTATTTGAAGTAACTGCCAAAATTTCTGAAATTTGATGAGAAGGGTTAATCTACACATTCATGAGTCATAATGACTCCAAGTAGGATAAAGATTCTAATACCTAAACTCATTCTTGTCAAACTTGAAAACAGGAGTTCCCACTGTGGCACAGTGTGTTAAGGATCTGATGTTGTCTAGCAGCAGCTCTAGTCACTGCAGAAGCATGGGTTCAGTCTCTAGCCCAGCACCGTGGGTTAAAGATTTGCAGTTGCTGTCACTGTGGTTTAGGTTACAGCCACAGCTTGGATTTGATCCCTGGCCCAGGAACTTCCATATGCCAAGGATGTGGCCAAAAACACAAACTTGAAACAAAGAAAAAATCCTAAAAACAACCAGAAAAAAAAAATAACATTTCTTAGAATTAATGTTCAGTAAGATTTACAAGTAATTCTCATCAGAAAACATGAAAGCCAGATGGCAGTGAGATGATCTAGTCAAAGTACTGAAAGAAAGGAGACAAACCAGAATTTTACGTCCAGCAATTTTTTTCAGCCAACGAGAGAGAAATGAAGACATTACCAGAGAAATATAAACTTAGAAAAATTGTGCCTATCAAACCAAGCTACAGTAAATATTAACAGATATACTTTGAACGCAATAATTTTCTAGAACACGCAGAACTCAGGAAACTACGGGTTGCAGCTTTTTTATAACAAATGGATAAAATTAGAACCAGCCAAAGTGAGAAGTACATAGTTTGAGGTCTGGAGGGTCCCAAACATGAAGCTTCTGGTGTCTACTGTCCATGGAACCAGGATGTATTACCTTTCCAGCACACTGGTATATAACAATATGCACAGAATATTGCCAATCAGGTGAGCACATCCAAGCTTGTTGCCCAGAGTTTTTATTGGGGCTTCACACATAATCGTGAGTAAACAAATTATTAACCACATGATTGAATTCAATCTCTATACTTCATATCTTCCCTAAAGTTTGGCTGATATCACATAACTCTAAGCATCAACCTTCTAATCGCCTGGTTGGTCTTTCTGGTGTGGCCAGCCCTGATCTTAAGTCACTTTGTAAGCATAAATTATCAGGGCTTATCATGGTTAACAAAAACACTCCTATAACTGGGAAACTCCAAGGATTTAAAAGATGTCTCCCAGAAACCAGGGCAAAAGTCAGCTAATTCTTCATTACAGAAGAAGTAATAAGACAATTTAATGGAAAAGGAGTGTAAAAATTTTTTCTCAACCATTGGTATTGGGACAAATGTATATCTTAATCCAAAAGATGAAATTGTATACCTTCCTCCCATCATACACAAAAAATAGCTGCAAATGGACCATAGAATGATATGTAAGAACTAAGGCTATAGAGACCTAAGAAGAAAATGTCCAGGTAACTCCTCAGAATTTTTGATTGGACAAGGGTTTCTTACATATGACATCAAAATAACAAGAAACAAAAGAAAAAAAATAGGTAATTGTTTCTTTTTTAAATCATTAAATTACACAAAGCTTGCCTCAAAGGCTATCGTAAAGAATGTGAAACATCAAACCACAGAATGGGAAAAATATTTACAAATAATACATTTGATAAGGGACTTGTATCTAGAATCATAAAGAACTCACAATTCAACAGCAGCAATTAAGACAAATAAACCAATTAAACAACAGGCAAAGGATATGAATAGATTCCTACAAAGAAAATATGCAAATGGGAAATAGGCACATGCAAATATGTTTACCACCATTAGCCATCAGGGAAATGTAAATCAAAACCACAATGAGGTACCAGTTCATATCCACTAGGATGACTACAATGAAAACTAACAGAAAATGGCAAGTGTTAGGGAGAAGAGGAATAGCAAGTAAGTGCCATGGATTCAGGGATGTTTGAAAGGATAATAATTTTTTTTCTAAAATTAGATTGTGTTACTAGTCTTAGAACTGTGAATATACTAAAACTATCAAATCCTGTGCTTTAATAGGGTAACTTCAGTGGATGAGTATTAGTTTTTACTAAATATTTATTTATACATAGTAGACATATATCATTAATACAATGTATATATCATTATTAGTATATAACAATAATTGGAAAATATATATTAAAATATGCACACATTAATATACCTATACATATGTGTGTATATGTGTGTGTATACATATGTATATATCTGAGTGAATTAAATTGTTATTGAGTCTAGTATATAGTTTAAATTTTAATTCGCATTGACAAGTTTGCACATAAGACCCCTGGAGATAAGAAGCCATTTAAATGCATAACCCTGTTTTAAGCTGGCACTTAACAGTCATCCTTCAAGAAGACATTGTAGCCTCACAACAAACTAGAAGAATGAAAGGGTTTTTTGTTTACTTTTAAAATGCCCTGGAATCTAGTGTATTGTTTTTCATTCGTTTCCTTTGCTGATAACTTGGATCTTATTTTCTGCTCTTCCTTTTCCCATTGCATTAAGTGTAGCTTTCTATTCTTACTTCCTAGTTAACATTAAAATCTCTTTCTTTTCCCACAACCACCAGATTCTGTGTACTGTGTCAAGACAGTTTTTTTGTTTGTTTGTTTGTTTTTTTCCGCTTTGCTTTAACTTTCTACCAGGACTGACCCAGAACTTCCCAAAGCTTTTAGAAGCTGAAACATAATTTGTTTTGTTGCACTGACCTCATTATATTGTTAAATCTCAATACGATGCAAGAAGGGCCTGATGCTTTTACCAGGAAAGAATTTCTGATTTACTTATTTTTTCCCTCAGTCAAGTATTTTTGGCTTACAGGATGGATACATTGTGTGATCTGGGGACAAGTTCGTTCTCCAGCTCTTTATTAACTGTTAAGAGTTCTATGATTGAATTAGAAGCACTGGCTACTTATACCATTCAGGAATTTTTGTGTTTGTGCCATAAAAAATGCAATGTCCTTGAAAGAAAACATCAGAATCACAAAAGCACAGTGGATGAGGAACACTGAATTTCGTGGCCACATTAAAGATAAAATACATGTGTACATACGATGGAATATTATTCAGTCATATAAAGGAGTGAAATAATACACTTGCAGCAACATGAATGGACCTAGTATTATACTAAGTGAAGTAAGTCAGAGAAAGATCAACATCATATGGTATCACTTATATGTGGAATGTTAAAAAATGATATAAATGAACTTATGTGCAAAATAGAAACAGACTTACGGACTTTGAAAACAAACTTATGGTTACCATGGGGGACAACTAGGAGGAGGGATGGATTGGGGGTTTGGGATTGGCCAACAGGGAACTGCTGTGTAGCATGGGGAACTCTACTCAATATTCTGTGATAATCTATATGGGAAACAAATCTGAAAAAGAATGCATGTGTGATTTTATATAACAGAATCACTTTCTTGTACAATAGAAATTATCACAACATTGTAAATCAAATATACTTCAATAAAACTTAAACATATGATAACACTGGAGTTCCTATTAGGACTTCACTATCTGACTACAGTTGGC
The DNA here is from genome assembly GCF_054392235.1 of Sus scrofa. Taxonomy (NCBI): domain Eukaryota; kingdom Metazoa; phylum Chordata; class Mammalia; order Artiodactyla; family Suidae; genus Sus; species Sus scrofa. Next base: position 66,005,725 of record NC_139393.1, on the reverse strand, counting down.
CTTTAAGTCTGGAATGTTGAGGATCAGCAGAAAAGTTTAAAGAAAAGTCATATGAATAGAGAGAAATTTATGGTTTATGCACACCAATATTATCTAATAATGAAGATAATAATGAATTATATCAGAATGAGACCACTGGCACTGAGTAGTAAAAGACTAATTTACAAATGACAATTAAGTTTTTGGTACATGATCTTGTAAATCTGGGTAAGTTATCTTGCAGATATGAGTACTATCCTTAGAGTGGATGCCAGTCAGCAAATGGAGGGAGAGGGGATAATGCAGAACATTTATAGTCGTAATACCAAAGAGTGAGCAAAACTACCTTGTGCCTTTAGAGATAAGCCAAGTGGGGAAGAAGTTTTCACAATAAATTAAAATACACATGTTCTGTCCATGGATACTGTGTTTGTGCAAGCCTCTCCTTGTTAGTGATATTATAAGAGAAAAACATACACATAATTAAATTAGAGGGCAAATAGGGGAGGTGCGGTTCTTTGTTCAGTTTTCCCACTCCTTCAGTAACAGAGTAAAATCTTTCCAACTTACAATTAAATGGATATAATGAATATGGTTGTTTCCCCCAAATAACTGCCCAGAGATAGATATGCTTAACCTTTTTGGGATTCCTTAGGACAGGAAATTATGTCATTACTAGTTTTGTTTTTATGTATTCAGGTACCAATGACTCTGAAGTTCTTTTAAATGTGAAATTCATTTAATTTCATGTTGCTTAATGATGCATTTTCTCTCTCATCTCTTTTGTGGCCCCTTATGCTGAAAAAGATATCTGTGTACACAAATTACAGCCATAGTCTGCACTATGACTCTTTTTGTTTTGGAAGTATGAAATTTAGTCTAGTCTACTGATAATACTCAAACATTACAACCTCTTTTTAAAACTCTGGTATCAAAAATACTTTTCATACATGACATGAGTGGGAAATGTATGTATTTTCTACCCTAGCATAATCATATAGCAAGATATTTTGCCCAAAATAGTTCTAAATGTTTTTGATTAACCTACACTTAAGTTAGGAACAGAAGTAATATAACATGAATGTAAAAAAAATTAATAACCTACATATAGACTACTTGCTAGCAATTTATATGTCTATACATAAATATAATATGCAATATGTTTCACTCTGAAATTCTGTTTAGAGTATAACTCTATGTTTGAATGAGCCAATTACCTTTAATATGGAAACGTGTCAGTTTCTCTTGTCTACTGGATTAAACATATAAAAATATTACTTTTAGGTAAACAAAATATGAGGAAAAGAATGCATAAAACTAATTTTATATTGCCTCAAGATATTTAATATGTACTTGGCCTCTAGCAATAAATGATTTTTAAGAATACCAAGCTATGACTCAAAAATTTATTATTTTAAAAGGTCTCTAATATAGTACAAATATGTGAAAAGTAACAAATTATAGTAAATTTCAGTCAAAATTTTTGACTGATTATTTGCAACTTAACTTTGGTAAATTGTGTGCAACTTAACTTTGTTAATTTTTTTAATGTATGTTACTGTTTTCCTCATATCGAGTACAGTGGTTAGATGATATTTTCTATAATAGGAACTGCCCAAGTTCAAATCAAGTTCCCTTCACTTACTAGCCTTTGGCATGCATCAATTACTATGTTATAACACCAGTTTTCTTACCTAAACTTTAAGTATAATTATAATAGATAACTTATCAAATTTGTAAAAGCAGTAAGATACTGTTTTTTAATAGTGTTTGATCTATGGCAATTTACGCCACAGTTTTTATCATTGTTAGCTTCTGGTTCAAGGGCAAACGACAAATAATCTGGCAACAGCAGGCCAGATTTTCAGCATTTGCGCCTGTTTTCTGAGCTCGGATTTCCCCAGAATGATCCAAAGAAGTTCATGTGACACATAACACATAGAACAGATTGTGTTACAGAAGATCCTCCAGTTTATGTAAATTGAATCATTTTCAGTGTAAACACGGTTTATACTTGCTTCTGAGAGAGACATTATCTTTACTTCAAAATAGACAGAACTGCCTTATTCCAGAATAAGACACTGTCTGTTTTTCAAGACTGCTACCTGTACAAATATCATTGCAAAGAGAGACTGAGGCAGTCACCAGTGCCTTTTTTCACAAGAGATCCTCTTTGTTTGAAATCAAGAGCAATATCTCCTGCAGATGGTAAATCTTGGAGGAATGCACATGGTTAGCAATTATATTGGTCATATACAAGCAGTCTCATGGGGCTTTCAGTGGGTAATCACAGGAATGAACATTCTTTTTCTCTAAGCTTTGAGATAGCTTAATGAACTGGGATCCTGCGTTGCTATGGCTGTGGTGTAGGCCAGCAGCTGTAACTCAGATTCGACTCCTATCCTGGGAACCTCCACATACCGTGGGTGCACCCCCCACTTCCCCAAAAAAAGATTTAGAATGGTGAATTCTCAAACAATATTTCTTCTAAGGTAAATAACCCACCACTACCAATACACAAAAATGAGAAAGAAAAATAACATTACATGGATTTACCATTTTTCTTATGAATGTCATAGCAAGAGTCTCATTGGAAGTCATAGCTGGCAACTGAAAATATGTTACTTATAACAGATGGTTGAATAAGTTGTTAATTTTTAACTTAATTAGTCAAATGGATGTATCCTAAATTTGACAAGAGAAAGTAATTCAGAGACTCTACTGGATCAGAAGATATAATGTGGACTTATGAAAGAAACAAATACACAGTTGTGTAATTTTTGTACCTCATAAAAGTTTTATCTTGCCTACAGTGGTTTTCAACATGGTTTTAAATTTATGTATACCCAAGGAAGAGGGTATCTGTCTACAACTGTTAAAGTTTCTGGATATTAGTTAACCAGCTAACAATTTAGCTTGCTACAGTTTTTTTGTTTTTTTTTTTTTTGTTTTTATTTTAATGGCTGCACTCACGGCATATGGAGGTTCCCAGGCTAGTGATTGAATTAGAGCTACAGCTGCCAGCCTACACCACAGCCACAGCAACGCAGGATCTGAGCTGTGTCTGTAACCTACACCACAGCTAGCAGCAATGCTGGATCCTTAACCCACTGAGCAAGGCCAGGGATCAAAACTACAACCTCATGGTTCCTAGTCAGATTCCTTTCTGCTGAGCCACAATGAGAACTCCCTCACTTGCTACAGTTTTATAAATTCTGGAACGGGACATGAGATTCATGGGTCTGGGATAAATTACAATTTGTTTCTCATAATATAGCAGTAGTCAGAATATCTGTATTATCTTGGGCCAGTTGTCTAAGCTCTAATACTCACAGGGGGACACAAAAAGAGAGTCAGGTGACAACCACACACACATTGGATTAAGTTACAGGAAATGAACCCCAAGTTTAGGAAACGCTGATCTTTTTAATGGGTGTCAAACAAATCTAAGTAACTTTCTTCCCTGGAAGAAATATTTTCTTTATTATACAACAGAACAAACAATCTGCCTATTGCTCCCTAGGAGGAAATTGTCACCAATTTTAGCATAAAAAAACAATCTTAAGAATTTGGTCCATGATAAATAGTTACTTATGGTTCTACTTTCAAGAGAGACAGAAACATGAGAGACCCATGGATAATTAGCTCCACAAAATGTCAAGGATCAAGACATAATGTTGCTATGAGTGGATTTAACAGCACGTATTCCTAATGGTCCTCTGAGATAGTATATAATTTCATCACGAGTTAACTTAAATAGGACTGTGAATGTGGCTCCCTTACAAAGTGGCAAAGACAGTCATGTGTTTTTTTTTTTTTTTTAAACCTGTCAAATCTTGTGCAGATATTAACTCTATAGAGTTGGAGAGCTGGTTATGGAGAGAAAGGTCTGTAGGGGTCAAAACTAGTAATAAACACAAACAAGATAATAGCAGAAAGATAGCAGAAGAAATTTTAAGTGAACTTGAAGTGATTTAGGGCACTAAATTCTAAGTCATCTCTCTCAAGTCTAGTGCTGACCAATGGCCAGTACTGAGAGAGAGATTGACTTGCATCTCTGAGGAAAAAAAGACTGTATTCCTACTAATCCATAAACTTTAAAGACTCCTTGGATAATCCAGTGGAAACAAGTAACACATCATTCCCTGGTGGCTCAATTTATAGGTAGTCAACTATGGCTATCATTTAGCATACAGTTTATAAGATGTTGTTCATTCTGTTTATTTTCCTCATGCCCAGAGAGAATTACTACGAATAAATAGGTTAAGACAAAAAAAGGCTAAATGACAAGTTTATGCAATCTTTGTGGACATAAATTAAGATGACATATTGCTAAGACAGCATCCTGTGTGCGATATAAAACAGATTATGGCTATCTGCTCAGTTACATCACAGCTTCACACACTCCCTGAAATGTGGATGTGAACAGAATTCATTTAAGGAAATGAGATATGGAACCCAGTCATGCTGAGTGAATCTGAGTGCCACTTAGTGGCCTGAATATTGCAGAATATTCACTTTTGGAAGGACACAAAGGACATTAACATAAATTCTATGGCACATGAAGAGAGAAGTACATTTAGGAGAATATATTAAACTGAGGGTCTTAATGAATACATATTTCTGGGTGCAGTACATTTCCCCAATGGCAAGGTCTTCATTAACATTTAATGGCAATGACATATATATGGTGGCTTGATCAGAATTAGCCCCAAATGCCAATTTTTTTTAGAAGCTTAAAAACGAGTCTTGGAGTACTGGGTGGAGTCAAGCAAAGTAATGGCCCTAGAGGTTTGACATCAAGATAAAAGAAACAAATGAAAAGACTTGATAAGCAAATAACAAAAGACTAAAAAAATGGACACAATTCTAGTATACATCTGCAGGAGTACACGTCATGACAAGCTTCATAGTCAAAGAACACCCTTGACTCTAACCAGTTTGTCCTATAATTACTCCATTTCTGTTATTAAAATAGTGTTTCTTGAATGACAGGGTAAAATGATAAAATTATAATTCAAAAAAAAGAGAGAAAATAAAAGTATCCTATGCAGACTAAATAAACAAATAAATAGTCTTAGGGAGGGGAAACTCCAACTCAAGTCATTTTTTTTACTGTCTGAAACAACTCCCTGGATCTAATTTAAGAATATTTACAATCTTGATTAGTTCAAGTATATAATATGAAACATTTAATGACTAACCAAGGAAAATTCAGTGACCATCCAAAGAGAAAATCAATGAAGAAACATTGGACTTGAATAACACTTTAGAGCAAATGGACCAAGAGACATGTACAAAAGATTCCCTCAGAATATGCATTCTTCTGAAGTGTACATGGGACATTCTCCAGTATAGATCATATTTTTAGCCACAAAACAAGTTTTAACAAATTTAATAGGGTTGAAATCATATCAACAAACAGTAAACAGAGCCTAATTCCTATTCAGATAAACATAAAGCCTCACAGTTTACCCAATACATCATGTGCAGGTTTAAATAAAAAAATTACAAGATATAGTGAAATCACAAGATATAGTGAAAGAAAAAAAAAAACAGTTTAAAGAGACAGAGTAATCGTCAGAACTGGATTCAGATATGACAAAGTTTGAGAAACTTCAGACTAGGAATTTAAAAAACTATGGGGTGTTTCTCTTGCGGCTCAGCAGTTTACAAACTGACTAGTACCCCTGAGGATGTGGGTTTAATCCCTGGCTCAGCTCAGTGAGTTAAGGACCCAGCATTGCCATGAACTGTGGTGTAGGTCGCAGATGTGGCTTGGATCCCACATTGTTGTGGCTGTGGCATAGGCCGACAGCTACAGCTCTGATTTGACCCCCTCCTGCCAACTTCCATATGCCACAGGTGTGATTCTAAAAAGCAAAAGTAAAATAAAATAAAATAAACTATGAGTAATATGCTAAGATATCTAATGAAAAAAGTGGAAAACATGCAAGAACAGATATGCACTGCAAGCAGAGACAGAAACTCAAAGACTCAAAAAGAAATGCTAGAAATAAAAAATATTAACAGAAGTGAAGCATGCTTTGGCTAGGCTCATGAACAAACTAGACACAAATGAAGAATCAATGAGCCTAAAGATATGTCAACAGAAATTTACCAAACTGAAAAGCAAAGAGGAAAAGAAGAATTGAAAAAAAAAAAAAGAAGAACACAATATCCAAGAAATGTGGGACAGTTATCAAAAGTTTAATATACATGTAATTGAAATAGCAGGAGAAAAGAGAAAACAACTTAAGAAATATTTTAAGTAATAATGACAGAATTTTCCAAAATTAATGACAGACACCAAACTGTAGAACAAGAAGCTAAGGGAGTACCAAACAGAATACCAAAAAATCTGCAATAAAACTATCATATCAAAAAGGTCAAGAAAAAAAGGGCCAATAAGCACAGTGTACAAAATCATTAGTCATTAGGTAAATGCAAATAAACACCATGATGAGATACCACTTTACACCCATTAAGATGTCTATAATCAATAAGACAGATAATAAATGGTGAAAATGGGCAGATAGTAGAACCCTCATTCGTTGCCCATAGAAGAATAAAATGGGGTAGTCATTATTTGCTTATGTATTACTATTATTTTTTGTCTTTTTTGTCTTTTCTAGGGGGCCACTCCTGCGGGACACGGAGGTTCCCAGGCTAGGGGTCTAATTGGAGCTGTAGCCGCGGGCCTACACCAGGGCCACAGCAATGTGAGATCTGAGCTGGGTCTGTGACCTATACCACAGCTCACGGCAATGCTGGATCCTTAACCCACTGAGCAAGAGCAGGGACCGAACCCGCGACAGTGGGTTAACGATCCGGCGTTGCCGTGAGCTATGGTGTAGGTTGCAGACACAGCTCGGATCCCGCGTTGCTGTGGCTCTGGCGTAGGCGGGTGGCTACAGCTCCGAATCAATCCCTAGCCTGGGAACCTCCATATGCCGCGGGAGCGGCCCAAGAAATAGCAACAACAACAACAACAACAAAAAGACAAAAAAAAAAAAAAAAAAAAAAAAAGAAGAAAATATTATGGCCTATACTATCTTGACCTCACCATATATCTTTCAAATTCCTTTACACAAAAATACATTTTAAACATGTAATATAAAAATGTTTTATGAGAGAAATTTGAATTCAAGAATGGTGATGGAATTCAAAATGGTCATAGAATATTTATTTTAATCTAATTAGATTATGCTATCTAATTTGTGGATAAAATTCCTATCTTCAAGTGTACTATGTAATTTACATTTAATGTTTTAAATGTTTGTTTTATTCCTAGTATGAATGGAATAGTGTTCTAAAAATATCAGATTATCTTTATAATTATTATTGGTATTCAAGTATTTGGATTCATCTTGTATTTAGCTACTCCCTTACTTATTTCACAACTGTCACTATTTCATAGATCATATTCTTATAAGATTATATAGTGCAAACTATTCTCAGTAGCGATAACTTTTTGTTTGTTATATTTACTGCTTAGTACTTTTCCATATAATCCTGGTTTCTAAATTTGGGTCTTCTTAATTTTTCTATTTCATAACTTTCCCCATCTTGCTTCTATTTTACTGACTTTCTTTCACCTTCAACACTGTTAAGCCTCATCCCTCAAGATTAGTAAATCATGACACCTTTCCTGGCAGAGTTGAGTTCACAATGTTACTACACATGAATTCCAGGAATAAGGTTATGCACAGACTTTTATTACGAAAGCAAAAGCTAGGTATGTTGTTAAAATTGGGACACATCATGTGATGTTAGGATAGTTCTCTAGAAGAGCTTTTGTTTTTGTTTTTTAAAGTTCAGAGAGAGAAAGTATGAGACCAGGTGTGAGGATTTACATTAGTTCACATAAATTTACCTACAGAGGACAATGGCAGTGAAGAGGCTGTCTCCCAAAACATACTTAAATATCAATCCAAAAATGTGTTTACTTCATAAAAATTTCAAGCCCAAACTTGTTTTCTAATTTCTCTTCTTTAAATACTTGATTCTTTTACATAGAATCAAATCATGTGTTATTTTTCACACCTGTTACCTACCCCTCCCCCATCAAAGTCTCTTTAACTGGTTTTAGTCTTTTTTTTACTCCTCTCAGCATTATTTCCAAATATCTAGAAGAATGCCTGACACACATTTGATTGTTTTTTTTTTTTTTTTTGCTTTGCTGAACACAATTTTGGGGATTGTTAATCCATTTGCCTATGATGCACACAGATTCTGGTCCCCAAGAAGAAAGAAGTTGGTAGGAACAAAGATGCGAGTATGGGCTAGAATAGTAGAATACACGTTGGTGGTAGAAGAAAGCTCTCGTAAGCACACTATCTGCTCAGAAGGGCAAGCAGGCTGGTTATATTATCTAGGAACTAAGCAGGGCCACTATTTTACATTCCGTTGAAACATTCATAAATGTGATAGTTGTTTAAAGAGGAATACAATTTCTTAAGAACATTACTAATATCCCATGTGTGGCCTGTGGATGAAATGACCCCCAGTTTCCCTGGAAGAGAGGTAGCCTGCAGACCGCTGAGCTTTAATGAAGATAAGATAAGAGGGTCTGGCCTGTGGAAAAGTGCCTACTGAAAGAAATATTCATGTTGAGTCATACATGGAAAAAAAAAAAAAAAAAAAAAGGAGATGTGAGGAGAAAAATGATAAACATAAACAAGGAATAAGGATTTTACAATAGGATTCTATCTTCGGCTATGACTATATTTCTGAGTTCAGTAGCACTATCTCACAAATATCCACTCTGTTGGAAATTAAATATCACAAATATCCACTACCTCACAAATATCTGCTCTGTTGGAAATTAAAATGTTCTACTTAACAAATGCATATCTAAAATGAAATTTTGTGTAATACAATTTTAACATGATTACTATATATTAAATAATAGATTTTTATTAGATATCAAATAAGAAAAAATTAATAACAATTTGAGAATACTTTTTTTTCAGAAAAATATTATCTATTTTTCAGTATCTACATCCCTGAAAAATGATGCTTTGAAATAGCCATTGAGCTGAGAGGTTAAACACAATTAGGTAAATAGATGTTTAAACAGATAGATATTTCATTTTGTTTTGTTTAGTTTAGTTGGTTTTGTTTAAAATGTATCAGGTGTAATTTCCCATTTTTTTTAAAGTAGCCAGATTTCACTTTATGATACTTTTCCCTAGGATAAAGAGTCTTTCTTCTGTTATCATCTCTACCCAGAAATCATTTATAAGACAAAAAATAAACACACAAGCTCTATCTTGAATACTCAACAGTTCTTTCTGACTTATTTAAATATTCAGTAGTGTTAAATAACTTTTCTTTATACCCTAATTGGAATTGGCTGGGCATTTATAAAATTCTAATTGTTCACTATTATTTTCAGGGTCTTCAGTTTTGTTTTTGTTTTGTTTTTTAATGTTCAAAGATCCCTGTCAAATTCTACATTCATCTTCCAATTCAGATCACCTATGGCCACAAGTATATAAGACCCAAGGACTTTGGTTATCTCCTGTAGTTTTATACAAAATTGCTTTTGTTGCTACAAAATAGGAAAGAGAATATAAGTTCTGTCATTTTGGTAAGCTAAACACTGAAAGATAAGATTACAGTGCTTGAGGAGATTTTTGTCTTGTAACTAGTCACTGCCAAAATGAACTCTCACAGTGTGTTGCCTCAAGAAAATAAAAATTCTATCTTAGAAAATAGACACTTTGGTATATGCAATGATAGGGAGGGCTGCCTTGGGAAAGGAGACAACCATGAAGTCACTCAGGGGATACGAGTTAATGGAATATGCTTTCTTCCCACTTTGGGTCCTGGAAAATTTCCTGCGATATTCTGTTACAGGAATTAAAGTTTTGAACAAAGTTTTAAGCCAGTTCATTCATGTAGGGAATTGGCCTCGCCCTTCTCTGGGGATCATGCAGGGTGGAACCAAATCCAGGGAGCTATGAATATGTCTGACTGTGAGGGTTCTGGGTAACTTGGAGCAGCTTATTAGTGTGGACAAAGAATGCTCCCTGCCATTTCAATAAACTAAGAATGTTGCCTGCCATCAATAGACAATGAATGTTGCCCCAGCATAAAGCCATCAGCCAGTACAGTGGATCCTATGGTGTGTCCTGAGGGAAGTTCAGGATAGAAAAAAATAGGATATGGCCCTAGATAGTTAAGATTCATATCAAAGGAATAATTTCAATGAGCCCAGACTCCTGCATTCTTTCATTCACAGAAATGCACTAAAATCATTAACTCATAAAGTCTATATGTTAGATTATTAGTAATCTTTTGATGTTAAGCTGCATTGTGTGTGTGCGCGTGTGTGTGTGTGTGTGTGTGTGTAAAAACTTCTATATACCCCACCACCACCCCCTAACCTTTTTGGAACAGTTCCTCAGAGCTGTCTGAGAGACTGTGTGCTGGGTTATAGTCTGCAGTAAAGTTCCCAAATAAAACATGATATGCAACTTTTAGGTTGTACCTTTTTTTTTTTTTTCAGTTGATGTTGGCATACATGTTTGAATCCTACTAATGCTAAATTCTATATATAAAAAAAGAAAAAATAAAGTTCTAAATATAGGAGTTTCTACTGTGGCACAGTGAGTTAATGATCCAGCTTATCTCTGTGGAGGCACTGTTTCAAACCCCATGCAGTGGGTTAAGGATCTGGTGTTGCTGCAGCTCCCCCTAGAATTTGGTCCCTGGCCCAAGAGCTCCCATATGCTGCATGGGCAACTGAAAAAAAAAAAAAAAAGAAAGAAAGAAAAAGAGAAAATGAAGTCTTTCTTCAAAAAAAATTTTTCTCTGTTAAAATAAAAAAATTCTAAATATAGCCTATGGTGCTACTGAATACCATGTGGGGAAAGGAACAAACACTATAGGTCTTTTGGTGAAATACAGTAAAATTAAGTCAAATTGTTGCAAATGAAAAAGCAACTACCTAAGCTCAAAAAAAAAAAAAAAAAAACACCTAGAAAAGTTTTGTGAAAGCTTTACAAAACATAAACACTTTTTTCCACTTAGGAAGGTTTTGTGAAGGAATGCGAACATCTGTCACATTAAAAATAAACTGGATTTGTGTGTATATGTATAACTGCATCACTTTGTTGTATAGCAGAAATTATCACAACATTGTAAATGAACTAGACCTCAATAAAACTTTAAAAAATAAACTTGATTTGATTGTTTTGGTATTAATCATATTTTACTATAAGGGAAAGAATTAATGTTTTCATTATCTCTTGTACAAGTATGCTATTGCTGCCAGAACAAATTATCACTAATTTAGTTGCTTAGAAACAATAGAAATTTATTGTCTTATGAGTCTGTAGGTCCAAAGTTCAACTTGGATTTCTCTAAGCTAAAATTAACGTACCGCCAGGGATTTGTTTCCTTCTGGAGGTTCTGGGGGGGTAGTATCTGTTTTCTCTTCTTTTGTTTTGTTTTGTTTTTGGTTTGTTTTGGCTTCTGGAAGTCATCTGTATTCCTTGGATAACTGCAAGTTCATCCTTTGTCCTCAAAACCAGTAATATTGCATATGTATAACTCTTATTCCAAAGACACATCTCTCAGTCACTGACCCCAGCAGAGAATGATTTTCTGCTTTTTTGGACTATCATTATAGGGCACATCCAGATAATCCTGAATAATCTCTCCCACTCAAAATCTATAACAGCAATTATATTTGCAAAGTCCCTTTTAGCACATGAAGTTACATACAATTAGGTTCCAGTGATTAAGGTGGGGACAATTTGGAAGAGGAAGGAAGAAATTATTTTGCCACCACATCTCAGAATATCATCTATAGGAAACTTAGTTCTTAATATCAAAAATTGGTGATGTGTCTTAAATTGCTTCAAATATATCTAGAATTATATGAAACATTTCTATTAAAGTCTTCTTCCATGTCCACAACCTCCATTTTAATTAACAAAACAAAAAAAAATGAAATACACTATAAAAGGATCCCCTGATGAGCTTTCTTTAAAAAGATATATCTAAGTCTAAACACCAAAACAGCATGAGTCTCAGGAATAAAGAGATATTTCACTAATATGACCCCTTAATTCTAGAGAGGTAAAGGTATTAATTTTCTATAGAAGAACGTAAGCAAAAACCAGACAAAGTTTAATTGCTTTAGTAAACTAGCTTAAGGGATTAGGATTCCAAAAAAAACAAAAAACAAAAAAACCCCAGTCACAAAAGCAAGTCCACATTCACCGTGATATAAGAGCTAATATTATGGTTTGATGTTATGCATTGCCTTGACATCTGGTAAAATCACAAGCGGCTTGAATGGCCTCCCTGTAAGTTTCCCCCCACTCTGCTCCCACACAGAAGGTTTCCTAATCAAACCATCCTCCTCTTCTAGACCAGGTGCAGTTCCTGTTCATCCCTGAGTAGTGGGCTTCAGTTCCCTGCCACCCTATGGAATTATCCAGACAAGTCAATCACATCCTCCCATGGAAGCCAAGGGGCCTTGCCCTCTTACCCTCTGGTTGTTCACTCTGTTCCTGAATGCAACCCCTGCATGATCTTGAATGGTATGGTCCTTTCCTGAGCAGTGTATGTGATTAACAAGCTGTCACTTTCATCCATCCAGTGTTGTGTTTCATATGTCCAGCCATCTCCTAACCCTAGGGTACTCTCAATTGCTTTGCCACCTTAATTACATCTACAAAAATCTTTCCCTTTTGCCAGTGTAAGTAAGCTGACCACAGGAGTGATCCCCATGCTATTCACAGTCCCACTGATGCTCAAGGAAGAAGACACAGCAGGGTGTGTGCACCAGGTGGGGGAACATAGTGACCTTAGAATTCTGCCTTCTAGATCTCATGACAAGCTCTTGTCCATATGATTGACTGTTTTCCTCAGCATCAGCAGCAGTCTGTTTTCTGGGGATAAAATTTATTTGCATTACGCTTTACTCTAGTTCTATACAAAATGTCTAGAATACAAAAACAAAGCAAAGCAAAATAGAAGGTCACTTTCCATCAGCCTCTACATGGAGTAAAACAAGAACCACAGCAGCTGCCAACCCTCAACACCCCCTGATCAGAGCTCAGGATGGAGACCAGGAGTGAAGCACTCTGTTCTGGGAAAACTGGAAGAACAGGTCTTCAGATAGTTAGATATTTTTAGGAGAATATTTTATGAGCCCAATTCATGCATCTCCTCACATCAGGAAAAATGCTAAAATCCTTCAGTGATAACTGATACCTGTGACTAGTGGTAACCTTCACAAGACCAGCAGCAAACTTCTGTAAAATGTGTGCCTGGCTGCGTGCACCTCCCCCTTCACCTTTATCACTTATATCTTGATATTCCCTCTTTCCTCTTGGGGCAGCATTTCAGAGCTATCTGAAATACTGCCTGCTGGGCTGTAGTTAAGTGGATAAAACAAAAAATGCCATGGTAATCTGTGAGAAGAGCCACTCCCACAGGTAGGGCAGAGAGCCCTGAAGGAAGTCAATAAAGGAGATAAATAATATAGAAGTTGAGATTAACAGACAATAACTTTAAAATAACATTGTTAAATACCTTAAAAGAGCAACTGGGAAAAAACTGGATGATGTGCAAGAACTAACAGGGAATTTCAGAAGAGAAATGGAAAGTATAAAAAGAACAAAAAATAAAACATCAAAATAAAGTGTCTTTTGCCTGGCAGTGTGAATCTAATGCTTACCTAAAACTTGGCCTAGAAAGATGCTATTCATCTTCTCCACCTCTACTATCACTTCCTTTCAAAGAGTTAAAATATTTAAAAGACTGAGTTACACATTTTCTGCACCAAAGAGTTGCTGTCAATAAATTCTAAGTGCAGGAGTTCCCATCATGGCTCAGCAGTAACAAACCTGACTAGTATCCATGAGGTCACAGGTTCAACCCCTGGCCTTGCTCAGTGGGTTAAGGATCCGACATCGCCTCAGGCTGTGGTGTAGGTTGCAGACGTGGCTCAAATCTGGCATTGCTGTGGCTGAGGTATAGGCTGGCGGCTGCAGATCTGATTAGACCCCCAGCCTGGGAACCTACATATGCTGTGGGTGTGGCCCTAACAAGACAAAAATCAAATAATAATAATAATGATAAAACTCTAAGTGTTTGTGGAATGCATTCTTAAAATTACTTCCATTGTCAAGAACTGAATATTCTATTTTCCATCTCAAATTATATTCCTTCCCCCCACCACTTTCTTCATCCAAGCTCACCAAATAGGGTTACAAAATGAGTTCCATATAATAGCAAATATTCCATTGGCAATAATTTGTCACAACTTTAAGAATGAAATCTATTTCCCACATTCTGAAAAATTTCCTTAACATTCTGTTACTGTAGAAAAATAAATCTCAATGATATAGTTGTCTAACTTTGTAAATAAAATTTAGTTAGGTGTTATCTCCCCGTTCGTATGTCACCCAGCCCATACATGTGAGTGTTCCTTATATAACTGATTCAAGTCTACCATATTCTATCTACTACAACACCTACTATCTCACCCCAAATTTTCAAAGTGGAAGTCTCCAACTCAAAGGCTCTCTAGTATCATACTTCCCAACATGGCAATGAGTCACAGAATAAATTAAACTATTGCACCATGAGCCCCACCTCTACAAAATTTACAAAACATGAACAGAAGTAAGCATGAAATATAACCATTTCTGCAGTTTACACCCTAAATATAAATTTCTTACACATTACTATCCCCAAATGAAATTGACAATTCAAAAAACTCAGAACTTACCACATAGTCTCTGAATACTTCTGCTGCCAACTGAGTTTTAATATTCTCTGGGAAAAGAATGTAGACAGAAAATAAAATTAAAGAAGAAAAGAGGAAAAACCCTTTGTTTCAGTTCACTGAGTTGTGAGCTCATTCACAGCAGTTTTCAGAATCTGACATCTGTAATGTTATTTAGAGGGCAATTTCTCCTATTCAGAGTTAAGTTTGTTATCATGTGAGTGCCTCCAAATGAAAAAAAAAATTATAGTAGGAGTTCCCATCGTGACTCAATGGTTAATGAACCTGACTAGGATTCATGAGGATGCACATTCCATCCCTGACCTTGCTCAGTGGGTTAAGGATCTGGTGTTGCCGTGAGCTGCAGTATAGGTCGCAGATGTGGTTCAGATCCAGTGCTGCTGCGGCTGTGGCGTAGGCTAGTGGCTATAGCTCTGATTTGACCCCTAGCCTGGGAATCTCCATATGCTGCAATGTGCAGACCTAAAAAAAAGACAAAAAAAAAAAAAAGAAAAAAAAAGACAAAAAAGAAAAAATAATTATACAGTAACAAAACCCAGGCTATTATAATCTTATCCCACTGTGGGATGTGCTTTCTCTGAGAAGTAATAAGGTGTCTGCTATGATAAAGAGAATCTATGAGTTATATATTTACCTAAATATTTTATCCACATTATAGTCTCATAACTGAGTTAAAATGTGAGATATCAAATGAAGAAAATATAGCATGGAGATGTTAAGCAACTTTCCTAAGACCATACAACTAGTAGGTGGAGTCAAGACACGCTGTGGCTCTACAGGTTGCATTTCTGACCATCCATCTGTTGCCTCTCAACAGGGCCCTCCTCTCTGTGGTTAAGTGATATGAAAGTGCTTGACTCTGGCCCATCTTTGGAGAGCTTATGAAAGGAGACAGCAAAGATTTTCCCATTCAGAAGGAGTTCTACATTTACAAAATGGTTTACTCCATTTCACAAATATTTCTTAAGCGCCTACTCTGTGCCAGGCACTGTTCTACTAGCATTGGGAATTACAACAGTAAACAACAACAACTACGAAGAAGAGCTTGTCTTTCATTAGGCAATAATATAGAAGAGATATGGACAACTATGCAAATAATACAATAAATTATCTAGTAGGATAGCATATAAAAATTCCTATGGGGGGGAATGATGGAAAAGAGGATCTAGGATTCTGAAAAAACTGTGAATTGTAACATGTAAGTGTGTGGTGGCGGGGGCAAAGGGTTCAAGCTAGGTCTCATTGATACGGTGATATGAGACCAAAAACTTCTACTATGTCTCCATTTACTATCTTGACCTCTTGCTGGCTTAGATCAGGGAGGCATACCTCTTATTTTTATCAGCAACCACAATAAAACGTGTCACAGTTAGAAGATACCTAGAGGGGAAAAAAAGAGAAGAGAATTTTAGTTCATTATATTCTTCCTGGCTATTCTACCACATTCTTACTGTGAAAAAAATAATATCTGAAATCAGCCAGAGAACTTCTCTACAGGCCATCTAGGAGTAAAAGGGTTAGTCATCACAGCTTGAGCCTGGTAAGTCAAAAGAATGTAAGAGTCCCCATCTTCTGTGTTAGAGTGCTTCCAGTGCAGAGAACTAATAATTTACAGAAATAACATCAGGAAGCAAGAGGTGAATGCTTTCCATAACGCTCTTCAAAGCAAGTATGTTTTCTCTTTATCATCACCTCAAGCTGAGTCATCGAAGGTACCATCCCATGCCTTTTACACACACACACAGACACACACACACACAGCACACATTTTACTTCCTCCAGACTATGTCATCACTTCTTGAACTGAGCATTATTATCAAGTAAAAAGAGAAAATCACTTTTTTTTTGGCCATGCCAATGGCATGTTGAAGTTCCCAGGCTTCCCAAGGACCGAACCTACTCCACAGCAGTGACCCAAGCTGCTGCAGTGACAACGCTAGATCCTTAACCTACTTCACCACAAGAGGACTCCAATACACAATTGTTTTTGTCTTTTTAGGGCTTCACCAGAGGTATATGGAGGTTCCGAAGCTAGGAGTGGAGTCGGAGCTGTAGCCTCTGGCCTACGCCACAGCCACAGCAAGTGCCAGATCTGAGTCACATCTGCAACATACACCACACTTCATGGCAATGCTGGATCCTTAACCCACTGAGCAAGGCCAGGGATCAAACCTGCATCCTCATGGATACCTGCCAGATTTGTTTCTGCTGAGCCATGATGGGAACTCCCACAATTATTTTTATCTTAAACATTTCAAAAAGTTTATTTATACCTGCAGTTATATAAATCTCTGTAAGTAAAAGTTACTGGACATAATATATTATGTATTCTTATCTGCATAACCAGAAAGTTTAGGTTACATATTAGCATAGAGTTGTTCCTAGTGGCTCAGCAGGTTAAAGATCTGGCATTGTCACTGCTGTGGCAGGGGTTTGTTCCCTGCACCAGGAGTTTATGCATGCTATGGGCATGGCCAAAAAGAAAAAAAATGAAAAAGAAGATGAGTGGAATTAGCATCCAATGTATCTTTATTTGCTATACAGAAACCTAAAGTTTAACATGCTACTGAATGTATATTGAATGAGGTAAGATCCACAGAAAATATTTCCACCTTTTTAATATACAAGTGTGATTGTTTTGCCTAATCATAAAAAACAGGGACTAGATTAGTTCTTAATCTGGGTTTAAACCACTAGACAGATTTGTTGAATGAGATGAATTCATCTCAGTTCAATTTGAATGAGGGACCAAGAAGCCTTTTTGGTAGTTAAAATTACCCCAGTGCAAAACAAGATAAATAAAATGATTTTGATCCTACAATAGTAAAATTTCAATATGCCAGTGGAGAGCTAATGTCACAGGTAGTGTGGTGTTCCAGATTCTCTGAAGAAGCAGGGAGCCTCAAGAATTCAAAGCAAATCTTGGCTGACATGATGGCAAAGGGATTTGGCAAACACCCACCAGCTCCCTTACAGACTTTAACTGTACACATATTTGAAAAACAACTGGGTAAAAGAGTTTGTTTCTTGGACTAGGGTAGCTTCAATACTGTGTTACTTTTGTTCTTAATATGAATTCTAACAGAGAATGCATGAGCAGATTTGTCAGGTCTATGCAATAATAAAAAATAAAGTAATTCTGTCTCTCCTGAGAGAGAGAGAGAGAGGGTGTACACTCATGTGTGAGGAGATGGGGAGAGACAGCATTACAAATCAATTTGTTCATATTTGTTACTGAGTTTGTGAATATCAGAATGTCTTAGAAATACAAGAAGAAATTGGCAGTATTTTTATTTCATCGAATGGGAAGAAAATCATGTACCAGGGCCCCCATGTACATACTCCATATGTCACATCTCCTTATTGATTTAGAATTCTCTACATTATCAGCTCCCCAATAAAGACATGAAACCAAAACATCCTGCATTTCACTGACCTGAATTCATGGATACCTTGACATGAGATCAACCTGCACTCCCCCAAAAGGGAAAACCATTGTATCTCTCAGGATACACAGAATATTTAACACATTAGTTTTTTTCTTCAAGAAGCTAATTTGAAGAAATCTGCCATTGAAGTATGGATTTATAGAGTACTTCCGAATAAATGTAAAAGTGGGCATTAGTAATACTTTCATAATTATAATTTATTCCATTACTCATTATATTTTAATCCAAAAAAGGTTGTATAGATTTTCAATAATTTTTCTGGAAAAGGGTGTTTGTAAATATCATAATTTGTTTTAGACTTTTTGATATTAATTAAATAAAATGAAATATTTGCTAAATTCTTTTATTTACTTTAGTAACAATCAGAATTTAATTTCAAGCATCTAGGATAATTTAAAATATAAGATATGATTCAACATTAAAAAGCTATGCTAATCTTTCTTAAATTCCTGAAAAAAAATTTAATTATAAAAGAAACTGATATTTCTACAGAACCATTGATGTGATTAGAACCTGGAACAACCTTTTGCTAGACATGACAACTGTGATAATATGTATATGTATAATTCTATGAGTAATTTGACTTTTAGGAATTTATCCTGCAAATAAACTTTCACAAAAATGGGATTTTGTAGCATTTGTTTTTATAAATATGACAAAAACTTATGTATCAACATGGTACTAGATAATTGTGAATTTATATTCAAAAAAGAGTATTAGGCTGAAATTAAGAATACACATCATATACATACATACATAAATACATATTGAACAGGGAACATATCCAATATTTTAAAAAAATAATGTTGGGAGTTTACTTTTTCCCTCATATCTCATACTCTTGGAAGCTGGCTTTTAGTGCCACTTCTCTGATGAAATAATTTTTTACGAGTTAGCAATGTTGAAGAAAGTAGTTCATGTTGTCAGAGGATCTGAATTATCTATAAAAGATTTATTTTATTATATTTCATTTTACCTGTTTATTAGAAATGGCAAAAACCTTATCCAGGAGTTCCATGATTTTCTTCTTAATAACATATTTTTAGAGTGTGTCTCTGATTAACAGCCCATTGACTGTTTTTGTGTGTAAAACAAACACGCCTTCTGTAAAGTTAATGAGAGAAGGCTTTGATGGAATAAGCTAGATCAGTTTTACCTTTTCCCTTAAATAATCAAAAAAACTGTAAAAAATATTAAAACAATGCTTTTTAGATCATGCAAAATAGGTAAAACATGACTATAATCCCTATTAAAAGTTTTTGGTTCAACAGAATCATTTACCCTCATTTAACACATTTGAAGTATTTTTCAATTACATATATTTTACAAAATGATTTTCTTTTTAATAACAGTAAAATGATTTAATTAAAATGTAAATGTTTCATAATTTTTATTATTGTAAACTCTAAGTAATCTGCCATGTTCCAAGTTAACACTGTTTCCTAAATTCAGCATAATATTGTGCATTCTGAAATATTATTGGAAATAATAATTTATATAGTATATTAATAAATAGACTGATCTGACTTTTTTTGTCAAGGTAATCACTATTACACTGCTGGAGGAAATTAAAACCAACCTTGTCTCATTTTTGTCTCTTGACAATGGCGAGAGTATGCTAACTGCTTAGCATTCTCTTAGGAATTATTTTCTGTATATTGACTGAAGTTTCTAAGAGGTTATGTGGACATTGCTAAGCTAGTGATGAGACTAGTGTTAAGTCAGAAAGTTTCCATTTTCCCTTCAATAACCTTAAAATGCTGGAGTTCCTGTCGTGGCACAGTGGTAAATGAATCTGACTAGGAACCATGAGGTTGCAGGTTCAATCCCTGGCCTTGCTCAGTGGGTTAAGGATCCAGCGTTGCCGTGAGCTGTGGTGTAGGTCGCAGATGCGGCTGGGATCCTGTGTTGCTGTGGCTTTGGCATAGGTTGGCGGCTACAGCTCTGATTAGACCCCTAGCCTGGGAACCTCCCTATGCTGCGGGAGCAGCCCTAGAAAAGGCAAAAAGACAATAAATAAATGAATAAATAAAAAATAAAAATAAGAAATAACCTTAAAATGCCAATACCTGTTGTTCAATATATTGCAGAAGTATCCAGAGGTAATTCTTAAAATTTGATGAATCTCAAGTTTTTCATCATTCTTAACTGTTGTTAATGTATTGATGGAAAATGAGTCTTATTTCTAGCTTGATAATAATGCTGAAATTTAAAAAATGTTCTGAACTTTGCCTATTGCCTACAATTTTTTCAATTTAAATATAAATTCATGTGTCATAATCATATGCCATCTTTTTCTCACTCCCAAACTCAGCCTATGTAACACTGCATGTGCTATAATATAAAATAGCTATCCAAGATTATCTTGAATTGTTGTGTTCTGGATTGTAGACTATAGCTATTTTTAAAAAATCTGAGATGAAATAAATGATGAGTATATGGCTCATGTATAAAAATCTAATCATATTAATTTTCTATATGGACATTATTTCATATAGTAAAATTCAATGTCAGTGCTGCCCTTGCTAAGCTATATAGAGAAATACAAGCACTATAATTAACAATGAGTTTATTTTCTAGCATACTAGGCAGAAATGCAGCCCCCCATAGGAAGATAAAAATGGAAAAGCAAATTAAAATGGATTTGAGCCAATACATTGCTAGATCAATATCTGGCACTCATAGACCTGCTTAGCGAAGATTCTATAGCTATTCAGCAATCTTATTACTTCTACCAAATGATTAAATGCTACCCATGTATATTTACTGAGAAGGTAAAGAATAAAATCAGAAAGGATGTAGACTAACAGAAACTCTCAAAAATTGTTAATATTCGCATAACAAGAAACAACCCTGTAACAATCAGAATTATAATTAAACATTCTCTTAAAATACATACACAGTTTAATTAGAAGGACTTCCCAGGATTTTGTGTATGTGTGTGTGCCTATTTTTGCTATCTGAAAATTCATTTCTCTACTGCCCAATTATTCTGCAAATAGGTGGGAATGACAGCATCCTCAGTGTTAAGGGTATACTCTGATTGGCCTATAAAATTGGTCTATTATCTCATCCCACTCCCAAAGTGATTGGTTCAGCTCTCGACTACATATTCGACTATTACCTTCAGTGCACAGAATTCTCCTGTTCACAGTAAAGGCTCCAGATTATGTGTATGAAGAGTAACTTACCTTTCTAATAAATGTTTAGTGAAAGAAATTCTCCCTCCCTTCCTAATGGAAATTGGTGACATCACTGAATGGTGAAATAAAGCCTAGTTTGTAGTCTTCACTTTTTCTGAACTTGTCCATTATGTGAGAAAATAACTTCCCTTTGTTCTTTTAGCTGGTTAGTTGAAGCCAGGCCCTCTAACAAATGAGATTGAAAAATGTGTGTTCCATGTACTTGTTAGGTAACACTTGTTACAAGAAAATCATTCTGGATTCTAATAAATATTTTGGAATTCTACCATCTTTTCAAGGCCTCATTAAATACTGAAAATAATCACAGAAAAATGTGATGAGCTGCAATGTTTCAGACTGGATTATCTCAGAGCAGACAGAATAAATAAACACATTTATTGTGATTTTTCAAACTTTGAAGCATCTGGATGTTGCTTTTGGACCTCAGAGCTACAATGTTCTGAGGTGTTTCTACATATGACTCAGATGGGCACTTTCTTTTTTAATCATTTGACTTTAGGCAGATGTAACTTTGGAACAGTCTGCCTAATTAGATATAGCTGGATTCTCTATTCTGATTAAAGTTTGCATTCATTTCCATATTCATCTGTTGTTCATCTCCTTCACAGCTTTAAACAATTGTAAGATATTTAAATTATTGTCAGGTCTTAAATTCTTTAACATTTTAGCCAGACTCACTTTCTACTGCTCTATATTTATACTAAGTAAATACATAAGGTCTGACATTGAGTTTTATTTTATTTTATTTATTTATTTTTTGTTTTTTTAGGGCCACACCCACAGCTTATGGATATCCCCAGGCCAGACGTGGAACTGGAGCTACAGCCACTGGCCTACACCACAGCCACAGCAATGCAGGTTCCTAGCAGCATCTGAGACATACACCACAGCTCACAGCAATGCTAGATCCTTAACCCACTGAGCAAGGCCAGGGATCGAACTTGTGTCCTCATGGATGCTAATCAGATTTGTTTCCACTGAGCTACGACAGGAACTCCTGACATTGGATTTTAATAAAACTGTGCCATGGCATGGTTTTCTCAAAAAGAATGAGAATGTGGAAAATAATATGAGCAGTATTAATTATGGTGTAGATTTTTCAGAACTTTACACAAATCTATTGATTTCCCTCATTTGAGCTCCAAGCCATGAGTTCTGACATTATCTATAGGAAGTGTCAGAGTGGCAGCCAAGAAAAATGATTGGTAATTATTAGAATTTAACTCTTATATTGTTGAGCTAGCTATAAGAAAGGAATATTGTGAGAAGAATTACAATTAAGTTTCTGTCTGGATTTCAGAGACTAGATGGATATTTCTAAACCTAGAGAAAATGAGCTGGAAAAAAGGAACTGTAGAGAAGACAAGCTACTTAGACATCAGGGAAGGCCCCTGAAAGAGAGGCCAACCACCCAAGACAACCGTGTGTGTGTGTGTGTGTGTGTGTGTGTGTGTGTGTGTGTGTCTGAAAGTAAGCCAGAGACAGAGAGACGGAGATAAAGAAAGAGAATCTAGAATGATACATTCCCTAGCTCAAGCTAAAGCTAAGAATAACAGACTATGTTGTATAGGCCTAACAAGGCAGAAGCCCACATGTCTTTCCTCTGGTACAAAAGGCACAGAAGAGCATCTGAGAGGAATATGAAAGAGCTAGTCATTGGCCTACAAATACAAAAAACAACTTTTCAGCAGTGAAGAGGATATGGCTTTCACCATATAAAACAACAGATTTCAGAAATTTTCTGAATCTCTGGGTCTTGCCACACTTCCATGACAATATTCTTAGGGTGGTTCCCTATAAAATATATACATATTTTAATAATTAGATATAATATAATAATTAAGATATAAAATATATTAATAATTTATTAATATATAAAATAATTACATATATATATATATAAAATCTCCAGCCTTCACCTTAAACCAGCCTATGCAAAGAATGGATATAAAGAGGAAGGAAAAAGACAAAAATCAGTGTTCCAAAATTCAAAAACTCAGTCCTAAATTTCAATAATTGTAATATTATCACTAAACAACACAGAGGTGTCTGCTCATTAAACCATTTTGAAAGGAAATAAGGGAGATATGTTTGACTCTCTGCAGTGCCACTGATTTCTGACCCCGAAGCAGCAATAAAATGGATCATCTTATTTTTACCAGGTGTCCCAATCCCCATGTCGTCCTCTAAAAAGTCTATAAAAGGGGAGGTTGAATTAGATGGGATAAACTTATTGTTTAGTAATGGTTTCTTTACAGAGCAAAGGAGCTGCAGAAAAAAACTTCAGCTGGTGCAAAACTCCTAGTGTCTTAAAATGCCCTACTTTAAAAATGTCTGAAGACTAGGACTAGCCTAAAGGAAAGAGGTCACCTGTTTCATCAAACATGAATTCTGGTGGAGTTTCTAGGAAATTGCAAGGTTCACAGAAGCTTTTTGGAAGAGACTGGAGAAAGAGAGAGGGAAGCAACTGACATACATAAAACTCTAGAAAGGCAGTGGAAAGGTAATAAGCATAGGTAAGAAGAGACAGAAGAGCACATTAAGAGCAAGCACTCAGAGTTTGGTTTCCTGAGTTCAAGTCCTTATCCACTATGTGACCTTGAGCCAGTGACTTTCCTCCTCCTTTTTCATCTTTAACTGGGATAACAACAGTGACTACCTCTTATGTTGTTTTGTAATGACTGGTGAGATACCAGAGAAAATGATAGGACCGTGCTTGACACACAGAAGTGGGTGAAGATATTTATTATTAATATTTAAGTTAATGGGAATCAAAATCAGACTCTTTTTAAAAAACTTTGTGATTTACTGATAGTATATACCTGAACAATATAAAATTCCTAATCTTTATTTTCCCAGTTTGTAAAGTCTGAATAGTAACATAACACATTTCCTCAATGTCTGATACTTAAATTGAAAATGTAACATATGACTTGGAAATTGCATATAATCAGTATACCGTGAAACAAATTTTTCTCTTTAAGTTTTCTATATATGTATCAACATATTCAAAATGTATTTTTCCCTTTATATTAGGTTGAATGCATTAAAATTTTCTATTTCCTAAGTATATGCATTGTATATAATTTTGGTGGAGATTGAACAAGAAAAACATAAAAGGCTTCACTGAGTCTCTAAGACAGTACCTGACCTGCAGTAAGATCTCAAGCTCATGTTTGGGAAAAATAATGAAAGGAAAAAATTATGCAGATAAAGTAAAAAAAAGTTGTTAGTCTGCATTTATTGAAAATATTCCAAAAATAAATGAGTCATAGGCAGATTAACTTTTGAACAAGAAAGATCACATCAAAAAGTAATTAATTAGCATAAAAAGGAGATAAGCTCATATCCTATCTAGTTTGAGCTACGATTTTTGAATTAAACATATTTCAGGCAGAGTAAGAAACTACTTGTAGAAACTATTTCATTATACTATGCTCAAAAGTACAATGTCAATGATGGGTTTTCTTTCAGCATGTTAGTACTTAACTGTACTGGAGATATGTTATAATTGATTAAAAAATAATGGTTATATTCACAGCAGTTAATAATATTCAGAAAATTATTGAGGACTGGCTATTTTATAATGCATTTTCTCTATTAAGTTATTAGAATGTGAAGATTATAAGCTATCATTTAATAAAGATACTATTAACTTGGAAAATTTGCTATTGTGTACTGTATATGTTTTTTGTTTGTTTGTTTTTGATTATTTTTGTCTTTTTGCCTTTTCTATGGCTGCTCCCACGGCATATGGAGGTTCCCAGGCTAGGGGTCTAATTGGAGCTGTAGCCACCGGCCTACACCAGAGCCACAGCAACGCGGGATCTGAGCCACGTCTGCAACCTACACCATAGCTCACGGCAACACCAGATCCTTAACCCACTGAGCAAGGCCAGGGATCGAACCTGCAACTTCATGGTTCCTAGTCGGATTCGTTAACCACTGCACCACCACGGGAACTCCAAGTATACTATATATGTTAAGATATCCAATATTAAATTGTAATTCAATTTTTATGTATATCGAGTGTATGGGTGTATAGTTACAAGGGTGAGTATGTATTACAAACAAAAAATTACCAGTTATTGATGATACTGCCCTTTCTCTTCATTTCATCTCTATCATCTACCAAAATGCAGTTTGTTCCAGCTCATTTATTAACAGACTTGACACTTAGCTAGCAATCATTCTTTCCATTGCATATCTTGTCACAACTTTGACTACATTTCAATGTATAGATATATGATTCTTTCAATTTTCTACACTTTCAATTCCTTGTTTTTAATCGCTAGTAAATCATTTTTCCATTTACGCCAAGTTACACACTCCCATGATTCCTTGGGTCTTATTAGCAACTATATTTGTTACTGAAATCTGTGAGCCCCTGTGGCAAATGACTCGAACCAGAGGAGGGGGTCATGGAACATCTAATTTATAGCCAATCGGTCAGAGGCATCAATGACAACCTAGACTGGTGATTGATTTGACAGAGGTGGGGGCAGTCTTGTGGGACTAAACCCTTAATCTGTAGGATATGATGCTAACTCCAGGGAGACAGTGTCAGAAATAGGCTGAACTGTAGGACACCCAGTTACTGCCCTAGAAATGCTAGGTGTAGGGAACTCCCACACATTTTGCGATTAGAAGTACATAGCTGAAGTAGTGTTGCAGTAAGGATTGAGAGTTGAGAAAACACATAGGAGTTCTTTTTCTCTATATAGTCTAACAAACTATTTTCCAGTAGGGTTAAAATCTCAGACACCTAGAACTGTTGACCAGAATACAACAAAATAATAACTAACACGATCTCTTGGAACTGGAATGTAGGCCTCGAAATGTTAACCTATCTGTTTTAACTACTCTTCATATGTATATGAAGAAAAAATGTATACATATATATGTACATAATATATACACACATACATATGTACATAATATATACACACATACATATATATGTACATAATATACATACACATTAGAATAACAAAATATTGCTTGATTTTGAAGGTAGAAATGGTTGTAGTAAGGAACACAATTTTTTTTGTCATTAGAAATATCACAGGGGCTTTATTTCCTAATTTAAAATTTGAAATAATTTTAATTACATATTATAATCATTTAGATTTCATTCACAAAGAATGTTTGCCTTAAATATTGCCTTGGAACTAAGAGGAATTAATTAAAAAGCAGAATAGGCAAACAATTTTACTTCCCAAAAAATGAACATCATTTTCTTTAATAATTAGAGGAAATATTTTCAACTTATCAGTGCTCACTGAGCTGAGGATGTATATCATTAACAATAATAAAATAGATAATTCTGTACAATGAATGGCCAGTTGCATGACATTTATAGAATAAGGAACATTTTAAAGTAATATTTCCTGGCATGAATATCAGTTTAGAAGAATGTTAGCCAAGCAAGTTTAGATAACCTGAGTGGTGGTGAGGTGGAACTGCGTTTATGTTCATACCTCTTCATCTATTTGTAAGTGTGCTGGGTAGTAGTGTACAGAGGCTGAAGTTTCCTTTTATTTATTTTTTTTTTTGTATTCTTTACCCTGTCCTACTGTTATGCATGTTATATTGATAAAACAAAGCATGTTTGTTTAAACTTACATTGATTTTTAAATCAACACTGATTTTGAACAGAGCCTCCCTCTCAAGCTTCAACTTAATTTATATTGATCTTTTTGACTTTGTGATGTACAGCAACCTGTATCTTTCTTATTATAGACCGAAAACATAAAATGTATTCAATATAATACTGTAATCTGCAATTTAATTACAAACAATTTTTAATTTCCCAAATTAATTCTTACCATTTGTATAAAATTATATTTTAGACAATTTGAAAATATTTATAAGTATTTTTATTCTATTACGGGCAATGAACTTCTTCAGGAAGGGAGCCTGGCAGTCTGGCATTTAAAAAGGATCCTGTACTAAATAGAAACACGATGAAGTTATGGGTTTAAATTAAACCATATTTAAGGATTATGTTTTCAGAAAGTTTTTTTTTTTTAAGGTCTAATTTATAACTAAAAATAAAAAAAAAAATACCATTGAAAATATATCCACCAGCCTCCACACACCTGAAAAGTCCAAATCCAGTTACATATAGGCTTTGTTCTTTCCACTTAACAAGCCTTGGATTACCAAAACAAATAGATGGGGCCAAGGATATGTTGTTAGTGAAAATACAAATTCAGAATTATTCTATAACATTTTATCTGATCTATTTAATTGCACATTATTTAAAATTCCTTTTAAATGTGAGACAAATTGTTATAAACAGAATACTTCAACTCAAAATTGTTTGTTTGTTGGAATTTTCAGTTCAGTGGTAGAGATCAATATACAATGATATGCTATTTGATGAAACAAAAAATGTAAAATTGTAAATGTGTAAGTGCTGAGAGAAAAGAAGCTGAATAAAAAGCATGTAGCTAATCTGGTTTAGATCAGAGTTAAGCCTGGATAGTCAAATTCCACAACAACCCACAGAACCTTGCAGCTCCATCACCTACTTTAAATAGCTATTAATGACGGAGGGAGAGATATGTATTCCAGAGAGGAAATAGCACGGGGTATCACTGCAGTGTGTTGGGTATGCAGGAACATGATCACCGAGTCTTTAAAGGTAAAGAATCCCTTGAAATGAAACAAAAGTGGATGGGGGGAGATCAAATTAAGGATTAATTTTGTAAATCAGTCAATGTCAGTAGTGTAAATATAGGATGTGGAAATGAGGATAGGGTGAATTGATAGAAGTGGAGTGTATAACGTGTGTGTGTGTGTACGTGTGTGCACTTATGTCTGCATGTATGAATCAATGTATTAAAATAACATGGAGGAGTTCCCATTGTGGTGCAGCGGAAATGAATCTGACTAGGAACCATGAGGTTGCAGGTTCAATCCCTGGCCTTGCTCAGTGGGTTAAGGATCCAGCGTTGCCATGAGCTATGGTATAGGTTGCAGATGTGGCTCGAATCTGGTGTTGCTGTGGCTCTGGCATAGGCCAGCAGCTGCAGCTCTGACTGGACCCCTAGCCTGGGAACCTCCATATGTCATGGGTGCAGCCCTAAAAAGTCAAAATAAATAAATAAATAACACGGAAAAACTGAACAATTAGACCTGAAAGGTGACAGGGAAAAATAATGTCTAGGTTTGCCTAACTGAATGCTCAGTAGAGCTGGTAATTGAGGTAGAGAAAGAAGATAAAATAGGAGAGGGATGATTATGAATTTTTCTTTGGAAATTGTTCATTGAGTTTTTTTTATATCCAAGGAGAGCTATGGGTCCCTAATCCCTTATTTCACTATTTAAAATTTAAAGTTCCTTAAAAATCAAATGACTTGTTTTTATAAATATATAGCAACTCATTTGGCAATAAAGCGATCTAAACCAGGGTGACACTATGTAATTTTTAATGAATGGTGCTTAATATAAATATTTACAAATTTAGAGTTGTTGCATGTACTGGTTGTAATTTACATAGCACTCAATGTACAGGCCTACCTAAAATCCAAAACTTACTTAATTTTTAGGCTCACAGAACCCCAGTGATTTCAAACAAGGGGTTTGAAGGCGTAACAGCTATGAAGCACAGAGATGAAAACAGGGCTACAGAAATACCTTGTGATCTACTTACCAGTGAGGGGAGAATACATGGAGTAGGAAGGGAACAAGATCTAATGGTAGAATCACAACATCTGAAGATAAGCCCATGAATCGGAAATTGAGGGATACATCCAGTGTTAAGAGGGAATCAAGAAAGCCTAATGTTACAAAAGACCAGGAAGTGAATGTTACAGGGAAAATGGAACACTCCACTTTAAAACATTGAGAACTAAGTCTAGATACTCATATTGCAACAGAACAAAGGGTGAGGGAAAAAATGTATACATGTAAGAGTAACTTAATCCCCATGCTGTACAGCAGGGAAAAAAAATAAATTAAAAAAAATTGAGATACTGAACTTTTTGTTGTTGAGTTGAAGGTGTTCCTTATATATACTTTGGATATTAATATTTTATATATGCGGGTTGCAAATATTTTGTCTCATTCTGTTGGTTGCCTTTGTACTCTGTTGTTTCCTTTGCCATGATTTTTTTAAAAATCTGAGATACTCCTACCTGTCTATTTTTGCTTTAATTGTTTGTGCTTAATTGTCATATCCAAGAAATCACTGCCAAGACCAATGTCGTGAAGCTTTTCCCCTATGTGTTCCAACAGGTGTAAGAAAAGATGCTCAATGTCACTTATCCCTAGAGAAATGCAAAAGAAGACAACAATGAGATAGCATGGCACACCTGTTAGGGTAGCCATTATCAATAAAACAAGAAACAAGTGTTGACCAGGATGCAGAGATACTGGAATTGGTGTGTGCTTTTGGTGAATACTAAATGGTGCAGTTGCCGTGGAAAACCCTATGGAGCTTCCTCAAAAAGTTAAAAATAGAGCTACCCGTATTGTCCCCCCAAATCACTTCCGGGTATATATCCAAAGAATAGATATCAGGATCCTGAAGCATTATCAGAACTCTTGCATTCATTGCAGCACTATTTATAATAGCCAAGAAGTAGGTATGATCTAAATGCCTATAGGCAGATGAACAGATAAAGGGAAAGTGGTGTATACATGCAATAGAATATT
Organism: Sus scrofa; assembly: GCF_054392235.1. Taxonomy (NCBI): domain Eukaryota; kingdom Metazoa; phylum Chordata; class Mammalia; order Artiodactyla; family Suidae; genus Sus; species Sus scrofa. The sequence continues at coordinate 65,975,654 of NC_139393.1, read as the reverse complement.
AGTCTCCTGTAAAAAAGAAGGAAATCCCGCATTATGTGACAATATGGATGAATTTTGAGAACACTGTGGTGAATGAAATAAGCCAGTCACGGAAAAATAAATACTGCATTATTCTACTTAAACAAGGTATCTAAAATAGTCATATAAGCAGAGAATATAATAGTGTTGCCAGAGGTTTGGGGCAGAAAGGAGAAATGGGGAGAGGCTAAACAACAGCTATAAAATTTCAGTTACTCAAGGTGAATGAATTCTAGAGGTCTGCTGTACAACACTGTCTATGGTTCCACAGCACAGTGTAGGCAGTACACTTACAAATCTGTTAAAAGGGTAAATCTAATATTAATTGTTTTCACTACAACAAAAATAAAGAAGAAAGAAAGAGCTGGCACTGTTAAATACTGCTGAGATGTCAAGGCATTGAGAATTTTGAAATGTATTTTATTGAATATATATTATAAAATTTTAGGATAAAATTTCCCTTATTTCAAGGATAAGGAAACTAATCTCAAAACCAATCAGTTTCCCCACAGATCTAGAGCTTGCACTTTTTTGAAATAAGATCTGCTTAAATCTACATTTTGTTTACATTTATATTCTCCCCCTAAATATACTACCTTCCTTTTAGACCTCAAATATTTATAAGCATGTATTAAGTAATTATACATATTAAGTAATTCCAAGTTATTGTGTTGCCATTTTAATGCATATCCTTTCTGTGATTTGCAACTAATATCATGTGAGTTAATGCTCTAGGGATTTATACCACTGCTGAGTTGCAGGAGGTATATTCTGGATAACTTAGGAAACTACAAGGACATAGGAGATAATCTTAATATATGTGAATTTTTAACATCTGTCATCAAAGGAATAATCCAGGGACTTTTCAATAACAGTTATAAAATGTACCATTTATGTAAGAATGCAAGCCAGGACACTAAAAGATTACATATTTTAAAATTATTTTTGATTACCAATAAAGGCAGCTTTTATTTTATATAATAGCTAAAGGTAATTGAGAAAAGGCAATAACATTTTGTTTTCATGTTTATATGTTATGCTAGTGTAAATATTAAAACAGCATCAAGTTATATCTGTGCAACTATGTTTTTATGATTTAAGATGTAGTCTTTATCCCTTACTGTCATTAAACATTTAAAATTCTATACTAACTTCACAGACTTTTGGGTATCTTCCTAGAAGTTGTTGTCAACCCAAAGCTTTTCTACACTTAACCAACCTAAGCTATTGTCTTCAATCTTCTTTAAAAAGGTTGGTTTGAGGTAAATGGAAATTCTGCTCTGTGAAGGCAGGTGTTATGAATCATTCAGACATCACAGGGTCTCTCCTGTGTTTTCATCTACATAACCCCTGATCTGACCATTACAGCAGATGTATATTCATCTGGGACAGGCCAAAATGTCTCAAAATAAATATCCTCAATAATAAGGGCTTTATTGTTAAAATGTATTTATCTAAAATTTTTAGGTAAGATGACTATGCAGTTCAGAAGCTCTATCAGAAAAAGAGCTGCACAGTGATAACTTGTAAACAATTAGTTTAGTATCCCTGAAAAACAGGGTGATGGGGCATAATAAGGAAGGGTGATGCCTGAAATTTCAGACCAAATGAATGAAATAAAAAATAATATTTTTGATATATGAGTTAGAATATTAGCATGTTCAGATTATAAGTATCACTAAAGAATTTTTACATAGTAGTTATTATTTTTACATTTTATATAGGTCCTCAAATGGTATTAGTTTTCTGACTTGTCTTCTTCATTTATAACAAATAGTATTAGTCAATAAAAATCTTTAAGGATAATTGTGATAAGCAATATTTTTCATAACATTAACAACTTAAATATCAAATCCTCAGTGTAAGACAGTATTTAAGATTTGTCACACTATTCAAAGATTTGTCATGTATTTTCAAAAAGAATCCTTGAAACACTGTAATATTCTCTGGAGAATGGCTATTTGATTAGGAATGTATGTATATAATATGTAATATATATAATTCATGTATTATTACATACAACAGAATCTATATTAGCTAATATTAGTATTAAACATATATAACATGTTTAACCTTTTAAATATAAAATTTGTTAATTATATTTATGCTAGTTATATGAATAGGATCAATATATTTAAGTAAGATCATACTCTAGAGTTTCTGAACTAATGTCAATTCTAGTATCATCAGAGCATTAACATGAAAAAAACAAAAAGACAAATTACTTAAAATGTTGATATAGTGAAATTGGGCTATATTTAAAAGTTTGCATCTATTGCTGTTTATGCACCCTTTAAATAGTTAAGCCTTATTTTGCCTAAAATTGAAGAAAATTGATGAAATTTCATGAAATTATATAGAAATATGTAAAACTTCAGTTAAGCCTTTCTATGCAGCAGTGTCAGTGATTTAGTTTTTGGATATAAAAATGGTCAAATATTTTCTGCATATAATGCTTCTACTTATTCATTTTTTATAAAAATTGGAAATCAATTAATAAGTAGTCTTTATTTTTCAACATTTTATTATTTAAATGTTAACAGAAGTTGCCAACATATCATTCTACTAAAATGAACTTATTTCAAAACGTTTTCTGTAACTTATCTTTATGTATACATATTTATATATTTTTAAAATTGGGATGTCATTTTTTTCCAAAAATGATTTTTTGACATCTCAGTGATTTCAATTCAGCAGCTGCAAAGATTTGGAGACTACCCTTATTAAATTTACAAAAATATTCATTAGATTTTATTATCTGATTTTCGTAAAAATACTCATTTTTTCCAATGATACCATGAAAGAGATGTCAGGACATATATCACCATTATTAACACAAGTATGTAAATATATTTATAAATTAAAAAATCTGTATATCTGTAATGAACCAATTTGCAAAGAGGCAAAGGCATCTGGCTGACATCAGCATTCCTGGCAGGCAAAGCTGTACCCCAGGCCCTCACTGGACAGACTTTGCTATGCGGAGAAATGATGAGTCTCCCAGGTGTAGTCTAGCCCCTTTTAGACTAATGTGCATACATGGAATGCGATATGGGGGTGGGGTTCCCTGTCTCTCTTGGAATGTTGCCTGTAGCAAGTCCAGTTCACCAGATGAGGTGGCCCTCCTTTACTGGGCCTTGAACACAGCGCATACATGTCCTATGCAGAAATGGTGAGTTGGGGCACTCACTGGTCACTTCAACACTGTTGCTTATAATTACGTCTTCAGTGCTACATTATATGCTTTCTAGTGTGAGTTCATGACCCACTGCACAATGAGACAGTGCCTCAGTTCTCTGCAAATAAAATCGTTCCATTACCTCTTTCTTCAAGATGTAGTCTCCTTCATTCTATTAATCTCTCTGGAACTTCTCCTGGTTAGCTTCCCGCATACTGCAAACGCAGCAGCTGTAACAAAAAATAATAACTTTTCTTATTTTCAATGTGGTTTGATTCATTTCCTAACAACTAGACTACAAGCAAAAATATGCACTTATATAGAAATATACTTACATATCCTCATTCTCAGAGAAGACATGACTTAATACCAGATGAATGATTTACAGTCTGGGTCATGACACTCTGTATAGGCTTTGTGTGCCTAGTTCATAGTTCCCTCACTTTCACGTTTTAACTTCTGGCACTCCTTCTATGGATCAATAAGCTGAGCAAATATGTGATCAAAATTAGCTCTTAAAGTTAATATTAGAACTTACAGGCTATCAGACAGGAGAAGGCACTATTTCTGTCTCTTTATTTTTAACTCAGAGACTCCAAGAATGTCTAGAATAAGCACAAGATAAAATTAACAATGGAATGAATAAAATTATCAGTCTTCTTTGGAGACTTGAAAATAAGCAGATTGAATTAAACATTAACAGGACTAAGCTAATTAAAAGATACATATTAGGAGGCAGAGCAAGATGGCGGAGGAGTGAGAGGTCGCACGCTCACCTTCTCCCACATACACACCAGAAAAACACATCTCCATGTAAAACGACTCACACAGAACATCAACTGAATGCTGGCAGAGGAACTTAAACCTCCAAAAAGGGCAAGAAAGTCTTGACATAGCTGGGTAGAACAAAAGAAAAAAGAGAGAGCGAGAGAAGGAATCAGGCCGGGACTAGCATTCCTGAGAGGGAGCTGCGAAGGAGAAAAGGAACCATACCCTGGGAAGCCACCTAACCAACGGGGAGATCAGCCGTTGGAGGGACCTCAAAGTTGCCGGAGCAGCTGCTGGACTGAGAACAGCAAAGCAGAGTGAGAGCCGCAGGGATCCTCTGAACCACCGGCCCTGACACCACAGCCTGAGACGCTCGGGCAGGGGCTGGGCGCTGAGACTTAGGCTCCGGAGGTCAGTCCTGGGGAGAAGCCTGGGGCTGGCTGTGTGGGGACAACCTCAGGGGCTAAGGAGCAGGGCACCATGGGTGGGGGAGCGGTGAGTGGAACGCCCTGGCAGAGGGAACCCGGGAGAAGGTCGGGCAGTAGGACAGGCACGGTGCCATAGCTGGGGAAGGCCAGAGGAGGAGGGGCGGACCACCAGCACTGGAAACGGGCTGTGCCTGAGCATGCGCAGGCCCTCAGGCTCAGAGGGCGGGGCGGCTCTGGCACAGGCTACCACAGTGAGGAGCCTCTTGCTTGTTTAGGGGAGAATAGGCGCTTCTTGGCGCAGGCAACTAGTGGCCAGGCACCTGTTGTGTGGGCTGATTGCATTGTGGTACCTCTTGCAGGTACCTCTACAGGTGGCAGGGACAGACCAAGGCTGCCATCTCAGAGGCCAGAGGGAGGCGTGGCTTGTCACCATTGGGAGCCATGGGTGGGCTCCACCTGTGACCCCAGTCACCTCAGGGGTTGGCAAAAAAAGAGAAAAAGAGGGCACTACAACCAAGCACCATAAGCTGTTGCTCTCGCTCCCCTGGGAACACACCCACCCTGAAGCTGCCACTGCCAAATGCTCTGGGCAGTACCCAAACACTTGATCACTGTCCCTTCCCAAGACCCTACAACTAGGAACAGCTGGTGCAGCACCTCCTGTGTGGGCTAAGTGGGCAGGGTGTTTCTTGCATGGTCTGCAGGTGGCAGGGGCAAACCACTGCAATTATCTCCGACTCCAGAGGTGGGTGTGGCCCACCGCCACTGGGGATACCTGAACAAAAATCACTTGCAGCCCCGACCACTTCAGAGGGCACCACAGAGAAGGACATTATGACAGAACACCACCTGTTGTTGTTCTCGCTCCCCTGGGAACACACCTTCCCTGCTGTTGCCACTGCCAAATGCTCAGGGCAGTGCCCAGATGCTTGATCACTGCCCCTTCCCAGGAACCTGCTACTAGGAGTAGCTTGTGCAGCACCTCCTGTTGGGGCTAAGCAGGATGAGGTGCTTCTGGCATGGTCCGGGCAAACCACCACAGTTATCTCTGGCTCCAGATGTGGGAGTGGCTCACCATCACTAGAGGTTTGTGAACAGACACCACTTGCAGCCCCACTCACCTCAAGGGCACCACAGAGGAGGGCACTGTGACCCAACACCACCTGTTGGTGCTCTCACACCACCGGGAACATACCAGCCCTGCTGCTGGCACTGTTGAAGTCTCTGGGCAGAACTCACACACCTGATCTTTGTTACTTCCCAGGATCCTACAACTAGGAGCAGCTGTGCAGCACCTCCTATGTGGGCTAAGTGAGACTGGGTGCTTCATGCATGCTCTACAGGTGGCAGGGGCAAACCACCACAGTTATCACTGACTCCAGAGGTGGTCATGGCCAGCTACCACTAGGGGTCCCTGAACAGGCACCACCTGTGGTTCCAATCACCTCAGAAGAGGGCATTGCAATTGAACACTAGCTGTTGTTGCTCTCACTCCCCTGGGAACTCACACACCGCTGCTGCTACTGCCAAATGCTCTGGTCTTGCAGATCTGCCTAGAGCTCATTACCACTTCCCAGGGCCCTGCAACTAGGAGTAGCCTGTGCCAAATTCCTGCAGGTCCTTGTTGCTGTTGAGACCCCAGCAACCAGGCACTGACTGCTGGCCCTACCCATTGCCTCCTCCCTGAAAACACCCTGAGCATCCTGGGGATAATAGCCTACTCACACCAAAGAAAGAGACAGCAAATATTCAAACTTCCACACCAAAAATAAATAGTAAGCCCCCAAAAAATACAAAGGGGTACTCTTGCATAGAAGTAGTCTTACAAGGCTACTGTTTGGCTTCCCCAAACACACAGAAAAAGAAAAAAAAAAAAAAAAAGAAAGATGAAGAAGCTCAGAAACCATTCCCAGTTAGAGGAACAGGAGAATTCACCTAAAAAAGTCAGCAATGAAACAGACTGCTACAGTCTGACAGACATTGAGTTCAAAAGGTAGGTAGTGAAAATACTGAAGGAATTAAGGCTGAATATCAAGGAATTAAGAGAGGATATGAATAGCAATGCAGATTCCTTTAGAAAGGAACTAGTAAATATAAGGAGGAACAAAGAAAAACTAGAAAATTCATTTGCAGAGATGCAAACTGAACTAAAGGCAATAATGAGCAGAATGAATAATGCAGAGGAATGAATTAGTGATGTAGAAGACAGAATAGTGGAAATCACCCAAACAGGACAGCAGACAGAAAACCAAATGAAAAAATATTAAAGCAATATAAGAGACTCATGGGATAATATAAAGTGGACCAATCTATACATACATAATAGGAATTCCAGAAGGAAAAGAAAAAGAAAAGGGGATTGAAAATATATTTCAAGAAATTATGGCTGAAAACTTTCCAAATCTAAAGGATACTGATATCAAGATACAGGAAGCACAGAGGTCCCCAAACAGGCTCACACCAAGACATATTATAATAAAAATGGCAAAAGTTAAAGATAAAGAGGATTCTAAAGGCAGTAAGAAAAAAGCAAAGCTTTAATTTTAAGGGAACCCCCATAAGTCTATCAGCTGATTTCTCTACAGGAAACACTACAGGCCAGAAGGGAGTGGAAAGATATATTTAAAGTGCTTAAAGGAAAAAAAATTTGCAAGCTAGAACACTCTATCCAGCAAGAATATCATTTAAAACAGAAAGGGAAATAAATAATTTCTCTAACAAACAAATGCTAAAAGAGTATAGCAATACTAAACCCATTCTATAAAAAATACTGAAAGGGATCCTCTGAATTTAAAAAAAAAAGTGAGAATTAGGATGGAGGAAACCACAATTGGAAAGCAATCACTTAAATAAGCCAGCATACAGATCTAAACTTGAAGAAGTTAAAAAAAAAAAAAAGACAAAAGATATCAAAATCATACATTGTGGGGAAGTTAGAAAACGTAGATTTTTTTTTAAATTTGAATGATGTGTTTGAGCCTATATGATTAGCAGGCTAAAGCAAGCAGATATAGGAAGGGGTTAACATACTTAAAAATAGAGCAACCACAAATCAAAACCAAACATTACATTCACAAAAACTGAAAAGTATTCAAGCAGATCAATGAAACTAAAACACACCCTCACACCATGCACAAAAATAAACTCAAAATGGCTGAAAGACTTAAAGATAAGACAAGACACCATCAAACTCCTAGAAGAGAACATAGGCAAAACGTTCTCTGATATTGATCTCACAAATGTTTTCTCAGGTCATTCTCCCAAAGCAACAGAAATAAAAGCAAAAGTAAACCAATGGGACATAATCAAACAGACAAGTTTGGCACAGCAAAGGAGACCATAAAAAAACAAAAACAAACAAAACAAAAAAAACGGCAACTTGCAGAATGGGAGAAAATAGATTGAAATTATGCAACTGACAAGGGCTTAATCTCTAGAATATACAAGCAACTTATGCAACTCAACAGCACAAAATCCAACAACCCAATGGAAAAATGGGTCAAAGACGTGAATAGACATTTCTCCAAAGAAGATACATGGATGGACAACAAGCACATGAAAAAATGCTCAACATCCCTGATTATTAGAGAAATGTAAATCAAAACTACCATGAGATAACACCTCACACTGTTGCGGAAACTGCAAAAACCGTGGCAATGAAAGGAGACAAACAGCACTCGGAGATATGGAAAAGCAAGGTTTATTCAGCACCAGTGCGGGCTCAGAGGAGTCACCTCCAGAGTCTGAGCACCAGGTCTTTGTTCTCAGTAACTTTTATACACTACAAGGTCTTGATTTTCCCATGTAAGCATCCCGGACCTCCCCCATCCCCAACAGTTAATCCTATTAACTGTTTTAACCTTAGTGCATTTTATAAATTTAAAAATATGTCTGAATGATGTTAAATCAAAAGTGTCATTTAGTGAATTACATTTATGAAGAATAGAGAAGAAAAATTTTAATCAATACTATTATACTATTTCTAAGCTTTAAATTTTGAATGACTTTAAGCTATGTTCATTGGGAAAGTTTCAAAGAAAGAAAGAAGCATTTCATCAAATAAGCAGCAGAACGTGTCTATTAACTTCGAAATTTGAAGTAGAAAAACCTGAAGTGAATTATGTCACTTGTTAATGTGCATAACCTAGGGCAAATTGTTTAACCTCATGAAGAATCAGTTTTTATTTCTATAGTATTTTTCAATTACAGGTCCTTTCTCATAGATTTTTCAGAAGATTTAAATCATATATTTTATACTGCCAGTATATTTATAACAGGTAGATAGTTATAAAATAAATAACATTGTGATTATTACTAAAAAATTATCCAAGAATATGGAAAGTATGCTCTGATAAACATATATTCAACAAATGACATCACTGACTCCCCTTATTATCTTGCTGAAAAGAACATTTTAAAAGTAATTGTGGAGTTTCCATTGTGGCACAGTGGAAACAAATCTGACTAGTATCCACAAGGATGTGTGTTTGAACCCTGGCCTCGCTCAGTGGGTTGGCAATCCACCGTTGAAGTGAGCTGTGATATAGGTCCCAGATGTGGCTTAGATTGGTGTTGCTGTGGCTGTGGTGTAGGCTGGCAGCTGTAGCTCCAATTAGACCCCTAGCCTGGGAAGCCCCATATGGGGTGGGTATGACTCTAATAAATAAATAAATAAATGTAATTGTGAATTTCTACTATTACTTTTCTTATAAACTGACAACTAAATTAAACTAAACATAAGATATACTTAGCATATAAAAGAATAATTATTTAATAACCAACACCAAAATGAGAGGATAATTTTTTAAATGTGCAAAATATAACATTTTAAACCTAAAATTATGGAAATGTGGTCAATATATTTATATATAAAAATAATCAAATGTTATCACTTGCTTATACACACAAGTACCATACAAAAACATTTGTAAATTTTATAATAATTATTTTAAAAAGGATTTATATAAAATCTACATTTGAGAGAGAAAACTATATACTAAAATGTTTTATTTTTTATTTATTTTTTTAATCCCAATAGATTTTAATAGTTGTTTCCCCAATACAATTTTTTCCTACTGTACAGCATGGTGACCCAGTTACACATACATCCACACATTCTAGTTTCACACATTATCATGCACCATCATAAGTGACTAGATATAGATCCCAGTGCTACACAAAAGGATCTCATTGCTAATCTGTTCTAAAGGCAATAGTTTGCATCTATTAACTCTAAGATCCCCAACCACCCCACTCCCTTCCCCTCCCCCTTGGCAACCACAAGTCTATTCTGCAAGTCCATGATTTTCTTTTCTGTGGAAAGATTCATTTGTGCCTTATATTAGATTCCAGATATAAGTGATATCATATGGTATTTGTCTTTCTCCTTCTGACTTACTTCACTCAGTATGAGTCTCCCAAAGCAACAGAAATAAGAGCAAAAATAAATTAATGGGACCTAATAAAACTGACAAGCTTTTGCACACAAAGGAAACCAAAAAGAAAACAGACAACTCACAGAATGGGAGAACATAGTTTCAAATGATGCAACTGACAAGGGCTTAATCTCTAGAATATACAAACAATTTACACAACTCAACAGCAAAAAAGCCAATCACCCAATTGAAAAGTGGGCAAAAGACCTGAATAGACATTTTTCCAAGGAAGATGTACAGATGGCCAACAAGCACATGAAAAAAATGCTCAACATCACTAATTATTAGAGAAATGCAAATCAAAACTACCATGAGATACCACCTCACACCAGTCAGAATGGCCATCATTAAGAAGTCCACAAATAGCAAATGCTGGAGGGCGTGTGGAGAAAAGGGAACCCTCCTGCACTGCTGGTGGGAATGTAAGCTGCTACAACCACTATGGAGAACAGTATGGAGATACCTTAGAAATCTATACATAGAACTACCATTTGACCCAGCAATCCCACTCTTGGGCACACATCCAGACAAAACTTTCCTTAAAAAAGACACATGCACCCACATGTTCATTGCAGCTCTAAAATGTTTTATTTTTTTCAGCATATATTTTTTTATTTTTCTTTTCATATCTGAAGGGCTTTTGGTTTGCCAGTTGGTTAATTATAGACACCATAATATAAAGGTATTACTAATTTATGTAAAATTTTGCTATAAATACTTGTAGGCATGTAGATTTGATTCATGGACCAGAAATTCACTGACTGTGCTAAAACAAAATAATAATAACTATAAATACCTCACTAGGTAGTCCCATGAAAAGCAAGAAATTAACTCCCACTGTTTACCAACAAATGAATAAAAATAAGCAGTTTATCTTCATAAAATAATGCTTGTGTGAGCAGACCTGGTATGTGATTTTCTTCCAATGCCAAATTTTATCCTCAGTTTCACCTGCATTCAATACATTTTTTTCTTCCAGAGCTGGAAAGGAAGCAAGTATCAAAATGGCCCAGGATGTCCCAGAAATCACATATTTTAGTTTTAAATCAGAATGTTTTTAATGCAGATGGCACCAAAATTCAGCTGGTAAAATAAAAATAAATATGTCTTATGGCTCCTCTTGCCAGAAATCCAATGCTTCTTGATCTTTATATTTATATTCTCACAGTTTAATTCCCAAATTTTGAGACATCTATTATTTGATTTTGTTATTTGTTGGTTTGCTTTGTTTTGCCCCCCCACCCCCAGAGATTAACATTGGTTTAGCACTGAGAAGCCTAAGTCAAATAATTTTATGTAAATAAAAGAATAAAGGCTTTAAAAGGCTTACAAAATTCAAAATAATGTAAACATTTAAAAATTATTAAGAAGTTTTTCAGATTTAATGGTCTCATTTATTCACCAATTGTGTGTATCAAAAGTAGTCCAAACTAGGCACTCTATCTGGAAAATAAAAAATATAAAAAAATAAAAATATAAAGAAAAATTTTCACAGTGGAGATACAAACATATATCCGAGAGAGAGAGAGAGAGCAGAAGTTCAGTGAGTACATCACAATAGACCATATTCAGAATGGAGGAATGGACAAAATTTAGTTTGAATGATGGTGGCATTTTAAATGAAGAAAATATATGGAATATTATTTCGAGCAAGAGAAATAAGATACAGAAACATCACTTATATTGGGCAGTATTTGCCAAAATCTCCAAAAAGACACTTTCAGTTAAATCAATGGAGATTTACATGGAGATAAATAAATGGAGATTAAAATAAAATCTAAACCTAATCTGGAAAATAAAAATAGTATAGTTTTTTGTTTTTAATATGTAATAATACTTACAAATGTTAAATATGGTACACCATGGGAGAAGCTAACTACATGAGAATGTGTTTTGAGAGAGAAAGAGAAACTATGATCAAGTTCCAAAATTTCCCAAAAAAAAGATTTATTTTTCTCAATTTTACACCAGACACCTTTGTTGGGATACTTAAAAAGAGTGACATAAAATTATAATTTAAGCATCGTGAATTGTAAATTGTAGTATAATAGAAGAAATCTTAGCAACACTGGTGGTCTAGGAGAAGTATGAATTAATGATTATATGTTCTTAATCCCAGTTAATAAGCTTTCTTATGCAACGCTTCACAGCAGTGGAATAAAAAGGAAAAACAGTTTATTGGATATATTCACAGAGTTTAACTTGCTGACCATTAACCAAGATGGACGAAATCTTCCTCTCAGCTTCACTAAACTTTATTTACTCATTTATTTAATTGAGGTATAGCTGATTTACAATGTTGTCTCAATTTTTGTTGTCCTTGAAGTAATTCAGTTATACATACATTATATATTATTTTTTATATTCTTTTTGATTTTGGTTTATCTCAGGATACTGAACATAGTTTTGTGTGTACACAGGAGGATCCTATTGTTTATCCATTCTATATGTAATAGTTTGCATCTGCTAATCCCAGTCTATCCCTCTCCCACCCTCTTTCCCTCGTGGTAACCACAAGTCTGTTCTTATGTCTAGAAGTCTGTTTCAGTTGTGTAGATAGGTTCATTTGTGTCATGTTTTAGATTCTACATATAAGTGATATCATATGGTATTTGTCCTTCTTTTTCTGACTTATTTCACTTAGCATGATAATCAAATATAATGCCATATAACTAAGCATTAGACACGTGTCTCCCTATTGGCTCTTGACCTCCTTTTCCCTATAATATTTGCTATAGAAAACTTGTAATTGAAGTTTGTTCTCTGACCCTTTAAGATGTGACTTCTCTAGCCTCTTTCTCAAGGACATGGGAGACATTCCTTTGAAATGTAAACATCAAGAAAAGTAGCACCCTATCTCCCAGCTCTGTGGGAGAGTAGAAGCCTAACTTCATTAAGCACCAATCAGCAAAAACAGGCGGCCTCGTCACCTTGACCAACTGCGCCCCCGCCTGCACCTGCAGCCAGTGTCCTATAGGGTACAGCTCACCTCAGCACTTAAAAACTCTCCTGCTTGGTTTTGCCAAACTTGAGTTCATCTCACTCCCCTAGTTAGTAATTTTTATCCACAACTTTACTGAGGTATGACTGACAAATAAAAATTTCATATGATGAGGTTGTACAATGTGATTCCTTTGTTCCTGTTCAACTCCATAAGGAGCACTTTTCTTTGACATCATGGATTAAGGGACAATTCAACTCAGAATGAGTAATAAAAATTTTCATATTTCTGGTTTATTTTTTATGTTTAACCATTTGTTATACCTAGAATAGTCCTGCACACGTGCAGTGCAGTTTGAACTTTCAGATGGCTGCTTCCTTGCCCATAGCATCATTTCATGTCTATTCTATTTTAATGATTCATGATGCCACCAATTTCATACATTAATTTCAACCATGTCTTTGAATTTATTGAGGTGCATTTTATTTATCCTGTTACTTAATAGTGTATTCATGGGCTAGAGTCACATGGTTTAATTATTGGTGTTTTATCATAAATTTCAATTTCTGGAAGAGCATAATGCTTCTCATTGTATTTTGTGGTTAGTTTCTCTGGATATACCTATTTGTTTAATTGATCATGTAAATCTTACATTCATATTTTTAAGGTGTAGCAAAATTAATATAACTATGCATTGACCATGGTCATATTAAATTTAAAATTAAACGAGATAATTTTAAAATTTTACAATTTAAATTTTCCTAACCATTTGTCTTTGCAATTGTTCAAGTCTTGTTTGCATGTGCTGCTTTTTTAGGAATGTTTGAAAATATATTTCATATTGTTGCTGCACATTATTGCATAATTTACTCATAAATATTTGACTTTATCAAGCAAATTAATCCTTTCATTTTATTTTCAAAGATTTGTTTGTACTATATGTCAGATAATGATATTTGTACCATAATTTTTGTAGGTTATAGGCTACTAAATTCTATCATCAGTGAGGATTTCCTCTGTCTTTTCCATTTATTTTGTTGGATTTTCTATGTCAGTAACTACATTTTTTAATAAATATTTATTGAGTAGTTAACATGTGGTGCAAGCTTATAGTATACATTAGTAAACAAATTCAGCAAAGACTCCACTCTTCATGGACTGTACTTTCTAGTAATGCAATTTAATATGTTAAAATGTATTATGTATATTTTAAATAAACACAAATATGTATTAACTATGAAAAGACATTCCAGGGAATGACAAATCAAGAACAGCAGTTGGAGTTCCCATTGTGGTGCAGCAGAAACGAATGTGATTAGGAAACATGAGGTTGCGGGTTTGATCCCTGGCCTCGCTCGGTGGGTTAAGGATCTGGTGTTGCCATGAGCTGTGGTGTAGGTTGCAGATGCAGCTCGGATCTGGCATTGCTGTGGCTGTGGCATAGACCAGCAGCTCTAGCTCCCATTTGACCTCTACCTAGCCTGGGAACCTCCATATGCTGCAGATAAGACCATAAAAAGCAAAAAAAAAAGGGAGGGGGTGAGAAGAAGAATAGCAATTATCCTTAGGAAAGAGAAGAAGAAATGTAAAACAAGAACTACATATAAATGTATTAAACTAAACTTACAATGTTTTATTTCTTGCAATAAGGGTATTTGGATATTATTTTTTTCTGGCCAAAGTGCAATCCCTTCATCATACTGTCCAAGTGTTTGGAAGATAGGCAACAGAATGAGGAATTAAATAATAAAAATATTTTAGAATGACTGTTCTACAGGCTGGACATTTATATTAACTGATATAAGAGAGTTTTTTTTAAATTGTCAATATTTTGGGTGAACTTATTTCTTCCCATTAAAAATATTAACGTGCATCATTAACTGTACAGTTTATTCTAATGTGAAATGAATGAAAAGGTTACAGATAGATTTTGACCTTAAAATAGAAACTGAATTCATACATATTTATACATATATGATATATATTAAAATTTATTTCCATCTTTACTAGTTGAGAAAAAGAAGTTGACTATACTGGTTAAGTGATAAATTGTTCAAATGCCACCTCATTATTTAAACATAGCATAATATCTATAAAGGATTGTGTTTTGGAAAGTATACAATAGTCATATATATATATATATATATATATATATATATATATAATCTAATCAATACTTTTCCTTTTGTTCAACAAATCCCTATTTCACAACTAATATAAATTGTGTTCAGAATCAATTGGTTATATGTGTGTATATATATATACCTAACTTTTCTAACATATTCATTTTTACTTTCATTTCAAAGAGGTTAAAAACAAACTGGATTTAATATCTTCTAAGCTAATATAAAATTTGAATCAAAAATGTTCCTTCTTTTAATGAATAAAATAAATCTATACATTATAACACAATTACTACATATTTATTCCAATTTGAACTCAACACGATTTATCACAATATAGATTTATCAGTTATGTGGAGTATAATTTGTATAATAACTTCTACATTGTTTTAACAATTTGGGGATTATTTAACTTATCTAACATATTTATAAATATGTGTGCAATTTATTTTTCAATTCGACATATTTAACATGGCCTATGAGGAACAATTTGGTACCCAGGCAAGTATATTAATTCTGTTTCTGATGGTTTTCCACAAAGAACACAAAAACTAATGTTTGTATTTTATCCTTCAAATAATGGTATAATTGTATACCATTGAAATACAGCATTTACTGCCTCATCACAAACAGAAGAAAGAATATTATAATATTAAGCACTCCTTTATGTAAAGTAAAATTCCCATGCAGAATTGAAGACAGATTGAGATACAAACAGCAATTTCATTAACAAGTCAAGATCCCAGATCCCACTTTATTTATTCAGCCACATGCTGTAGGTAGGGTTGTTGATGTTCATATGCAAAAAGTACACTCCATGCAACAAGGCCTGTGCTTGGCTGGACCACGTGATAGCCATAAAGCCCTTTTTATGAGTTTAGAACTAGCAAAAGCGTATCCTTAATAGAGAGAAAGTAGTCTATTTGGTGCTCTCTTCTGTGCCCATATCATAATTTCTGTTTTCCCGATATTACTTCATTCATCACAACGAAAAGCAAGACAAAATAATGTTGGAGAAAAACTACTGAGGGAGAGAACATTTCCTCTGCTCTGTGTGTGAATGTATGTGTACTGCTCCCATTGAATGCCTCCTTCCTGAAACCCATCTGACGTAGGTCGCTGGAAATTCATTTTCCACTACCTTTTAGAATAACAGAGCCAGTGATGGTGGAATTTCCTTCTTCTGCTGGACGAAATTTCTCTGCAAACTGTACCTTCTAGTTTTTAACCCAACAGGTTACTTACACATATTTTCCATCATGGTAGATTAATTAGAAGTATGATGTGGATTACTATCCTTGTATCCTTTAGCTCTTTCAGGATAGCAAGCATCTCAACCTCCTTCTCCCTCACGATTGCCATGGGATGATACTTTGTTATTTTTGATTTAGCATCCTGGCTGATGGGAGGTAGTTTCAGATGCTGCTACTTGACTGTCTCTACTACCACTGCTCTTAACTTCCACAGACCATGACTGAACATGGGCACTGTCTCCAGTCTAAGACGGTGGGATCCAGGTTCCTCACTGTTGTAGTGGGAGGTTACAGACAGACCATGGAGAAGGATGTAATGATTCCATGCAGTAATGGATTAGAGCTGGAGGCATTGGTATGGTGGTAATGTGGAATGGATTAGAGAAGAATAATGGAACATTAGGTGGTAACTAAGGAACTCTGAATAAAGCGTGGACTTAGGTAATAATATATCAATATTAGTTCATTAGTTGTGACACATGGGCCAGGATAATTTAAAATATTAATAATATGGGAAACTAAGTGTGGGGCATAGGGGAAATCTCTACATTACATTTATAATATATAAACTTATTCTACATTTTTAAAACTTTCTAAGAACATAGCATCCTTTGAATGCTTACTCTATGCCATACGTTCTAAAATTCAATTCTATAAAATGTGAATAATAAAACCTACATAATGAATTTATTGTGAGGCATCAATGATCAATATACATTGAAACCCTGAGATATATAGGAAGAGCCCTTTTTTTTTAAAAAGGATAGCTTTTCGCTAATTATATTATTTAAATTTCACAAGAAGATTTTGCTAATAGTTGTTATGCCATTTATTGACCATCACAGAGAAAATTTAAGGGTCAAAGTATTGATGTGAAAATTTAAGTGCCAAATCTGATATTGGGATTGGGAAAGGAGAGACCCAATTTATAGTATGTCCCTGGCACAACTTTCTGATCTTTAGGCAACCTAAAATATTTTTGTTCCACATTAGTCAAATGAAGAAACAGAAAACAAACAAACAAACTTTGTGTACCTGTGTAGAGATTCAACTGCCAGGACTTTCTGTAATGTTTCTGGGGGGAGACTCAGGCATTTTAATTTCTATGGGAACAGTTACTACCAACCATCACTGTTTTGAATCCCACCTGCTATATTCCTTTCAATCTTTCTTCATTTGGATAGGGCAGATTTCTGAAGCAAAGTCATACTTGTGTATATAAACTTGACTACCATGAATGATGAATAAAATATTGGAAAGGATTTGGTGTGGGTGTTGGTGGAAGTAGTATCCTTTAGTAAGTAAACTCTCACTTACTTCTAAGTTTTCATTAATAGATATCACTCTCAACCTCAGCTGCATCTGGTAACTCTGTTAGATGCACTACTGGAAATTGGGAAGTGCAGTTCTACATACCAAATTCTCCTTAATTTCCTGCAGCCCTGCATTCAGGGATTAGATAATAGAACACAGGGTTTAAAGTTTTCTTACAGCGAATTTCAGTAAGTCTTCTTGTTTTCAATGACAAAATGAGCCCCAGACTTTGAAGATCGTTATGATTTCAATTCTTTGGATTTTTCTAGGATTTTGCCATAGCAGTGGGTTGGACTTCTGTTTGTCTACTATTCCCCTGAAAGCACTTGAATTTCAGCTTCCTTTTTTTTTAGTGTTAATTCAGGTGCCATTACTTCTTTATCCATTCCCACCTTAACAGTTTTTTGATGTATCTTTGTGCTTGCTCTCTCTCTCTCTCTCTCTCTTTCTCTCAGTTTATGTCATTTTCATTAATTTGCCAATTTCAGACAATGCAGAAATTACTCTTTCCTCTAGCACTCAAGCCTGGCCCAAATTCCTCCAGAGCTATTCTTAGAAACCACGGACATGTCAGAACATCTGCACTCCACTTGTTGAGAGATTTCCATTTTTTTACGTAGGTTTCTCAGGTATAAGAAACATCACTTGGAGTAAAGTATCTGCATATCCATTTGCTATGTTCTTTATCATTACTTAGCAGTTGAAAATTTTTCTTGAACTTTGTCATGTAGGACTCTTGTCTACTGGGAATATACAGAAAACCTCCAGGGGGCAGTGTTGCCTAACACCACTCAGCCTGAACAGTACCTCAGTTTTGACCCAAGCTGTTAGCTTCCTTACAGAGTAAAGGTCTTATGAATAATACCTAGTCAGTTTAAAAATGTTTAAATGCCAACGACTTAAAAGACTGAATTAAGATTCTCTGATTACAGCATGTTTCTCTTGTATCTGAATCTACATGTTGATTAACTGAAACGAGAATACAAATTCCTTACTATTTCTTATAATTTCTCAATATCCAATGCATAGCTACACTAAACTTAACACTGATTTTGGCTTAGGGTATATAATCAATGTATTTCTACAATGTCTTGTTTTGTTAAAATTTTTAATTTTTATACTTTTGTAGAATTATTTATTATTTATATGAAATATTTCCAAAACATAAAATTCAGGTTTCAAAAGTGTTTATAATATTTAATAAAGTCTCCAGTAAAAAATGTACATATTCTGGCAAAAAAAATCCAGGTATTTGAATACACTTAATAAAATATTTCCTTTTGGTAAATAGTCAAAAATTAACAACTTACCTCTCAAATAATAAAAATGTCTACTTTATGAAAAATATATAATGAGTTCATACAATTACACCATTAATTCATCTATATGTGCATTAATTTTAGTTTTCAGTCTAATTTTTAAAAGAAAATTGCATACTAGTACTTTCTAGGAAGACAGTTTTATTTTTATTTAAAATACAATTATAAGCATGAGTAAAAAAAGTAACAAACCAAAAAAAAAAAAAAAAAAAACTCGACTTTCTTGTGTCAGAATTAAATCTCTTTTACCTGCACAATGCCATGCCGAATTTATTTATTTTACTATTATCTATTCTGGAGAGAAACGAAACAAAATAAAACAAATCACTGATTCCATCATTCCTTCCTAGTGCTATTCCTGAAGTTACTCTTCAATAAAATTCCTTCAAGCAATCATCTGTCTCAGAATCTACTTCTGAGGACACCTGACCTGAGACTTGGGTACCACCTGGAGCATCAAAACACATATTAAATAAAGGGATGAAATAAGCACTAATGCAAGATAGTTACTATTCATTAAAACACAACAAAAACAAAACAAAAAAAAAAGAAAAAAATCCTCTTGGGTATGTAGCTTCATAGATAAGGGGACTCTTTCAAATCCTATCATATTTAAGGTTGAATTGATAGTGACTAAAAATCAGTAGCTGCACAACAAATAGATGTTAGAGTAATATATTTGGCACTTAGTTGTATTTCAAATAACATGAATGTAAATGTCAAGAAAAACAAATATGAAGTCATTTTGAACCTTACATGTATATTCAACAGTTCTTCTCTAATGAATAAACAGAAATTATCAGTATTTTAAATAGTGCCATCTCAATTATTTGGCAATTTAACAGAAATTAAGACTTTTTTCCTTGTACCTGTTCAATCCTATTGAGAATGTTTAGAATGAATCATCTATCAGGCCATAGTGATATTTCCCTAGATAAAGTTCAGCAAGAAGTTTAATGGTCATTAAAGCCAATTTCTTACAATTTTTAAAACTGTTTTCTAACTAATAATAAAGAGAAAATCTTTGCAGAAACTCTTATTTTTTAATTAGATTATAGCTGATATACAGTGTCGTATCTATTTCTGCTGTTTTTGATTCAAATGTTATAAGATAGTTAGTGACATAGGGGCTTAATTTGGTCCAGTGTGTTTTAAGAGATGAGGTAACAGAAGAGTTTTATTGACTGATGTTATTTTTTATTTCCTAAACTTGGCTGATAATCAGAAATATCTGAATAAGTTTTCTAAAACCCATTCCTAGACCTGATCAGAAAGATTCTTTTTTGATACATGGAATTCAATTGATATTAACATAAGAATATAAAGACACTACCAGAAAACTGTTAGAGCTCATCAATGAAAATGGCAAAGTCACAGGATACAAAATTAATACACAGAAATCAACTGCATTTCTACACACTAACAATGAAAGAGCAGAAAGAGAAATTAGAGAAGCAATCCCATTTACCATTGCATCGAAAAGAATAAAACACTTAGGAATAAACCTACCTAGAGAGACAAAAGGCCTGTACTTTGAAAACTATAAGACACTGATGAAAAAATAAAAAATAACACAAACAGATGAAAGACAAACCATACTCTTGGATTAGAAGAGTCAATATTATCAAAATGACCATACTACCCAAGGCAACCTATGGATTCAATGTAATCCCTATTAAATTACCAAGAACATTTTTCACAGAACTCAAACAAAATATTTTAAAGTTTTCTTGGAAGCACAAAAGACTCAGAATAGCCAAAGACATCCTGAGAAAGAAAAACGGAGTGGGGGGAATCAGGTTCCCTGACTTCAGACTATACTACAAAGCAACAATCATCAAAACTGTATGTTACTGGCACAAAGACAGAAATATGGATCAGTGGAACAGGATAGAAAGCCAAGAATTTAACCCATGCCCCTATAGTCAACTAATCTATGGCAATGGAGGCAAGAACATACAATGGAAAAAAGACGACTCTTTCAATAAGTGGTGCTGGGAAAAATGGACAGCCACATGTAAAAAAAATGAAATTAGAACACTTCCTAACACCATACACAAAAATAAACTCAAAATGGATTAAAGACCTAAATATATGACCAGATACTCTAAAATTCTTAGAGGAAAACAAAGGCCAAACACTCTCCAACATAAATGACATCAACATCTTCTCAGATCCACCTCTTAGAGTAGTGAATAAAAACAAAAATAAACAAATGGGACTTAATTAAACTTAAACATTTCCACACAGCAAAGGAAACCCTAACCAAAATGAAAAGACAACCCACAAAATGGGAGAAAATATTTGCAAATGAAGCAACTGACAAGGGATTAATCTCCAAAATTTATAAACACCTTCTGCAGCTCAATATAAAAAAAACTACCCCATCAAAAAATGGGCAGAAGATATACACAGACAATTCTTCAAAGAAGACATACAGATGGCCAAAAAGACATGAAAAGATGTTCAACATCACTCATTATTAGAGAAATTCAAGTCAAAACCACTATGAGGTACCACCTTACACCATCCAGATAAAAAAATGGGCAGAAGATATTACACAGCCAATTCTCCAAAATAGACATACAGATGGCCAAAAAACACATGAAAAGATGTTCAACATCACTCATTATTAGAGAGATGCAAATCAAAACTACTGTAAAGTACCACTTTACACCATCCAGAATGAGCATCATCAAAAAGTCTACAAACAATAAGTGCTGGAGAGGGTGTGGAGAAAAGGGAACCCTAGTACACTGTTGGTGGGAATGTACATTGGTGCAACCACTGAAGAAAATAGTATGGAGATTCCTCAGAAAACTAAAAATAGAATTACTATTTGATCTAGCAATCCCACTCCTGGGCATCTATTCAGAGAAAACCATGACTCAAAAAGAAACATGTACTCCAATGTTCATTGCAGCACTATATACAATAGCCAAGACATGGAAACAACTTAAATGTTCATTGACAGAGGAGTGGATCAAGAAGATGTGGTACATATACGGAAGGAATATTATTCAGCCATTAAAAGGAAAGAAATAACCACATTTGCAGCAACGTGGATGAACCTAGAAATTATCATGCTTAGCAAAGTCAGTCACATGATGAGACACCAACATTAAGTGCTATCACTTACATATGGAATATAAAAAAAGGACACAATGAACTTTGCAAAATGGATATTGACCTCACAGACTTTGAAAAACTCATGGTTTTCAAATTATACAGGCTGGGGGATGGGGGAATGTACTGGGGGCTTGGGATGGAAATACTATAAAATTTGGTTGTGATGATCGTTATACAACTATAAATGTAATAAATTTCATTGAGTAATTTTAAAAAAATGTAAGAATATAGTTTCTTCAAAATACCCATGTTGATTCAAATGTTTAACTGTGTTTGGCCATTGATAATTATAAATGTGAAAATTCTGCTCCCATGATGATGATGGGAGTCATGAATAATAAGAATTTCCCAAGATTTTAAGAAACATTTATTTTGGCTCCTCGGGAATTTTTGGCTCCTAACTGTAGTGAGAAAATCCTATAACAGAGTAAAATCCTGTTGTATGGTTTAGATTAAGTTACTTGACAGATGAAAATATGTATATAGTGACATAATTTTAAAAGTTAAATTATTTTTAGGTATAGATAAAGTTATCTTGTGCTGAAAATAAAAGTATATGCATGATTATCTCTGAATTCATTTAATTACTCTCATATTTCACAGTGTTGAAACAGCCATCTGTTTATTTGATGCAGGAAGGAAGAGAAGAATGTTTATTCTAGCAACTTACATAGTATCATAATAAAAAGATATAGTAAGAAGACTAAGCAAATGCCTACAAATCAAATGATGCTGATTCAACGATGTTGTGAGTGGGATATAATGAAAATGGAGAGATAAAACTAAGAAATTTAATTAAAAGAAAATATTAATATCTATGTCGACCTTGGTTAAAGAAATGACAGGATAAAGGATGATGACAATGGTTTGTAGAATGACATATTTTTACAGTGTAGTTCCTGCTATGATGCATACAGTTCCTGCTGTGACAGAACTCTCAGCCATGAGACAAAACCACTATTTCCCTAGGTACCAGCACTATTAACTGCCAATGACTCGCAGCCAAATCTCTTTCTCTATGTTATTTCAATCTCTATCCTGTGACCAACTGGCTCAAAGACCAGCCACTCATATATACATCCATGAGAACTCTGGGTTGTAAGACAATTTTCCATAGCTCTCTCATTTCTGCACATCCTTCAAGAAGAGGTTCTGCCTGTCTAAGTATGTGTGCACAGTAAAATCACTTGGAAGACAGGGGTAGGGCATTTCTCTGGAAAAAAGAGAAAGTTTTCTTAATATCATGGACGATAGAGAGCGTATATCCTTAGTATCATGCTTTGTATCATGGAAGATAGAGATAGCAAATCCAGGCATGTATGATTGCCATTCTAAGAGATTTGACTTCCTGAATTTCAGGGTTTCTCTTCTGTACCACAACCCACTGTGTGTGCAGCCATTTATTCCACTGCCCCTATGGAATTTGGTGGCAAGGGGAACTAACGCAAATATGCTGATGATCATGCTGCTTACTACCATGAGTAACAAAGTCCTTTTTCTCTGGCCTAGGAGTCATGTGCCTTCTGTCAGCATCCCTAAAATTGTGGGAGGTAACTTGTTAGCTTGCAAATAGAGTAAAATCTTAGCCTTTTCACCTTTCTTGACACTCTGAAGGGCCATTACCACTCCAGATCTCCCGTGGGATGAGCTGAGACCTAAATCCAGATAAACCCTTTCTTCTGCCCAATCCTGATTCACTCATTCCTTTGCAGTGACATGCTTGACAACATCCTTCAATAAAATTCCTGCAAGCAATTGTTTGCCTTAGAGTCTGTTTCTCAGAAAACCTGACTTGAGATAGAGGGTGCAACGAGTTGTATAATGAAGCAGATTCTACAATGGGCTTTTGGGACTCAATCTCTCCTGCCTGTAGAATGCAAAGGAGGACCTCATCACTAAGAACCTATGGAAATCTGTGATAATGACATTGTCAAATGTTTCCTGTTGTAAACTAAAATGGAACAAGGTACTGGCAAGCACTTTATCAGTCAGGATTTTATCCAGAAAGAAAATGAGAAGTTATTTATAAAGAATGCACTAAGGGGATTTGATCTTACACAACCGTCGCTAAAATCTGTGGTGTTTATACGTGAGATGGAGCTTGATGTCAGGACAGGTGGGCACTTAGGAAGAACTGAAATAACTGAAACTCAGCAGACCACACTAACACAACTCATGCCGGTTACCTCTCCCTCTACTCTTGGTGATGTGAGTTTTCTAGAGAGGAAGCTGGTGTCCTTTGTCACAGAACTTAACACACACCTGGCCTAGGACTTAGAGAAACTGAAAGAGGATCCAGGGTAAGGTGAAGCATCTATAGGCAATAATGCTGACCTATATCAATATAAGAGCTATACATGTATAACATGTATTAGTTACAAAAACATCTTTGCTAAACTTCTGAAAGAAAATGATAATAACCAGTAGGATTTGTTTAATTTTTGCCCTTAACACGTCACACAATAATGTCTCTTGTGGCCCATTCTAACCAGAAACAAGCAGAAAAGGAAAAAATTTAGCCCTAACTATGCTGACACAATTAAAAGCTGTAAGAAGTGATATATCCAAGGCATATGAAAGGATCAGAGAAGTAGTATTTAAAGACAATGGAATTCAGTAACTATTGCCAAGTGTTGCTGAGTACTACTGATGCACTGGAAAAGACAATATATGGCTGAAGATGATTAATTACCAGATTAAAGCTAAGTAGGAGAGCCAGAGAGTTTCCTTTGATATGTTTAATGAAATATTCATCTCAATTAGTTAGAAGGCAATGCAAATATACTCAGTTTAAGAAGTAGGCATTAATTATGTGTAGGAGAGTGTAAGGGAAGTTTGCATTTTTAGTGGGTCATGGCCCTGGTTGGGAAAGAATAGGACTCTGAGATTTGGGATGGAACCCAAGACTTCCCTGAACCCTCTGAGTATGCAGAATTGGCTTCTGGGCCCCTAACTTGACAAAACTTCTTCCTTGAGTGCCAGTATAACCTCCTCAGGATCATTCCTAACTTTCCCATCCCCTGGCTGCCAAACTGATAACTAAGGTCAAGCTATAACAGGGTTAGGGATACCCTGTCTGCTAAGGAAGGAAAGGGACTATATTTTGATGATTCTGAGGGATTTTGCCAACAAAAGTCAAGAAAGTGTCAGGATCACGAGGATCCATGTGGATTGAATGAAATGGAGTATTATGTTGAAAAGAACTTTTCAAAATGAGACCACTGACCCATATGCATGAAAGAGAACCTAGCAAGGACTAATGTGCTATTACTATTGGGCTCTTGGAACGTGGAAAAAGAATGGCTCCCACTAAACAGAACAAAAAAGCTCAACCAGGCATCTGTGACTGTCATGGCATATGGTAGAGGGATAAAATGGTAAAGGCTTAGAGAAGGAGAATACTACACTGAAAATGCTGTATCCACCTGAATACACATTAACACAATGTATTCAGGAGAAAGAACACTCAGTGCAGAACATTCACTAGAGTAAAGGGAAAGGAACATACTGACCAGAGGGGCAGGCATAAGCATTGCTAAGAAGCTCAGAGGTGGCTGTTATCTGTAGGCTGAGGCTGAGGCAAGAAGTTATACCAAGAGGGACATAAATTGTGTGAAAATCCCAGGAAAATAGTGAAGGCCACCACAACACATTCAGGCTACAATCCCCCAGGCCATCTCTGATGGGACAAAATGCTGTGTGTGGTATTTATGGATAATCTTACATTGCATGGTTCAAGACGAATTCTACTGGGAAGAGAATATCTGAAGGGTCCATAGGCCTTGTAGATATGAACTACATGATCATAAATCAAGGGACCATACAGCCAGAACTGGTAATCCCAAAGCAGTTTCTCTCTGACCCACAATGCCATCACACTGGGCAGGGGAAACAGAAATCCAATGTAACATTATTGTGGTGGATCCTGGATCAGATATAAGCAGGTCAAGAGGCAAAACTAAGCCTCACAAACTGGTGCCCCAACAACAAAACATGTCATCCAAACACCACCCACAGTTAACTAGTATCTCTCCATGTATCATTCATCAAAGATGATCTACCATGGAACAGATCCTGAATAACCAAGTAGAGTAGACTGAATGACTCAGCCGCTTGATATCAGCCACCTTCAGACATCTGGCATTTAATATCCCAGATGGTTGGAGAAGTATGGTGGCAGGGATTTGAGGGTACACATGTTTCCAGCAGCATAGATCCTTTTTTTTTACCAAGGTTGATCCACCACTGGTGCTGCCAAGGGTTTTCTTGCAGGATGTGTCTTACATTCCATCATTTATCACTATACTATGCTGTATTCCAATAGGCAGAATACTTAGATGTTGGAACTAAGGCATGGGAGTAAAAATGGTCCTTCTTACAGCACTGAAGTACTGTACAAAAAAAAATTGTGTTTCCGGCCGCTATATTGTTAGGTTCTTTGATTCTAGGTCCTAGTTTTCAGAGGAGGATGCTTCCCTAAGTTTATCAATCGGTGCTCTATTGTATTTTATTTTCTAATTTGAATTCCTCTTTGTCTTTTTCATTTCTTTCATTTTTTTTCTCTTTGGATTTTATTTTGTTTTACTTTACTTCTTGAGACGGCTATTCGTCTAACAATATTTACTTGTTTTTCTTTTCTAATATAAACATATAAGAGTAGAATATCAGTCTAAAAATAATATTTATTTTTCTTGGTAGTTTTGACATACATTCAACATAAAAATATGGTTTTATTTTCCATTAAGATTTCTTTTTGGACCCATGTCATATTAAGGAATTTCTCAATTCCCAGATTTACAGAAATACCATGTAATCTTTTGCTATAAGTTTCAAGCTTATCTTCATTATTGTCAGAGAACATATTCTTCATGATGTAAATGCTTTAAAGTGTACCAGTATGTGATGATATCTTTTGTCAAAAAATCTCATTATGCTTGAAAAAATGACTTTTGTACAATTTTGTGTGCAATATACTACATACATGTTTATCATGTTTATTTATTTTTTTGTCTTTTTTTAGGGCCACTCCCAAGGCATATGGAGGTTCGCAGGCTAGGGGTCCAATTGGAGCTGTAGCCACTGGCCTACACCAGAGCCACAGCACATGGGATCCAAGCTGCGTCTGCCACCTACACCACAGCTCAGGGCAACACTAGATCCTTAACCCACTGACTGAGGTCAGGGATTGAACCCATGTCCTCATGGATGCTAGTCAGGTTCGCTAACTGCTGAGTCACGATGGGAACTCCCTCATCATGCTATTTAAATCATTTCTATCCTTTCTCTTTGTTTTCTTACTTTATGTTTAATAAAGCATTTTAAAATTTTCTATTATAATTGTGGAGCTCATTCTTTTTATGTAACTTTTAAAAAATGCTTTATGTTTTTAAGGTCATATTATTATGAGAATAAATATTTTCAAGATTAACTGAAACTCAATAGTAGAAGACCACATACTTTTGTTTTTCTGGTCCTTCTCACTCTTATTTTTGAAAAAATAACATTTTTGATTTAATGTTATATTTTCTCTGCATTTTGAATACATGGTATTGTTGCTCTTTGCTGGTGTCTATATTGTTGAGCAGGCCACCATTTTAAATACTTTTCATATTTTTTTTAGTTTTGTAAAACTATTTCTAAAGTTTTATATCCTGAAGTCTTACTACTATGGGGCTACAGAGAAAATACTTCCACATTTCTACATTGTTAAACTTTCTGAGAAATTTTTTTTGTAGAAACTTTGAGACACAGTCTATAATTGAATAATAATCAGCTCTATTCTAGATACTAATTGCTTGCATTCAGAATAATGTAAATACATATAAATGCTAAATATAGAAGATACATGTGTGAATTATAGAAGTATAATATGCCATACATATTATATGACATACATATAATATATAAATATATTACACAGTAAGAACAAAATAGATATGAAAACAAATAAATACACTATAGATAAAATAATATGTAAAATAAATATATAAGCTATCATGAATAGAAATATTAAATAACAGCATCTACATAGATATACATATGGATGTAAAAACAAAATTAACTTAATGTTAATAAATCAATTTTAGAAGCAGCTTTGCCTGTGAATTTTTCTTTATCTTTTTTTTTTTTTTTGAGTATGCCTTGGATGATTTGATTGGTTTCTAGATATATTTTCAATATTAGTTTTTTTTTCCTTTTTCTGGGCCTTACCAGGACATATGGAAAATCCCAGGCTAGAGGTCAAATCAGAGCTGTAGCTGCAGGCCTACACCACTGCCACAGCACCGTGGGATCTGGGACCTATGTGACAGCTTGCAGCTAGGCCAGATCTTTAACTCACCGAGCAATTCCAGGGATCAAACCTTCATCCGCATGGATGCTAGTCAGGTGCTTAACAGGCAGAGCCACAGCAGGACCCCTCACTATTAGTTTTCTAATACAGATTGTGGCCATGTCTTACATCCTTTATTTGGGGAGTTCAGTTAGACTTATATTACATGTATCACGAATGATTTCTCTCAATATTTAGCCTCTCTTCTGTATTTCCCATCTTTTTGAATACTTGTGTTATATCATATAAATTGTTCTTCAAAAATATCTCCCAGTTTGTTCTCTCATCAGCACAGTTACACCGCCACAAAGCCTGTGTATTGATTTCTCATTTCAATTATTCGATATATTATCTCTCAAAGTTCTAAGTTAATTTTCCATGCCTGACCAGATTCAATGTAGTTTCTATTTCTCCTTGTGTATTTTAAATCATGCAATTTTTATCTTTGTTAATAATAATCAAGTTATTTTTAATTTTGTAACTTTAAATCTCAATATCAAATTTTTTGCAGAATTTATTCTTCTGGGTTTTATTTACAGCAGCTTATTTCCTTGTGTATTTAATAACTTTTTACTGAGCTGTAAATTTTCTGTGGAAATTTATTTGTGATATTAATTTGAATGTGACACAATGTAAAGGCCTCCATAAAGAACTGATAATTACATAGAGTGATTTACTAATGCTTCTCTCAAGAATAAATATAAACTCATTTTTGTTTGATAATTTTGGACTGCTGCACAGCTAAGTGAAGATTAATTTATAATTAAATTTTTCAGGAATTAGGTTTTGTTGCCCATCCCACCCCACCACCTCCCATTTTTTATCAGCTAAACATAATTTCCCACAAATTCCCAAGGGCATTGAGGAGTTATTTTATGTTTATGTTTAATCTGCTAATAGTTTTACAGGGTGAATTCTCTTATTAAACTCATATATGGCTGGACCTGGGATTTTATTTTCTGAATTGTAAAATCCAAGAACTGGTGAAATCTGAAGCCCCGATTTAAAAAAATGATTTAGCAATGTTCTTATGACCAAAACCAGCTTAAAGGTTGTTAACTGTTTTCTGTTCCCAATTTCTATTAAAATTATACTTGATCAAACCACCATAGTCCCTGTTTATGAGTATTCACTGAGTCTCCCTAGCATCCATCTTTCACCATTTCAATCTAAAACATCTGTAAAATTAGGAAACATTTTTTTTTGGTCATCTCTCAGCTCCAGATGGAAATTCCATCTCTATTCTAATCTGCCAGGATTCCTCCCTGATTTTCTGCATTTTTTTTCCTATGGACCACTAGCCATTTTAAAACTCTTTCTGGAGTCGAAGCTTTTTTTTTTTTTTTTTTTTTTTTTTGTCTTTTTGCTATTTCTTTGGGCCGCTCCCGCGGCATGTGGAGGTTCCCAGGCTAGGGGTCGAATCGGAGCTGCAGCCACTGGGCTACGCCAGAGCCACAGCAACGTGGGATCCGAGCCGCGTCTGCAACCTACACCACAGCTCACGGCAACGCCGGATCATTAACCCACTGAGCAAGGGCAGGGACCGAATCCGCAACCTCATGGTTCCTAGTCGGATTCGTTAACCACTGCGCCACGACGGGAACTCCTGGAGTCGAAGCATTTTTAAAACTTAAGGAAAAGTATTCCCTCCTTACCTTCCCAACAAAATAACATTTAAAATTACATGACCAATATTTAAACAACCCACATTTACCAGTTATATTAGTAAAGATACGTTAACATGACAAAAAGCCCACAAGTTATTTGAATAGGGAATATTTTAATATAAAATTATTCATTAATAATGAGAGATACACCAATAGTATGGATGAAGAGAAAGTTAAAGAATGCAAGAACCGCTTATCCAATGGGGAGATTTCCAACCTCTCAACCCTTAACACTAGGCTTAGATCTCATTCAAGAGTGTGAAGCTATGGCCCACTAAACTAACTAAATTGCAGAGCAATGTGCTGCAGTGTTGCAAGCCAGGGCTAGCAGGAAGGAAACCTCCCACTGGGATAACAGTGACACTTGGCAGGAAGCTGTTCACTGTGGTGCCAGCAGACTTGCTAAGAAGCCACCCGCGGTGGTGTAGCCAAATTCATTCCTAAGCTCCCATGCCAGGTGCTGGGGAAATTTGCTAGAGGGTGTTTACTGCAGAGTCCCCTGCAGACAACCGACAAGGAATCCTCTCACTTGCAGGGAAATTTGCTGCTGGCACCCTCATCCTATGAGCAAGAGGGAAAATACTCAAAACCAGGAAGAGAGAGGCTCCTCCTCTCAGTTATCCCTCTTAACTCTTTCTCCTGACAAGGTCTAACACCTTTCCAGCTGTTAGGGGAGAAATGTTTATCAGACAGAGCTCTAATGTCACAAAGAATATGTAAGGTTGAATTTGGAATTGGTAAGCAATTAATTGATAATTGAGAGATCTACTCTTTTGGCTAATCAGCTTCCACATACACATTCAGATAACCTTCTATATTATATAGATATTTAGGGCAGGAGGTTTTTTTTGTTTTGGGGCTGGGGGGTTGGTTATTTTCTACTTGAATTGACATATACAAATTTTCTTTCTTCATTAGGGATCCTCCAGAAGTCAAATTGAGACAATGATTCACGTGTATGTGATCCCTTTGGATAATGACCCCAGGAGACACCTTTACGAATATGGCAATGCAGGACATAAAAAGATAGGCAGACAATAAGAGAATACATTATTTTATTTTATTATTTTGTATTTTGTTTTATATTTTATTTTATTTTTGTATTTTTAGGGCCTCACTTGCAGCATATGGAGGTTCCCAGGTTAGGGGTAGAATCAGAGCTGTAGCCGTTGGCCTACACTGCAGCGACAGACACAGCAACACCAGATCTGAGCCTCATCTGCAACCTACACCACAGCTCACGGCAACACCGGATCCTTAACCCACTGAGTGAGGCCAGGGATCAAACCTGTGTCCTCATGGATACTAGTCAGATTCGTTTCTGCTGAGCCATGATGGGAACTCCAATAGATACATCATTAAACAAGCTACTGCTGTGGATAACTAAGCGTAATGTTACTGGAAGGCTTTGGGAGTAAATGAAGAAATCACACTAGAGAATTAGCTCATACAAGGTATGTGGGATTCAGTTACATATGCAGTAACTCCCAACAACCATTGTTGAAAAATCCTGCCACAGGGTGAATTGTTTGGCACAACTGACCAGATGCAAAAATGAGCACAGAAGGCTCTGGCAATCAAAGACCATTTTCATGCAAATAGATGTAGCTGCTGGCAATTACATCAGGCTGATACGTCATGAAATGCAAAGGCATGTAAACTCTTTATTTACTGAA
This sequence comes from Sus scrofa, assembly GCF_054392235.1. Lineage (NCBI taxonomy): Eukaryota > Metazoa > Chordata > Mammalia > Artiodactyla > Suidae > Sus > Sus scrofa. The sequence continues at coordinate 65,944,074 of NC_139393.1, read as the reverse complement.
ATTAATATATAACTAATGTGCAGGTCTAATTGTAAAATATGTAGCTTCTAATAGTAATCAAACCTATGAGTCATGTGTAGGGTTCAAGATATTTCCGTATTGTTTGAAATTTAGTTTATTAATTTATTTGGCATAAAGCAAGAGTATATTGAATTTCTTCTATGTGCTTGACACTATGAGTTTCTGGTCACTTAGCAGTGAAAAATATGATTAGTGTCCTCATGGAACATTATAGAGTACTTGCTTGAGCTGATACCATATCAAAAACTACTGTTCAGTTTTATGGATTTATCTTAAATAAAATATTTTATATGAGAAATATTTGTAAAATGTAATATGACAAAAATACTCTAATTTGATTCAAAAATATGTTTTGCTATTCAAAACTGTTTGTTTTAATGAAATATGTTTTAATGAAAATATAGTATCTGAGTTCAAAACTATGTATTTTTTTTACATTATAAGAAAAATTCCCCATTGTATATGTTGTAATTTTAATGAGAAATTTAGGCTATTATTCATGGTATGGTTTTTCTATGTGGGGCATTAATCCCTAGGTACTTTGTTAAGCTCGCATCAATGTTTGACATTCCTATTTTGAGTTAATGTGAAGTCTATGAGGCCCAAAGAGTTCTAAATTACAAAATAAGCTGCAGTTATTAGAGTTTAGATAGAAGTGATCGCTAATAGTAAATAACTAGAAAAGCAAACCAGTAAATTGAAACTAAGAAAGAAAGAAGGCAAAGGACAGAATGTAGATTGAAAGAAAATGAGTGATGCCACTTGAAAAATAACTCCAGAGCAACAATGTTATGACATTATTATTGAGAGACAGAGTACCTTAGGATTAGCAAAGACTATTTAGCTTAATAAATCAAATTGGAAAGAAAAAATACACCTAAATTTAAAAACTAGAATGTTAAAAGTTGAATATTAGGATAATGGATGTGTAAAATACTTTGTTCAGCTGAGGTACACCTGAATCTCAGTCAACAATAATGCTATACTGAATTATAATTGATTAGTTCATTTACCCAGTAAATAATATTTAATGAGCACCTATTATGGCAGATACATTTCCAGATGCTTAGGCATTAGTGGTGAATGAGACAAAGAAGTTATTGGTCTTCTTTCTCTAATGGTGTGGAAAACAAAAAGAAATAAGCCAATAATGGCTAATAAATGATTAGGTAGTGATAAATGTTCAAAGAAAATGAGTATTGATGGCAAGCTATTTTAGATAATATAGCCAGTGAAGAACCCTCTGTGCAGATGATTATTTTGCAAAGTACTAAAACAAAAAGAGCAAATCTCTCAAAGGTTTTGGGAAAGAATTTCCCCATCATAAGGGAGAGCTGTTGCCAAAACTTAGGTAGAACCATTGCCATATGTTCAAGAAGCAGCAGAAATGACATTCCAGTGTAAACAGAGTGAGTGAGGAAAAGAACTAGGTTAGAGAAGCAATGAAAGATTAAGATGCCCAAATCCTCATGGGCCAGAGTTGAAACTTCAATTTTGATATCAAGAAGTATGGTTGAGGTGTTGAGATATCTGACTTCTGTTATAAAAATATCACTAAGGGGACATTGTGGGGAATCTCCTTTAGGAGAATAGACATAGAACCAGAGAGACGAATAATATTACAGGGAAGAATTCTTCATATTATCACAAAACCATTGCAATGATCTAGAAGAGAAATACTGGTACCCTGGACTGGCATAGCCGTGGTAGTAGTGAGAAGTGTTTATTTCCTCAACTGGACAGGAATCGCTAGAATTTTGCAAAATGTGAGACAGAAGATTCAAGAACTACTTCAAAAATTTTATGGAGCAATTAAGTTGATTGAGTTGCCAATTAACAAGAGTTAGAACATTAGGAAGACGCAAGCTTGGGGAGCAATGGTTTGAAGGGGGAAGAATTCGCTCTAAGCTCATGTTCTTATTGGCAGGCTTCAGCTCTTTGTGGGATGTCAACTGAATGCTTCAGTTCCTTGCTGTTTGTCAGCAGGTGGCTATCCTCAGTTTCTTGCCTTGTGGGCCACTCCACATGGTTAAGTGCTTTATCAAATGCAACAAGGGAGGGATACAATAGAGATTAATTTGCTAGCAATATAGAAGTTACATTTTTATGTAACATATTTACAAAAGTGGCATCCTGTCAAATTTGTTCTGTTTTATTTGTTAGAGGCAAATCACTGATACTGATCACATTCAAAGGAAGGATATTAGACAAGGCTGTGCATATCAGGAAGTAGGGATAATTGGAGGCAATCTTAGAATGTCATATATATGTATGTGTATATATGTGTGTGTGTGCATATATACATTAATTCTGATATGCCTATTAGTGACTCTACAAGTGACTCTATGGAGTAGTCAGTCAAATACATGACTCTGGAATGCAAGGAATATTTTCAAGGTTGGGTATAGAAGTTTTAGACTCATAAGTAGATGGCATCTATATTAATATGACTGTAGGAGAAGCCAAAAAGATTGTGTAAATAGAAAGGGCATAGGAGTAAACCAAGGTCACCATAATAGTAGAGGCTTAGAAGAATTAGAGATTAGTCAAAAGGTATTTTAAAAGGAGCATTCTGTGAAAAAGAGGAGAAACAGAAAGACTATGTCCTACTAAATGACATGATTATTTATTAGGAAAAAAAAAGAGTATGTCAAATTCTGCTGAGAGAATAATATAAGAACTAGATATTATCTACTGAACATGGAGGTCATTGCTAATATGAGTATTGACTGTGTAAAAATTGTTTGGAGTGAATTCAAGAAAGAAAGCAAGCCCAAAGAAGCAGAAATCCCAAGCATAAGCCCATTTTGAGAGGATTTCTCATAAAGAAGAGTTTAGGAATCTGATAGTTGGGGAGAGATCTGAAGATCAACATAGGCTTATTTTAATGTAAAAAGTATCATTGCCTGAGTGTGTAACAATCTTAATTAGAACTTTCTCTTTTTCTTGAAATTTTGGCTTATGTGCAAAATTAAAAACAATGTAGTAATACCTGTGTATTAAAAAAAGAGATAAACACATCCTAAAATATGAAAGCAATCCCATCAACCTTTACAAGCCTCATGTTTCTGTAGTTTTCTGGTCATAATGAGATGTGAACATGGCCATTCCAAACCTAATCTTTAATCTCTTTAATAATTTATTTGGTTTATTCTTTTCCCAGATCAGATATGTCCCAACACTCATGTTTAGAAGACAGACATGGACAGGGGAAAAATAATTAGTTCTTGTTTACTTGCCCAAACTTCCTTCATACATTTTTGCTGCTTCTCTAAATATTTCCAGGACAACGAATGGTTATGAGATAATTAAAGAAAACAGAAATAAAATATTTTACTTAACTAAATCTAATATTTATTTTGCTTACAAAGAACTTTTATAATGACTGACTTACATGTTTAAGATTTCATATTTAGGAGTTCCCATCGTGGCGCAGTGGTTAACGAATCCGACTAGGAACCATGAGGTTGCGGGTTCGATCCCTGCCCTTGCTCAGTGGGTTAATGATCCGGCGTTGCCGTGAGCTGTGGTGTAGGTTGCAGACGCGGCTCGGATCCCGCGTTGCTGTGGCTCCAGCGTAGGCTGGCAGCTACAGCTCCGATTGGACCCCTAGCCTGGGAACCTCCATATGCCGCAGGAGCGGCCCAAAGAAATAGCAAAAAGACCAAAAAAAAAAAAAAAAAAAAAAAAAAAAAAAAAAAAAAAGATTTCATATTTATTATTGAGATGTGTTTTAAAATTCTCAGGAGTCCCCACTCTCTACAGCTCCCTCTCTAGATGTGACCATCTGGTACTATTTTCTGATTCATGAAGGGTTCTACAGAGAAATTCTCCCCATTGCAAACACAGAATGGCTGTTCTCTGGCAATCACCTTTACCAAGGGGGGTAAATTAAAATTATTTTTCATTTTTTTCCCATGTCTACTTTGGTGATGAGAAAATTCACACATTCTAGTTTCATCAAGAAAGATTAGTAGTCCTGTCCCATTAGAATCCTCTCTCCTTTTCCAGTAATCAGACAGGTCCATCTCCCCCTATATTCACACTTCTCTGGGCAAGAGTCAGACGCTGTCTTCAGCCAAAATCTATAGAACTTAGAGGTATGTCAACACCTCCCATAAATGCTCTATATTACTCTACTCTAGTTACAACAAAGTGTGAGCTACTATCTCAGGCTCAACACTAGCCACCAGAGAGGAAGATAACCAATCTCCTACCACAAGGGGGAGCTCTTGATGCCTCTGACACAGATTTGAGGAGAAAGAACCACTTCTCAACCTGTATTTCCATGAATTATCTTTAAAATTCCTTTGCTGTGAGTCTCCTAACATGAAGTTTACCAAAGAAGTGTCATCACAGAGCACAGGACCTAAAGTATTTCGATTAGTCTTCTCATCCCTTTAAACAACTAGACAGAGCCTGAGGTCCCCGGAGGAGAGTCATCTCCTTGGGACTAACATCATCCTTTTTGCCAGGGCACCATAAACACAGTAACATTTTCTATGTCTAACATGGCAGAAAAAGCTTGGGAATCCAACGTAAAACTTCCCTTCAGCCATAAAACTGAACAGATTTCTACCCAAGCTCTTTCAAGGAGATTAAAGCGGAGATCTGTATGTGCATACTGGAGGGCAGGTGAAGAGAATGGAAGGTGTTTTTTAAACTAAGCCCATTTAATAGGCTGGCTCTAGCAACAAGTATGTGTATAGAGGGAGGATTTAATGATACTAGGACTGGATCTAAATATAAGAAGTAAAGCCTAAGCAGTTAAAAGGAGCCCAGTATCAAAATGGCATAATTATTTGTCTTCGGAAAATCAAGGGTTTATTTCTGCAACAGAAAACACAGAGAGTTACTTTGATCGATTATTGGTGAAAGATTGAGTAAGATATCTTGTGATTATATTTAATCAGTAAAGTAGACAACCATCTGTGCTCGAGAAAAGATTAGAGGGAGGTGTCATGGATGTATGAAGATAGAAAAAAAGAGAGGAAATAGGAAATGTTTTTGAAGGTGGGAGAATAAGTTGATTAGGAAAATGCCATAGAATTGCTTGCAGTGCTCAAGGCCCACCTGAAGTTAGTTGCACATTTAAGGAGAGTTAGATGGTTTGTATGAATGTGTGTATGTGTGTATGTGTGCATATTGTTCAACTTCATTCAGCTTTTTAATTGCAGGCACAGATTAAGTTTAATAGTTTTCTTCTGCTGCATAACAAATTACCATAAACTTGATGGCTTACACATGCAACCAGATGTTATTTCACAGTTTCTATAGGTCAAAAGTAAGGGCACAGAATAACTGCATTCTTTGTTGAGAGTCTTCAATATTGAAACTGAGGTTGGGCTCTGTTCTTATCTGGTCTTCTTCGGAGCTCATTCAAGTGGTTAGCAGAATTCAGTGCCTTGTGTAGCTACAAGGAATATACAAATAGCTATGTATGAGTCTCATCCTTGCTAGGTGTCAGCTGAGCACTGCTTTCAGGTTCTAGAGGCACCCTCACGTCCTTGCCACATGGCCCCCTTCTCTCACACCGAGGCAGTTTTCTCCTTTAAGGTCAGCAGGAGAGAGTCCACTGCTGCTTCTTATCTCCTGATGGCTCACATGATTAGATTGGTTCCACATAAAATCAACTCCTTTTTTATTAATTCGAAGTTACTTGATTAGAGATAATAAGGACACCTGCAAAAATCTCTTTTGTTGTGTAACATAATGCAATCATGGGAGTGATACCCCATAATATTCACAGATCCTACTCGTGTTCACTGAGAGGAAATTATACAAGGGGGTCATTTTAGAATTCTGCTTACCACAAGAATTAAAAAGTTGAATTTAAAAGTGGTGTTTTTCTAGGTATATTCTGATGAATTGAAAAAATGTGTATGGTAATGGATTCTAAAGGAGAGGAGCAGATGTTGAGTCGTTAGACTTTTATTGGATAAGAAGGAAAATGAAAACAGGAGATGTTAGATGGTGAAGAAATTAGTTTTAATGGATTGATGTTCTTGGTCAGGTCAAATCAGTTTTCAAACATGGTATAAGAGAAAATGAGCTCAAAAGTTTGGATGCACTAGGTTACAGAGTGTGGTGTTGAGAGAGTTCAGACACTGCAGTAATTGGTAATAAGGAAGTCTAGGCTGCATCCATGGGCATGAGAAATAAAGAGATCACGATGGATGTATGTCAATGAACAGAAATGACTAGAAAGATGCAAAGAGTAACAGTGAAGAGAAAGACAGTGACCCATATGTTAAAATCTTGAGAGATGGAGGGGTCATGGGAAGCAAATTAGTAGATAACTGCAAAAAGGGGAGTAATGGTTCTTCAAATATTCTGTTGTCCATGGCTATTAGTTGAGGCTGCTAACTGATGCATTGGTGCGATTTGGTTTATTTGTTTGGAGGAATGAAGCAAAATCAACTGGAAACATTGATGAGGAGCAAGTAGAGCCCATAACTCATCTCAAGTTTCAATTTTATTTGTGGAGAGAAAAATAAATACACACACACGCACGCACACACACTAAGAGAATCTCAGGGGAAGTACTACTCTCCGGAAATGGAATAGTCAAAGAGTCAGAGAAGAAAGTTTTGATTATTTCTTTTAACTCATCCTCAAATAATCATTTCTTACCCTATTGTCCCTAGGGAATGAGCATATGCCCCTTGGTGACAAAACATATTGTTTACTTATAAAAAACATTGCATTAACATAATGAAAAACACCACAAAATCAAGATGACGCACAGATACCAACAATGTGTTTTAAATACTATTTTCCCATAAGTCGCATTTTGGAAATCAGATGCCACAAAGTAATGAATCTTTACCAAATAATATATATACATATAATAATACATATTACAAATGCACTGCTCTTAATAAAAACAGGCCGCTTTTAATTTTTATATTTTCCATACTTAGCTCTCTGTAATCCCATTCTCTGATCCACCGCAGAGACATTCTCCCTTACCAAGGTGCATATTGTGATCGATGTTTGTCTCAATCACAGATATCTGCACCAATCTGGATTTCGGTAGGAGAGAATTCAATGAGAGCTATCAAGTTGATTAATCAGTACGTGGAATTTTGTCAAATCAGCCATCATCAGCATCATTTTCAGATCATTATGCTTTTATCTATATTGTTGACCAAGTTCATATCCTACAATGAAATTTCACTAATTAGACCTCCAAATATGTGCCTTTTTTGCTATTCTAGAAAATGTGACACTATGTATTTAATGCAGTGTCTGGCTAACATCCTCCTTCCTTACTAATGGTTCAATAGGTTGTCAACACTGGGTTTGTTTTCATGCATCTCTTTTCTCAGGTGCTAAAGTTAAAACGGTAGCTGTCATAAAATTCCTCCTTTGGGCTCTCATAGCCAAGTAGTGGTTTAAAAAAAAATGAAAAAAAATGGAAGGAAAAAAAAAAAAACCCACTATAGCAAAAGCTTAGAGTAAACAAAGTGTTACTGAAATGTCCTCTAAGGTCTTACTCATTTGGGCTGAGGTAATGGTGGGTAAGTGAAATTCAAGACCTTGGCTTCGAAAAGATTTTAGAGGTACAAGGAATCGCATTAGTTAAAGAACACATCCAAGAGTTCATTGTATCCCTAGCGAATAAAATATGCATGTATAGGAGTTCCCTTCGTGGCACAGTGGTTAACAAATCCGACTAGGAACCATGAGGTCGTGGGTTCAGTCCCTGGCCTTGCTCAGTGGGTTAAGGATCCGGCATTGCCGTGAGCTGTGGTATAGGTCACAGACGCGGCTAGGATCTGGCATTGCTGTGGCTGTGGTGGTGGCTGGTGGCTACAGCTCCGATTAGACCCCTAGCCTGGGAGCCTCCATATGCTGTGGAAGAGGCCCTAGAAATTCTAAGGCAAAAAGACACACACACACACACACACACACACACACACACAAATGCATGTATAGGATGACTGCAAAACTTGTGATAAAGGGAGAGATTAGAACAATTAACTCTTAGCTATTATGCCGAGTAGGCTCAATGTTGCCTTGAAAGTAACCATTGATGTAAGATTTGTCCCGATTCTTCTACGTTAACAGCATCACCTGGATGACCATCCTCCTACTCAAGCCAATAGCAATCAACATTTTGTTTTGTTTTCTTGGCCTTCTAAAATTCTAAGACGAGTCTCCCTTCACACCCTGGACATGATGACTGTGCTTATCCTCACAGGAATAGCAACTATTTATTCATATTGGGCCATTTAAACAATGATTTTATTACAAAAACTGAATGTGAATGTGTGAGTGTGTGTATGTGTGTGACTATGTCTACCTAAAAATATGAATTGATCTTTTCCTGCTTCACCTTCAAAAGCACTAAATGCATAAGATAATATTATGTGTTTAGATTATATAAACTACCAGAAATAATTTGTTTTATATTTAGAAAACAAGATTCTTCAGCAATCTAACCAGGATCTCAAAGAGAATCCTTTTGCTCCTTACAAATATCAAGGAGATATTTCTAACAGAGCAAAAAGCTCTGTGTATGTTCTTTTCAAAATGCACAAAGAAAGAGGAAAAGAAAAACCTGCCATGTATAAATATTGGAAATACACAAGTTTTCTTGATTTAATGCATACACTATTTTCATCTTAATCTTAGTTTATTGTTAGTTCTAAAAGCAAAATCTCTGTGTTGTAATTTTATGAAGCATATTTGATATATCTATATTGTAATTCCTTAATGTTAAAGGAAAATCATGATAATTATACTTTAGGCTATTGAAAAAATGCGTTTTTTGAAGCCTGAGATTTCCAAAAGGAAAGAAGTGATCATATCACCACTGCTAACAAATAACTGGAATAATAATAATAAAAAATAGTGCAGGTGAAAAAATATAAATGATTTCAAACATTTCTGTTGCCAGTGTGAATGGCAAACAGTTTCAGTATTAACTGGGAGAAAACTCAAATTGGTAAGGTGAGAGGAGTTTATACTATTTCAACCTCCTACCTCAAATGAGGTACAGTCATGACACATTAGTGCTGGATTAAAAGACAATCTAAATATTCTTTATGTTTCCAAAATATAGGCATGTTAAGTAACACTAACTTCATTGATTATCTTCCTTACACTTTCATATTAATTTTATTATATGGTGAGATCTGATATAAAAGCGTAAGGGGAAAAGGAAAAAAGTTCAATGATATTTGATAAAGGTAGAAAATTCTAGATCTCAAAAATCTTTTTCTAATCAAATAATATGAATAATAAATGAGGAGAAAAAGAACCTTTTAGCGTCTACAATGTCTTCTATATCTCACCATTATCTCAATCCTCTCAAAAATTATTATCAATTGTTGGGTATCCTAGAGTAACTTTTACCCTCATTATAGCATCTATAACTTACATACACTTTAAAAATTACTTCATATATATAATATAGACATGAGTATAATTATTTGGCACATTTTCAAAGTTTCATGTCACAATGTATTAGTTTTCTGTTGCTTCATACCAAATCATCTTAAAATTAGCAGCTTAAGACAGGACACACATTATCTCACAAAATTCCCAAGGAACCTATGATTGAGAAGAGGTTTGCTATGTGGTTCTAACTCCCTATCCCTCACAAAGCTGCAGTCCACTTTTGACTGAGGCTACAGTGATCTTAAAGCTTTGCTTTCAAGCTCACTTAACTGGTTACTGGACACTTTTCACTCTCTCCTCCATTTTTCTCAGCATAATAGTCACTCACCATAACAATTAAAAAATAAGGCAGAATAATAAATATCTGGTACAAAGCCATTGATAGAAATTCTGTAAAAGAACAATGAGATTTAGGGCTAAAGGCCTCAGTGTATACTAATTATAATATGAAATATACCATGGCATACCATATTGCCATCCAAAGCAATTATTATTACCACATATATTTTAAATGCAAATGGATGGCAGGATAATCCTGTTAGACCCGATCATGCAAAATAACTCAGAAGTGGTTTTGTTATTTGGATACCTTAACGGTTTGGCAAGAAAAAATCTGCTTGACATTTGTGTTTATAGCATGGCTGAAAACATGCGAGTCATGATCAGGGAAATGCATGAAAACAAAGAATAAATCAGAACATGTCAGTCAGACCAAGTTTGAATTTATTTCTGACTTTATTTAATACTGAAGAGAAGTATTTAATCATGAAGTTCTCTGTCAGAAAACATTCATGGTGAGATATTCTCTGGGAATAAGGGACCTAAATATAGCTTTTTCTGTCTACCCTCAACTCCAGTTATTTGACTCTCCTGAGCTAAAGTGCTGTTGAGATCATGGGCCACTGAGCACATGTGAGAACTTGAGACACTGTGGGAGTCAGAGTCAGAATTGCCATGGAGCCTCCTCCGCTGTAGGATTTCTAAGAAAGACACTTGAAAATACTAGGTACTGAATTAAGCTTGCCCAGCAGTGATGTGTGACATAATTGAGGAAAAGATCAAAATCAGCCTCATATTGCTGTGCCAGGTTTCTACTGATCCAAGCGTTCAAAAAGAAATAAATGCAGAAAGATACACATATGATACTAGTAAATTCTCATAGTAACAGAATTAGAGTTATTCTCTAGCATGTGAACAATATAAGTTTCTGAGTAGGATATGGAATAGATGAAGGCAAAGTAGTAGGTTAAAACAAAACTTAAGTAATTCTATGACTAAAGACCTATTTCTAAACTGTTGAAATAACTTATCAAACTAAAAGTTAGACTGAGACTAAATGAACCATTAAGAAAAATCTTAAAAACTAACATCACAAAGATAAAGTGTCTTAGGAAAAAAATAATATATCAGGACTTTTTACTGAAAGCTTAGAAACAATGAAATGAAATATAGATAGCTAAGTAAATGTCATTTCCATTTATTCAATCATTTATTTATCTATTGAGAACTCTATTGAATACCTATTATTTGCCAAAGACCCTAGGCACTGAAACACAAATAGAAAGACAAATAAATGAATAGGGAAAACAATTCCCTGTCCTTATGAAACTCATAACCTACTTTGAGAACCAGAAAATAAATCCCAATAGTGTAGGTGTGTATTACAGAGAAAAATAATATGTAAGATTGATATTAAAAATACAGCAGAAAAAATAGGATAATCTAAAAGAAATTATTTTAAATAAGATGCTATGGCCACTGTCTATAACCATGACATTTCTAAATAACTTCCCATTAACCCTAAAAGCCAAAAAAGTAATGCCTCTTCCCTAAGAACAGATGTACAACCACCATAGTGTGGGATTGTGGCTTGCTTGTTCAAGACATCAGAGTGAAGGGTTGCAGAAAGGTGAGAGCAGAAGGGAAAGTAACAGAGTGAGCTCAAAAAGGCCATCTGAGGTCAAAGGCTCTGAGCCTTTACATAAGGACTTTTACTCTGAGTTTGGCAACTTATTGGCAGGATTCTGAGCAGCTGCGCCAAATGGTCTAACATATTTTATTTTATTTGGGGGATAAAGGAGAAAAAGATAGCTTTATTGCTTTGCCAGGCAAAGGGGGCCATAGCAGTCTAATGCCTTAAAGACTGTACTCCCTTGGAAGGGGTTAGGAGGCAGTTTTATAGTTTGGGGAGTGGAAAATAGGGCCATAAATAAAGATCAGGGTAGAAGAGGCAAACCTGCATTGTCTTTTAAACCTGGTGTTTAGTGCTCCCAGGACTGGTTCTGGTGGTCCTCCTTCCAAAAGTGAAAAATGCTTCATCAAGTAGTTCTTCCATTTGTTGGGGTTCTTAGTTCTACAGAAAAACTCAGAGATACTCTGTACGTTCCCTGAGGCGAACCAGGTCCCTGCCCCAAGGCTGCACTATTGTCTCTTGATGGCTCCTCCCTGGTCTCTGCCCCTCCCTTCCCTGATTAGTGACTGCCCTTTGGAACTCATGGAGGGTCATGGAGAGTCATGAAGGCTGATGTTTATTCCTGAAAACCTAGAAATGAAGGATACAAAAAGGTTTTTGTGCCCAGGAGCCTCACAGGGCCTTGCTCGGTTATATTTCACCCTTTTCTTCGATACTCCTCAATCCTGAAGAGAACAGGTATTAAGCAAGAAACTGAATATTTGGGGTAGAGATGTTAATAATAAACTCCGCAAAGGAACATAGTTTTAGGGGGACTTATTTTTTTAAGTCCCCATTTCCTAACAGATATTTTATAGGAATCATTCTGCCTGCCTCTGACTGAAAATGGTACATAGGTGAAAAAGAAGAAATCACAGATTGTTGAACTACGATGGTTACAAATGATGGTAACCTGAAGGAAGCTGAGAGGAGTAGAGAAAGTTTCTAGATGCATAATATACTTAGAAACACAGCCAATGAGATATGCTCACAGATTGAAGGTGAAGATAAGAGAGAGGGGTCAATAAGACCTTCAATCTTCTACTGAATGCACATGAGAGGACTGACTGTTGTTAACTGGAATGAAAAAAATTAAATGAGAGATAGCTTTTGACAAGGTAAAGATCAATTTAATATACACATACTTATAATATTATATACAGTTACTTAGAACCAAATTATTTTTTTCCAAATTAGTCTATCATTTTGCAACTCTGTAAATTTATCATAGAAATAGAAGTTCTAATACTTATACACACAACATTTTTGATACAATATGGCTCCTACTAATAAAAATTTAAAACTAACTAGAATGAAATAAGGAAAAAAATAATCACCAGTGTCCTGCTGTATAGGACAGGGAACTATATCTAGTCGTTTGTGATGGAACATGATGGAGGATAATGTGAGAAAAAGAATTGTATATATATGTATGACTGGGTCACTTTGCTGTATAGCAGAAATTGATAGAACTTTGTAAATCAACTATAATAAAAAATTTTTAAAACAAAACATTCACAAATAATCAAAATCAAGGCAAATTTTAAAGCAAATTAAGGGAGGTCTACCAGTGGATAGGAAGGAAATTCAAGAGGTGTTTTACAGTAATAACATGCAAGGTGAATATTCAGTTTTATAAAAACTATCATATATAAATTATATGTAAATGTGTTTATGAATTCATAGGTACATTTATTTGATTGTATGCACATGGTTAACAATATACTGATAAGCAGAGAAAGCAGTTGTATGTAGAGAGAGTGAAAACAAGCAGGTAAAAGTAGATGAAGAGAGAAAAAAAAAAGTGCATAAAGAAAAAAAGGAGACTCCTAAAGTCATACACATGCCATACACATGTGTTTATATTTATTAATTTATTACATGTATGTGAGAGTGAAGGCCTGGAAAATTTAAAAATTTAAAAGAAAATGAGTGCAAAATTTTCTCATAATTCCACAGTATTCATCACTAATAATACTAATAATAAATGGGTGTTAAGGGAATGATATCCCACCTGTAACTTCTCCAACACTGATTTCTTTTTTTGTGTTGGTAGGCTTAATATTTCTTTTGTTTTTATTGAAGTATACTTGATTTGCAATGCTATGTTAGTTTCAGCTGAAAAGTGATTCAGATATATAGAATCTGAGTAGATAAAGAAATCTGAATCTGATATAAAGAATACATATATATTCTTTTCCCTTATAGGTTATTAAAAAATATTGAGTAGCAACCTGAGAAGAAAAAAGAAATAAAAGGAATCCAAATTGGAAAAGAAGAAAAACTGTCACTGTTTTCAGATGACATGATACTGAACATAGAAAAATCCTAAAGACACTACCAGAAAACTACTAGATCTCATCAATGAATTTGGTAAATTTGCAGGATACAAAGTTAATACATAGAAATCTGTTGTATTTATATACACTAATAACTAAAATCGGAAAGAGAAATTAGGGGAACAATCTTATTTACCATCACATCAAAAGGAATAGAATGCCTAGTAATAAACCCACTTAAGGAAGCAAAAGACATGTACTCCAAAAACTGTAAGATGCTGATGAAAGAAGTCAAAGATGACACAAATCAATGGAAAGATATACCTTGTTCTTGGAGTGGAAGAATCAATATTCTCAATACCACCATACTCTCCAAGGCAATCCTAGATTTGATGCAATCCCTATTAAATTACCAATAGCATTTTTCACAATACTGAAATAGATAATTTTAAAATTTATTTGGAAATACCAAAAAAAAAAAAAAAGAAAAAGAAAAAGAAAAAAATTGCCAAACAAATCTTGAAAAAGAAAAACAGAGCTGGAGGAATCAGGATCCTTTGACTTCATACTACACTATAATGGTATGGTCATAAAAATAGTATAGTAGTGGTACAAAAACAGAAATATAGATCAATGGAATAGGATAGCAAGCCCAGAAATAAACCCACACATCGATGGTCAATTAATCTACAACAAAGGAGGCAAAAATGTGCAACCAAGATAGACACAGTCTCTTCAATAAGTGCTGCTGGGAAAACTGGACAGCTGAGTGTAAAAGAATGTAATTATAACATTTTCTAATATCATACACAAAAATAAACTCAAAATGGATAAAAGACTTAAATGTAAGACTGGTAGCCTTCATGTTTCTCAACACTTCTCTAACGGCTGCCTTCACATGGTTGGGAATGTTCCTGTAAATGAGTAGACTTGACAGTCTCCACTTAGTAACACAAAAAGATAGAAAGACCTGTTCTTCCACTTTCAGTAAACAAAACCCAGGAAAATCTCCAATTGGTCTGACTTTGGTCATATTCCATCATTGTACCAATCAAAGTTGTCAGAGGGATGGGCTGTTATCATCATCACAGTTCCCCTCACTAAGTGTGATCCAGAGACCAGTGATATTGACATTCTCTTAAAGATTGCTTAAAATACAGAAGCTCAGCCTGTGTTAAGACCTACTGAATGAGAATCTGTATTTTAAAGAGACCTCCATATTAAATATAAGGACATATAAAATTTGTGAAGTGCTTTAACAAATTTAGCAACATACTGAGAAATAAATTATTCCAATACATTTCATCTTTATTCTTATCTTTGTCTTTCACTTTCCATTTTCATTCTCACATCTATTCAGGGCTTCTGTCTGTTTCTGCTAAATATTTAGGGAAACACGTGGGGTGTTGGGAATTGCTGGATGTTGTTATTTGATGTTTCTAATCCCTAAGGCTCAAGAGCCCCCAAATAGCTTAATTCTTAAAATGTATTTCTGTGCATTATAGTTCAAAATTCAAGTATGTTGAGCATTCTTTTTCAAGAGCATTTCATATATAAGAAAACATTAAGACTGTCACTCAATTAATTAGGGTTTCTCAAGTTGAGAAAATACTCAATATTCGTATATAGAAATAAGCCTGGCCAACACCCAAACTTGATATGGATCTGTACAAACAGGTAGGCACACTGAAGATTCTAAACAGCTTACCAATTCATGACTTCAAAGTCATAATTTGTAAAATTATATAATTACTTTTGAATATAATGATCCTAAAGATAATCTATGAATCTTGATTTGTTGAACTACCTGAATTATTTATACAGATCTTCCTTAATTTATAATGGGATTACATTCTGATAAACCCATAATAAGTTAAAAATATCTTAAGTCCAAAATGTTCTTAGTACACCTAACCTATTGAACATTATAGCTTATTCTAGCCTACCTTAAGTGTGCTCATTAGCTTATAGCTGGGCAATGCCATCCAACACAAAGCCTATTTTATAATAAAGTGTTGAATATCTCATGGAATTTATTGAATATTGTACTAAAAGTGAAAAAGAGAACGGTTGCAAGTATATCAGTTGTTTACCCTCGTGATCAAGGGGCTGACTTGGAGCTATGGCCCTCTGCTGCCCAGAATCAATAGAAATTATCTACAAACATTAATAGACAGGGAAAATATCAAACTTCGAAATTAGAAGATTTCCACTTTATGCATATCAATGTTCCACCATCATAAAGTCCACTGTCAGGGATTGTCTGTAATTCAAAAATACGTTTGAAATATATTAGACTCATCAGACGATCAAGACAATTAAATTGTCAAAGAGAATTAAATTTCCTGTATTAGTCACAAGCTTTTTTTTTTTTTTTTTTTACAAAAATGCTTACAATATTCACATGAATTTCAAGAAAGCTCTTATGGTTTTCACATGATTCATATCTAAAAGAATTTTGACTCAGTGCCTAGAAAGCAATTTAGCAAGCAATTTCATTTTTGAATGAAGTACTAAAACTCTCCCACAGCATTTGTTCTTGAGAAAGAAAAAAGCTTGAAAGAAATAGATTACTGCCAAATTTATTTTATTTTATTTTATTTTATTTTATTTTATTTTATTTTATTTTGGTGACAGTGTTTTCTAAGACCTTGAACTTTGAAAAGATAATTTATGCTGAGCTTTATGTGATACATAAAAATGCTTTCATTATTGGACACTTAACAGAAAGAACTAAAGGAAAAAATATAATGCTCAATTATTTATTATAAACATAAAGGCTTTTACCCAAGTAAATTATAGTTCATGCAAGTCCAAATGTAATGTTTAAAATAATATTTACATGGACTTGTCACTTAAACAAATATTTTTAATTAGGCTTATTTTTTCTAAGTTATGGTTTTAATTTACTGTAAATTTTAAAACTAT
Organism: Sus scrofa; assembly: GCF_054392235.1. Taxonomy (NCBI): domain Eukaryota; kingdom Metazoa; phylum Chordata; class Mammalia; order Artiodactyla; family Suidae; genus Sus; species Sus scrofa. Next base: position 65,927,487 of record NC_139393.1, on the reverse strand, counting down.
CACTACTTTCCTTAATATCCTAGGTACAGTAATTTCATTTTACAACAAACATTATTGCCTAAGAAAACTGCTTTGATTTACTTTACAGAATAAATGTGATTTATTTATTTATTGGTGATTTTATTTAATGTGATTTTTATTTATTTATTGGTGTCTTCTTTTTTAACATAAAGACATAGATTTTAAAAAAGGATTTGTCTAGTAATTGATATATTTCATGTATTAGTTCATTAAGTAGAAAATATTACTCTTCACATTTACTGATGAGTATAGTGGAATTCAAAAATATTAACTAATTGCCCAGGTTCAAAGGCTTAGCAACAATTAAAACCAAGGTCTAGTTTTAAAGCTCATATTCATGACACAGAGGAGCTTACGTTATTGTCTATGTAGGAATTTCATATACAATATTTCATTTCATCCCCTCAATATGATTTTTAGGTAATGCCTTACAATATACCTATAGAAAATGACAATGCATAGACAAGGTTTATTTCTGTTCCAACCTCATTAAAGTGATGGTGACATAAAAGATGATAACCTAATCCATTTTAAAATAATACTACAACACATGTCATTACCATACAGACCACTGACAATCCCTAATATTTACTTGTATGATCCACTGTGCTAAGTACTTTACATTTTCATTATACTGTATTATTGCCCCGTTTCAGAGATGAGCAAACTATAACAATGATGGTGACTTTTCAAAATAACACAAGTGTGGAACCTAGACCTTGACTGTTAGTCTGATGCCATAAAGTAACTTACTTTCCAGCAGTTGGACTATTATGTATGCATGTGATTCACACCTGCTTTACTGCAGCAAGGAAGTTGTAGTATCAGATATGTAGACTCCCCCCCCCCCAAAAAAATTCAATTGTTAGGCAAGTGAGTTTCAGGAGGATATGCCTAAAGGAAGAAAACTGAGTTTTGTTTTAGTAACCTAGTTAAGACTGCTTAGATTTCTGGTTTGGGTAACACTGTAGGTAATATTCTCTTTCATCAATAAAAAAACTCAGGAGGGGAAGATATCTGTGGCATGATAAAATCAGTTTGGAACAATCTGATTATGATATGCCCGACCTAGAGACCATCTATCTAGATATGCTGAGAAATTCTGGAGCTCTTCATTTAACCTAAACAAACTTGGGAATAAGCTTAAAAAAATGATAGTGTTACCAAGAAATATATTTAAAAGAGAAACTGGTCTTATGATAACTTCTTCAATTTCACGGGTGTAAAATAAAATATCTACAAGGATCACACCTGGTTTCTTGTTTGGGTGTCTGAAGAACAGGGATTTTTAGTGAAAGAGGAAAGGAAAGTGCAGCACATATTGAAGAGCATGATGATGCCTTGGTTTTTTAAACATTATTTGTTTACAATTCCTGTGGGACTTTGAAAGGAAATGAAAAGCAAGCAGACAGATGTAAAAGTCTGATTTTAATAGGACATTTTATGAATAAGATAAATATTGGGGTCCTTAGAAAAAGCATGTCTGGTAAAGACATGAGACTGAATTTTTGTGCTTGAGATTTAGTAATCTGTTTAAGGATGTGTTCCATGAAAATTAATCTGAGTAGGAACCAGACTGTTTTTCAGTACCTTTCCATACATTCTGAACTATTGAAATGGGTTAAATTCTCATAATTATTTATCTAATTGTGTTCATTGAAAGTGATATAATAAGTAATCATCTTTATCAATACAAGATTGGGAATATACAGAATTTGTTTCCCTTATGCATGAGAAAACAACTATGAGACTATTCATTTTATTATTATTTTTTCTTTTTATGGCTGCACCTGTGGCATATGGAAGTTCCCAGGCCAGGAGTCGAATCAGAACTGTAGCTGCAGCCTACCACAGGCATGGCAAGACCAGATCTAAGCCACATCTGGGACCTGCACTGCAGCTTACAGCAATGCTGGATCTTTAACTCACTAGGTGAAGCCAGGGATTGATCCTGCATTCTCACAGAGACAATGCTGGCTCCTTAACCTGCTGAGCTACAATGAAACTACAACAATTAAGAAATTAGGAATGAAATATCAAATACTCTCAACAAAAATAAGTTAATTAAAAGGAGAAGGAAGGTCAAAATGAAATTTAAAAATTGTATACATTTGTATACAAAATTCAAAAAGTAAAATGTCAGCAATCCCTATAGTATTTTATTAGATACTATTAAAAAAAATCAACATGACTATAGAATAAATATCCCTGAATGTTTAACAAATATTTTAGGTTATAAATGAAATGCCGGTTTCATGTGTTGAGATAAACTAAACAAGTAGAAGAAAATAAATTATGATAAAAGTAATATTTTATATATCTGCTTATCTTTAACATAATATTAAAATTTATTTATACTAGTGGTCAAGTAAAATACATGAGAAATTTAAAATGCAATTGCCAGCTAAAAATGCACATGTTCAAAGAATGTCTAAAAATAGGTTCAATGAATCTTTAACCTTCTCATTCACTTTAAGCATATAAAATGGTTAAAACAAATTTTGGGCAGAAAATTCTTCACAGAAATTTATTCCTGTGTTATAACCTTCAATACTTTCTCCCTCTGCCTATCAAGAAGGAGAGTAAGACTTAATCAACTTCATCTCAAGCTGAATGATGGATTATTCTATGGGATCAGCTGGGAAACATTAAATGAGTTTTGCCAATGGGACAACAAAATGGTGCTGTCTTCCTCCTAACCAAGAAAGCTAAAGTGGCCCTTGGAAGCTAGATAAAGTCTGTCCTGAGATTAATTTACACTCCCAGAGACTGTGGGAGAAGGAATAAATGAATGATTCCCATGCAAGTCTAGGCAGAGAGGTCATTAGAGAAAGAGCAAGCCTAGAAACATGTAAGTTCTTGCCATGGGAAGTTTTTCCAAAGGCAAGAAGACTGAAAGAAACAAAAATAAATGGATGGTGAATTGAGAATGATCAGTGGACAAAAATGATCATTACTTTTGTCATGAGAGAATTGAAGAGGCATAGCAGGAAAGCGCTAAAGAAACCAAGAAAATGTCCAAGTTTTGAGTGACTAAGGTAATAACTTTGGCCAGGCATTCTGATTTCTGATTTTAGAAGAGCCTGAACAATATTTAAGGTAACTATAGGATCCTCTAAGGGTCAAGATTGAGGTGAATAGTCATGGACATTCTTAAGTTTACATTTAAAGACAGAGGAAAATATACCTGCTAAGAGAGTTTAAAAAGGACAGTGGTGAGAAACAGAGAGTGAGAAAAGAGATGCTATAAATTATATAAATTTATATAGCTACTATATATTATGTCCATTCAACCTACTGCTCACACATTTTACTTCAATTCTCTTCAAATTTATTAGGAAGTACTTATTATAATTATATCCATTTCCTTAAAAATAATACTTTTTTTTTTTTTTTGGCTTTTTAGGGCTGCACCTGGGGCATACGGAGGTTCCAAGGCTTAGGGGTCTAATTGGAGCTACAGCTGCTAGCCGATGCCACAGCCACAGCAATGAAGGATCCAAGCCACATCTGCAACTTACACCGCAGCTCATGGCAACGCTGGATCCTTAACCCACTGAACAAGGCCAGGGATCGAACCTGCAAACTCATGGTTCCTAGTCTGATTCGATTCCACTGAGCCACGACAGGAACTCTTTAAGAATAATTCTATCAAAAATAAAGAATAGGGAGTTCCCGTCGTGGCGCAGTGGTTAAGGAATCCGACTAGGAACCACGAGGTTGTGCGTTCGATCCCTGGTCTTGCTTAGTGGGTTAAGGATCTGGTGTTGCTGTGAGCTGTGGGGGGTTGCAGACATGACTCCTATCCCGCGTTGCTGTGGCTCTGGTGTAGGCCGGTGGCTACAGCTCCAATTGGACCCCTAGCCTGGGAACCTCCATATGTCGTGAGAGTGGCCTAAGAAATGGCAAAAAGACAAAGAAAATAATAATAATAATAATAATTTTTAAGAATAATTCTATCAGAAATAAAGGAAAATTTAAGTAAAGACTTTTTGGAGAGTGATATTTATAAAACATGAGAAAATACAGATCAACTAAGTAAAAAAAAAATTTAGAAAAATCATAGAGACATATGATCTATTTTTTTTTCAGAACCAGCAACAGTGTGATTTAATATCTTCTCCCTACATTAGGTGTTTCAATATAACTACTTTAGTTAGCATTTAAGCTAAATGTGGAGTATCAGAGTCATAAAAATTTGAATACTTTTCTTAAGAGTTATTAACAGCATAAATAAGTAGCTAGTAAGTTAATAGTCAGTAAATTCATTTTTTAAAGAAATTCATTTCTTTAAAAATATTTAAAATTTCTTTTAAAAATATATAAAATTTCTAGGCAAGTGGTTTAAAAATATTTTCTACGATTAAAGACACATGTATTTCAAGTGAAATATTTTCTAAATATTGAAATATAAGCTTTCATAGATAATCTAAATATAATTAAGAATATATAATGTGTAAATACCTTATCTCCTATTTTGTCTTATTACTACAATATCATTACTTCAACTTACATATTTGAATTTCACTGGAAAAGCAACGATTTACAAAGTTGCACACTAATCAAGGAAAAAATAGGAGAATCCTTGCTATAGCTTATATTACAAAAATTACAACAAATCAGGTTTTAAAAAAGGATCACTAATGCTATGACACATAATTTTTCACTGACATCCATAGAGGTATTTTATTTATTTAATCAATAATTAAATACTTAAATAAGTCAACAAATATGAAAAGATGTGTATGCCTGGCACAAAGGGATAAAAAATAAAAAGCAAAACAGGAAAAAGCTCTTGCCTTCTTATGTTTACAATTTAATTGTAGCAACAGACAGACATCCATATTCTCTTAATGTATAAAACCATTTAAAATTTTGTGCAGGAAAAGATAAGATTATATGACCAAAAAAATGACATTAGAATATACATAAATTGGACCAGAGAAGAATTTCCTTGTAAATGTATGGTTGAGGTGATGCTGAAATATGAGTACAGTTCGAGAGGTTAAAGGGATCAGGAAAGAGAAGGGAAAACAGGATGTATAGGTTTACATTCTACCTTAGTTTGGGTTTTCCCAAAAGGATTTCTGTGAAAGTATATTTGTGTTATGCCTAGAACACTGGTAGGGAATAGAACTCATCAATAAAAGCTATGCCATGGTAACTACCACAGTGAAAGCCCAAAACTTAATCCTGTTGTGAAATTCTGGGAAATGATATTAACACAGAACTCAGAATAATCCCAAGAAGAAGAAAAAATTGGGATATTTTAACATAAATTGACCAGAATCTGTGGATGATGGCTGACCCCGTGGTGGGTTCAAATTATCTTTAAACTTCCAAGATGCTAGAGTAGAGTAACCTTCTTTGGTTCTGGATAAAGCTCTGAGGAACAAAATTACGTATACTGGAAGCTGAAGTTCTCCTGAATACCCTGAAATGTAATAGAAAGATCTGAGGGAGGATGGAAACATGGCTTATCAGGGGAGCTGAATTAGCCAGGCTGATAAGCATTTTTTTCATGTTACAAAACAGAAAATATAATTGTTATCCCATAAAAGCTTTGTCTGTATTTGGAAGAAAAATGTAAATAACAAATATGTTAACTGGAATATTATCATAATCATATTCCTATTTTTAATACAAAAATACTCAAGTTTACAGTGACTAGGGACAAGGTGGACAATGACTAAAATAGGTCTCCACTTTATCCAACTCTTGGAACAAAATGATAATGAAAAATAAAGGCAACCTATCAAAAATATTCATTACTCATTAATAAAAGTTTCAAGTTTTACAAGAAGTCACCACTGTGTGAATATAGAATTCAGCTATAAACATATTGACTTTTTTCTAAAAGAACATAATGTTAAAAATTTCTACTTTATTGATTTCATCCTACATGGAAGGGAAAACCAAGTGAATATATATTATTTCAGTTTGTAGTATTTTTTACTAGACTTCTGCAAGAACTGCACAGCATGAACTAATTAAATAATCCATCTCTGTCTTTTCCACAATGTCTAGTTTTTGTATGATATCTGCGTAAGCTGCAGAATGAAATTTCAATGTCTAATTTAGTAAGCAGCTCTTGATCAATACACTCAATACACAAATGACCAAAAAAAAAAAAAAGATAAACTGGCATAATATGAAACATGTTGATACTCAGCAGACAACTGATCAAAAGTACAAAAGGGACTATCAGTCTACTAAAAATAAACAATGTATTCAATCAAATTTGTGTAAGATATAACATAGAATTTAAAGTTTTTGGATGGTTACTGAATGTCATCTTCTGTCCAAGGTAGTGCACTAGACTTTGAATTCATAGTTCCAAAAGCTAAAATTTATAAAATAAATCCAACTATCTATGCATATATTTTAAAAAAATCACAGTTATTCTGGCAAGTTACTTAGAAAGCACTAAATGCTGGTTTCTGAGAAGCATGATGACCAAGCAAAGTATCAGTGAAAAACTTAAAAAATACTTAGATCAATAAACATGGAGAGGAGTTAAGAGCACAGATTTTGCAGAAAAACCAAAGTTCCAACTTTAGTACAAGGATGGGAATTTTTTTACATCTATATAATTTAGAATTCATGTCTTCTGTTTCCAATGCAATGTTGCTATGATATCAATTGCCATGATATCAAGTACTGTAATTTAAGCAGATAAACAAAAATTGTAAACACAAATACATGGACTAATTTTAATGTGTAAATTTGTCATTTTTATCACTTTTCTTCTGCCTAAAAATTAGTATATATATTTATTAAAATGAGTCATATATTTATTAAAATGAGTCATGAAGTATAAGTATTTTGCATATATGAAGCAGAAAATATATTTGGAACAATTTGATATTTTTTCAATATCAATGACAAATTTCTTTCTTTGCATATATCTAAGCAGCATATGAAATGCATTTATTGGGAAGGATTCTTAGAAATAATTTTTAAGTATTGTTCAATAATGAATCCTGCCATCATTGAGATCACTTATCTTAAAAACATATGAGTACAGAGTTCTCATAAATTAGGCCTTAATCACTATACAAGTGAGAGTTCATTCAGGGAAGGACATACACTAAATATTACGGGAAAAGGGGTTTATCATAGCAATTAAATCTGACACAGATGTGAGAACTAAGGAAGTGAACATTCTGAAGGGGAAAGTAGAAGCTCAATGAAGAACACACTAGTCAATCCTTTGGAAGCACTGATAAGAACTTGTTTCAAAATAGAACCCAAATTGCACCGTGTCTCCCCCAGTGGGCAGAATATCATTTTTCCTGGAAGAAAATATAGGCAGAGGTACATATCTATGATGCTTTGTGGTCTATGGCTAGGATGTCCATGAGTCGCAATTGGGAAAGTAATGGCAAAGCGGTTATGGGAGCAGGAGTTTGAGTAGACCTTCCTTCATTGGCAGAAATGGTGAAGATATGTACGCCCTATCTGAATATACACTAAAAAGCAACCTCACTAAAGAGCATTTATTTTAACAAGTCTATAATATGTTAAAATAAGTGCTCTTCAGGGAGATAAGTCATTTGTTAAAATATACAATATTCATTTCCTTGAGAAATGACATAGAAAATACATTCATTTAAATTTGTGACCTAAAATTCAATTTGGAAAATTATTCAATGACATCAGTAGAAGAAAAATTTCATTCTAGGAATATGGAAACAGATGATATAAATCCAAAATACATGACATTTAAGTTAATACTCTACAAAGTCTTGAAAAAAAATACCCAGCCAATGAACCTTAAAAAAAAAAAAAGAAATCTTACATGTGATTCATTTAATTATTTCCATATTATGACTTCTCAAAGTTCTTTACTCTCATAAATAATCTTCAGTATTTGATGGGAGAATTAAAACAAATATAGTAAAGATTCTTCTACGTTTGAAGAATTTTCAATGTTACAGTAGTTTTCCAAGGCCTTTTCACTCCTATTTTAATTTAGAGTGTACATATTTGTAATCAAGAATAAAAACAAGTGTGACACATGCACATCAATGTCAATTACAGAAAAAAAGATAAAACAATGTTTAGTGGAAATTTTCCTGCCTAAAATTACTTTATTGAAATAATGAATGAAAAAGACACATAAAAAGCAACTACTTTTATTAGTAACAAAGTAGCTGATATTTATTTACATATTTAGTTTTATTTTAGTTTTATGCTTATGATATTTTTAAACTGTTGGATTGCCTTTTAAAAAAATAATTGACTTCAGACTAAGATTTGAAAAAGGTCAACCAACTCTACACTCTTTAGCTTGCAATTTTTTCCCCCTATGCTACAAGATAGTTTTATTCATCATTTCAAGTAGGTTGATGTGGAACATTATTCTGGGAAGATCAAGAGCAGTATTACTATTTTTTTTTAAAAGAGCACATCTTAACATTCTAGGAAAATATATGTGAAAAGACATTCTCTAGAGAATAATTTGAAAAAAATCAAAACAAAATCAAATCACAATTGATTTCAACACAAATAATAGTTTAACTACCTTTGAACTACCAAAAGTTGTGTTTTGTCTTAACTTGTTTTCTATTGCCTCAAAAAGGGATGTTTTTTCCCTCCAGGATTCAAATTGACCTTGATTAATTGTGTAAAATGCTATTGTCTTTGGAAATGATGACAAGGAGTCAAGTATTTTAGTCACTAGAACAGAGACTTACTTTTGATCAGACAGTACAAATTAAGCAGTTGAAAAAAAATACTCAATGAATAAAAAGACCCAATTAACATATATATCAAAAGAGAGAAATTTCTAGTTCAAACTCCTCACATGGACACACAAAAATATACACCTACATACAAATCAATTCCCTCTGAAAAGAACCTGAAAAACAGCTGAACGCATGCTCCACAATGAAGAATAAAAGACTACAGGAAGATGGGTAGGAGAGGCAGGGAAATGTTCTCCTCAAAATACCCAAACCTGGTGTGGTGAAATATGATAGGGAGAGATTTCACCAGACGGGCACTTATTCCAGAGAAATGAGTGGCTGCATCAGACACCTCAGTCCTTGGCACCTAGACTGGAGAGACAAGACCCCCCAATGCTTGGCTTACAAAACCAACAGGGCTGATGTCCAAGTGTCCCAACATGCTATAGGAAACTGAGACTCCTCTTAAAAGTATCCTGTGCAATTTCATTTGCCCTGAGACCCAGCAAAATAATAGCAGTTCGAAAAGTGCTGAGGTTGTATGTGAAGGAAAGTCATTAGCAAATCTGAAAACTTTGGGTCAAGAGGCAGGGAATGATGGAATTCCCCTCTCCCCCCAAAGACAGGCACTGGCAGACACCACTGTTGCACTCCCCAGCTAAACTTGCTGGGTGAGCTGGACACAGTGTGAGTTATTACAGCACCACCCCACTGCATTGCTGAAGCCATGGACCACCAGTAGCTGCAGCATTCCTTTGCTACCCAGAGGTGGGCCAGGGTGAATAGTTGTGTCATTCTCCTGCGCCCTACCTGAAATCTGTCTGTGGAGTGACTGCAACACTTCTCTGAACCTCTCGTGGAGTTGGTGAGTGCAAGCTCATGGCATAATCCTTCTTTCGGCCTAAAGGCAACTTGGTGTTCCCCAGCTTCCAGGCTGGGGCTGGTTATCAGGGTGGCAGTATTGGTATTCTCCCACTCCAGGTCAAGCACGGTCAGGCTTCATTGCTAATTAAGTCATGTTCCCACTTCCTTCCTGAAGCAAGAAAGCAGTTCTTCCCTCTTACTCTCTAGCTAAGGCCAGTGGCATGCATAATCCACACAGGGACACACTTGACCACCTGGCCCTAGTGGCCAAAGAGGCTGGGATTCCTGATTTCCACTTTAACATAACAATTAGAAAGATAGGTTTTGACAGGTTACCACCCCCAGGGTCTACACAGAGGACAGACTGAAACACAGTCCCAGTATTCCTATGAAAAAGCCTGTTTACTTAAATTGGGTCTTCACCCTGAGAGACAGGGTTCAGGTTTCCCACACATCTAGAAGCAAAAGAAGTGCTCCAAGGGAAAATAAGTGGGGAGGTACCATCTTGCACAGCCTCTAGGTCTCCCTAGATCTCAATGAAACTCTTCCAAAAGAAGTTTATGCACACATTAGGAGCTCCAGCTTTTGCATCTGTCACTCAGGGGACACTGCCAGATCCCTTGGTCTCAAGTCCATCAGGAATGTATGTTTCTGCATACTTTAAAAGCTGTAGCTTAAAGGTCTTTTATCCAATCAGTCTGAAACTTGGTGCTAAATGAGATTCTTCACCATATAACAAAACAGGCACACCCTCAGAAACAGAGGCATACCAAGAATAAATCAGGCAGTGCCCCATGCAAAGCTGGGACTTGTCCTAAACACTGATTGCCCTACTCAAACACTGAACTACAACTAGGACAGATAAGTGTCCCACATCCCACCCTTCCCACTGAGCAGCCAAGCCACAACCAGACTGGAAACTGACCTGATCCTACCCTTCTCTCACAGCAGTCAAGCCCCAACCAGGCTATGTGGTGCCTGAAACACTGACCTCCCCACTCAGCAACCAAAGATTTATACAACCAGAGGGTGTACATGCCCACACAAGGGATGTCCATAGAGAGCCAGGCTCTAGTGGCTAGGAGAGATTGCACTACTGGGCCGTAGAGAACATCTCCTACATAAGACCTCTCTTTCAAGACTGAAGGAAGTAGCCATTTAACCTAAAATATATGGAAAGACACAAAGAGGCAAAATGAAGAGAAAAAGGACAAGTTCCAAACCAAAGAACAAGGCAAATCCTCAGAAAAAGAGCTTAATGAAAAGATGATAAGCAACCTACTTCACAAAGAATTCAAAGTAAAGGTCATAAAGATGCTAACTAATCTCAGGAAGAGAATTGATGAACACAGGGAATTTCAAAAAAGAGATTAAAAATATAAGAAAGCAACAAATAGAAATTATAACTGAACTGAAAAACACACTAGAGAAGTTCAACAGCAGAATGAATGAGATAGAAACATGAGATCAATTAGCTGGAAGACAAATCAATGTAAAATACCTAGACAAAGAAGAAAAAAAAAAACAGAATAAAAGAAGTGAGTAAATCTTAAGGGTCTTCTGGGAAAACATCAAGCAGGAGAACATGTATTACAGTGGTCTAAAAAGAAGAGTGATAGAAAGTACCAGAAAAATTATCTGAAGAAATAATGACTGAAAACTTCCCAGATCTGGGAAAGAAAACAAACACCCAGATCCAAGAAGCCCAGAGTTCCAAATAAGATGAAGTCAGATAAAAAAACAAACAAACAAAACACTGATACACATTATAAGTAAAGTGGTAAAAATTAAGGATAGAGAATCTTAAAAGCAGCAAAAGAAAAACAACTTATTATGCACAAGGGAAACTTCCTTAGGCTATTATAAGATATTTCAGCAGAAACTTACAGCCTAGAAAAGAGTGGAATTACCATATTCGAATTGCTGAAAGGGAAAAAAAAAAGAAAAAAGAAAAACCTGCCAACCAAGAATTTCATACTTGGAAACATGTTCATTCAGAATTGATAAAGGTTAAGAGTTTTATAGATAAGCAAAAATAAGTGAATTAATCACCACTAAATCTGCCTTACAGGAAATGTTAAAGTGGCTTCATTAGCCTAAAAAGGAAAGACTCTAATTAAAAATAAGAAAACATATGAAAGAAAATCTCATGAGAAAAGGTAAATAAATAAATGTTAGTGAGTCAATCATTTATAAAGCAAGTAGAAAGGGTAAAAGATAAAAGCAATAAAATTAATTAAAAACACAATGAGTCAAGGGATGTATAAAAAGATGTAAAATGTGTCATCAAAAAACATGAAATGTATGGAATGCTAAAAATATAAAGCTTTAGAATATGTTCAAAATTAAGTCACTACCAACTTAAAAGAGACTGCTGCATGCATAGGATATTATATCCCATCCAATAGCAGTACAATTATTTTCAAGTGCACATGGAATGTTCTTTAGGACAGAGCACTTTGCTAGGTCACAAAACAAGTCTCAGTAAATTTAAGACTGAAATCTTGTCAAGCATACTTTGACCACAATAAATTTAAGACTGAAATCTTGTCAAGCAGACTTTTGACCACAATAATACTTTCAATTAAAAGAAGAAAACTGGAAGAAACACAAACACATGGAGACTAAATAGCATGCTACCAAACAAATAATATGTCAAAAATAAAATAAAGAGGATATCAAAAATAATTTGAGACAAATGAAAATGGAAAAACAACTTTCCAAAACCTACAGGATATAGCAAAAGTCGTTCTTAGAAGGAAGGGCATAATGATACAGACTGACCTCAAGAAATAAGAAAAATTTCATGAATAGTCTAACTTTACATTAAAGGAATGAATGGGGGGGGGAACAAAGGAGAAGAAAAGAGATAATAATGATCACAGAGAAAATAAATTAAATAGATATAGACATGCAAAAAATAGAAAAAAATCAATGAAACTATGAGCTGTTTCTTTGAAAAGACAGACAAAATTGACAAACCTTTAGTCAGACTCATCATGAAAATCAAGTGGGCCCTCCAAAAATAAAATATGAAAAAGGGGAAGTTACAACTGATACCACAGAAATACAATGGGTCATCAGAAATCACTATGCACAATTATATACCAAAACATTGGACAAACTAAAAGAAATGGACAAATTATTAGAAATGTTCAATCTCCCAAGAATGACTCAGGATTACACACAAAATATGAAAGGAGCAATTATTAGTATTGGAATTAAATTACTAATTTTAGAAAAAGCTCCCAATAAATTCCAAAATCAGATAACTTTTTAGGTAAATTCTATTAAATATTTAAAGAAGAATTAGTAACTATTCTTATCAAATTATTCAAATAAAAATTGAAGATGACAGAACACTTCTGAATTCATGCTATGAGACCAGTTTCACCCTGATACCAAAACCAGATGATGATATCACAAAAAAATAAAAGTACAGACCCACAACCTTCATGAACTTAGACATAAAAATTCTCAACAAACTATGAGAAAAATGAATTCAACAATACATTAAAAGGATAACACCTCATGGTCAGGTGGGATTCATTCTAGGGATGCAAGGATGTTTTAATATCAGAATTAGTCATCATGATATACCATGTAAACTAAACAAAAGATAAAAATCACATGAACTTCTCAACAAATGCAAAAAAAGGCTTCTGACAAAATTCATCATCCATTCATGACAAAAACTGTCACCAAAATTGGTATAGAGGGAATATATCATGACATAATAAAGGCCATTTATGGCCAATACATGATTAACTATATATAAAAAACCCTAAAGACTCCACTAAAAAAAATTTAGAATTACCAAATGAATTCAGTAAAGTTGCAAGGCACAAAATTGATATACAAAATTAGTGTTTCTATACACTAATAATGAACTATCAGAAAGAGAAATGAAGATAATCCCATTTACAATTACTTCAAATGAATCATTTACATAGGAATAATTTACCAAGGAGGTGAAAGAACTATATTCTGATAATTATAAGACACTGATGAAAGAAATCAAATGACACAAATAAATGGAAAAATACACTGTGCTCATGGATTGGAAATATCAGTATTGTTAAAATGTCCACACTATTCAAAACAAGGTACACATTCAATTCAATACTATCAATAAAGCTGTCTCTTTTTTCAGAGAACTAGGACAAATAATTCTAAATTTGTGCAAAAATATGAGACACTCCAAATAGCTGAAACAATAATGAAAAAGAAGGAATTTCCTTCATGGCTTCTTGGTTAATGAACACAACTAGGATCCATAAAGATGTGGATTCAATCCCTGGCCTCACTCAGTGGTTTAAGGATCTGGCATTGCCGAGAGCTGTGGTGTAGGATGCAGATGTGGCTCAGATCCTGCATGGCTGTGGCTGTGGCCGTGGCCAGCAGCTGTAGCTCTGATTTGATCCCTGGCCTGGGAACTTCCCTATGCTGCAGGTGCACCCCCCCAAAAAAAATAAAAAGAAAAAAATGAAGTTGTGGGCATCATGTCCCTAATTTCAAACAATACTACAAAGCTATAACAACCAAAACAGTATAGTACTGTCACAAAATAAGACACGCAGATCAGTGGAACAGAATAGAGAGTCCAGCAATAAACTCATGTTTATATGATGACTTTATTATTTTTTTTTTGTCTTTTTGCCATTTCTTGGGCTGCTCCTGCAGCATATGGAGGTTCCCAGGCTAGGGGTCTAATTGGAGCTGGAGCCACTGGCCTATGCCAGAGCCACAGCAATGTGGGATCCGAGCCACGTCTGCAACCTATACCACAGCTCATGGCAACACTGGATCCTTTAACCCACCGAGCAAGGCCAGGGGCCGAACCTGCAACCTCATGGTTCCTAGTCAGATTTGTTAACCACTGCACCACGACGGGAACTCCTTAATCTACTATTAAAGAAGCAAGACTATACAGTGCATGCAAGAAGTGTCTTCAATAAATGGTGTGGGGAAATCTGGATAGACACAGGCAAAATAATTAATTGGGACCACCTTCTTTCATCATATATACAAATAAACTCAAAATGGATTAAATACTTAAATGTGAGACCTGAACCCTAAACTCCTAGAAGAAAATATAGGCAGTACATTTTTTGACATTGCTTTTGGCATTGTGTTTTGGATCTCTCTCCTCAGGCAAGACAACAAAAGCAAAAATAAACAAATGGTATTACATCAAACAAAAAAACTTTTGCAAGGCTAAGGAAACTATCAACAGCACAAAAAGGTAACCTATTGAATAGGAGAATATATTTGCAAATGATATATCCAATAAGGTGTTAATATCCATTTTTTTAATATTGAGTTATGTGAAAAAAATTGGCAGAAGATCTGAAGAGATGCTTTTTCAAAGACATACAGATTAGCAATAGACACATGAAAAAATGTTCAACTTCACTATATTCATCAATAAATACAAATCAAAACCACAATGAGATACCTTACACCTGTCAAAATGGCTATTATCAAGAGATTGGAAATAACAAGTGTTGTCAAGAATGTGGAAGAAGGGGAACCCTCCTGCACTGTTGGTGGGAATGTAATTTGGTATGGCCACTGTATAAAACAGTATGGAGGGTTCCCAAAACACTAAAAATAGAACTACCATATGATCCAAGAATTCCATTTCTGAGTATTAGTCCAAAGAAAATGAAAACACTAATTCAAAAAGTTTTATGTACCCCTGTGTTCATTGTAGCACTGTTTACAATATCAGCCAAGATATGCAAGCAACCTAAGTGTCTATCGTAGATGTATGAATAAAGAAGATGCAATACAGAGAGAGAGAGACTGGAATATTACTTAGCCATAAAAAGAATGATTTTTTCCATTGAAGACAGCATGGATGCACCTGATTGGCATTATACTGAGTGAATGAAATAAGTCAGAGAAAGACAAGTACTATGATTTCAATTATATATGGAATCTATAAAACAAAACATGAACAAACAAAATAGAAACGGAGTCAAAGATACAGGGAACAAACTGCTGGTTGCCAGAGGCGAAGGGGTTGGGGAGTGTGTGAGATAGGTGAAGGCATTAAGGGGTACAAATTTATAGATATAAAATAAATGACCAGAATGTAATGTAATTACAGCAAGATTGTAATAACATAAAATTCCCTACACAGAGTTGGGTATATCACCATTGCTTATTTGGGGATAGTGAGGTTATGATGCTTTTTATGTAATACTTTAAAAATAATTTCACATTATTTTTCCAAATGTTTCCTCTAGTAATTTCAAAAGAATGCACTTAGCGTTATGAAGATCTGCTCTGTATAAAAACATACCTTTATGATATTCACAAATGACATTTTCTCCATTTTGTCAGGCCAACTGTAACACTGACAACTTTAACATTTATGAGTATTAATAAATTTAGGATCCAAAGTGCCAATTTTCTCTTGGTGGATGTGAAATAATCCCATAATGATGCAAAGAGTCCAGGCTGAATGGGGATTCTCTTTTCAGCTGCCTCTGTTAGCATTGCATTTATTATCTCCTGCTGACTCTGTGGCATAATGCTCATATTTCCTTCAGGCTTTCCTTTAATATGAGCCAAATGGGGGCAATTGTGCTTTGCAGTGACTAATGAACCTATGAAATACAGCAATAAGACTGGGAGTTTCCAAATTGGTTCTGTGCTTTTACTGGTGGGATATACACAATCATCAACATTTCCTTGTTCAGAAGGGCTGGTGCTACAGAAACAATCATTCTTCTAGGCACAACTTTCCATCAAGCATAAGCTAAAAAATAAAAGTCGTATGCATATTTATCTTTTACATTTAAACAAATTTGTACCAGGAAAAATATCTAGATTGATATGTAAGAATAATGTTTAAACATGTGTTTTAGTTTTATTTGTTTTGATTTGCACATAAAATCATCAAAACACTATTTTATGTATTCACTCTTCAATTTTTTTGCATCAACAATAGTGCAAGATAAAAGATAGTGCTAGAAGTTATATTATTTTACTTAACTGTGTATTTGAAATAGAAAAGTAGCATATGAGCTCTGAGGATTGAAATCTAAAGAACAAAGGAAACATTTCACTAATCATTGCTGGGAAATACATCCAAAGAAATCCCTGTTACTAACTCCCATTAGTAATATTGAAATTTACACATGAAATTAATCATGCATTTATTCATTTGCTGAAAAATGAGAACAGAACTCTATAGAGATAACACTAGGTCCACAACAGGGACACTGAAAATTTATTCAAACTAATAAGTGAAAACAATGAGCCAAAATAATGATCTTTATTCAAGCAAACTGTGTGACATGAGCTGTACAACAGATTTACTACATATGAACTGTTTAATTTCAAAATCTCAAATATTATGGCAAAAGATAACTTCTAATTGTTTATATATTTCCATATTATAATATACACTAGAAATCATATTAAACATAAGCCAAAACAAGGTATTTTTTTTCTAGCTTTTCCGGGCAATTTTAATCGAAGGATTTAAAATTTCCATTAAATTCATTTTAGATGCCTATTAGGCTAGTGGAGGCTTAAATGGCAACCTATTAAACCAAAAACTACCAAATAGAGGTAGTTTCACAGGGTAGAGTATACTAGAAAGCAATCTGTTATGTTACAAACACCATCTTTAGGATCCGTTTTGATCATTTGGGAGGACATAATTATAGTACTTAGGACAATACATTAAAATTAAAGAATAAGCCTCTGTTTCTAAAATTATATGTAAACATATATGAAACAATAAATATGAGGAAAAGAAATGGAATAATTTTTTCAAGAAATTTATACATCATAGTCTGACATTTTTGTTTTCTACCATTTAATTGCATGAAAGTAAGGATTTTGATGCATTTAATAATCATGCATGACTTCCCACAGGTATTTGGAATAAAAAGGGCTATAGTATTGCACAACTTTAAGCTGAGGCTTGCATAGCACAGGTCTACATGACCAGCAGACCCTGAAATAATGCATTGCACAGTCAACTTGGCCACAGGCAGCCTTGGACCCTGAAATGAATTATGATGAATTCTTTTTGGTTTTCTTTGCTGTGCAAAAGCTTGTCAGTTTGATTAGGTCCCATTGGTTTATTTTTTCTTTTATTTCTGTTGCTTTGGGAGACTGAGTTGAGAAAACATTTGTAAGGTTGATGTCAGAGAATGTTTTGCCTATGTTCTCTTCTAGGAGACTGATGGTGTCTTGTTTTATATTTAAGTCTTTCAGCCATTTTGAGTTTATTTTTGTGCATGGTGTGAGGGTGTGTTCTAGTTTCATTGATTTGCATGCAGCTGTCTAGGTTTCCCAGCAGTACTTCATGAAAAGACTGTCTTTTTCCCATTTTATGCTCTTGCCTCCTTTGTCAAAGATTAATTAATCATAGGTGTCTGGGTTTATTTCTGGGTTCTCTCTTTTGTTCCATTGGTCTATATGTCTGATTTGGTACCAGTACCACACTGACTTGATGACTGTGGCTTTGTAATATTGCCTGAAGTCTGGGAGAGCTATGCCTCCTGCTTGGTTTTTGTTTCTCAGAATTGCTATGGCAATTCTGGGTCTTTTGTTGTTCCATATAAATTTTTCCACTGTTTATTCCATTCTGTGAAAAATGCCCTGGGTAATTTGATAGGGATTGCATTGAATCTGTAGATTGCTTTGGGTAGTGTGGCCATTTTTATAACATTAATTTTTCCAACCCAGGAACATGGAATATCTTTCTATTTCTTTACATCTTCTTTAATTTCCTTGATTAGTGTTTTATAGTTCTCAGCATAAAAGTCTTTAACCTCCTTGGTCAGGTGTATACCCAGGTATTTGACTCTTTGGGGTGCAATTTTAAAAGATATTATATTTTGTATGCCTTTTCTAATATTTCATTGTTAGTATACAGAAATGAGATGGATTTCTGAGTGTTAATCTTATATCCTGCTACTTTGCTGAGTTTTTTGATTAGCTCAAGTCGTTTTTGGGTTGAGTCCTTAGGGTTTTCTATATATAATATCATGTCATCTGCCTACAGTGACAGATTTACCTGTTCTCTTCCAATTCAGATGCTTTTTATTTCTTTTGTTTTTCTGATTGCTGTGGCTAGGAATTCCATTACTATGTTTAATAACAGTGATGAGAGTGGTCATCCTTGTCTTGTTCCAGATTTTAGTGGGACAAAAAGACAACTTACAAATGGGAGAAAATAGTTTCAAATGATGCAACTGACAAGGGCTTAATCTCTAAAATATACAAACAACTTCTACAACTCAACAGCAAAAAAGCCAACAACCCAATGGGAAAATGGGCAAAAGCCCTGAAAAGACATTTCTGCAAAGAAGATATACAGTTGGCCAATAAGAACATGAAAAAATGTTCAAAATCCCTTATTATTATAGAAATGCAAATCAAAACTACCATGAGATACCACCTCACACCAGTCAGAATGGCCATCATGATTGGATTAGGAAGATGTATTATATATATACAATGGAATACTACTCAGCCATCAAAAAGAACAAAATAATGCCATTTGCAGCAATGTGATGGAACTAGAGAATCATACCGAGTGAAGTAGTTCAGAAAGAGAAAGACAACTACCATATGATATCACCTATTTCTGGAACCTAATATATGGCACAAATGAACCTTTCCACAGAAAAGAAAATCATGGACTTGGAGAATAGACTTGTGGTTGCCAAGGGGGAGGAGATGGGAGTGGGATGGATGGGGAGCTTGGAGTTCACAGATGCAAACTATTGTCTTTGGAATGGGTTAGCAATGAGATCCTGCTGTGTAGCACTGGGAAGTATGTCTAGTCACTTATGATGGAGCATGATAATGTGAGAAAAAAGAAGGTATACATGTATATATGTGTAACTGGGTGACCATGCTGTACAGTAGAAAAAAAAATCATATTGAGGAAATAACAACTAAAAAAAAAGAAATGTGAATTCTTATTTTGTGCCACATCTGGTTATTAGAAAGTGTTAGAAAATAACTTATAATAATATGGGATGTTATGTTTCCAAACAAATGATACTATAATTGGGCATCACACTGAACTTGATCACATGTACCATCAAAAAGACACATATGGAGTTCCCATTGTGGTGCAGTGGAAACGAATAGGACTAATATCCATAAGGATGCAGTTTGATCCCTGGCCCCACTCAGTGGGTTAAGGATTCTGCCATCATCATGGTCCTGGCAATGTTATGTCAAAATAAATATTAGCGAACTAGTCTGACTAGTCTTCCAGACTTCATTTTTTTCCTCTCATCACACCATGTTCTGCAAAAGTGCTTGAGTGGGTTTAATTATATAATGTTTCACAAGGCTTTCCTTGGGGAAATTCAGTATTTTCTTTACAATAACTTTCGTGTCTAAGACTTCATAAAACTAATTTCTCATTCTCTAATCTTCATCTTCATCCACCAATCAAATCCTCTTTTATGTCTCTAAATATGCCATGAAATATGTCCTTCTATGCATTTGTATATGTTGAATATCTTTGCTAATTTTATGTATTATTTAGTTATCAGCCTACATGTCATTTTCACTAGCTTTTATTTTTTGCCTTTAATATATGTCTTTTAGGTTCAGTCCTATAACAGCTTTCTATTTTTCTGCCAAAGCATTGACCGCATTTTAAAAAGGCATTTTTGTCTGTCTCCTTGGTACACTTAAGACTCTCTAAACATCAAATGTTTTATTATTAACTGTTTGCCATGATTAGTCTAGTATCTGACATAATAAATATCAATACAAATTTATTTCATTGATGTAATGTTCAAAGTATTTTTAGATAATCTAACAGTCTTTTACATCAATATACTTTGTTATCTAAATCAAGCTTGAATTTAAAAATATATTTACTTTGAATTAATTTTAGAATGGTTATGTTATGCATTATTAGAGTGGCTTATCCTAATAAATTCACCTGTATTTGTACAATGTGTTATTACATATGTTTTGTATTTACAATTTTAATATATGCTTTCAATAAATTTTGTTATCCAAATCAGATTTTTTTCTCTAAGAAAGACCACTTTTTCCAAGAAGAACAAAAATGCAATATTCTCATTGCACTGTAACGTGTGTAACAATAAATAGTCTCACATATTAAAAGTAGAAGATACATGGAAATTAACTTAATGATTTTTCAGAAGCAGTAATCACTATCAATGGTAGAACATAAGGTAGAAGCATTAAGGTGAAAGACATGTTCTTGTTTTTGTGGTGAGCTTCTTCACTTTGTGTTTCTTTATAGTTGTTATAGGTCTAATCAACCATACCTATGCCATTGAACATTTTTCAGCACAAATTATTAGCCCCCCAAAAGAGAATATTTAACTCTTTCTCCCTTTGGAGAATTAAAACTTAAAATCAAATTTATATAAATGAGAATAGGAATCTCAGTCAAAGCCTATACATGTAATTTACTTTTATCACATATTTGATGAAATGTACCCCTGAAAATGATATATTATGAATCAAACCTTTGAGTATATACTGGATATAGTTCAGCTTCTGAATATGCTGTCTGTTCACCGTCACCTACATTTTAATAATTTCTTATGCAAATGCACAGGCTTTTAACACCTTAAATTAATTGTGATGTGTTGAACTTACAATATACTAACAAGGATTTCCAGTTAAGACAGTTTTATAAAAATAAGAATGGAATATTTACTACAATAGTTTATTACTCATGCTAAAAAAAATTCTCTATACTTTTTATCTAACACTCAAACTTTTTGTGCTCTAAGACATAACTGCAATGTATAATCCTGTCTCTTTGTCTCCTCATGCCCTAATGCACATGTGTTCTACATCACTATTGAAAGCAATTATTTTGAAATTTTGCCTCCATGAGGTTAGTTTAGGACTTGAGTTAAATATAAATATCATCCTTTCCCAGAAGTAACTGTTCAAAAAATTTAAAGCTTTCTGTTCACTCTCCAGCCCAAGTATTCTCCTTGCTATTTCTTCAAAAGCTAGTTTTTCTGTCTAGAAGCTCTTCTTAAAATACCCATATGACTAGCTTGCTCACATCTTTCAAAAGAAAATAATGGATCAGAATTAGTCTCCCATGTGAATAACCCAAAAATACTAGATAGGATTTCCTGCCATGGCACAGCAGAAACAAATCTGACTAGGAACCATGAGGTTGTGGGTTTGATCCCTGGCCTTGCTCAGTGAGTGGGTTAAAGATCCGGCGTTGCCGTGAGCTATGGTATAGTTTGCAGACACAGCTTGGATCTGGCATTGCGGTGGCTCTGGCTCAGGCTGGCAGCAACAGCTCCGATTCAACCCCTAGCCTAGGAATCTCCATATGCCGTGGGTGTGGCCCTCAAAAGGCAAAAGACAAAAAAAAAAAAAAAAAAAAAAAAAAACTAGATAAAGTGTATAAGAGTGGTTTTCAATCACTGGATATTAGAAAATGAAGGACAAGGAGTTCCTAATGTTGCACAGTGGATCCAGCATTTCCACAGCTGTGGCATAAGTTACAAATGCAGCCAGATTTGATCCCTGGCTCCTGGCTCTGGACTTCCATATGCCGTGAGTGCAGCCAAAAAAGAAAGAAAGAAAAAAAAGGAGAAAAACAAGAAAGGAAGAAAGAAAATAAATGAAGGACAGTAATCCTGAAGAGATAGTAAACAAATAAGATAAGCCTTCAACTGTCCTCCTTTACTGCTTCAAGACAATTTCCTAACTGAAAGAAGGAGAATCAAGATGGGCCCCAAAAGATGTCTTTTCTTTTTTAAGATTTCTACTTTTTCTATTATATTTGATTTACAACACCAAAAGATTTCTTGATTCAAAGAGACAGAGTTAAATCTAGTAGAAAAGTCAGATTTAAAGAGGTGAATATAAGGAAAATCCAGAGGTATACAGAGGGGTTCCCAAGAATGTTCACCAGAGTAAGGACTGGTACGTGTAAGGGAAGAAAATATTTAAGACTGGGGAAAGAAGGAACAATATTTAGTATTCTCACAGGACTGCAAATCATGCTTAATTACCACCAGGTAGGAAACTATACCCAATTCCCACCAGGTGGAAAATTTTATAATTCATTGAGAATTTGGTATATTACTCAAAAGGGTTTTGCCTTAGTCTTAATAGAGATCAGTTGAGACTAGACTAAATGCTGCACTTTCCTCACTTAACAGTCACTAACGTGTAACTTGAAGGGATGAAACAAGATTAACACTACTCCAGAACAAAGTTAAGAATATTTATAGATTTTGGTTTTCCCCAGATAGATTCCAAGAGTGGAACTGCTGGATACTATGGTAGTTATATAATCATAATTCAAAAAGACACATCCACCCGAAAGTTCACTGCAGCACTATTTACAATAGCCAAGACGTGGAAGCCACCTAAATGTGCATTGACAAACGAATGGATGAAGATGATGTGATACATGTAGACAATGGAATATTGCTCAACCATAAAAAAAGAATGAAATAATGCCATCTGCAGCAAGATGCATGGACCTAGAGATTATCATACTAAGTGAAGTTAGACAGTGAAAGACAAACATCATACGATATCACTTATATGTGGAATATAAAAAAAGATACAAATGAAGCTATTTGCAGAATAGAAAGAGATTCATAGACTTTGAAAAAAAACTTTATGGTACCAAAGGGGACAGGTGATAGGGAGGGATGGACTAGGGGGTTGGGACTGGCATATGCGCACTGTTGTATATGGAATGACTGGCCAATGGGGGCTTGCTATATAGCCCAGGGAACTCTACCCAATATTCTGTGATAATCTATATGGGAAAAAAATCTGAAAAAAAATTGGATATATGTATATGTATGACTGATGTTGTAGGGCAGAAATTAACAGAATATTGTAAATCAATTATAGTTCAATAAAACTTTAAAATATAAAAAAAGAATATAGAATCACAAACATTTCAAGCACCCAGCCCAATAAAATTCACAAGGTTGTAAGAAACAAAACCTGTCAATCTAGAAATCAATACCCTATGAAATGCCATGCAAAAATAAAGAAAAAATAAAGATTTTTTTCAGACATACACAAGTATGATGAGGTATCAATACACACATATCACTTAGTATGGCAGATTTCAGATTCATCTGATGCTGCCATGTGCTTTTGATGAGTTTGCCAGGGCACATTTCTCAATGTTTGAGCTCCAGTCCAAGCTTTCTGTTACCTCATTGGGATTTACTGTCTACACATAGAATACTAGATCAGAACTATACAAAAAGCAAAATTATAATTCAAACCAGTAGTGAAAATAGGTGAAAAAAATCTCTAAGACAATATTGCCAAATTGAATACAACTATTAATAAATATAATGTGTAATAACAAATTGATTTTATCCTATACATACAAGTTTGGTTTACTACCAGTAAATCCATTATGGAATTAAATTGTATCAAAAGATTAAACCAAAAGATCATTTAATCTTTTCATTAGAAGAGAAACTGTATTATAAAATGCAATGCTGATTAATCATAAAAGCTCTTAATAAACCAAGAGTAGCAGAAAACTTCTCTACAATGAATAATGGATACCTACTTCAAACTCTAGTGTAATTATCATATTTAATGTTGAAATGTCAGAAGCATTCTTTTTAAAATCAAGAGCACTAGAATATACCAAATCTCATTTAATTTTTTATTGAGTGGTGATTTTAGACAATGCAGTAAGATAGTAAAAGGTAGTGAAAAACCTAAGACATGGAAAGATAGAATAAAAAATGACAGATTTCATTGATGATACACATCTTCATAGACTACCCGTAATGACCTGGTTCTGGGACAATTAATTTTCTATTGCATTCTTTCAGGAAATAGACTAAATAAATTCAGGAAAAAGACTAAAAAATTGGATATAAAAAAGTAAAGATTTAAAACAATAAGAAAAGAGCCACACAGAATATATTTATCATTTTGGAGTAGGGAGGGATAAAAGCACAATTTGAAATTTATGCTTGATAAAAAATGTATACATAAAATTTCATTAAATGACATTCTTCAAAAAACTCAAAGCAAGTAGGTTCAGTTAATTTATTTATGGGTGGATATTTTAAGACTATGTAAATGGTCTATTATATTAATAAAATTGTATTAATAAAATTTCCACCTTTGGAAGTAATCACTACAAAGGTGGCTTTCAAATAATGACCTCTCCACTCCATCTTTCCTCTTCACATTTTTTTTTATTATATTGTATTCAAGACCTTTTTCTTCTACCCTATTTATTTACGTATTCATTTATATCAGTGGGGACTCAGATTATTTTATTCTATGGATTATGATCTTTTAATTATACTACTTTTAATTTAATGCTACTTTTTTCTATCTCCTTCATTTCTATCTCCTTGATACTTCCTTATCTTGTTTTCAACACATTCTTTTTTGTGTGTGTAACCCAGCCACCCATACACGCCCATTCTCCTTCTTTTTTTTTTTTTTTTTTTTTCATTTTCCATCATGTTTTAACCTAAGAGACTGGACACAGCTCCCTGTTCTGTACAGCACCCATCTGTTCTTAATGTAACAGTCTACATTTACCAACCCAAACTCCACGTCAGTCCTCCTCTCCCCCCCAACCCGCCCCACAAAACAAGTCTGCCCTCCAGGTCCATGATCTGTTTCTGTTTATTTTCCACACATTCTGATACAATAAAATATTCCAGGCTCATTTTGTACTTTTCTTGCCCAAATCTGAGATTAACATTTTTGCAAGGAATCCTTTTTGCAAGGTCTTTTATGAGAGAATAGTACATAGAATTTAGGATGTGGAACTGAAGTATGTTTATTACCACTGGGTAGCATTGCTTCTGAGCCCTTCAGAGAACAAAGCTAGAAGACAGATGTACGTTTACTGACATACATGCACATCTATCCACTTATTCCCTGACACATGTCTGCCTGCCCATCTACCTATCTTTCTATCTATCTATCCATTTATACAAACACAATGAATTGAGATTCAGTTCAAATCCAAAGCCACATGTGTTTTTCTAGTCTTACTCCTTTTTGTATTTGTAACTTTCTTATACAACAGTAAAAAACCTGGCTCTGATTATTCTCCACACATTTACTTATTTGTTTGATGTTTCAGTTTCTTTGCCTAACTTTTCTTAGTTATTCCTCTCTTGGATGAAAAGATTCCTCTCAAGAAGTGCTTAAGAATAAGGGCTTCTCTGAGTTCTTTTATATTTAAAACTGTTTCTGTTGCCAGAATAATTGGTGGACAATTTCAAAAGGATGCTTAATCCTTTGTTTACACATGCTCTCCTTAAGTGCCTTGTTACTTTACCTTGTATGTCCTGTTTGAGAAGTCTTTTTATACTTTATTTCCATATAATTTATTTGAAGTTTTTTTTGGTGGGGTAGAGGGAAGGAGATGGAGGGTTGGAAATTCTGAGGATTATGCTTCATTAAAGTAATCCTTTATTTCTTTATTAGTAAAATTGAATAGTTTCAACAGCAATTGTCTCAGTCTTTTGTTGTTCATAGGTAAATTGTCCTATGAATTTGTAAACTCTATCAAGTCTTCTTTTATTTTCAGAAAAAAATTTTGATTATAGATGTAATTATTTGGGAGTTCCCGTCGTGGCGCAGTGGTTAACGGATCCGACTGGGAACCATGAGGTTGCGGGTTTGATCCCTGCCCTTGCCCAGTGGGTTAATGATCCGGTGTTGCCATGAGCTGTGGTGTAGGTCAAAGACGCGGCGTTGCTGTGGCTTTGGCATAGGCTGGCAGCTACAGCTACGATTGGACCCCTAGCCTGGGAACCTCCCATATGCCGCGGGAGCGGCCCAAGAAATGGCAAAAAGACAAAAAAAAAAAAAAAAAGATGTAATTATTGTTCCTTTTCATTGTTTAACTTCTGCACTACAAGAATTTCATTTGTAATTGTTTGATTCTCTTAGCCTCTCTTTCATTTCAACCAATTTCTATTTGGCAATTTTTACTCTTTTATTTTATATATGCTTTCTCCTTCTTTGTTCAGTGCAATTTATTAAAATTTTATTGGAATTTATTCTTCACTGGTCACCTCGTAGTTTTCATTTCTGACATTACTTTTTTTTTTCTTTGCCTTCCTTATTCAATATTTTACTTTGTTGTTCTTTGTCCTTTTATTTTCATCATTTTAAATTTAAGATTCACGGTGATTTTTGAGTACTTGTTCAAGGTTATTTACTTCATTTTTGAGTACTCCCAGTTCAACCCCTCCCCCACCACCTTGGCAACCACAAATCTGTTCTTCAAGTCCATGAGTTTCTTTTCTTTGGAAAGTTTTATTTGTGCCATATATTAGATTCCAGGTATAAGTGATATCATATGGTATTTGTCTTTTTCTGTCTTACTTCATTTGGTATGAGAGTCTGTAGTTCCATCCATATTATTGCAAATAGCATTGTTTTGTTCTTTTTTATGGCTAAGTAGTATTTCATTGTGTATGTATACCACATTTTCTTAATCCATTCATCTGGCATTGGACATTTAAGTTGTTTCCATGTCTTGGTTATTGTGAATATTGTGGCAATGAACATAGGTGTGTTCTTTTTTATGGCCGAGTAGTATTCCGTTGTGTATATGTACCACATCTCCTTAAATCCATTCATCTGTAGATGGACATTTAAGCTGTTTCCATGTCTTGGCTATTGTGAATAGTGTTACAATGAATATACAGGTGTGTGCATTTTTTCAATGAAAGTTTTGTCTGAATATATGCCTAGAAGTGGGATTGCTGGATATGGTAGTTCTATATTTAATTTTCTGAGGCACCTCCATACTGTTTTCCATAGTGGTTGTACCAATTTACATTCCCATCAACAGTGCAACATTCTCC
Source organism: Sus scrofa (assembly GCF_054392235.1). Classification (NCBI taxonomy): domain Eukaryota; kingdom Metazoa; phylum Chordata; class Mammalia; order Artiodactyla; family Suidae; genus Sus; species Sus scrofa. The sequence goes on along the minus strand of NC_139393.1, from coordinate 65,900,057 downwards.
ACCCCCTCTCCAGCATTTGTTATTTGTGGAGTTACTAATGATGGTACCTGGTTGTAGTTCTGATTTACATTTCTCTGATAATTAGTGATTTGAGCATTTTTTCATGTGCCTGTTGGCCATCCATATGTCTTCTTTGGAGAAGTGTCTATTCAGGGCTTCTGCCCATTTTTGAATTGGATTGTTGGTTTTTTTTTTCTATTGAGTTGTATGAGTTGTTTGTATCTTCTGGAGATTAAGCCCTTGTTGGTTGCATTGTTTGAAACAATTTTCTTCCATTCTGTAAAGTTGTCTTTTTTTTTTTTTTTTTTTAATGCTTTCCTTTGCTGTGCAAAAGCTTTTAAGTTTGATAAGGCTCCACTGGTGTATTTTTGTTTTTATTTCTATTACTTTGGGAGAATGATTTAAGAAAACTTTTGTATAGTTAATCTCAGAGAATGCTTTGCCTATACTCTCTTCTAGTGGTTTTATGTTGTCTTGTCTTATGTTTGTCTTTAAGCCATTTTGAGTTTATGTTTGTGCATGGTGTGAGGGTGTGTTCTAGTTTCACTGTTTACATGCAGCTGTCCAGTTTTCTCAGCACCACTTGCTGAAGAGACTTTTTCCCATTTTTATGTTCTTGCCTCCTTTGTCAAAGATTAATTGACCATAGGTGTCTGCCAACAAAGAAAATTATAGGCCAATATCTTTGATGAATATAGATGGAAAAATTCTTAACAAAATTTTAGCCAGCTGAATCCAAAAACATATAAAAAAGATCATAGACCACAACCAAGTGGGATTCATCCCAAGTCACAAGGATGGTTCAACATATGTAAATCAATCAATGTCATACACCACATTAACAAAAAAAGTCAAAAACCACATGATCATCTCTGTATATGCAGAAAAAGCATTTAACAAAATCCAACATTCATTCATGATAAAAACTCTTACCAAAGTGGGTATAGAGCAAACATACCTTAACATAATAAAGTCCATTTATGACAAATGCACAGTCAATATAATACTCAATGGAGAAAAGCTGAAATGCTTCCTGCTAAAATCTGGAACAAGACAAGAATGCCTACTCTCACTACTTTTGTTCAACATAGTATTGGAAGTACTAGCCACTGCAATCAGACAAACAAAAGAAAAAAAATATCCTAATTGTAAGCAAAGAGGTAAAACTGTCACTCTATGCAGATGACATGACACTACATATAGAAAACCCTAAGGACTCCACACAAAAACTACTTGAACTGACCAATGAATTCAGCAAAGTAGCAGGATACGCGATTAATATTCAGAAATCAGTTGTATTTCTATATACTAACAATGAAATATTAGAAACGGAATGTAAAAAATATTATTTTCATTAAATTTTTGTTGTTACTTTACTAGCAGTTCTCTAAACAAACAAAATAAGCATGTCTTCATCTCTGGTTTATCAAGAAAGCTATTGTTTATTAACTCCCCTCCAAATGAGGAAATTAATATACTCAGTTATTCTTCCATGTTTCCATATGAACTAAATATATATATTTTTATTTGTAAATGTTAATACAAAATATAATGCATTACACTATAGGCTTTTCTTATAATTTCTTTCCTAGCTTTACTTTCACATTAAATTTTATTAGTTTTAGTCACTAAATTATGCCTTTATTTATTGGTTGCCTGGACTTTGTCATTGAGTTGTATTTTTCCTCTCCAACATAAGCTCATGGCTATTAGACTCCTTGAGTTTTTGTATAATTGAGATTTTTCTCTCTTGCCTTTACAGTTTTAAGCCTACTGGGCTGAGAAGAGCCCTGTTAGGATATACTATTTTTCTCTCAGTTTATTGTCCCATCTGGCTTTGAAAATTTGGAATCCAGACTGAATCTTTATTATTTTAAGTGAGCTTCTTTTCTTCATATTTATCTATAGACTCTGTTCTTTACCCTTGGAATTTAATTATTTATGCCAGATTAGGTTTTTTTTTTTTCTAAATTAGCATGCACCTTTACTCTCAAGGTATGAATCTGTTTGTTAAATCATTTCAAGAAAACATTCCTTCATTAACTGGAATCTTTGCTTTTTTCATTAGTAGAGCACTGTACTTTAGAAACCTAAACTATGCAAATGTTTTATATTATATCTCCAATCTTCATATGCATTAAATTATCTATTTCACAGTTTTAATCAGAATTTTAATCAATTCTTTTTCTTCAGAATTCGGTATAATTTTTTTAGCTTTTTTCCCCAATCTCAGTGATTCACTTATCACCATGTCAATTTTGTTTGTAATTTATGCATTATGTATTATTTAATATTGCTTCTTTGATCTTTGACTTACTTATTCAAAGTTCATTTTTGTCTCATCAGAATTTTATTTTATAATGCAAAGCATTGGGGGAATTTTAGTATATTTTCCTATTCTTTCTTCTATAACTGATTCTCCACCAATCCTTCACATGCCATATATTCTACTTTTATTTTCCCCTCTATGCTATGTTAGCATGGATACTTTATGTTGAACTTCATTTTCCTCTATGGAGATTTCCCTGACATTCCATTGGGCATGATATGGCAGAGATGAATTTTCCTTAACCCATTACATAAGTTTTTCATGTGTATGTGTGTATTTAGAGAAGCCTATTCAATTGTAAAGATTAATATTTAATTAAGTTACAAGTAAAGTTACTTAGTCATTAAGTTTTTTGTTTGTTTGTTTGTTTGTTTTTTATACCCAGGCTAGGGGTCTAATCAGAGCTATAGCCTCCAGCCTATGCCATAGACAAAGCAACACCACATCTGAACCACATCTGTGACCTAGACCATAGCTCATGGCAACAGGCTGGAGATTGAACTCACAACCTCATGGTTCCTAGTCAGATTCATTTTCACTGTGCCATGATGGGAAATCCTCATTAAGCTTTTAAATTCAGGATACAATTTATAGTCAAGCAAGCATTAAGAATTATATTTGAAGGTACTTTACCAAAGTCCATTTACAAACTTAGTTAATTAAACTTTTTCAAATACTTTAAAGTGCAATTATAGTTTTAATATACAAAATTCCTTTTTCCATTTCCTTACCATATTTCAATTAGCATGGAAATAAAACATTCCTGAGTTTTATTCAAATAACATTCATAAGTCTAATAAATTAAACACATAATGTAAATTGTTAGTTGCTTTATATTTCCGTATTTTATAGAAATTAAATTTCAAGTATTTTCATAAAGTTACTTTAATTGAGTATATATTTAAAAATCAAAGTGAAAATTTTTACATACTTTCTGAGTAAAATTATCTTAAATATTAAATACACCTCTGGAATAACAAAATGTATATATTCCCTAACATAACGTTTTAAATTTATAGTATCTGTTCTCTCAAATATACATTTGTATGTATATATTTCTAAATATTTCCAGGAATTAATTTTGCCTGCAGTATTGGTTAACTCTAAGTTTCATATAGAATATGTAGGCATTACACTGATAAATTCTTGTTGATTATACTCATAAACATACCAAATTAAATTAAGAGTCTTAAGGTGTTGATGTTTTCCATTCTTACACCAGACAGTTTGTATTCCTATTCAACTATTACACACTGGATTTATACAAGTCTCTTTTGTTCCTAATATATGTCAGTGCATTTCTATCTAACACTAAAGTAATTCAAGTGTGACAGAAACCTCACTTTTCCATATTCTTCTGGAATAACAAATGAAAGATTTTAATTTAATTTAATTTAATTAATTTTATTTTATTTTATTTTTTGTCTTTTTGTCCTTTTAGGGCCACATCCACAGCACATGGAGGTTCCCAAGTAGGGGTCAGATCTGGTGTTGCTATGGTTGTGGCATAAGCTGGCAGCTACAGCTCATTTTTTGGCTGGGTTTTTATTTTTTCTATTGAGCTGAGTTTTTTTATATATTTTGAAGATTAATCCCTTGTAATTCACTTCATTTGCAAATATTTCCTCCCATTTTCCCCCTGCTATGGATTGTCTTTTCATTTTGTTTTTGGTTTCCTTTCCTATAAAAAAAGTTTTAAGTTTAATTCAGTCCCATTTGTTTATTTTGTTTTTATTTTCATTACTCTAGGAGGTAGATCTGAGAAGATATTGCTGCAGGGTATTTGAAGAACAAAAGACTTAAAATTTAATAAAGGTGAATTTATCATTTTTCTTTCTGTTGTCAAATCTAAGAATCTTCCCTATTCCTAGCCTAGATATAAAATTTTCCCTTATATTTCCTTTTTTTAGTTATACATTGTATATAAGTCCAAGATCCAAAACATGTGACTTAATCTTTTTTATAAGAAGGGAAACTTAATTCAAGATTACTTTTCTGCCTATCTATGCATTTCCAATTGCTCCAGCACCATTTAAGAAAGTTATCTTTTCTCCAATTTCTTTTGCATAGTTGTCAAAAAGCTTTGGGCATGCTTACCTGGGTTTATTTTTGAGTACTCTATTCTGTTTAATTTATCTTTGTTTCCAGTGCTCCCCAAAACAACCTGTTCACAGTCTTAATTACTGTCACTCTATACTGGGCTTTGAAATTGGATAGATTGTTTTCCCCTACCTTATGCTTCTTTTGCAAAATTGTTTTATCTATTCCAGTTATTTTGTTTTTCCATGTACATTTTAAAATAACCATGTTTGTATCTTTAAAAAATGTTGCTTTGGTTTTGATATGAATTGTGTTTTGTAAAGAGATAGATATGTAGATAGATTAATAAAAAGGGAAACTGTAGGCCTGGGAGAGAGGAAATAATGGGACCTAATTAAACTCAAAAGCTATTGCACAGCAAAGGAAACCATTTTTAAAAATGAAAAGAAAACCCAGAGAATGGGAGAAAATCTTTGCAAATGATACAACAGACAAGGGCCTAATTTCCCAAATATACGAACAACTCATGCAACTCCACAACAAAAAAAAAAAAACAAACAACCCAACTTAAAAATGGACTGAAGACCTAAATAGACATTTCTCCAAAGAAGACATGCATACGGGCAATGGGCACATGAAAAAATGCTCAACATCACTAATTATCAGAGAAATAATCAATCAGGTACCACCTCGCACCAGACAGAATGGTTATCATTAACAAGTTAGCAAGTAACAAATGCTGGAGAGGGTGTGGAAAAAAGGTAGCCTCCTTCCCTGTTGGTGGGGATGTGAACTGGTAAAACCACTATGGAAAACAGTATGGAGGTACCTCATAAAACTAAATATAGAACTACCATATGATCCAGCAATCCCACTCCTGGGCATATATTTGGACAAAACTTTCATTGCAAAAGATACATGCACCTCTTATGGAAACAACCTAAACGTCCATCGACATATGAATGGATTAAGAAGATGCAGAACATATACACAATGGAAGATTATTCAGCCACAAAAAAAGACAAACTAATGCCATTTGCAGCAACATGGATGGAACTAGATATTCTCATACTAAGTGAAGTAAGCCCGAAAGAAAAAGACCAATACCATGTGATATCACTTCATGTGTAGAATCTAAAATATGGAACAGATGATCCTATAAAAAAAACACAGTAACAAATCATAGCCAAGGAGTGCAGAATTGGGGTTCCTGGGGAGGAAGGGGGAGGGGATGGGATGGATGGGCATTTCAGGGTTTTTTGGATGCAAACTGTTACATTTGGGGTGGATTGGCAATGGGGCCTCACTGTACAGCCCAGGGAAATGTGTGTGATTGGATCACCATGCTGTACAACAGAAATTAAAGAAACATTGTTAATTAACTATAATCTTTTAAAAAAGGGGAAAAAAAGCTAATGAATAAAAGTAAAAAAAAAAAGAGAGAACTCTCAATATAGTAGAGATATATATGGAAAGAGGTGATAGCTCTACTATGTTGAGAGTTTTCATTTATTCCCTCTCTCCCAGGCTTACAGTTTCCCTTCTTATTAACATCCTGATTCAGTCTGGTACATTAGTTACAATTGATAAATATGGACACATTATTTTTAATGAAAGTCTCTAATTTACATTAAGTATTATTCTTTGTTTTGTATAGTTTTATGGATTTTGAGAAATGCACATCATGTGTGCTCCATTATTCTATCGAATAGAGTAGTTTAACCACTCTAAAAATCCCTTGTGTTCCACCTATTCATTGCTACCAGTAAAGAACAAGTTCCTGTTGCTCTAACATCCTCATCAGCATTTTATACTGTAAGGGTTTAAGATCTTAACCATGAGAATATGTTGTTTAATTGTTCTGCCAAACTTATTTTATTGCTGTTCTATTGCTCAAAAAATACTGAGCAAGACTGGCATAGATGTGAAAAGTTTGTTTCATAACATTATTGATTTCATCTATCATAGACCTATTCTGTTGAAGAATTTAAAAATGCACTGTAGCACTGGAAAGTATGAAAAATGAACTTAGCCCTAAAATAACAGGAAAAAAATGCTTGAGCAAGTGATTTTAAATTTCCTTGCATATCCATTGGTAGAATGTTTTTGGAAATGACTGAGAAAATCTCAAAATGTTTAGATGCAAAGAAGTATATTTTAAAATTCTCAGAGAGGAAAGACTGTCTTGCCAGAGAGTAGACATTCCAAGGAAAAGAGTTTCTATCATCACAGCCTGGATAATACTGTCTACCAATAAAAGATTAAGTGAGGTATTGTGCAGGTACATGGGCACTAAAGAATATGTTACAGAAAGGTACTGGGCATAGACATGAACATCCGAGACCAAATCCTTCTCCAAAGAGATATACTCAATTTTAGTATACTATTAACTACTAAGGTTAGGGCATCAATAATTTCTGCAAACCACTGAACCTCACTGGGTAAGACAGGACTGGCCTCTTATATGGATTAGCATGAGAGGAGGATTTAAATCCTGGAGAGTCCACTGTTGTATCAGTATAATATACATGGAAAAGGTAGGAGCTAGACTAAAAGCGGAGCACATCCTCCATGGTAATGTAATGTGACAGTTGAAAAATGTGTGTAGGTATGCATATTTCATATTACAATAAACTTTCCTGGCAGACATTTTTTTAAAATAAAGTTACCAATTTAAAGAGAGACAGCTTTAAGAAATAATGCCCTTATGGCCTTAACGAGTTAAGGCTGTTTCAATGGGAAAAGGAAATGCATTAGGAATATCTGACTCGACATTTTTAACATGAAAACTCTTTTTTACAAATGTGAACTCCGCAATGGGAACTCATTAGTATAATGATTTGGCATAGATAATGTGCAATTTGAAAACACAAGGCCTTTGATCCCTAACCTTTCAAACCTCTCTTGGAACTTCTATAGCTTTTTGAGTCTATTAATGTCTCATTTTTTCCTGGATATTTTCATAATTTAGCTTCAGATGGCATACAAAATAGAATATAAAAGCATGAAAATTCAGACAGCAATGTTTTATATTAATAAAAAAATTCTTATTAGGAAAAAAATACTTTGCAGTTAATAGAACTAAGTTTGAATCTTGGATTTACCATAAATAACTTTATGAATTTTGTCAGATTTCTTAAAACCACTGAGATTCATGTAAGAATTGGAAAGACAGAGATCCCTTCGTGGCTCAATGGTTAACGAACAATGACCAGGAACCATGAGGATGCAGGTTCGACCCCTGGCCTTGCTCAGTGGGTTAAGAATCTGGCATTGCGGTGAGCAGTGGTGTAGGTCCCAGATGCGGCTCAGATCCCGTGTGGCTGTGGCTGTGGCATAGGCTGACACCTGTAGCTCCGATTTGACCCCTCTAGCCTGGGAACTTCCACATGCCGTGGTGGGTGTGGCCAAAAAAAAAAAAAAAAGAATCCAAAAGGCAATGATACGTTCTTATAGTTGGTGAATGATGGTACAGGTAATATATGTTGAAAACTTTTTTTTTTTTTTCAATGGCTACACTCAAGGTACATGGAAGTTCTTGGGCCAGGGACTGAATCAGAGCTGCAGCTACCAACTATTCTGCAGCTGTGACAACACTGGATCCTTTAACCTACTCTCCCAGGCCAGGAATCAAACCTGCATCTGCTATTGGATTCTTAACCCACTGCACCACATGGGGAGCTCCAAGATATTGATCTTATTATTTACCTCAGCTTGACTAAACCTCAGACATGCTTCTTCTTGATTCTCAGCCAATGATCTCCCTCTCCTCCCGTCTCTTACAGAATCCAGGTAACTTGGCTATAGAGGTTCTGTCTCCCTTTTCTTAGACTATTTATTTTAGAAAATGTATAACTGGTAATTCTTTCTCTGCCTCTTTGTGACATAAATATTTTTAAAGGCTTCTTGATAGTTTTATAACCCAGAACTCTCTCAAGGACCTAGAAGTCATTCACCTGAAAGATTATCAGCAAGTAAGGTAGCACCCTTATTTCCCATTCTCTGTGGGAAGGCAGGAACCTTATTTCCCTTTCTCTGTAGGAATTCAGAGTGGCCCCTGCTCTGAGTTGTAAAACAGCCTTCTGTCATGAAGACAAGAGAAAGTTTACTTTTTCTTTGGGTAAGGCCAATTAGGAAACAGAAAGAACCTATGCTCCCTCAATTCTATCTTAGCTTTTAAAATCTCTGTAGCTTTCTATTTCTGTGGAACTGAGTTCAGACCAAGTTTTAGTTTCCCTACCCTATTGAAATAGCTTTGGATAAGGTCTTTATTATCTGCTGAAATTTGTCCAGTGATCATTTTGCTTTGGCAATACCTATGATGTTTTCCATTCTCTTTCTTGTCTCTTAATAAAAAAAAATCAATATTTCTTGCCTGTGCAAGGATATATAAAGTTTTAAAATAAGTTCATAGCATACACCATAGTTATAAAGATAAATTTTGTATAAGTTTGTCAGTACCCACTGGTATTCCTTTGAAAATAAACCAGTAAAAGTCAAGAAATTAAAATCTACAGAGCCATTGTTTAAGAAGGACATAGTGTTTGGTAACTAATATGAATATTAAACTATCATTATGAGAATATAACCCAAAAGCAGAGATCTGAGATAATGGGTTGCCAAGAGTTGATATATGCTTGATCTCTGAAGACTTCGTTTTCATAAGTTTATTGCTTCTTGGAAGTCAAGTTCCAAAGCATAAATAATTCATATCATCATCCTCTTCCTCTTTCACATCATCCTTATATGTAATACCACCTTTTCATGTAACAACACTATTTTTAAAGTATATTTCTTATTCAGTATAACTTAGGAAATGAATTACATGAATGGATGATATTTAGGTAAGTGTATAAAAAGCTCAATTGATAAATGTACTCACATGTTAACAGGATAACGTGAGTTGGTGTATATGGGTTGGTGACCATCCGCACCTCAGTTTTTCTATAAAGGCTAAGAGTGATAGGAAACAGATGAGGCCATATTGACCTGAATATTCACAGAAAGAGGCTGCAAGGGAGAAGGTACTGACATAAAAAGATTCTACTATAAGAAAAGACAGATCTAAAAGAAGAAATGAGGAACACAGCAGGAATTTAACTGGAAGAGACAAAGGAACTGACATCTAAGAATTTACACATAGGTAGGGAAAGTTTTCATTAATCTAAGATTTTTGTTTTCCTAAATGAATGTGACCCAGTAAATTCTCCTTTTGTTTTGGCATCTGAAGGTATCTGTATTCCATTATTACCATGTAACAAAATACATAAAGGCATAGTGTGTGTAAGTTGACAAAAATAACCTGCTGGGTATTTTTAAGCACTCCTCTTCAAAAGATACCTGTTTTGAGTCATATCCTCTTACACAATGGCAATCTAATGAAAAGGCAGAAGTAACCTATTTCCAGCTAAGCAAAATGTCTGAATATTACTCTATAAGTCAAATCTTCTTTGAAAGAATTGCTTTAGTTATAATTTCAGAAAGTAGTCAAAATATTCAAATGAACTTCAATTCAAAGACATTAAATTTTTCCATTGAATATTAATGATTTTTGCTGAGCTAGAAAGCACTGCTTCAATTAAGGAAATAGTCATTAACATAAATTGATAGATTAAATAGATTGAATTAAAATAATTATATCTTTAACACTTGTAATACATGTTTATTATATACCTTAAGCTTTACTTAGTCTTTTCTATTTAGTAATACTTTTATTTTCCACCTTAAAGTAGAAACAAAATTAAGCCTTCTTTTGACTGAATTGCCCCTCCCATCACTCCCCATTGCTTTTTTTTTGAAGCAAAACTTCCTTCATATTTTACTTTTTAATTACTTTCTCACCCCTGCCTCTTGTTCTCTTATATCTTTTAATAATTTTTTTTCATCTATGGAAAAAGATTTATCCAAATCCTTTGCTCATTTTTTTAATTGGGTTGTTTTTTAACATTCAGTTTTAAGAGTTCCTATATTCTGGATACAAGTCCATTATTATGATTTAAAAATATTTCATCCTATTCTCTAGTCTTTTATTCTTTTTAAAGCACAGTTTAATGGAAGAATTTCCTTCCAAAGTTTCTTGCTAAGATTACTGATTAGCTCACACATTGCTAAATCAATGGTTAACTCTCAGTTTGCTCAGTTGACTTAATGAAGTAGCCTAAATTCAGTCTCTCATTTTCTTCTCATCTAGCTTCGTACATTTTCTTAATAATTTATTCTGACAATGACTGTAATTTACATTTTTTTGACTCTCAAATTTTCATCCCTAAGAAGCATTATCTTTCATTTCCAGAAGGAAAAGGGAGAATTTCAGAAGGAGATTTATCTTTTGGAGGAACCTCTAAACTTGCATCTCAGAAGTGGAGAGAGAGGGTCAGAAAGTTTATCTAAAGAAATAGCAGCTTAGAACTTTCCAAATTTATGGAGAGAAATGGACATTCAGAGTCACAAAGCCCAAAAGATCTCAAATAAGATGAATCTAAAGAGTTTGTATCAAGATACATAGTAATCAAATGGTCAAAATCCAAAGGCAAAAAGAATTTTGAAAACAATAAAAGTGATTCATTACATACATGGGATACCTCACTAGATGTTCAGTGTATTTCTCTGCAAAAACATTGTAGGCTAGAAAGGGGTAGGATTATAATTTCAAATGATGAAAAGAAAAAAAAAATCTTCCAACAAAGAATACTACATCCAGCAAAACTATTCTTCAAAAATGAAGGAGAGACAGATTTTCCAGACCAAAAAAAAAACCAAAAAAACAAACAAACAAACAAAAAAAACAAAACAAAAAAACTGAAGGAGCTCATCATCATTAAATCTCTCTACAAGAATGCTAAAAGGAAGCACAGAACAAAATTACAAAAAGGATGTGCATGTATAGAACTTTATGGTAAAGATAAATATATAGACAAATACAGAATTCTGGAATATTGCAATGGTGGTATGTAAATCACTTGCAATTGTTTCCTTAACATCACCATTTGACATCTAACTTTCATCAAAACTAAAAATCTCAGTATTTCTCCCCAAAGTAGATTCCTTAACAACTTCTTTATCTCAGCTGATGACAACTCTGTCCCTTCAGTAGCTGAAGTCATAAAATATGGGGTAATTTCCACATTTCTGCTTTACTCACAGCTTATATCTAATCTATAAGCAAATGCATAAGTCTCTATTTTCCATGTATATTCAATTTAAGCATTTCAAACTCCTCTCCCTCCCATAATCCTGGTTACTCATCATCTCATAACTCGATTATTTAAACAGCCTTGTGCCCCATTTCCCTAATTAAAATCTTGCCTCCTTATTTTCCATTATGAACATTGAATCAGACATATGTACATATATGTGTTATGTGTGTATTATGTGCGGGCATCTATGTATGTATGGCAAAGGCTGTCACTCATTTAAAACTTCTTCAATGGCTCCCTATTTCATCCAGTATAAAGGCCAATTACCTCTCTTACTCATCTCTCTTCTATTCTACATACTGAGACTACTCAGACGCTCTGGAATTTTACATTTTCTTGAGCACAGCAGTCATACTCTCAGCAAGAAGACTGTGCTGGCTATTTATCTTTTCAAATCTTTCTTTCACCAGATGGCTATTTCCCTTCTATAGTCAAGTCCTCTCTGTAATATCTCGTTCATTGGAGAGAGCCCTCTTTAAAAATTCAATCACACATCTTCTCACCCTAGAAACACATCAATACCCACTAAACTGCAGGAATTTTCTTTATTTCTTCCAAAGTTCAAATGACTTAGTGATATATTATATATAATTTATTATTATTTATTATTTGTTGTCTCTCTCCTTAAATAGAATTAAAATACCACAGGGCAAGAAAATGTCTGTTTTGTTTACTGATGAGCCCCAACTACTTAAAATTGTCTGATATATAACAGATACTCGACAAAAAACTTTTGTTAAATGACTACTTAGGTTCAAACTGGTTTATTTGTATATATGCAATGGTACTTTAAGGTCTGGTTATTTTTACCCTTTATTATTCTAAGGACCATTTCAAAATTCTTGTATTTCAGATGAGAAGAACACAGGATAATTAGAGGAGAATAGAAAGAAAAAAATCTGATTAGATATTTCAAAAATAGTACCTGATAATAAAATTAAAGTAACTAAAATTATTCACCAAGGATGTGGAATGATGACTTAAATCAATATTTGGGCCCAGGAAGGAAATTAGCGAAGTACAACTTACTTCCAAAGTTGATCTTTAACCTCCAAAGTTACATTTCTAGTTCTTTTCAATTATAGTTACATTCAGTACATATGCAGTACTTTCAATAATTTGTGTTTATTTCAATTTTAATACACTAACAGAAATAAAATTGAGAAAGCTAATCTGCACCAAAATTCATATTTTAAAATGTCAACAGAATATTCTTTTGTTTTTCAAACTCTGTGGCAACTAGCCTCACCTGTGCTACTACAATTATCACTAAAGCAAGCAACAACCACAAAACGAATTGTATAAGACACAAAGCACTGCATCCCATTTATTTCACATGACCTTCAAAATAAACTATAGGTCTGTTAGAGTGGATGTGACAGTTACTGATACGGCAGTTTATAGAAAAAAGAAACAGTACATGTTGTTTAAAGGCCTATGGCAAGCTCACATGTTTATGACGTGCTGAAACTAAGACACAAACCACTCCTTTGTATTTGACAAGCTGCACACTGAATTACACTATTCATTAAGGTGAAAACATTTTTTATTATAGTTCTGTTTTTTTTTCTTTTCTATAAAAGTCAAAAACACAAGTTGTTTATTATCTAAAACATAATTGAGCAAAACGCGAATGTTAAGATTGGTGGAAGGAAAGTCTAATTGTGCTGTATTAATATCCATTTTGATGTTGATTTTTAAATTTATAATCCACATAATATCCCTTTAGTTTCTAATTTTAGGTTCAGAAAAAAATCTGTCTGTAAATTCTCACATACGGCACATCCTACATGTATCAACTCTCATCCATCTCCACTCCCAGAGGAACAGAACAAGTGACCCACAGCTCACAAGGCCTCCTCCATGAGCCTCCTAACTCCTTCACTTTCTCCACTACAAACCCTAGAATAGTGTCTTCTAGGGAGGATTTCCCAGGAACCTATATCTGAGAAATCTAGAGAAAGGGAATTCCTTAGGAAACAATGATTTTTTAAGTTTAGAGGTTACATGATAAATCTGTGTTTAGAAGTAGCAAAATTACATAGGCCCTTTAGGGTGTGAAACACAGCCAAAGTGAATACAACTCTCATGAAATTTGAAAATTTTACGACGTTCCCCTATTCGTACAACACTGTATAAACAAACCAGGAGATTTAACTTGGGTAAGTCCCAATGCTTAACTTTCTAAAAGCCAGCTCCAATTTGGTCTGCTTTAGCATTCTGGGGGCAGCAGAACAACAGAGCATTAAAGGGGATATGTTGTAAAACATTAGTGTCATAGGAAAAGTCTTATAATTTTCATGCTCATGGGTCAGGCTGTGTTCCCCACATGGCTGACTGGCCTGATAGGGGAGGGAGGAAGGGAGGGACCTGGCTGAGGGAGGAAGTTGTGGGAGGGGGGACATACCAGGACTGGTGCTGACCAGCTGGTGGGCTGAGCTAGGTCCTCGTGCTAATAAGCTATAGGGAGAACCCCAAATGGTGCTTATCAGCACCAGTAGCCCTTGTGGTAGCTGAGCTTCCTAAAAAGGCTGCCACCAGAGTCTATATCCCCAGGTTGAGGCCTCCTGCATCTCTGAGAGCCACTTCAAGTTCAACAGGTGGGTCTGACCCAGGTTTCTTTCAAAGTACGTCTTCTTCCCTGGGTCTCAGAGCATGTGAGACTGTGTATGCTCCCTTCAGCAGCAGAGTTTCAGTCTCCCAGTCTCCCACAGCCCTCCAGAAAGCAAGTCCCACTGGCCTTCAAAGTCAGTTGTCCTGGGGGCTCGTCCTCCTGGTGCAGGACCTTCGGGAACCAAATGTAGGACCTGGATTCCTTACTCCTTGATGAGAACCTCTGCAATTGTGATTACCCTCAAATTTGTGGGTCAGGGTTGGGGGCTTGATTATACCTCTTCTCCACTCCTCCCATGCATCCCATTGTGGTTCCTTCTTTATACAGTTAGTTTTCAGGTTGTTCTCAACAAATGTTGTTTTGAAAATAGTTGTAATTTTGGTGGCCTTTGAGAGGAGATGAGCTCAGGGTCTTCCTCCTCCACCATTTTGGCCACTCCCCACTAACTGAGAGAAAATGTGATTCTTTAAAAACAGACAAAAACAAAGCTAAGAATAAATGAGAAAATTAAGACGTGAGTTAAATTGTATTTCTAATGATTAAAGATCTATATTACGATCAATATCTAGTCAATATCACAAATAAGGATTCAGTTATTTTAAAAACTGTCCAAAATTAGAATTTCTCTATCAAACAAGGAGTTTCTTTCTCTCTTTCTTTCCTTCCTTCCTTCCTTTTCTTTCTTTATTGCTTTTTAGGGCCACACCTGTGGCATATGGAGGTTCTCAGGCTAGGGGTTAAATCAGAGCTGTAGCTGCCAGTGCACACCACAGCCACAGCAACCACAACTGGGGATCGGAGCCGTGTCTATGAATGCACTACAGCTCGTGGCAATGCCAGATCCTTAACCCACTGAGTGAGGCCATGGAATAAACCTGAGTCTTCATGGACACTAGTCAGATTTGCTTCCTCTGAGCCATGACAGGAACTCCCAAGAAGTTATTTTAAATATTGTCTTGGGGTTTTTATGATCTCCCAATGCCTCAAGTAGCTACAAACAAGCCCTCCTTGAGTTTTATCACCCCTCTTTTTATTTAAAGAGACAGATTGCCTTTGACAGCTTCAGGTGAGTATAAATGAAGTGATTTATAAGATACTTAATATTCTCTAGCATAACATTTTAAGAATATAGCCTTAAAAATTCAGTGTGTAAACCATGCTAACTTTCTTGTTATATTGAATAAAATCCCTATAATTCTAGCATATATTATAGTCAGTGCATATCTTATATTGTGAGAAACTATGATATTCAATGAAATAATCAAGATAATTTCATAAATATACTTTTAATAATGCAAGTGGTAAATTTTATAGTACTTATAGTAGTCTGTTTACAAATTGTAATGAACTCCAAAATAAATTAAATAATGTTCAATCTTCTAAATGTTCATCTTAAAAGCAAAAGTTGGAGTTCTTGTCACAGCGCAGCAGAAATGAATCTGACTAGGAACCATGAGGTTGTGGGTGCCATCCCTGGCCTCACTCAGTGGGTTAAGGATCCGGCACTGCCATGAACTGTGGTGTAGGTCCCAGATGCAGCTCAGATCTGGTGTTAGTGTTGCTGTGGTGTATGCTATAAGCTGTAGCTCCGATTCAACCCCTAGCCTGGGAACCTATATATGCCGTGGGTTTGGCCCTAAAAAGACACACACACACACACACACAAAAGCAAAAGTTTTTTATGGGAGTAGACATTCACTTTAGACAATAAATGTAATTTCAACTTGGAGAAAGCAATAAACGGATAAAATAAACTTCAGAAATAAATCTGGGTTTTAATAGACATTGGGGGAGTTCCCATCGTGGCTCAGTGGTTAACAATTCCATCTAGGAACCATGAGGTTGTGGGTTCAATCTCTGGCCTTGTTCTGTGGTTAAGGATCCAGCATTGCCGTGAGCTGTGGTGTAGGTTGCAGACGTGTCTCGGATTCCACGTTCCTGTGGCTGTGGCTCTGGTGCAGGCTGGTGGTTACAGCTCCAATCAGACCCCTAGCCTGGGAATCTCCATATGCTGTGGGTGCAGCCATAGAAAAGACAAAAGAAAAAAAAGAAAAGTCATTGGGGAAATCCAAGACTTCTATTTCATATTTTAATAATCAATAAAAATTTTACAAAAACAAGTCCTAATAATCTATATAATAATAACCATTGAATCTAGAGTTATTTTAAAGTGCAAAATGCTTACATAAATATAACTCTTGTAAAGTAAAATTAATTTTTCTGTATAACATGCTGCGTATTTTAAAATATACTTGTCTTCTTTAAAATTATTTGCCTAAAAAACTATTTATTGTGTACATAAACTATTCATTTTCTTTTTTTGTATAGACACACACATAAAATATATCACTTCACCTAAAAATTGAAGCTGTCTTTAAAGGGATAAGAGTATAAGCAGAGATGCCCACTTACTAACCTAATGCAGCAGAAATGAAATTCTTGACTAATTACTGTTCTAGGAGATGAACAGGCAAAGCCTGGGGAAGAATGGATAAAGAAAGTGAAGTATGTTAAAGTGAAAAATGTGGTCCCAGATTCCAGCTGAGTGAGATTGTTGGATTATAAGTAGTGACTGAAATACACTAAAGCAGAGAAATTATGAAGAAAGTTTATCAAAGACATTGTGACATTTAGATGGCATAACTAATACATGATGCATAAATTTATTATCCCAGTTTCTCTAGATAAGGAGTCCAGACCTAGATGCCTACAGGTTAGCTGGGCACACTATTCAGGGTCTCATCAAGTTGAAATCAAGACATCACCAAGGACTAATATCTCCTCTAAGGCTCAGCGTCCTCGTCCAGTCACTAGATATTGACAGAATTAATTTCTTTGCCATCCTATGACTCAGGTCCCCTCCTAGAGGCCACCCTCAGGTCCTTGCCATATAGCCCCCTTTTCCAACAACATTGATGGTTTCGACATGGGAGATGTGGAAGAATATGGGGTAATAGGGAAAGCAGAATAGATATGTTGGTTTTCTAGAACATTTAGCTCTGAAAATAATGAAAAAATAATGGTACTCATGTACAAGGGCAACTGTTAGAAAGATTAGAAAATTCAAACCGCTGATGGGGAAAATTAGACAAATAAAATTCACAAAAGGTAGAGGAAATCAATAAGATTGTTCAGAAAAGAGAAACTGTAAAAGGAAATCCACCAAATTAAGTAAAAAATGTGTGTCAGAAATACTGTAAATCTAAAAGAAATAGCACAGAAAAAAAAGTGAATATTTCCTATCCCTCTTCCAATATTCAGAAGTCTTTGGATTACATAAAAACTGGTAAGATTGAAGTTGAATGAGAATCTATTCTAGTTGAATGAGAATTAAGAAATGAGACTTATTATATAGTAGAAACCACAGCAAAGAGCTCAAAAGATGAAACATCCCAATGTACAATTATGGAAAATTTGTAACGTGAAAAAAACTAAGGAAAGTGATATTGCATCACTAAGGGAGCTACACTAGGGGAGAGAACCAGTCTTTCTAGAGGGACTCTGGAGCTTAAAAAAGCCGAACATAAAGAGCAAGTGAGAAAGTGGAGCTCAGCAAGTCGTGGATAGCTACTGCACGTGTGTCCTGCCACATCTGTCTTCTGTGCCTGGGTAGGCGGTGAGCCTGCATTGCAATCTGGCTGACCTCCCAACTCCATCCTTTTATTCCCTCCATCCTTTTATTCCCTCCGTCCTTTTACTAGAGTTATTTCCTCCCCAATAAATCCTTTGAACATCTGATTCTGTCTCGGCCTCTGCTTCTCAGAGGACCTGAACTAACACATAGGATAATCCCTAAGGTGGTGACAATTCAAAAGAATCAGAAGGAATGTCACAGTCAAAAAAGCATAAGTGGTGAAGAGATTTTGAGTAGAGGAAACAGCATTGTGCAAATGCCATCCTGGCTTATAGGCAGTTAGAAGCAGTGGGGGAAATATTAAATTAAAGAAATGGGCAGGTGTAAGAGGAAACAAGGGTCGTGTCAATAAAGCAGGTTAGATTTTTTTTTTTCCCTAAATGCACTAAGTCCTTGAAAGTGCAATAAGTTCTTTATGTCTTGACAGGATGGTCACATTGAAGAATGAACTAAATAACTTTTAAAGCATAGTCCAGTTAGGTAATCTTAATTATTGATAGTATTTACATATAGAATGAATGATTAGGTACAAAGTCTATACATTTTAGCAAGTTTCTAAGTTCTTAAAAACAATGTCCAGTCAAAAACTGCTGTCACAAACAAGAACTACTTCAAAAAATACCATGAGGAAAATGTCCTTATTTAAGTAGCATCACAATGATTTTATTATAGATTAATTTGGAATATGTAACAAATAATTTAGAACTTATTTACTATATTTAATGGTACAAAGGAGGATTTGAATCAGTTTATATGTACCCAATAAGAAAGTTATAATATATACAGTGTTCAGTCATTAAAATAGCAAAATGTTGTGGACTCTATCCAAGTGTATCTCAGACGCAAAAGACAGAATACATAGATATGAGACATGCAAGCAAAAAATGTTATTCAATACTTAGAAGTAATATTAAATAAATAAATGCAATGGTTCAGGAGGTTATGTTTGAGATATTCAAGATTCTGGATATGGTTAAAATAAAAAAAAATCAAAACAACATCATAAATATTTATCCCTCCCACTAATGATTATTTCTTAAATGGAAGATACAAATAAAATATAACAAAACATCTCATATTTTTTAGAGACATTATTAGGCTTCATCTTTTGAGATAGTTTTCACCTCTCACTTTCCTGAAGGCAAACCCACAGACTCAACTGGAGAGTTCAAATTCCAATCATTTGGGTTCTGGCCTCAAAAATAGCTTTCTATCCTTGCTCCTTTGAAATCTATTCTTCATAGAAAATCAAAGAACACATTTTAAATATTTAAGCCATATTAAATTCTGCTTAAAATGTTCCAAGAACGTCCCATGACACTTAGAAGAAAATAGAAACACTTTATCTGTTTGCAAAACCCCAAATAATGTGGCTCCTAACTTACCAATCTATGGTTTTATTGGTTGTCTTTAATCACTCTGCTCCAGATATTTAGACTTTCTCCTCTTCAGAAGGATCATATTCTTTTATCATGACACTGTTTTCCTTTACCAGAATACTCCCCTTAAAATCATTCAGATCTCTGCTCAAAATGTCATTTCCTGAGATAGCCTTATCTATCAGTTACCTGTGTTTTGCAAGATGATGTACAATAAATCCAGGACTCAGAGACTTAAAAAGTATTTATTTAGCTCCTAAATCTATAGATCACTTCATTACTTGGGATTCAGCTGAATGGTTCTCCATTTCTTATTTGGGCTTAGTCACATATTTATATTGATAAGCTAACTTTCATCTAGACCTGTAGGGACAATTGGGCCACATATCTTTCATCTTCCAGGCAGGTTAGTCTAATCATATCTTCATGGTGGGAGCTGAGGTTGAAAAACTTAAGTGAAAGTTTTTGCACTTAAAAATGATCTCAGCACATGTCACATGTGCTGAGATCAATTAGCCAATCAAGTTTTTGCACATGTCACATGTGCTGAGATCAATTAGCCAAACTCAGAATCTAACAGGGGAGGAATTAGATTCCACCACTCTAGTGAGATGACCTGCAACATAACATATGAAAGGATGTGGATACAGGGAGAAATGAAAACTGGGTCCCACCAATGAAAACAATCTACCATAATCTGACCTCTGGCCACAATTATCCTCATTCCTTTTACATGCAAAAAACAAAACAAAGAAACAAACAAACAAAAAACCCCAAAACTACTCATCCCTAGCAAACCAACAACACTCCATTTAATTTGATCAACATCAAGTTCAAATGAGTCTCCTCTTACTCAGGGGAACTATGAACCAAAGTGACATCTCCTGTCAATGAACCCAAAGGATACAAAGGCAAGAGACATGCAGAATAACCACAATGGCCATTTTCATTCTAATTAGAAATGAATAATGAGATATAGAACTTGTCCATAGCAAATTTTAAATCCTGCCAGGTTAGTGTTGCCTGAGTGCCTGCTCTGGAAGTGGGATGTATCCTTTCAATAGACATTGATTCTATTTCATAGCAGTGGCCCCTCAGTCCTTTTTCCTCCATTTATCTTGACATTACCTCCTTGGACATCATTTGTTTTCCACTAAACTCCTTGGGCACTTCTATAAAAGCCATTGGAAAATATTGCAAAATTTTCTCAGCATGTTTCCCAGTAAAAATTTGGAAGCTCCAGGATCTGCTTTATAATAATTTAAGTAGACTCAGTTCTTTTTAGCTCAGACTGTGAAAACATTTTTCATTATTATCATCTGTAAAACTCTTTTACTATCACTGATTATAATCCAACTCATACAATGGAAGCCATCCTCATAATTACTTTTGCACTCTGCTTCCCTCTCTGGTGTTATTTTCTACTATTTTGAGGTGAGGCCTCTGTGTGCTATGAACTAGAGCTTCCTAGAAGTTCTTTTGAAAGAGCTGAACATGTCTAGAAGGCACTACCTTAATTTTTTAAAAGGCCTTGACCAAAGGTTTCACAATCATAGAGTTGTGAGATTTGTACTCTGAGGCCATATTTTATTTAGAGTAGTACACTGGCAGAATAAAACAATGTCATTTCTCTAACCTTTCAAGTTCTGGCCCTTCAAAGTGCAGACAATTTTTTTTTTTGTCTTTTTGAGCATATCTCTTTCTTGCACTATTTTGTACTATTCAGTTAAAAGAAATTAGCTTCTAATAGTCTGGAGAAATTTTTGTCCAAATCCAAGTTTATTATGTATATTTTTCATCTCTTTAGTTATAGAAGGATATGATTTTAGGAAATAATCCACTACTGCCTAGCACAGGTTCTACTACCTGTGTGTTTTTGCCACACCAAGCTTCTATCACCAGGTACATGGGATTTTTTTCCCACATAAACCATTACTCAACTCTCCAGACACCAAATGGGCATCCTACAAGTTAATTCAGTTCTGACACTAACTATCTGGAATCTGTGCAGACCCCATAAGTTAAGGACTCAGTCTGACAAGATTGCCCCCATTTCAGATAACAATTTTGACTTCCCACCAATTGTGACAGCTTGTTAGCATCTGCCCAATTTTATTTCCTCAGTATGCAATTCTGCAATTCTGAACTGACTGGGTTTGGTTCTTAGAGTTGTTTATTGACATTGAGCCTTCGGTTCCAGATGTTTCATTGGTTCTGGACTACTGTGGGAATTTAGTTCTCATATGAAGACCTTGTGGAATTATTATCTCTAAGTGTGAGGTCATAATGACTTTCAGTTGCCATGTGTGCCATGCCCTGCACTGTCTGAGGTCAAATGTAATATAAAGACCATAGGGACCAATGTGTGTGGTTAGAAAGAATGTCCATCACAGTAGAACTAGAGGAGGAACAATAATAATGATAAAGTATATAAGAAATAGGATGATGCTTGTTTCAAGGCAGTGTACAATTATGATCTAAGAGGCCATTAAATCTGTCAGCAATTGATGAATCTAAAGGTTGTTTAGGTTCCTACTCAGTGGTGCAAGAGTCTTTACCTTTGTCAAAATTTCACTATAGATATTACAGAATAAGTAAATAAACAAAGGAATCAAGAAAATTAACAGTCATCTCAGAGACTTCCAAATGGACAAGAAGCAAAATGACCCACAACACTTTAATTTTATAAAATGTGGCACAGAAATTTAAACTCACTGGAAAATGGCATGGTTAAACCACTTAGAATAAGATGAAATGGATCAGGTTAAAGCCTTTTAAGGTGATCAAGAGATGTTTCTAGATAAAACCTTCAGAAGAAACAAGAGACATATTTTGGAAAAAAGGAATCATGGCAATAGACATTTTATGTAATGGAGCATTATGCATTGTATAAATAATCAGTTGTTTTACCTAAATAATTCAAGGGGAAATTAAAAAAAAAACAATAGGAGAAAAAAATCAGATTCCTCTTAAATATTGATAAAAAGTAAAAAAAAGTGAGAGGTGGGGATTTATTGACTAGCCAGAATGTAACCTAATTTATATAAGAAAAATTTAAAAATCCACACTGCCTATGGTCTCTGGAGAGAAAGAGAAAAATAAATGAGAAGAAAAAAAAATTAGAGTTGTTAATTGATTTGCATTCATCAGAAGCATTATATTGAATGAAAGAAGTTAGACACTGAAAGATACAGAATATGTCATTCCACTTATATAAAGTTAAAATATACAAGCAATATTAATCTATTGTGTTAGAAGTTATTATGAATGTTTTTTCCTGGCTAGTATGTATTAAAGAGAAGCAATATAAAAGAACTTTTGAAAGTTAGTTATTATTCCCTTTATTGACATTGTTGCTGGTTTCCTTTGTTAGATTCAACTTAGATGTCTGCTGTTGACCTTTTTTTTTTTTTTTTGTCTTTTTTTAGGGCCACACCTGCAGCACATGGACGTTCCCAGACTAGGGGTTGAATCAGAGCTGCAACAGTTGGCCTATGCCACAAGTGTAGCAATGAGGGTTCCAAGCCGCCTCTGCGACCTACACCACAGTGCACGGCAATGCTGGATCCCCAACCCACTGAGCCAGGCCAGGGATCGAACCCGCATACTTGTGGATCCCAGTCTGGTTTGTTAATGGCTGTGCCACGAAGGGAACTCCTGCTGTTGACTTCTGTACTATTCCATAAGTATACAATGCTTCTGGAAATATATTCATTACACATTTTCCCAGAAGTTACCATTTCACACCTACAGTTTGTAAAAATTAAAAGTGTGATGTAGAGAACATAACCACCGCCCTGGCCAAGTTCGGAGACCTCTAGCTGTGTCCCCCAACAAAGATGAACCATTAGACACCTATGCACAATCAAAACAGCTCTGGGAGAGCACAGGAGTCCACTTGAGGAACCTCAACGATACAGTGGGGGAAGAAAAACACACCTGAGAACAACCACATGAAAAAAGGAAGGATGAACAGCTTCGTCGTTACCTGTATCATCCCATCCCTGGGTCAAAACTGCACAGCACCAGCAAGGAACTTCTCTGCTCCAAAGAGGTCCTCTCTCAGGAAAGAGAGGGCAGGAGGACCACACAGCTGTCCTAGCCTTTTGGGGTACTGCATGAAGGACCCACTTTGGTTTCACACCGTTCAGAGAACTGCAATGCCAAAGACATAGAGACAGATAAGAATGAGGCAGAAAGGCAAGGGATACCACTAGCAGCCACACAGTGGGAGTAATGGTTCATTCCCGTTTGATGAGTAAGAAGAAGTTTTGTGAGTTTAGGCAAACTGCCTAGAATACACAGTTCATTATGAAAGTGTAAAGACTTCAACCATGTTTAATCGGAATCAAACACCCATGCACATTACAATTAAGAAGTTATTAAAACAAACGTTATTTGGTAACCTTTTC
The DNA here is from genome assembly GCF_054392235.1 of Sus scrofa. NCBI lineage: Eukaryota > Metazoa > Chordata > Mammalia > Artiodactyla > Suidae > Sus > Sus scrofa. Next base: position 65,876,453 of record NC_139393.1, on the reverse strand, counting down.
TAACTTTGATCCCTGGCCTACAGAAATTACACTATTTTACCACTGAGGTCTTTGAGATGGGGAAAAATTAGCTAGGTTGTTGCAGTTCTTGTTTCCACTTTTCACAGGACAGAAATACTTTATTAGGTAAAAATATTAAAGAAATGAAAAATGTGATGAATTGTAATTTCATATCCTTCTATATATATATTTTAGTCTAGTTTAGCTGTCATCCTATAGGAAATAATGTGAAAAACCAAAGTTATCAAGATTACTTTCTAAACCAAGTACTTTTAATAAATGGAGCTTATAATTTATATATTTAAACAATACTTTCATGCTATTGGTATTCTAAAATGAATGAAATAAATCACTTAAGGAAGAAAATGTTGCACTACAAATATGGGGATTTAGTAAAAATTTAATTTGCAAAAATATTAACATGCTTTCCCTAATAAGTTCTAGTACACTCTGATCAAGTATCCTTCAAATTGCCTTTATATGTGATATAGAACTTTTAGAGTTATATAAAATATATTCCTAAGTAATTCATTATGGTTAAATGTGGGTACAATGTATGTTAAAAATTATCATATATATGATTATCATAGTCTGAGATGGTATTTTGTATAGCTACTAAAATTTATATAGAAAATATTTTAAAGGTAAAAGGAATATTTGTTTTACTTTTCCTTTTGTAATTTGAGATACCAGAAGATTGAAAGCATCATAATATTATGCCTTGCCTGTGTCTTTCAATAAATACTGCTTTTCTGTTCTGGAGATTACATTAGCAGTTTTTAAACAGGGAAGTTACAATTCCTCACATTTGCATTCCTTTAATATTTGCACAGCAAGCTTGATAAATTCTTAGTGTTGTCATTAGATCTTTGAATTACATATGTATTTGTATCCACACCTTCTTGTGTTCAAGTAGCTTTATTGCTTTTGATTATAATGTTTAATGTTCTCTAACCAGAAATATTTGTTCTGTGTATTGTTTTGAAAGATTGCATACAGAAAACCCGATATTCACAAAGACTAAGTAATACAAATCAATATTTAAAAGCTACTGACAGGAAATAAAGGAATTGGATACAAAAAATAGAACTATAATATCTCAGATTTTCTTTTAGTATAGTAATAAAAAATCTTATAGATGATATAGAACTGCTTAGAATTAGGAAAAGAAATTGGCATAGAAAACTGAGCATAACAAGTAGCTCTAAAGTTCATCGGCAGAGAGAATACAAATATACTAAATCAGGATTTTGTTTCATCTTTTCTGGATATTAAGAAACCTCTGTTGGAGTTCCTGTCATGGCTCAGTGGCTAATGAATCCGACTAGGAACCATGAGGTTGCAGGTTCGATCCCTGGCCTTGTTCAGTGGGTTAAGGATCTGGCATTGCCATGTGCTGTGGTGTAGGTTGCAGACGCAGCTTGGACACCGTGTTGCTACAGCTCCGATTCGACCCCTAGCCTGGGAACCTCTATATGCCGTGGGTCCGGCCCTAGAAAAGGCAAAAAGACAAAAAAAAGAAAAAAGAAAAAAAAAGAAACCTCTGTTTTAAATGGGCCTAGACTAGGAAACCTATGGAATGACATTCAACCTAAAATAATTTATCTTGTAAAATTCTATTCTCTTGAGCACACAAAATTTCTGAGCACTTTTTAGCAGTCTGCCCCCCTTGGACTTGGCATTTCACTGTCCAGGGGAACTTGTTATCATCTGCATGCATCACCAATTCAATGCACATTGCTCATTCAAGTTTACTTATAAAAATCCTAAATAAGACTGGCTTTATTTGTGTTAATAGGAAAGTCACACAAATATTCACAAACAGCAGGTAAGTCATAAATCATTTATATTTGATTTTAGAATTTATTATGTAAATTGCATTGTACAGTAGAATTATCATTCTAATACAATTTGCTTGGGATGTTATTTAAATTAGTTTGCATTCCCCTGCCATCCACAACCAAAAGTGAAATGAGTCAGCACACAGGTGTACTTAGGTGGGAAAAAAAAGCTGTTTGGAAATAAAAATGTGTTGCCTGAAAAATACAAAACAATAGATAATAGAGTAATGTTTACTCTGAGAAAGGTCTCATATCATTTATTTACTTAGTCACACAAAGTTTAGATAGAAGCGTAACATAGTAGTGTTTTTGGGTAGAATTTTTTTACAAAATTTTTGTCAATTTTATATCTCATAAATATCTCTGCCTCAGCACATCTCCAAAGGAATCAATCTCCTCATACTATTCTTAAATACATGTTCCACCCTAAATTCATTTTTTAACATTTTGGGTTTGTATATGCCCATAATATGTGCACTGAAATCCTGGGGCTCACTTGGTCACAAGAAAAAAAGAATATACCTAATCTTCAAATAGATCACAGTGAAAGTTAAAAGTTCAACTACACATTGATTAGAAAATAATGAAAACAGAAGATTAGAAAAAGAACATATGACAGACTACTTTTTACCCAGCAGAAAATTTTCAAATGTAATTTCTTTCTTTTTGCTATAACATACTAATAACTTAAAACTACAGAAACGTTAGCACTTCTCCCAAAACTTGCTGGATCTTCTCTCTTTCTACCATCTTCAAACCTCCCCACCCTATCACTACTGAGTATGTTTGCATCTAAAATATTAAACAAAATAATCAAATACCTCACTTTCCCATCACTGTCAATCATCTTTTAAGAATGGGCTCCGTATTAAAGTACTTATAAAATAACTGTGATTGCATGATTTTTTTCTCTGGCTTCTTTAGTGTACTTTCAGAATCTGGAGGGAAAGACCTGTGATTTACTCCCCCTGTATCTCCAGTAAGTAGCATTTACTGAAATCTAACACATAATCATTAAATATTTACTACAGAATAAATAACCCCCTTACTAAACAAATATTGCAAATGAATATAAATTCTAAATATCTCTGCTTCAATACAGATATCACAAATGTGCAAAATATTTGAAACAAAAGTCTATAAATAATAAATACAAAGGATCACTGAAGGTATAAACGAAGATGAACATCATGAAATATCAAAAATTACAAAGCAGAAGCCAGAATTTAAGTTTTCTTGAAATAATTTAGGCAATGATTAAAAACAAAACAACAAGCTTATATTATTTATTCAGCCTTATTTTTTCCATTTCTTTCATGTTGCTATGCAGACTTTGAGTCACAATTGCTAACAAGTTTTTCAAGTAATGGCAACAGACAGCCTGAAAAGAATTAAAGAAAGAATTGTGAAAGGTAAAGCAAGTAAGTATAGAGCAACAGAAACTTAGGAACTGTAGAAACTTTAGATTTAAATCACCACTTAAGCCTGCATTTTTACAATATTTTTAAGACTAAAAAGCTATAAAAATAATAAGAAATCTCTTGTCTAGATATTCTAGCCTTTACTGAATGTGGAATGTTGACATCTCCAACTATTCCTCTAGGACTTTGTCTCTCTTCAATTCTATCCATATTTGCTTCATATATATAGCAATGCTTATATATTTGGGGACTGTGTTGCTAGGTATACATACGTTTACAATTTTTATATCTTTCTGATGATTTGATCCTTTTACCAATATCTAATATTCTTGGACTCCTATAATAGTTTCTTACTTAAAGTTTATTTTGTTTGATATTAGTATACCAACTTAGCCCTCTTTTGGTTACTATCAGTAATGAAATACCTTTTTCCCTATTTTTTACTTTCCATCTATTTGTTTGGATCTAAAGTGACTCTTTTATAGAAAATATATCATTGGTTCAGCTTTATTTTCTTAATGCTTCTACAACATCTGCCTTTTGATTAGAAATTTGAATCCATTTACATATAAAATAATACTTTTGAGGAAGGACTTCTGCTATTTTGCTATTTGAGTTTGGTATGCTATGTCTTTGCTGTCACTCACATGCTCCATTCATGACTTAATTTGTATTTAGTTTAGCAGATTTTTTATATTGTTATTTTAATTTATTAATTTTGCATGTATTTTTTAGATATTTTCTTTGTGTTTATCATGTGGATTACATTTAACATTATAAATATGTAAGAATTTAATTTGAATTGACATGATCTTGACTTCAATAGCATACAAAAGTTCAAATTTTATACAAATCTGCTCACTTTTATGCTATTATTTTCACAATACATCTTTTCTGCATGTGTGCACCTGTCTAAATCATGTAGGAAATAAAACTTAAGAGTTATAAACCAAAAATATAGTAAAATAGGTTTTTTATTTGACCATGGAGTTACCTTACAATATATATTTATAGCTTCACATGACTGATTTCCTGATTAGTGCCCTTCTATTTCAACCTGATAACATTATTTTGCATTTATTTTAGACAAGTCTGTGATAATGAAATTCTTCAGTTTACGTTTATATATAAATGTCAGGGAGACCCAGATTGATTAGAAAAGACTTAAATATTAATTTGCAAATAAGCGTGTCTTGGACTTTCCAAAACGGTGACCAGGGTTCACACTGGGTATAGAGGCTACTACTTATTTAAGATGCCATTACAATAAAGAAAGAAGTCAAGGTCAATTAAAAAGGGCAAAAATCAGGGGAGTTCCTGTTGTGGCTCAGTGGGTTAAGAACCCGACTAGTATCCATGAGGACATGGGTTTGATCCCTGCCCTCACTCAGTGTGTTAAGGATCTGGCATTGCTGCATGCTGTATCATAGGTCACAGACGCAGTTCAGATCCCACCTTGCTGTGGCTGTGGGAACTTCCATATGCCAAAGGTGAAGCCCTAACAAGGAAAAAAAAAAAAAAGCAAAAAAAAACCCAGAATCCTCTTGTGTGGTGCAGTGGATTAAGGAGCTAGTATCATGCAGCAGCTTGGGTCGCTGCTATGGTGTGGGTTCATCCTTGGCCTGGGAACTTCTATATGCCATGGATGTGGCCAAAAAAAAAAAAAAAAAATTGGTGAAAACTTATCCTATTTCCAAGTTCCTTTTCCTTGACCTGACATTTTCTTGGTTACTTAAAATATTTTACTGTTTTCCAGAGTTCTGACAATGTTGTTTCTGAATAGTTTCTTCTTCTTCTTCTTCTTTTTTTTTTTTGTCCATTCTACCTGTGGTGAAATGAATTGGAGCTGGATCTGCCTACTCCACAATTTTCCTAATGTCAGTCCAGTAATCCTTCATTTTATCTTCAAGTACAGATTTTTAACTTTGGAAGAGAGGCCATACAACTAAATACAAAATATTAGCATAGTTTTATAAAATAGATATTGAAAATGAAAGGAGTGTTTACTAAAGAGGAAGAGGTGGTTGGGCTTCACAAAGTGCAATGCTGCAGATTTTTATACAGTAAGAAAACTAGGTTTTCCAAATAATAAAAACATAAGTCCCGATTTCTCTTGACAACCCTGTCAGAAGCAATATATTTTAATTTAAATTGGAGGAATTCCTATTGTGGCTCAGCAGATTAATAACTCAACATAATGTCTGTGAGGATGCAGGTTCAGGTTCGCTCTCTGGCCTGGTTCAGAGGGTTAAAGATCCAACATTGCTCCAGACGAGGCTCAGATCCTTCATTGCTGTGGCTGTGGCTAGGTTGGTAGATGCAGATCTGATTCAACCTCTAGTCTGGGAACGTCCATATGCTGCAGGTGCGGTGTAAAAAAAAAAAAAAAAAGCAAAGGTATTACTTTCAATCCAAAGAAAATATGAAACTTACTAGGCAAATAAGGCATGAGATGGTCCTGCTATTATAGTTTGCACAAACGTATGGATGTTCTCTAAGATGCTTACAATATGAAGGTTTTTAATTTAATAAAGAAATTGGAGTTCCCGTCATGGCTCAGTGGTTAACGAATCCGACTAGGAACCATGAAGTTGTGGGTTCGATCCCTGGCCTTGCTCAGTGGGTTAAGGATCCGGCATTGCCATGAGCTGTGTTGTAGGCTGTAGACGCAACTCGGATCCCGTGTTGCTGTGGCTCTAGTGCAAGTTGGCAGCTACAGCTGCAATTAGACCCCTAGCCTGGGAACCTCCATATGTCCCAGGAGCGGCCCTAGAAATGGCAAAAAGACCAAAAAATAAAAATAAAAAAGAAAGAAAGAAAGAAAGAAATTAACATGTGCTTTAAATAAATGGGCTACTTAAGTAAATTGTTAAATATTATAAGTGAATCTTATTTACTTACAAATTTAGATAGATAGATATGAATGGGTTTGAATGAGTATCATACTTTTATTATCATCTATAACCTCACTGGTTAGGCAAAAAAAAAAAAATTAATTTCAAGTGCCTGGATAAAAACTAAAAATTTTTATACAGTTACATTTTTATACTGCATTTACTCATTATTCATTGTATTTAGAATATTTCATTTGAAACTTCGTTGCTGTTATTCTCTATAATGTGTAGGCAAGTAAACAGTCATTTTTAAAAGAGACCATGAGCAGCATGGAAAACAAACAAACAAACATATTCAAAAAATATATGGCAAATCTCTAAATCCCTAAAAAAGCAAATGGAATATTAATACAAGGGCATTTTAATGAAGAAGGTATTTCTCAGTAATTTTATTTAAAAATAGTGTTAAAATCTATTTAAAACTCAGTATCAACATATTCATGACTGACTTTGTCAGGAAGAACATTTCCTTTTTAATGTTATATAGTTTTCCTCTACTAAGTAAACATGAAGTTTACTTAACTTCTATACTTAATCTGTTCTGCTTCAGTTTTAATATATATTTATAAGGATAATTGTTTTTAATGTTTTTCCTCTAAGGGTAAATAAAAAATAATGTAATTCCAAAGAGAGGAAATTTGTCCTCCAAGCAAATTAATCTGCTTATGTAATAAAATTAATAATACATTTTACTTTGAATTACACAAATAGACTCATTTCCCAATTTCCCTTTTCTTAAATTATAAATGCTTTCCTCCATAAAAACAAATACTTAATACAGCTAAGTAGGAATTTCATTGCAAGTTGAAGAGCTTTCTATGGGTGGTCATTTTCCATTTATATCTGGGCGCAAGGTGACAAATGTTCTGTAATTGCTCCTGTATGCCATACAGATCACTAGATTAACATAACTACCAAGTACAAATTTTCATTACTTGAATTCTAGGTAAGATATACTAAGATTAATGGATAGATGACAAGTTAAAATAATTATTTTTCATTATTTTAATCTTTCATTTTCATTTTATTTGAAGTCCTAATTGTCACATATTCAATACATACCACTGTTCTTCTTTTTTTTTTTTTTTTTTTTTTTTTTGTCCTTTTTTGCTATTTCTTTGGGCCGCTCCCGCGGCATATGGAGGTTCCCAGGCTAGGGGTCCAATCGGAGCTGTAGCTGCCGGCCTACGCCAGAGCCACAGCAACGCAGGATCCGAGCCGCGTCTGCAACCTACACCACAGCTCACGGCAACGCCGGATCGTTAACCCACTGAGCAAGGGCAGGGATCGAACCCGCAACCTCATGGTTCCTAGTCGGATTCGTTAACCACTGCGCCATGACGGGAACTCCCCACTGTTCTTCTTAAGCAAAGTTGACCAACATTCCAAAATCACTGATAACAGATGAACAAGATAAAAACATCATCCTTCCCTTTTTAGGTAGTTTGCTTTCTGTGATAGGCAGGATTCTAAGGCGGTTCCCCTTATCTTTGTCCCTGAGTGTTACTCTTATGATTATGTAACCTTATATAGCAACAGAAAATTTATGATCTAATTCAAGATACTATTCAGTTGACTTTACAGTATGGAGACTACCTGGATGGACCTAATTAACTGTATCTGCTTTTTCAAAGCAGAGTTTTCTTTAGCTGGTGCAGCCGAGAATGTGAGACATTCAAATAATGAGGGAGATTTAACATGATGAAGGTTCCATCTTGCTGAGACGGAGGAAGCCACAAAATAGGGACCTAAGAGTGGTCTGGAGATGCTGAGAGCAGTTCTCAGCTGACAGGAAGAAGGAAAACAGGAATTCAGCCCTGAGTCCTAAGGAAATGAATTTTATGAATAACAGAAATATGCTTGAAAGCGGATCCTAAGCTGCAGATGAATATTGACTAGTTCTGGCCTTGGTTTAGCCTGAGCAGAAAACCCAAACATACCATTCCTGACTTCAGGTCTATAGACTATGAACTAATAAAAGAATATTTTTTTAAGCTGCTAAGATTATTATAACTTACTCTGCAGCAATAAAAAAGCAGTAAAATTTCAAAATGACCCCTTTATTTTTATCAAACCTATATATAGAGCATTTGATATTCCACCATATTTCCTTCACATATACTTTTTGTGATTTAACTTTGCAAATTTTTCCAATATCTAAATATTCACCTGCTATTATCAAGTATTTCTTCCTGGCATCCCCACATTTCTAAGAAACCTTGAAGTTCCCCTTTAAAGAACATGTTCCTCTGAAAGAGCAAGTTCCTTTTTCTCTACAATAGACAAGACAATCTAGGAAATCAGAGCAATCATTAGCACTATCGATAATTTTGCTGTCACAATGGGTCACAGCTGAAGACTATGTCAGGTCATGATCCAGCCAAAGCCACAACAGTTTGTCATCCTGATCCTCAAGATCATGTTTTCACTTTTATTTTTGGTAATTTGTATGCATTTGCTTATTCATTATTACACACACACACAGGCATACACATATACATGTTATGCCAGCTGTCTGAGTCCCAGATGGGCTTACCAATTTCAGCAGCATGTTTTGTGGGAATTAAGTATTTCTCACAAACACAAAGGATATTTTATTAAGCACACATTAGAAGGCCAGAGCTCCCTGATGCTGAGATCCCTCTTGGAGTGTTGGCATCTTTCCTTGCTATCAAACTAAGATTAGAGCCTTCTGAACCATATTTCCTTAATTTCAAATAACATCATGAAAAATGGGTGAGAGTTTTGGCTCACTCTCTACCAGAAGGTCCAGGGTATACCTGGGCATATTACTACACCAGGTTATACCTTACATTTGGATAGACAGATTTTTCCAAGCCAACACACACACACACACACACACACACACACACACACACACACACACAGCCCTTCACAACCACAGCTTTATCACATCCCCTTTGACATATTCTATTGCCATATTCCATGTAAAGGAATTTATAGGTCACACTCACAATCCAGGGAAGGTTATCATACTCTGGAATGGCCATTTAGGGTCATCACTGCCTACCATAATGATGAAAATGGCAATAAACTTGGCTCGTAGTGCTTTTACTGTCAGGAATTCTTAAATCACTCATCCATGTAGTCAACTAAATTTTATGAAGCAATTATTGGGCATGTTTCTAATTGTGGAAGATAGTGCAGTGAACAAAGTAGATCAACTTTCTGCACTCACAGAGTCTACATCCATCCTATTTGACAAGGTATAAGATAAATGCAGAGATGCCTGCCATGAAATCAGATAATAGAGAGCTGTGAAGAAAACTAAAAGAGTGTAAGTGATTAGAGAGTTATAGGGGTGATGTTATTCTAGACAAGAAGGACCGGAAATACCACTCTGGAGAGTAGTATTTCAGCACTGACTTGAAAGAAATAAAAGCTCACTGGCATAGAGCCAAACACATTCCTGGCAGAGGGGAGAGCAAGAAAGGTGGCAGGGCAGAAGTGTTGTTGGGAATAGTAGGGAGACCAGGAAATCTGGGCCAAGATGAGGAGAAGAAAAATTGAGGAGATGATGCCAAAAGTTCATTCAGAGACAGGATAATGAAAAATCATGGTGGGGTTCTTATTTATTTTGCCTGTGATGCAAACACCCGTATGTGAGTGTGTGTGTGTGTGTGTGTGTGTGTGTGTGTGTGTGTGTGAGATGTGTTGAACAGGGAAGAAAAAAAGGGAGAGATGCATTTGTTTCTGACCTTTTAATTGGAGAGTTGCATGAAAATAAAATTTAAGGAGCAAGAAAGGAATATAAAAACATTTTGGTATCACTGCAATATTTCAAGCAAGAGATTATAGCAATTGTTACCACGAAGACACTGAATAAAGGCAAAAATAATTTCTTGACTATCATCCACAAATGCATGGTCTTAATAATCAGGAGTTTCTAAAACATTCAACCATTTCCTCAGGACTGCTTGTGTTCCTCTGCCTTTCTACATCTTTGTTTACATGCCAGAATGCCACCACTTTTGTGCTAAGGTTGATCTCCGTAAAGACACCATTCATTCCTTCATCTGCCATGGATCAGTCTACCATCCTTTCCCAGATGACTGATAACACAATTGTAAGTAGCATAAATTTAGATAAGAGAGAATATATTAGTCAGGATTCAGGATTATAAATTTTCAACATTATATCCTTAATGAAGTAAATGAGAATGGAAAAACTTTTTTTGGAAATTTACAAAACAATACTGTATAATATTCACTAATAGAAAATGTCCAATTTATTGTGTACCTTGCTACAATTATTTACTTTTTAGATATGGCTCTTCAGCTCTTTTCTTCTTTGGAGAGTTTATAAATATTTAATGAGTTTTCAGCAGAGAACTATTTTTAGTTTTAATATTATTTTTACTTGCTAGCCGGCTAGTAAATCCAACTTTTCTCCTACAGTGAAATAATATAAATGAGATGAACTAAACAGTGGGATTTGGGCAGAAGGACAGTTTATCTAATTTTCAACAGATTTTCCAACAAGTATTGTTAAAATACTAAGTTTAGAATATAAAAAAAGCATTTTTTTGTGAAAATAGTTAATATATAATTTTTGACTCAATGGAACTTAAAACAATATGGGTTGTTTCCAAGGAAGCTCCCGACAATGCTCTTGTCAGCTAACCAGTAAAGCCCAGTCATGTAAGAGAATATTCCTGTATGGATGTTTCTAAAGGAAATACCAGTAACACAATTTAGAGAGTATTATGTTATAATGTGAACTCATGATGAATAAAACACTCAAACATGATCATCTCTGTGTGCACACATATGCCAACTGCTCATGTCGAACTTTGAGTATTTTGAGGAGATGCTTACAGAGGCTTTTATCCGGGCATCTAAAAACAGAAATCCATGTGTGCTTGATGTTTTTTACTGGAGAAATTCTACTTTTTACACTTTTTTTTTTTTTTCAGCTGTGCCTGTGGCATGAAGTTCCCGGGCCTGGGGTCAAACCTAAGACACAGCAGCGATGTTGAATCCTTAACCACTAGGCCACCAGGGAACTCCATACATTTTTGTCCATGGAATTACGCACTTTTCCACAATGCATTTAACAACAGTTGTTTTAGTTTTGGTAGAATGCCTGAATTTTGTAAAATACAAACTTGTATGAAATACATTTAAGCTATGAATTGCTTTTTGAATTCACATGACTTTCCCCAAATAGCACATTTCACTGTTTTTTTATTTTTCTGTACTTTTGGAATCCTGTGATGCTTCCTGTCCACATATATATACAAATATATACATACTAATACGTATATGCCTACATGTAAAATACATGTATTTCTTAATTTGAAGTTTACAGTTTAAAAACACAGATAAGGTTAACTGTCCCACAAAATCATATCTTATTTTGTATATTAATTTTTCACAACCAAGGAAAAGTAATATTGAATGAAAACATATGTTAATTCCAAAAAAGTTAATTTTATAGAATACAAATTAATACTTGAAAAAAGTCTTATCGTTTTTTTATTTAAATGATCATATCCATTGAAACTGGAAGAATTTTTATCTTGTAATTCAGAAGCTACACTTTTACTTGGCCTATAATTGTCCTTTTTTATCAAGTATGACAATATCCATCTTATAACCAGTATCCTTAGGCCACATTGAATGTGAGTACAGTATTTTAATTAAAATCTACTATCTTTGCAACTCATGCATTTGTCTCAGATTCTCTCTCTCTCTTTTTTCTCCTCTTCTGCTTTCCATTGTGTTAACTAACCACTTTTGAGAGGATTCTATCTTATTTCCTCTATTAACTTGCATGCATACATCTTGTTGTCAATTATTTTAATGATACCCTATGATTTACAAGATACATTTTTAATTATTCAGAGTTTATCTTCAAGTAACATTATACTACTTCACATGTAGTGTAAGGATATTACAACTATATATTCCCAATTCCTTCTTCCTATTCTTTGTGCTATTCTTATAATGTTCTCTTTTAAATACTGCATAAACACACAATACAGTACTGCCATTTTTTACTATTTTTAGTAAGTGAGAAAAATAATGAATTTCATTGTGCCATCATCTTTTCATTTCCAGTGTTTTATATGTCCAAATTCTGATAGGGTATTTCTGTAGATATCCCTTAATATTTTTTACAGAGTAGGTATTTTAGCAATTCTCACAGTTTTGGTTTTACCTGAGAAAGTCATTATTTTTCAGTCATTCACACCATGGTAGTTACTATTACAAAGTGACGCTAAAGTGAACATTTTTATACATGCCTCTACAGCATACATGGAATAATTTTCTCTAGCTTAGGGCCAAGGTGGAATTTCTAGGTCACAAAATATATACAACTTCAATTTTACTGATTATTTCTGAATTTCTATACAAAACGAGTTATGCCCACCAACAAATGTACTAATTTTATTTCACAGCCCTTATTTTTCCTATTCTATACTGTGAAGGGTCAGAATTTAGTTTGTGTATGATGTTTCTATCTCTTAAACATATATATATACAGATATATACATATATACATATGTATACACACATGTATATACATATGCACTTTGCCTTATTATGTTTATTTTTTTAAATGATATTTAAGACCTAATATAAAATAATTTAATTATTTAACTCTTTTGGAATCCTCTTAATATATAATTATGAAAAAATATAGACCTTAATAGACTGTGAAGGGTGAGATATTGACATATGAGCTCCATTATTATGCATGATATCCTCCTCTCCATTGCTTCTAAATTTCAGAAGCATAACTAAAGTAACTCAATAGGAGCTATAGAGTTTTCAGGGAAACAATTAAAAATTTTGTACTTTATTAACATCCCTATTTGGGGGCAATTTATAATTCTGGGTTTCTTAGTGAAGTTTTTAGTGTTGAAAGCTATCAGGAAGACAATGAATATATAGTGAATTTAGCTGAAATTATGTTACTATTAAGGGTAATATAAGTATATGGTAAAATGTCATGAGACATGTTTCTACAATATTTTCTTAGCCTCTTTGCTTCTATTTTCTATGCTGAAAACTCCATCCTGTCCTGCCTTACTTTATCCCATATTCCTGCTTGAAAAAAAGTCACAGTGCTGGTAAATGACTTAAGCTTAAGAACAAAGACCTAAAGGCATAAGTTATTCATGTGGTCAGCTGCATGAGGACATAATGCATTGGTCTAGGCACCTGTGCAGATAGGCATGCCATTTGCCCAGCATGCTAAGTCCTCTAAAGAATAAGAGGAAGATAAGCCTCATGGCCCCAAGGGGTTTATGGTGGGTCCTTAGCAGGATAAGCATTAGCAAGGAGAACCAAGGTGCAAACCTAGGCACGGGCATGCAGGGTTGCTGCAGACAGGCATGCAGTCTGCCAGAAGCACAATGGTGATTCTCTAGAATGCTATGCATAGATAGCTGATGCCAAGCTTCCTGAATGCTAACGACTGTTAAATGCCTAAAGGTCAGAATAAAGCTTAATCAGCTACCGGCTATGTGACTTTTAAAATAATTAAAAAAAAAAAACCAAACAAACAAACAAACAAAAAAAAACACCTATATTCTGCATCTATAGCTCCCTCTTCACTTGACTAATCCCAAAGAGCACAATAAAAATCAGTGTGGTTTCTTGAGGTGGGGATCTTGGTCCCTGAGACCTTGAGTTCCTCCCACCTGGCCCCGTTCACAGCTTTAATTAAGATAAAATGTCTTTGTGTCTTGTTTATGTTAACTTTTTTCCTTAAGTTTCTCAGCACCTGTTCTTCAGCCCTAATCTGCTGAGCTGGTCTCAGCAGTAGAAGATAATTGATTTTCCCAATCAATGATAAAAGTCTTACTTTCAATAAATGTATGATTAGAGAGTATATAGGATAAAAAACATATAATCTGCCTTTTTTGCAATTCTTTTCAAAATATAGAATTTAGGACAACAATTAATGACTCATCAGGAGTTCATAACCACTTATAATCTCAACTCCTGCAATAGCTGAAAAGACAACATAGAAAAATATTCTCTATGTTATCAGGAAAATATTGGCTATTTTTTATCAAGATTACTTTGCTGATATATATAAATTAGGTATCATTAAAGCACAAATAAAATGTTCATTTTATGTCCACTTTCATCTTTTTGAACACTGTTTAAAATGAATAGTAATTATTAAATTTGCAGAAAATACTAACAAGAATCAGAAGTGGTCATATAGAATACCTCAGATGAGGTGTAATATATAGCATTAAGAAAACAAAAGGTATTTAAACTTTTAAAAGTAATTAATAATTAATTTAGATGTACTCAAGTCATGTAGACTTAAAAACACACAATATGAGAGTTGTGAGTTTAAATTTTATTCAGAGTCTTTCTGAGGACTATAGCCTGGGAGACAGTCACTTAATAGTTCAGAGTTAGCTTCACAGGGGTAGGGAAGAAGCCAGTATAGATATGAATTTTTGGTTAGGAAATTCATGTGTCAAGCATAATCTTGGTAAAAGATTACTGCTAATCACGAGGAACAAATACCCCAAGTTAATGATTTTAGTGCTTTTCTATATATGTGATGATACAGGAATCTGGGGTCATTGAAATTCTTCTTGAGATGCTTATCTAACTATCTAGGGGCCCATTTATCCAAAGCACAGAATACCTAAATCTGTTTTTCACCCTGAATTTCTCTCAGGGTGTAAATACTGTCAGTGCAAAGTTGTTTGAAAAAATATATGAAATACGTTTCAGCCACAAATTGCTTTTTTGTTCACAGCTGTACCTGACATTTTGACATAGTTGTTATATAATGTTGTTAATGCTTAACTTTTAATAATTTTAATATAAACTGTTATAAAGTAGTTATCCTTAGTCTCACTCACTTTTCTTTTATTCTGACCTTCACTGACCTGCATATGGAAATTCATATGTCCATAGACTAAGATTCATAAACTAGAAAATACACAAAAGCAAATACAGAGTCAGTTCTCTACTTTTTAAATTCTCATAGATCCCAATTCTTTTCTAATAATGTGGCAAAATGTTTAAAAACAACTCCATAGGGCAGCTCTCCTCTATCACATATCCCTTACCTTTCTTTCATTCTTTTTAATTTTATTTTTAAGATTTTTTTCTATTATAGTTGATTTACAATCTTCCTTCAATTTCTTCTGTACAGCTAAGTGACCCATATATATAATTAAAATTATATATAATTATATCATATATAATTTTTCTCAAATCATCCTCCATCACATTCCATTATAAATTACTAGATATAGTTCCTTGTGCTATACAGCAGGATCTCACTGCTTATCCACTCCAAATGCAACAGCTTGCATCTACTAACCCCAAACCCCTAGTCCATTCCACTCCCTCCTCCTTGACAACCACAAGACCCAGCATTGCCAAAGCAATCCTGAGGAAAAATAACAAAAACAAGAAAACAAAAAACAAGCAGGAGGCAAAACTCTCCCAGATTTCAGACAATATTACAAAGCCACAGTAATCAGGACAGTGTGATACTGGAGTTCTCATCGGGGCTCAGTGGTTAACGAATCCGACTAGGAACCATGAGGTTGCGGGTTCAATCCCTGGCCTTGCTCAGTGGGTTAAGGATCTGGCACTGCTGTGAGCTGTGGTGTAGGTCTCAGACATAGCTCAGATCCTGCATTGCTGTGGCTGTGGCATAGGCCGGTGGCTACAGCTCTGATTAGACCCCTGGCCTGGGAACCTCTAATGCCACAGAAGCAGCCCAAGAAAAAGGCAAAAAGACAAAAAAAAAAAAAAAAAAAAAGACAGTGTGATACCAGTGCTAAAGCAGACATACAGACAAGGGAAACAGAATAGAGCACCCAAAAATAAACCAAGACACCTATGGTCAATTAATCTTTGACAAAGGAGGGAAGAATATAAATTGGGAAAAAGGCAGTCTCTTCAGCAAGTGGTGCTTGGAAAACTGGAAAGTCTCACATAAATCAATGAAACTAGAACACACCCTCACATCATGCACAAAAATAAAATCAAAATGGCTTAAAGAATTAAACATAAGTTGCCATGAGCTGTGGTGTCGGTTGCAGACGTGGCTCAGATGTAGCATTACTATGGCTCTGGCAAAGGCTGGCAGCAACAGCTCTGATTAGACCCCTGACCTGGGAACCTCCGTATGCTGTGGGTGAAGCCCTAAAAAGGGCAAAAGACAAAAAAGAAAAAAGAATTAAACATAAAATAAAACATAAAACTCCTAAAAGAGAACATAGGCAAAGCACTCTGATATCAACCATACAAATGTTTTCTTAGATCAGTCTCCCAAAGCAACAGAAATAAAAAATAAACCACTGTGATCTAATTAGACTTAAAAGGTTGATTAGAAAGAAAACCATAAAAAAAGACAACCTATGGAATGGGAGAAAATAATTTCAAATGATGGATGCAACCAACAAGGGCTTAATCTCCAAAATATACAAATGACATATACAACTCAACAGCAAAAAAGCCAACAACTTAATGGAAAAATGGGCAGAAGACCTGAAGAGACATTTCTCCAAAGAAGATGTACAGATGGCCAACAGGCACATGAAAAAAATGTTCAACATCACTAATTCTTAGAGAAATGCAAATCAAAACTATAATGAGGTACCACCTCACACCAGTCAGAATGACCAACATTAGTAAGTTCACAAATAACAAATGCTGGAGAGGATGTGGAGAAAAATGTACCCTCCTTCACTGTTGCTGGGGATATAAATTGGTACAACCACTATGGAAAACAGTATGGAGGTACCTCATAGAACTACCATATGCGGCTGTCCAGTTTTCCCAGCACCATCTGCTGAGAAGACTTTTTCCCATGTTACATTCTTGCCACCTTGGTCAAAGATTAATTGAGCATAGGTGTCAGAGTTTATTTATGGGTTCTCTATTCTGTTCCATTGGTCTGTATGTCTGTTTTGGTACTAGTACCACACTGTCTTGAATACTGTGGCTTTGTAATATTGCCTGATGTCTGGGAGAGTTATGCCTCCTGCTTGGTTTTTGTTCCTCAGGATTGCTTCAGCAGTTCTGGGTCTTTTATGGTTCCATATAATTTTTTGGATTATTTGTTCTAGTGCTGTGAAAAATGTCATGGGTAATTTGATAGGGATTGCAGTGAATCTCTAGATCGCTTGGGGTGGTATGGCCATTTTTATGATATTAATTCTTCCAACTGAGGAGCATGGAATATCTTGCCATTTCTTTGAATCCTCTTTAATTTCCTTGATTAATGTTTTATAGTTCTCAGCATGCAAATGTTTTTACATCCTTGGTCAGGTTTATTCCTAGATATTTAATTTTGGGGGGTGTGATTTTAAAATGTATTTTTATATTCATTTTCTAATATTGCATTGTTAGTATAGAGAAATGCAACCAATTTCTGAATGTTGATCTTGTATCCTGCCACTTTGCTGATTTTGATAATCAGTTTGAGTAGTTTTTGTGTTGAGTCCTTAGGTTTTCTATATATAGTATCATGTCATCCACATACAGTGACAATTTTACCTCTTCTCTTTCAATTTGGGTACCTTTTATTTCTTTTGTTTGTCTGATTGCTGTGGCTAGGACTTCTAATACTATGTTGAATAACAGTGGTACATGCACCCATATGTTCATTGTGGCACTATTTGCAATAGGCAAGACATGGAAAAACCTAAATGTCCATCAAAAGATGAGTGGATTAAGAAAATGTGGTATATATACACAATGGAATACTACTCAGCCATAAAAAAGGACAAAATAATGCTATTTGCAGCAACATGGGATGGAACTAGAAACTCATACGAAGTGAAGTCAGAAAGAGAAAAAAATACACCATATGACATCACATATCTGGAATCTAATATATGGCACAAATGAACCTATCTGCAGAAAAGAAACAAATCCATGGACTTAGAGAACAGACTCTTTCCTTCTTAACAGCAAGAAAAGCAAAAATTTAAAGATAGGCAAAAACATGGAAGACAATTACAAGCTTTGGCAAAATGTCAAGTAACACTTGTATAGCCCAAATACAATTTTTTATTGAGTACCTAAAAGTGAAGAGAAAGTATCTGGGAATATTTTAAACAAGTATTAAGAGCAAAGAAAATTAAACTATAAACAATTAGTAAATTACATTTTAATCAAATTTAAAAATAGAATGTTTTCTCATAACATTGACTTAGTTTTGAAGAGGGAAGTGGATCCCCTAAAATTGCTAGTGATGAGTTTATACTTACCCCAATGAGATTCTCTAGAATATACAGGAAGCCTGGCAAGGGAGATACTTCAAATTCTATTTTAATTATCCAGTCCAAACTTTTTTTTCAGATGGCTATTGTGAAATAAGGTCTGTTTTGCTATTTTTGTTTTTTTTTTTAACAACTGTCTGGTGCAATATCTCTGTGACAAAAGAGATGTCCTAAATACTGTGAAGGTACAAATTATAAATATGAACAAAAATGGATACTTAATTCTCAAAAACAAACAGCAGCAAGAGAAACAGAGAAAATGAATAATATTACATGTCTATGAGGAGGGAGAATCTGAGTCAGAAGGGCTATAAGACTTACATTTCAAGCCTGGTGTACTCAGTTTTTGAATACTATGTGTGTGTTCCTGCATTATCATGTTTTACAGCATAAAATTTGAAAAAGTGTATACCAGAGAACATAGAAAAAAAAATAAGAAAGAAAAAGAAGGAAGGAAGGGAACTTAGGAAATAAAAAATCCTAAAGAGAGATGGAAGTGTTCAATAAAGTAATATATTTCTTCTTCTCACCTTCATTCCAAAAGATCCCTCCCCAATAAAAATAAAGCAATTTATAGCATAATTAGAAAAATAAATATTCTTTTGTTATCCCTTCTTTTCCTAGAGAACTGGCTCATATGTGAAAGAAAACCTGCAGATATTTAGGCTTTCACCTGTAGAAATAAATGTAAAATATACTAAAATTTGATAAAGAATGAGAAGTTTTTTTTTTTTTTCCTCAAAAGCTGACATCTCTCTTGTCATTAAAATAACCTTGAAGGAATTCTGTAAATGATACATAGATTTGGAAATGTTTGTGGGCTACATAAAAGCTTGCAATATTGGAAAAGGTCAAGGACTTGCCATAAATAAGCTAAGATCTTAAGAGGAATACATTTAAACTCATTTAAGCTTTCTGAGGAAAAACACAGCCTTCTATCACCACACATCAAAAGTGGCAAAGAAGATTTACACTTAGGTCTTATTTAGGCAATTTAACCTGAAACTTGATTTTTTAAAATTATTTATTATTGGGAGTTCCCATCATGGCTCAGTGGTTAACGAATCCAACTAGGAACCTTGAGGTTGCGGGTTTGGTTCCTGCCCTTGCTCAGTGGGTTGGGGATCCGGCGTTGCGGTGAGCTGTGGTGTAGGTTGCAGATGTGGCTCGGATCCCACGTTGCTGTGGCTCTGGTGTAGGCCGGTGACTGCAGCTCCGATTCAACCCCAGCCTGGGAACCTCCATATGCCGCGGGAGCGGACCAAGAAATAGCAAAAAAAAAAAAAAAAAAAAAGACAAAAATAAATCAAAACAAACAAAAAAAATAAAATTATTTATTATTGTACTAAGAACATGTAACATGAGATCTAACTTCTTAGTGAATTTTTAAGTAAACAGTACTGCTGACTATAGGTTCAATGCTGTATAGATTTCTAGAGTTCACTCATCTTGCTTAAGTGAAATGCTGTTTGTTGATTAGTAATTCCCCACTTTCCCCTCTTCCAGCCCTGGCAAACTTCATTCTACTCTTTAGGTAAATTACTCTGACAATTTACATTCCTCATACAAATGGAATCATGCAGTATTTGTCTTTCTCTGGATGCCTTATTTCACCTAGCATGTGCTCAGGGTTTATCCATATTGTCGCATATATCAGAATTTTCTCTTTTTGTGTCTGAATAGCATTCCACTGTTTAGATACAGCATATCCGCTCATCTGTCAATAGCCATTCAGATAGTTTATACAACTTGGCTACCATGAAAAGTGTTGTAATTGACATGGGAGAACTAATGTCTTCTCAAATGCCAGTTTGTATTTTTTTTGGATAAATACCTGTGAGTGAAATTTCTGGATCATATAGTAATTATACTTTCTTTTTGAGGGACTTTCATTCTGTTTCCTACAGCAGCTGCACTATTTTACATTCACACCAGCAGTATGCCAATGTTTTGATTTCTCCACATCCTGACCAACACTTGTTCTTTTTTTGAGAACAGCCAACCTTAGAGGTATAAGGTAATATCTCATTGTGGTTTTGATTTGCCTTTCCCTGATGATTAATGACATTGAGCATTTATTCATATAACTGTTGGCCATTTGTAGGTCTACTTTGGAGAAATGTCTATATGGCTCTTTAGCCCATTTTTTTAAATTGGGTATTTAGTTTTTCTGCTATTGAGTTATAGATATTTGATACTTATTTTAGCATGTTCTTTCCCCTCCCTGAAGTATTATTACACAAGAAATAGGTTGTCAAACTTTACTGAATCTTGAATTAATATTTTTTTTATAAAAGGAAATATACTAAAAACCTTTCTCCTAAAAGACTGGCATTTTACATTAGGATAACGCACATGAAATTGAAAATAAATTGTCACTGAAAACTCTACTCAATATGCTGTGATAACCTATATGGGAAAAGAACGTGAAAAATAATGGATATTTGTACATGTATAACTGAATCATTGCTATACAGCAGAAATCAACACAATATTGTAAACCAACTATATTTCAATAAAACTTTTAAAAAGAAAAAGAAAACAAATTGGCACTGAAGTGAATTGTAATTGTCATTAATGTAGTCACTTTATGGAAAATAAATGTATATTTAGCATGTCTGAATAGTTTACATAGTTGGGTAGTATGAATATCCACATAGTTTAAGATCAACATGAACCAAAATGACTGAAACAGGGAACTGTTTTCATCTCAGTTCTCCTCTTCAGTGACTTGTGCCAAATTTTTTAAATTTCCGCTTACTACAACTAATATATTATACCCCAAATTATACTATTACACATTAGAGAAATAAGATGATTATATATTTTTCTATTCCAAGTAATACTGCAACATATTTAAAGTAATAATACTTCAATTATTTTGACAAGGGACCCTATAAGTGCAAAAATTAATTGCTGGATTAAAATAATGAGCATTTATAAAGTTTTTAATATGTATTTCCATATTCTCTCTGAAATGATTCCATTATGTTAAATATTCAGCATAAGATGTGTATGCCACAAATTAGTTTAGATAAAGAATATTTTAAATTAATGAATATTTTAAAATAAAATTCTATAGAACTACAGGTGGTTTGTGGTAAGAATGTTTATACTATCATCTACAGTTAAATATTCAATATTTATAAGTTTCTGTGTGTGTCCAATAGCTTTTAACTATGGAGGAGCAATTTCTTTAAATATATGGATCAGCGGTAGATAAATGCATTGTAGTGTGCACTTACAGTTTCTGAGAATGCAAATTAAATTGAAGAGTTGAAGCAATTATTTAGACAAATCAACTAAAAAGGGAATACACCCATCATTTGGTAATGTTACATGCTGTGGTATAATTAAATAGATTTATTGTCTTTATTGATCATGTTTGGCATATGATTCTTCTGCTTTCTACTCCAATTTGCCTGTGTAAAATATCTTTACTGAAGAGAGTAATCATATCATTTTCCTTCATTTACCAAAATCTATGACCTGTTATTTGTTAACATCTAGAAAATTGGCTTAAAATAATTTCAAATGTTTAACTCCCTGTGATTCCATAAAAAAGAAACAGTAAACCTTATAGTGAGTGTATTTATGTGTCTATGTCTTTTTATTATATTATTTAGCTAATTTTCCTAATACAGATTAGTGATTCAAAACTCATATGTGTGTATGTTTGTTTTGTTTTGCTTTTTTAGGACCACACCTTGGCATATGGAAGTTCCCAGGCTAGGGGTCTAATCAGTGCTACAGCTGCCAGCTTACACACAGCCACAGCAAGGCAGGATCCAATCCGCATCTGCGACCTACACTACAGATCATGGCAATGCCAGATCCCTGACCCACTGAGTGAGGCCAGGTTTTGAACCCACATCCTCATGGATATTATCGGATTAATTTCCACTGCACCACAATGGGAACTCCCATGTATTTATTAATTTATTTCAAATTACCACTTCTAAGGTGAGACAGTGGCTTTGCAGAACAGATTTGCATGTAATATGCATAATAAGTAAAAATGATGTCTTTACTTTCTTTTTGATAGAAGAGACTTAGTAATCATCAAACATCCATTATTTTTCAGATGATTTTCCCACCAAAGTTATCACAGAATATTGAATAGAGTTCCCTGTGCTATACAGCAGGTCCCCATTGACTATCCACTCCATATACAATAGTATGTGTATACCAATCCCAAACCCCCAATCTATCCTCTCCCATAGAGGATCAGAGATTAATTTATATTTTACTTAGAAATACAATATAGAAACAACAGAGATAATGTTTAACTAATTTGTTCACGATGGTTATTTTTTTCACTGATAATTGAAAAGTTTGAGCATGATTAATTTTTTGGCCATTTTTACAATTTCTTCTCTGAATTATTTGTTTATTTATCAACCAGTTTATTTGTAAATTGTTTTTAATCAGAATATTTAGTTTTTAAAACATTTATTTGAAAATGGTGGACCTATTCTTGTTGCTTTTCTTTTTACTTCATTAACAATGTTCTAATTTAATGTTTCATATATCTTATGCCAAAAAATATATGGACTGTATAGAGCTACTTATATGCTATTAAATTGCTCTTAATATTTTGGCATAAGATATATGAAACATTGCTACTAAAAAACCAATGGGTCAATGAGGAAATCAAGAAGGAAATTAAAAAATACCTCGAGACAAATGATAATGGAGACACAACCACTCAAAATCTATGGGATGCTGCAAAAGCACCATTCAGAGGGAAGTTCATAGCAATACAGGCCTTCATCAAAAAAGAAGAAAAATCTCAAATCAACAGCTCAACCCAACACCTAATGAATTAGAAAAAGAATAAACAAAATCTAAAGTCAGCAGAAAGAAGCAAATCATAAAGATCAAAGAGGAAATCAATAAAATAAAGATTCAAAAAACAATAGAAAAAAATCAATACAACCAAGAGCTGGTTCTTTGAAAAGGGAAAGAAAATTGACAAACCTCCGGCTAGACTCACCAAGAACAGAAGAGAAATAATCCAAATAAACAATATAAGAAATGAAAAAGGATAAATCACAACAGATACTACAGAAATACAAAAAACCATGAGAAAATACTATAAACAATTATATGCCAAAGAATTTGAAAACCTAGAAGAAATGGACAACTTTCTACTGACTTATAGTCTGTCAAAACTGAATCAAGAAGAAGCAGATCAACTGAACAGACCAATCACTAGAAATGAAATTGAATATGTCATAAAACATTCCCTACAAATAAAAGTCCAGGACCAGAACACTTCAGAGGTGAATTCGACCAAACATTCCAAGAGGAACTTGTACTCATCCTCCTTAAACTTTTTCTAAAGGTTGAAGAGGAAGGAACACTCCCAAAGACATTCTATGATGTCACCATCACACTAATTCCAAAACCAAAGATAACTACCAAAAAAGAAAACTATAGGCCAATATCTTTGATGAACATAGACGCAAAAATTCTCAACAATATATTAGCTAACTGAATCCAACAACATATCAAAAAGATTGTACACCACGACCAGGTAGGATTCATCCCAGGTTCACAAGGATGGTTCAACATATGCTAATCAATCAATGTCATACACCACATTAACAAAGGAAAAGTCAAAAACCGCATGATCGTCTCAATAGAAGTGAGAAAGCATTTGACAAAGTCCAACATCCTTTCATAATAAAAACTCTTGCCAAAGTGGGTATAGAGGGAACATTCCTTAATATAATGAAAGCCATTTATGAAAAACCCACAGCCAATATAATACTCAATGGAGAAAAGCTGAAAGCCTTTCCACTAAAATCTGGAACAAGACAAGGATGCCTACTCTCAACACTGTTATTCAACATAGTATTGGAAGTCCTAGCCACAGCAATTAGACAAACAAAAGAAATAAAAGTCATCCAAATAGGAAGAGAAGAGGTAAAACTGTCTCTGTAGGCAGATGACATGATACTATATATAGAAAACCCTAAGCACTCAACCCAAAAACTACTTGAACTGATCAACAAATTCAGCAAAGTAGCAGGATATAAGATTTAACATTCAGAAATCAGACACATTTCTATATACCAACAATGAAATATTAGAAAAGGAATACAAAAATAAAACACGTTTTAAAATTGCACCCCCAAAAATCAAATACTTGGGAATACACCTGACCAAGGAGGTAAAGGAGTTATATGCTAAGAACTATAAAACATTAATCAAGGAAATTAAAGAAGATGTAAAGAAAAGGAAAGATAGTCCATGCTCCTGGATTGGAAACATTAATATTGTAGTGATGGCCATACAAGGCAATCTACAGATTCAATACAATCCCTATCAAATTACCTGTGACATTTTTCACAGAACTACAACAAAAAATCTAAAAATTTATATGGAAACACAGAAGACCCAGAATTGCCAAAGCAATTCTGAAGAACAAAAAACAAGCAGGAGCCATAACTCTCCCAGACTTCAGGCAATATTACAAAGCCAGTCATTAAGACAGTGGTGTACTGGTACCAAGACAGACATATAGACCCATGGAATAGAAGAGAGAACCCAGAAATAAACCCAGACACCCATGGTCAAATTATCTTTGACAAAGGAGGCAAGAACGTAAAATGGGCAAAAGACAGCTTTTTCAGCAAGTGTTTCTGGGAAACCTGGACAGCTGCATGCAAATCAATGAAACTAGAACACACCCTCACACCATGCACAAAAATAAACTCCAAATGGCTGAAAGACTTAAATATAAAACAAGACACCATCAATCTCCTAGAAGAGAACATAGGCAAAACATTCTCTGACTTCAACCTTATCAATATTTTCTCAGGTCAGTCTCCCAAAGCAACAGAAATAAAAGAAAAAATAAACCAATGGGACCTAATCAAACCGACAAGCTTTTGCACTGCAAAGGAAACCAAAAAAAAAAAAAAACAAAAAGACAATTCACAGAATGGGAGAAAATAGTTTCAAATGATGCAACTGACAAGAGCTTTCTCTCTAGAATATACAAGCAATTTATACAACTCGACAGCAAAAAAGCTAACAACCCAGTGGAAAAATGGGCAAAAGACCTGAATAGACATTTCTCCAAGGAAGATGTACAGATGGCCAACAAGCACATGAAAAAATGCTCAACATCCCTGATTATTAGAGAAATGCAAATCAAATCTACCATGAGATACCACCTCACACCAGTCACAATTAAGTCCACAAAGACCAAATGCTGAAGGGGGTGTGGAGAAAAAGGAACCCTCCTGCACTCTTGGTGGGAATATAAGCTGGTACAACCACTGAATAGAACGGTATGGGGATACCTCAGAAAACTATGTATAGAACTACCACATGACCCAGCAATCCCACTCTTGTGCATATATCTGGTCAAAACTTGCCTTAAAAAGCACACATGCATCTGCATGTTCATTGCAGCACTATTCACAATAGCCAAGACATGGAAACAACCAAAATGTCCATTGACAGATGATTGGATTAGGAAGAAGTGGTATACATACACAATGGAATACTACCCAGCCATAAAAAAGAACAAAATAATGCCATTTTCAGCAATGTGGATGGAAGTAGAGACTCTCATGCTGAATGAAGTAAGTCAGAAAGAGAAAGACAAATAACCATATGATTTCACTTACTTCTGGAATCTAATATAAGGCACAAATGAACCTTTCCACAGAAATGAAAATCATGGACTTGGAGAACAGACTTGTGGTTGCCAACAGGGAGGGAGAGGGAGTAGGATGGATTGGGAGTTTGGGTTAATGGATGCAAACTATTGCCTTTGGAATGGATCAGCAATGAGATCCTACTGTATAGCACTGGGAACTATGTCTAGTCACTTATGATGGAGCATGATAATGTGAGAAAATAGAATGTGTACATGTATGTGTAACTGGGTCACCATGCTCTACAGTAGAAAAAAAATTGCATTGGGAAAATAATTAAAAAAATAAAATAATTTAAAAATTATAAAAAATAGTTCTATTCAGTCCACAAATTATTCTAATTTTTAAAAATTTTTTTAAAACCAAGCCTAAGATTTATGTACATAATTACTGTGTTAGGTATTTCGGTTCATATTTATTTCCCTATCACTGCAATTATGTTTCATATTAAGTTATATTTGACAAATGGCATGTAAATTATATATAACCTATTGGCATTTAACAGGATAAAACTGCATTTGAAATATTTATCTTATAAATATGTTCATGACATAAGTATTTCTGATAATACTTTTATCATACATAATTTAATATTTAAGGACTACTTCATATTCATGATTTATTTAAAAGTTCTGAAAGATTCTGATGACTTTCATAATATGTTAGATTAGTCTGAATTCCCTCAAAGTAAATCAAAAGCCTAGTAAATATTTACATATGTAAATTGACCATAAAAATCTCTAAAATTCAAAATATCAATCATGCTTTAAAAAAGTAGATGGTACAAACAAAAAAACAAAATTATAATTTATATTTACATATGCTAGATTGTAGGGGTGGAATAAATGTCAAAATTTCTTTTTAGATAAGTAGGCCAAACATTACAAGATCACCCAATAACAAGGCTATAGAGTGTTATATGAAAATCTAATTTTGTTTTTTGGGAGTTTTGGGGTAAAAATGAGTGATACAAGGAAGAATGTAGTAACACAGAGAACATTTTGCATGCTATTTTAGTGTTTCTTTGTTTCATGGCAATTACTTTTAGTTTATAAAAATCACCTGCAAATATGCATTAATATTCCACAATGTTGTCAGCCAGTCACTGCTGGAAAACCTCCATTAATGAGAATCATATACTATACTTTGCTTGCTACTTCCATAATCTTCATATAGATTACAAAACTCGGGTTGCCAAAATTTTGTTTTATTGTCTGCAATCTTATATACAACTCTGCCCAGTGTGAAGTCTTCATGTGGCTTCTTTTTCAATAAGAGAGTGATAATAAAGTTTACAAGATCAAGGTGACTATTAAGACTCCTTGGATGTGAGTTCTTAGAAGATTAAGCAACAGAAGGTGTAGCAGGGACTGTGGCCACAAAAGCTGACCCTGTCTCTGGGCTGACATTGCCCAGGTCCTGGGACTGTTGAAGGCAAATGGCTTAGAGCTTCAGCTCCCACTAGAAGTTACCCTAGTTTGCAAGGGCCTGCTTCTTTGAAGGTTAGTTCAGTGGTGTGTTCGAGACTACCTGCTGATTGAAGAATCTGTCAAAATAGTGAGGCATTTTTCTACCCTGCAGCTAAATGTACGGTAGTATCACATCAGCCATAAAAATTAAAGTTTTTTTCTTTATTTTTTCTATTTTTCATCCTTCTGAAGATATGGTTTAACAGCACACCACTGGGCATAAACCTTACATTAGAAAATGAGCTACTATGTCATTTTGGGGCAACTACCTATAGTCATCCTAGTGCTACAGCTGCTCACTGGATTGGCCCAGGACTCATTTGCACCAAGTTTAAGGCTGAATTTTTCTACTTTCCAATATTGCCTCCTCACATCCTTATGGGCGTGTCTTTTGAGGACATGGCTCAACATATTTTTCTTCATGCATTTCTCTTTTAAGTGTTTTTTTTTCCAGAAAAATCAATATTTGGGGTATCAGAACCTAAAATGAGGACATGGAAACATAGCTCTCAATGCTTCTTGAGCTATGACGATCTCTTTGGTAGTAAGGAGTTTAGATGACTAGTTTAATATTTAATATCCTGGACTTGACTATCTCTGAGTTTTAAATTTATTTTCATATATTTTACAGGTGTTTTTTTCTGTCTCGAAGAGTTTGTAACCTTACATAACTGATTGCCATTTTAATTTTTAGCCATTTTAATTCTTGCTCAACACTTCCATTTTTATTACAGTCATCATATTTTTAAATTTAAAAGGGCTTCCTTTTTGTATATATGTTTTTTCTTAATGTTGTCAGATCTACTACCTATAATTTAAATGCTTTCTTCTAATTTTGAAGTACTACTACATCTAGAATGTTAGCTATTCAGTTTGGTTTCTCACTAATGCTGTTCATTTATGCAGCAAATATTTATCCAAGGAATGTTGTATATGCTTGAAATCTGAATGAAAAAAAAAAATCAATTACTGCCCTTTTAAGGTGGTACGCTGAAGTTCTATACTTGTATTTTTCACTCCAGTTGCTGAACGTGTTACTGATTTCCATGAAAAATACTAAGAATAAACTATAAGACAATTATATATTCAAAAGTAAGAGCTGAAACAAAGGGGAAAATGCATTGTTTTATTTAAAAGTTGTCAATTAACCACTTAGAGAACTATTATCCCCTTTTCTCAGTTCATACAATGTAATGATGAGTCTAATCCCATTCCTAGCTCTACGTAACCAGATCTGGGTATTCAAGCAGTTTCTCTCATCATAATGACTTATTAAGAAACAGACATATGACCTAAACTATACTAATGTTAGGCACAGCCAATAGTTTTGTGGCAATACTGGGACACAGAAGCTCTACAAGTTGATAAGCTGATGAAATGTAAACCTGGGTCTTCTGTCAACAAACGTCTTGGTCTGTTTGTTGATGAGGGCAACACAGATAAAAATTATAAACATTGTTTCTGATGTCATCTTTCTAGCCATTGGATCCAGGCATGCCTGAAGCTATATATAGTCTGTCTTATCAGTTATTTAAGTAAAAGCAAAAATTATCTCTTTTAGTTTCTATCACTTTCAACCAAAAGAAACCTGGCCAACACAAGTAGAAAACCAATTATTTTCCAAAAATAATTTCCAAATATTTTCCAAAACAAATTATTTTCATAGCATTGGCTGAAATAAAATGTATCCATTAAAATAAAATAAAATAAAATGTGCCAATTACTACTATTACTACTAAACATTCTTCATATCTGCCTCTACCCCAAATAAAAAACTACGCAGAAAATTGTCACATAGTTCAAAAGAGTCAAATTAAGAAAAAAACTTCTGCCAGGCATATGAGGAATCTATCCCAATTTGGGCAGTCAGACCAACTATTCCAGGTCACTGAAGTGCTATTTGGCATATTTCAGCATCAGTGTGGGACCCATCTATCCTAAAACATGTGATGCAGCTTTCCAAATTGCCTAACTCAGATCCAACTCAAGTACTGGATAAAAAAAAAAAAAAAAAAAAAGATTGGCTGCATTTCTGTTTGTGAGTTTCTTCCAAAGAATATTTTTGGTATGATGTCTAAATGCACATTTCAACTGATAACCAACATTTTTATAAAAGGAAGAAAATAAAGACATACATACATCATAGATACTGTTATTGAAAGAATGGGGATAAAACTTCACATTTGATTCAAGTTCAATGACATGACAATTACTGCCTGCCCTAACAACAATTGCTCATGCAGTGTGAGGCCCAATAATTTCAAAAAATCATTACATAAACTAAACAAATGTTAAAGACCTCCACAGTTAAAACAGTGTGACTGAGATGATCACTGTTGACACCAGCATATACAACAAAGTAAAATAGTCCTTCTCCAAATTACCATATTTGGTAAGTAATGCAACATTTTATTAGCTTTGTTGGTTCTATCGGCATATATTTAAAATCCACTTTAACTTAGATCATAGAGCTCATCTTAAAAACTCCATGTGCATTTTATATAGAGATAAATATTCTATAAATTTTGCTTTCTTTGATTTATTCTTCCAAGATGCTGGTTTTTTTCAAATATTATGATCTAAACAATTCACTCACATGTCAGAATTGCTCTCCATATAGTGATATGGTTCTGGCAATAGCAGCAGGTCAGAGTGTGGTAGCAACACCTCTCATGACCATGTGTTTTGCCTTTATGATGGTATTTTTAGGGCTGTTGGTAAATTTCTGAACCCCTGTGCCTAGGCTCTCATGGCTTCAGTATGTAAACATTTCTTCTTTTTTTGTCTTTTTAGAAACTCTCCTGAAGCACATGGAGGTTCCCAGAATAGGGGTCGAATCAGAGCTATAGCTGCCAGCCTACGTCACAACCACAGCAGCAAGGGATCGGAGCCCTGGCTGCAACCTACACCACAACTCATGGCAATGCCAGATCCTTAACCCACTGAGTGAGGCCAGGGGTGGAAACCGTGTCCCCATGGATACTAGTCAGATTCCTTTCACTGAGACAAGAGGGGAAGTCCTTTAAACATGTCTTAATATGGCAACATAGTTTTGCGCATAATTGAATCTGGAGACAAAACTGCTGCCCAGGATTCAGTGCAACAACAAAAGTACCCAAGGCTATGCCCAATGTACAGATGAAGGACTTTTGATAAACTAGGGCACTGGTCTTCTTACCTTGGGGACTGTGGAGGAATCAGGTAGCCTTAGCAAGCATGACTGTTATCTTCCTTGCAACTGCCTATCTAAAATTGTTATTTCTTCAAAATTTTTCTTAAATTCTGAAGTTTCCTCGAGGCTCAGCAGTTAACGAACCCGACTAGCATTCATGAGAACGTGGGTTCCATTCCTGGCTTTGCTCAATGGATTAAGGATCCAGCATCACCAGTAAGCTGTGGGGTAGGTCGCAGACCCAGCTCGGATCCCGCATTGCTATGGTTGTGGCTTAGATCAGCAGCTTGAAGTTCTGATTCGACCCCTAGCCTGGGAACTTCCATATGCTGTGAGTGCAGCCCTAAAAAAACAACACACAAAATTCTTTTTTCTTAAATTCTGCTTCAATCTACCAAGATTTATCTACACAGAAAAGGGAATATCTTGATTATTATCATTATTTTTTTTTTGAGGGAAGAAGGAATTGATACCTAGAATACATTAACATATATGTAAGAATGGCTTGGGCTCACAGTACACCCCAATTCAGGTCCTAAGTGAGAAGGCGGTGCAAAGGCTAAGGCACTGCATGTAGCATGTACTGAGCAATACTTCTCTCTGGCCTTCAGAGGTGGAAGGAGAATTTGTGAGAAGTGATGCAGAGGATAGCTATGATGTAAATTTTTGGGACTGAATCAAGAATATGAGTAGGTATGTTTTCAAAGGTAATATCCCTTAATTATAAATAATGATTGGCAAGCTAAAATATCTGCTTGCTCTTTTCTTTTCCAATGCCCTCTTTGGTAAAGAGATTCTTCTACTTCATATAAATGCAATTATTATTACATTAGCAACAATACTACAATTTACTTAATAATTATAATTCTTGCTTTAATTTGATTATATTAAAAGATTTCTCAACTTATGACGCCAGGCTTATTTTTAAGTCAGCTAGGACAAGTTCAAGACATGGTAATTTTTATGCCTGTTACGTAAGATTTTATTTTTCAATAGTGTTTTCCATCTTTCATGTAACTTTGACCTGGTGAAATATGACTTCAAGAGTACATGCGTACATTATTGGTTCTGCTTTAAATGACAGTAATATATAAGAACATGTCATAAAAAGCCATTTGAAAAGTTTAAATTTAAACATTTCCTTGTATCTTAAAGAGACACAGACATTTAAGAAAACTCGCTCTAAAAGCATTCAGCTATGCTCTGAGGAAAAGTGTGAAGTACCTCGACAAGTATTTACCTTTAACAGTATGAAAGAGGCCACTCAGAAGCCCTACTCAAGAATGTATCATTTGCATAGTCTTTTTCTGAGGAGACTGAGCCCAGGTTGGCATATATATATTTTTAGCTACAGAAATAAATATTAGATGTTTGTTCTTTGTGCTACTGACCACATTATTAAATGTGCTCATCATTATGGTCAAAAATGCTGTTAATTACTAGGCATGTTCCAAAATTCATATTACATTATTAAATAAAATTTACAAGAAAAAGAAAAAACCTCACTGAAAAATAGAGTATTTCATAATTCCAAAAACTCTCTCTTGCATTAGGATAGATAATCATCATTGCATTTATTAAGAACTTCTAATTATAGTTAAAAATAATTCAGGATAAAAAAGTTTTGTTGTCACATTTTTCTTCATAGTGAAAAAAACTGAAAATTCAAATAATTTAAAGCTTGTAGTTGAATTGTTACAACACAATTAGCCTCTAAAAATATATTCATTGTTAAAATTCTAAAAGAAAATTTTATCTTTAGTGCCTGCTATAAGCTATGATAAAATAACAGGGAAAATGTTTAACCTCCTATCTTAACCAGAAAATCAGATAAAACAGATTAAACAATGCTGTTCAGACATTGTGTAACAGGCAGCACATGCGAACCCTGAAGGAAGGTATCAAATGAGAAGATCACAATGACTGCTTTAGTTTAGACCTGTAGCCAGTTTCCAGGCAGCAGTAAAGGAAGGGGAAAGAGGGTCTAAGCACAGTTCTGAGTTGAGGAGACACAGATGAGAGTACATGGAGGCCTGGGAAGCTAGGAAGTGTGGGGCCTGAGACCAGAGAAGTGAGAACTACATAGAAAGCAGAAAGTTCCCTTAGGTGTTTGGGAGAATACTGATCTTCACATGCGCAAAAGAAAAGCTGAACTTACAGAAACAGCAGAATGGTGGTTACCAGGGACTGGGGAAAGAGGGAAATGGGGAGATTTTAGTCAATGGGTACAAACATTTAGAAGAAAATGTCCTATTAAGTTTAATGGACAGTGTGGTGATTAGAGTTAATAATACTGTGTTTTATACTGGAGAGATGCCAAAAGAGTAGATAGATGCTAAAAGAGTAGACATTCTCACCAGGAAAAAAAAAAAAAAAAAGGTAATTATGTGATATGATGGAAGTTTAGCTAAAGCTAAGTGGTAATCATTTCACAATATTTCGGTGCATCAAATCGACATGCTTCAAGCCTTAAATTTACACAATATTTTATGGCAATTATCTCAATTAAGTTAGAAAAATAAAACACAACAAAACAACCCACCCAACATCAGGGAAAGAACCACTAGAAAGAAGCAGGACAAATGCTTGAAAGGGACTAGAAATAAGAGAGGTCTACAAACAGCCAGAGAGGGATAAAACTTATAATACACAGCATGCTGGATAGAGTTCTCAGAAGGGGATCACCTAAATATGGGGCTAATTTAGTCTTGACTTAAAGCTGAAAGCAAGCATCAAAATGATCATACCCATGTAAGTAACTTTACTGCATGCCAGAACCAGCCTACCACCATTTTAATGAGATACATTGAACTTTAGCAAATAGAACAGTGAAATTTAGAATGTTCCCTACCCACTTAAAACCCATCATGCAAGGAAAAAATAAAGGAAAATAAAACTCATCACCAGGGAAAAGACATCAATCAACAGAAGTAGTCCAAGAAACTACAGAGATGATCAACCTAGCGCACAAGGATATTAGCTATTACAGACATATTCAGTGCACTCAAGAAGACAGAGTGAACCTTGACATAGTAAGGAGAAAAAAAGAAAATGCAGGGAAAATGCAAAAGTAACTTCTGGAGATCAGACCTATATAAAAAAAATAATGACTATGGAAATAGAGTGTTGGTACCGAAAAAAAGAGGCCTGCCCTCTCAGACTTAACACTGAAATGAAGTAGAGAAACAGTAAAATTAATGAAAAAAATGAACAAGATATGCAAAACCTATGGTATAATATCAAGCAGTTTCGAACAGATAAATTATATATAGGAGAAGAGATAAAGGGGGCATACAAATTTATTAGGAAGAAATTAGCAAAAAAATATTTTAAAATTTGATGGAAAACTTGATAGAAAAGCCTGTATACTAATGAAGGAAAATTCCTCAATGGGAGGCACAGATCCCCTTTGGAATTAAAGGAAGCTCAGGCTTTTCTACACACCAGAACTATTTCAGAAATAAGATGGGAGAGGATGGGAGATTTGTCCTCATATTCCAGATGGCATCACTGGGAAACAAATTCATATGAGGTTTAGGGTTGGCAATTGGAAAGAATCTGGGCAAAGTGAAAATGCTGTGCATAAAACGGTGAAAAATATCAAGATGGTCTTTACAGATTGCAGGTAGGAAGAGAGATTTTTGAAATTCTGATCTAATAGGATGCATTGTGAGAGAAGGTTTCCATGCTGACTTCATCCAGAGTTTGATTCTGCTCTCCATGTAATAAAGGGCCTTCGAATATTTGAACTCTATAAATCTCCTTCCAGATTTACACATTTTGTTGTATCTAGAAATTTAAAATATTTATATGATATTTTAATATTTTACATATTTTTTATTCATTATAATTATTGCTTGTAAATTTTAAAATATATTCTACCAATCACTTTGTACTTGCATTTTTTTTTTTGTTATTTAAGCAGTAGTTTAAGTAATACCTAAAACATACAAACCTAAATCAAATTTTCTTAGAGTGTATTAAAGTCAACCTAATTTTCTTCAACACAGAAACCATGTTAAAAAATACTTTTTTTTTGGTGTGGTTTGTTTGGAAATGTTACCTTTTAAATTTATTTCTATAAAAGTTGTGAGAACAGTTTGAAAACTTCTCTTACACTTTTTACCAAAATTAAATAATTATTTACTTTTGCCCAATTTAATTAATTCTTCTTTCTCCTACATGTGTGTGCACATGTGTATAGGTGTGTATGTAGCCTCTGGGACTCAATTTATGTATCTGAAATTTTGCCCTCTCAGATTCTGTATGGATACTTTCTTATTATTCTCTTAGTTCTTCAATTGTTTCATCTAGTACATTTAATTATTCCGTTGGAGGACTGGTCCAAATTATTTTGCTTACATTAATGGAAATATAATTTCATAAGAATAGTCTTTATTTTCCTTGGCATAATTAATCAAACCATTTATAAACAACTGTATCATTAAGTAAATATAAAAAATACTACAATCAAAATGATGTTTAAAAGGATGGTAGTATCATAATATTGGTTGATAAAAGTAATTATGGTAGGTTCATAGTACCAAGACAAAATCTGAAATAGAAAGAAAAAAGTAAAATATCCGATGAAAGTATTAAACGTTAAAACAACAGATTAACTTTCCAAAGTTATCTGAATTACCTGAAAAACAAGTTCATACTTTTACTCTTCTAATCACATTTTACAGCAGGTTTAATTATAGTGAGTTAGATTTCTTTATTTTTCTCACAATGACAGCTTTGGCCCAAAAAGCTACTAGAAGATAAATTTATCTTGTTCAAAAATTTAAGTTTATTCTCAATATACTAGATGATTACATAATTGATCATTAATATTCTTAATAGCTAAAGGAGTATCCGTTGTGACTCAGTGGAAAGAAATCTGACTAGTATCCGTGAGGATGCAGGTTTAATCCCTGGCCTTGCTCAGTGGGTTAAGGATCCAGCATTGCTGTGAGCTGTAGTGTAGGTCACAGATGTGGCTCAGATCCTGCGTGGCTGTGGCTCTGGTGTAGGCCAGCAGCTACAGCTCCGATTTGACCCCTAGCCTATAAACCTCCATATGCTGCATGTGCAGCCCTAAAAAGACAAAAAAAAAAAATTCTTAATAGCTATAGTTGTATTAAGTTAATTTCTCTTAAGATCAAGAGCAGGAAAGAAAAAAACACTTTTTGGCTCAAGAAGCATTATTCTAAGTAGTACATAGGCCCCTCAATTATACGGAAATTGTAGACTGGCTGTTCTCACTTGCCATTTAAAAAATGTTTTTTACATATCCTGAATGTATTTAAATATTAATTACTTTCATTTTCTCTAAAGCCCCTTTTGACTTAGTATGTGTGATTTCATGTTTTCATAACACAGAAACCAACAGAAATCACTTAAAATGGCCAGATTCTAAAATCTAATAGCACCACTAGTTTTTTTTTTTTTTTTTCCTTTTATCCATTGTGGACTGAGTCAAGATGGGGCTCCTGTTTAATTCCTGAAGACCTCAATAAATTAGTAGCACTTTCTAGAATGAAAGGAGAGCTTAGTTACACATTGTTCATTAATGTCACTATTGAAGTTACTTTTTTCCACCAAATGCTGAATCCTACATTAATTTGGTATAGTTTAAATTCTCCCATGTGAATTAACTTTGTTAACTTCACTTTTAATTTTTCCATTGAAACAGATGCCATTTAATGGCACGGTGCATTAACTGGTGTAATCTAGAGCTAATTTGTTTTCTTTCTTACAATTTCTGAATGGGACATTTGTTAATTGAATACTACTATCTTTCCTTCCCATCACTCCTTCCCAGCAAGCCTCTGTTTCTGTCAAGGTATCAGATAATTGTGCTAAAGCTGATTATACCCCAAGATCAAGAGCTAGGTGAAGCCCATCATTTCCTGTTCTACTTTTGCCACATCTCTTGGTTCATGTGATGTCAATCAAACAATGACTATGAATCTCGGGATTTGTTTTGTGTATGCTAGGAAAAAGATAATTTCTTCTGTCGAACAGGAAGGATAAACTATTACCAGAAATACTGGAATCATGAATTTTTAGGATATTGTGGTAATTAACATGTGCAGAGTAGAAGAGGAAAAAAAAAATCTTCCTTCTTAACACCATTGATTTACAGATCAAAAGCAGCCTGTGGTCTGACTTCTCCTCTCTAATTTTCAATTGCATAAAACACGTTAATCACATTTTTATAAGAAAATGTACATATATAAAAAGCACTTAAAATATATTTATGGCACAATAAATTATTACCAATTGAAGGTCAAGAAACATAATGTGATTATCGCTCTCAAAGCTCATTGATACTCTGGTCAATTTCTATCCCTTACTTTCTATACAGAAGCAAGCAATATATGAGATTTTCATACAAGTGATTAGTTTTGCCTGTTTCTAAATTGCAAATGTTTAAATCCATATAATTTGCATTCATTTGTGTTTAGCTTCTTTCAAAGTTATGCTTTTAAGAGTTATTACTATGTAGCATTAATTCATTCATTTTCACTGCCGACTTCAGCAAACTTATTTATCCATTATAGTGTTCATCTGTTGATCGTCTGCTATTACTATGTCACATATATATATTATCTCTTTATAATTTTTTGTCTTTTTTTTAGTAATTTAATTTTTCTCATAAAAAAATAGAGTTCAGAGTTTTAAGGGAGTCTAATTTATCTTTTCTTAGTGGTTAGTCTTTTGGAGTTCTGTTTAAACAATCTTTCTCATGCTGAGATCATGAAGATAATATCCAAAAAGGTTGTTTTATTTTTCTTATTTATTTCTCACTCTTACTAAAATTAATTTTTTTCATTGTGTTGTGAGGAGGAAGTCATTATTTTTGTTGTTGTTTGCTTGCTTTTCACCCATCTGGATAGCCAACTGATTTGGCAACGTTCACTGGAACGTTTCTTTCTTCTTGCTTTACTGTTATACATCCACTGTCTTCATATGTGTGGATCCATTTGTACTCTATTTTATTCCATTCTTTGTTTCTTTCAGAGCCAACATGACGCTAGCCTTAATTAACTTTAAAAACCACAACTTTATTATAAATCCCAATATCCAGCAGTGTAAACTTCCCAATTTTTCTTTTTTTTTTTTGTAACTTGACTATTAATAAACTTATAAATTTCACAAAATATTGCCAGATTTATTCACATTCAAGTACTTTGTCAAGAAAGTACTGGAATCTCCTGCAATGTGCTGTGTAGGTATAGCAGACACTCACATTCAACATCAGCACAGTGGCATCTCTAGGTAAGTATCTGTCATTTATCATGATTCTTGGGTAGTCACCTTCTTCTCACCCTAAACTTCCTCATTGTTGCTATAGTAACCGAGAGATTATAATAAAAAACCTGTAACCCATTCAAATTTGGTTTCTTAGAATTGATTTTGCATTGAGAAACAGTCCTTGCATTCTTAGAATGTGGCAGAGCTAGCAAAGAAACATCAAAGTATAGAGTTACACTTGTGAGCAACTGGCCAGAGAGGAAGATGTGACCAGTTCTTGTGAGAAACCTGTGAAGAAATGTTTCTGTGTTCCCTTCAGGCCAAAGTGTTTAGAAGGGTTGCCTGCTTTCCATTTGCTTTCCTTTCCTTTCCGCTGGCTGGATACAGTGACACACAGACCAGGAGAATTCTAGAGCCACACTCTGGCAGGAGGCCTACCCCCCCAGGAGCAGCTACCCAGAACCAAATGCACATAATTGAATTTTATTGCCTATGAAATCAATTCTACTGTCCACTCACTGACTCCCTGATTTGGATGTTTTGCTGACTAATTTTCAGCTTTTCTGGTTTTTCTTTGTTTGTTTTTTGGGTTTTTTTTGCTTTTAAGGGCCGCATGTGAGGCATATGGAGGTTCCCAGGCTAGGGGTCGAATTGGAGCTATAGCCGTCAGCCTATACCACAGCTGTCAGCCTACACCACAGCCACTACAGCCGCAGAAATGCAGGACCCAAGCTGCTCACAGCAACGCCGGATCTTTAAGCCACAATGGGAACTCCTGTTTCTTTTGTTAATACAAGCATTTAAGACCACAGATAGTAGATTATTTTGCCCTTTTTCAAAAAGTTACAATATGCAATATTTTCATGAGTTTTTAAAACATTTTCTAATTTCTATTATGATTTTCTATGTGACTTGTGGGCTATGAAAATGAATAACCCACACTGTGCAAACCTTTCTTGTTTTATTTTTTAACATAAAATTGCATTACGGTAAGGCCATACATTCTATAGCATATAAATCCTAAAGATCGAATAATTTTCACAAACATTCTGTATATTCTTCTTAATTGTTGGGTTTAGTGTTTTGCATAGATTAAAAAATTAAAAACATTAATCCCATTCTTCACATTTGCTGTATACTTCCATTGTTTTTTAACTAGATTGACCTTATTACTAAGAGATGCAGTAAGATTTCTCATTGTGATAATGATTTTGTCTATGACTTTATGAATCAAATAAGGTCATACTTTTATTTTCTTGCAAGTATACAATATATTGTTATTAACTATAACTACCATGTGCCTTAGACCTCTAGAACTTATTTACCTGATAAGTGAAAATTTTTACCCATTTACCAACATTTTCCCCATTTTTCCCACTCCCAGCCCCTGGGAGGCAACATTCTACTCTTTGTTTCTCTAAGTTTAACTTTTTAATAGATTCAGCATATATGTGACATCATGTAATATTTGTCTTTTTGCGTCTGGCTGAGGTCACTTGGCATAAGTCCTCCAAATTCATCTACATTGTTGCAAATGCAAGATTTCCTTCTTTCATGAGGAGTAAGTTCTGGGGATCTAGTGAAGCATAGTGAGCATAGTGAAGATAGCCAATAATACTGTATTATATACAAAAATTTTCTACGACAATGATCACAAGTGTTCTCACATACATAAAAAGAACTATGTGAGGGGAGAGATGGTTAATTATCTTGCTTGTGTTAATTGTTTGACAATGTATACATATGTTAAGTCGTTACAATGTACACCTTAAAAAAACAAAGGACTATGCGTTTAGTTATAGGTTTTTTCCTTATAAACGGAATATCATTAATTCAAAAATTATTTAGGTTAATTATTTTGTGTGTTTTTGAATTTATTTTTTGAGGACTGATTTGATGATGATTTCCTCCAAAAGTGGTTTGTTTTTGATTCTTTCAAGAACTCACCAGAGTTCCCCTGTGGTGCAGCAGATTAGGGATCTGGCATTTTCATTACAGTGGCGGGTTGATGCTGTAGCACAGGTTCAATCCCGGGTCTGGGAACTTCCATGCCATGGGTGTGCCCCCTCCCCCCAAAAAAAACTTCATCGGTGTTAGGTTATTCAAGAAAATATATTGGACTCTTTTTCAGACTATACAAATTATATGAATTTAGTGTAGGAACAGAGGTTTGTGTTGAAGATTTCTTATGAGAAATTTTTTTTTCCATTTTTTTTTTCATTACGTAGTGCCAAAGATAGAATTTCAGTGATCCATTGATGATGGGGAGTGGAGACCAGAGGTTTGCATAAGGAGTTAATTCAAATTTATTAAAGAGGCCTTCTTTGGAGTCCTAGAGTTTCAGGGTTTCCTATTAGTTTTCCCACTGTGCATGCGTCCTGAGCTTTGTGTACAAACCCCCAAGGCTTGAGACATTGTGAGAAACTATTCATGAGTTCACTAAATTTGACAAATGCCTTCAAGGTGAATGTCAGCTTCATGGCTTATTTTATATCTCTGAGTTATAGCTTTCATTTAGATTTTGGCCTTGGTATTCCTTATTTTTCTTTGCCAGTTCACAGATGCATTTAAAAAGTTCCTTCTTAATATTTCATTTTACATTTATATTTGCTTTCAACAGCAATTTGAACCACAGTGCTAGAAATAGGAATATTATGATACATCATACAGAGTTTTGTGTGGATTCTATCATATCTTTTATCTATTTCATCTACCACAGCATCTGATAATGACAAAAATGTAATTTTTGCTAATGTTTTATTGGCATTTAAAATATCTTAATTTTACTACATAATGATCATTTATATCATCATCACACTAGTCTCTGGAATATGACATAACTGTCCTCATGAAAATGTGAATCTGGTGAGAAAAACCCACCTTATGTTCAGGCAATATAAGAAAGGAAATATTCATTCATATCTATTTTAGATAGTGATTTAACTATTTATTATTAATTATTTTTAAAATTCTGCCTTCTTTCAGGAACTATTTCAATATAGCTTCTGTAAAGTATTAAGTACAAGATAAAAATACACAAAAATAAGCATAGTAGAAATTCTGGTCAAATAAATCTCAAATCTTTATCATGGTCTATGTGGCCCTATGTGCTGTGTCCCTTTCTATCTTTAAAATTGTATTCCTCTGAATGTTCTGCTGCTTTCTCTCCAATTAATCCTCTTGCAGATTCTGGCATTAGCCATATTCTTTCATAGCACAGAGACTTTGCACATACTGTCTTCACTTCCTGGGATCTTACTAGCCAATCTTTACATTGGCTCATTACATACTTTATACTTAGACATCATCTCTCTAGAGATGTCTTTCCATATTATTCTCATTTAAGCAGGTATTGTTCTGTTTTATTTTCATTAAAACAGGTCAACTGCCTGCTAAAATAGATGACTCCAATAGAATCAAGATTCTCCTAACAATAACCAAAATGTCCAAGGTAAAAACTGAAAACCAGGTGTCACATTAAGAGTCAGGAAAACTTCAATGGGGATGAGAAGATAGTAAAATTGCACCAATACCAAAAAGAATATGATCTGAGAATTATTTGGTAAGGATTAAAAATAAGCCACCATATAAATCCTTCAGCATTTAATTGCACATTTTCTTGAACCTAATATAAGAAGAAATTGCACCAAAGGGAAAGATGTTAGAAAACAGAAACAAAAACCTTTTCTACTTTAAGGAAAATGGAGGATTTGCATTTTTCCCTATTTCTCTGGTAGACCATCTAGGGCTCATGTGACCTGAAAAATAAGGTGGTAGTGAGTCTCAGGGTTTTCTTATTGCCTCCTACATCCCAGAAGGGATGTTGGAACACTCAGCAACCTGGAAATGCTAAGAGGTACCAGCAGTAAAATCCCCTGAATGCTTGTCCTCTATAGCCAAAAAGCTAGGAGAGGGGCAGCCTAGAAGGATGGAAATTTTTTAGAAAATAATATTCATATCCCACAGAGTAAAACTGTAGCACCACCTCCATCTATGCTAGCAAAGGCTGAGTGAGAAGGGTAAATGTCCCTTCTCACAAGGCTGTAATGAGACTCCTGAAACCAACCTGGTGGAACCAAGTCAAAAGAAAACAAGCTAAGATAAAATTTTAACTTTCAGAGTCTTACTAGGTAATACCCAAAATGTCCAGGCTTTGATTAAAAATCATTCAACCTTCGAAGAACCAGGAAGATCTCAAATTGAATGAAAAAAGGCACTTAAGAGATCCCTACAAAATAATGACAGAAATATTAGAATCATCTGACACATATTTTAAAGTACTCATCATAAACCTGCTTCAATGGCCATATTAAATGTGAAGATAAAGATGCTAAGAAAAGAAATAGAAAATATAGAGAAGAAACAAATGGGAAGTTTATCCTT
Organism: Sus scrofa; assembly: GCF_054392235.1. Classification (NCBI taxonomy): domain Eukaryota; kingdom Metazoa; phylum Chordata; class Mammalia; order Artiodactyla; family Suidae; genus Sus; species Sus scrofa. The sequence continues at coordinate 65,834,108 of NC_139393.1, read as the reverse complement.
GAAAAATACAATAACCAAAAAAAAAAAAATTGTTAAACTCTTAATGAGCACAGAAGTAGAATGGAACAACAAAGGAGACAGTGAAATTAAACAGAAAATAAAAATTAATTAAAAAGAAAATATAATTTAAAAATGAATAGAACATGCGTTCCCACCATGGTACAGTACGTTAACAATCTAACTGCAGTGGCTAGGGTCACTGTGGCACACAGTGTGTTCATACCATTCGCAGTGTGTTAAAAGGATCTGGCATAGCCATTGCTGCAGCCTGGGTTACAGCTGTGGCTCGCATTCAATCCTCGGCCCAGGAACTTCCACATGCTGTGGGTGCAGCCATTAAAAAAAAAAAAAAAAAAAAGAATAGAACATAAGAACTGGGGAGACTACAACACATATTTAATATCATGTTTTCAGATTTGAAAAGAAGTAAGGATGGCTTAAACACTTAAATAAATAATAGAATGACTCAAAATTTAGCCAAAACTCCATAATTCTTTAGTCCAAGAATTTTGGGGGAACTCTACAACCAAATGAAACTAAGGATATATAAACCAAGACATGTTATAGTCAAACTTCTGAATACTAAAGACAATGGAAATAACTGGAAAGCAGTGACAGAGAAGAAATCAGTGTACCTATAGGAGCAAAAATAAAATGACAAAGGATTTCCTATAAGAAATATTTCTGGAGGTCAGAAGGAAGTTGCAGAACATTTTTCAAGTGCTTGGGAAAACAAAAAACAAACAGAAATCCCCTTGTCAATGCAGAATCCATATTGAATGAAAATACATTTCAGGAGTGAAGAAAGAATCAACATATTCACAGATGAAGGAAAACTAAGAGAATTTATCATTTATCTACTTCAAAATGGAAATGATAAAACAGAATGATTTGATTATTCCTCCAGATTAAATTATGGGGGGTAAAAGAAAAATATAAACCAAAAATACATGTATATTTCTCAAACGTAACAAAGTAACCTATATTAAATGTAAATATGATATACATACACATGTTTCTAGTCACTCTACAGAGATGGTTCAGCTATGCTCAATTCAAATAATCATTGACATTATAAAACAGAAACTTTCAAATATTTTATTTTCTATAGGGAAAAATAACTATTTCAACATCCTGATATAAATTACATTGTTCTATGCAGATTTTAAAAGACTTTATTCCACAAAAATCCTCAAATTTCCCAGGAGGAGTTATGCCTGACAATTTGTAATGATGTAAACTCCATTTAACTTGACCTGAATCTTAACTTCAGAAAACAAAAAAAGCTAATCTAATGTTTCAAGAAAAGCAAGTGTCATGAAAGTGGATTAACTCTGATGACTAAAATACTTTATTTATCAATTGGCTGAGAGAATTGAATAGTCAATACAATGCAGGCAATTTAAAGCTCAGTCAACCCTAAACCTGAGGGACCAATTTTAGGAATAACTGTGTTATGCAGTGTTAATGCTCGTTCAGTCCTTGATCACCCTGCTGAGGATGTGAAGTAGCTACTGAACACTGTGATGTGGTGGCTTATGATTATCAGGTTTAGAATGACTCAATGAATTGCTATTGAATTGGTTTCAGAGACTTCTTAGAGCTTGTCAAAAATGAGTTACTGAAAGGTTAATATTTAAACCATGAAATTCAAATAAAGACAATTAGATATCAAAAGTTATTTGGATTTATTTACACTATCTACTTTTGCATTATTGATTTGTCTTACTTATAGGGCATTTTTATGTCTCGTGTCTTTTTCTTATGGCAAGGAACATTTCCTAGTTATACTTTATTTCTTTCTCTACCAATACAAAATGTTTTTATACTTCAGTGATAACTCCACATATTTTAGCTTTCATATTTAATCTATCAAAATATAAGATATAGATAAGAGTCCAGATCAAGATGGCAGAGACCCAAAGAGCCCATGGACACGCCAAAATTATGGTTACCTGTAGGACAACTATCTTGGAGCAGGATCTGAAAACTCACAGAACAGATTTTCTATAATGAAGATGTAGAGGAAAGTGCACATTGAGAAGAGCAGAAGTATGTACACAAACTAGTCAAAACCCACACCCCTGGTGATGAGCCACAACCAAGAGGGGTATTAAACCACAAAATTCCCCCCAAGGGACAAGGGTTTGATCCCCACATGGAGCTCCATAGCCTGATGGGTTTATGCTGGGAAAACAAGCCTCCACAACACCTGGCTTTGAAAGCAGTGGGATTTACATGCAGGAGGGCTGGAGAGCTATGAGAAACTGAGACTCTGCTCTTAAAGGGATTACAAACTCACTAGCTCAAGATCAGAAGCAGCATCTTGAAAAGTATTTGGGTTATACAAGAAGAAGTTCTTGTATTAATTTTAGGGCATATGCTAGAGAGGCAGAGATCTGGCAGAACTTTCTCTAGGAACAGAAACACTACTGGGGGGCATTTAAAAAAAATTATTCTTCCACCTAGCTGGCCCAGTGCTGATGGACACCATTTATATCACTCTTCACTCCCCTAGCTGCTAGCATTGTGTGTCCTTTCCCACTATTCCCCTGGGGACCTTCCCTGCCTAAAGTGCCCACCCTAGCTTGCCCCTGAATAGTGGCTGCCACACCACTCCAGTCAGGCAGAACTTGCTGGTGTCCACACTCCCACACAGCAGCTCCAGCTTCCAGGGGGCCAGCTCCACATATCCATGCAGTTCAACTACAAAAGGAGGTCATATGCAGTCCACAAATGTAATACCCCCTTAGCACCTGGTACTAGAAACCAGGAGGAATTTTACCACTGGGCCTCACAGGATGCCTTCTACACAAGCCCAGGTTTTTAAGGCTGGGAGATATAGCTCATATACCTAAACATAGAAACAAACACAGAGAATTGGGGAAAAGGAGGAGACAAAGGAATACTCTCTAAATGAAAAAACAAAAAACAAAGACAAAAATGATAAAACTTCAGGAAAAGGACAAAAAAGAGATAAGCAATTTATCAGAAAAAGAGTTCAGAGTAAGTCCTAAAAATACTCATTAAACTCTGAAAAGAATGGAAGAACTCAGTAAAAACTTCAACAAAGATAGAAAATATAAAAAACAACAAATAAAAGCAAAAGAACACAAAAACTAAAATTAAAAAATATATATAGTAGAGGGAATCAATAGCAGATGAGAGGATACAGAATGGATTCATGATCTGAAAGGCAGGGTAATGGAAATCACCCAATCAGAGCAACAAAAAGAAAAAAGTTTAGAAGTTTAAGGGACCTATGCAACAATAGCAAGCACACTAAGATTCAAAGTATAGGGGTTTGAGAAGGATAAGAGAGAGAGAAAAGGACAGAAAAACTATTTGAAGAAATAATGATTGAAGAGAGAATCTTAAAAGTAGCAAGAGAAAAACAACTAGTTATGTACAAGCATACTACCATAACATTATCAACTGATTTTTTCACCAGAAAACTTACATACCAGAAGGAATTGGCATGATATATTCAAAGTGCTAAAAGAAAAGTAAAAAAAAAAAAAAAAAAAAAGAACTTACAATCAAGAATACTTTACCCAGTAAGGTAATTCAGAATGAAGGAGAGAGAACCAGTTTTCGAGACAAGCAAAAGCTAAATAAGTTCAACACCACTATACTGATTTTACAAGAAATGTTAAATTGACTTCTTCCATAACTAGAAACAAGATAGTTAGAAAGGAAAAAAAATTTCACTGGAAAAGGCAAATGTATAGTAAATGTAGTGGGTCAACCACCCACAGAGCTAATATGAAGGTCAAAAGAAAAAGTAGCAATATCATCTATACCTAAAATAACTAGAAAAGTGATACACAAATGAAATGATGTAAAATATGATGTCAAAAACATAAAATGCGGGGGACGCCGGGTGGGGGCTGGGCACCGAGACCTCGCCTCCGAAGGTTAATCCCTGAGAAAGGGCCGGGGGACGCCTGGGGGCGGGGGGGGCTGGGAACCGAGACCTCGCTGCCGAAGGTTAGTCCCCGAGAGGGGGCCGGGGGACGCCGCCTGGGTGGGGGCTGGGCACCGAGACCTCGCCTCCGAAGGTTAATCCCTGAGAAAGGGCCAGGGGACGCCTGGGTGGGGGCTGGGCACCGAGACCTCGGCTCCAGAGATTAGTCCCCGGGCTAGGGGGGCGGGGCAGAGCGGAAACTGCTTGGGAGGTCTAGAAACCAGTTGACGGGGCAGAGACTGCCTGGGAGACTAGAAAACAAAGCTGTCGCAGAGGAAGGGAGCAATACTCCAGGGGTGGGGAAGGGGAAAGCCACATCAGAGGGAACTTGGGAGAAGAGCCTGGTCTACGCCCGTGCTGGGGAGGGGAGAAAAGAAGGGGTGGGTCCCCATAGAATACCCCCCACGCCACAGCAAGCTTACAGGCCCGCTAGCTAGCTGAAAGCTGTGCTTCCCAGTGCATCCCCTCCCCCCACCCCCGCCACGCCCTACGCTCTCACGGACCTGGGGCTGCCTGCCATCCAGGAGGGCTGGCCTCAACAATTGCCTGAAGCCTACCACCACAGGGGCTGACCCTGCACAGGCCTGCTTGCCCTTTGGAGGGGCTACACTTCCACAGAGCAGCACCAAACACCACCAGCCCCCGAGAAAAGGCCTGCAGCCTAGAAAAGCTAGAACAAGCTTAGCCAGGCTGTGAATAGATCGGCCTAATTCTCGGACGGTTTTTCTGAGTCGGGTTGCCCCGGGGAGGAGCCTCTTTGGTTTTCAACGGCCCTGCTACCCACCCAAGCCCCCAGGGGATGCTCTAGTGGACCAGCTGCATAGGACTGCCAGCTCCAGGCAGGACCCCCTGCAGCCCAGAAAAGCTGCAACAAGCTCAGCCAGACTGTGAAAAGATCCGCCTACATTCTCAGGCTGCCCTTCTGAGTTGGGCTGCCCTAGGGAAGAGCCTCTTAGGTTCTCAGTGCCCCAGATAGCTGCTCCAGCCCCCAGGGGGTGATGCACCCCTAAAGAGCAGCTGCCCAACACCGCCAACCCCCTGCAAGAACCCCACAGCCTAAAAACACCAGAGCAAGCTCTGCATGACCAAGTGAAATCTGCTACCATCGTGGTGTGGACCTCTCAGTCCTGTCTGCCCTCAGGAAGTCCTCCTTTGCTTGAAAGAAACACTGTTAGCCCCATCAACACTCCAGAAAAGCCACACTGCCTCAAAAAAGATTGACCAACAACGCCAGCCCTCAGGAAATATTCCACGGCAGTGACAAGGCAAACACTGCCCGATCACGGAGAGTACAACTCCCTCAGGAGAAAGAAAACAACAAGCAAGATGAAGAAGCTGAGAAACCACCCCCAGTCAAACCAACAGGAGAACTCACCTAAAACAGTCAACAATGAAACAAATCTCGACAGTCTGACAGACCTGGAGTTCAAAAGAGAAATAGTGAAAATACTGAAGGAATTAAGAGAAGATATGAACAGTAATGCAGATACCCTCAGAAAGGAGCTAGAAAATATAAGGAGGAACCAAGAAAAACTAGAACATTCATTTGCAGAGATGCAAACTGAACTAGGGGCAGTAAAAACCAGAATGAATAATGCAGAAGAACGAATCAGTGATATGGAAGATAGAATAATGGAAATCACTCAATCTGGTCAACAGACAGAAAACCGAATCAAAAAACTGGAAAGCAATATAAGAGACCTATGGGATAATATAAAGCGGGCCAATCTACGCATAATAGGAATTCCAGAAGGAGTAGAAAAAGATAAGGGAATGGAAAATATATTTGAAGAAATTATCGCTGAAAATATATTTGAAGAAACTTCCCAAATCTAAAGGATACTGGATTCAAGCTACAAGAAGCACAGAGGGCCCCAAACAAACTGAACCCAAACAGACCCACACCAAGACACATCATAATAAAAATGGCAAAAGTTAGTGATAAAGAGAGGATCCTCAAGGCAGCAAGAGAAAAACAGAATGTTACCTACAAGGGAACCCCCATAAGAATATCAGCTGATTTCTCTACAGAAACACTACAGGCCAGGAGGGAATGGCAAGAGATATTTAAAGTGCTAAAAGGAAAAAATATGCAACCTAGAATACTCTATCCAGCAAGAATATCAATTAAAATAGAAGAGGAAATAAAAATTTTTCCCAACAAACAAAAACTTAAAGAATACAGCAACACAAAACCCAGGTTAAAGGAAATATTGAAAGGGCTTCTCTAAACCAAAAAGAAAGGAAGGAAAGGGAAGAAAAAAGAAAAGAAAAAAAAAAAGAAGAAGAAGAACAAGAGGAAGAACTAGGACTGAGGAAACTGCAATCAGAGAGAAGTCACTCAAATAAGCCAGCATACAGATTTAATCATGAACATGCTTCAAACAAAATAAAATTAAAAAGGAAAAAATAAAAAAGAGTCATCAAAACCATAAAATGTGGGCAAGGGATGTCAGGAGGTAAATAACCCTTTTTGTTTATATGTATGTCTCTCTTCTTAATTTTAATATAGTAATGAAGTGTTTGAACTTACAGGACCATCAGGCTAAAACACACAATTATGGGAAGGGGTTAGCATACTTAAAAAACAGGGCAATCACAAGCCAAAACCAAATATTGCATTTGCAAAAAATGAAAAAAAAAAACACTCAAGCAGATAATAACAGGAGACCATCCAACCAAAAAAAAAAAAAAAAAAAAAATGGAGAACCATAGAATCAACTGGAACACGAGGTTCAAATGGCAATAAATAATCATCTATCAATTATCACCTTAAATGTCAATGGACTGAATGCCCCAATCAAAAGACACAGAGTGGCTGAGTGGATAAAAAGGCAAAAACCTTCAATATGCTGCCTACAAGAAACTCACCTTAGGACAAAAGATACATATAGATTGAAAGTGAAAGGGTGGGGAAAAATATTTCACGCCAATAGACATGACAGAAAAGCAGGAGTCGCAACACTCATATCAGACAAAATAGACTTTAAAACAAAAGGCATAAAGAAAGACAAAGAAGGACACTATTTAATGATTAAGGGATCCATCCAAGGAGAGGATGTTACTATTGTCAACATATATGCCCCAAATACAGGAGCACCCAGATACACACAACAAATATTAACAGACATAAAGGGAGATATTGATGAGAATACAATCATAGTAGGAGACCTTAATACCCCCCTCACATCAATGGACAGATCCTCTAGACAGAAAACCAATAAAGCAACAGAGATCCTAAAGGAAACAATAGAAAAGTTAGACTTAATTGATATCTTCAGGACACTACATCCAAAAAAAGCAGAATACACGTTCTTCTCAAATGCTCATGGAACATTCTCAAGAATCGACCACATATTGGGACACAAAGCGAATCTCAATAAATTTAGGAGCGTAGAAATTATCTCAAGTATCTTCTCTGACCACAATGCCATGAAATTAGAAATCAACCATGGGAAAAGCAAAGAGAAAAAACCTACTCCATGGAGACTAAACAACATGCTACTAAAAAACCAATGGGTCAATGAGGAAATCAAGAAGGAAATTAAAAACTACCTTGAAACAAATGATAATGAAGACACAACCTCTCAAAATCTATGGGATGCTTCGAAAGCAGTGATCAGAGGGAAATTTATAGCAATCCAGGCCTTTCTCAAAAAAGAAGAAAGATCCCAAATTGACAACTTAACCCTCCACCTAAACGAATTAGAAAAAGAAGAACAAAAAAGTCCTAAAGTCAGCAGAAGGAAGGAAATTATAAAGATCAAAGAAGAAATCAATAAAATTGAGACTCAAAAAACAATAGAGAAAATTAATAAAACCAAGAGCTGGTTCTTTGAAAAGGTGAACAAAATTGACAAACCCCTGGCCAGACTCACTAAAAAGAGGAGAGAAAGAACCCAAATAACCAAAATTAGAAATGAAAAAGGAGAAATCACAACGGATACAGCAGAAATACAAAAAACCATAAGAGAATACTATGAACAACTGTATGGCAACAAGTTTGACAATCTGGAAGAAATGGACAATTTTCTAGAATCTTACAGCTTGCCAAAACTGAATCAAGCAGAAACAGATCAACTGAACAGACCGATCACAAGAAATGAAATTGAAGAGGTCATAAAATCACTCCCTACAAATAAAAGTCCAGGACCAGATGGCTTCACAGGTGAATTTTATCAAACATATAAAGAGGAATTGGTGCCCATCCTCCTTAAACTCTTTCAAAAGGTTGAAGAAGAAGGAATACTCCCAAAGACATTCTATGAGGCCACCATCACCCTCATTCCAAAACCAGACAGAGATACCACCAAAAAAGAAAACTATCGCCCAATATCATTGATGAATATAGATGCAAAAATTCTCAACCAAATCTTAGCCAACCGAATCCAACAACATATCAAAAAAATTATACACCATGACCAGGTTGGGTTCATCCCAGGTTCACAAGGATGGTTCAACATACGCAAATCAATCAGCATCATACACCACATTAACAAAAAAAAGGTCAAAAATCATATGATCATCTCAATAGACGCAGAAAAAGCATTTGACAAAGTCCAACATCCATTCATGATCAAGACCCTCGCCAAAGTGGGTATAGAGGGAACATTCCTGAATATAATCAAAGCCATTTATGATAAACCCACAGCAAATATAATCCTCAATGGGGAAAAACTGAAAGCCTTCTCACTCAAATCTGGAACAAGACAGGGATGCCCACTCTCACCACTGCTCTTCAACATAGTTTTGGAAGTCTTAGCCACAGCAATTAGACAAACAAAAGAAATAAAAGGCATCCATATAGGAAGAGAAGAGATCAAACTGTCACTGTATGCAGATGATATGATACTATACCTAGAAAACCCTAAGGACTCAACCCCAAAACTCCTTGAACTGATTAATAAATTCAGCAAAGTGGCAGGATATAAGATTAACATTCAGAAGTCAGTTGCATTTCTGTATACCAGCAATGAATCATTAGAAAAGGAATACAAAAAAATGATACCTTTTAAAATTGTACCTCACAAAATCAAATACCTCGGAATACACCTGACCAAAGAGGTAAAGGACCTATATGCCGAGAACTATAAAACCTTAATCAAAGAAATCAAAGAAGATGTAAAGAAATGGAAAGATATTCCGTGTTCCTGGATTGGAAAAATCAATATTGTGAAAATGGCCATCCTACCCAAAGCAATCTACAGATTCAATGCAATCCCTATCAAATTACCCTTGACATTGTTCACAGAACTAGAACAAACAATCCAAACATTTATATGGAACCACAAAAGACCCAGAATCGCCAAAGCAATCCTGAGAAACAAAAACCAAGCAGGAGGCATAACTCTCGCAGACTTCAAGAAATACTACAAAGCCACAGTCATCAAAACAGTGTGGTACTGGTGTCAAAACAGACAGACAGACCAATGGAACAGAATAGAGAATCGGGAAATAAACCCTGACACCTATGGTCAATTAATCTTTGACAAGGGAGGCAAGAACATCAAATGGGAAAAGGAAAGTCTATTCAGCAAGCATTGCTGCATGCAAAGCAATGAAACTAGAACACACCCTCACAACATGCACAAAAATAAACTCCAAATGGCTGAAAGACTTAAATATACGACAGGACACCATCAAACTCCTAGAAGAAAACATAGGCAAAACACTCTCTGACATCAACATCATGAATATTTTCTCAGGTCAGTCTCCCAAAGCAATAGAAAATAGAGCAAAAATAAACCCATGGGACCTCATCAAACTGAAAAGCTTTTGCACAGCAAAGGAAACCAAAAAGAAAACAAAAAGACAACTTACAGAATGGGAGAAAATAGTTTCAAATGATGCAACTGACAAGGGCTTAATCCCCAGAATATATAAGCAACTTATACAACTCAACAGCAAAAAAGCCAATCAATCAATGGAAAAATGGGCAAAAGACCTGAATAGACATTTCTCCAAGGAAGATATACAGATGGCCAACAAACACATGAAAAAATGCTCAACATCGCTGATTATAAGAGAAATGCAAATCAAAACTACCATGAGATACCACCTCACACCAGTCAGAATGGCCATCATTAATAAATCCACAAATAACAAGTGCTGGAGGGGCTGTGGAGAAAAGGGAACCCTCCTGCACTGCTGGTGGGAATGTAAACTGGTACAGCCACTATGGAGAACAGTTTGGAGATACCTTAGAAATCTATACATAGAACTTCCATATGACCCTGCAATCCCACTCTTGGGCATCTATCCCGACAAAGCTCTACTTAAAAGAGACACATGCACCCGCATGTTCATTGCAGCCCTATTCACAATAGCCAGGACATGGAAACAATCCAAATGTCCATCGACAGAGGATTGGATTCGGAAGAGGTGGTATATATACACAATGGAATACTACTCAGCCATAAAAAAGGATGACATCATGCCATTTGCAGCAACATGGATGGAACTAGAGAATCTCATACTGAGTGAAATGAGCCAGAAAGACAGACAAATACCATATGATATCACTTATAACTGGAATCTAATATCCAGCACAAATGAACATCTCCTCAGAAAAGAAAATCATGGACTTGGAGAAGAGACTTGTGGCTGCCTGATGGGAGGGGGAGGGAGTGGGAGGGATCGGGAGCTTGGGCGTATCAGACACAACCTAGAATAGATTTATAAGGAGATCCTGCTGAATAGCATTGAGAACTATGTCTAGATACTCATGTCGCAACAGAAGAAAGGGTGGGGGAAAAAACTGTAACTGCAATGTATACATCTAAGGATGACCTGACCCCCTTGCTGTACAGTGGGAATATAATAAAAAAAAAAAAAAAAACATAAAATGTGTAGGCAGAAGTAAAAATGTAGTGCTTTTATAAGACACTCTAACTTAGGTGACTTCAAATATAGTATAAGAACTAAAAATATTTTCTTTAAACATTTATCCTCTTGATAGTTGTACTAATGCTGTTTTTCATTTTAATTTTAAAAAGATATTGTCATTTAATGGGTTTTAAATTATAAGAAAAACTTTATATATTTATGTAGTTTCTATTTTCAGCACCACCCATTTCTTTCTAAAGGTAATATTCCACATAACACAATTTTCCTTGAGCCATAAGGATTTAGTAAACACTTCTTGTAGTGTAGATCTCTGGCGATTAGTTCTTTTAGCTTTTGTATATCTGAAAACATCTTATGGATCCATGGATTGATGTAAATATATGATTATTATTAGGCACTCACATGAATAGCTCCCTATATGACATTAAGAAATATAAATGCTACAATTAATGCCTACACATACAAAATAAATAGCTAAGGACTTGACTACCCTTTCTTCGCAGTGCTATAGCAACGTATATCAATCTAATATGAACAGAGAAAACATCTGAATTACAGGAAATTTAATCATTTGAGCTTTAATCTTGGTTATAGAAATAAAGTTCCAATTTTTTTTTTCAATTTTTGGTGTTTTTAGGGCCACACTTGTGACACATGGAGGTTCCCAGGCTAGGGGTCAAATTGGAGCTGCAGCTGTGCCTAGGCCACAGCTACAGCAATGCCAGATCCCAGCTGCATCTGCCACCTACACCACATCACATGGCAATGCCGGATCCTTTACCCACTGAGTGAGGCTAGGGATCGAACCTGCATCCTCATGGTTATTAGTGAGGTTAGCTTCCACTGAGCTACAATGGGAACTCCAAGTTCTACTTTTCTATATCTAAATACAATGGTTTGAAGAAAACTATTATAGAGAAATTGATCTATATACTTTCTTTAATTATATTGATTATATTGCAAATATACATGGAAAATAAAGGTACTTCCTGTTGTTTATGTTTCAAATTCTTATATCATTAGTGCAAGTTAGTGGACTGTAATGTAGTGTGCGTGCTACTTGCTGACTGACCCAGTCTGACTGCTGGCCCATTAGCTTGTGAATTTTATATAAACTCTGCTAATCATTCAAGTTTAGCAGTAGTGTTTCTTTAAGGTCTCCATAGGTGTGCTATGCATTTCCATCCAGAAAGTCAAACATACCAAACAACGATGGTGTTCAATACCATCGTCAGTATGTTTTTGGTTTACCCTTTGTTATTTTTTATTTGGATGTCCAATAGCCTAGTTGAATAATATTAAATCATTCCTGGAATAGTTTCTTAGTTTTCTTCTCTCAAAAGCTCACCTGGATTAAGAGAGAGTTAAGATACCCAATAAAGACAACTTGTTTATTTGGCCAACATTATGTAATGTTTTCAATACAAGCTAATGAATATATGTCATATATCTACAGAATGATCATCTTTTTATTTGTTTTATATTATCTGCTCATGATGTTAATATTGTTTGGAGTTCATGTTGTAGCTCAGGGGGTTAAGAACCTGAGTAGCATTTGTGAGGACACAGGTTCGATTGCTGGCCTCACTCAGTGGGTTAGGGATCCGGCATTGCTGTGAGCTGTGGTGTAGGTCATAGACATAGCTTGGATCTGACATTGCTATGGTGTAGGACAGCAGCTGCAGCTTTGATTCGATCCCTAGCCTAGGAACCTCCATATGCCACAGGTATGGCCCTAAAAGAAAAAAAAAAAAATCTCTTATTGATATTTTCCTATATTCTGTGTGGTGAATTGAAACAAGATATCATTCAAAAATTGTTTTATTCCATCTTGCACAAATATAATATGCTCAGAAGGTAAGAGAAAACTCAGGAGGAAAGACAAATTTCTTTCTTATTTTCCCATCATAAAATAATGGGCAAGAATTAAAATTTAAAACTATAGTGGTATTGGAGTTCCTGTTGTGGCTCAACAGTTCAACCCCTGGCCTGGGAACTTCTATATGTCATAGGTACAGCCATAAAAAGAAAAAAAAATGTATTAATTATATTCAGGTAAGTGGTATTGTTTGAATATAGCTTAGCTGTGCTAACTTTTCAAGATGGACAGTGTCATATTCCTCTTCAGGTGAAAAGATAATGCAATAACACTCAATCAATTAAAATTCTAAAAAATCTTATTTGTAGGGTTTAAAATATTTTGTCAAAGGTGGCAGTTTTAACACACACTTTACAACATGGTCCCATAGAGTTGTAAATGCTTTACTTTATATGATATTCTTATACTTAGAATAATAACTAAATCCTTTTGCAAGTATTATGTATATGATTCCCTGTTAGCTATAATATTCTGGGTTATTATAATAGACTAATTGGAATCACTTGGTTTTGTTACAAACAGATGGTTTCTATTCTTCCCTCATATTGGAAACCAATAGGCTCTCATTATATACTAACAGTCAGATATGAAGTCCTCTAAAAGAAAAATAAAGGCAGTTTCAAATATCCCAAATCTAGGACTTACCTGAGGACTCTTTAACTGTTGACACACCAGAGAACAAGCTTCTCATTGTAAAGGAACATTGTCACCATGAATTTAAGTCTGGCTGTTAGTTCCAGGAGAATTAATCAGGATTTGAAGAATGATTCTGGTCCAGAAGTTGTCTTCATGAAAGCCAATTGTTTATCTAAGATCCAGCAGAACAATATATAATTATGAAAGAATGAATGTATTTTATGAGGGAAATCAAAATGCTTTTATATCAGTTGTTGCATTTATGTTAGTACAATTACAGTTTTGTTTGTCTGTTTGTTTTTATTTTGCCACTGAAACTGCAGCATATGAAGTTTTCCAGCCAGAAGTCGAATCAGAGCTGCAGCTGTAACCTTATGCCCCAAACATGACAATACCAGATCCAAGCTGCATCTGTGACCTACACCACAGCTTGCAGCAATGCCAGATTTTTAATTCACTGAGTGAGGCCAGTAATTGAACCCACATCCTCACAGAGAAAGCCTCAGTATCTTAATGATGCAACTGACAAGGGCTTAATCTCTAAAATATATAAACAATTAATACAACTCAACAGCAAAAAAGCCAACAACCCAATGGAAAAATGGGCAAAAGATCTAAATAGGCATTTTCCAAGGAAGATGTACAGATGGCCAACAGGCACATGAGAAAATGCTCAACATCCCTGATTATTAGAGAAATGCAAATCAAAACTACCACAAGATACCACCTCACACCAGTCAGAATGGCCATCATTAATAAGTCCACAAATACCAAATGCTGGAGGGGGTGTGGAGAAAAGGGAATCCTCATGCACTCTTGGTGGGAATATAATCTGGTACAACTATGGAAAACAGTATGCAGGTACCTCAGAAAACTATATATAGAACTACCACATGACCCAGCAATCCCACTCTTGTGTACATATCCAGACAAAACTTTCATTGAAAAAGACATATGTACCCGCATGTTCATTGCAACACTATTCACAATAGCCAAGACATGGAATCAACCCAAACCTCCACTTATAGATGACTGGATCAGGAAGATGTGGTATATATACATGATGGAATACTACTCAGCCATAAAAAGGAACAAAATAATGCCATCTGCAGCAATATGGATTTGAACTAGAGACTCTCATACAGAGTGAAATAAGTCAGAAAGAAAGACAAATACCATATGATATCACTTATATCTGGAATCTAATATACAGCACAAATGAACCTTTCGACAGAAAAGAAAATCATGGACATGGAGAATAGACTTGTGGTTCCCAAGGGGGAGGGAGGGAATGGAGTGGAATGGATTGGGAATTTGGAGTTAATAGATGCAAACTATTGCCTTTGGATTGGATAAGCAATGAGATCCTGCTGTATAGCACTGGGAACTATGTCTAGTCACATATGATGGGGCACAATAATGTGAGAAAAAAGAATGTATACATATAAGGGTGACTGGGTCACCTTGCTGTACAGCAGAAAATTGACAGAACACTGTAAACCAGCTATAATGGTAAAAACAAAAATCATTATAAAAAAATAAAATAAAATTTATCCAACTAGTGTTAAGTGAAGAGACTTAAAATCCCAAAAGATTTACAGTACTTACCCAAGTTCATAACATTCTTTTAACATCAGTAATTATAACAAAATTTAATAAACATGTTTATATTTTCATGACTGTAAATATTTTGTGAAAATAATGATATATTGGCATATAGAGTCATATAGGGAATTTTAAAAGTTTAAATAATTATGCTTTTTATAAGAAAATAACTGTAAGCCTCATATAAGTGAAAATGTTATATTTCTATAATAGTTCTTATTATTAGAATAAATGCATAAAGGTTTTGACCCAAATTAATAAGATAATAAACCCCCCTTTAGATTCACTATGATCATCAACATATAAAACTTAGACCTTTAAAATATTTTTTTCATTTTCTACTAAATATCAATGGTACATGCTAAGAATAGTATATAAAACTTATAAATAAAAGTATTAATATGAATGTATACTAGTTGCTTGTCTCATTTTCTATTTTTTTCTTTTTGTACCTCTCATCTAATTATTCATTAAAACAGCTAAACTATGTTTTTTTCTTTTCTTTCTCTTTTTTTTTCCTTGAGCTGGCATCTTTATGAAATAAATTATCTTTAAAGAGCAGTTCACATACCATATTAGAGATTTAATGTCCTTTGAAATTTTGATTTTTTATTAATACTTATTAAGCTCCATGAGCAATCAAAACAGTTTTTTTAAATGTAATTATCTAACTTATTAATTTCATCAGAATGCAGGCAAAGGAATAACAACCAATTTTCTCAAAATCTTTTCATATTCTCAGGCAAACTAAGGAACTTCAGGGTAAAGAATTTATCAGGTGGTGTTTCTATTTATTACATAAATGGCAGAATTATATCACTCGAACAAAGTATGGCTTGAACCAGGGCCACAGCACAAACATACATATGTGATCAGCACATCAAATTTTTCCACTCATCTAGATTTGGTTGCTCATGGACACACACACACACACACACACACACACACACATATATATACAGTGAGAAAAAATTAATGAAAAATAATAGAGCTACAAATAAAAATTTTTAGATTTCTGGATAGCAGGAAAAAAGGTCATCTGGAAAAAGGAGTCAATAAAATAAAGCCAGAATTGATCATTTCCATTTATCTATATTTCATTCTCATTCAAAATGTGTTACACAAGCCAGTCAGGCCTCCTTAGAATGCAAAGATCTGTACATATCATAACATGAAACCCTGGTTACAACTCTGCAAATATTTGCATATTTTTTAAAAATCTGCATATATTTATTTTTTCTGGATAGTTATTTTTGCTGTTTGAATCACATCTCTCTATGCTGCACATACCATATAATTTTATGATTTAACTCTCTTACATAAACTGGAGCAGTGAACCAAAAATGGAGTGTATTAGTAAATCAAGTACATTTCTCACCAAACTCCAAATTAATGATAGAAAAGAATATGTTAGAGAAAGGCATAAGTATTCAGATTTAATACTACTTTATAAATAATATTAAGTACAATTATTTAAGTGAACACATAATGAAAATAAATTAAATTTCCAGTATAGCAAAGGTTAAAATAATTTTTTTGAAATTAGTCTCATGGTACCTTACCTGAAACTGAAAGTTAATGACATATTTTTTCTTCTACCCCATATACATAATATCCTAATTTAAGTTTTTTGGAAAGGACACTGATATAGCTGAATAAATTTTACTTTACTTCAAACAGCTTGCTAGCTATGATGTTACAAACAAGCTCTTGGTTACATTTGCAATTTTTTAACAAGAACACATTTCTTTTAAAAGCAATGTGACATAATGAAAACAGGGGACTAGCAAAACTTTACATCATTTACCCTTGAGTATTAATTACCATGCGAACTTAGATGTGTATATTGTTAATTTTATTTAAGTAGCAAATGTCATTGAATTTATGAATGTGAATTCATATGGAAGTCCTTGATGAAAATTTCCACGCATCATATAAATTTATTTACTTTCAAGATCAGGATGAACCTATCTTTAAGAATCTAGAAATAAGTTTTGACTATTACAAAGGAAGAAAAGCAAAGGAAATGAATTTAGAGACTGGGAGATACTCAGAAAAGTAAGGACTGAATAATTCATCTACAGAGAGAGAGAGAGGGAATGGATTTCTCTATATCCTTAAGTAAAAGTTTTAATATAGGAAGGAGTTTATGGGGGATATACTTTGAAGGCCAATTTGAAAGAGAAAAAAGACCAGTACTATGAAAGTTACCTGTTACTACCATTTTAAAACGTATAAAGTTAGAGTTCCCTTTGTGGCTCAGCAGGCTGGGAAGTTGAGATAGTGTCTGTGAGAATGTGGCTTTGATCATTGGCCTAGCTCAGTGGGTTAAGGATCTGGTGTTGCTGTAGGCTGCTGTGTAGGTCACAGATGCAGCTTGGTTCTGGTGTTTCCATGACTGTGGTGTAGGTCTGCAGCTGCAGCTTCAATATGGGAATTTACATATGCTGCAGGTGCAGCCTTAGAAAGAAACATAAATAAATAAAATGTATACAGCTGTTCTTACTATACACATTTTGGTCTATATTTGAACATTTATTAATCAACTATATTGAGTTGAAACTAATAATAGAATAAATGTTATGAACAGTTTACCAAGGTTGAGTATTTCATCCTAAATTAGCTATGAAATACACTCAAGAATCTGTGAAGCTGTAGCATGACTAAAAGCTAGAGTGAAATATCTTGCCATCAGGAGGGAACTAATTGTCATTTATTTTAGACTCTAACATGCTCTAAGCAAGATCCCTGTCAGGTTTGTCCTCTTTAATTTCAGTTCAATGGCTACTTGTAGCTGGAATCAACCACTGATAATTAGCAAAAATCAACAAAATTAATATAGATATTATTAATAGCCTTTAACCTGCATTTTAAATTATTATTATTATTTTACTTCCATATCTAGTCAACTGCCTGGTGGTCATAATCAAATGAAAACAAACAAAAGAGCCTGCAAAGCTATTTCTTGAAAAGAAGATTCAGTCTCTAAGTATTTAGGAAGTTTCTCTACTTTCAAAAAGGTTCCTATTTTTTTTAAAAATGTCACCATAAAATGTTTTGTAATCAGAAAAGCGTAGAGAAATGATTTTGAATAGTCAACAGGGATGATATTTTACATGCACAATTTCATGGGAATTGTTCTCTTATGAAATACATGTAAAATTTTAAAACAAATACTTCCACATGAGTACACATGTTTATTAACATAAAAACAAGGTATAAAAATTACATTAGGGGATGAATTTCTTCAAGTTTTACAAAATTATCCATATGCTACTGCATGTTAATGAGTAAAAAGGTATTTAAAAAGCCGAACCCTCAGGTATTGGAGCAGACAGAATGTTTATTAGTGTTACCTGAAAAAATATCAAGGTATTGTTTTCTATCCAGTAGAAAGATTTTATTATTAAAGATAATCAGTAATCTTCTGCATGTTTCTAAAATAACAAAGTGTAACATATTCTTTTACAGGCTGAACTCAGAAGCAAAGAAGGAAGAGTTGGAAGAGAAGAAGAAGGAAGAGGAGGAGGAGAAATAGAAATGAGAGAACATTTAGAAAGTGAGAACTGATAGAGTAGATTGGTTACTAGAAGCATGAATTTTTAAGTTAGTATAATTATTTACATGATTGTGAGGTCTGTACCTAAAACACATTTCATTCACTGCATGAACATTTACAACGTATTTCCTTCAATTATTTTTATTACTTTTTGGCTACAGCCACAGCATGCAGAAGTTCCTGGATCAGGGACCAAACCTGCATCACAGTTGTAACCAGAGCCATAGAAATGACAGTGTCAGAGGTGGAGCAAATGGCAGAGGAGTAAGAGGTAGTGTACACCTTCTCCCACAAACACATCAAAAAAACACATCTACATGTAAAACTACTCGCACAGAACATCAACTGAATGCTGGCAGAAGAACTTAAACCTCAAAAAGGGCAAGAAACACTTGACCTAACTGGGTGGAACAAAAGAAAAAAAAAAGAAAAGAAAAGGAATCAGGACAGGACGAACATTTCTGAGAGGGAGCTGTGAAGGAGAAAAGGAACCACCTCCTGGGAAGCCACCTAACTGATGAAAGATCAACAGAGTCGGTGGGACCTCAAAGTCGCCAAGAAAAGCGCAGCAGCTGGACTGAGATCAGCAAAGCAGAGTGAGAGCCACACAGACCATCTGAACCACAGGCCTGGACACCACAGCCTGAGATGTTCGGGCGGGGGCTTGGCACTGAGACTCAGGCTCCAGAGGTCAGTCCCAGGAAAGGACTGGGGATGGCATGAGGGAACAGTGTGCCACGGGCTAAGGAGGGGAACTCCATGACAGAGGGCACCTGAGAGAAGGTCCGTACTCAGAGGAGATGAAAGGCACCATTGTTAGGGAGGGGAGAAGAGGAGGGGTGGGCCGCCAGAGGAAACTCCCTGTGCTCCAGCATGTGCATGCCCACGGGCTTAGAGGGTGGTGGGGCTCTGCAGAGGCTACTGACAGTGAGAAGCCTCTTGCTCATTTAGGGGAGATTAGGTGCTTCTTGTGCAGGCTATGTGTGGGCTAAGGGTATAAGGGGGCTAAGTGAAATGTGGTGCCTCTTGCATGATATACAGGTGGCAGGGACAGACTTCAGTGGTCATCTCAGAGGCCAGAGGGAGGCATGGCTTGCCACCACTGGGGGCCTGTGAGTGGGCTCCACTTGCAATCCCAGTCACCTCAGGGGTTGGCAAAAAAGAAAAAAAGAGGGTACTGCAGCCAAGCACCATACACTGCTGCTCTCGCTCCCCTGAAAACACACCCACCCTGCAGGTGCCACTGCCAAATGCACTGGGTGATGCCCAGACATTTGGTCACAGTCCCTTCCCAAGACTAGGAGCAACTGGTGCAGCACCTCCTGAGTGGGATAAGTGGGATGGGGTGCTTCTTGCATGGTCTGCAGGCAGCAGGGGCAAACCACCGCAGTTATCCCTGATTCCAGAGGTGGGTGTGGCCCACTACCATTGGAGATACCTGAACAAAAATCACCCCAATCATCTAAAGGGCACCACAGAGGAGGGCACTGTGACTGAATACCACCTGTTGGTGCTCTCGCACCCCCAGGAACACACCCGCCCTGCTGCTGCCACTGCCAAACATTCCAGGCAATATCCATACGCCTGACCTATGTCACTTCCCAGGATCCTGCAACTAGGAGCACCCTTTACAACACCTCATATGTGGGCTAAGTGAGATAGGTTGCTTCATGCATGCTCTACAGGTGACAGGGGCAAACCACTGCAGTTATCACTGACTCTAGAGATGGTCATGGCCTGCTCCCAATAAGGGTCCCTGAAGAGGCACCACCTGCGGTTCTAATCACCTCGGAAGAGGGCATTGCAATCAAACACAAGCTGTTGCTTTTCTCACTCCCCTGGGAACTCACGTACCCTGCTACTGCTACTGCCAAATGCTCTGGTCACCTTGAAGATCTGCCTAGAGCATATTACCACTTCCCAGGGTCCTGCAACTAGAAGTACTCTTCGCCACCTTCCTACAGGTCTTTGCTGCTCTTGAGAGCCCAACGACCAGGCACTGACTGCTGGCCCTACCCACTGCCTCCTTCTCCCTGAAAACATACTGAGCATCCTGGGAATAACAGCCTGCTCACACCAAAGAAAGAGACAGCAAATATTCAAACTCCCACACCAAAAATAAATAGTAACCCCCCCAAAAATACAAAGGGGTATTCTTGCATAGATGTAGCCTTTCAATAGCTTCTTGCATAGACATAGCCTGTCAAAACTACAGTTTGGCTTCCCTGAACTCACAGAAAAAGAAAAACACAAACAAGATGAAGAAGCACAGAAACCATTCCCAGTTAAAGAAACAGGAGAATTCACCTAAAGCAGTCAAGAATGAAACAGACCTCTGCAGTATGACAGATATTGAGCTCAAAAGGGAGGTATTGAAAATACTGAAGGAATTAATAGTAATGCAGACTCCTTTAGAAAGGAACTAGAAAATATAAGGAGGAGCCAAGAAAAACTAGAAAATTCATTTGCAGAGATGCAAACTGAGCTTAAGGCAATAAAGACCAGAACGAATAATGCAGAGGAACAAATTAGTGATGTGGAAGATAAAATAATGGAAATCACACAATCAGGACAGCAGACAGAAAACCAAACGAAAAAGCATGAAAGCAATATAAGAGACTATGGGATAATACAAAGTGGGCCAATCTATCCAAAATTGGAATTCCAGAAGGAGAAGAAAAAGAAATGGGGATTGAAAATATATTTGAAGAAATTATGGCTGAAAACTTTCCAAATATAAAGGATACTGATATCAAGATACAGGAAGCACAGAGGTCCCCAAACAAGCTGAATCCAAAGAGGCCCATACCAAGACATATTATAATAAAAATGGCAAAAGTTAAAGATAAAGAGAGGATTCTAAAGGCGGCAAGAGAAAAGCAAAGCATTAATTATAAGGGAACTCCCATAAGGCTATCAGCTGATTTCTCTACAGAAACACTACAGGCCAGAAGGGAGTGGCAAGATATATTTAAAGTGCTGAAAGGAAAAAATTTGCAAGCGAGAATACTCAATCCAGCAAGAATATCATTTAAAATAGAAAGGAAAATAAAGAATTTGTCCAACAAACAAAAGCTAAAAGAGTACAGCAATACTAAACCCATTCTAAAAGAGATACTGAAAGGGCTTCTCTAAATTAAAAAAAAAAAAAAGTAAGAATTAGGATGGAGGAAACCACAACTGGAAAGCAATTACTTAAATAAGCCAGCATACAGATCTAAATATGAAGATGCTAAAAAAAAAAAAGAGAGAGAGAGAGAGAGAGACAGCAAAATCATACAATGTGGGGAATGAAAGTAAGAAAATATACATTCTTTTTTTGTTGTTTTAATGATGTGTCTGAGCCTATACGACTATCAGGCAAAAGCAAGCAGATATAAAAAGGGTTTAATGTGCTTAAAAAACAGGGCAACCACAAATCAAAACCAAACGCTACATTCACAAAAAAATGAAAAGTATTCAAGCATAAAATAAATGGAAACTATCAAGCCCAAAAAAGAAAAGAAGAGAAGAGAAACATAAAATCAACTTGAAAACAAGGTTTAAAATGGAAATAAATACGTATCTATCAATAATCACCTTAAATGTCAATGGACTGAATTCTCCAATCAAAAGGCACAGAGTGGCAGATTGGATAAAAAAGCAAAAACCTTCAATCTGATGTATACAAGAAACTCACCTTAGAGCAAAGGACACATATAGATTGAAAGTGAGGGGATGGGAAAAGATATTTCATGCCAATGAACAAGACAGGAAGCAGCAGTTGCAATACTTATATCAGACAAAATAGACTTTAAAACGAAGGCCATAAAGAAAGACAAAGAAGGACACTATTTAATGGTTGAAGGATCTATTCAAGAAGAGGATATTACAATTGTGAATATATATACCCTTAATATAAGAGCACCCAGATACCTCCAACAAATACTAGCAGACATAAAAGGAGAAATTGATGGGACTACCATCATAGCAGGAGAGTTTAACACCCCACTCACATCAATGGACAGATCCTCTAGACAGAAAATCAATAAGGCCACTGAGATCCTAAAGGACACAATAGAAAAGTTAGACTTAATCGACATTTTCAGGACATTACATCCAAAAAAAATCAGGATACACATTCTTCTCAAGTGCACATGGAACCTTCTCAAGACCTGATCACAGACTGAGGCACAAAGCTAACCTCAGCAAATTTAAGAGTATAGAAATTATTTCAGGTATCTTCTCTGACCACAATGGCATGAAACGAGAAATCAACCACAGGAGAAGAAATGAGAAAAAACTGACTACATGGAGACTAAACAACATGCTACTAAAAACCAGTGGGTCAATGAGGAAATCAAGAGGGAAATTAAAAAATACCTTGAGACAAATGATAATGAAGACACAACCGCTCAAAATCTGGGATGCCAAAAAAGCAGAGCTCAGAGGAAAGTTCATAGCAAAAGAAGTCTTCCTCAAAAAAGAAGAAAAATCTCCAATCGACAGCTTAACCCACCACCTAAATGAATTAGAAAAAGAAGAACAAACAAAACCTAAAGTCAGAAGAAGGAAGGAAATCATAAAGATCAGAGAGGAAATCAACAAAATAGAGATTAAAAAATAGAAAAAATGAATAAAACCAAGAGCTGGTTCTTTGAAGAGGTAAAGACAATTGACAAACCTCTGGCTAGACTCACCAAGAAGAGGAGAGAAAAAGCACCCCCCCCAAAAAAAAATAAGAAATGAAAAATGAGAAGTCACGACAGATAGTACAGAAATACAAAAAACCATGAGAGAATACTATAAACCATTATATGCCAACAAAATTGACAACCTAGAAGAAATGGACAACTTTCTAGTGGCTTAAAGCCTGCCAAAACTGAATCAAGAAGGAATAGATCAACTAACAGACCAATCACTAGAAACAAAATTGAGTATGTCATAAAACATTCCCTACTAACAAAAGTCCAGGACCAGATGGCTTCAGAGGTGAATTCCACCAAACATACAAAGAGGAACTTATACCCATTCTCTTTAAACTTTTTCAAAAGGTTGAAGAAGAAGGAACACTCCCAAAGACATTCTGTGACACCACCATCATCCTAATTTCAAAACCAGACAAAGATACCACCAAAAAAGAAAACCATAGGCCAATATTTTTGATGAATAAAGACAAAAAAATTTTCAACAAAATTTTAGCCAACTGAATCCAATAACATGGCAAAAAGATGGTATACCACAACCAGGTGGGATCCATCCCAGTTGCACAAGGATGAATAGGCAACATATGCAAATCAATAAACATCATACACCGCATTAACAAAAGAAAAGTCAAAAGCCACATGATCATCTCAATAGATTCAGAGAAAACATCCGACAAAGTCCAACATCCATTCATGATAAAAACTCTTACCAAAGTGGGTATCGAGGTAACATACCTTAACATAATCAAATTCATTTATAACAAACCCACAGCAAATATAATACTCAATGGAGAAAAGTTGAGAGCCTTCACACTAAAATCTGGAACAAGACATGGATGTCCATTCTCACCACTTATTATTATGGGTTACAATACTCATATCAGAGATAGACTTTAAAATGAAGGCCATTAAGAATACAAAGAAGTGGAGTTCCCGTCATGGCACAGTGGTTAATGAATCCGACTAGGAAGCAGGAGGTTGCAGGTTCGGTCCTTGGCCTTGCTCAGTGGGTTAAGGGTCTGGCATTGCCGTGAGCTGTGGTGTAGGTTGCAGACGTGGCTCGGATCCCACATTGCTGGGGCTCTGGCATAGGCTGGTGGCTTACAGCTCCGATTCCACCCCTAGCCTGGGAACTTCCATATGCCACAGGAGCGTCCCTAAAAAAGGCAAAAAGAAAAAACAAAACAAAAAACAAAATAAAACAAACAAACAAACAAAAAACCAAAGACGGGCACTATTTAAAGGTTAGAGGATGCATTCAAGAAGAGGATATTTGTCTTTGTCTTTCTGGCTCATTTCACTCAGTATGAGATTCTCTAGTTCCATCCATGTTGCTGCAAATGGCATTATGTCATTCTTTTTTATGGCTGAGTAGTATTCCATTGTGTATATATACCACCTCTTCCGAATCCAATCCTCTGTCGATACCATATGATATCACTTATAACTGGAATCTAATATCCAGCACAAATTAACATCTCCTCAGAAAAGAAAATCATGGACTTGGAGAAGAGACTTGTGGCTGCCTGATGGGAGGGGGAGGGAGTGGGAGGGATGGGGAGCTTAGGTTTATCAGACACAACTTAGAATAGATTTACAAGGAGATCCTGCTGAATAGCATTGAGAACTGTGTCTAGATACTCATGTTGCAACAGAAGAAAGGGTGGGGGAAAAAATGTAATTGTAATGTATACATGTAAGGATAACCTGACCCCCTTGCTGTACAGTGGGAAAATAAAAAAAAAAAAATAAGAGGATATTACAATTATCAATATATATGCCGCAATATAGGAGCATGTGTTATAACACTATATTTTTCAACGTACTACTGGAAATCCCAGCCACAGCAATCAGACAAAAGAAGAAAAAGTCATCCAAATAGGAAGAGAAGTAAAACTGTCACTGTAGGCAGATGACATGATACTATATAGAGAAAACCCTAAGGACTCAACCCAAAACTGCTTTTTTTGTTTGTTTGTTTTTTTGTTTTTGTCTTTTTGCTATTTCGTGGGCCGTTCCCGCGGCATATGGAGGTTCCCAGGCTGGGGGTCGAATCGGAGCTGTAGCTGCTGGCCTACGCCAGAGCCACAGCAACACGGGATCCGAGCCGCGTCAGCAACCTACACCACAGCTCACAGCAATGCCGGATCATTAACCCACTGAGCAAGGGCAGGGACTGAACCCGCAACCTCATGGTTCCTCGTCGGATTCGTTAACCACTGCACCACCACAGGAACTCCAACCCAAAACTACTTGAACTGATCAACAAATTCAGCAAAGTAGCGGGATACAAGATTAACATTCAGAAATCCATCACAATTATGTATACTAACAATGAAATATTAGAAAAGGAATATAAAAATACAATACCTTTTAAAATTGCACCCCCCAAAATCAAATACCTGGAAATACACCTGAAGAAGGTGGTTAAAGACCTATATGCTGAGAACTATAAAACATTAATCAAGGAAATTAAAGAGGATGTAAAGAAATGGAAAAGTATTGCATGTTCCTGGGTTGGAAAAATTAATATTGTAACGATGGCCATACTACTCAAAGCAATCTACAGATTCAATGCAATCCCTATCAAATTACCTGTGACATTTTTCACAGAACTAGAACAGACAATCCAAACATTTATATGGAAACACAAAAGACCCAGAATTGCCAAAGCAAATCTGAAGAACAAAAAACAAGCAGGAGGCATAACTCTCCCAGACTTCAGGCAATATTACAAAGCCACAGTCATCAAGTCAGTGTGGTACTGGTACCAATACAGACAGGCAGACCAAGAGAACTGAATAGAGAACCCAGAAATAAACCCAGACAACTATGGTCAATTAATCTTTGACAAAGGAGGCAAGAACATAAAATGGGAAAAAGACAGCCTTTTCATGAAGTACTGCTGGGAAACCTAGACAGCTGCATGCAAATCAATGAAACTAGAATACACCCTCACACCATGCACAAAAATTAACACAAAATGGCTGAAAGACTTAAATATAAGGCAAGACACCATTAAACTCCTGGAAGAAAACATAAGCAAAACATTCTCTGACATCAACCTTACAAATATTTTCTCAGGTCATTCTCCCAAAGCAACAGAAATAAAAGAAAAAATAAACCAATGGGACCTAATCAAACTGACAAGCTTTTGCACTGCAAAGGAAACCAAAAAGAAAACAAAAAGACAACTCACAGAATGGGAGAAAATAGTTTCAAATGATGCAACTGACAAGAGTTTCTCTCTAGAATATACAAGCAAAGTATACAACTCGACAGCAAAAAAGCTAACAACCCAATGGAAAAATGGGAAAAGACCTGAATAGACATTTCTTCAAGGAAGATGTACAGATGGCCAACAAGCACATGAAAAAATGCTCAACATCCCTAATTATTGGAGAAATGCAAATCAAATCTACCATGAGATACCATCTCACACCAGTCAGAACGCTGGAGGGGGTGTGGAGAAAAGGGACCCCTCCTGCACTGTTAGTGGGAATGTAAGCTGGTACAACCACCATGGAGAAGAGTATGGAGGTACCTTATAAATCTATATATAGAACTACCACATGACCCAGCAATCTCTTCTTGCGCATATATCCAGACAAAATTTGCCTTAAAAAAGACACATGCATCTGCATGTTCATTGCAGTACTATTCACAATAGCCAAGACATAGAAACAACCAAAATGTCCATTGACAGATGATTGGATTAGGAAGAAGTGGTATACATACACAATGGAATACTACCCAGCCATAAAAAAGAATAAAATAATGCCATTTTCAGCAATGTGGATGGAACTAGAGACTCATCCTGAATGAAATAAGTCAGAAAGAGAAAGACAAATACCATATGATTTCACTTACTTCTGGAATCTAATATAAGGCACAAATGAACCTTTCCACAGAAAAGAAAATCATGGACTTAGAGAATAGACTTGTGGTTGTCAAGGGGGAGGGGAAGGGAAGGGGGTGGTTGGGGAGTTTGGGTATATAGATACAAACTATTGCTTTTGGAATGGATTAGCAATGAGATCCTGCTGTATAGCATTGGAACTATGTCTAGTCACTTATGATGGTGCATGATAATGTGCGAAAATAGAATGTGTACATGTATGTGTAACTGGGTCACCATGCTCTACAGTAGGAAAAAAATTGTATTGGGGAAGTAACAATTAAAAAAATAAAAAATAAAAATAAATTTAAAAAATAACAACGTCAGATCCTTGACTTGCTAAGTCATGAGGGAACTCCTTTCTACAATTATTAATAAAAGCTCTGAAAAAAATTAGAGTACTCCATTATATAATTATTAATTTAAACACAAATAAGTGTCTCAGTATAAAGACAATTTGTACACTGTAATTTTACTATATATTATATATGAAGAGCTCTATAACATAGTTATGACTAAAAATTATTATATATAAAACTATAGTCATTATTATACTACGACTCTAGTAATTCTCATATTAAAGAGTGAAAACAAGTAATTTTAATAACATTTTAATCAATTGATATATGGAGTGTTTAGGTTTGAAGCAACACATATTCAGAATTTTTACCTCAAATAAGTCATATTACTTACACTTCACCTCACAATTACTAATGCTCTTATATATAATTAAAACAGAAAAAATGTTCAGCAAAGTATAGAATTTATGAAAAACCAAGTAAAAATGTAAGGAAAAAAACACAATAGCCAAAGTTTAAACTTCACTACACAGACACAGTAGTATATTGGTAACAACAAAGAATTAGAACACTTAAAACAGACCAATAAAAAATATCTAATCTGAGTAAGAAACAGAAAATAGAGAGGAAACAAAAGCAGTCTCAAGAATGTACAATATAACACAAAACGCTCATTATTTCCTCAGAGGCCTAGGAGGCCTCAGAGGAAAAAGAAAACTATGGGGCTTAGAAAGAATACTCAAATAGATAATGGCTAAAAATTTCACAAATTTTATAAAGTCATGAGCCAACACGATGATTAGAGCAAACCCCAAATAGGAAAAAAATCTGAAGAAAGCCACCCAATGAATAAAACAGAGAAAACCCCAAATATTTAGAAATAAATCTGCCGCATATATTGGAAGCAGTGTCAAGATGCTTATTGATAAATCCAATAATAGCACGTCACTGATTACACCTTTGTAAGCTAACACAGAGGGGAAAAAAGGAAATAAAAGCAGATGAGTATGCTAGGATAGCAGATTGTTTTATACCTGAGATACCAATGAAAGATTCTTCACTCAATCCAATTTAGAGGTATACCAGAGAAATACACTTAGGTACAAGTGATTTTATTGTTGGATTAACATGTTTTCAAGATCTTTAGAGAATTCTTTTATTCTTGAACATATATTGGTCTAATTCAATTTATGATATTTCTGAATACATATCTATCTACGGCTTCAAGTTCTGGGAATAGTGTTAGTTATTATTGCAATAAAAGCAATACTCATGTTAGGATAAAATTTCTGAGATTTAAATTCCTTTGACACAGATGGGAATTTGTTGAAAGAAGATTTTTATTTTACTTCCCTTACTATTAAATATATCAAGGAGAGTAATAGAATCTGCCATTAAATACTGGGAAGTTGTTCAACTTCAAATATCTTGCTATGAAGGTATTTGTTACAAGAGCAAGCAAAATAGCTTGATAAATCTCTTTTTAAAATAAAATAATTTATCATCCTTTTTTTTTTTTTTTTTTTTTTTCCTTTTTAGGGCCGCACCCATGGCACATAGAAGTTCCCAGGCTAGAGGGTAGAAAGCTACAGCTGCTGACCACAGCCACAGCCACAGCCACAGCAATGCAGGATTCAAGATGCATCTGGGACCTACACCATGGCTGAGGGCAACAACAAATCCTTAACCTACCGAATGGGGTCACGGATAGAATCCTCATTCTCATAGTTACTAGTTGGGTTCGTTTCCACTGTGCTACAATGGGAAATCCTGCCATCATTTTTGCAGGCTTTTTAGTTTCATATTTATTAGAGAATCTTGACCATCTATAATTGAAAGGATTATAGCTTATCAATTTAAAGATAAAAAAAACCTTTGTGAAAAGCTAGAGTGGATTTTAGACAATTCTCATGTTATCTATGACAGTTCTTTATATTTTTCTAAATGTGTCAAGAAAAAGTTAATAGCATTTCCTCAATACTCAGATATGACATTATATTCCTACTTATATTTTTGTTTTTGCTTTATTTACTCCTTATAACTAAAATTTTCTCAATGCAATTCTCAATATCAAAAAGAAAACCAAATGTTATCAGCTTCATAGATATTTTATAATCTTATATATCATTACTGTGAGATACCAGTATCATGCTATAGAATATTTGAAAATATTTCTTTGTCTATAATCTTCTAAAAATAAATCTGTTATATTCAATTTTAAGTGACTACTGAATTAATCTTAACTTATTAATCAATTTGAATTTAAGTTTTTGTCAAATTGTAGTTTTCAATATATATAGTGTTCTTGATGTTACGATTTGAATAATTTATCGTGTCAATGAAAAATCAGCAATATATTACTCCTAAGTACACATTTCTTGAAAATTTCTGAGAGAAGTTTCTAGTCCGATTACAGAGATTACATATTACCACTTCAATGTTTACATGAAGAAAGGCAGTTTTACTTTATAAATGGCTATACCATGATCTGTTATAGGCAATACGCCCATATCATGAATTATGGGCAGGAGATAAAGTCAATTTGTTAAATAAACCCATTTATTGACAGCATGTAAGGTTTTGACCCAAGGGAAAAACAGACTATTGTGGGTTAAGGTCTTAGAGTCAAGACAAGCCCCTAATTACTAGTTTTGAAGTCTTGAGTAAATCATACAAAATATTTAAACCTCAGTTTTGTCATGATTTTTTTTTCTGTAGCTAAGTAGATACCACCTCACACCAGTCAGAATGGCCATCATTAATAAATCCACAAATAACAAGTGCTGGAGGGGCTGTGGAGAAAAGGGAACCTTCCTGCACTGTTGCTGGGAATGTAAACTGGTACAGCCACTATGGAGAACAGTTTGGAGATACCTTAGAAATCTATACATAGAACTTCCATATGACCCTGCAATCCCACTCTTGGGCATCTATCTGGACAAAACTCTACTTAAAAGAGACACATGCACCCGCATGTTCATTGCAGCACTATTCACAATAGCCAGGACATGGAAACAACCTAAATGTCCATCGACAGAGGATTGGATTCGGAAGATGTGGTATATATACACAATGGAATACTACTCAGCCATAAAAAAGAATGACATAATGCCATTTGCAGCAACATGGATGGAAATAGAGAATCTCATCCTGAGTGAAATGAGCCAGAAAGACAAGACAAATACCATATGATATCACTTATAACTGGAATCTAATATCCAGCACAAATTAACATCTCCTCAGAAAAGAAAATCATGGACTTGGAGAAGAGACTTGTGGCTGCCTGATGGGAGGGGGAGGGGGTGGGAGGGATCGGGAGCTTGGGCTTATCAGACACAACTAGAATAGATTTACAAAGAGATCCTGCTGAATAGCATTGAGAACTATGTCTAGATACTCATGTTGCAACAGAAGAAAGGGTGGGAGAAAAACTATAATTGTAATGTATACATGTAAGGATAACCTGACCCCCTTGCTGTACAGTGGGAAAATAAAAAAAAAATAAAAATAAAAAACACACACACACACAAAAAAAAAATTACAGTTGTTTTATAATTTTGTACCGACTTCTGCTGTAGAGCAACGTGATTCAGTCATATGTATACATACATTCATTTTTTTATATTGGTTTCCATCATGGTCTCTCCCAGGAAAGTGGGTATATTTCCCTATGCTATACAGTAGGACCTTGTTGTTTATCTATCCTAAATGTAATATTTTACATCTAAAACTCCCAAACTCTCAGTCCACCCCACTCCTTTCTCCCCCCACCCCTCAGCAACCTCAAATCTGTCCCCTATGTCCGAGAGTCTGTTTCTGTTTGTAGATAGGTTCATTTGTGCCACTTAGATTCCACGTATAAGTGATATCATATGACACTCTTTTCTGACTTATTTAGTATGATAATTTCTAACTGCTCATCATGATTTTTAAAAAAGGGTAGCAACATTTATATAATGATGGTGTAATAATATAGAAAATGTGTTGTTTTTACCTAAATCCTGGCACTTAAAATGCAATTAATAAGAGGTAGATACAAACAGTACCACCAATCACAACAGATTAAAATCAATTTTGTGGGTGAGAAGATTAAAATGATAAAGTGATGAGCTCTAACAAGATTTTAAGTGGAGGTATATGGTCTATTTATTCCTCAAATTGGAATCAATCAACATCAAGTGAAAAATAAAGACTTCTATGTCTCAACTCAAGAGAATCTAAAGACATAATCCTGAAACTTATAATTTTAAGAAGCTCTCTGAAGAGTTTCCATTGTGGCACAGTGGGTTAAGAACACAACTACAGCAGATAGAGTTGCTGTGAAAGTGCAGATTCAATCTATAGCCAGGCATAGTGGGTAAAGGATCTAGCACGACATTGACACAGCTAAGGCTCAGATTCAGTCCCTAGCCAGGAAGCTTCCATATGCTGCAGGTGCAGTCATTGACATGTAAATATTTTGAAGACTTTCTGAAATGGGGGCTCATTAAAAATGTCTTTCTTACAATGATAGCATTCTAACTGCCTACAAATTTTTTCAATGTCCTCATGTATTCACTCTGGAAAATCAGAAAATAAATACTTTCACTTATCCTTAAAAAAAAAGGTTTACACTTAGCTTTTCATTTACACTCAGTTAGGTACTTAGGTTTAACAAAGGGAGGAAGACTGAATGGTGTGCTGAACATTTAAAGTTCTCATGATTCTAACTGCATCAACCAGTCATTTTTATGTCAGAAAACCTGAGGAGCAAATTGAAACCTACAATATTGGTGCATTAGTGATAAGTATGACAATTAACAAGATGACAAGAATATGGGGTTAAATTGGAAGAGGCAGGAAAAAGCCTCAAATTTTAGCCTTTGTGTGATTGTCATCAGGAGAATTCTTGGAATGCAATAGCATGTGGCTTTCTAGGATATTAAATAAAGACTGCAAAAGGAGGAGTGCACCTCGTGGTGCACTGGTTAACGTCTCCGACCAAGAACCATGAGGTTGAGGGTTCGATCCCTGGCCTCACTCAGTGGGTTAAGGATCCGGCGTTGCCATAAGCTGTGGTGCAGCTTGCAGACACAGCTTGGATCTGGCATTGCTGTGTCCCTGGTGTAGGCCGGTGGCTACAGCTCCGATTAGACCCCTAGCCTGGGGGCCTCCACATGCCAAGGGTGCGCCCTAGAAAAAGACAAAAAAAAAAGACTGCGCAAGATAATTGTTCTCCAGAGAATTTTAGCCTACTTTTAGAGATAGGATTGACAAATGTAAAATTAACAGAAAAGAAAAATGGAGGTGCTTCTTGTAATTACAACAAGGTCTAGTGATGTGTTTTCCATCCTTGGCTTCATATTGAAATTGCACGTTGTACTTTAAAAAACTACCTGGTCCCTAAATCAAATAATTATTTTACGCTTTTTGTGCTTCAGTTTTCATAAAATTTATCCTTAACTCCATTGAGTTCAAAATATGTATGTTTTCGGAGTTCCATTATGGCTCAGCAGAAATGAATCGACTAGAAACAATGAGGTTGTGGGTTCGATCCTTGGCCTCGCTCAGTGGGTCAAGGATCTGGCATTGCCATGAGCTGTGGTATAGGCCAGCAGCTGTAACTCTGATTCAATCCCTAGCCTGGGAACTCCCATATGCTGGGGGTGCTGCCCTAAAAAGTAAAAAAAAAAAAAAAAAAGTTTTCAAGCATGAGCTAGTACACTAACTTGACAAATTAATCTGTGTCATGGTTTCAATAATTATTTTTCTAATTATTATGCTTTCTATAAGGACAAGACTTTCTGGAGAGCTAACTTGTTCTGTCCTCTCTTCTGTCTCCTTGGGATGGGCTCTTCTGGCGACAAAGAGGAACTTCATTCTACTTCAGCAGTCTGCCATTCAGGAAAGGAACAGTCAACATAAAGCTAGAGGATTTTTATTTTGTTTTATGGCACACGGCAGTTCTCAGTCCAGGGATGGAATCCTAGCCACAGCTGCAACATACGCCAGATCCTTAACTTGCTGTGCCATGGCAGTGGGAACTCCAAAACTAGCATTGCATCATTTTATCTAGTAATGTTTTCAAAGCAAGCACAGGAATACATTTGCAGAACTTTTAAAATTAAATTCTGGCCCAAGAATTAGAATGTAAAAATATGAATTGCATCTGAACACTGATAAGTGTGAGGAAAAACCAAAGTATTTTCTTAAAAAACAATGATTATCTTCCTAGAAACACAAAAGAGAAAAAGTAGTTAGTAAAATAACTAACGAGAGTGCCAACAAAAGGAATACTATGTAAAACCATTAATATTATTTAAGTAACAATAATGATTAAGGTTCCATTAATAAAATGGGTCTCATATATTTAAGAGAATACTGGTATAGTAAGGCCCTAGATAGATTATACTATGATCAACACATTAGATGTCCCTTACATCGCGATGTTCGTGCCTGTTATTCTTTTGATGCTATTGTTGGCCATATGAATTTGGATTAGGCATTATTTGCTTCCCTCATCCTCAGCCTCAGCAAGGTTTCAGAGAGGAGCTGTTCTACCAACCTAGGCCTGTGAGATAAGAGCCAAAGGACTCTACTGTGGCCAGTTTTCATGAGCAAGGGAAAAAAGAAGGTCTGTGTGGCTAAAGTGGAAGGGATGGAAGTGGGAGGCAATGCAGGTGGTGTCAGAAAAGCAAAAAAAAAAAAAAATTCATGCAGATCCTTGTAGATTATAAGTAATTTACTTTTGCATTCAATTAAAATCAGAAGTCATTGTGATGTTCTCAGGAGAGGAGTAACAAAATCTGATGTACTTTTTTATTGACGTATAGCTGATTTACAATGTTGTGTCAATTTCTACTGTACAGCAAAGTGACTCAGTTATACATATATGTCCTTTTTTTTTTTTTAATTATTCTTTTCCATCATGGTCTGTTAGGCTTCAAGCCCCCTTCAAGGAGACTGAATTCAAAGCCTCTGGCCAAGACATGAATTGCCAGGCCCTTATCAACACCACACAGGTCTCATTGTAATGCCTCTTCCCCACCTTGAGCAACCTGGCCTGCTCCTTCCTCCTCCCTGCCAGGAAGGGTATGTGGCCAGCTCCTCTACAGGGGAAATAAGAACACACGCAGGCACAACATCAGGGGACTCTCCAGGGAACTTTCCTATAACCTGTCCCCCATGCAAATGAGGTATCTTGCCAGTCAGAAGATTAAATACGCCCCCATAGATAGACCAGTCGACACTCAGGCCTTACATGGGCTCAGTGGGCTGGGGCGGAAAGAATCAGAGGGCTGGCGTGGAAGAAATCAGACCCTGACTCAGATCCACAGCATGGGGATATAAGGAAAACCAATTGTAAAGCGAGGCCAATCACTACTCGCAGGGCGAGCCGCTCCCTCTGAGAGTGTACTTTCACTCAAATAAACTTGCTGTAATGCACCTGCCATTTCAATTCTATGCTGCGGCAGGCAGTGACCTAGGAAACAACCTGGAGATGTGATTGAGTTCCCCGTGCTATACAGTAAGGCCTTGTTCATCCATTCTAAATGTAATAGTTTAAAGGATTACTCATACCACAGATCCTAAGAGAAGACTGGAAGGAAGGTGTTGTCCAGGCAAGAGCTGATGAGGCTTGGACCAAGGCAGCAGCAAAGGAGAAATGAATCAGATTCTAGATGAATTTTGAGAGTAAAGGTAACAAAATTTTTCTGAATTATATGTAAGCAAAAAGTAACTTGAATTCCACCTCCAATGTGAATGCTTTCCTAGTGTTACCCATGCCTCCATGGGACTAAATTATGTCCTTATTTCACATTATTTTCAGTCAGCTTCCATCACTGTTGTCATCTCTTGTGAAACATTTCCTTACCTTGTTTTATGTGACCCTCACTCCCCAGGTTTTCTTCCTTTCATCTCTGGATGTCCTTTGTCTCTTTCTCAGGTTCATTCTCCTTTTCCTCCCCATGAATTTTTACATTTCATCAGACTTAAATTTGTACCCACTTATCACTTTACACTGAGTATTTTCCCTGAGGAATCTCATCCACAAATATGGTATTTATTTATAGAGATTCCTGATCTTATATCTGCTGCTCAGACTTATGCTCTATTCCCCAGATTCATACAACAAAAATGTCTATTTTGAAACCCTTCTCTTTACAGTGAAGTTGCCTTAAAATACATGTATTAAGAATAAAATTATGGTCTTCCATTTCCCCCTGTTTTATCAAATTGGAAGCTTCCCAGTGCAATGCAATGTCATTCATGCAAGTGAGCAAGCTGGGAAAAAAAAAAAAGCCACCCTATCACTTTCCCTTCCTCACCATGCGCTACTACTACAAACTCCAATCCATGACCTATACTCCATCGCCACTGCCAGCATCCCCCCTCCTCCACAACCCTGCCAATGTCTCGACTATTCCAGTAGCTCTTAACTGTAGTCTTTATTCATCAGTAACCATTACAGCAAGAAAGGAAACATCTAGCTCTGTTTACTGATGAAATGTTTATCTACATAGAAAATACCAACCAAGCAATCTACAAAACAACTTCTAAAACTGATAAGATAGTTTAATAAGGTGGGAGGTTGCAAAATAACATACAAAAATCACTTGTATTACTATATACTAGGAAGGACTATTTAAACAATAAAATTATAAGTAAAATTTGCAATCACTCAAACAAGATAAAATGGTAAGTATAAATCTAATAAAACATGTACAGGAAATGTAGTTGTGGGCATTTATCCCAGAGAAATGCAGATTTATTTATTTCATGCCAAACCTCTATTGAATGTTTACAGCAGGTTTATTCCTAATAGCCATCACTTGAAACAACCCAGATGACTTTCAGTGGGTGAATGGATAAACAAACTGTGGTATGTCTATACCAAGAAATAACACACTGCCATTAAAGAAACTAATACATGTAAAAACTTGGATGAATCTTCAAGGAATTCTACTAGATTTATAAAAAGCTATTGCTAAATATATAACGTGATTCTATTTACCTATAATTTCTGAAGTAACAATTCGAGAAATAGAGAACAGATTATGGATTGCTGGGGATTCAGAAAAGGGTGAGGGCAGGAAAGATACCAAAATGACTACAAAAGGGCGACACGAGTGACTTGCGCATTTTGAAGAATGCTCTGTACTTTGTATTAATGCCAACGTCCCGGCTGTGATATTGAACCACCATTATTGCCAGGGGTAATGTCAAAGGATAGCTGGGGTCTCTATTATTTCTTACTATTGTGTGTGAATTTGCAATTGTCTAAAAATTTTTAAGTAATTTTAAAAAAGAAAATGAGTAAAATAATTCTTTAAGATTTGACTAGGATTTATTTCCTCTAAGATAGTTGCCTTCAACTGAATAAGTTATGTTACATGTGTGAATCTGTTCTCTCTCTCTCTCTCTCTCTGTGTCTATACAAACACATGCACATGTTTACATACATACAACCTCATACATGTGTCAAGGACATGTACAAGGACAGATTAGGAGAGGGTCCACCCTGTTCTCTGGGAACACTTTCATTTGGAACTGTGAGCTGGTGTTACACTGGTCTTCTGCCCTGAAACTAGCATGTGATGGCTAAGACTTTATTAGAGGATAGAAAAATAATCTAAATATTTGCACTTAACACCCATTAATTTAATTACATAACTTTTTTTTAAGTTTCTTTCACAAGATTCTGTGATTTTGTGGGTAGTAACACACATGTGTTTTTCACCTTCAGAGCTACAATTTTATTCAGTTTTCAGCACAACTTGATACTCCATTAACTTGTGATGATATAGTCACAAATGAGTATGGCCTTTAATATTATTACATTTTAAATATCGTTATTTATCCTCATTTAAAAATATGTTCAGCTGTCTAAAAGTGCAGATTTTATTTCTATAAAAGTAATGGGAAGAATTAAGATTTTAAAAGTTGTCCTTTTGCCTCATAACCAGAAGTTTTAAAGTATATTTTTCATCATCTAATAAAGATTTTCAAATGTTTATACACAGACAAGAAAAACAGCAACTATGGATCATAGGCAGAGCAACTGGCATAAACAGATGCTTACGGCAGGATTCCACATTTTTATACTATGAAATCATGTTTCAACAGCATTTCTGTGTGATTGATTTACTCTCTAGTCAGTTAAAAAGCTGAGCGGGTTCTTTTTTGGAAATTATTGGTTTTTAACATTTCCAAAAGCTATGATTCTATCAGTTTTTTTGTCCAATAAAATGGATTCTAATACTTAGCACTTCATAAAGGGAAAAAAAGTTTCTTAATGTCAATTTTTAGAACTGTATGGACTGTTTTTTAATAGCTATATTTCATGGACATCAGTGGACCAATGGAAGTTATCTTCAAGAGTTCACCTCAACGCACATAAACAACAGATTAGTAAAATGTATCTTGAAGATAAGTAAGATCTAGACCTTGTTCTGGAGGCTAGTGGAAGAGGCAGAAATACAAATAAATAAGAAAGATATAATTTAGTATTTAAAGTATTTAGTTGGACAAAGTATTCAACTAAAGAGAAAAAAACTAATGACTAATGGAAATTCCCAGGCTGGGGTCAAATCAGAGCTGCAGCTGTCAACTTATACCATGGCCACAGCAATGCCAGATCCCTGACCCCCTGAGTGAGTCCAGGGATTGAACCTGCATTCTTATGGTTGCTAGTCAGATTTGTTTCTGCTGCACCACAAGGGGAGCTCTGTGACTCTTTTTAAATGGCATTTTGCTTTTTCTGAGAAAAACAGCAAAAATGATCTCAATATGGATCATGCATCAGAAGTTCATGGATGCCTGACTAGTGTAAGAAATACTCTAATTTTTGCATGTATTGAAATAGTTATAAATGCAATGACACTTTAACAGTATATATTCTATTTCAGTCTAATCAGGAGACTACAGTTTAAATGTTAAAATGTTCTTAGATTCCGAAATAACTAATGTTATTGTGTCCTGAGAATTCAGAGGGGGTGCAGAATCCCTTATTAGAACACCATATCTCTTGAATGACAGCTGAAATCTCAGCCATATGCTGCTCTAGGTCACGAGTTCATAGATGGCTGTGGTAGTTTCATCTTGTATGTATAAAATATACCTAGTAGAATATATAGAGCAAAAAGTCAGATAGCTCCAGGGATTCACTGTAGCCAAAAATTTAGCCTTCAAAAAATAATCAAACTATGAACCAGGGTTCAAAAAGTGAGAGTTTCCACATGCCAGTCAGTGAATGCTAGTCACAGACAGATCTATGTCTTCGAGGATGGCAACTGCGGCTGGAGAGGGAATGCCACATAAATGAGAATGGATTTATGTATCCCCAAGGCCAACATCATACCGTTGATATTGCTCATATGCTTTTCTCCCCTTGGCTTTTACTGTCACTTCTGTACCATACACACATCATATATGCTTTCTGACATCCACTATTGCCCTAATGGCCATATTCCCAAAGGAAATAGCTTCCACATAAGACAGAATGTTGTTAGAACCATGCTCATGGATTTTTCTAGCTCTTCATATAAATGCGTAGCTGAACATAACTCCCTTTAGTATTTGCTGCAAAGAAGCAAATACAAATTTTTCTTAGCTTAGTGTCATGATTTTCCTATAAAAATGTATATAGAGTAGGACTGTATATAATATGGAAAAGGGTTGGACATATTTGTAAACTAGGTAAATATGTATCAGACCCAGACAGCTGAAGAAATCTAGAACAGTGGTACTCAAACTATCTGTGGTAAGGTAACATGTTTTTGTTTTCCAAATTCATTACATGCCTATCTATTTTTTAGACTATAAAAATATATTTAGAAAAAATAAAAAATAGCATTCAGTAAGCAAAATTCTTTCAAATTATTTTGTGTCTTCTAGTACATTGATGTGAAACTCATCTTAATGAGTATATTTGTTATTTCGGTAAAATGTAGGCTAGCATACATGATACTTAAAGCAAACAAAAGGAATAAGAAGAAAAACTGCTTCTATTCTAAAGAAATGTTAAATAATATAGATGAGAAATCAACAATGAATACACCTCTCTCTCTCTATTTATATATATATATATATATATATATATTTTTTTTTTTTTTTTTTAATGGCTGCACCTGTGGCACACAGAAGTTCCTGGGCCAGGGATAGAATCTGAGCCACAGCTGCTGACCTAGGTCACAGCCGCAGCAATGCCAGACCCCCTAACCCCTGCACTGGGCCGGAGATCAAATTCAGGCCTTTGCAGAGACCAAGCCACTAAAGTTGGGTTCTTAACCCACTGTGCCACTGCAACAACTGAATGCACCTTTTAAACAAGTAATTTACTCTATACTTATTGAATCCAAGGGAAGATCTGATTTATCATCCTAAGTACCAAGATTAAAAAAAAAAAAAAGGGACCAAATCGTAGTTTCTTCTGCATTTCTAGTTTCAAGTTGCTTACACTCTAATGCAGGAGATTAAATACATGTTTTAAATGCTATTACCAATAAAAATTAATAGAGCAGAAAATATACTTGCAGGAGTCTATGCTGCTTTTTAGCGTTTTCATATCTGGAATTGCATTTTCAAAATATCAAAACTAAGTACTAATCAACATTGACTATAACAAATTAAGATTTAATTTTCACTTGGAACACCCACTGAATTATGCAAGCATCAACATAACAAGGGACATATTTATACACAATAGAAAAAGCCTGATAAATACAATATGTAAAATAAACAGTCAAGAAATAAAAAATAAAAACAAGTATACATACCACAACAAAAATATGTGAGTTAAATGTTCACATTAATAAAAGCAATGTGATATTTAAAAGGTAGAACTAAAATTAAATGCTACCTAAAGATTACAAAATGAGATATATAACTATAAATAAGGCATATTTATATACTCAAGTCAACAAAACTAAGGAAGTATAGCAATACAATACTAGCAATATTAATATAATTAACAACAAATAACTTCAAGGAAAAATCATTGAGAAGGAGTAATATTTCCTCATGAAAATTTTAAATTCATCAAAAGTTTAAAGTAGTCGTGAATAATTCTGCTTTAAAGTATAAAATATTTATATTATATATAAATAAAAGGCTGCAAAATAGAAGAAAGTACCAAAATGTAAATGATACCCATTATTACTAGTTTTCTATTGCTGTTGGAAAAATGACAAACTTAGTGGCTTACAGTAACACAAATATATTATCCTGTAGTTTGGGAAGTCAGACGTTCAAGATGGGTTTCACTGGCTAAAACAGAAGTATCATTACTTTTGTGTTTTTTCCTGGATGTTTGAAGAGAGAATCTGTTTTGCTGAATTTTCCAGCTTCAAGAGGATGCCCACATCTCTTGGTGATTGGTCCTATCCCCCATTTTCATAGCCAACAATAATCAGCTAAGTTCTTCCTCATCATCCTCTTATTGGCTTTCTGTTTCCTGTCTCACTTTGTCAGTTATAGGGATCTTTGTGATATCCCTGAACTGACTTGGACAATCAAGGATAGTTTCTCCATCACAAATTCAGCTGATCATCAATCTTAATTCCATTTGCAACTTTAATTTCTCCTTATCATATAACCTACAGCTTCAGGCAATTAGGATGTGAACATCTTTGATGAACATCCTTGGGGTGGCATTTTCTGCCTAAGACATCATATAATACTTACATCTCTTAAACCTCCTGAGCATTTAACAAAATAAGGAATAGCAAGGAGATATTGAATAGTATAAGCAACATACTTAAAATAGATGTTAAGAAACAAAAAATACCACTTTATTTAAAAGTCTCGTGAGTTTTTTATTTAATCTATTCGGCACATTATAACTAAGGAAAAATGTAAAATCAAAAGTTTATACCATTTTATGAGAAAGTAAATATATTCACATAATATTCAAAACAGTGAGACCAAAATGTGTTATGTGTGTGTGTACATGCATATGAATAAACATAATCACTGGAATTCATTTTTTTTGTTGTTGCTCTTTTTGTCTTATTTTTAGGACCATACCCACGGTATGTGGAGTTCCAGGCTATGGGTTAAATCAGAGCTGTAATCATGGCCTACGCCACAGCCACAGCCACAGCAACCAGAGGATCTGAGCTGAGTCTGTGACCTACTCACAGCTCACCACAATGCCAGATCCTTAAGCCATTGAGCAAGGACAGGGATCGAACTCACATCCTCATAGGTGCTAGTCGGGTTTGTTAACTTCTAAGCCAAGATGGAAACTCCCTGGAATTCAACTTTAAACAGTCTTTCTTTAATTGTTTTCAGCACAGAGATAACTGAAATGTGATATTATAGTATATTATAAAT
Organism: Sus scrofa; assembly: GCF_054392235.1. Taxonomy (NCBI): domain Eukaryota; kingdom Metazoa; phylum Chordata; class Mammalia; order Artiodactyla; family Suidae; genus Sus; species Sus scrofa. The sequence continues at coordinate 65,792,418 of NC_139393.1, read as the reverse complement.
AAATAAATGTTAGAAAATTAAATTGCAAAACACTCATCAAAGTGGTAATGATAAAATTTATAGCTATGTGTGTATATATACATATATACATATGTGTATATATATATCTCAAACTAAAAGAAGATTTGAGTTAAATGGCAAGTCTCAATACATCCCTTTTCAGAAAATACACACATGGCTAATAACAGTAAGGTAAAACCAAAAAGTATTACAAAGGCAATCAGTGAAAGCACAAAATGTCAGATTAGAATTTTTGAGAAGGGGGACATCAAAGACCCAGATTCATAATAAATGAATAAATGTCACAAAGGCAACCTGTGGAGTTCCTGTTGTGGCTCAGAGGTAAGGACCATGATTAGTATCCATGAGGACTCGGGTTTGATCCCTGGCCTTGCTTGGTGGTTTAAGAATCTGGCATTGCTGTGAGCTGTGGTGGAGGTTGCAGATGCAGCTCAGATCCTGTGTTGATGTGGCTTTGGTGTAGGCTGGAAGCTACAGCTCCAATTTGACCCTTATCCTGGGACCCTTCATATGCCATAGGTGTGACCCTAAAAAAAAAAAAAAACCAAACAAACAACAACAAAAAACAGTAGCTAAATAAATAAATAAATAAAGCAAGCAAGCAAATTTTTGGATAATTGCTTTTTTTAAAAAAAAATAGCAAGGCAATTTAGTAAAGCCTCAAGATAATTTTTAAAAATATTCTGGAATCAATGAAAATGGAAATACAAGTTACAAAAATCTGTGGCATGCAGTGAAGGCAGTACAACATTGAGTACACAGATTAGAAAAAAAGAAAAATCTAAAATCAAAAAGCTTTTACCTGAGGAAACCAAAAGAAGAATAAAGATTTAAATACAAGTAATCTAAAGAAAAGAAATAATAAAAATTAAAGTACAATTTACTAAAACTAAAAACAAGGAAACGAGAGAGAAAATAGGTCAGTCCAAAAGCTAAATCTTTGAAAACATCACTATAATTGATAAATCACTGGGTAGTTAATCAAGATAAACATAGAGAAGATACAAATTGATAATATTAGAAATGAATGATGGAACATCACTACTGCTCCCATGGACATTAAAAAGATACAAAAAAATTGTATGCCCACAAATTTGATAACCTAGATGAAATGTGCCAGTTCCTTGAAAAACACATCATATCAACCTCTTACAAAGATAAATAGACTATGTGAATAGGCCTACGTCTATTAAAGAAACTTAGTCAATAATTAATACCCTTCCTAAACAGAAATTATAATGCACAGCTGGTTTAACTGGTGAATTCTATTAAATATTTAATGAACATTAATTACTACTGTACAATATTTTGCAGAACATAGAGCAGAAGGAACACTTCTTATTTCATACTATGAGACCAATAATATTCTAACACTAGAACCCAGCAAGATATCACAAGAAGAAAATTACAGAGCAGTATGTCTCAGGAACATGCATGTAACAATCCTCAACAAAATAATTATAAGTCAAATCTAATGATGTATAAAAAGAATTATATACCACAACCACAAGGGATTTATTATAAGTATGCAAGTTCACTCAACATTCAAAATCAATTAATGTACTCCTTACCATCCATAGGCTAAAGAAAAAAGTCATATGATCATATCAATAGGTGCAAGAAGACATTTTATACAAACTAACATGCATTCATGATAAAAACTCTCAGCAAATTAAGAATACCAGAGAACTTTCCCACCTTAATAAAAAGCATGTACAAAAATCCTACAATTCACAGTATACTTAATTGTGAGATATTGGAAGCTTTCCTTCTAAAATCAGTAAGAAAACAAAGATGCCTGTCCTTACCACTCCAATTCAACATCATGTTGAAGTCCTAGCTACTACAACCAGATTTTTTAAAAACTAGGAAAGCGTGTACAGACTGGGAAGGAAGAAATAAAAACTCTATTGATGATATGCTTGCCAATGTAGAAAATCTCAAATATATCAAAAACAAAAATCCCTAAAAATAGTGATTTTAGCAGAACTGCAGAATAAACGTGTAATTTTTTGAAGTCATTGGCTTTCTGAAATACTGGCAATGAACAGCTGTAATTTGATATTAAAAACATAAAACCATCTTTTTTATATGTTGTTGGATTCAGTTGGCTAAAATTTTGTTGAAAATTTTTGCATCTATATTCATCAAAGATATTGGCCTATAGTTTTCTTTTTTGGTGGTGTCTTTGTCTGGTTTTGGAATTAAGATGATGGTGGTGTCACAGAATGTATTTGGGAGTGTTCCTTCTTCTTCAACCTTTTCAAGAAGTTTAAGGAGGACGGGAACAAGCCCCTCTTATATGTTTAGTAGAATTCACCTGTGAAGCCATCTGGTCCTGGACTTTTGTTAGTAGGGAATGTTTTATGACATACTCAATTTCATTTCTAGTGATTGGTCTGTTAGTTGATCTATTCCTTCTTGACTCAGTTTTGGCAGGCTTTACGTCACTAGAAAGTTGTCTGTTTCTTCTAGGTTGTCAAATTTGTTAGTATACAACTGTTCATAGTATTCTCTCATGGTTTTTTGTATTTCTGTACTATCTGTCGTGACTTCTCATTTTTCATTTCTTATTTTTTTTTGGGGGGGGGGGCTTTTTCTCTCCTCTTCTTGGTGAGTCTAGCCAGAGGTTTGTCAATTGTCTTTACCTCTTCAAAGAACCAGCTCTTGGTTTTATTCATTTTTTTCTATTTTTTTAATCTCTATTTTATTGATTTCCTCTCTGATCTTTATGATTTCCTTCCTTCTTCTGACTTTAGGTTTTGTTTGTTCTTCTTTTTCTAATGCATTTAGGTGGTGGGTTAAGCTGTCGATTGGAGATTTTTCTTCTTTTTTGAGGAAGGCTTCTATTGCTATGAACTTTCCTCTGAGCTCTGCTTTTTTGGCATCCCAGATTTTGAGCGGTTGTGTCTTCATTATCATTTGTCTCAAGGTATTTTTTAATTTCCCTCTTGATTTCCTCATTGACCCACTGGTTTTTAGTAGCATGTTGTTTAGTCTCCATGTAGTCAGTTTTTTCTCATTTCTTCTCCTGTGGTTGATTTCTCGTTTCATGCCATTGTGGTCAGAGAAGATACCTGAAATAATTTCTATACTCTTAAATTTGCTGAGGTTAGCTATGTGCCTCAGTCTGTGATCAATTCTTGAGAAGGTTCCATGTGCACTTGAGAAGAATGTATATCCTGATTTTTTTTGGATGTAATGTCCTGAAAATGTTGATTAAGTCTAACTTTTCTATTGTGTCCTTTAGGATCTCAGTGGTCTTATTGATTTTCTGTCTAGAGGATCTGTCCATTGATGTGAGTGGGGTGTTAAACTCTCCTGCTATTATGGTAGTCCCATCAATTTCTCCTTTTATGTCTGCTAGTATGTGTTGGAGGTATCTGGGTGCTCTTATATTAAGGGTATATATATTCACAATTGTAATATCCTCTTCTTGAATGGATCCTTCAACCATTAAATAGTGTCCTTCGTTATCTTTATTTATGGCCTTCATTTTAAAGTCTACTTTGTCTGATATGAGTATGGCAACTGCTGCTTTCCTGTATTGTCCATTGGCAGGATTCATCCCAGGTTCACAAGGATGGTTCAACATATGCAAATCAATCAATGTCACACACCACATTAATAAAAGAAAAGTCAAATATCACATGATCATCTCAATAGATGCAGAAAAAGCATTTGACAAAGTCCAACATCCATTCATGATCAAAAATCTTACCAAAGTGGGTATAGAGGGAACATACCTTAATAAAATAAAAGCCATTTATGACAAACTCACAGCCAATATAATACTCAATGGAGAAAAGTTGAGAGCCTTCCCACGAAAATCTGGAACAAGACAAGGATGCCCATTCTCACCTCTTATTCAACATGGTATTGGAAGTCCTAGCCACAGCAATCAGACACACAAAAGAAATAAAAGGGATCCAAAAAGGAAGAGAAGAGGTAAAACTGTCACTGTATGCAGATGACATGATACTATATATAGAAAACCCTAAGGACTCAACACAACAATGACTTGAATTGATCAACAAGTTCAGCAAAGTAGCAGAATATAAGATTAACATTCAGAAATCCATTGCATTTCTGTATACTAACAATGAAATATTAGAAAAGGCATACAAAATACAATACCTTTTAAAACTGCACCACAAAAAATCAAATACCTGGGAATATATGTGACCAAAGAAGTAAGACTTATATGTCAAGAACTATGAAACATTCATCAAGGAAATTAAAGAAGATGTAAAGAAATGGAAAGATAGTCCATGCTCCTGGATTGGAAACATTAATATTGTAGTGATGGCCATACTACCCAAAGCAATCTACAGATTCAATACAATCCCTATCAAATGACCCAGGACATTTTTCACAGAACTACAACAAACAATCCAAACATTTATATGGAAACACAAAAGACCCAGAATTGCCAAAGCAATTCTGAAGAACAAAAACAAGCAGGAGGCATAACTCTCCCAGACTTCAGGCAATATTACAAAGCCAGTCATTAAGACAGTGGTGTACTGGTACCAAGACAGACATAGACCCATGGAATAGAAGAGAGAACCTATAAATAAACCCAGACACCCATGGTCAATTTATCTTTGACAAAGGAGGCAAGAACGTAAAATGGGCAAAAGACAGCTTTTTCAGCAAGTGTTTCTGGGAAACCTGGACAGCTGCATGCAAATCAATGAAACTAGAACACACCCTCACACCATGCACAAAAATAAACTCAAAATGGCTGAAAGACTTAAATATAAAACAAGACACCATCAATCTCCTAGAAGAGAACATAGGCAAAACATTCTCTGACTTCAACCTTATCAATATTTTCTCAGGTCAGTCTCCCAAAGCAACAGAAATAAAAGAAAAAATAAACAAATGGGACCTAATCAAACCAACAAGCTTTTGCACAGCAAAGGAAACTAAAAAGAAAACAAAAAGACAACTTACAGAATGGGGGAAAATACTTTCAAATGAGGCAACTGACAAGGGCCTAATCTTTAAAATATACAAACAACTTATACAACTCAACAGCAAAAAAGCCAACAACCCAATGGAAAAATGGGCAAAGGACCTGAATAGACATTTCTCCAAGGAAGATACACAGATGGCCAACAAGCACATGAAAAAATGCTCAACATCACTGATTATTAGAGAAATGCAAATCAAAACTACTATGAGGTACCACCTCACATCAGTCAGAATGGCTGTTATTAGTAATGACCATCTATTATTGCCTTTGGAATAGATTAGCAATGTGATCCTGCTGTGTAGCACTGGGAACTATGTCTATTCACTTACGATGGAGCATGGTAATGTGCAAAAATAGAATGTGTACATGTATGTGTAACGCTGTACAGTAGAAAAAAATTGTATTGGGGAAGTAATAATTTAAAAAAATATATAAAAAACATAAAACCATTTACATTAACATTAAAGAAATCACAAAACAAGTTGGAATAAATCCAATAAAATATTTATAACATCTATATGATAAAAATATAAAATTCTCATGACAGATATTGAAGAAGACCTAGATAAATACAGAGTTATTCCATGTTCATGGTCAAGAAGAGTCAATATTTTCACATGGTCAACTATTTGCAACTTGATCAATAGATTCAATGCAATCTCCATAAAAATACTAAAGCAAGTTACTTTGTGTGATAAAGTAATTCTAAAGTTTATACGGAAAGTGAAAAACCCAGAATAGCAGACATTATAGTGAATAAAGAGAAAAAAGTCAGGGTTCATACCACTTTACCTCTACTTACTATAAAGATAAACTAATAAAGACAGTGTTTTACAGGTAAAAGATCAGACAAAAAGAAATCAATGGAAAAGAAAGAGATCTACACAAATATGGTAAACTACAATTTGACAAAGGACAAAGGAACTGAATGGAGAATAGTATATTCTTTTCCACTAACCGTTTTGGAAAAACTGGTAATCAATATGCAAAAAAAGTGAATATAACCAGGTAACTTTAATAAATTATCAGTAGGCACTAACTGAAAATGGAAAAAAAAGTATATTTACCTTATATATTAACTTATATATATAAAAAAGTATATTTGCCTTAATTTTACTTCATAAAATTAACTAAAAAATGGATCACAGAATGGTATGCAAATATAAGTCTATAAAATTTCTCTAAGATAACACAGGAGAATATCTAGGTGACCTTGAGTTTATCAATGACTTTTCAGATACAAAACTGAAATATATAACTCATGGAAGACAAAATTGTTGGGATGGTACTCATTAAAATTAAAATTTGCTGTGGGAAAGATCATAAAGAGGAAAATAAAAACAAGATACAAACCATGGGCTGAGAGAAATATTTACAAAACACATTCTTGATAAAGGACTTAAATACTTTATAAAGTTATTATTTTTTTATAAACAAAGAATCTTTAAAACTCAACAATAAGAAAACCAAACCAAAAACAAAACAAACAAAAAAGATCTAAACAGAAATATCATCAAACAAGATGACAACAAAAGCATACAAAAATGTGCTCTACAACATGTGTCTTTAGGAAATGGCAACTTAAAACCTAATATCACTACATGCCTAGTAGACCAGTTAAAATCTAAAATAGACAACACCAAGTGCTGTTGAGGATGTGGAGCCTTAGGAATTCTCACGCACTGCTTCTGGGAATGCAAAATGGTACAGCCACTTTGGTAGACAGCTAAAGCAGTTTCTTAGAAAGCTAAAGCTAAGCACTGTCATACAATAGGATTCAGCAATCACCTGCCTAGATGTTTATCCAAATGATTGAAAACATATCTACCCAACCATTTGCATGTGAATGTTATAGCAACTTTATTCATAATGGTCAAAAACTGGAGGCAACCATGGTGTCTTTCAATAGTGAATAGCTAAATTTTTGTACATCTGCACCATGGAGTATCATTAACCTCTAAAAGGAAATGAGTTATTGAGCCAGGAAAAGACATAAAGGAAGCATAAATGAATGAATTCTAAGCTAAGGAGGCCAGTCTGAAAAGTGTACACATTGTATGATCCTAATTATGGACATTCTGGAAAAGGTAAAGCCTAGAAATAATATCAGTGCTCATTGGGGGTTCAGTAGGAGGCAGGGAGGTAAGATGTAACAGGGCAGTTTTGGGATAGTGCAAGTATTCTGTTTCATACTGCAGTGATGGATACACCTTACTCCTTTGTCCTATCCAATAACTGACACCACACTAAAAATGAAGGTGGTCAGTAAGAGGGGTAACTATGGAAATAAGGGAAGAGGAGGTGTACGGAAACTGCACTTTCTTTTCATTTTTTTCTCTAAACCTGAAACTTCTCTAAAAATTATGGCCTACTATTAATAAAAAATCCTATCACAACCTAGACACAATTACAAGTTGAATATCTGAATCAGAATATTACAAATGAGTTTGCTATTCACCGGTAAAGATCAATTCAACTTTATTATATGAATGTTAAAATTGCTTAATATGACTTTTCTCCAACAAAATACCTGCTTTGGAAAATCACATAATAAATGCACTTGTAAATGGCTAATTTAGATATAAGAGGAAAAAAACCCCACCATCTTATTAAAAGAAAACCATTTCCTCTGCCCTCATTAAAATAATTATTTGAGGATTATTGGTTTAACTGTTTGCCCTCATTTAGTTTCTCCAGGAGTCCATATGCCTAGCTTTAATTCACTCTGTTGTAGTTGGATGTGCAAATTCTTTTAAAATTCAGAGAGACACAAATTTTACTCGATTTTTCATCTTCCATGACAGAGAATAGCTTGAACAGTGTGATGAGCAGTCTTCCTTCCATATGTTCTGTTTAAATCTTGCCAATTTCAATGCTGTAAAAGGTGCGAATAAAATGAACTACCTATTTTTCATTCTGCATGATTCTGGAGTAAAGGGAAATTACTTTCACATTTGGTGGTCAATAAAAAGGTGTAATAAAAAGTTTAATTTAAAGTGAGTCTTAAATAAGGTTATTTGTAAAATAGGCAAAACGGGAGCACAGAAGTCATAGCAGATGCAAGGAGTTTGGTGAAGGCAAACCAAAAGACAGTAGTTGGAAAATTATGCTGTAGAAGTTTGTAAAGATGGATCACTCTGCAGAATGGTGAATTATTTAGACTGGGGGAAATTATGTACAAGGAAATAATTTACAGTTTCTTTGAAAAATGAGATATTCAAATATTCCACATGGTGAAGCAAAAATAAAGAGTAGGTATAGGCAAGAAGTGTGGGTGGCAATTAAAATAATTAAGACATAATTTGAGGGGTTGGTGGTTTGTGCCTTGCAGATGAGGATATATATATATATAAACAAATTCCACTTGAGACTATAGCAGGGGGCAGCAAACTAGAAATGCCTAGCAGTTGGTGGATTCTAGAAATCAAAAGAAATATCAGATTGTTGGTAAAATTTGGAAGATATATAGAAATGTTACATTTGAATGAATGAGCTTTGTACTGAATTAAACACTGGTTAAATTGGGGTTGAGAATGTGGATATTTTTCTTGCTCACTGAAATATAATGAATCGATATAGCTCTATTAGCTTGATGAAGAATACCTGAAACCCTAAACCAAACAGAATGAATTGCTCTGAAAATTATAATCTGGTTATGGAGTTATTAACAAACATATATATGACCTAGTTCTTTTATGGTTTTGAATCTTAAATCACACCTTCTGAGTTCCCATTGTGGCTCAGTGGATTATGGACACGGCTAGTATCCAGAGGATGCAGGTTTGATACCTGGCCTTGCTCACTGGGTTAAGGATCTGGCATTTACGTGAGTTGTATTGTAGGTCACAGATGTGTCTTGGATCCCATGTTGTTGTGGCTGTGGTGTAGACCAGCAGATGCAGCTCCAGCTCCAATTTGACCCCTAGCCTGGGAACTCCCATATGTCACAGGTGTGGCCCTAAAAATAAAAAAAAAAATTAAAAAATCACACCTTCTTGATACATTTTATCCTTTGAACACACAGATTTCATTGAAGAGTGTGTTATTTAAATGATACACTAGCAACATTAAAATCAGAATTGTATTTGAAAGTTAATTATGTGTATCTCTGATTCAGCCTGTAATCAATTACTTCAAGTTATTATTAGTCTAAGAAAACTTTCTATTAAAAGCACTGAATATTTTTTCTTTGAAGCTTGCTTAAAATCTTTTGAAATCCTTTGTAATGTCTGTGTTATCTCGAACTTAGCATAAAATATTATCTCTAATTAGTTGGTCAGCTTTGTATGTACATTACCCCTATAAAAGTTGAAAATCTTAGTATTTTGAAAAATAACGTTTATTTAAACAGAAGGAGGTTATTCAACCAGGACATGTTTTCTTTAATTCTTCAGGTCCTTAATTAATTTTTTAAAGGGAAGAATTTTTCAATCTGGTTCACATCCATTAATACGTCAATTGCTAAACAGGTTTAAGAGCCCTGATACTTTGCTTGTATGCTTTGGCTTCCATTTAGCAGCTGCAATTTGTACACCATAAAATCTCTGATGAATATTCAACACCAGTTCAAATTAGGTAAATTCAAACTGCTCTTGCATAGTTATTATCACTCTGTTAGTTATTTGCAATTTTTCCCATAAAATGCTATCTATATCATATCTGGAAAGTTTTTTAAAATATATAGTATATATGTACATATATATGTATGTATATATAAAGAATATATATATTGTATATCTGTATAAGCCAAGGTAATACATATATCCTGAGAAAAGTAATACTTTTACAAATTTAAGGTTTAATTTACATGTTTGGTGATGAGATCTTTGTACAAAGCAGTGTCAGTGTTGACTTAATATCATAAATTCCACGCAAAAGTTTTCTGTATTTGATGATTTATCATGTAATGCAAATATCATGTACTCAATGAGATGTACTTTGACTAGCCTATGTAAAATTATCTCCCATGCCCTCATACAATGGTCTATTATTTTTCAGATAGCTCTTATTACCTTCTATTATTTATCTTGTGCAAGTTTTTTATCATAATTTTTATCCACAGTACCAGAAAAGCATATTTTTGGCCTATTTATCTAAAGTCCACGAACCAGGAACAATAACTGGCTCATAATAGAAACACAAAAATATATCTGAATGAATGGATAAATAAGCATGAACAGCTAAACTAAATTTTCTCACTTTTTCTGACTGCAATGTCTCTAACAATTCCTAAAGACAAATAAACTACATTTATATTCACTAAAAACATGTATATCTTCAATGAAATAAAATAAATCAAGGCATTATTACACATCTAATTATTGCAGGAATAATTATATTGTTAATACTATTTTGGTAAAATTAACGTTTTTGAAAGGAAAGAGAATCCTGACTGGTGGTAGATACCAAGGGAGATAATAATTCCTGGTAAGGTAGCCACCATGTTTAGAAGGAACAGAAATCAACCATTCAGCTGAAGGCAAGCAGTTCTGCCCTGTAATTGACGTTTAGTCTAACCACTTGGCTTGTACTTGTGAGACTGTTAGTGGGCTCACAGTTTTGTCTTTTACGATGTTTGGTTGGAGTAGAGTATTTAAAGTGTAAAATATTTGTATCTTGTTAGGTTATCCCTTTTCTAGTCCTTTGACTAGGTTAGGCTACTTCTGTCTGTCCTCACTGATATTTCCCAGGTGCTGGTTTCTTCAGCTTCAAGTTGATCATGTATGAGGCAGTAAGGAAACCCAGGAAACTCACCATCCAATCATTCTTTGGGGCGTGGTGGCAGGGGTCCCTTCCCAGTGAAGTCACTAGCTGGTAAGCTTTTTGTTCTCCAACCTGCAGAGATTTATTTGTGTGTGTTTATTTTATATATAGTGTCCAGAATCTTATTTAGGGAGAGGAATATAAAAGGCATACTTACACTATATTCCTGGAAATTGAGCTAATTTAACTTTCACTGACTTTTCCTTTTAAAAAAGCCTTTATTTTCCATTTTTTTAAATGATAGTGCAAATTACGTGGAAAAAGTCTACAATTGAGACTTGTATAATTTTTATATTTATAAAAAAACAAAATGTTTAAGCAAGAGTTCCCTTTGAAAATCAGCAAATATAATTTGGCATGATATAAATTTTTATTACTTTACTGAGACTAGAGTACAAATAATATACGAGGTGACTAAATCAAGCTATGGCATTTTTTTTCTGCTAGAATAAATACCTAAATGTATTGAAATAAATGTTGCTACATACTGAGTCTGAAAATATGCAAAAAAAAAATTTTCCCTAAATTAAATGGACAAAACTTCAGCTATATTTTGCCTAAATATTTCTGTTATATCTTCCTACCTTAGCTATTTTTAATATTTAAAGTGGTAGCAGTAATTGTGGCAGTTTTACTCCTTTTAAGGAAGTTTAAACTCTTTAAACATAGATTTGTATTACTAGAAAAAGAGATATTTGAATATTCTGATTATTTCATGGGCCTACATACTTTTCTCTCCTAGAGCTATTATAATTACAGATATAAATTGATGTTCTCAAACATCATACCTGTTTTGAGGTTGAATTCATCTTGCTTATTAGATAACAACTCATTTTCTTACCAGATAAGATCATACCTACTATTTAATGCGATATATGAAATAAAAATGCAAGTGGGAATCTGAGACCATGATTTGTTCATCCAGATCGGTTGAGGATTAACAATTACTGGATTAATAGTTACCATATTTATGGAGTGAAGAGAGAAAGTTAAAAGTTTGCAGTAACAAAACAACTTATGTTGGCATAATCAAATTACAGCCAAAATTGTAGTATACAGTACTACTGAAGAGAATTTACATATAGCATAAATGTTTAATAAGACAATGTACATAATAATATGCATATCCACTGTCCATGTATGCATAGATACTTAAATGGGACAATTTTTGTTTTAAATTAATTTTATGTTAACACCTATAAATTATATTTTGTGGCCTGAATTTTACTAAAATGCTTTCATTTTAACAATTAAATCATTTTCTACACTGTGTTATTTTATGCAGTTGAAACACCTGTTTCTGAAAGATCTGTCTATATGAAGTTTCTGTCCGTTTATTTGTCAGCCTATTGTAGGTAAATCGCTGGGGATATTTTAAAATAATTTTGGAAGGTGCATTTCCATAACTTAAAATATGGGATAAGCTAATGTGGGATATATACAACTCACATTTTAGGTCATGATTTAAAGAAAGAAAAAGCAGTCATCTTGTGGACTGACAGAGCAGGTGTGATCTAAGATGCTGGTAGAGAACTATTTCAGGGCTGTACCATGCAATATGATAGATACCAGGCAGGTGTGGCTACTGAGCATCTGAGATGTTGCTAGCGAAACAAGAATTAAGTTTTTAATTTTAATATTAAATAACAGTTTGTAATAACTTATATGGGGGAAATGAATGGCGATATAGATGTATGACTGAGTCGCTTTGCTGTATACCTGAAAGTAAGACATTTTTAGTCAACTACACTCCAATAAAATTTAAACAATTAAGTTTAAAAACTGAAACAGTATAAAACACAGATCAAGTCGTTCTCATAAAAATTTACCATTCTATTTGTGATATTCTGTAGCTATAAAATACACGCTGGAGTTCAAAGACTTAGTAATATTAAAAGTAATGTAATTTATTAATAATTTTATATAGAATTCATGTTTAGATGATATTTTAAGTGGGTTAAATATAATATAATACTAAAATATATATTATTATTTTTTACTTTTTAAATGTCTTATCTATATCTCAAATTATATTTCTGTTGGACACCCTTGTCCTAGCTGTCTTGGAGAAAAAAAATTATGATTTCTCACATAGTCCCTAACAGTACTTCTCAAACTTCAATGTGTTTTCAAATCTCAGCATGATCTTGTTAAAATACAATTTCTTGATTCCTTTGGTCTAGTGAAAGGCCTGAGAGTTTTCATTTTTAAAAGGGTCCCAGGCAGTGATGATCGTGTTATTTAGCACATCCATAGAAAAGGGAGATGCCTTAAATTACAGACATTGTTTGATCATCTGCTGAATTTTCATGTGGGCAAATTTAAGGTTTAGGTGGTTGATTAAGGGATATCAGGAATATATTTCCTTAAAAACAAAGAATTTTCTGAGCAACTCCAGGAGGCAATCTATTATGAAAAAATCACTACACAACAACAAAAGAAACACTGAGTTCTTTATGGTCTCAGCCTAAGTATTTCCACCTCAAAGAAACTTTCTAGTTCCCTTTAGATAAATAGTCCCCCCTTTTTGCTATTCTCTGTAATTAAAAAAAAAAAAACCCTTAATTAATCTTCTCAAAAGTCATGAGCTTTACGTGTATGTTTTGTTCATTTCTTTCTCCCCAACTAGAATATACACTCCAGGAGGGCAAGCATCCCATCAGCCTAGTTCCCCATCACTGCAACCTCAGGAGGAGACATGGAGGAAGCATTTGGTAATAGCTGTTGAGTTAGTCGGCTTTTAGAAAAAGAGAGAAGAGGAAGATAATTTGTAAATGGTTGCTTCCTCTGTACATAAGAACTTTTTTTTTTCTTTGTCATTTTAGTGACTTGTGGTTCCCAGGCTAGAGGTCAAATCAAGGTTGCAGCCGCTGGCCTACACCACAGCCACAGGAACGCGGATCCAAGCCGCATCTGCAACCTACACCACAGCTCACAACAACACCAGATCATCATGGATCCCAGTCAGATTTGTTTCCATTGAGCCACAACCGGAACTCGCATAAGAACATTTTAAAAATGTGCATTAGTCTATTTTTGTTCCTGATTCACCTTTTAGTTTCGCAAAGCACCTCAGAGAATTCTTTCCTAAAAGTCTAGCTAGAAACAATTTTTTTAAATCTGCAAAATAAAGCTACAACTCAACAGAGTATTTCAGCTCAATCCCAGAGACGGTCACTATGGGAACCCCCCTCGCCTGCCTACTTCTAACCAGCTGCCTGTCACCCCCCCTCCCTCCAGTCACACTCAGACTTGCTGCTATTCACCACCCTCAGCCACGGACACTACAGCACAATCACACGCTCAAACACAGGAAGCCGCACACCCGACACACTTCCCAGAGCTGCAGAGACACAGATGTTCGTACTTACACACGGTTACTCACACTCCAGTCCTCTCCCGCACGCTCATGCACTCACACTCAAGTGGCTTACTGAGCTCCCTCTGTTTGACTCCTTTATGCCGCATCCATGACTCCCATTTCTTTGTCCATCTCTGACTTTTTCCCTCTCCACTAAAATTGGAGGTAGAGGTCATATGCCCCTAGTAACCGTATCATATTTTTCTTCACCTTTTCTCTCACTCCTGCCTTCTCTCATTGAATCACACACACTTGTACATACACAGTCACACAAACACATCCCTCCTCATCGTCTGGTATATCCCCTCACAAGTCTTCTTGCTCTCTCACGCTCTCTCACTCTCTCATACACACACACAGACAATGAGGAAGGATGATATTTGCAACAAAAAGGAAAATCAAAACATCAAAGAACAGGCCTTAGGGTGTAAATATAAGGCATAGTGGTTCACTGATAGAGCAGAGTAATGATATGTGGCCATGGAATTAGAAAATATATAAAGAGCAACAATGGAAGACATTTAATTTGTTGTGTATAAACCTGTAAATACTTGGGATTCTTTTTTAAGACATATAAACAATCTCAAATTTCTCTATTTTATAAAAGCAGTACCAGTAGGAAATACCCCTTCAACCGGAGTCCTAATCTCTCCTTGTTATTATACTCAAGATCCTCAAAAAGAGTAGCTGCAAAATCTATCTGCACATCCTTAATGCCTCTTAATCTCTCCTCAGCCTACTTCAGTGTGATTTCTATTTCCTACTACCCAACACTTTTCTAGCAAGGGTTACCAGTCATTTTCTAATTGGTAAACTATAATGGATTATATGAGTATCATCTTACTCCTCCTGATTTTTTATTTTGTATGACCAGATAATTCCTTATTTCAGTGCCCTGCTGAGACCTTGGAAGTGATTCTTTTTTGTCATGTGTTGTCTCTTCTTCCACTTCTTCTATTTATGGACTAAAAATTAGTTCTCCCTGAGCCCCTTTTCTTCTCAGGTGATTCATTGTTGATGTGTCATTTAATCTATTTTTAAGGAGTGTATTTGTCTCTCTAAAAAGATATCTTCCAAATCTACAGTTCCAAATTACATGGCTCTTTTGAGCTGAGCACTTATGTGTTTACGGAATCATGCACTCTGAAAATACAATTCAACACTCAATGCATCTTCTCTTCCCCCAAAACTGCCATGTTTCTCTAAACTATAGCAGTAGTTATAACTTTATCATCCTCCCAGTCTCTAAAGGCAGACATGGGTTTTCCCTCATTCTGAAAGCAAGTCTAGGAGTTCCCATCATGGCACAGCAGAAACAAATCCAACTAGGAACCAGGAGGTTGCACGTTCAATCACTGGCGTTGCTGTGAGTTATGGTGTAGGTCACAGATGGGGCTCGGATCTGGCGTGGCTATGGCTGTGGCTGGCAGCTGTAGCTCCAATTGGACCCCTAGTCTGGAAAGTTACATAAGCCGTGGGTATGGCCCTAAAAAGGAAAAAGACAAAAAAATAAAATAAAAAATAAAAAGAATAAAGCAAGTCCAACAAATTTTCTCTTCAGTCAACCACAGCAACCCCCTTTTTTCTAGCTGTACTGCACCAGACTCATTATTGCTAACTTCAGTGACTGTGATAGCATCAAATATTTTGTCTGCCTTGGACCCAAACTCTTTCCAATTGCTCTCTTTATTGTCTAAAATACAATTATTTGTATATTTGCTCCTTTAAAAAAATTTGGTAGCAATATTTGAATACAGAGTCATGTCTAAACTTCCCTGTGGCACTAAATTCATGTCATAATTTTATTTTTACTTACCTCTCTTGTTTGGCTTCTCACCATGCCAATTTTTTTTCTTCCTCTAGCAATTCTAGTAATCTATAGGATTACTTGTGATTTCCCAGTACCGTGCATAACTCAACTCTGCTCAGCTGCATCTTTTCTTGGCATGACACAGCCTTGTATACATGGCCTCGTGATCTCTAGTTCTAAATGCCTCTGTGTTACATTGCAAGGAACATGAATTAGAAAACTTTGATAGATCTAGGCACTGTACTTGTTTTATTCACCATTCTAGTCCCAGCACAGTGCCAAACTCATAAGTAATTATGGGATTAATAAATACATGAGTCAAATGCCCTTTTAAACTCTAGTGCCATAGCTTAGTCTGCCACGGGGGAAACTATTTAAATATAAATTTAATTTTGAAATCTATACCTATGCCTTCTTAATTTCTATCTCCATCTTCATGTCTACATAAATGTTTAAAAAAAGATATCTGGGCATTTTCATTAACAGTTAACTTTAAGAGACTTGACCTAAATCTTAGTAAATACAAGTCAATAACTAAGAAGACACAGCAACTTATCATTCATATATATCAGTATAATCGTGAGAAACATATAACTATAAACAGGGAATTGATCAACTACCTGTATGCTTAATGGGAACAAAAATTCAAGTAATGGCTTCATTCTGCATTATAAGCTAAGGGAAGTTACAAATACTAAACAAAGAATATCCTGTTAGAACATGTATGACCAGAGTTTTTTTTAATACATTAGGATATCCAGTCAGTTTTATTCTTTTAAATCCTAATCAATAAATAGCACTATAATTAGAGAGAAACAGTAACATTTATAAACCATATATTAGAGAAATGATCATAATTGCATATTTAAAAGCAGGTGAGCATCAAGAAATGAAATAGAACAAAAAATAAACCATACTATGGATATTTACTTCAGAAAAGTCAGAAAGGTTTCCTTTAGCTCTTCATACCTACAAGTGCAAACTTACCAAATATTTGCAAGTACTTGGAATAATATGTATATGCCTTTCATTTGGTGAGAAAGCAGCACTAAAACATAATAAATGTTGTTCCTTCGTTATTTTAATTTCACTTACTTTCCTAAGTAAGCACTAAGGAAATAAAAATAAGTGAAATAGAAAAAAGGGAGAGGACACTTTCTAAAGGTTTAAAAAGTTTTCCATATATTATTTTAGCCAGTGTATAGATCATATATGTATCATATATCTATACTATAAACAACAGTAAAGACATTCTAACTCACAAAATATGAGAGCATTTTTACATTTTCTTTCTCACAACACTTCATTTCTGAAAAGCATTTTCAACTACTTAAACCATACATTCTAGGAGTATTTCAGAATCTATTACATCAAGGCACCTGGAAAAATGTGAAGATATACACATGATAAAGCCTTAGCTGCTATCACTACAAAATATATGTTGAGATATTAAACTACTGATAAGAAATAGCCACATTTTTGGCTCTGAGGTTTCCCCTATTTGTTTTTATTTTTTATCAGTCACAAAAGAGAGAGTTTAAGATACTTTATGTAAATTATAGTGTATATAAGATAAAAATGAATTAATTACCAAAGCCCTGTACTTCCTTTCTGAGACTTGAATAGTTTTCTTCCTGAATTCACTTGAATAAAACACTTTTATTGAAGTAAAAGTAACAGTTAATGTTATAGGCTGTTAATTAACGACTAACAGCTCAGAGCCTCCTGAGAGCCAGGGTCACAATGTCTGTAATGAGGAAAATGTTGTTAGAACAAGTCCTTGTGCAGATGTAAACAATATGCCTTGATACCTTTTTCATTTTCACCAACAAAAGAAATGTCATATGAGTGAATTCTTTAAATAGCTCAAAAAAATCATACAATTGTTAGGAGAAAACAGACATTTATAAACGGGGCAACTGTTGCTTTACAAAGTATATAAATTTAATATGCCATAATTTAAAAATACTAGAAAAACAAAATGCCATATATATACAAAAACTAAACTGTAGATGGCAAAAAAATTATACTTGTTAACAATAGTATAATATATTGCATATCTCGTATAATTACTATTTACAAATCAATAAAGATAATGATTAAATAAAACAAATGTAAATAGGATTATAAAAAAGAGACAAGATTTATAAACACCAGGAAAATGCTCAGAAATAAGCACAAACATCATGTAACATTTATAACAGTAGAGGTTTCCAATTTTGTTGAGAGAATAAATATGAACAACATTTTATAGGGGAATTTTATATTACCTTTTAAAATGCAATATGAACATAGGTTTGCAATAAAAAACAATCCACTCATGGAAATTAAACCAGATGAAATATATGGATTTTCATTTTTCGTTTTATTTATTTGGTAGCTTTCCTTCAACGCTGCCTGCCATTTTATGTTCATTTTGAGACATCTTATTTTTAACTTGACCTTCAGTGACATGTAAGGTTACGGAAGCAAGATTATGGACTGCATTGGGGGAGGGGCTGATGAACTTCTAATGTAGTAATTCTCTTTTGTTTTTGTGTTACTTAATTTCTGTTTGCACCAGTACACTTCCAAAAGAATGTCAGTCCCATGTTGACTCCTTCTTCTAGAAATGTGGTGCCTTTCTGCGATTGCTACTACTTGTCCTGCAAAGTTTGGAGCTTCAGCATTTTTATCTACTAAAGATTGCTGATTTACCTTGTCTCAGACTTGTTTTCAATATTTCCCCACACAAGGGAAACTCACTTTCTACAGGTTATTTCATCTGTGTTCCTAACGTAAATTATTATAACATCTCTGCTCTTCAAAGAAACTAGAAAATAAAGACATGTCTCATTGTCAGAAAAAAAAAAAAAGCAAAATTCCTACAACCCTGTTCTTAAAGGAAAAAATAAACCCCCAAAGGGACAGTAAGTGGAATAGTACTGCACAATACTGCCTTTAGGTCTTTGTTCTTAAGCTCAAGTTATTTACCAGCACTGTGACTGTTTTTCAAGCAGGAATATGGGGTAAAGCAGGACAAGATTGAGTTTTTAACATAGAAAATAAAAACAGGCTAATAAGAGACTGTAGAAACCTGTCTCTCAACACTCAAGACCCTCCAATTCAAACCACTTGAACTTGGTGGTAGAATATGTCCACATACTCCCAAATTCATTGTGTGTCAGATAATATCAGTAGATGCTAAGCATCCCTAAGCGGCATGCTGCTTTAAGGGCTATGGACAGG
Organism: Sus scrofa; assembly: GCF_054392235.1. Classification (NCBI taxonomy): domain Eukaryota; kingdom Metazoa; phylum Chordata; class Mammalia; order Artiodactyla; family Suidae; genus Sus; species Sus scrofa. The sequence goes on along the minus strand of NC_139393.1, from coordinate 65,773,254 downwards.
TATTCAGTCACTGCAAGGGCCCAGCACTAGGCTTTAACTGTGGTGCAGCGGTTAACGAATCCGACTAGGAACCATGAGGTTAGGGGTTCGATCCCTGGCCTTGCTCAGTGGGTTAAGGATCCGGCGTTGCAGTGAGCTGTGGTGTAGGTGGCAGACATGGCTCAGATCTGGCGTAGCCCGGCGGCTACAGCTCCGATTAGACCCCTAGCCTGGGAACCTCCATATGCCGCAGGAGCAGCCCAAGAAATGGCAAAAAGACAAAAAAAAGAAAAAAAAAAAAAAAAGAGGAAGAGGAGCCTCAAGGCCTCGGGGGATTTATGAGGGGTCCTTAGCGGGATATGCATCAGCAAGGAGAATGAGGTGCCAACCTAGGCACGCTGGGTTGCCACAGATAGGCATGCCCTGTGCAGAAGCACAATGATGATTCTCTAGATGCTATGCAGAGACAGCGGATGCCAGGCTTCCTCAATGCTAATGATTGTTAAATGCCTAAAGGTCAGAGTAAAAGCTTAACCAGCTATGTGACTTTCATTTATTTATTTATATATTTTGTCTTTTTGTCTTTTCTAGGGCCTCACCCGTGGCATACGGAGGCTCCCAGGCTAGGGGTTTAATCAGAGCTGTAGCCACCAGCCTACACCAGATCTGAGCCATGTCTGCCACCTACACCACAGCTCACGGCAACGCCGGATCCTTAACCCACAGAGTAAGGCCAGGGATTGAACCCGCAACCTTATGGTTCCTAGTCAGATTTGTTAACCACTGAGCCATGATGGGAACTCTGTCTATGTGACTTAAAAACAAAAAAACAACAAAAAAAAAACTATATCCTGCACCTACAAGCTCCCTCCTCATGATGGGAACTCTGGCTATGTGACTTAAACAAACAAACAAACAAACAAAAAAACAAAAAACAAACCTATATCCTGCACCTACAAGCTCCCTCCTCGCTTGAGGTAATCCTAAAGAGCACAATAAAAGCAGTGTGGTTTCTTGAGACGGAGCTCTTGGTCCCTAAGACCTGAGTCTCCCGGTTCCCACCTTTGATTAAGATAAATGTCTCTGTGTCTTGTTTTATGTTAACCTTTTCTCAAGTTTCACAGCACCCCTTCTTCAGCCCTCACCTGCTGAGCTGGTCTTGGCACTCGAGCAGAGGCGACTGTAGCCAGATGTGAAATTCACAGAAAATTCTCATTGAGTGCTTGTTTAGCACATATTTCACAGCAGCACCCTGAAACTATTGGGGTGAAATTTTTCAGAGATTCTGGAGAAGTGCAGCAGTTTCCAGGTGTGATTTTCAGAAACCATTTCCTTTTTAGTGAGGTATTCAATATGTGTTGCCCTATCTTTCCACCTGCGGCTCCCCAAACGTTGGCAGTGCTTTCCCTTTTTTGTCCTGAGCATTTCAATATTCTAAAACCATAATTCCCATAGTAAAATGTTTTTTCTTTCCAGAATTCTTTCATTGACTAGATTTGTGACCAAACCCAGACTGCTAAAAACAAGACTACTACATGATAGAGTCACTATGAGATAATACACATGAGGTATCTTTTCTAATATAAAGTATGCAACAGTTATATTACACTTACTGCACTGTAGTCGATGGAATATTGTAGCTGGGATCTTGGAGATTAATGTTCAGCAAGACATGATCTTGAAACATGCTAGAGTCAGCTTTTTTGTTTTGTTGTTAGAAAATATATGTCCAATAACATTTGGACATATATTTACAGACTGGAAAGTGGATGGATAGCTATGCTTACGGTTAGGAAAAATCAAGTCTAAGTATGTCTAGTGTCCTAATTATGTGAAGGATTTACCTATAAATACATTTATCACATGATTATAATGTTAGTAATGTCAAACATTCTAATAAAATGTGAAATTTGTCATAAATGGCTAATATTTAGTCAATTTTGTTAATTTCATTTTTTCCTTTTATATTACACAAGAGCTATACTGATTTTCTGGGTGACATATACAAATACATCCTTCCTATTGAATATTAATGTTTCTAATATACTAAATTCTTGTTGTTAATCTAGAATCTCTCCCCTTTAGTTATTCCAAAGTATGGTGTTTCTGAATTCTAAATATTTACTTTACTCCTGGGATCCTTTAACTTTTGGATTTGGGCTTTATGGATATAAAGAGAATCCAATTCATATTATAAATATAAAACTTAGAATATTATACATATTTCCTTCAAAGTAAGTTTTTGCATAAAATTTCAGACATTTTTCAAACTTTAAGATTTTTTTTTCCATGAAGTATTGTTGGGTTTGGGTACACTATATTATGAAACTCTATAATACACCTACTTGTATAAAAAAAAAACAAAACTAGGTTTCAGCCTTGATATCTATGGCATAGATTACTGAATACAATAAATATTCATCAATCTCTGTACACAAAGTACATGATTCTATGATATATAGCTATGCTTATTCACATATATTCAGGTTTTCAGATATGGAGATTAAGTACTTAAGTCACTTCTAATAACTGGTACAGAAATATTCTAGCCTTTTCTTTTGATTTGGGAACAATACACTTTATCTCTAAAGACCTTAATGCCATTGATCAACTCACATTAAGTTGTTACTGGTGTATCTTGTTTAAATATTTCTCTGCAATGAATCAGACTTCCCCATGAATTTATTTCAAGGCTACTGATAATTGTATTTGAGCTAGTTTCTAAGTTGAGCAAGGTTTTAGAAAAGATCAACTTATGTATATTCTCCATGTGCATGTAGTATATTTCTATTATAACAGCAGAGGTAGGAAATATTAGCACTGAGCAGAAGTCTCTGAACAAATACCAAATCCACTTCAAATGCTTCTCACAAGTCGCGCTGGGAGGTTCCACAGGGATTGAAGGAAATCTATGCATTTTGTAGAGGAATGAATTTCATAATCACATTAACGGGGGGGGCTGTTAGTATATTTATAAGAACAAGTAACTGTGGCACCTGTTCGTTTGGAGCTGCGACAGAGAAGGGATCTTGATGATAATTGTCTCTCCCACAGCTCCAGCACAAGAATCCTCAAAATGTGGCTTCTCCACTGTCACCAGTAGCTTCTATCACAGTGGCAGTAGCAACGAAGAGGGGGAAATAAAAATCTCTTTTCTAAAATTGTTCCAACTTGTGCAGTTATAAAGCCCTTTGATTGAATCACACTTACAAGACAGGGAAGATGGAACATATACTCAAATCTAGAAATCTTTTAGCTAGTGTAGGTTAACAACACTAATTTTTCTTACCCAGAATAAGCTCTGTTGGAAAATGTATGAACAGTATTTAAGGTGTTTTGTAGTAATTGATACCAAAATCATATATGTGTGATGACTGATAAATTATCTACCCATATATTCCAACAGAGGAATGAATCTGCTTCCTATATATTGAAAATTATATAGAAACATTCCTGTTGTGTGAAACTTTAACCAAATTGTTCTCATAAGTGAATATAAATTCATTGCACTAAAGTAGCCTAGGAAGAAGACAGATTTTTTTGAGGGTTTATGATGTAGAGAATAAATTACAGGTCTATTCCTCCACTGACCTGTGATATTTTTCATTCTTATGTTCAAAATTATTTTCATTTTTTATTGCTGCTACATCTACCTCACCAGTGTTCTCCCTCACACCATGCTCTCTGCGTCTAAATTGTTATGACTGCAGTTGAAGGTAACAAATATTTATTAACACCATTTTTGCAGGTGTTAACCTAGGAAGACTGACATTCAATATGTCACCTCTTCCTCCCCACATTCACATCTATTTCTCCTCTTCATCCTCTCTTTTCTCCTTCAGTCTATTGTTGTTATTGGTAGAATATGGTTCATAAATGTGTTCACAATGGAAGAGCAACAGACCAAGAGTTAAAAATTAAACAAATTTATGTTGGAATTTTTTTTTTTAATCCAGTACACTAGAGAGATAGAATGTATTCTTTCTCTGTACTGGAGAAAATAAATGTTGTTGTTCACTTGACTATGAGTTTGATATTATGATTTCCTAAATGGACTGTGATTCATCTAGTGCTAGGGAATAAGTGGTATCATATGTTGGTACTGAAGTCCACGGTTGCATCTTGCAATGATATTCATAACAACTAATTAGGAACTTTTTGGAGAATTTTTATGTGCCTAAATGATTCTCTAACTCACATGTGCAAGTAAATTCAACAAATCTTCATTCATATCCATCATGTTCATTTTTAAATTAAATGTTATTTTGGAAAGTTTATGGAGTATAAAACAAAAGATATATTTTGAGGCAAACAACTGGAAGTAAATGTTAATTCAATTAATGGATATTTCTTGGGTGCCAAGCATCATGTTCAGCACTGAGAATAATACTACAAGCATGGCTCCTGCCTTCATGGAGCTTACTTTAAAATGGAAACGAGAAATAATGAATTCTTAGTACATGCATATAAATTACTGCAGATTATGACACATTCTATGAAGGGAATGATCAGGCATGAGTGAGAGAAAATAATGAAGAGTATTATTTTTAAGTAGGTCAGAGAGATCCTTTCTGAAGAAGTGAGGTCTGTTAAAATCTGAAGAGTAGGCAGTGCAATGGGCTGAAGGTTTGTGTCCTGCCAAAATTCATGTGTTGAAACCTAATCCCCAATATGCTGATATTAAAAGGCAAGGACTTTGGAGTTCCCGTTGTGGTTCAGTGGTTAATGAATCTGACTAGGAACCATAAGGTTGAGGGTTTGGTTCCTGGCCTTGCTCAGTGGGTTGAGGATCCGGGTGCCATGAGCTGTGGTGTAGGTCGCAGACGCGGCTTGGATCCCATGTTGCTGTGGCTCTGGCATAGGCTGGTGGCTACAGCTCCGATTTGACCCCTAGCCTGGGAACCTCCATATGCCATGGGAAGCAGCCCTAGAAAAAGGCAAAAAGACAAAAAAAAAAAAAAAAAAAGTAAGGACTTTGAAAGGTAATTAGGTCATGAAGGTGGCATCTTGAATAGGATTAGTGTCTTATTAAAGGGACCCCAGCGAGCCCTTCTAAGTCTCTTCTGCCATGTGAGATCAACCCACAAGAAGGATAGCAAAGCTAAATGTACATGTTCCAAAAGACAGAACTGCTAAAATGTGTGAAAGAAAAACCACAGAAGAGAAATAAACAAATCCACAATTATAGCTGAAGATGTCAATGCTTCTTTCTCCCTTAACAACTGAAAGAACTACCAATAAATCCATAAATTATATAGGAAAAATCAATAATATCAGCCAACACAATCCAACTGAAATTTATAGAATACTCTACTCAACAAGAACAAGATCCATTTTTTTTTTCCCCAATATTCAAGCAACATTCACCAAGATAGGCCAAATGCTGGGCCACAAATAAAATCTCCACAAACATGTAAAAACTGAATCATACAGATCATGTTTTCTGGCCACAATGGACTCAAACAGGAAATAAATAACAGAAACAAGAGGAAAATCTTGAAAAACTTGGAATCAAAACAACACACTTCTAATCGAAGAAAAAAAGAAAGTTTCAAGGGCAATTTTTAAAAATATACTGAACTGAATGAAAATGCATCCATATTTCAAAACTCATGGCCTAATGCAATTCTGAGAAAGAAATTTACAACATTAATATATGCATAAAGAAAAGTCTCAAATTAATAATGTAAAAATTCCACCTCCAAAACCTAGAAAAATAATAAAATTTAAAAAGCATTGGAGTAGTTCTAGTTGTGGTGCAGCGGAAACGAATCTGACTAGGAACCTTGAGGTTGAGGGTTTGACCCCTGGTCTCACTCAGTGAGTCAAAGATCCAGTGTTTCTGTGAGCTGTGGTGTAGGCCACAGATGCAGCTCGGGATCTGGAGTTACTGTGCTGTGGCTGTGGTGTAGGCCGGCAGCTGTAGCTCTGATTACACTAAGACTTTTTTCATATATGTTATCTTCAAATTTATTCTCCCAGTTTACTTAGTATAGTGTTTAAAAGAGTTTTTACTTTTGATAAACTCCATCAGCAATAAATGCAAAATCTTGGCAGTAATCCCATTTACTGAAAAACAAAACAAAACAAAACAAAAAAAGGTCCTGGGATTTCACCTTAAGTGGAATTTATAGGAGTAGTAAATGATACTGGAAGAATATCAATTCATTTCAGTGCTGCCAATACATCCTGTGGAGCTGAGGGGAAAGATGGAAAATGAAAGCAGTCAAGAGAAGTCCTACATATGATTAAGACTGAATTGGAAAGGTCAGCTTATAAATGTGCTTCTCATGGCATACAGGCTGACATGTAAGAGACTGATACCTGCAGCACATTACCGTATAGAAAGCTAAGACAGTTTGGGATTTGGGGAGCAAAACGGAAGTAAACATGATGTATTCCTAGGAATTAATCAGAATGCTATGAAAAAAGATCATAGATACACAATTTTACATTTTTAAACTCAGTGTACTCTTTTGTTTTGTTTTTTCTTTCTTTCTTTCTTTTTTTTTTTCAACTTATACCTCAGTGCGTGAGGCTTCAAATTCTCTTTTCATGTCCTTGCATGTAAGGTAGAGCTACTTTGCAAAATGTTTCTATCTGCTCTCTCCTTTGCTTTAGATCTCTTTGCACGGATCTCAGTGAGTGTCTTTCCCCACCCACTGGTATCATTCCGGTGGGTTTTAGTTAATTCTTTAATTATGCCTCAGTCTTAGACTCACACCATTCCCTGGAATTTAGGGTGCAAATTCTCAGGGCTCTTGAGGATCCCACAATTATAATTCTGGGCTCAAAGAGTGGTCTGCCCCTTCCTCATGAACACAGGGGTTTTCTTCCCAAGTATTAAAAAGCTCATCATTTTAGTGTCCAAGCCACTAAATATTTTAAACACTATTCTTTATCTCATATGTCCACCAACAGCTGACATTTTATTACAAAACATCTCTTCTGTCTATATTTAGTCCTATAAGTTGTACTGTATTATAACATTAAGGTTAAAAACACACATTTTTACACCTAGTTTATATTTTCAAGTTTTACTTATTTATTTATTGGCTGCATCCACTGCATGCAAGAGTTCCTATGCCAGGGGTCGAACCTGTGCCTCAGCAGTGGCCAAGCCACAGCAATGACAATGCTGGATACTTAACCCACTGTACCACCAGAGAATTACTTTTCATTGTTTTTTGGAATTGGCATGTTGTATAATAGTCATTAGGTTATCATTAGAATAAAAAAATCTCATAATTGTTCTACATAATGTTTAATAATGTTATATTCTTGAGGAGGAACCTATTTTAAAAATTAATGAATCTGGTATTTTTTTGTTTATTGGACAGAGTGCAGCAAGATCCTTAAATAGACAAGGTTACAAAATTAATGGGAAATGCTTAATTTACATCCAAAATGTAGAAATAAATAATTGCCTAAGAAATATTCACAGGGGGTAAAATTGTTGCATATATAGGTATATCATTTTCTCATCCAGAAATTCCTTGGGAAAATTAACTCTTTCTAGGCTGAATAAAAATCAATTTACCATTAAGATTTTACACTTCTTTTAGAATGAAATATTGCTATTGCAACAACAGGGATGAACCTAGAGCTATCATGGTAAGTAAAATAAGGCAGACAAATATTATAGATATCACAAACATGGAATCAAATCAAATAAAACAAGAGAATTTATTTACAAAGCAGAAATAGACTCAGAAAACAAACTCGTAGTTAGTAAAGGGGAAAGCAAAAGGAGGGATAAATTAGGAGTATGAGGTTAACAGATACACACGACTAAATATAAAGTAGATAAACTACAAGGGTTTACTGTATAGCACAGGAAACTGTATTCAGTATCTTGTAATAACCCATAATGGAAAAAATCGGAAAAATTATATATATAAATGTATAACTCAATCACTTTACTGTACGCTTGAAACTAACACAATGTTTTAAATCAACTATACCTCAATTTACAAAAAAGAAAAAACAGAGAGTCAACATTTATATGAAGCCTCAGAGCCTAACACAGAACTTGGTAGGAACTCAAGGAAAGCTGTGAAATGATAAGGAAAAAAAAAAATGAGTTCCTGTTGCGGCTCAGTGGAAATGAATCTGACTAGCGTCCATGAGGATGAGGTTTGATCCCTGGCCTTGCTCAGTTGGTTGGTGACATGGCAGTGCCATGAGCTGTGGTGTAGGTTGCAGACACAGCTCAGATCCTGCATGTGTGGTTGTAGTACAGGTGGTAGCTGATGCAGCTTGGATCTGCTGTTGCTGTCGGTATGGCATAGGCCAGTAACTACGGCTTTGATTCGACCCCTAGCCTGATAACTTCCATATGCCCACCTGTGGCCCTAAAAAATAATAATAATAAAATAAATAAATAAATAGAAGAATTTATGACTTTTTGAGATGGATCACTTACAAGCTGACAGACATAGGCATTCGGCCCTAGGACCACTTCTGATATTTTCTATTTCTCTACTGACTAGTCTGTTAAGCCATTGGTTGTTTAACTTTCCCTGTTTCCCTAACAAGTTTGTAGGTTCTTCATAGTAAAGGCAATGTTTTATTCAAAAAAAAAAAAAGGGAAAAGGAAAAAGAAATTGCTGGGAGATAATACCTTTATTTATTTTTTTTTGTCTTTTGTCTTTTTAGGGCCACACCCATGGGATATGGAGGTTCCCAGGCTAGGGGTCTAACCTGAGCTGTTGCTGCCAGCCACAGCCACAGCAATGCCAAATCTGAGCTGCATCTGTGACCTACACCACAGCTCCTGGCAACGCTGAATCCTTAACCAAGTGAGCAAGGCCAGGGATTGAACCCGCAACCTCATAGTTCTTAGTCAGATTCATTTCTGCTGCGCCACGACGGGAACTCTGGCTAACAGATAGTATCTCTATTTCCAACAGCTTGTATTTGTACAAATAGCCTTTTCAGGTCCAGAGTAATATATATGTATATGTGTGTGTGTGTGTGTGTGTGTGTGCATGTGTTAAGTAGCCTTATTTTTACATAAATAGCCTTTAACATAGTATGTCCTACTCCTCACAATTCACTCCCACTCCTCACATAAGTCAGTGTTTCTTGCCTGGGCTGCTATATTTCCTGAGTCTCAATCTATCATATCATTTCCCTCACTGGGTACGGGTGAACTGCTGGTTTCCATTCCTGCACAGAGACCTATGGGATAACTTCTTCGATGATAGTAAAGATGCTTGGTCATCTCTCTGCTTTCCAACTCAGAGCTTGACTTGTGAGTCATGAAAGTGAACATGAATAGAGGCATTATTCTCAGGATTTGTTCCACAGATTCCCACTGAGCAACCTCTGTGGGGGCTGGTATTCACGAGCATCTCAATACCAGACATTCTGCTGCTATGTTTTATATTTACAGTTTAGAAAACAATAGGTTCCAAAGCAAAGCAAAATAAGAGCAATGGCAATAGAAACAAGATCAAACGTGTATTTGTGTTTTCAAGTGTTTTGAAGCGACGCTTTTGTCACTTGCACTCCATGATTATGTTTAGACATCCTGCTTTTCCTGAATCCTTTAATCCCAGTCACACTCTCTGAAATAATGCCACTACTATTACCCATTACACTATGTTTGTTTATTGCTTTGTTTTGAATTTATGTCAGTCATGGTCATCAAGAATGATAGAATTTCTAAATTTTGAAATGAATGTGATGAAAAGTATGGGGGAGGAGGACCTAAGTCAGATAAAGGTTAAAGGTACAGAAAGCATCTAGAGGAGAAGTCAATGGTTAAAAAGAACTGGGATTTCCCGTTGTGGCTCAGCCACTTAAGAACTCAATATAGTGTCCGTGGAGCTGCTTCTTCAATTCCTGGCCTTTCTCAGTGCGTAAAGAATCCAGCATTGCTGCAAGCTGCGACTTAGTTCCCAGATGAGGCTTGGATCCAGCTTTCCTGTGGCTGTGGTGAAGGCCTGCAGCTGCAGCTCTGATCTGACCCTTAGCCAGGAAACTTTCATATGTCACCTGGTGCAGCCTTAAAAAGAAAACAAAACAAAAGAAAAAGAACTGAAAAAGTAAGTATACATTCCAGTATCATTTGTTCAAAATATTTTCTTTCTGCCATTAAATTTCTATTTTTCCTTTTTCTCCAATCAATTTATCATATAAGGCTGGATCCATTTCTGAATTCTTCATTTTTCTTTATCCATACCTATCTTTATGCCATTACCACATTGCCCTAATTATTATATTGTTAAAATACGCAGCAAAATTAATGTATGTCATCCAAATATGCGCTTTATTTGCAAACATTTTGACTACTCTAGGTTTTTTGTATTCCAATAAAATTGTAGGAGTTCCCGTCGTGGCGCAGTGGTTAACGAATCCGACTAGGAACCATGAGGTTGCGGGTTCAGTCCCTGCCCTTGCTCAGTGGGTTAACGATCCGGCATTGCTGTGAGCTGTGGTGTAGGTTGCAGACGCGGCTCGGATCCCGCGTTGCTGTGGCTCTGGCGTAGGCCGGTGGCTACAGCTCCGATTCAACCCCTAGCCTGGGAACCTCCATATGCCGTGGGAGCGGCCCAAGAAATAGCAACAACAACAACAACAGACAAAAAGACAAAAGACCAAAAAAAAAAAAAAATTGTAAACATATTTGTCAATTCTAGGAAAAAGGCTTGTGATTATATTCATATTATATTGGATTAATATGTTATAATGGACCCTTGAACAACACAGGTTTCAACTGTGCATATCCACTTATATGCAGATTTTTTTTTCAATAAATATGTATTGCATGATCTAAGGTTGGTTGAATCTGTGGATGTGGAAACGCAAATACAGAGGGCTAATTGTAAAATTACATGCAGATTTTCAACTGTTTAGGGGAGAGAGGGGACGTGGTGCCTCTAACCTCCAAGCTGTTCAAGAGTCAACCATAACTTATGATAATTAACACCTTAAAATGATTAAATCTTTCAGTCATGAGCATAGCATATTTCTCTATTTAAATTTTGCTTAGTTTTGGTTCTGGATCTTGACAGTGAAGTAGCAAAATCCTGAGCTCACCTCCCACAGTCACCCCAAAACTAGAACCACACATAGGAAAACCACCTCTGAGAATGACGTGAAGACTAGCAAAACAGTTATTTTACAACTAAGGAACAGAGAAAGGCCAGACTGAGATGGGTAGGAGGGGCAAAGGTATGGTCTAGTCAGAATCCACAACTCTGGTGTTACAAGCAATAAGCAGTAGGGAAATCCCAGCCTACCGGCTGTGGGAAACTGAGACTGCTTTTGCAGGGCTCGAGCACAAACTCACTCATGAGCTACTATGTAGCCTAGCATATTTTTGGTACACCACACTTGTTTTTTCAAATATACGAATGTTTGTGTTCATACATACCAAGGTGTCTGTCTACATGGTAGGGAAGAAAACTGGAGAGGTTAATATGGAAACCAAGCCAGAAATACAAATGATTCTTAAAGTGGGTCTAGAGTTCATCTCTCTCGCAACTAAGGATGGATCTTTGCACTGGACCACTGTAAACCAGGTTTAAAAGGCCTTAATGTATAGACAGATTTAGTGGGTTTAGGCAAGAGCGGGAACATTATATTAATTTATTCTTTCAAATTGACATCCTGGTGCAGTATAAGGGATGTGGAATAAGGGAGTTAAGCAATTTCATGGGATTGGCTTAGGGGGAAAAAAGACATTCATAGTTAATCTAATATCACTAACTCCCATTTCTTTTATAGTAAAACTCCTTCCAATTTTTCATCAGCTGCCTAAAATGCAAATGTATTCTCCACTATTACCCTGTTGACTTTAGCCTTTTATATATTTTTATGACTATAAAGACATTTCAGGATTTTAGCTTTCCTTCGCCTTGTGAACATAATTCTTCCCAGTCCTCTAGAGAAGGTGTAGCTTGTAAGTAGACAATTTATCTCCTCCTCTTAAGGCAGCATATGCTTTTTCAGTTTTCTCCCATTTACTTATGATATTTTCAGTGTAGTCTTTCTGTGCTCTTTCATTCTATATTTTGCCACAGCACCTTACAATGTAATCACCCAGAACGTAATAGAAAACATTTTTCTATCTGTCACTCAGTTTGGGTCCTTGAAATCATGGACTCTACTTTCATTTTTGTGTGCAGCAGAATGCCAGTCACCATGATTATCCAAGCGTACACATGCATACACATATAAAAAGAAAATAAATGATTATATGAATCCTGGATTTTTTTAAGATTCTCAATATTTTTGGAAAATTTTGATTTGGTGCTATTACAAATGCACTCCAATTCTCATCTTTAAAATCAAGATTACAGTGGAGAGGAAACTAATTACTCAATCTCAAAACTTATTCACATTATGCTTCTTCAAAAAGTATGCTTCATTGGACTAAATACTCTATTGAATTTACTTTTTTTATTTTTTCACTGATGGAAAATTTAAAGTAATTGAGATAGTAATTCAGTTATAAAGAGAAATAACTTGAAACAAAATAGTGAAAAATTAAAATTGACCTCTTTTAATTACATCAATTATAATTTATAATTATGGTTTAATTATGGTTTAATGATAGCAGATTAATGTTCTCTACTTAAATGGAAAAAAATGCTGATTTTCACCATGTTACTGGTGATTGGAATTCATCACCATTACAATTCTGTAATAACATACTTTTAAAATTGTCTTAGATTTGAAGTTTATTATTTGTAAGGCAGGAGAATTTAATTACATACCTACATATACTAAGTATATATAAATAAAACAAATACATATATACATGAGTATATGCTATTTTATAAATGTAATACCTATCATTTTTATATAACCTGTTATTATAATAATAAACTTATTTAAAAATGAGTAACATTTATGTTTCTTTGGTTGATAAAATTCTACAAACCGACTTTTAAATCTATTCAATAATTTAATGTGAGTTGTGGAAAAACATAGGAAAAGTTTTTAAAATACTGTTTAATAATGTCTTAAGTATGCAACCTAATTATGATCAGCACAATGACACAACTATGAAGAATACAGCTGTATTCATTTTTAGAGGGCCCATAGAAAGCAAAGTGTGTATTTTCCTCCTCATTGTTTAAACCAATCAGAATACCCAAGGGGATAATTAGCCCTATAATTAAACTCAAAGTTTCCTAATATGCAGAAAGAGTGCTTTGAAACCATTCTTTCCATGTTAAAATATCCATGCTTTGGGAGGTCACATTGTGGCTCAGCAGTAACAAACCCGACTGAGGGTATGGGCTCAATCCTAGGCCTTGCTCAATGGGTTAAGGATTCAGTGTTGCTGTGAGCTGTGGTGTTGTTTGCAGACGTGGCTTCCTATCTTGCATTGCTGTGGCTGTGGTGTAGGCCAGTAGCTGCAGCTCCAATTTGACCCCTAGCCTGGGAACTTCCATATGCCAGGGAGGTGGCCCTAAAAAGCCAAAATAAATAAATAAAATTCATGCTTTAACACAATTGTCTGCCATTTTTTGGACTTGATGAGAACCTAAATGCTGAGTTGAATAATTATTGATATGAAAAATGAGTATGGCCTTTCTTACTTTTAAGAAAAATACATAGATGCTTTCAAATTATCTTTTTAAATTGGCTTCAATGTTCCCCTAAAGACCTCGAGGTTACTCGCACAACTCTCAAGAATAATAGGCCTTAAAAATGGAAATAGTTTCAATATCTTATTCAATCATTATATGTTTCTTTTTAAAATAGTTCAGCAAGCTTGCCCTGAACACATTTAGAAGGTATTTACACGATTACTTTGTTTCACTGAACACTAACATTTTCTATAACTGAGAAAGGTTTAGACAAGATGTTCTAATATTATCAAATTGGTGCTCTTGAACACGGTGAAAGGATGAATGGTTCAAGAAAAAAAATCTGTGTCATATGAAAGATCTTAACTCTCCAAATCAATAACAGAAATCGAATATAATTTCACAAATTTTGGTTTTCCATAACTAGTAATAAGCAAAGTGGTTTGATTTTATTTTATGTTTTCTAGCATCCAAATAAGATACAGTAATTGTAAATCAAGGTAAAAACACCACCACCACCGCCGTAAGACTTGCATACCCCAAACCTGAATGGAATGTCCAGTATATTAGAAGATGGTATCTTCTAGGATGAAAAATAAGGTGGGAAAGAGGATAGGAAGTACTGAAATGTTGCTAAGATATTATTTAGAGTACAGAAATATCACTGAGATGCTGACACCACAGCAAAAGTTGAAAGTATGAGAAAAAGTAAACCATGAAGAAATTAAAAAAAAAAAAGAAGAAGAAGAAGAAAAGAAAAGCATTCCAAACAGAGGGAAGAAAAAGTGTAAATGCCCCGAGTAGGGAGTTTACCAATCATTTTTTAAGGGGAAATTAGAGGGAACAAAATGTTGCTAAAATCAAATTGCAGGGAGGTTCAAGGAGCTGTGGGAAGCCAGTGTCACATCTAATAGATTTTTTACAAGAAGCCATGAGATGGGAAGCGAAGGCAGGATTTGAAAAGAAAGAGTAACATGATCTGGATTAAAGTCTTAATATAAGAACACTCAGGACACTGCTTTGAAAAGAGACAAAGGCCACAGGAGAGGCATGGAGATCAACAATAAGGACTTTCATTTATATGTTTTCCTTAAATTTAGATAATATATTGGAAAGTATGATGACAGGTGACCTTTAAAGTTAATTTTAACTTTGTTAATATTCACTTGGTTGTCAGAAATGTATCAGGTTATATTTGTAATGGTTGTCTGCAGCATATTTCCTGCTTTCATAGTTTTGAAATTTAAATTCACGCAAACTATTAAAAGGTGAGGACCTACCAAATTGACTCAAAATTAGATGAAACTTCAGACAGCAGAAAAATTGTGAAGAAGATTGTTGACTATCAAAATATACTTAATAATGTTTGTACATATGGATATACTGAAAATAAATAAATGACAAGAAGAAAGTGACAAGTCTGTACATCTAAACTTGATATCAGTGTATGTTAAAGGCTCAAATCTTTCTCAAATTCAGTAGAGTTCTACAAAGTAACTGCTAATTGTTACTTTGTATTGGAGTTGCAGAGATGAAAAGGTCTGACTTCAAATATATGGGTCAGAGTATGAGAACAATAATTTTAACTTGGAACAAGTTAATTTTTTTGTTTTTGTTTTTTGCTTTTGAGGGCCACACTCTCGACTTACAGAGGTTCCCAGGCTAGGGGTCAAATCAGAGCTACAGCTGCCAGCCTAAGCCACAGCCACAGCAATGCAAGACCGAACCACATCTGTGACCTACACCACAACTCACGGCAAAGCTAGATCCTTAACCCATTGAAAGAAGCCAGGGATCGAACTCATGTCCTCAGGGTTCCAGTTGGATTTGTTTCTGCTGTGCCATGATGGGAACTCCAACTTGGAACAAATTAAATGAATGTCAATCTTTAACTAAAAAGCTAGAAACAAATATTAGTTAATTGAATGGTTATCTGATCTAGGAAGAAAACTAAACCCTATAATCAACCTGTTCTCATGAAACAACTGATAAATGGATCTGCACCCTAAAATCAAACATGACATGATGGATACTGAGAACATATTGAAACCACAAAGACTTATTAAAGCCTCTGTCAGTAATGTCAGATATCATGACCTGTCTATAGAAGGATGTTCATGGTGTGAGTGATTAATAAATGTTATAGGTATTCCCAATAATTTGTGGGATTGATAATTAAATATTTCATTTAGTGCTGAAAATCTCAACTCCTAAAATGCATATGTGAAGGAATCAAAACTCGGATAGGCTAAATAACTTATCAAAGACCAAAAGATTAATAACAAATAGGAGTTAGCATCTCAATAAATATTAGCAGGTATTATTCACTGTCCCTTCTTTAGGCTTTTGCTCCTGGATAAAGATGATCCAGGGCAAGTTTAATTAAGTTGTTGTTTACAGTAAGCCAAATAAAAATACATAATTGATATTATACATAAGAAGAGATACATTTTTCTTCAATTATATAAAAGCCAAGACATGTCTCAAAAGTTGACCAAAAAAAAAAAAAAAACCCTCTGCCTTGGATTAGGTTAACCATTGCTAAATAGAAAATTCAAGTATTAAATATGCACATTTAGTAATTACATACATTATTTTTGATAACCTACATGTGAAATAGTGTAAAAGACAGTAACACTTTTTCCAACATCAATTTTATTCAAAATGGTCTCATAATTCCTAAGCTGTTCAAGATGGTAAAGTGCTTCTGGCTGAGCAATAATTATCATCTCGTTTCTAATACTGCCATTCTTCTTTGGTAATTGCATCATTTTCTGTGTTCCCTTATCTAATGAAAAAATTAATATACCTGATGAAGATTGGTAAAATTACATAGTTCATCACACAAATAAAAACAACAAAAAAGAATTACTTGCATTGTTTTTTAAAAAAATTCCTACAAAAAAGATAATATCAAACTTTTAGAACAAAGTACAACCAGGAAAAAGGTCAGAACAACTTTTTTTATTACTCCCTCATTATGCTGACTTTGGCCAAGGTCCCATAGACCTAGTTTAATGAAGGGATAATGATAGCTCATCCTTTCCCATTTTTTGCCCAGTCAACTCAGTACTATTCAAAAATGTCTCTAACTCTCGTTTGGAAATTCATATTGCAGAGTTCCTTTTTTATGCAAAAGCATGCAATTTAGTGAGATTTTGTTAATGCTATGACTTCAGCATGTTATATAACATCCTTAGTACGATAAGGTTGTTAATAGTACCTACTTAATGAAGTTGCTATGAAATTTAAATTAATTAAAGCATGCAAAACATGGGTCTGGCACATTGTAGAGCTCAATAAATCTCAGTTATTTGCTTTATTAATGCTAGTAATTACAGTTCTTAGTATACTGGTTTAAATGATTTATAGGTTAATGTGTTAGATGTTAGAGTGGATAAGAAGATGAATTAGAATTGGTTCCCACCTGAAATAAGTTTATATTCTAGGAGTAAATATCCCCTATACAAATGACTTAAACACTGAAAAAAACCAATCAAGTTATTTTGAGGATTTTTTTGATCAATTTAGTAAAATATGTCAATATTTTAATTAGTGTAGCCACAATGCTCTGAAAATTTTGATTTGGCTTCCTTAAGACTATTTAGCAACTCTAACTCTTTCAGTGTTGATATGTTACATATAAATAATGGCCTCATTTGCCAAGGTTTTCACCTCATTTTTTTTTAACATAATCATGTTTCTAATGCTACTTTTCTTACCTGAGTCCTTCATTCATGAGGTTATTTGAAAATGTGAACCCCAATAAATGCCAAGCTACATTCAAATAAGATTTTTAGTGAATTTATAATAATATATAAAATACAAGGAAGTCATTAAAGACACAGGTATAAAAGTCAAGTGATAAGTTATGGATAATGGAAACAGATGAATGAGCCAGACAGGATATAATATAATAAAGCACAGTCAGTTAAAAATAGAAACAGGTGTATAGGTCACTGTGATTGTGCAGAATTGGTCAGCAGATGCCAAATGAGTTCAGACCAGGCCAGGAATACTCAGGCTTGCTGCTAAAATGTTGACACTATTTCCAAATACAAACCTCAAAATCTATTACCATAACCTATGGAAATCTCATCCCAATGAAAAGTAGTAAAAAGCAGGAATTAGTAAACATAAAAACATAAAACAAACAACAAATGAAGAGCGACTTTTACAAATTATTATTTTTTTCAGACAAACAGCGTTTTGATGTGTTTGTCAAGATGAAAAACCATAAAATAATACCTTGGCTCCTGAAAGGAATGAATCTAATGGCTAGGCTGGTTTAAAATCATCCATCTGGATACAAAAAAGATTCTGCCAATAACAACAATTCTGATTTTAGCATAGTTGTTATTGAGCTCCTCATTCTGACAGTAACTGGCCAACATGCTCCATTGTTTCTAAAAACCACTCTTTATTATGAGAGAAAGACTGCATCATTGTGACTAAGAGCTTACTAATTCTTGGGTTTCTCAGAGAAACAGGGCATTTTTCAGTTTATCTAAAAAAAATACTTATGTATAAATTGAAATGAAGATATACTCCTGTTTTTCTTCCGTTGTTTCCTCTGGCAAATGCCTATGACTTCCAAGCTAATTTTTGTTGTTGCTTATATTATATCCATTTTCTCTGTTTATAAACATAATACTCATGATATATGAACCACTTATAAAGGAATAAATCTTTTGAGTCTCTCTTCTTTCCAACACTTCCTATTCACTTCGCTTTCCCTCTTCCTCCTAGCTTCCTCTTTCTCCTTCCTCTTTCTCCTCTGTCTCTCTCCTTGTCCCTTTTTTAATCACACTCTTTCTCTCCGGAGCAAGAAATAACATGTGGTATTTTTTTTAGGCAATAGTAATAATAATTATTTTTTTTTTGCAATAGGTAACATAGTTTTATTACCAGTGGTTAATGGACCTGATGTATTGTTTCAAAGATTATGCAAACAGATGAGTAAAGAAATGACTATTAGAAGTGCAAGAATAGTGACACAGAGACCAATATGAACACTTTGGCAAATAGTCCAGGTAATAAATCATGGGATATATGGATTTGCAAAGTCTTTTAGAATAGCAATACTGTCAAGTTGCCTGTAAGATGTTCCCAGCAAACAAAGACATCTGATGGTTATAACATCCCAACTTCTAAGAAAGAAAACTTTGATTCCTTCTAAATTGACTATATCTACCTACCATCTGGAGCAGCACAAAACAAAGGCCATTATCTTCTATATATTTGACAATAATATTTTCCCCACATTTTTCTCCTTTTAATCTTATTTTAAAATATCTCAGTGATATTTAAGAAGCTATAAAACCTGAGTGCCTTATCAAAAACAGTATCTCGATGAGTTCCCATCACGGCTCAGTGGAAACAAATCTGACTGGTATCCATGAGGACGCAGGTTTGATCCCTGGTCCTGCTCAGTGGGTTAAGGAACTGGCGTTGCCTTGAGCAGTGCTGTAGGTTGCAGAAGCAGCTTGGATCTGGCATTGCTGTGGCCAGGAGCTACAGCTCCAATTCAGCCTCTCGCCTGGGAACTTTCATATGCTGAGAGTGTGGCCCTAAAAAACCAAAAAAAAAGAGGTACCTCTTGGAAACTCTACATGTAACTAACTTTTCAATCAAGACATAGTTTTGTTCTCCCACATTTACTACTATCCGGACAGTAGTGACAGTTACACTTTAGGGGTGTTTTTAGAGCTTGATTACCCATTATACATACCACTAATCAATATATCATTATAGATTACTTTGGTCAGTTTTTAAAATTTACATGCCTAAAATTATATTATGCCTTGGATATTTAATTCAAGGTTGTATTTCTAAGAACCATGCATCTTATTGTGTATGACTGTACTCTACTGTAGTAACCCAATGCATGCTGCTACCACAATTCAGTTGTAAATTTATCATTTAGTCTCTTACGAATAACGCTGCTCTAAACATTCTTGGATACAACCTGGTGCACAATTTAAGATACATTCCACAGAGAAGAATAGTTGGGGTTTAGGAGATTTGCATCTTGAAATTTACTATACAACAGCTAACTGTTAACCAAAACAATTATACCCTTTACACCATCATAGCAATATAAGAACAATTCATTGCATTGCATGTGTGCCATAATCTATGTTAGGTTTTATTTATTTTGCCAATCTAGAGCGAATAAAATCATAATTTTTTTTGGCATCAACTTTAATTTCAGCCATTACTAAATAACAATTGAAAATGCTGATAAGTGTTGGAAAAATTCCTCTTCAAAAAGCTTGACAATATTTACATTCATCCAGAATGCATATGGGAGTATCCATTTGTGTCAGCTTTCAACACAAGCATATTGACTACATACTTTGGCACCATGATAGATAAAAATTACATCTGATTCTTGCATCAATATATATTTATATGACAAATGTTGACAAGTGTTCATGTTTAATATCCATTAATATATATTGTAAATTTTGTTATAGTTTTAGCAATGTCTATTACTTATTTATTTTCTATTAATTTGGAGTGCTAAGTAGTTATTAATCCCATTGGGGTTTTACTTTAGAGTTTTTTGTGTGTTTTTAGCAGATTTTTCTTTCAAGTTTATTGTTATCTTTAAACTTTTTCTGTATCAGCTATGCTGGAAGAGGAATTTTTAAAAAATTTATATATAACAAAAAGGTTTATTGTCTATGAAATGTAGACTACAAAATTTTGCAATAGCTTCAAAAACATAAAGATATTTTATTAACAAAGTATTCTCTTACATTTTCTTTGAATATGTTTATGACACTGAAACAATAGAAGATAAATTACAGCTACTACTGTATTTTCCAATTTCCTTGTAAATTCTAAATGGAGCTGTACCATCAAAAATACGCAGGTGGAATTTTTATTTTTAAGACCTCTTTCCTGACAGTTTTACTAAAATATAATTGAAATACAGCACTATAAGTTTAAGGTGTTCACCAGAATGATTTGACTTACATTTATCATGAAAAGATTATCACAGTAAATTTAGTGAACATTTGTCTCATAAAGGTAGAAAGTAAAATAAAAATTTAAGAAAATATTTCCTTATGATAAGGACTCTTAGGATTTACCCTATTTTCATGTGTAACAGAGAGTAGCATTAATTATATGTATCATGTACATTGCATCCCTTTTCCTATCTTCTAACTGGAAGTTTGTACCTTGGCCACCTTCATTCAGTTCTACCCTCTTCTCATCCCCACCACTGGTAACCATAAATCTGATCTCTTTTTCCATAAGCTTGTTTATTTGTTTTTGAAGTAGAACTCACTACAACATTGGACTGTATGGTACTTCTGACCATGACCGTAGCATGCAGAAGTTCTCAGTCAGGGGATCAAACCCAAGCCACAGCAGTGACAATGTCAGATCCTTAACCTACAGAGTCACAAGAGAACTTCTTTGGTACTCCTATTTTTAATTTTTTTGGAACCTACATACTGTTTTTCATAGTGGCTGTACCAACTTATATTCCTACCAACAGTGCACACAGTTTCTCTTTTCTTCATGTCCTCAACCAGCACTTATTACATATTGTCTTTTGGATAACAGCTATTCTGACATGTGTGAGGTGATATCTTACTCTAATTTTGACTTGCATTTTCCTGATGATTAGCGATATTAACTCTCTCTTCATGTGCCCATTGGCCTTCTTGTATCTATTTGGACATAAACATTCTTTGGAAACAATGTCTATTCAGTTCCTCTGCCCATCTTTAAATTGTGTGTGAGTGTGTGTGTGTGTGTATGTGTGTGTCTGTGTGTGTTTGGTGTTGAGTTGTATGAGTTCTCTGCATATTTTGAATATTACTTCTTATCAGATATATTGTTTGCAAATATCTTCTCCCATTCAGTAGGCTAACTTTTTATTTTGTTGACAGTTTCCATCATTGTGAAAAACTTTTCAACTTGATGTAGTTCCATTTATTTTTGCATTTTTTTGTCTTTTCCTGAGGAAACATATCCAAAAAATTACTCCTAATACCAATGTCCAAGAACTTACTACTTTTGTTTTCTTTTCAATTCTTATACTTAAGCCTTTAATCCATTTTGAGTTTGTTTTTGTATGCGGTATATATAAAAAAAAGGCCTAGTTTGATTCTTTCTCCCATTGTATATTCTTGCCTTTTTTGTTGTAGATAAATTACTCATAATGAATATGTGTTCATTTCTGGGCTCTCTGTTAAGTTCCGCTGATTTCTATGTCTGTTTTTGTGCCAGAAAGAAAGCTGTTTTTTTCTGACTGTAGCTTTGTAGTATAATTTGAAATTAGGGATGTTGATACCTCCAGGTCTGCTCTTCTTTCTCAAGATTGTTTTGACTATTTTGGGTCCCTGTATTTCCATAAATATTTTTGAATTATTTGTTCCAGTTCCCTGAAAATTGCCTTTGGTATTTTTGAAATAGATATTGAACTGAATCTATGTATTGCTTTGGGTAGTATGGTAAGGATAGCAGATTGATTTTTACAGTTCATGAGCATAGTATATCCTTCCATTTGTTAGTTTCATCTTCAATTTCTTTCATTAGTGTCCTACAGTCTTTTGAGCACAGGCCATTTATTTCCCTAGTTAGATTTATTGCTAAGTATTTTATTCGTTTGGATATAATTTTTTTTTTCTTGTGTGATTGCTGTGGCTAGGACTTCTAATACATTTGTGATTTTTTTGATTACTGATTAAGTTTCATTACTGGTAATTTATTTGTTCATATTTTCTATTTCCTCTCGATTCAGTCTAGGGAGATCATACATTTCTAGCAATTTGTCCATTTTTTTCTAGGTAGTCCATTTTATTGGTGTCATCTCTTATGATCCTTTGCATTTGTGTGCTGTAAATTCTTTTATATTTTTCATTTCATTTTGGGCCCTCCCTCTTTTTTATGAGTCTGGCTGTAAGTTTACCATTTTTAAAATCTTTTCAAAGAACCATCTTAGTTTCATTGATCTTTAATCATTTTAAGTCTCTATCTTATTTATTCTCCTCTGATCTTTAATATTTCTTTCCTTCTACTAACTTTAAATTTCATTTATATTTTTCTAGTTACTTCAGATGTAAGGTTAGGTGTTTTATTTGTAATACAGCAATAATATATTTGAAAACATTAAATAATGAGTTTTCACATTTATAATATTAATTTTATAATTTTTATATCTCAAATTCTTAAAATACATATGTACATATAAATATGCATGTCTATGAGTATACATTATTATGCACATGTAAATACACATATAAGTAGAAATACACTTCATGGGGATACACACACATATGCACCTCCTGAAAAGGCTAAACTTAAAAAGTCTGATAACAATGTTATATTACAGCCTAAGATGTAGAATACTGCAAGAAATATAATTCCCATTCTAAAAATGAGAAAAAAAAAAACTACGCAGTTTACAAAATCATAACTTTTCCTTAGCTCAACAGTGAGTTTTAAGTTTGCATGGCAAACAGCCAAATAGGATTAAAAACTTAATTCCAAATCTACTATTAGAAGATAATTCTTCAAGTATCCCTCACATTTCTTAATGTTTAGTCATTAAACCAATTGTTCAGATAATAAAGACCACCCTGTTTCCCCATTAGAGGTGATTTCTTCACTTTTCAGAGTTAAAGGAAGATATTCCTCTCCAGAAAGGAAGAATGGGAAGAATGCCAGCTGCTCATTTGTAAATTTGGAGGTTTCTTAAGCTCAGTGTTCCTCATTTGCCACAAGGTACTGATTTAGAAATACACACAGCCTGGTGTATTTCTAAATCAGTACCAATGAACTTGAGAGGGGAGTCTGGGGAACAAACACAAGCCTGAAGCTTATGCTGCCTGCTGTGTCATGAGTAAAAAGCCCTATGTCTCTGATTCAAGTATCTTATTTCTTCCATAAGAATCTATGAAAATATGGAAGGATAACAAGGTAGGCTTTAAGCATGATACAATCTCAGATGACCCTAGGATCTTGACATTGACAAGCTCCTAGGAGGAGAAAAGGGAAACATGGTATGGTTTAATCTTAGGCACAAAAAACAAGTGTAAAATGTGACTGGAACAAAAGAAAAAGCAGGTAAAACAAAACAAAACAAAACAAAAGGAAACAAACAAAGGGTACCACAGCAGATGACAGGTCATCTCTATATTTCTCCTCTATAGTAACTTAGCCACTCTCATCCTTGAAGCAAGAGAGGCTACAACCCTGTTGTCTGCAAAAAGGAGACCACACCAAAAATCTACACAAAATGAAAAGGCATAGAATTATGATGCAGATAGGGTGCAAGAAAAAAAAAAAAGAAAAAAGAAAAAACAACTAAGTGACCTGGAGATTATCAACCTCCATGAAGAAGACTTTAGACTGATGATAGTGAAGATGATTCAAGAACTTTAAAATAAACTGGAGCCAAAGATTGATAAATTACAAGAAATACTGAGCAACGAAATACAAGATTCAGTTTTAAGCAGACAGAGATGCAAAATACAGTAACCAAAATAAAAAATTCATTAGAAGCAACCAACAGCCGAATACAGGAGGCAGAAGAAGGATAAGGAAGGTGGAGGACAGACAAGTGGAAATCACTGAGGTGCAACAGAAAAGAGAAAAAAAGATTGAAAATAAATTAAGATGGTCTAAGAGAACTCTGGGACAATGTTAAGTGCACCAACATTTGTATTATAGGGGTTCCATAGGGATAAGAGAGAAAGGGCCAGAAAAAAAATATTTGAAGAGATAATAGCCAAAAGCTTCCCTAACGTGGGAAAGGAATCACTCATTTAAATCCAGGAAGCACAGTGGGCACCAGATAAAATAAAACCAAGGAGGAATACCCTGGGACAAAAATTAGTATAAATGACCAAAATTAAAGACAAGGAGAAAATATTGAAAGCAGTTAGGGAGAAGAAACAAATAACATACAAGGGAACCCTGATAAGGTTATTGGCAGATTTTTCAGCAGAAACTCTGCAGGCCAGAAGGGAGTGGCACAATATACTTAACGTGATGAAAGGAAAAAACATCCAACCATGATTGCCCTAACCAGCAAGGCTCTCATTCAGACTTGAAGGAGAAATCAAAAGCTTTACAGACAAGCAAAAGCAAAGAGAAGTCAGCACCACTAAACTAGCTTTACAACAAATACTAAAGAAACTTCTCTAGGTGGAAAAGAACAGGACACAACTAGAAACAAAAATATTATAAATGACAAGGCTCACCACTAAAGTCATATATATATATGAAGGTAGGAAATCATCCACACAAAAATATGCTAACAAAATCAGAAATCATGAGAAGAGGAGGGTACAAATGCAGGACACTGGAAATGCAATTAAGAGACCAACAACTTAAAACAATCTTGTATATATATATAGGCTCCTATATCAAAAACCTCAGGGTAACTGCAAATCAAAAATCTACAATTGATATACACACAAATTAGAAAAAGCAACCCAAATACAGCACTAAAGATAGTCATCAAACCACGAGAGAAGAGAACAAGAGAAGAATAAAGAGCAACAAAAACAAATCCAAAACAGTTAATAAAATGGCAATAAGAACATACATATCAGTAATTACCTTAAATATAAATGGACTAAATTCCCCAACCAAAAGACATAGACTGGCTGAATGGATATGAAAACAAGACCCCTATATATGCTGTCTTCAAGAGACTCACTTCAGTTCTAGGGACACATACAAATTGAAAGTCAGAGGATGGAAGAAAATATTCCTGCAAACAGGAATCAAAAGAAAGCTGGAGTAACGATACTCATATCAGACAAAACAGACCTTAAAATAAAGAATATTATAAGAGACAAAGAAAGACATTACAAAATGATCAAATGATCAATCCAAGAAGAAGATTAACTATTGTAAATATACATGCACCCAACATAGGATCCCCTCAACATATAAGGCAACTGCTAACAACCTTAAAAAGAGAAATTGATAATTAATACAATAATAGTCAGGTATTTTAACACCCCACTTACAGCAATGGAGATATCATTCAGGCAGAAAATCAATAAGGAAACACAGGTCCTAAATGATGCATTGGGCCAGATGGAGTTAAGAGATATTTATAGAACATTCCACACACATTTCCCTCAAGTGCACATGGAACATACTCTAGGATAGATCACATTCTGGGCTAAAAATCAAGCCTTGGTAACTTTAAAAAAAGAAGATCCTCTTCTTTTTCACTGTACACTATGTTCCAAGACCACTATAGATTACAGAAAGAGACTCCCTTGCTCTCGGACTTCCTGCTGGGTTCAGCCGTAAATTCAAAATTGGGTATTTACCAAGTGAAGCAGATAGTGAGATGATATGGCCTTCATTAGGAGTATGGCCACTGTCATTCACATCCCTTGACCTTCATTTTACTCTGAGCTATGAGGTGGACAATAATTGTAATCCTCCATTAACAAACAAAACACACCAGCCAGATTAACTGTAAATCATACTAGGTTCTGATAATGCTCCCCTCGAGTCTATAGGAAGTAATAAACTTCCCAGTGGAAGATTCACCCTGTGAGCTATTCCTTGTTGGTTTTCCTTAATCCAGTCCACTATTATGTAAATAGCCTCTACATTAAATTTTTCTTAATAACTCTATTTGAGTAGGCTATTTATTTCCAGCCTGGATCCTGTCTCTCCAAATTACCCTCAAAACTGATTGTTTTTTTTAACATTTGTATCACTGAAAGGGAGAGTTTTAATATTGTTTGTTTTTCTTTTTCAGCTGCACCCATGGCATATGGAAGTTCCAAGGCCAGGGATCTATTACAAGCAACAGTTGCAACCTATGCCACAGCTGTGGCAAACCAGATCCTTAACCCACTACACTAGGAAGGGGATTGAACTGGTGCCACCAGAGAGAGAAGCCAGATAATTAACTCATTGTGCCACTGCTGGAACTCCTATTGTTGGTCTTTAAGCAATTATTTTTCTTCAAATATTGAGCAAGATCTTGGAGAAAATAAACATAACCAGAGTTTTTTTTTTTCCAGTAATATCACATTAATATTTAGTTATAAAATTTAGTTATAATTATTATTTAGTTATAACATCAGATATTCTATGGAGCTCCTGCTGTGGCACCACTGGATAAATCAGCAGCATCTTGCATCTTGGAAGCACTGGGATGTGGGTTCCATCCCTGGCCCAGCGCAGAGGGTTAAGGATCCAACATTGCTGCAGTTGCAGCTTGGTTCATGGTTGTGGCTCGGATCTGATCCCTGGCCTGGGAGCTCTATAAGCCACAGGGCAGCCAAAAAAAACATAATAAAATAAAATTAGACCTTCTATTGTTTGATAAATTCAGGCACTTCAGAAGGCATTCAAGTGCGTTAGTTTTAATTGTACATAAAATTTATGCAGTCCTTTAAAACATTATAATGCATATAAAATATATACTGTATGATTATGTTTTCATTGTGGGAAAACATGGTTCATATAATCCAGCTTCAATTTACTGAAACTTCACATACTGTAATTTTAAAAGGGCCTATATTCCTTATTCATTAAAATCTATTCTCATTCTTATCCATGTGGGAATCTTATCACTGGCAGCGCTCTTGAAAAATTACAGAAATATAAATATTTCCATCAGCACAACAAAACCAGAATTTTAAAATTACACTGTTCCCCAAAAATGAACACTTGGTTTTGAAATGCTCTTCCTTTTCCAATTATTCTTTGCTATAATTTGGGTATGTATGGACTCTATGAAGCCTCTTAAAGATACAAGGTATAAAATATGCATCTATTCACAAATGTAGACTTGAGTTCTTCGGGGATCATTCATGGGTTGTTCATATTACCTTGCTGGAGTATTTTGAGAGGTTGGGAAGAACAGTGTAATTAAATTTCCTGACCTTCTTCGTCCAAATGTAATCATGAGAATTTTAGCTCTAAATTTACATTGACTCTAAGATCGTGTCCAAAATATTTAATAAAACTAACAAAATGTAGCACAAGACAAGTTCCTTTTATTTTTTCTTCATGGAATTATTATGCAACCAGAAAAAAGTAGCAGATAATAGATAGGTAGATAGATGTTCCTATATTATAAATATATTGTGTATATATAAAATGTATGTTTTTAATGAACATGTAAAGTTTATCTTCTACTAATTACAACCACTACATTATGAAAGAGAATGGGGTTTCAGGCATTGTAAAATCTGATGAACATTTGATTTGATGGATTTAAAATGTTTCCTTTCCCACTGGATGTTTAATTATAAAATATCAAAGTGAGGTTTCTACTTAATAAGTGATACTTACAATATAATTTTAGAATTTTCCCTCTTTAATTTGAAGTGTGATTTAACATTATATACTAGAATTTGTTTATTTAGCAAATTTATAGAATTTGATGCAAATACATTTTTGGTGTCTATTAACTTAATTCAGTATATTTACATATGCTAATTTTTGCAAATACTGAAAAATTTATAGTTAATGAGAATTTTATTCACTAAAGAAGAAGACAGGTTATTAAGGAAATGTCTTATATTTTGTAAAATGGGAAATTTGCATTTTTTATTTTTTCAGACTGTTTTAAAAAGATGTTGAATTTTTAAATTGAGCCTTTCAAGTTCTCAAATTGTAGAGTTCATGACATATCCTTTCAGGTCAAATTCAAAGAAGTTAATTCTATTTAGCCCTCTGGAAGAATACTACATTAATTAGCAGTGTCCTAATTAAGGACTACTGGTGTGAAGGGCGAGATAATTAAGTTATAGCAGCTGATCTCTCTTTACCATTAGCAAAGAGATATCACTGATATCTGTTCTGGTTTAGATGTGAAATAAAAAAGTGATAAGTGCTTCATACATTCTTTAAACTATTTTTACTTTGACTTTAGCTTTCTTATTTTACAGGATAACTAGACATAGGAAATATATACACACATATTTTAAAAGAATAGAAGAGCAAGAAGTGGGATTAACTTACTAGTAAATTTAGTAGCAATCAAAATGAACAATTTTTCATTTTTTTCTGATTTAAGGTATACGCATACTTGGTAAATTTGAAATATATAATCAATAGAACATTCACAATATTTTCAATTTTACTGCTGTAAGAGGAACAATTTTTGTATCATTTCAGGAAAATTTAAATTTCTTCCACAGAAAGTGCTTACTATTTGGTGAACTATTTTTAATATGTTAAAGTTTACCTCAAGTCATATGTAGTAAATCCGCAAGACTTGTAAATTATTTTCTTTTTTGCAATGCCACAGTTTGTTTTCCTACAAATCAACTGTCCTTGCCTGTAGTCCCTTGTACTTGCCTGTAGTCCCTGCCAATAAGTTTCCAAATGTATGTGGTTTTCTTATGGTTCCTACAAAATCTTGCTTGCATATCAGAAATTTCTCAAATGGATATTTTTGGGGGAGTGGAAATTACTTTTTCAATTCAGAATTCTTCAAATTAAGGCCACTTTTATGAACAACAAATAAACAAACACAAGAATTAATGCAAAGGAGAAACAGTGAAAACTAGATAGGCAGAAAAGATCAGCTGTTACAATGTGTAATAACAATTTATTCCTTCTTGGAAATTGAACATTGTCATTGCTTTGAGACAGATATATCAGAATTTTTCCCTTAAACAATTATGGATGTGCTTTAATATTCAAGAACTTCACTGTAGTACAAGTATTAGGTTGGTAACTATTTGAAAAAGCCAGATAAACCTAAGTAACACAGCTCACATAAAATAAGATTAAAAGCTACATATATGCATAAAGTACCTACCAAAATGAATTAGCCAAAAATACAGCAGTGATAAAACATACATGTGTTCTCTATTTCTTGTACTATGACATGCAAGCTATCTGTCAGGAGAGCATTTAAAAATGCTCGGAAAATATGATAAAATATATTTCTAGAAGCCTGTAAAATTTTATGAAAAAATTCTAACTGGAGTTCCCATCTTGGCACAGTAGAAATGAATCCAACTAGGAACCATGAGGTTGCAGGTTCCACCCCTGGCTTCGCTCAGTGGGTTAAGGATCCAGCATTGCCGTGAGCTGTGGTGTAGATTGCAGACATGGCTCAGATCCTGTGTTGCTGTGGCTCTGGCGTAGGCTGGCAGCTACAGCTCCAATTCGACCCCTAGCCTGGGAACCTCCATATGCCATGAGTGCGGCCCTAAAAAGACAAAAGACAAGACAAAAGACAAAAAAAAAAAAAAAAATTCTAACTGAAGATATGAACACAGATTGATAAAATATGTAATAAAGTTGCTTGTACTTGAGAATGTTTGGTTGCCTTGATAATGTCATATGTAATAATATTAAATTATTATAAAATAGTTCAAAACAACTAAAATTTGATCTACATTTTCAGAAAATATGATTAAAATATTTATATAAAGGAAAAAGAAAGCTTAACATACTTTGAATTGATAATTTGGATGAAGGGAGAGAAGAGAAAGGTAAATTATTTTAAAAGGGCTAATTTTACAAAAGATAAAATACACTAATCACAGGGGAAAAAAGCAAAGTTTAAAAGCCACACCTAGACTTTTTTTGTTTGTTTGTTTGTTTGTGGGTTTTTTTGTGCTTTTTAGGGCCAGCTAGGGGTTGAATCGAAGCTACAGCTGCTGGATCCAAGCTGTGTCTGTGACCTACACCACAGCTCATGGCAATGCCCTTAACCTACTGGGTAAGGTCAGGGATTGAACTTGAAACCTCATGGTTATTGTCGGATTCACTTCCGCTGTGCCACAATGAGAACTACTAGACATATTTTAAAACTGAAGAATATATAATACCAAGAGAAAATACTGGTAGTGGTCAGGATAAAAAAAAATTATTTTAAGTAAACTTAAGTAGCACAAGAACATACCAAATGTAACACAGGAAGATGTTATATCTTTAATGCAGTAAGAATAAAACCAATTGATATTTTATCACAAGTTAGGGCTCTCTGGTATTCCAAGCTGATGATAGGTATATAGATTGATAGGATTTTGAGAAAAGAATGCAAATACCTTTTTATTACAACAAACAAATTATAGGATACCATGTAATTAGATTGAAATAACCAATAATGTAATAATTTCAATTATCTACAATCCATTTTTAGATTCCATTAACACCAGCTAAAAATCCCAAATCCTTCTTTCTTATGTGTGGTGAAACATGACAAGCTCTGATTTTTAGGATATACAACAAAACTATAATCTGTTGATTATGAACTTTCTAGTAAAGAAAACTATGCACACACACACACACACACACACACACACACACACACACGACTCAACATAATCTCTTATTCCCTATTTGCACCAGAATCTTTGCCTAATCCTAAATCACAAAACTGCATCTTTTGTTTTCTTGTAGAAGTTTAGCTTCATATTTATGTCCATTTTTTTTTTAAGGGACGCACCCGCAGCATATGGAGGTTCCCATGCTAGGGGTCTAATCTGAGCTGTAGCCACCAGCCTACAGCCACAGCAATGCCAGATGTGAGCCGCATCTGCAACCTACACCACAGCTCACAGCAACACTAGATCCCTGCCCCACTGATCGAGGCCAGATATTGAACCCAAAACCTCATGGTTCCTAGTCAGATTTGTTTCCACTGAGCCATGATGGGAACTCTTGTCCATGGTTTTTTTATTTTGTTTTATGTAGGTTCACTTCTCTGCAAATGAATATTTAGCAATTCTAGCATTGTACTGAGTCTAATATTTTGCCATGAAATCCTTTTAACCTGTTGAGTCAATTAACTCTATCAGAGCCATGTTAATGACTGGTCTTTTCTTCTGTACCATTGATCTATTTATCACCATTTATGCCAGTACTCTCACTCCTTTGATTATAGTAGTTTTCTAAAATGTCTTGAAAGTAAGCAACTTGTTCCTTTTGTTAATGCTCTTTTGGCTATCCTTGTTTCTTTGAATTGTCCCCCAAATTTTGGAATCACCTTGTCAATTTCTACAAAAACCCTGTGAAAATTTTGCTAGTTATTTCCTTGACTCAAGATAAATTGAAGATAATTTTTTTTAACACCACAGTATCTTTTAATTCATGAAGAGGAAATATCTCTTTTATTTATTTAGTCTTTTAAAATTTTAACCACAATGTTTTATAGGTTTCAGTGCACTTACATACATTTTATCATATTTATCCATGAACATTTCATACTCAGATCCTATTTAAAATGGTATTTTTAAAATTTTGATTTCCAGTACATGTATTTTATTTTATAGAAATATATTTTATATTCATATTGGTCAAAAGAAAGATAAATTGGATTTTCAGCAAAATTAAAATTTTTGCCTTTCAAAAGCACTATCAAGAAACTGAAAAGGCAACCTACAGAATGGGGTAAAATACTTGCAAATCATATATTTGACAAGGGAATTGCATACACAATATATAAAGAATTCACACAACTGAATCATAAAAAGATGCATAACCTAACTAAAAATAGCAACATGTAAATACTCTTGTCCAAGGAAAATACGCAAATGGCCAATAAGTTCATGAAAAGAAGTTTAACATCATTAGTCATCAGGGCAACACAACTCAGACCCACAATGTGGTACAACTTCATGCTCACTAGTGTGACCATCATAAAAAGACTGTCAGCAAAGATGGGGAGAAATCACAACCTTCATAACTGATGGTGGGAATATAAAATGATAGAGTAACTTTTGGAAAAGAGGCTGGCAATTCCTCAAAATTTTAAACATAGAATTAACTTTCGACCTAGCAATTCTACTCCTTTGGATATACTCAAGAGAAATAAAAACATATTTCCATGCGAAAACTACACACAAATGATCACGGCTGCATAATTCATAATACCCAAAAGCTGAAAACAACCCAAATGCCCATCAACTGATGACTGGATGAACAAAGTTTAGCATATCTATACAATAAAATATTATTCATCCATAAAGATGAATGAAGTACTAACACATACTAAGACATGAAGGAAGTTTTTCACAACACACTAAATGGAAAAAAAAAAAGCAGTTACAAAAGTCCAGATATTCTATAATCCCATTCAAATGAAATGGACAAGATAGGCATAGCTACAGAGACAGAGAGTAAACTGGTGCTTACCCAGGGCTGGAGTGGGGAATGTACTTAGGGAGTGGAAGTTTAAGAGGTCAGGGTTTCTTTTTGAGGTGATAAGAACATCTTAAATAGAATGTGGTAATGGTTGCACAAATATTTACGTATACTAAAAAATTTGTATGTTACATTTTATGTATGTATGTATATACGTATTTAGTTAAACAGGTGCACCTGCAGCATATGGAAGTTCCCAAACTAGGGGTTGAATCAGAGCTGCAGCTGCAGGCCTATGCCACAGCCACAGCAAAACTGGATCTGAGTCACATCTACAACCTGGGCCATGGCTTGCAGCAATGCCACACAAATGATCACAGCTGCATAACTCTTAACCACTGAGTGAACTTGGGATCAAGCCCACATCCTCACGGATACTATGTCAGGTTCTTAACCCACTAAGCCACAATGGGAACTCCCACATGTTACATTTTAAATGGGCAAATTGTACCACATGTGAACTATATTTCAGCAAAGCTCTTACCAAAAAAATCACTTCTTAAAAAGCCAGAAAATACTCTCCTTTACATTCCATTATTTTATTTATCTACGGGCTTCTTTTTTTTTTTTTTCCAGAAATGTGCTTTTAAATTTTTGTACCAAACTCTCCTACACTGTTGGTGGGAACGTAAATTGGTATAATCACTATGGAAAACAGTATGCAGGTAACTTGGAAAATTATATATAGAACTATAATATGACCCAGCAATCCCACTCTTGGGCATATATCTGGACAAAACTTTCCTTGAAGAAGAACGTGTGCCTGCATTTTCATTGCACGACTATTCACAATAGCCAAGGCATGGAAACAACCTAAATGTCCATTGACAGATGACTGGATTAGGAATATGTGGTATATATGCACAATGGAATGCTACTCAGCCATCAAAAAGAACAAAATAATGCCATTTGCAGCAGCATGGATGGAACTAGAAACTCTCATACTAAGTGAAGTAAGTCAGAAAGAGAGACAAATACCATATCACTTATATCTGGAATCTAATACACAGCACAGATGAACCTTTTCAGAGGAGAGAAACTCATGGGCTTGGAGAATAGACTTGTGGTTGCCAAGGGGGAGGAGGAGCTTGTGGGATGAACTGGGAATTTGGGGTTAATAGATACAAAGTATTGCCTTTGGAATGGATAAGCAATGAGATCCTGCTGTATAGCACTGGAAACTATATTTATATTTTTTGACAGAAAGACAAAAAAAAATTATGTGTACAATAGTTTTTGTTTTTCTTAGAGTACACAGAAAGAAGAAAACTATTGTTTTAGGTTAAGTGAAATCTATCCAGGAATTTTTTTTTAATTTTTATTAAAATAAATCGAAGATACTTAAATTGTAGATATATTCATCAATATAAACTAAGTTTGTAGAATATTAAAATGTGTGATAAATGTTTCTTGGTTTTAAATTCAGTCAAATGCAGATTTGTAAGGTGGCACTCCCAGGTACCAGAAATGTGCCTTCATCACTTAGATGCCCTATCTTCCAGTTTCCTCAGGTGAAATGGACTAACAATATTTCTTCACCCAAAAAATACAACTTTACTTCCTATCATTATTAATTACACTATTATATCATTCTAAGTATTCATTGAAACAAAGTCTGCCCTCAAATCTACACACTTTTAAAAAAATTTTTTTGTCTTTTGTCTTTTTTTAGGTCACACCCACAGCATGTGGAGGTTCCCAGGCTAGGGGTCTAATCTGAGCTGTAGCTGCCCGCCTACGCCACAGCCACAGACAGCCAGATCCCCAACCCACTGAGTGTGGCCAGGGATTGAACTCGCAACCCCATGACTCCTAGTTGGATTTGTTTCTTCTGTGCTACGACATGAACCCCAATACAGATTTTGATAGAAACCTAATATTCCTTAGTGATAAATGCCACTTTTTTGAAATCAAACAATTTAAATTAATTCATTAGGAATTCCCTTGTAGCACAGTAGGCTAAGAATCTGGTATTGTCATTGCAGTGGCTCCAGTCTGGCTATGGCATGGGTTCAATCCCTGGCCAAGGAATATTCACATGCCATGAGTGTGACCCCCCCAAAAAAGTCAATTCATTAACATTATGGTTCCTTGTAGAGGTTCCCTTGCAAAAAACAATGTGGACTAATCTACACTTAATCTGGGTAATTATTAGTTTCAATAATAACATAAAATGACTGTTACTTATAAATAAAATCTAAGAAATATATATTTCTAAAATTTAAGAAATTATTTTACATTTCCACATGGTGCCTTTAATTATAAACATCTTTCACAATGTACAAGTGTCACAAAGCATTTGACATGTCTGTTTCCTTAATATATTTATTCACATTGTAGGGCCAGTCAGCATCAAGAGAGAAGTAGCAGTTAATGTACTCCTCTTCAAATTCAGGAAGGACCCCTCATTGTGAAAACACTTAGCTATGCATATACTAGAGAGAAACAATTCTTCACTTACTATGCTTCATTATTTTTCTTCCTGGAGGCTGAAAGCTCTGTGATTGTGTCTTTTTGGGCAGTATGATCTTTGATTTGTTATTAAAACATTTCATCCTCATTAGCATTTTCGCCTTGAAGGATAGAATGACTGCTCAAACCAGGTAATGTCCCTTTAATGTTGAATAGAGTTTTGATGGAGGGGAAGCTCCAATTAATTCCTAAAATTAGATTTGGAGTCAGATGTGAGTTCCATTTTGCAATGTTTTCCCTTAGCCCCAACAGAACAAATAATATTTGGCTAGACAGACATTACAAACAACAAGAAGTCAATTCATTGATTTTTAAGGATGATGCTCCCCAGTCTCTTCTGCTGCACAACAGCCTCTACACCAGCGGAAGCCAAAGACTCGTTTATAATTGAGCTGAAACCTAAGTGCATGGGAAGGATTTTACAGGGTCAAACCCAGTATCAGATTTCAATGGAGCTGATAAAAAAAAAAAAAAAAAAAAAAGACAAGCTAAAATTCCAGTGAAGACTTTGTATGTTTATAAAGTGGAGTGATAGATGATAGACAGGTTGATAGTAATTAATCAGCTATCATACACACACACACACACACACACATATATTACCTTCAACTATCATAGGCAGAGGAATTTAACTCAAGAAGGACACCAATCATCTGGTGAGAGCTTTGTCCAAGCAGGAGTATTGAAGAGTGACAAGAACGACCACATTACTCATGATGTCACTACTGTATTAGATAACTAACAATTATATTAACTGAAGAAAAAAAGATGACTATCCAATCTTATGCGAATAGCCTTAATCCCTGAGAAATAATAAAAGTATTTTATATTTTAATATAGCCAAATCTACTTATTAGGTAGAAAAGTAAGGGAAACATATACATATTACATATATACCACATATATCAGTATCCACAGGGGAGTTTGTTCCAGGACCCCTGCAAATACAGAAATCCACAGATGCTCAAGTCACTTGTATAAAATGGCATTCCATTTGCATATAACTTTATGTACATCATCCCATATAATTTAAATAATTTCTAGATTACTTAAAACATCTAATACAAGGTAAATGATCTGTATATAGTTGCTAGAGTGTGGCAAATTTAAATTTCACCTTTTGGAACTTTTCTTGATTTTTTTTTTTGGTCTTTTTTTGCCTTTTCTAGGGCTGCTCCCACAGCATATGGTGGTTCCCAGGCTAGGGGTCTAATCAGAGCTAATGCTGCTGGCCTTCCCCAGAGCCACAGCAACGTGGGATCTGAGCCACATCTACGAACTACACCACAGCTCATGGCAACTCAGGATCCTTAACCCACTGAGCAAAGCCAGGGATTGAACCTGCAACCTCATGGTTCCTAGTCGGATTTGTTAACCACTGTGCCACGACGAGAACTCCCTGGAATTTTTTAAAAAGAATTTTCAATTGGAGGTTGCTTGACTCCAAGGATACAGAACCTGTGGATACAGAGAGCTAACTGTGTATATATTTTGTTAATAAAAGAAGGAACAAAACAAAAGCTTTTGTGTAGCTGAGAGATATGATACTGATTTTACTAAAAAGAAAAAGAAAAAAAGCAAAAAAACAAAGAAATGCATGGACATATTAAGTTATTTATATTTATTTATTTATTTATTTTGCTTGTTTAGGGCCACACCTGCGGCATATGGAGGTTCCCAGGCTAGGGATCTAATCAGGACTACAGTTGCTGGCCTATGCCACAGCCACAGCAATGAAGGATCCAAGCCATGTCTGCGACCTACACCACAGTCTCTGGCAACTCCGTATTGATCCTTAACCCACTGAGTGAGGCAAGGGATCAAACCTGCAACCTCATGGTTCCTAGTCAGATTCGCTTCCACTGCACCATGACAGGAACTCCAATATTAAGTGATTTAAATTGTATCATTAATAAATCCAAAAATATAAATGTATACTCAAAATCTGGGTTCAAAATTTTGCCAGGCTTTGTCATGGAAACATACTATTACTGGTACAAATGAAAGTATAAGGGTGTCATCAGACAATGGTTAAGAATTGAAAAGGATGACAAACATATACACAGCCTTACAGAGCTGAATTTTCAATATATAAGAGTAATTAGTTGTAGTAATTCAGGGCACAAATCTAAATCATGCTGCATCTCTTTGGAAGTCATCTCTGCCCCCTATTAACACAGTAAGCCTACCCAAAGTGATTTAATTTTCTGTGTATCAGTTTCCTTGCATTTACAGCAGCCATAGTAACAGTAACAACCTCATGATGGTATCTAAGAATTACTTAAGTTTGTATTGCAAAGCACTTAGAAAGATGGCTAAGACTATGAAAGATGGCTAGGACCTAGAAAACCTTCGAACAATGGCGAGGTATGTGTTTGTTGTAGGTAGTTGTTATTATTGAGAGAACATTCAGGAATGATTCAAAGTATAGAAAACAGTGGTTTAAGATTGAGATGACTGAGGAAGTGATCTCAGAAACAATTTCTTGCTGCTGCCAAGACACTGAAGAGGTTGATGAAATAATGCAGAAAATGACCTTGCTCTTAAGGTAATTAAAGAATTAAAGGTTGAAGGTTTTGGCTGTATCATATTTGGCAATCTAAATGTTTTATTTTAATGACTTGGAGTTAGAAAATAACGCTTTTGGAGTTCCCGTTGTGGTTCAGGGGTAAGGAACCTGACTAGTGTCCATGAGGATGTGGGTTCAATCCCTGGTCTCACCCAGCGGGTTAAGGATCCAGCATTGCCATAAGCTGTGGTGTAGGTTGCAGATGTGGTTTGGACCATACGTTGCCGAGGCTGTGGAGTGGGCTGGCAGCTGCAGCTCTGATTCGACCCTTAGCGTGGTAGTCTCGAAAGAAAGTGGCCTTTCTTGAAAAGCCAAGAAAAGAAAAGAGAATACACTTTTAGTTTTTTAGTTGCTCAGTAAAACTTTTGATGGAAGCAGTTTCTAGATGATAACATATATCTACAAGAGGGTGATAAAGAGGGATTACACGTGATCCAAAAAACATATATATATATATATGTATATATATATATATATATAATGGTTTTATATGAGATGGAAGAGTAATGATTTAGCAGTACAGGGAGAAGAAACCATGCCAAATTCTTACCATCAAAAGAAAAGAATTCTAAACCCTATGAAGCTTGTAGAGGAGGCAGTATCTCAGGAGTGAAAAGAGTTTTGTTGATATGTTAATGAAAATGTGGATGCAACTGTGTTTGTTAACATTGTAGCAGAATTTTCAAAGGTCAGACAGAAATACTGGGGAGGACATGGAATACAATCAGAGAGGAACTCAGGATAGTGAAAACACAAGCAGACTTATTTTGAACAGTAATTATGATTGAACTGGATCGTGTGGTGGTGTAACTTTGGTTTGCCAAATTGATGCAAGACTTGCAAGTTCTCAGATGGAAGAGTTTTTACCATCTGAATGTTGTCTTAATAAATTTTACTACTTAGAGAGTGTTTTTCTTCCTTTTTGGAATCTAGAGGGTATCCAATGTATGTCTTGAATTTGAAGGATTGAAGATTTCAGGACCCAGTTATACCAGAGTGATAGAAAATACTGGTGTGATAAACTGAATGTATAGAAATATGACCAAAGTCAATGATATCCTCAAAGGAAAGACATTTTATCATGAGTTAAATGGATCCTGAATTCTTGGACATTTGCTTATATTCCCTAGTTACATTTTTCTAACTATCCCTAAATAGATAAGCATGTATCTATGTTTGTTTCATCACTGCCCCCTTCCTTGGATAAGTTTTAAGGCGAAAATAATGCTTATTATTACTTATATCTGCTATCAAAAATAAACTGTTAGGATATAAATACTGAATGGCAAAGTCCTATTGTTTTCCAATGACTATATTTTTCTGCATCATTTTTACTGCTGTTAATTAGGTTTTAGGAGGAAATGCTATTTTTCCAAAAGCTTTCGTGTAGAAATTATTTCAAGTGAATGTTTCCTTCTCTGACATTACTTAGTATATTACAGGAAATATTAGTGATAGTCAGACACTAAATTTGTCTCCAATAGAAACATTAAAATCATTATGTTTTTCTTATAAAGTCAACTTTGATCCAGTCACTTTAATGACAAATCTAAACCATGGTCACTGTGTTCTGGGAACAAATTTTAATCTGATTTTGAAAAAGAACTATCTTGTTATATGTAGAAAATAAATTGAATAAACCTAGGTACCCACATCCACTTTAGGCAGTAGCTCTCCATTAAAAACATAATAGAAATATAATTGAGAGTGCTGTTCCTTGTGATAGATACTTTTAATGTCCAAATTCCTATTAATGATAGCACTTAACTATGATACTCTGCACTGAAGACAATACAAAAGTTGATTTGTTTACTTGAGAGACCAATACCTGCTAATACCATGAATTACCAATGATATGTTATATTACCTTAGATAAAAATATATTGTATTTCTTCTCAAGAATAAAATTTTCTGTGCTTCATGTTAAAGAGGTACATGGTAATTTAAAAACATGCAATAATATTGCTACTTTCACCTTTTTTTTTTTTTTTAACTTTTTAGGGCTGTGCCCGAGGCCTGTGAAAGTTCCCATGCCAGGGGTTGAATCAGAGCTGCAGCTACTGGCCTTCACCACAGCTACTGCAACTCGAGAGCG
Source organism: Sus scrofa (assembly GCF_054392235.1). NCBI lineage: Eukaryota > Metazoa > Chordata > Mammalia > Artiodactyla > Suidae > Sus > Sus scrofa. The sequence goes on along the minus strand of NC_139393.1, from coordinate 65,733,470 downwards.
TGAGCCTCATCTCCTGTTCACAACCTACACCACAGCTCAGGGCAATGCTGAATCCTTAACCTACTGAGTGAGGCCAGGGATGGAATCCGAATCCTCATGGAGACTAGTTGGGTTTGTTACCGCTCAACCACAACGAGAACTCTGCTACTGTTTTTTGTTTGTTTGTTTTTATGTTCAATTACTAGTAGTAATATTAAAAATTAGCTTCGGAGTCTCTAAGAAAACAACAGAGAACTTCCTCTCTATGTTTCTGTGCATTTTTCCTGGTAAAGTATATAGAAAGTCACAAGGAAAAAAAGACATTAAAACTTTTGGGAGTTCACACTGAGGTGCACTGGAAACAAATCTGACAAGTATCCATAAGTATGCAGGTTTGATCCCTGGCCTCGCTCAGTGGCTGGGGGATCCAGAATTCCCTTGAGCTGTGGTGCAGTTATCAGATGCAGCTCAGATCCTGCGTTGCTGTGGCTGTGGTGTAGCTGTAGCTTCAATTCAACTCCTAGCCTGGGAACTTCCATATGCTGTGGGTGTTGCCCCTCCCCCCAAAAAATACCCTTCTATTCAAAACAGAACAAAACTAAAAACCACCATGGCTATTCCTAAAAGATTTAGTAACTGTATTTCAAATAAATTTCAGACAAGACTGGGCACTTCTAATAGGCAACAGTGCATGATTCAGTCCCAAATATATGAACTAAACAATAAATTACTCAATTGCAAAGACATGTGGCACAGAGGCACCACTAAATGAAAATCTAAGACACTTTTTAAAAGCTCACTTTATATGCTATTTGGAGAAGTAAGATTTAAGGACTTGGAGAATTAAGATCATGGAACAGTTCTCAAAGACATGAAAAATCAAAGAAAATTGGAAAATGACGTTAATTTCCTAATTAAAAAAAATAGTGGTCTACAAATGAATGCATTAATTTTATAAGAATATTTAAACTCAGCATAAAAACACTGGTTATTAAAGGCATTATGGAAGGCATATTATTCATCAAATGTTGATAAAAAACAAATGGCCCATCCAAATTATATACTACTCTTTGATCTAGCCTCTATCACATGATCATTCTTCTGCCTTATTTCTTCATTTTTAATGTTTTATAGATAAAGCACATACACATACACAAACACACACATAAATAGTATGCATGTATAACTATATATTAATTAGCATTATATATTATTTGAATTTTTGTATCTACTCTGATATTGTTTATAATATTAATAATTTTTGAGTATTTTAGTCAGAATTCGGGGGATATTCTGAGCTTCCCTCTTAAAACTCTATGCTAGGAGTATAGACACTTGATAATCCAGGTGTAAACAATATTATGAATCCCTAGCTTGCATTTGTTTATGTATTTAAAATAACTACCATGTAATTGTATGTAATCCTCATTTTAAGCATTGTATCATGATTTCAATAGGTAATGCATGGGACCTCTGTGATCATTTGCCTGCTTAATTACTATGCTGGTCATGTAAGAAAACCCAGGACCAAAAGGTCCAGTAAATTTCTATTCTAAATGGCAAAATGAAAACAAGTTATATCTATTCATTATAAATCAGTAAATTACAATAAAATCCCTTATTTGTGCTTACCTTCAAGGTCAAAAATGATGAGATAGAGGACAGCAGATTTATTCTGAAGTTACAAGCAGAGAGGTAAGTAGAAAATGCCTGTTTCAATTGAACTTAAAATCATAACTATCAATGGAGGAAGCCCGAAGTAAATTGATGCACTTGGAAAAACCTCAAAAGTCTCAGAAATTGGATAACATAGATACCCCTGAAGTAGAAATGCTGAGTAGCAAAAAACAAAAACAAAAACCAATAATGCAGAGGTAGTATCACTTATTGAACATTGAGGAATTACCTGAATTTATGTATATTAAAAACTGCTAATATCAGCTACTATTTCATGCTTGCACATGTTTCTTTGCAAAACCTTATTCCAAGAAATAAGGCTTGGGAAATACATATGATTGCATGCCCCGATAACACCATAAGGTAAGTAAAAGACAAAGGAATTGGAAGAGAAGGAACCAAAATACCAATATCTGCAGATAATATGACCATCAACATAGAAATGCCATGAAGAAATAGACTAGTTATCAGAATTAACTGAATTGAACCTGATTATAATGTTAAAAAATTAATAGCAAACATAGATTAAACTATGGAAAAATTACAATTTGAAGCAGTAGTTTAAGCTAAAAAATATTCAGGAATCAAAATAAAAGAATGCACAAGGTCCTTACATAGAAAAATTAAGAATACTCATAATGACATAAAATAATATTTGAACAGAAAGAATTAAATTCTCCACCAAGATCCCACCAAGATCCCACCAATTCACTAAGATCTCAATCAAAATTCTCATTTTACTTTTTAAGGAATGCTTCAAATTCATTCTATAATTCATAGTATAATATATACAGATAAACAAATTAAACTCTGAAATAGAAATGCACTGACAATTGTGCCTATGATGTATTTTAAAATACTAGAATTTTATGATGAGATTAGATATGATTATAATCATTATGCTCATGCAATGACAGGACTAAAATATTAAATTCCATTATTAAGAATGTGCGAGAACAAGAATTTTCATCTGTTGTAGGTGGTAGTGCTAACTATTTGGTGTTTTATGGAAAATAAGCAGTATTTAGTAAAAATAAGTATCTGTATGACCCACGAGCCAAACAACCCACTCTTGAATGGCATCTCAGAGAAATCATCATAAACATTTATAGGAATACATATTCGAGGATGTTCATTATGTGTTCTTAATGAGGAGAGGAATGTAGCCAGCCTGGGTATAATCATGAAAGAACAAATGACTCAAAATATGCGACAACCTACCAAAGACAATATGCTGAGAATTGAGAAGTATTCTTAACTTATCTCCGAGAGCTGAGTATTCTTAACTCTGAAAATTTATAGAAGTCTACTTCATTGACAACATCACAGGAATGGGGGTTAAAATATTATATTTAAAATAATGCAGCATATGGAAGTTCCCACCTTAGGGGTTAAACTGGAGCTGCAGCTGCTGGCCTACACCACAGCCCAGCAACACTGGATTCCAGCCACATCTGTGACCTAAACAACAGCTCATGCTTAACCCAATGAGCAAGGCCAGGGATTGAACCCTGTCCTCATGGATACTAGTAGGATTCATTAGCGCTGAGCCACAATGGGAACTCCAATAACGTCTTTTTGAAGTGAGTTATCTCTAGAAACAAAGAAACTTTATGTGTACTCTATCATTCAGGAATCTGAAACAAGACTTAGACCAGTAACACAATTTCACTGGTATTGGAAAGCAAAGCTCTTTACATTTATAATGGCCTTAAAAGTAGTCTAGGCAATTGACTTATCATCATGCTGATGATCTATACAATAGGTCAATACATTAATTTATTTCTTGATGAAACTGCTTTATATTTGAATTATAATTTACATATAAATTATGAAAAATATTACTTAATGGATTATAGAATATTTTTCTTGAAAGTAAATTACATTTTTACATATGACTGGCATAGATATCAACAACAGCCTTAAAGTTGTAAAGTTTATTTTTCAAGAATATAGAATTGTGACAGAAATTAGTCAAAATATAATAAGTATATTTGCTCCCATAGGAAAGTAACACAAAATGATTAGAAGACTATCAAAATTGTATCAAAAATATTATTCTACCGACTTTTTCTGAAGGAACAGAAGTGTGTGAAAGGTAAATTCTTAGGCAAAACAGGAAAAAACAAGGGGCAGTCAGATAGTTTTACAACTGAAGTCCGTAGAACTATAGCTGGTCCCCGGTCAATTAAAATTCAATATATCTAACCCTTTTGAGCCTTTGGTGGGAGCTTTTATGTGTGTTAACATTGTTTAAGCCATTGTTTATCCATGTCTTTAATGAGGGACACTTGTTTAGCCTATGCATCAGTCACTAAGTGACTGTCAACAGAACTCTCCTGGGAGTGGACTGCATATCTATTTTATTGGTTTTAGATTTGTTCTGGGTGGAGTTTAGAGTTTCTGCTAACTTACTTAGCTAAAGATGTCTAAGTGTAAAATCCATTTGCTTTATATGTTCTACAAACACCAGTTTAGATTCTACATATAAAATTTGTAAAGGATAGATCTTTGCACAGTAATAAAATATTATAATATGCCTGTTGTTTCTAAAGTTACATTTTTTGACTATTTCAAATTGGGTTAAAAAGGAGAGTAGTGTTAACAACCATGTTGAAATACAGCGAAATCTGCAAACAGGTTTTGCAGATTTCAACAACAATTGAAATACGGTAACTAAAATTTTACTACCATACATAATCATGTTATTTATATATATTTGCCATAAAATGGGAAAATATAAAGCTCAATTTTTATTTTTATTTATTTATTTTTTAACTTTTTTTTTATTTTTGGTCTTTTTATCTTTTTAGGGCTGTACCCATGGCATATGGGGGTTTCCAGACTAGTGGTCAAATTGAAGCTACAGCTGCCAGCCTATGTCACAGTCGCAGCAACTCCAGATCCAAGCTGCATATGTGACCTACACCACTGCTCAAGGTAACGCCAGATCCTCAACCCACTGAGCAAGGCCAGGGATCAACCCGCATCTTCATGGATACTAGTCAGGTTCATTAACCACTGAGCCATGACGGGAACTCCAAAGCTCATTTTTTTATTAGACAGTGTTAAATTCTATGATCTTAATAAATTAACACTTTTTTACATTTTAAAATATGCATGAGTAGCTTTCCCTCAGATGACAGAAGGGCAAGGCACATAACATATTCACATTAAATCTGGTGTAAATTTTATTATTTTAAACCCTGAGTATTCCACCTCCTTTGTCAGGATATGTAACTGAGTTGTTGATCTTATGTAATACTTGAATAACCATGGACCACAAGAAAGGAAAATAATCTTTGCTAGTAGTTATTTATTTATAAAGTTTCATTAACTTTTCAGGGAGAAATTTAAAATGACTATTCTACTGTTGAAACATACATGAAATCCAAACTTTAGTTCATTTAATTAGTTGTAATAGTCATCAATGCCCTGTCACTTGGCATTATATTTTCTTCAACTTCTTTTCACTAACTGAATACAGTTTGACAATTTATCAATTTTTAATATTTATTAAAATAATTTATATGTTTTCAAATCCAAATGAAATAGAGAAATCAATTGTATATTATTTTAATGTCAAAATATTCTTTTAAAGAAATAAAAAAATACAGGATTTCTTTAGCTTGGTAAAAAGATACCCACTAGAAACCAACATTAAATATTTGTATATTGCTAAAATTATATATATATATGTTTACATACATGTAAGAAACATTGAGAGTTAAATGAAAAAGCTCCTCTATATGAACAAAAAATAAATTTAGAGATAATTGTATAATTAAAAATGCACACAATATATTTTATAACTACAGATAACTATACATTTAACATTAAAATTGCCTTGCTAGAGATCCAGAAATGCCTCATAAATAATAATAGAGTAGGTATATATTGATACTTGGTTGATATCAATATGATTGATATAATTTGAAAAGATTAATATTACATTGTTTCACAGAAAATTAGTTACTGCTCATTTTGACATGAATTTTCTTTTAGTGAAAGTGAAAAGTGCATTTCATAATCATCAACTGTTATCATCATGATATATTAAGAAATAACATTTATTACATTTTAACTCTAAGCCAGCTCTTGCTCTATATGCTAAATACGATTTTCATGTTAGATATCTGAAGTAGGTATGTATCATTTACTATTTAGTATTGTAAAAAGGAAATTTGGACTCGAAGAATAAAAATCCTTTGCCCAAGATTTTACATATAGTAAGAAGGGAACCTAGGTTTCACACTCAGGTGTTTTAACAAATTTAGATCTCTATAGAAGACCTCTCCTCTGTTACCCAAGCTTATGTTTATCCCCATGGATATCCCAACAAAATACCAACTTCGGCATGCCCCTTATAAAATCATAATCTCTTCATTTAAAATCCTAAACTTTTTCAGAGTTTTCTATCTTTGGTAAGTATACCATCAGATCCCCTAGAGGTAATCCATCACTAAGTACTGACAAAGTCATTTAAGAAATATTGGTTTAGTGTATCCTTTCTTTGCAGATACATCAACATTTTTCTCTTCTGAATTTTAGTTATCTCTTGCCTGAACTAGTGCAATCACTTCCTAATTGGACTCCTGCACCTCTCTGGTCCTTTCCAGTATATACTCAGTAATTAAGACAGAGAACTGTATGATCATACTCAAGGTTGCAAAATTAAAAAATGTTTTCAGCAGGATCTCCTGAATAGCATTGAGAACTATGTCTAGATACTCATGTTGCAACAGAAGAAAGGGTGGGGGAAAAACTGTAATTGCAATGCATACATGTAAGGATAACCTGACCCCCTTGCTGTACAGTGGGAAAATAAAAAAAAAAATGTTTTCAGTAATATGTGAAGTTCTGTTGTTTTATACATTTTCCTATGGTATCTGAAATATGTCATAATTTTATAAAACTAATAAAATAAAATGATTGGAGGATAACAGAAAAGATGAAGTGTAAAAAATTAATCTAAACAAAACAACTGAGAAATATTTGAAACTCAAGTGAATGAATAGGTTCTGTGTTTCTTAAATTTCAGTGATAATGTAATCCATACATGCTTGAAAGAGAAGTAATGAAAACCTAGTCCTCTAGATAAGTCCAAGGGGGTGGGTGATTTTGAATGGGAATTATTTACAATCACAATTCTATAGTAAATATCTCCTGTGAACATTTTAAAAGCTTTTCAAAATGTAGTCATATTACATGTTTTCATCTTATTAGTATAAAGTCTGATTACATACTTGTCAATACATATCATCTTTCCATTTCTACTTTTTCTCTGAATTTCTCACATAGAAACAATGAAATAAATTAATACAATGGTACATTATTAAAACAGTGGTTTATAATCAGTGCGTAAAATATCATTATTATAAATCTTTCTCCCTGATTTTGGCAGAGTTTAGAAGTGTGACATACTGGAGTTGCCACTGTAGCTCAGTGGTAAAGAACCTGACTAGTATCCCAGAGGATCTGGTTTCAATCCCTGGCCTCACTCAGTGGGTTAAGAATCCAGCATTGCTGTGGTGTAGGCCAGCAGCTGCAGCTACAATTCAATCCCTAGTGTGGGAACTTCCAAATGCCAAGGGTGTGGCCCTAAAAAGCCAAAAAATGAAAAGAAAAGAAAGAAAGAAAAATAAATAAAAGCAAAAGCAAAAGTGTGATATGCTCAATAATGGCCGCCAAAATATACCCACCTTCTCATTCCTGGAACCTGTGAATGTGATCTTCTATAGCACAAAAGGACACTGCAGATGCAATTAAGATAAAGATCTTGAGATGCAGAGAGTGTCCTGTATTTCTGGTGGTCTCTAAATATAATCACATATATCTTTCTATTAAGACAAAGACAGAGGGGGGTATTTTGACACATAGGGAGGCAAAGTGTTCACAGAGGAAGAGACTGGAATGATGTGACCACAAGTAAAGCTCCATGGGCTAGAACAGGCAAGGGAACAACTGTCCCCTAGAACCTCTAGAGGGAGTGCAACCCTACTGATGCTTTGATGTTGGCTCAGAGAAATTGATTTGGGACTTGTGGCCTCCAGAACGCCATTTCTGTTCTTTTAAGCCACCAAGTTTGTTCCAGTAGCCTTAGAAAAGTAATATAGGAGATCAGCCAAAGTAAACTATTGATATCTTACTAGTTGATTTTCATAACTATTCTCATCTTTTCAGTAGTATCACAATGACTTAAAAATCATATTTTTCATTTATTATTTGCTTATCTCCTTTCCTCTGGGGTACATCTTTTCACTACATAATATCAACAATACAATTTTTTTTTTTCTTTTTTATGGCCTACCCACAGCATAGAGGTTTCCAGGCTAGGGGTCCAATCAGAGCTACAGCTGCCAGCCACAGCCACAGCCATACCAATATCAGATCTGAGCTGCATCTGTGGCCTACACCACAGTTCATGGCACTGCCGGATCCTTAACCCACTGAGCGAGGCCAGGGATCAAACCCACAACCTCATGGTTCCTAGTCAGATCCGTTTCCACTGTGCCATGATGAAAAGTCCTAAATTTCAATGCAAAATAAATATCAAATGTTTGGGGTATAAATGTGATATGTGTTTCAATTGTTCTAAAAAAATTACCATTGAAAGTTAATAATTACCACTGTATCTCACAGACTGCTATTGTGGTTAGAATACTGTAGTTATAATACCCTAATAGTGATATTTAAATAAATATAAATAATTTCTGCATCAACCATAGAGATGTCTATTTTGTTTTCAAAGTATTTTCCAGTTCTTTTTCTACCACTTACAGACTATGCTGTCAGACCAACCCCTCTTGCTAACATTAACTATAGAATCAGGTCAAAATATTTTTATCTACTTGAGCTAATAAGGTAACTAGGATTTATAAAAGGTTAAAAAAATCCAAAAAAGAAGCAAAACCAAAAAGGTAATCAAGGTATTTGGTGCTGTATTTATTCATTGGCCATTTGATGACCCCAAGAATTGAGAAGAAAAGAAGTTTTTGTTTGTTTGTTTGTTTCCTAGAATGAAAAGATCTGATAATAAATTATATTTCAAGTGTACTAACCTTCAAGGCCCTAGTGAATACCCAAGGCATTTAGGATTATACCTTTTAAAAAATTTTAACCAGACCATCTTCTGACTTAAGCTCAGTACTAGATCATTCTAATCCAGTAAATTGAATTGATTATGATGACCCAATTTAGTGGTATCCCTAGTCAACTGCCTGCCAGAGAGCCATGAAAACCATATTGGTAAAAAAAAAAAAAAAAGAAAAAGAAAAAAAAGAAAGAAAACATAAATAAATATCATACATTATTTCCACATTTTTTTCCCTATATAACATTTGACTCAACATACTAGAAATAGAAGGAAACTTCCTCAAATTGAGAAATTCCCACTGTGGTGCAATAGGATCCACAGCATCTCTGGAGCACTGGGACACAGGTTTGATCCCTGGCCCAGCACAGTGGGTTAAGACTCCAGTATTGCCACAGCTGTGGTGTAGCTTGCAAATGGGCTCTGGATTTGAACCTTGGCCTGGGAACTCCATATGCCACAGGGAAGCCAAAAAAGAAAAATAAATAGATAAATAAATCTTACAGCTAACATCATATTTAATTATGAAAGACAGAAAGCTTTCCTAAAATTAGGAAAATTCAAAGAATGACTGAACTATTAAATGAGCACATCTATTAAACATTGTATGGATTCTCTAACCAGTGCAATAACACTTTATGCATATTGAAAAGAAGACCTAATCTTTTTTGCAAATTAAACAGTTATGAACACAGAAAAATCCTAAAGAATTTATTAAAAATGCTACTAAAACTAAGAAGTGCATTTATTAAAGTAACAGAGCAAGTCCAGTAAGCAAAATCAGTTGTATTTTTATCATATAATATGAAACAATTGTAAACTAAAATTTAAAATATACTATTTAGGAGTTTTTGTTGTGGCTCAGCAGTAACAAACCCGTCTAGTATTTATGAGAACTCGGGTTTGATCCCTGTCCTCACTCAGTGGGTTAAGGATTCTGTGTTACCACGAGCTGTAGTGTAGGTCGCAGATGCAGCTAGGATCCTGTATTGCTGTGGCTGTGGCGCAGGTCAGCAGCTACTGTTCTGATTTGACCCCTAGCCTGGGAACTTCCATATGCCCTGGGTGTGGCCCTTAAAAAAAAAAAAAAAAGAAGGAAAAGAAAAAGTACCATTTACCATAGCATAAAAACATGAAATGCTGAGGATAAACCAAACAAAATATTTGCAAGATCTGTAAGACCAAAGCTACAAAGCATAGCATTGATGAAAAAATTAAAGAAGCCCTAACTAAATGGAGAAATACATGCATGAATAGGAACATTCAATAGTGTTAGATGTCAGTCATCTTCAAACTGATCTGTGGGCTCAATACAATTCCAATCAAAGCTCCAGATGGCATTTTTGGAAACATCAAAAAGTTTATTGTAAAATATATAGGAGAGAGCAAAAGACCAAAAATATCCAAAACAATTAGAAGAAGAGAACAAATTTGGGAGTCTCATCCTATTTAATTGAAGTCTTATCATACAGATAAAACAATCAAGAGCCTATTGTATTGGCATAATTATAGACATCTATAACAATAGAAGAAAAAGACAAAACAGAAATGATAGACCTATATGTATATGGTCAATTAATTTCCAATGTAGCTGGCAAGATAAAATTCAAGGAGAAATGATATTTCAACAAATCTTGTTTATAGCAGCTTTATTCATCATAGTTTCAAAATAGAAACAACTCTAACGTCCATCAACTGGAGATGGAGGAACAATTTGTGGTAAGTCAAACATGAGAATATTTCTCATCAGTAAAAGAATGAAGTGCTAATAAATGGAAGAATGTGAGTAAAAACGATTATAAACTTTAAGAGAAAAATTCTAGAGAATAAAAGGCTACATAAAGTACAATTTCAAATACTGACATCTAGAAAAAGGAAAAACTACAGAGAAAAAGATCAAGACTGAGGTACTAGAAGGGACCAAGGGACATTAGGGAAGTTCCTGAGGTAGTGATGATACTTGACTGTCCTGACAGTTCATTTTTGACAAATGACTGTGCCTGTTTTGAAACTCACCAAGCTCTAGGCCTAAAAGGTTTAATGTTATTGCATTGTTATTATATTTCAATAAATCTTATTTAAGCACAGAAAAGATATGCTAAGAAAATAAAAAAAAACAAGCTAAAACCTATAAGAAATATTTGCACTACTTACCTCTAACAAAAGGCTTTTATATAGAATACCTAAAAAACTCTTACTACAAAATAATGACAAGGAAACAATACTAAAAGACCAAATACCAATTTCAAAAGGAGTAAAATGAAACCCAGAGAAAATTTTAAGGATTTAATAAATGCTATAACAGCCAACAATAAAATAGAAAACAAATAAAATTTTAAAAATCTGGCTCCTGAATGATCAATGAGAATGACGATTCTAAGACAATAGTAACCAAAACATACTTAAAAAAAATATATAGACGTTATCACGAAGAAATAATGGGAAAAGTACACATATAATTACAAAAAATTAATAAATTGCACACCACTGTGAATTTTATAGATATCAAATCTGTGATTATATTATTAAAATGTATAACATTTTATCATTTTGATGAAATACATAGATTTTTAGAAAAATGAATTGCAAAACTGATACTGAAGAAATATTAAATTTTTACATCCATTTAATTAAAATTTAATTAATATTTATTAACAGAAATCTCCTAAGCCAGCTAATTTTGCTGGGATTTCCATTCTTTTTAAATATTATTTAACTTTTCCAGGAATATCAAAGAAGAGGCCATTTCCAATGGTATTGTATGTATTTAGCATGACCTTATTTCCAAACACTGTTAAAGACTTTGTAAAAAATGAAAAATTATAGGAAAATTATTCTCATTAACATAGATGAATATTTCTAAGGAAGATATTACCAAATTATATCCAGTATTATTCAAGTAGAGATAGCAATGGTTGTTCAGTCTAGAATTGATTTCACCTTTGAAAAGTTAATTAATATAAGTAAACCAAATAGAAACAAAAATTATAAGTTAATTTTATGCAAGCAGGAAAGCATGTGATAGTATTAACATTTACTTATGTAAAAACTCACAGCAAACTAGAAATAGGGGGAAATAGTTTCCATAGAAAGAAATTACCTCTAACACTATACTACATAATAGTGAAAAATTGAAGCCCTTTCTTCTGAAGATGGAATAAACCAAGAATGGCTTGGCATCACTGATTATATTCTGCTTTGTACTAAATGTGCGAGCCAGTCCTCTAAGGCAGAAAAAAAAGATTTAACGAGATATAGACATGCTGGTGAAATAAATAATATTATAAACATTCTCAGATGATCTAATCATATAAAGAGAAAATGCAAAATCGACCTGATAATATAAAAATGCAATGTGAAAATGTCATGTTTCTGTAGAGGTAGGGTGTTATGTTCTAAGTAAAGAAATCTAGTTTCAGAGGTGGGCCTAGGAAATTAGAGAAGGATTACGCAGAGACCCCTCAATAGATTATCTCCCCAAAGATATGTGTTTACATTTCAAAGAGGGATGAAACTCTGAGTCGATCATTTACATTCCAAAGAGTTGTAAACTAGGGACTTCCCTTTTTCTTCCCAGAGAAGATTCCTTACATTAGGGAAATTAGTTTTCTCTCCTGTCTCAGAAGAGGTGAGCATATGTATAGAAATTTCTACATAAACTCCCAGATTCATAGTATCAGGATCCCTGATAAGTGGTAACAGAAATCCCTTTTTGCATGTGCTGTATTAAGCATCCAGTTCTCATTGTGTTGTACAAAAGCGTAAAAAAGGCACTGCGAACTAATGAGATTCTTATGGCAAGTAATAAGTCTGACTCCAGATCCAGAAATCTCATGTTTGTTTTCAGGATAACATAAATAAAAAGATGCTAAGAGCAAATGGAGTAGAAATGTTAAAAAGTAATAACTGAAGTTAGAAAGCACGTTGTTTGCAAGAAAACACTGAATATTGTATTTGTAACAATATTTCCATACACGTACTAGAAAACAGTTAAAATTTTCAAAAAGCTGATAATTACAATTGTGGATTCAGATAGGTAGCTGTAATAACTCTGATTCATTGCTGGTGAAGATGTAAAATGTAGGAGCCACTTTGGAAGAAAATTTGGCAGTTTCTAAGATCAAAACATCCAATACGACCTATCAGTCCACACTCCTCAGTATTTACCGAAATCATTTGAAAACATGCCCACACAAAAATCTGCAAATAAATGCTTATAACAGTTTTATCTATAATCACCGAAAATTTGAAACAACCAACCCAACATGCTCTTCAATAGGTGGCATAATCATACTATGGAATATTACTCAGTGACACAAAGGAATAAACTGTCAATAATGACAGAACTGGATGAATCTCAAATGCATTTTGTTATGTGAAAGATGCTAGTCTGAATAGAAGACATATTGTTTGACTGCAATTACATGGCATTCTGAAAAAAGCAAATCTCTAGTGATAGCACAAAAGTTAGCGACTGCCAGAGATTTAGGGGGAAAAGCTATATAATATGTATAACTAATGAAAGTCTTGTAAATATATTAAAACTTCCTACAAGTCAGTATAGAAAAGATAGAACATTAAATAAATAGAAAATTTAGGACTTGTGTAACACTCGACAAAAGAGGATACGCCAATGGCTAATAGGCACATGAAAAGATTATCAAACTAATTAATAATCAGAAAGATATATAATAAATGTACAATTGATACCATTATACACTCATCAGATGGTTACAATTTCATAGCAGCACAATTTACAATAGCCAACACATGGAAGCAACCGAAATATCCATCAACAGATGAACAGATAAAAAAGATGTGAGATATATATGTATACATATAATGTAATATAAAATGATTCAGTTATACATATGAATATAAAAAAGAATATAAAAAATGTAATATAATGTAATATAAAATATATAAAAAATACAATGTAATATAAAAAAGAATGAAATAACGTCATTTGCAGCATATGGACAGACCTAGAGATGATCATACTATGTGAAGTAAGCCAGACAAATATGATATGATATCACTTACATGTGGAATCTAAAAAACAACACGATACAAATGAACTTATTTACAAAACAGAAACAGACTCATGGACATAGAAAATAAACTTATGGTTATATCAATGGGGAAAAGGGGATGAGGGGGGACAAAATATGAGTTTGAGATTAACCTATAAACACTGCTATATATAAACTAGATAACCAACAAGGACCTACTATATAGCACAGGGAACTATATTTAATAACTTGTAATAACTTATAATGGAAAAAGATCTGAAAAAGTATATATATATATATATAGAGAGAGAGAGAGAGATGTAGATGTATAACTGAATCATTTTCTGTACACCTGCAACTAACACAACACTCTAAAAAAAGATAAATATCAAGCATGGTTATAATGATGAGCAAAGGTAACGTAGACTATGAATATCAAAGAGTATACACCTCTTGATAAAATACCATGGTATTATTTGCCAAGGTTGAATATACCCATGCTCTGTGACCCAGAATTCTGTTTCCTATATATACTTCCCCCCAAAGGCATACATTACTCACCAAAAGACATGTACTATACACACTAATATGTTCTTAATAATATTATTGTTATCATCAATATCCAGAAAAAAAAACAAGCAAAAACCTAAATGTTCAATAGCAGAATGTCTAAATAAAATGTGTTGTGTTCATATAATTTTTTATAATACTATGTAGAATGAAAATAAACTAAACAAAGCTCTATACACCAAATAGATGAATCCCATGAACATAAGATTAAATGATAGAAGTCAAACATAAAAGAACATATTCTATATGTCTCCATTTGCATAAAGTTTAAAAACTTGTGAAGTCAAAGTGCTGGTAAATAACTACATTTAATCAATTAATGATCGATGCTTCACTAGTAATAAAGCTGACACACATTATTTCTTTTTACATTTTTCTGTATTTTGTTTCAAAAAATATTTATTTTTAATCTTAATTCTAGACTATTACTTGAAGAATTCTCCAGTCCAGTTTCCACTGAATGTATGATATGGGAGAAATAAAAGGAATCAATTCAGACTTTTAAGTACTAATCTGGATTTATGTATTCCAATACTGACTTGGTTAATAGGGACGAGAGCAAATGGATCATCCAGATGTAAGACTGGCCATAAGATAACCAGGATTAGACGGATTTCCCCTAAATTTCCTACTGAACAGCGAACAAGCAATTCAAACATCATATTAGGACATAGGTGAGTCGGTACAGCTTCTCAAATACTCCTTAGTTTCTCATAAAGAAAGGTATCACGTTTGTTGGTCAGTTCAGGTGCATGTAGGAAGAAATCTTCATGGGATTTCCACAGAGGAGTTTAGATAAACTGGCAAGCTGTACTCTCTACCATCAGGCCATCACTTGCACCTGGGTTAGTGATACACGCTGCCCAATTCTGTATTCTGCTTTCTCCTTTACCATCAAACCTGAAACAGGACTAACAAAGGTCTACCATACTTTTTATTCTTAAAATATATACAAATCTAACATGTAATGTTTGCAATGATAAAGCAATGTCAGAGGATATTCCAGGTTGTGAATTCACTGAGGAGATATTCAGGATAGACTCAGACTGTCCTGCTAACACTTAGATTGTCAGTATAAAGTAGAAATCATCTGTGAAGGTCAGAGTCTGGTTTGTATAAATTGCACATGGTTTCACTGCAATAACACAGGAAGGAATAAGCCTGGAAAACCAAGTTAAGGAGAAGTCAAATTCACTTTTAGAATGTTAAGCTGAAGTTTCCAGAGAAATACATAAATGTATGTGGACAAAGACTTATGTTTGCCTCATCATAAAATTATTTTCAATATATTATTTACTTGTGTTACAAGTATTTAATACTTTGCTTGGTAAATAGATATAAGAAGCATCATGTTTCTCTCAGACCACATATTCTTTGATTAGTTTTAATATTTTATTTTCTCAATCTAAAAATACAAGCTGTTCACCATATATTTTATTACACATATGACATAAAAATTCCGTATTTTAGAGCCCTCATTGTGGCTCTGTGGGTTTAGTATCTGCTTTGGCTCTATGAGAATGCGGGTTAGACCCCAGGCTTCGCTCAGTGGGTTACAGATCCAGTGTCACTGTGCCTGTGGTGTAAGCTACAGCTGCAATTCTGACCTGACCCCTGGCCAGGGAACTTCCATATGCCACAGGTGTGGCCTTAAAAAGGAAAAAAAAAAAAATCCCTTTTTTTATGTTCAATCTACTATACGGCTTGATTAAAATGAAATCTAAAAAAGTACTACTCATATAGTTTAAATATATTTATAAAGTACCAGTCGATCTAAAAATGTATTCATCTTTGTACTGATGATGACCTACCCAATCCAAAAAAATATACTTACAAATATAGTTTCTTGGGGAAGATTATCAAACTGTAATAATGTAACTTGCATAAGGTAAGTCATTTTTGACAAGAAAAAACATGGCAAAATAGATGCTAGGCTTAAGGCATTCTAAGTTTGACCAATATTGACCCTTACTTAGGTACACTAACTAAATATTTTCTGTTCAGTTTCGTGCACAATGGATATTAAAAAAAACATTTAAATATTTATTGGAGATAGTATTTTGTTAGGGAACTTTTTTCTGTCTTCTCCTTCTCTTTATAAAAAGCAGTTAACTTATGCTTATTATGGGTTTTGCTCTATGCTATTCTTCATGATTAAGATGTTTCCTGCACTCAAAAAATTTACAGGAGATAAGAGCTACAAACAAGTAAAATGCAACATCATCACTCTAAAGTATGTTATAATAGGTGTACTCTTGGGAATATGAGAAAACAAAAGAGAAAGAGCCAACACAGTGTATGCATTAGTGTTTCAAAGGGTCTTGAGGATGAAAGCAATTTTGCTAGAAATGAAGGAATGAGAGCTATTGGCAGAGAGAGTAATACATGTAGGCACCAGAAAAAAAGATAAAGAATGACACATTTGGAGAGCAGTAAGAAAGTGTCTACACATTTAACACAAAGTAATAGTGGTCCATAAAAGACTGAAACGATAAGCATGGGTAAGTTTATAAAGGAAAGCTTATATATATGGCACACTAAAATGTTTGAACTTTTTTCCCGAGGGTAATAGAAGCTCTTAAATACTATTAGGCAGACAAGTGGAATGGTGATATTTGTGTTTTAGAACCATTTTTATGTCTTCACTAAGAAGTATATATATTGTGAGACAAAAGAAAAGCAGCAGTAGGAAGAATTTAAAATGGTTGTGGGAATCCAAGTGAAAAATGGTAATGGTCATGCAAATGAAAAAATGGCAGGTGGTATGTAGACAAGTGAATGCATTTAACAAATTAGAGGCTAGTTTCAATGAATTTGACAATTGATGAGCTGGGTATGTAATAGAGGGAGTGGAGTCTGGAGTGGTAAGGCTTATCCAACTTGTGTTAATTGTAACGGAGCAGGGATTCTCTGAGATGGGACACATAAGAAAATAAAACAGTTTGGTGAGGAGAAGATAAGATAACTGGTCTTATTAAATTTGAGTCTTAAGAATCGCCCATATGTACTTCTTTAGTAGGCAGTTTAATATATGGCTTTAAGGATAGGAAAATAAATATTGGCTACAGATAAATATATGAGAAAGACCAACATGCAGATAGTAATTGAAGAAATGCATATGAACATTGCTTAAGAAGAATATTTAGGGGGAGAAGGTTAAAAACTAAAAACAAGATGAGTAGAAGAAAAATGCCCAAAAGAGAAAGAAAATTACAGTCTGGTCAAAATGAAACCAGATGAAACATGGAAAATTTCCAGAAAAAAAAAGAGTGTGCAAAAATATCAACTACAAAATAGTAACAATTTAAATTAAAAGAGGAATGAAAATTACCCATTTGGTTAAAAATCTTAATTCCTTGGTAATTACGTCAATACAAATCTTGGCGAAATCATTCAGATGGAGAGCAGACCATAGCATACTGAGAAATAATGGAGAAGCAAGCAATTTGAAGGTAAAATATACATTCCATTACATGAAGCTTACTGAGGAAAAGGAGAAATAGGTAACAGTAAGGAGAGTTGCCATGAGGCCAAGGATGTTTCTAAAGTGTAAGATGATAACTTGTGTTTAAACTCACGTGTGAAAATAAAGTAGAAATAAAAAAGATAAAGAAGGGTAATAAACAGGGTAAGTTGTGTCAAGTTATTTTTACATACAATATGTTCTATGGGCCACAAGCTTTGGGATCATCTTGAAGCTGTGAAGAAATACAGAACCAGAGGTTTCACCCAGATCTATATTCTTAGCCAGAACCCCAGTAATGTGTATGGGCATTGAGGTTTCATAAACATTACTTTAACCTATTCTTCAAAACCAGATTAAGTTCACCTATGGAGGCGAAAGGGTACTACATGTCTATAGTTATGAGGAAAGGAAATGCAGGTGTTAATGCTGACGCAGATGAAGTTCAGGACTTTCCTACTGGATCATTTAGATCACCTTAGTCATCTGCTGAAAGTAAAAAAAAAAAAAAAAAAAGGAAAAGTGTGGTAGATGTTTAGTTTTTTAGAGTGGAGAGACTTTCTAATGCCTGCTGGGCATTAGAGAATGTGAAAAGAGCATAGAGACCCATCAAGATTGTAAGACAGTGTTGTGGGACCAGTCAAAATTGAACATCATAACTATATAGTGATACCACTCTATATGAGTTATTTTCTTTAACAGCCCTGGAGAGGTCTCAGGATAGGACAAAACCAGACAAATAATTGCATTGACCCCGTGTTGGGATTTTTTTTTTTAATATATGTACTATTTAATCATATTTGCAGAATAGTTGAAGATCATAGAAAATAGTCCAACTAAGGAAAAGAAGAAAGACAGAGATAAGGATTGAATGGAGATTAATGACCGAAGTCAAAGGATTAGAGGCTGAAGAACAGTGTGAGTATCCAAATTAGACCACTGTGGTAATCAGAAATGATAGTCTAAGAATGGAGACTGAAGCTGCTGTTTCAGAGCGGACCATTTCTGAATAACGCTGAAGTAAGGGTTCTGATGATGAAGATGAAGTTTCTGAAGTACATTGATATTGAACACTCCTAGTATTGAAAACACCAAGCAAATGACAGATCAGGGTGTGGAACAGTTTATCCACTGGATTGTTGAAACAATGTATATGGTAATTGTCTCTGAGTGGTTGTCTCAGAGTAGAAAGGAAGACAATGAATCAAGTGCAAAATTCTCTGCAGCAAACCATGTACAAGAGCAGGAAGTTAGCAGAGGGCTGCCTCGTGGCTTTCATGGGCCTGGGCATTATTATCTTCATAATCCCCTTCCTCCATTAAAAATAAATACATAAAAATTATAATTGACAGCTTCTTTGGTTTAATGACAAACATTTTCAAGACACATCGAGACATGTTTTCAATCTAACGTTTCATTCATATTTTTCCTTCTGCTTTTAATAGAAATTACAACATTTCTATGGGCCTCTAAAATTATTGTGGGCCTAGTCGCCATGTTTAATAGATAAGCTGGTGTTGAACGTAACAGAAGAAATATGAATCAAATGCAATATCAAACTTAGATTATGAGAAAAGACTGTGAAACAAATTATAACTATAGTCCCTATGTCGAAATGTTAGTGGAAACATAGGAGATATAGAAAGGACCTGAATCAAACATACAGTGTTGAAATATATACTAGATGTGATACAGATATACTGTAGGTATAAATGAGTAGGACTTCACGAATGTTAGCCTATCTTTTCCCTAAAAAGCAACAGTAAACTGGAAACAATGTTCAAAAAACTACCCTACCTGAAATGTAGAAGTTGCACAAAACCATTCCTCATACAAACGAGAGGTATTTACTTAAGGAATATGGCTAGAAGCCTCCAGGTTTCTATTGCACTTGGAAGGCTCTTTGAAATCAGTACTCTGCCCCAACAACAGATGTAAAACTGAACAGACTAAAAAATGACAACTCTTCTTTAATTTGTAAGGGAGGGGAGGAAACAGAACCAACTACAGCCCTGCTGCCAGGATGAAGAGAGAGGGAATACAGGGAGTTGTGTTTTACCGGAGCACAGGCTCACCTCGGGGATCAGCCTGGGTATGCAGGACAGGGAAACTGAAATTAGACTGCCAGATGCTCAGCATGAGAGATTAAAAACTCCAGGGGGACCTAGTAGCCCCTAGTACTGTGAGGTTCATCTTCAGGAACATGACCAGGAGCTCAGAGAATATGGGAGAAAAATCCCTTCATGCTTCAGGTTAAGTGAGGGGGAAAGGAATAGCATTGAACCCTGCTTAGAACAATGGGATCTCATGATATTTTAACAGGGGTCTGCTGCTCGTCAGCCACTGAGCAAAATCGCTGGGCAGTTCCACCAGGGCTGTGCAGGCCAAGAGTACTTGCAGTTCTGCTGTTGAGGGGATGATCTGATTGAGAGAATAGGAAAATCACCATGCCCAGGGGAATTTGTCAAAAAGAATGGCAACCCCAGGGCAATCAATCAGGGAAAGGCAACAAACACTTCAGCTGTCTCAAGTTGTAAGGCCCATCAGGTCAAGCATTTGTAAATGTAAAAACATATACTCAGACAAGCCAAAAATATAATAGGGAAATCTGGATAAGGAGACACACCCAGTGGGCCTTCATAAGCTCAGAGCTATCCCTGGTGCTCTGGAAGTCTGAGCACAATGTACAAGGCAGCATACAGATGCTTCAGAGAGACTGGATCAACACGCAGCTTTGCAGGAGCAGAAAGTAAAAGCTTGGGTAGACTTCTAAACTGCCTGAAATTTAAATACGTTCCCCAAACCACACACAGAGCCATCACAAAGATTGGAAGTCTTACTGGTTCAATGTTCTTATGCACGACCTCTGACCAATCTTCAGCCAGTCTCTAAATTATAATTCTCTAGGAGCGATCCTTAGGAAGCCAGACTTAAAAACAAAAACAAAGGAGTTCCCACTGCAGCTCAGTGGTAAACCCAATTAGTATCCATGAGGATGCGGGTTCCATCCCAGGCCTTACTCAGTGGGTTAAAGGCTGCAGCTTTACCGTGAGCTGTGGTATAGGTCACAGACCGCAAACGTGGCTGGGATCCCAAGTTGCTGTGGCTGTGGTGTACGCTGGTAGCTGTAGCTCTGATTCAACCCCTAGACTGGGAACTTCCATACGCTGCTGGTGTTGCCCTAAAAAGATAAATAAATAAATAAATAAAAATAAAAATAAAAACAAGAATTAAAAACAAGTAAACGAAAAGAACAAGCAGCAACATCACTGGCCTCACTCTGCAGAAGAGAGATACTATTAGTCCACACAAGTCACTAATCAAATTAACAGACAAGCAAACCAACAACAACCCTCAGTGGCATCATAAGCCAGAACTGATTCAACATACCTAAAACATTGTTTTCACTTACATCAACACCACCAAAATTATAAGACAGCCAAAAAGAAACAGGAAAGTGACCCATACAGATAGGATAACAAAACCCAATAAAACTGCTTCTGTGAGGGACCAGATGTTGACATTAGCAAGCAAAGACTTCAAAGGAACTATTATAAAAATGTTCACAGAGTTAAAGTCATGCTTAGAAAATCAAATTAAGTCATGACAACAGAGACTCAACAATTACAGAATATCAATAAGAATACAGAAAGTTTAAAAAGCACCAAATAGAAATCACAATAGGTATTAAAATTACAATAACAAAAATGAAAATAATCACTAAAGGAGTTCAAAAGAAGACCTATACTTGCAGAAGAGATGATCTGCTAACTTGGGTCTATATTAATAGAAATACCCAATGCAAAGAACAGAAAGAAAAAAAGAATAACAAAAAATGAGCAGAGCTTTAGAAATACATGGGAGTAGCAGAAAGGTAAAAGAAAAAGGGGGGGAGAAGAAAATAATGGCTGAAATAATCCCCCAATGTTTTTAAAGATGGGATGGCTGGTTTTATATGACCTACACTTCCTCATCCTCTTGTTGCCACCAAACATAAAACTAGAGTCAATTCCAGTGTCATCCAGAGAAATGAGCTCCTATTTCTGAACCCGCAGAGAGAGTGTATGCATTCTGTTGCATTCAGTAAATTCATAACAGCAGAAACGTGGAGAATAGTTCATGAATGGGTTCTCAGAAGGTTAGCCACAGAATAATGCAATGAAATGTTAGAATAGGTTGAATTTATTGTTTGGGGTACAATGATTAACGATTGTGGACTTAAAAGACTAGCTTTGATAGTTGGAGGTAACAATTTGAAAAACTGACAGAAACTTTATCTTAAATTTTATTGGCTTAGATTCAATTAGATTGAAATATTAAAAGTATCCTAGAAAAATTGAAGAGGAAAACTCCCAAGGATTTAGAAAGATGGGAATACTCAGTGTATTTATCATGTTCTACTTGCAAAATCACCTGCCTGATACATCCTCTAGCAGGTCAAGAGTATATTCACTTCACTAAGGCTTAAGCTGCTTTAATGAGGACTGCAACATCATCCTCATAAACTCCATTGTGTTTGGTGTGTAGACTGTAAATGATGTTGAGAAATGGCATCACTGAGCTGGGGTATAATCATATCCAGAGCAACAGATACCAATTGTTAATACTTAATAATAAGAGACAAAACATTCATAAATACCAAATAGGCAGCAAGAATTAAGTAGCAATAATAATATTTGTTTGACACAATCTTTGCAGTGGTCAATTAATGATAGACTGTTAGAAATAAAATATGAGGTCAATATACTAAAATATTACTTGGTACAGATTATAGAAAAAAATTCATGTTAAAGATTTATTTGTATTGTCACAAGAGAAAGTAATAAACTCTTAAGAAATTTCCAAACTTTCTTTTCCATAACCACAACAGGCAAATGAGCCTCCCAACATTCGCTCCTGGACCAATGGCTTGAGAGCCATTTTATTTATTTACCATACATTCTGGCCAAACTCTGTCTACACCTGCTGCTCAGATGTACTTATTGCACCCCTTTCACTCAGAAAAAAGTGTCTGGTTGTGCACAATAAATTAAAATGTTCATCCAATGTATTATAGCATGAATAATGCTGTAAATTACTCTTATCAAGATAATTAACCAAACTAATAACATATATCTTAGGGAATTGCAAACATTAGGGCCACAGTTACAGGCTTGGAAGATATAAAGATCCCCACCACACCCCCATTTACTTGGCGGTATTTCTTATGTAAAAGGCAGATGAATCAACAATACATTGTGGAATATAATCATCTTAATCGGATGGCAGATTTCATTGCAGATTTTCTCCAGATATGTTATCTCACATGGAACAAATGTTCGCTAGCATTTGGTTTTCAGCTACTGATCTGGCAAATGCCTCTTCTCCTTTATGCCAATTTGCATGCATTACCATGAACTGTTTGCTATCAACCAACAGGGATAAACAGTAAGATTTCAAGATCTTGCCTTAGGACCACTCCAGCTTTCCTACTGTTTTCCATAATCAGTCCATTGCTTTTTGATGTCTAATCTGTGGATTTATTAGTCTGTAATAACATAAGTAAAAGCTTACTTTCAACATATGCACTTATCTCATTGTGGGATAGTAACACAGAGTTTTCAAATCAGCACTAGACAATGGACCTTACTTTGAGTATCACTGATCAAGTTCACCAAGAGCTTAATTGTAATCCATGGAAAATCACAGTGGTCAATCATGCTAACTGGACCTAAAACAAGAAAACAAACAAAGCAAAACAAAACCTAGTAAATCTATAACTGAACAGGACCCTCTAGGGCCTTCCCTGGACAGGCCCTAAGCTGATATCCTCTGCTTTAGCTCCTCTCTGAAGTATAATATGTATCTTGTCAGAGGTTTACAGTAACAGTGTGACTTGACCTCTGTGGACAGCTACAAGAACAAAGGATTTATATACCAAGAATTTTGCAACAACCAATCCCACACTTCCCTCACCTTGACTTTAAAAATACTTAGCAATTTTTGAGTTGGGGAGTTTGGGGGAGTTTGAGATATTTGGGGGTGGGGGAGGCATGAGCCACACATCTCCTTGCATGGCCCTGCCATAAATTTTCTCCACTCCAAACTTTGACATTTCAGTTTGTTTAGCCTCACTATGTCTCAGGCATGCAGACTTGTGCTAACATGTCTATAAAATGCATATGTCTTACCAATGGCATGCATCTCAGAAAATAGGAAAGAAGCCCATTAACAATAAGGGTCATGAATTCAAGACCCTGGTAAAATTTCTGTCCAAAGGTCTTTATAGGATAGACAGTCTAAAACAAAATACGATTTGCTATATCTTGCACTGACAATGACTAAAAAAAAAAAAAAAAAAAAAAAAAAAAAGAATATTTACAGGGGCTTTTTCAGTTTTAGAGGCAATGAAATCATATATAAGTATGTTTTCATGGCTCATTAATGAGGTAACCATAAAGTTGCCATTTGAGTTGGGCTCAGAGAAAGAGAGGGCTCTGTAGCAACTTCAGGCAGCTATGAAAGCTATTCTGTTATTTTTCCCTCATGACAAAACAGGTCCAAATATAATCTATGTATCCTTGACAAATAGAATGTTTTACAGAACCACTGTACAGCCTTCTAAAGAGAATCACAGACTTCAAGAGTTTTGGAGAAAAACCATGTCCTTTTTCCTCTAGTTTTGAGAAACAGGTCCTACCTTATTATTGGAATCTAGTAGAAAATAAATATTGAATGTACAATCAAGTAATCTTCTGATTATAATTTGCGTTCTGTCTGATCCACCATGTTATAAAGTCATTCAAGCACAAGTGTAACCCATCCTCAACTAGAAGTAGGTTATACATGATCAGCCTTGAATAGTTCTTCATGATAAAAATAAATCTCAGATGCATATGGCTCAGCTTCCAGTGCATCTGATTTGCTACCTTTCTTTTTTACCTCACTCCACAGCAACGCACCCATGGACAGTTTATCAACAACAGTGGATTTAGGAAGGAAAAAAAATTTTGGTTACAGGTGGTGTTGCTTAATATGCAGACATTAATGGAAACATTTGGTGCAGCATTAACATTCTAATTGAAAGCCTTCCTGATACACAGTAGTGCCTAAGTTTTCCCAAGGCAGAACTTTAAGTACTGCATCTTACTGTCCTGTTTTAACTGAAAAGATTGCAAAATTACAATGATGCAAGGCAATGTTCAAAAGTTTGAACAGATATTAGGATCTTGGAAAGATCAAGACTGGGAGATGATGGACTTGGAGATCCAGAAAAAAAAGAGAAGTGGCTGGACTTCTCAAAAGAGGTAGAGTGAGAAGATACCTGTGTTATATTTGAATGTTAACCAAAGAATATCCACTGCACAGACAGCTCTTAGCACTCACATGGACAAGATTACATGGTCTATAGATACCAGTCATTCCCTTTAATTTGCTGTGTGCACAAGGTGCCCTTGCACAAAATGGCCCTGACACTAGCCACTTGGAGCTTAGCAACATGAATTTTCCTTGCTAAGGATGATCTTACCACAACTTCTGATGAGTACATCTGCCAAAATTGAGGCAATTTCTTGAGCCCCTGACATAGTATCCTTCCTTCATGGATGGCAACTAGTCACCCAATAGTAAAATAATGACACTGGATCCCTGCCTTGAGTAGGCAATCACCTGCCCTTACTACAATGGTTCCTCTATTCTGGATATGGATTTGCCTTCTTACCTTAAATGATTTTGTTAACATCATTATCTGTAAATTTACAGAATGCCTTATCCAGAATCACGGTACCCAATTCAACATTGTTCTTGAAGAAATGTACTTCACAACAGAAACTATGTAGCACTGTACTCACACCTGTGGATTACACTGGTATCACCACACAGTAAATCTGGAGGTGATCGGTCTATTAGTATGGAATCTCTCTCTCTAAGACTAAAGAGCTGTTTACTGGATGGATGTTTCTGATATTTTATGGTGCAACAAAAACACTTAGATTTGAGAATGAAATGGTTGAATTGACTTTCTCACTATATTTGGTTAACATTCAAATATAACACAGGTATCTGTAATCCCTCTGCAAAATTTTTACTTCCCATTTCTCCAACTCTGAGCTCTACTGGTTTAGAAGTTTTAATTCCTAATGTTAAGAATGTTTTTATCAAGTGAAACTAAAATATTACTTTGAACTACAAGTTGATACTTCCACCTGAGTTGATACTTTGTTTTTCTCATTTATACCAACCATTAGGCAAAGGACCTAACAGTTACTGTTGAAGTTATTAATTCCAGTTGTCAAAGAGAGATTGCACCAGGTTGTACCCTGAGACCTAGGGTTTTTTGTGAGGTCACTCTTAAACATTAGTGAAATGTTATAGGACACAACAGGAAGGATCTCTGAGGATCCAGACCCTTCAGGAATGAAAGTTTGGATTATCCTTTCATGTTACTGAGCACTGACAAGGTGAGGTGGGGGCTGAGATCAAAGAAAATATAAAATTGACAATCAATGAAATTATATATACCATTGATCCCACTATAAAAATGAAGATCACAGTAACCATGCATGTTTTCTTTCTTGCTTGTTACAGTCCTACTAATTAATATTATTTTAATTTTTATTAAAATATAGTTGATTTGCAATATTGTGAATATTTTATTAAAATATAATTGATTTTTCCACTTTATCCCTCTTTCCCTTTACTTCTAGATAATATTTTTTTTTTTTGGATAACTCTATATTTTAGTCCTTAAACTGCAAAGATATCCACAAAGGATTGTAACTAGATTAAAAGACGAAATAAAATGGACCACGTATTCTTTTATGACTAGTGCCCCGAGATGGATACCAAGATACCTCTTGGATGAAAGGATGACAGTGTTTTTGTACATGTGAAGGAGAGTTGGATCTTACTGAGGAAAAGTATATTACTGTTTTATAGAGGGATCAGAATGTTTAACAAAATATGTATGGATGCTGAGTGGGCCACTGATTTAATTCTTATTCCTTAGCTCCAAAAAATTCCTTTGGAATCTATTTGGACATTCTCTATTCATGTAGCTAGGGTTCTACAACCTGCATTTCTCTTACTTCCTTGTCAGCGCCTTCTGATTAGACTCTGACAGTCAGAGAACCTAGAGGAAAATTTGGAAGCAAGGTTTGAGGGGAAGGGACATGTGTTTTCATCACTGCTTGCTGTTCCTTTCAGCATTGTCAGCAGTGTACCCCAGCACAACCAGTTTACCATCATAACACCAGCTGGTTCTAGCCTCCAGCTTGTTCTGGCTTCTGGCATCAACATAAATGCACTCTTCAAACAAGTCCCTCTTTTTAAACTGGAATCTATAGGAGACTGCTCTGAGCTTCTAGGACGCTTCTCATTCTCCCAATGACAGACATGGTAACAATCTCCTGCAGTTAATAACTTGGGGTTACTTCAAATTTTTTTTTTTGGTTTGTTGTTTCAGCTTTGCATATCTGTGTAACCAATTTCTTATATTAAATTCTTTCTATTACCTCATGCAATTTCCATTTTACTAAGTTGACCCTGACTGATACACTTAAAATGTATTTTTCAAACTTATTCAGTGATACACATAATTACATAACCTTAACTGCATCTTGCAAAGCTCAGGGACAAAACATAACAGTGTCCAGCAAAAATTTGACCTAGCTCTGGCAACTACTTTTTTCTCATTTTCTCTTTCTTCTATTGGAGATAAATTCAGTTCTGAGGGCATTCTGCATTTTTAATATCTCCTAAAAGTTTTATAGCCCACAATTTGCAAATATGTATGTGGTTGCCATCGACTTTACCTTCTTTGCAATTCCAAGTTGTATATACATACATGTGTGCATGTATTTATTACCAAAATCAACTTCTTCTTAAGATTACTTTTATGTAGAATGTTATTACTGAATTTTCCAAATTCCAGAACTGAAAATCAAACTTAGTTGTAACATACATCTTATTCAGAAAGATGTAATATAATGCCTAATATAATGCATAAAGATATAAATATATTTTCATAAATTCTAAGAAAATGAGAAGAATTATTGTTTCATTAATTACTTTTCTGTAGTCGATTTAGTTTCCTCTTGCTCTTCTTTGTGTGAGGCTATCCTGTTACACAGGAGAAACCACTTAGAAATTGAGTTCACTTGTCAAAGATGATTTTGCTGCTAGTTAATAGCATACAGCACTAGCAGTTCAAAATTATTTGGTAAACACCAGTCTAAGGTAATAACTATTTTGTAATACTAACTTCCATCATATACAGTGCCTTCACCTGTTGTTTTTATCCTGTCCAAGAGGACAAGACATCCTAAGTTAGCACACACATACATTTTTTGTCTTCTCAGTATATTACACTTGTTACGCATTTGATGAATTTATATTTATTGCATCAATGTGATATACCTAATTATAAAATGAAAGATTTAGGATTTAATCCTGCCACTTTTACACCACAGTTGTGACATTCTTTCACTTAACACTCATTGTAAGAGCTACCGAGGTTAATCCCCTATGATTCTACACTGACAGCAACAATAGCTAGTTCCAAAATGAAAACAATAACAACAACAACAACACATAGATAGTATATAATGAAAACAAAGTTAAATCCAACGAGAGACAGAAACACATTGGGATATTGGTAAATGTTACTGGTGGTATTCCAAAGTCAAGAGAAATGGCTGGATAATTTAATAATAGGTATTGGAAATCAGGCTTTATTGTATATAACAAATGGCTACATTACACTATATATAAAAAATCACAAGAGAACTTAAAACATACATGTTAAAAAAAATCAAAAACCATGTGGGTCAGAACAAATTCCCCATGATACCAAATTCCCCATGTAGCAAAGAAGAAAAAGCCTGTTCTCAAAGCCTGGATATCAAGGGGCATGCCTTTTGGGGCCATCTCAGAAGTCTACTTATCACAGTTAATATAAGCATTTATAAGAACAAGTATTTGGTGCCTTATTAAATTTGAAATGTGTGCATACTACATTTCTGTAACATCTTTTCACAGATATGCAGGCAAGAGTAATATTCTTTACAGTAGTGAAAAATGGGATAAACAGTGTTATGTTAATGGTTGGAATGCTGTACACTAACTAAAGAGTATGATTTAGGTTTCACTAGAGATAGATTAAAGAAAGAATATTATTGATTAAAAGAAAGCCACAAAACAATAAATAGAGTATATATGTAAAATTTCCTAGAATGGATTAAAATGGACTTGCAGTCTAAACATCAAATTTATGTTCAGTGTTTCCTTTTGAGATAGATTGATACCAAATGAAATTGAGGGTGTGACTTATAAGTGGCTTAAATATTTAGGTGATGTTTTCTATATTTTTACATATTAAAACATGAAACAAATAATGCAAAAAGGAGGCAGCATATAATGGCTAATATAGGAGCTCTAAAGCCAAACTGGGTTCAAATTCTGACCCAGCAACTTGCCAACTTTGTAAATTTGGGCAAGTTAAAAATATCCTAAAATAGACAAATTAAATGGACAATAATGATGGGGATTATAATAGCAACTATTACATGGTTGGAATAAACTCTAAAATTTTCATAACATAACAATTGTCCATTTTTTGTAGGTGTGTATCAATATTTGATATAATAACCAAATTTATTGTTTTAAGTTTAACAAAATTTTAAAAGTCATAAAAAGGTAATAAAAATTTATTTCCTAGCCTGATAAAAATTAATATTAAACTCTGAACAAAAATAACATATATTATTAAATTATTAAAGATTATTAAAGATAAAAAACCTTTCTACATGTACTGATCAATACATAGTTTTTAGTCTTGCTGCTCTGCTAATATTAATGATGTAATGATGTATAACACAATAGTTGAATGATTTCCCATTATCTGAATGTTCACTTGTTTCCTATTTGAACAGGGATATATGAATGGCAGTGGGGGAAAGGAAAAAACCCTTAAAATACCTCAAATCATGGCATTTTTATTACTGCCTACTCCACTTACGTTAAATGATTGCACCTAGAATCAAGGAAACATTTCTGAAATTTATGTTGGGATGAGTGAAACACATTAAGTTATAAATGACAGGCATTTTCCTCTATTTATTTTCAGATGTGTAAAATAGTAAGTAGGGTTAGTGGTATTCACCGTTTTCCTCTCCACTGAGCTGTCCCTATGAAACACTCCTTTTCCTCAGTGAAAGTGTTTCTTTATCAAGGTGATTCTTAATTATTCTTATGTGGTGTATACGGGGAAAGGGAAATAAATCTTTATAGGAGACATCTAAAAATGCAGTATCACTAAATCTTTTTCTTCAAACAAATGTAGCAAAGAAGAAAAAGAAATGTAGTGATAACCTAGATAAGAAAGACTAAGAGACCTAATCTAATACAGTGTAATGAACTTCTAATGAATTTCAAACTAACAAAATATAAAGTAAAATGTACACACTGACTAGACATAAGATACTATAAAGGAATTATGTTATTAGCAAGATAACATTGTTTCAATTTGGTATTTGGTACAAAATAATAATTGGGACAAGGGTGCCTGCTAAATGAAATAAAATGGACATTTGTTGAAGCTGAGATCTGGATGGATCAGTTACAATATTATTATCTCTACTTTTTAAAATCTTTAAAATTTTCCATAATGAAAAAGTTTTAAGAGATGAAGAATTAAGTTTCTCTGTTGTTCAAACTTCTTAAGTTTCTGAGTTTCAGACTGTCCAATAAAACCTGAGTTTCTGAGTTTCATACTGTCCAATAAAACCTGAGATTCTGAGTTTCAGACTGTCCAATAAAAACTATTTTCTAACATTTCTGTACAACCCAAGATACTATTTATACTAGTTTTAGATTTATCAGAGAAAATTTTTTCCTTAGAGATTTGGTCTCACTACTTAAGTTCAGACATGTTTAAACCAACTCTAATAAAACATGGCAGAAAAAAGAAACAAAGTATAAGAAAGTACTAACAGTAATTCTGTCTGGACAGAAACAGAACAAAAACCAGAACATTTCCTGGTAACCCTTGAGGGCTCTGCTATCAGATACTTTAAGTAATAGTCATTCCATAGAAAGGGCCCACTCCTTTATTGTTTAACCAAATTATATTGCTTTGATTATAGATGGTATCAGAATTACTGTAAAGGGTTATGAGTGGACTTTCCAGAATGGCACTTTAAACAGAGCATGATTGATTCTTTGGTTCATTCTCCCAAACATTTTTATTGTTGACAAAGCTTCTCGGAATATACTAAATGTTATAAAAAAAAAAAAAGTATGTATGTGTTTGTAATTTTCTTCATGTATTACATACAAAAACTTTACCTGAGTTATTGCAATGTTCTTTTTAAAATAATTACTATTTCCCATAGGAATATTCTTCAAAAGGAGAAATGAGAAACTTCATTACATTGTAATTTTGCTCTGTAACTATTTCCCTGATATCATTTTTAAGATGTCTTTCTTAATTGATTTACTGTAAAAAAGGTGTGGATTTTTTTTTTCTGTGTCTTCATAAAAATTACAGAATATTCACCTTGTGTTTTCTCATCACTTGAACATATTTCTCATTATAGAAAAAACATATGGAGCTTCTCTTTTTTTCTTCTTTAGTCAGACTACATTTGAAACTGAGAATGATAAATTTTAAGCAGCAATTGCTTATATAAGCTATGCCTCTTCTTTAAAATAAAATATTGATTTTCTGTTTATGCCTTTGTTCTAATAATGATGAACAATATTCTTAAGGCTGTACAGATTTAGTTGGTTAAAGCATATTCAGGAGTCCATCCATGAATTTGTAGGCGCGATGATTTGACTCAATATTTTATGAGATCACAGCTATGGGAAGGGCCTGGCTAATTCTTCTCTTTTTTTGGGAAAATTATTTCATTCTTTTTCTGAATCATTAAATAAATAAAAAATCAACTTTGTCTTGAATCTTCAAATATCATCTTTATTTTTTTCCCAATCCTCCTCTGTATCTAGTTATATCTTTGATAATTCAATAGCAGGTTTAAGAAAATATAACTGTGTTGGTAAAACACAACAATCAACTAGTGAATTTGGTTAAACAAACCATCAGTGCATTATCAAAATAATTTTATTTCAAACTACATAGAAAAATGATTACTCTGGTGGGCTCTTGTCCATTTAACCTACATATGATACTTGTTCTGTATCCTATACAGTGACTTTTTTGTTAGCAAATATTGCTTCATCTGCTAGGGCTCTCGCCTCAAGTTTAATCAGATTCTTCTGAATAGCGATTCGACATTGCCTTTTTAACATTCTGACATAAACCGAAATGCTAAGTATCACTGAAAGTCAAAACATTTAACACATCACAAGAAGCTGATTTCTGAGTAGTTTATTTAAAATTGATTCCTCCAGCATCATTCAAAATAAACTGTGAAAGTTCTGACACAGTGAAAGTGAATAGATAAGTGGTGCATGACCCTATGAAAATTTTTCCCAGTGGTGGTCTATTCTTTGCATTTGAAGTCATGTCAGTTTTCATTTCTCAGTGGAGTTATCTTACACTTGAATGTTTTTATGTAAAAAGCGAGATATTAAATTAAAATATATTACACTCTATAAAATCAAATTCAGTTAACTCTAAGATCTTACAAGTAAGTATCATTCTTCAGAATATGAGGTCAAATATGCTATTTTGTCCTGAAAAGCTACACAATTATATCAAATATGTTGTTTGTATCCCTCAACTCCTACCCAGAATAAAAAAATACATGTGAATAGCCACCTACCATAAAAAATGTTGTCAGTGTTTTGTGCATTATGTTTTTGCAAAGTACTTAGACAAGATCAGTTTTTAAAATGTGATCTCTTTGAGACTTTTTAAAACATAACTTTTTGTAGTGTAATTTATTGAGCTGACAGCATTATGATATTCATTAGTGCTAAAACCATAACAGATTTAAAAATTAATGAATGAAAATATGCAAAGTAAAAAATAACAGAATTGTTAAAGCATAGAAAGAAAAAATAACAGATTTTTTAAAGTATGGAATCATTCTTTATATGCAGAACGATTCCATGAAGTCCATTTGGAGGAGGTATTTTCTTTCTTTCTTTCTTTCTTTCTTTCTTTCTTTCTTTCTTTCTTTCTTTCTTTCTTTCTTTCTTTCTTCTTTCTTTCTTTTTTTAAATTACTCAAATGAATTTATCACATCTGTAGTTGTATAATGATCATAACAATCTGATTTCACAGGATTTCCATCCCACAGCCCAAGCACATCCCTGGTGGGGGGGGGTATTTTTTTAATAAGAAAATATTTTCTTAGGAATTAAAAGGTTTTTAAAATATTATTAGCAACTCTTTTTTTAATTGGGTCATAAGTTGAATGATAACATAAGGTTTTGTCATTTCTTGAGTGTTAGTAGATAGGGGAAAAACCAGTTGAGAACAATAAAACCTATTCTGGGATGCAAGATGCTAGCTGGACAGCTAAGCTGAGTGATTAGCCAAATCTGGCTTACTCACCACCTTTGAAGGTTCATGATGTAAATTTGTAACTCAGAGTAATTACAGGTCACTTTGTATCACAGACCTTCAAATTACTGCAAAAGTTTTAATTAAAATAATAAACTTTAAAATGCCACATAAGGAGTTTCTGTTGTGGCACAGCAGAAACAATTGGACTAGTATCTATGAGGAGGTGGATTTCACCCCTGGCCTGGCTCAGTGGGTTGGGGAGTCAGTGTTTCTGTGAGCTGTGGTGTAGGCCAGAAGCTGTAGCACCAATTAGCCCCCTAGCCTGGAAACTTCCATATGCTGTGGGCGTGGTCCTAAAAAGCAAAACAAATAAGTAAAATAAAGTGCCACTTAAATAATACTTACCAAAATATAGCAAACAAAATTACAGTAGTTTTTGACTGTGCCTTTAAAAAATGGGTTAAAACAGGTTGTCTGATCTCTTTTATTGTTTAGAGTGACTTCAGTAAATATGAAATGAAAAAGGCAAAACACTTCAATGGCTTGACATAATAGAATTTTATTTCTCACACATTAAATTTGAAGTGGCTGTTGCTATTTGGAAGAAAGTAACACAGGGTCAGAAGATTCTTCTATTTGGAAGTGACATAGAGTTCCAGAAGGGAAAGTAAAAGGAGAACTGAGTCCTAGGCTCAGACTAAAAGGAATGCACATCTCTTCTAACCATATCCCATTAACCAATCTCATGGTCACACAAATCTGCAGGGAAGCTGGGGGTTACCATCTAGCACTGTAACTAGAAAGAAGAGCAAAGTAGCTCAAGTGCCATCCAGCAGTCTCTACTACCCCCACTGAAGCAGAACTTTCTGTTTTCATGAAAAGGGTTGGTAGGGCATGTGTGGACTTGGAAAAAAAACAACTATATTGAAAAGAAGTCTGAATTCAAATATTGTTTTCTTCTATATAGAGATGAAATCTAATGCATATATTAATTTTTCGCTGACCAGGTTTTTATACCTATGAACTAAAATGACAAAAGATAATTAAAAACTTAAAAACTTGACATTTTAACATTTTCCAATGAATGACTCTAAATCAATAACATCTTCTCTTTAGGATTGTATTTCCATCTAGTTTTCTGGTGACATGTTAGAATCTCACAGATAAGAATGTATAACAAAATTAGTTAGTGAGAAGAATACATATAATATGCACATTTATAAGGCAAAGATGATTTATATCTCAGTCTTTTTTACATAAATTAAAGGTAATAGCTTTGCTTACAGCAGTAGTTTTGGGTTTTTTTTTTTTTTCTCTCTTATTAGCAAGGACATACACGCTTGTATCGCCACTGTTTTCATAGATGGGTATCTATATATTTGATTATTGCTTATTGTAATTCCAGTTCAGGGATACCGAAGTTCTAGTTTAAACAATCATATTTTTCTCTTTAGTCTTACATTATAAAATAACACACAGAAAAGACAACACAATTGGAAAAGGTGATTATTTCTGAATCAGTGTTAACTAGGGCTATAAATCTAATCATAAGTTAAGAACAATATAGAGCTAAGAAATTAATAGGCCTGCAGAAAGCCTACTGCAAATTTAAATTACTTTTTAAAGCGAAGTTCTCCCCCCCGCTTTGGGGGGCATACTAATATACCATCAGATTCAGCATATTTCTATTTATAGCTAAGTATGACCTAATATTTCATACAGTTACTACAACAAATGGAGAGAAGTCATGTTGAGGCTCGGATATCCTGCAGAGCTGGGTACAGCCTCTGAAAAGGAGTTTAACTTAATGCTGTTTCTCAGGGCATGCTGGCCTATTTGCGAAGCGATAAAAGAGTGAAGCTTGGGTTGAGTAGTTATCTAAAGTTACATGTCATTATTAGCTCAGTAATTCAATTATTAATGTTTCAGGAAAATTTGGGGCCAGAAAACAGAAAGTATTGTAGGTGTTTTAATAAAAGAATGAGAACAGAAAATCCATAGCAAAATCATTGGAAAATTCTGTAGGGCAGCAGGAGGAGGGCCGCTAGAGAAACAGAGAGGAAGAAGGGAAACTCTGAGATCTGAAGACCTAATGCCCCAGGGCTGGCACACAGGTCAACACCTACTCTGCAGTGCAAGATGATGTTGCATTTAATTCTCGATATGCCTAAAAAGGGCAACTCCATCAAAGCCTAGACCACTGAAATTGTGCCGCTCTGCCCTGGTCACTGGGGACTGGGATAAACACATCACTTTCAACTAGACAGAAAGCAACAATTGTAGGAGCTATGATCAAAAACATTTTTTCCCTCTTCCCATTTTGCTACTCCAGTTCCCCTTATTCTTTTGCTGACCTAGACTTTCCAGTACCTTGGTAACCAGTTTCCTGTACGGACTTGTCTCCTTTGGAAATAAGGAGTATAAATTCCATTTTTCTTTGCAACAGTAGAGTGGTTTTCCTCTATTCATGGGTCTTAGGCAACTAGCTACATCCAGCTCCAGGTCTAATCTGCATGCCAGCCAGGTAGTAGACCCATGTCATGTTCTATGTGATTTGGAAACAATTAATTTCATGAGTAATAATTATGGAAGTGAAGGTATTGATAGGGCTTTAAGACAGTGAATTCGGACGGCTGGTCTGCAGTTTGAAGTACCTCCTTCTGATGGTCCTGGGTAATTGATATACAGGGGGAAAAAAAAGAAGAGGGACAGGAGTATTTTCCAGTTCTCCATATCGGTGGCCAAATATTAAATGCCTTGTTCTCTCAATTAGTCCAATGAAGAGATCACCGCCTGAAGTGTAGCTACAAATAGAGTCACTAACAAATTATCTATATCATCCTCTGTCATGGACTCCTATGGTGAGTACTCATTTTAGATACATGTATCCTTATACTCTGCTATTCCCTAAGGTTCATCTAGATTTCTGTTTCTTGACTTCCAATCAACCAAATTTCCAATCTATTTCTGACTTCCTATCAAATAGTTTGGTTCTATCTCACTAAACTGGTCATGAATTAGTCTCAACTTAGTCCTGTGGATATGTTCCCATGAAGGAATGAGTCATGGTCCAAGATGCCCCTTGATCTCCTGCCCAGTGGGAGGATTTTCCTTCCCACCATCTTTCTATGGAGCTCCTATGAGGGGTTTGCGATGCTTCAGCAGTGTACTTCTGATAGGTGGGGACATAATGCAAATAATCATGTGAAAATTCAGTCAATATTTAAAAAAAACTTCCAATTTTGTGAACTGGTCCTAGTCAATGAGAAACTACTTATGGATGGAGCTAATGGAGCACAATAGTTAAAGTGTGTGTCTTGGAATTCTATTCTCCTAACTTACTCAAGACTTCAGGATCAGCTGGAACCAAATCTTGAATATTGTGCTTCCAAATGATGGTGGTATACTGTACACAAGTGTCTCTTTATAACTTTGTGAACCCTCATTTTATGATTGACCACAAAATTGACTTGTGGTCTTGTCACAAGTTGTTTAATCCCTAACAGGGCCAAGAAGTAAGTCACAATATAATGACTTTTATCATTTTTTTTTTCCTGAAAAGGAGAATAATTTTCTGTAGAAATCTAGATTTGTTCCAGAATCTTAAGGTTGACCCATGATTCTCCAACTATTACTAACAGAAAACCAGGTATTAATGGTGCCTGAGAGTGTCGGTTTTAAAACCCCCATGCTAGTATTCAGTTTTACAAAGCTAAATGTGAGACTGAGGGATACTAGTTAAATTACTAGCACAACTAATAATATTAAGATATTTTTTGTACTTGTGAAAGCTATTCTTTTTATTATCACAATAGAAATGATTAGCAATGAAATATTTTGTAAAGGTGTATTTCTCTAAGATTGTATCTGCATATTAAAACAAAAACAATTTAATGGAAGAAATTATCATTCACATCTATTTGACTATGTTAACTGAGCTGAGTCAAATCTATTTATCTTATTCTTAATTATTTGTTATATAGTATTTAAATACTTAAGGAATTATGTAAATATGGATCTCCAGTAAATGCTAGTCACTTGTTTTTAATAACTGATATTTGGACCTTTGAAATACTTGTATTAAGTGGGTGATAATCAGAATCAAGGAAACTACTATAGATGTGTACAACTTTAAAAAAGATAATCATCATATTATGAAAACACAGGTATGTACAACTGTTTATCTTCAGTTTCTACCACTTCTCATTTATTTCAAGGCTATTAAGGGATCGTTCTGCTATTAAAATTAACATTGAGGAGTTCCATCATGGCTCCGTGGTTAATGAATCCAACTAGGAACCATGAGGTTGCGGGTTCGATCCCTGCCCTTGCTCAGCGGGATCCGGCGTTGCCGTGAGCTGAGGTGTAGGTTGCAGATGCGGCTCGGATCCCGCGTTATTGTGGCTCTGGCGTAGGCCGGTGGCTACAGTTCCAATTCGACTCATAGCCTGGGAATCTCCATATGCTGTGGGAGCAGCCCAAGAAATGGCAAAAAGACAGAAAAAAAAAAAAAAAATCCCGCTGCCCATTGATATGCTTATGAAATTGGTCTGTGGGTGGTGGGGACAGCAAGAGTTTAAAAAATATATATAAAATTAACATTGAATGGTTGTTTATTCAAAAATAAATTATGCAAAGTCAATTTAGTCACATATTATTCTTGCAACTTAAAAATTCAACAATGGTATTTCTAGCATTAGTGAAACAAGACTCTATAATCAACTTGTACAGATAAGAACTGATTCAAGAGTAATTATAATGGTAGTTATCTATCAATACATTGTACATAGCAATTTTTCCTCCATGAATTTCAGTAGGTTTTATCTGTTTTTAAATTTTGATTTTTTTGGATAAATATATTATTTCCTGAGGAAGATCCTTAAGAATCTTAGCCAATAAATTTTTTTTTGGTTAGAAAATATATATAGAAAAATGTGAAATTTATAAAATAAATATATATACATATTTAAAATACCTATTATATTCATAAAAATTCAATTTTTTAAAAATAGTTTGTAAGAGTAAGTAGAAGAGTATATTGAAAAAGTAAATTTAAAAGCATGCTTTCTTTCAAATATATTCATTTAAAAGGTTACAGTAAAAAAATAATTGATGGGTGGAAGAGTTATCATGAAAAGTTATCATGAAGTTGCCTTTTCTCAGGTAAGCATGAAGATGTGACCTTAAGTAGAATCCCCCTTCCAACACTAGGTCAAGAAGTGTATGCTTGATTATCCCACTAGACCCAAGAGAAATGACTACTTGGCCATGTACCAGAACAAAAAACTCTATTTCTTTTTGAGACTGTTTATTAAATAATGATTCATCAGGATTAATCTGATATAACTGCACCAAATGATGGGAACTATGTATATACCCTTGAGGGGCTAATGTAATGAGTAAGTTATCAAACTAGATGAGATCCTAAAACCTTCCCTGAACTGAGGTGGCAGCAAAATTTTTTTGTCCAAACTTTAGTCAAGCTGCTAACCTTTCTAGGCCCATCTGTGAATTTCCTTGTAAAATCTAATTTTAATTAGAACTCTGCTGAAACAGGTTAACCAGACACCCCCACCCCCCATCCTCCATATCTGATCAGGTTTCTCATCCCCCATCCCTCAGGTGATATCTGATCACCCAGCCTATTTTCAGCAAGAAATAGGTTTATTTACTCAGAAGCCCTGCCCTCCTTATTCCTTATACAGATATATAGTAGTTTTCCTAGTAGTTTTCCATCCATGGACTTCCACTCATATCTTTGTTTCTAAATTCCCACTTGCCCAAGCTGTATTCAGAACTGAGCTCAATCTCTCTCCTGCACTGTAATATTCCATTGCGGTGGTCTTGGTACCTGTCACGAGGGTCCTGAATGAAGTCTACCCTCCCATTTTAACAAATGTCATCGAATACATTTTCTTTAACAGTGATCTGCACCCACGCAGTCTCACTTGTGAACCCCCATGTTCCCAGCACAGAGAATCTGTTACCGCAATCTGTGGCCGTGAATCATATGATCTCTCTCAATTCTTCATGTTCATACTGTGACTTTGCCTAATGTTTATTCATTTTTCAAGCTAACGATGTTGAGTGAAGACTCTTTTGTCTCACATGTTTGATTCTGAAACCAAACCTGAGACCATTGCTGCTGGTTAAGCAGTGAGAGTAATAAGCAGAGAGAGTTGCAAACCATTAAACACTAACATATTGAATATTTCCTAAGTGACTTGGGACACGACCAGGCACTATAAAAACAGAGACAAATTAAGAATGACTTTTGCTTCAAAAAATCCTAAGTAGATACATTATAAATTTAATGTGATAAGCACTGTATTAGAATTGAAAAGAGATGTGGCAGGAAAATGAAGAAAAAGAGCATTATGAAAAGATTCCTCTTGCAGACAAGCATTCCTTGGTGAGAAAAAAATATATGTGGCCCTTGCCTTCATAGAGCATGAGGCAAAGACATCTGAATATGGGATAAATATGTGGGAAAACCTGCCACTGCTGAATCTATAACTACATTCGAGTGGAATCTC
The DNA here is from genome assembly GCF_054392235.1 of Sus scrofa. NCBI lineage: Eukaryota > Metazoa > Chordata > Mammalia > Artiodactyla > Suidae > Sus > Sus scrofa. The sequence continues at coordinate 65,693,686 of NC_139393.1, read as the reverse complement.
TTGAACCACCTCAATTACCATGTTAGAGGTGCAAATTTATTCATTTAAAAATTTTTTAACTTTCAAAGGGTCACTTAACCAATGGCCCATACACTGATATGTCTAGATTCCTCCGTTATATTTTCTAAAATATTCGCTGAATTATAAATAACAACACTAATATATAGGTTATAATAGTTAAGCTTTAAAATTCAATATAATTAGCTTGTTTATCAAAATATCATATCACGAATGACGTCATTTTCATATGGCAAAGACTATGCTAAGTGTCAGGAAAATTAAAAAAAAAAAAAATGGAAGGAGAAGTTTCTCTTAAATTATTCAGCCAGGTTTTCAGACTAGAAGAAACAGAAATCATGACTCTACTGTTCTCCAATTATTATATTATTTTATCCTCAAAATTTATTGTGACTTTCCCCTTCATGGATGATAAGATAAAATATTTTGCTGCCCAAGCCTCAGTCTCAGGAATGTCTAAAGCACTTAAAATATCAAAACCATTAAAAAGATAAGGCCGTTATAAACTATGATGTTTAATTGCACATTCTCCAACCAAGAAACTAAAATAATTTTCTTGTTATCACATTTATGTGAAAATTATTTGGCTACTTTAAAATACAGAAAAGTGCATGTTGCATAAACAAAGCAATTTTTCATGTAAATAAGGAGACCAATGTAAATTTTTAAGTATAAAAGCAGCATAGGGAGTTCCCGTCATGGCTCAGTGGTAACGAACCCAACTAGTATCCATGAGGATGTGGGTTTGATCCCTGGCCCCACTCAGTGAGTCGAGGATCCAGCATTGCAGTGAGCAGTGAGCTGTGGTGAAGAACACAGATGTGGCTAGGATACCGTGCTGCTGGGGCTCTGGCGTAGGTTGGCAGCTGCAGCTCTGATTCGGTTTGATCCCTAGCCTGGGAATCTCCATATGCCCAAGGAGTGGCCTAAAAAGCAAAAAAAAAAAAAAAAGCAGTGTACAAAGTAAAAGTTCATATTTAATTCTCCAATTAATTATATGTGATTTTATTAACTAAAGAAAGGTCCTCTTCAAAAAATTAATTCCTGAACCCTTGCCCATGTTTATTTCACAATTATAGTTAATATCAATTTAATATGAAAAATTAACTATCATAAATACTAAAGTATATTAACACATGAAAGTTTATAGAGCCATCCAGTGAACATCAGAAATGCAAAAGTAATTATACCATTGGTATAAATTTTAAACTATGGCACAGTCTGAAATTCCACATATAGCTCAATGATTCATATGAAAGTCTATGCCACTGCGAGAAATAAATGCCTCATCATACCATTTTAGAATTGTTTTTAAGCATTCTCTGAAACCATCTACTTGCTAAGAAATAAAAGTCAGATGCAAAAGATACCCATAATGTATTCATGTCCTTCAGCACTGAGTAGATAAATCATTCTTATTCAAATGAAATCCTTGACTTTTTTTTCCCTGCTCCTATGTTAGAGAGATATGCTAAGGGTATAGGAATTCTCAGAGAACACTCTGTCTCCTTTTTTTTTCCTCTCTCTTTTAGGATGAAGAATGAAACTAATATGAAGAATGCAACCCAAAATGAAACCTCAAAGGATAATTCATTGAAAAATGATTCAGGACATGGACTATTTGGCAGAGAATTTTCACGTCTTGTTATTTCTATCCACAAAGTCCTTTGAGATTTTTCTCCTTATCATACAGAATGTTCACTGCACTAACTGTAAACTTAAGGAGAATTGAGACATTTTATAACTTCCCTATTACTGCAGAGATGGTATTTTCCTCTAAATTGGCTTAACGGTAATTGACCTGGGACCACTTTGAGGTATCTGAAAAGAAAAAAAATTTAACTAGAGCTGGTATCACCTATGTTGTACGGCTAAGACAGAATTATTTACTGTAAAAGTGGTGATGGATTTAATGGGAGTCAGGTTGTAGAAGGAGTGAAATGTGCCCTTTTTACAGTAATGCTAGTGCTGTTATGTTTTAAGAAACAGTGACAAAATTTCTAGTAACTGGAGGTTCCCATTGTGGCTCAGTGGTAACCAACCCAACTAGTATCCATGAGAATGCAGGTTCGATCTCTGGCCTTGATCAGTGGGTTAAGGATCTGGCATTGAAGTGAGCAGCTATGTAGGTCGCATACGAAGCTTGGATCTGGTGTTGCAGTGGCTGTGTTGTAGGCAGGCAGCTGCAGCTCTGATTCCACTCTTGGCCTGGTAACCTCTATATGCTGCAGGTGCAGTCCTGAAGAGAAAAAAAAAAAAATCCCTACGAACTAGAGAATGTGCTTTTGGTGTGGGTGTGCATAAAGCTAGAATGCATTATCTCCAGAAAAATAATAATGAATAAATAAAACAAAAATTTCAAAAGAAAATGAATCCTCTTCATTGCCACATGTATTCACTTTAAGTAATGCATACGGAAATCAGTAATGCTCTATATGTGGTATGGGAGGCTGAACTGGCATTAACAGTGCAATCACCTTTCCTTTCAGTCTGGAAACAGGATAATAAGACCTCCTTTGGCACCTGGTCAATGTCTGAGAAAGCTACCTTTGCAAGACAAATGAACTAAAGAGATTTGTTTCCCCATTCTATGGGAGTAGTGAAATCCCTGTTGAAGGAGAAGATACACCAGATTGAGGATATTCGAAGAAAAGTACAAAGGATGGTAGGGATATTAACACAATCTTTGGCATGTGTTCATTTCATATTTGCATTAGCATCATCATTTTGCCTTTTTTGAAAATTATGTCTTTTTTTTTTTTTTTTTTTTTTTTTTTTTGCTTTTTAGGGACACACCTGCAGGATACAGAAGTTCCCAGGCTAGGGGGGTGAATCAGAGCTGCTGCAGCTGCAGCCTATGCCACAGCCACAGCCACGCCAGATCTGAGCCACATATAAGAACTACACTGCAGCATGTGGCAATGCCGAATCCTGAACCCACTGAGCAAGGTCGGGAATCAAACAGGCATCCTTATGGATACAAGTTGGGTTCTTAACCTGCTGAGCCACAAAGGGAACTCCCACCTTAACAGTTTTGCTGTAGCCAACATAGACTTGCTTGAGATAGCCAATAAAGTATATTTTCACAGATGTATAATTCATGGGCTGCTTAAGTTCATGCATGTCTTTCCCTAGTTTTCAGAGTTTGAAATTACGATTTCAACAAAATCCTATTTTTTGTTGTTTAATCTTTCCTCTCTGGGGTGCCATATTTGAGAATGATTCTCAAATTTACCCAGTTCTGACAAGGATGCTGTTAAGGAACATGCACTGACTATATATGGAAACAGTGCCCTTCACAGAGCCCTCTCAAGAATACTGGCTCAGTATGTGGCTTCTGGGGATTCAGGCTCATGGGTAAAACCACTGGCAGAGCAGAGATCTCAGCAGATTTTTAGCAATAACAAATGAATTTACTCAACACTTATAGGAGACAAATGTAAAATCTGATGGAAAAAATGTCTTAAACTTATTTTTCTAGTATCAGAATAGAGGTGGTAATCACTGAAACTCAGGAAAATCCAAGCTATCTTGCAAAACTGACAAACAGGAGTTAATTATCTGGTCTTAGTTTGATCAATAATAATATACGGTAAAAAAAAATTACATAGTATGAAAATAATTAAACAACATGATCATTAGACTGAGGGAGTTTTAATGCTTTAGAGACCTATGTAAGTAAATCAAAACTAAATTTTAGGATGCCTCAAGGTTAAGAAATCAAAACCTAAGGACAACCAATCTCAAACAGCCAACCACTCCTCCAAATAATGTAACCACTTAAGCTATAGCCAATCAAATTATTTCCTGGCTCTGCTTCTACTTCCTTTCTGTATTTTGGCATTGCCCTAAGCAGTCTGTGGTGCACTTCTAACTACTTCCAGTTTGGTGCTATGTGATTTGATTTTTGTTCAAATAAACTCTTTTTTTTTTTTTTTCTTTTTAAGGGCGGCACCTACAGCATATGGAGGTTCCCAGGCTAGGGGTTGAATTGGAGCTACAGCTGCCAGCCTACACCACAACCAAAGCTACGTGAGATCGGAGCCACATCTGTGACCTACACCACAGCTCACGGGCAACACCAGACCCTTAACCTACTGAAGCAAGGCCAGGGATCGAACCTGCAACCTCATGGTTCCTAGTCGGATTCGTTTCTGCTGTGCCATGACAGGAACTCCAACTCTTAATTTTTTTTTTAATATTCATCAGTATATCTTTTACCAGTCATGATTAATACTTTTGCACCAATATGATGGGAATAAATAAACCAGACCTAATGAGGACAGCACCCTGCGATTATGAATAATCTTCGGAGATTATTTATGATCACACAGGCTTGGACTGTCAGAATAATTAGCAAAACCTGGGAGCAAGCAAAAGTTTGCTATTTTTTTCCCTTTCAATGCTATACTGGGCTTTTCTATGTAATGAGCCATGTTAAAGCTCAGTAGAAGCCGAGGTTAACAGGTAGATATTTATCTGCTGTAGATGTCAATGGTTTCTGTCCAGTGAGAAGGAAAACTCCAAAGGTCATATTTATTGCTACCTTGTTATTTAATCAGTTTTGCACATATTCTCACATTCTTTTCCTAAAGCTCCACTATTAAATGGTCTATAAATACCTAAGTACTTAAATGCACTTAAAACTGATTTTAACATCATTTTTAATTAGGTAATAAAATCTATGCCTCATAAAATTATAGATTAATATACATTATATAACAAATGTTTGAAAATAGTAATGCAATTTTGGAAAAAATATGGTGGGAAGGATGTTAATTCTAAAATACATTATAGGCAGTATGGTTCTAAAATAAAAACAAATGGCTCATAGAATATATTAAAGTATCCTACACAAAGCATGTAAAGTTTTTTTTGTTTTTGTTTTCTGTTGTTTTTTTTTTTTTGTCTTTTTGCCTTTTCTAGAACCACACCCACGGCATGTGGAGGTTCCCAGGCTAAGGGTCTAATCAGAGCTATAGACGCCGGCCTACACCAGAGCCACAGCAACGCAGGATCCGAGCTGCGTCTGCGACCTACACCACAGCTCAAGGCAATGCAGGATCCTTAACCCACTGAGCAAGGGCAGGGAGCGAACCCGCAACCTCATGGTTCCTAGTCTGATTCGTTAACCACTGTGTCATGACGGGAACTCCTGTAAAGTTTTTTTTATAATCAGTATAACATTCTATTATAAGATAATAGAGATAGATTTTTTGAATAAAGATGATGAAATATTTATTACATATCATATATGAATAAACACAAAATACATAAATATTTAAATGAGAAAATTATTGATACAAGCTATTAATAAAATTTTTAAATGTAAGCATTTAAATTTCCACATAGTAAAAAAAAAAAAAAAGAAAAAATTAAATTGGATAAAAATATTACAGATATATATATAGGAGACAATTCTATTTTTAGAAAATCGACTGAAATTCAAATGGCTAAAAATTATAACCTATATAGAAAATAACTGAGTGAGGGAAGAATATGAAGTCACAAACATACATATTACTATAAGTATACATATTAATGTTATCTTTAATTTTAGGCTTTTATTTGGCTAAGTGAATGTAAAATAAAACAAATATGGGGTTTTCAAAAAGATATTTTCAAATTGGAGGCAACAGAGTTCACTAAAAAGCCACTCCACGCACGATGACCTCAATCACTTCTTGTGAAAATGGAATGGAGCCTGCAGCTCCTGCAGCTCAATTTGAAAATCTGTATGAAATTTTGAACAATTATTCATTTTATTTGACCCATAATGTTATATTTAGAAATATTTTTGGAGAAGTTAATTAGAAATGCACATCAAGATTAAGGATAAGCGGACAAAGCTCTACTTAAAAGAGACACATGCACCCGCATGTTCATTGCAGCACTATTCACAATAGCCAGGACATGGAAACAATCCAAATGTCCATCGACAGATGATTGGATTCGGAAGATGTGGTATATATACACAATGGAATACTACTCAGCCATAAAAAAGGATGACATAATGCCATTTGCAGCAACATGGATGGAACTAGAGAATCTCATCCTGAGTGAAATGAGCCAGAAAGACAAAGGCAAATACCATATGATATCACTTATAACTGGAATCTAATATCCAGCACAAATGAACATCTCCTCAGAAAAGAAAATCATGGACTTGGAGAAGAGACTTGTGGTTGCCTGATGGGAGGGGGAGGGCGTGGGAGGGGATCGGGAGCTTGGGCTTATCAGACACAACTTAGAATAGATTTACAAGGAGATCCTGCTGAATAGCATTGAGAACTATGTCTAGATACTCATGTTGCAACAGAAGAAAGGGTGGGGGAAAAAACTGTAATTGCAATGTATACATGTAAGGATAACCTGACCCCTTGCTGTACAGTGGGAAAATTAAAAAAAAAAAAAAGAAAAAGAAATACACAATACATTTCAAAAATAAATTTCAATAAAGTTGGGGAAAAAAAAATAAAATAAAATAAAAGAGCCTGGGTGTGTAGGAGAAAATGTCCCGACAAAAAGGTCGAAAGGAGACACCCTGGCTATGATGACTAAGCAAAATCTGGCCAAACCGCCCCTAACCCAGCCAACTACCCATAACCACCCCTCCCCCACACATTTGCTTCTGTAAAACTTGCTCCCACATCTATTACTTTGCCAGTTCTCACTCTGGTCCGCCAAGCACAGACCCGGAAGAACTAGCCCATAAAAGCCTTGTGAAACCCCTCTTTTGGGCTCAGACTCCGGAGAGCGATCTCCTCTGAGCCCGCTGGCATAATAAACCTGAATTCTCCAAAAAAAAAAAAAAAAAAATTAATGATAAGAACAAGTATAATGGAAAAAAATAAAAATAATTAAAAAAAGATTAAGAATACTTTGTAGCATTCTTATAATAAAAAATAATCAACTAAAAATGTTTCCAATTAAACAAATTATGTTAATTCATTAAAATTCATCAGAATATTCTTGCAACGCATTTTACCTCACAGGAATAGAAAAACATTGCATAGATTGTAGAAATAATAGTGACTATAAATTAGTATGTGAAGCATAATATTTATGTGTTAATATCTACATACAGTATTGACTAATATAATCTGTAGCATACCAATTGTGAGCTTCACTGGCTAGCAGTTTTCACAGATAAATAGGTAGATAGTAGTTTTCATATGTATATGAGTATATGTATATACAAAGGTAAAAATACAAAGGCTGGAACTACTACTTTGAAAACTATTTTGTAGTTTCTTATAAAATTCATTCTTCCTGTAGTAACTATATAAGTGAAAATACATACCCACAAAAAGACTCATTCTTCAATATTCATAAGAACTTTATTTATAATAATAAAATTTTGGAAACAACTCCAAAGCTCATCAGCAGGTGAATGGATAAAAATTGCAGCACATTCCCATAATGGATACTATTAAGCAAAAAAAACCCACAAAAAACAAAAAAAAAAACAAGGACTAGATATTGACACATGCTAAAACATAGATGAATCTCAAAATAATTATGCTGAGCAAAAGAAGACAGACAAAAGATTCTACATGGTTTTCTTTAGATGGGAAATCTAGACAATGCAAATCACTTCTTCATAAAGTAAATTAATGGTTGTCTAGAGCCAGGGATACAGAAGGATTGGCTATAGAGGATGATGTGGAAATTTTCGTGAGTGGTGGGAATATTCCATATTCCAATCATGACCTTTTAATTTGTCAAAATTCATGGAAATATATACATTTAAAGTGCTTATAATTTAGTATGTGAATTATATCTCAATAAAATATGTTAAAGTATGAAAGTTAATTAAAATACCTTCCAATTAAATAACAAATATATCTTGAAGAACATATTTTAATATTTCTTGGATATTTTTTACATTCATTATTAGAAATAGATACTAAATTGTGGTAGCTGCAACTCAGTAAGATTGAATGAACACCACCTGCATTATTTTTCATCTATTTAATCTATAGATTTATTTTATACCCACTGGAATATAACCCACAAGTTTGCAGGTGAATTAAGAGGCATCAGTGACTTCTCATAGAGCATTAATGCCTAAACCAGATCAAATCTTTCCCATGGGTTGAAACAAACAAACAAACAAACAAACGCTGAGATGATTTGCTGAGAAATATTGAGAACAGATTTGGAAAAGAACGAGTCTGTTCACGGTAATTCCATATTTAACAAACTGAGAAAGATCCCCCCCCCCCAAATTTAAAAGTAAGAGAGCAGTACCTCTTTCTCATTTTAATGCACATGAGGTAACCCATATGTTTACATGAATCATTCTTATATTGTTGCTTCTTTGGAATCATTGCAACCTCCGGCTATAAAAGAAGCCATACAGCTAAGAGTGAAAGTTTATTTTGTCTGAGTCTCACTGCCAAAAAGGAATGAAAATAAAACTCAAAATAACAATCAAATCTATCAGGCATGCCATTTGCTTTAATGTCACAAAGAATTATTCACAATACAAGCTGAGTTTTAACTTAACTTTAATATCCCAATTTGAATGTACGTATTTTCATTAAGTTGTGATTGCAAGGTATATTGTTAATTTTTTCTTATGTGTCCTCATTTTTTCCCCCATATTCTTAACTTACAATGCTGGATTCAATGTTAAATATCCACCTTACTCTTCTTGCACATACAGCAATGCCACTAAAAGTTATAATTATGGTAATCATTTGAATTAATTTTGTGCTTGGAAAAAGAATGGTGGAAAGCACTCATAAGAAGAAAAATTTTGATATGTAATAGTTACATTAGGTTAAAAGCCCAGACAATACAACACAAAATCAGTATTTCCAGCTAAATGATAGAAGTGAAGAACGTCAATGAAAAGACAAGTATTAGAGTGTTAGCAGTTATTATTATTCAGATAATCATGGTTAAGAAGGAACTAAACATCTGAAAAAGATTGATATTTAAAAACTGTGCTGACTTTTAGCTTTTTAAAAAGTTAGATTTTCAGACTTCAATTTACTTAAATTTAAAAATGGAATTCAACTAAAGTTTATTATCCAAGAACTCTAGGGATATCATTGTAATGGGCAGTACTGTTGAAAGCTAACAGCTCTTTTACTGTATACTCTTCATGGTGTTAATGTGGCTGCCAGAATTTGTTTCATGAATATGATTGAATTCTGGTGAAATATAAGCAAAAAATATAAACAGAAATTTTCTGGAAGTCTTGCTAATAATTTTCCCAACTTTTAGCTGGATATGTGATTATCCCCCCTTCTTCCTTCTCTCTAAAAGGGAAGCATTTAGCCTCATTTTTTTATTGGCAGCCATCCTATAACTAAGAGATTAAAGAATTCCAGCACAGACCCAACATTGTAAAAAGCATACTGAGACTCAGAAATATCTGTGCTCTACAATTATATAATTAAACTGTTGGATCAAGCTGAATACCACTCCTTTCCTTGACTTTATGGTAACTGAGAATTCACATCCTCACTGTTTGGGCCACTCTGATTTCACTATTATGTTGTTGCAGCAGAGAGTTTTTTGACTAATGAAGACTTTGGGAACAGGAAGAAATGGTATCACAATGAACATACAATGGAATAAGTCTGTCAAAACAAAAATGGCATTGTACAAAGTTAAACAGGCAAGGGAGACATTATTCAAGGCTCTTACAATAGGGGATTGAGACCAGAATTCAGTCAGAGCTCAACTCTGCTGAAATAAAGGGTTGGAGAGTTTTAAGAGCTGAGGTGGGAAAATTATAGACCATCTGTGTTTGCTAATTTGCTTTACTCAAAGGAAAAGAACACTTTTTGTACTTGGATGACAGGAGGTAGTTTTACAACTTGGATCAAGACTCCCAACGAAGTTAGGTTCCTACCCTCTGCTAGGAGTTGAGAATTAGGGGTACCATCTCCCTTGATGATTACACTTCACAGAGATGGCCCCCACTTCCTTAGAAAGACATGCCTGGGTTGCAAAACTGACAAGAAGCTTTGTAAAAGATTTATACCTCGAGGGGGGTCAGAAAGAATTTACAAGTTTTCTAAAGAAATGCTCTAAGAAAAGAGCTGGGTATTCTTGGTTAACAGAAAAAAAGATAGAAGGATGTTTAGAAAAAATGTCTGCACCAACGATTTTTCCTCTTATTTTAATTGTTTTGAATATTATATAGTTACCTTTACATTAGGATATACTGAGTTCATAAAAAAATTTTTAAATGTGTGAGATAATATTGGATAAATATTCACTGTGAAGTTATTTTGATAAATCATTTAGTACTCTAGCTAGTAGGTAAAACAAAAAAAAAAAGTAATGAAAATATTTTTGATTTTTTAGGTGTTAAAGAAAAACTATTAAGAGAAAGATGAATTTTCATCGAACAGAAAAAGACTACTTTTCTCTTCTCTGCTTCCACTCTCTGTACCATCTTCTGTTTCTTGCTTATTTCTCCTGCCTCATCTGATCCCTGTCTCCTTTGCTCCCTTAGCACCAACTACACTGGTCTTCTTGCTAGCCCTAGAACTTGCCAACCTTACCTCTATTCATTGTTCTTTCCTGAAAGTCTAGAGCTCCACAAGACACATCTCTACTGATCACTCCCGTCTCTGTCACATGTCACTGCCTCAGAAAGACCTTTCCGGAGGAAGCTCCACATCATCGCTCCCTGCCTCCTTACCTTATGTACCTGAAATTACACTGTTGTTGTTGTATTTGCTTGTGTGTTTGCATTTTGAAAATGGTATATTTGCTTTGTCTACCTCTCTCTCCAGCATGATGGCAGAGACTTTCCCTTAATATATAAAGATGAACAAATGAGAGACAAATGAAATGGGAGAATCCTTTAAAAATAATACCACTTGTCTTGAAAGATAAGCAAATTCTGATCAAGTGTTAAAGAAGCTTTCAATGTTATATAACAGAAAATCTCTTAGAAGCAAATTAATTTCATTTAAAAAAATTTTAAAAATATTTATTTAATAAATAAAAAACTCCATGTTTTATTATGAATTCCCAGGACTAAGATGTGAAAAATGGCTTTGATCACGCTCTGAATTTACTTTTAATAAAATGATTTATGTTATTAAATGAAGCAAAGGAGTTCTTAAAATATTTTGAATCTATTGAAGTCACGCTGAAAGAAAACTACATAGACACTAAATATTAATATTTCCTATTCAAATGTACAATATACAGCAATCACATGGTGACCTCCTAATCTTAATGATCATCCGTATTCATTTATAAAAGATATTTTAAAAGACATTTGGAATTTCTTTATGCATTACTGCAATAATCCCATAATCTTTTTGAGTTTTTATTTCACTTTTATGTTTTTCATTCGGCATAGAACCTCCTGCTTAGTTTTCATTATTGGGTCTGTATATTATTTGTCTTTTATACCACTCATACTGTACTAGGCTTGTAATAAATACATTGCATAAAATTCTTAAAGTGTTGATTTTTTTGTTCCTCTAATATAATAATTTTTTTCTTAGTTATTTTAGTGGTAATAAACCCAAAGTAATTCTGAAATTAAAAGCAATCCATTCTCGAAAGGATTCTCAATATTGGAATTGAACTCAGCACTAACTTAACAATCTCTTCAAAGCTATTTTAGGATTTCAAATTGATTTACATGGTGGAATACTCCAGTGTATTAGGAATTCTTTATAATGTTCACACCTTAAATTATGTATCTATGTAAAATCAGATATACAATAAAATCATATTTAATAAAACTATAGTAACTACAGATTCATCCACACAATTTCCTTTTCACCACTGTAAGGTTCAGAAAATATTTCTCCTAATTTTTAAGGCTAATCAACTGTTCTGAACTTCATCTTTTCCAGCCTCCTCTGACACCTCACTGTGAATTATCCTCTTTTCCAAGCCTCCCAAACTTCCCTCTCTACTTTTTCCCCCATCAACACTCCAACATGTTTAAAAACTCTTTACTTTTTTACCAAGTATTCTTGGCATCATTCCATTCATCGCTCTTCCCAGTTCCACTTGCATCTCATAAAACAGTATTTTTTCTAATTACTAAAATTAAAGTAAAAATTACTAAAAACATGTGGTTCTAAACTCTGCAGAATATCCTCAATATGAATCTTATTTACCACTTAGCACTATTCTTGAAATATTTTCTTTCTTAAAAGATGTATCAGTCTTTCTGCGTAGCCCCACCTCCCTGGAAACTCATTCGATCCAACAACTTTTATTTTCCCTGTTTTTAGTATACTTCCATTTCTTCGGTCGTCTCTAAAAGTCTGCATTCTTCAGGTTTGACACACTCATTTCTCTTTTTAGAATAACAGCCCCCTGAAGCAATTCCTTCTAACCCTATGCTCTCAGTCCTCATCTGCATACCACTGGTCTGTTCAGAAATCTCAAAGCAACTAAAATTACGCCCCAGAGTGACTATTTCATTCTCTCTCCAAACTCTGCTCTCTTCTTAGTTTAAACTGTGTATCACCTGACGCTCAAATGCCTGAAAAATCAAAGGTGACCAAACATCCTTTCCATACCCATAGTTAAAGAACAAATGCTGATGTTTCTACTTTCTGGATTTATTTGGCTTCAAACATACTCATATTTCTCCAGATTACTTATTATCTGTATACTTCATACTAAGTATTTCCTTACCTCCAACCTTAAACTATGGAATAAGCTATGTGGCTGTATGCATTCTTGACAATATCACTGATTAGGTTCTCTGGGACATGGGCTCTGAAAGTGACATTTGCAAACAGGAGATATATTGGGGAGAACTCATGGGTATAACACATGTCAGGGTGCAAGACAAACATAATTGGGAAGAAGAGGACATCTGAACTGTGAGACAGTTTCACAGCAACCTGGGACAGTATTTAAGAAATAGGCCTTATATCTCCCCTCCTGCATCAAGTAAGACAAAGGTGAGACAACTTCTTTTGGTTGAAGGAAATCCTCAGTGAGAGACTCAACAGTAAGCCATCAATAGCCAAAGCTCCCAGTAGGTAAGGAATGACTGCCTCAGTAGCAAATAAATGGGGTGTGTCTGACTAGCATACCAAAACATCCACCCCATTTCCCACTCAGATCTATTTGCTTTGTATTAAAGTTTCTTCATCTGGAAATAGTTCCTTCAGGTTTGTGTGGTCTCTTTCACTAAGGAAACCTACACAATAAAGATTTCTGAGATAGCTTAGAGCTGTTATCACAGCAGTTGGTCTTATTTCCATCTTTTCATTCCCATTCTAAACAGGTTTCCACCATCCTCAGGTATCACCTCTACTGGTGAATTAATAGAGACTTACCTAGTACAATGATCTGAGGGATCTGGGTCCCTAATCAACAGCAACATTTCAAGCCAATGCTACTGTACTTGGCAATTATCAGATAAACTTGGGCAAAAATCTATCAAGAATCTCCATAGTGTGTCACCTAGTGTCAAAATGTTCCTCCTGCCCTCCCAGTTTAGCAGCTACTCCACCTTCTCCAGATAGGAAGATCACACCTTTCTTTCCTTACTAGTTCCTTGCTTCTCTGTGCAGGTAGAGTTAATACCTTTCTGGAAATCAGCACCTCTATATGCACAAAGCATGGATTTGTAGGGAATAAACCTCAAATTTCCAAAGTGGGCCACTGGGCATAATGGTAAGTAGGAACATTCCTATATATTGACTTCTGGACCCATAAATTCTGTCTATTGTGACAGAGCATCCAATGACCATTGATATAATGGTCTTCCTGAATCCTGAAGGTGTGACGGCCCACTGACGCAGGGTATCCTGCCAACTATTATCTCCGAGCTGGCATTCGTATGCTGTTCAAACACTATCAGGTTGGTGTTTTCTGGCTATTGTTATAAGCAATAAGGTCGCTGAATCCCATCATCATGTGCCCACTGCATCACCTCCTTTGATGAAAAGTACGTCCCTTGTTCTAACATGAGTATCCCAGTGAATCAAACACTCTGTTACTTCCATTAATGTTGCAACATGAGGCTCTGACGGAAAGGCCATATGAAAACTCATCAAGACGGAGCATCGTTCTTCCATTGATCAACTTGCTACCAGTTGGATGGTTTATTTCCTCAAGGTGTAGTGCATTATTTTAGTAGTGGGCTCATGCACTCATTGTGCCAACTCTGACTAGAGGCTTGCTGACATCAACTGGTTAAGTCCCTCTATCTACTTTGTTGTTGATGGTGAATGCTGTCTGTTGGGCATTAATATGGGATTAAAGGATGTTTACACTTACGTATACTCCTGAAGTTTCAACCTCATGCCACGTGCTTCTTCTCCAGACAACCTTCTCTCTAATCTTCCAATATTTTCCTCCCAATCACATGACCAAACCACTAGTTCCTTATATATACATATTCATACACACACATTACATAGAAACAGTTCTCTTTTCAAACATACCAAAAACAGTATCTAATGACTGTACTATTCAAATCTCTGTCCAGTGGAAACTTTTTCTCTTATCTCTCTCCTGCCTTTTAAGGCCACACTTGAGTGGGACTGAAGGGTAGGAACAGTCTATTTTTAGCTTGTACTCAGATACTGAGTCTACAAAGGCCATGTTCTTTGAAGTCAGTACAAGATTTCGCGATGTATCCAATGAGATGTTCCTAATCCTTCTCTTAAGGTCCTATACTTTCCAAATCAGAACATTTATGTAGAAGTCTAATCTTTGTGCTCAAACACCCTTTAATACTTTCTATACAGCTTTGCTTGTGACAAATTACCTAAGTTTTTATTTGAAAATGACTTTAAGTAGGTTTATTTGTCAAAGAATATCTTAATGGGGTATAGACTTCTGGGTTGGCAGTTATTAACTTCTAGTGTTTTATGGAAATTGTCCTCTGGCTCCCATTGTTTCTGCTAATAAGTTAACTATTAGTCTTATTTTCGTTTTTTTGAAGGGGCCTAAATTTTTTTATACCTCTTCAGCTTTATTAATAGTTATATTTTATCTGTCACCAGATTTTATATGATGGACCTAAGTATAGTTTTGGTTGAATTTTCCCAGTTGGAATCCTCAGATCTTCCTTAGTCTTTATCTTGAGGTTTTCAGTTAGTATTGGAAATTTTTCAGTCATTAGCCTTTTAACTGTTTATTTTACCCTAGTTATCTCGTTCCTATTTGGGATCTGAATTAAACATAAGTCAGACCTTTAACCACATCCTATGTTCTCTTATACTAATCTTACTTTAGAAAGCATTGAGTTTTGTTTCCGTTAGGCAGCTAGCAGATAACATGAATCTAATAAAGTAGTGAGGCCAATTTATGGTTAACCTTTATTCCTAAGGTATATTTTTAAGGTTCCTAATTGTGTCCCAGTTGAAAGCATGGAGCTGCAGTTTCTCCCACCATCCAAGGTGTCTGCCAAATTTTTGTATAGTCTCTCCCAGCCACTGTATTTTTGAATCTGCACATATCTCAAGAATTAAAGGGCCCAAATTCCTGGCTTTTTTGGCTTCTCTTCTCTCCTTATTCAAACCCTGTAATGCCTCACTGCATTGGCCAGTTCCTAAAACACTTACATACGTTTCTAAAAATATCTTGTCCAGATTTTTTAGTGTAAATGCTGGTTAAAAATAACCTAATTTGCCATTACAGGAAACAGACTGTTGGTAATACAGTGTAACATTTAAAGAATGGGGTTTCACAGCTAGGATTTCTGAGATTGAGTCCTGGTTCTCTTATATAGATGCAACTATAACATTAAGTTTAAGAGAACAAGTGTTGAAGCCAGATTGCCTAGGACTGAATTCTCAATCTCTAAATTGTGTGCCCTTGGACAAGTTTTTTAATGTATCTTTGCAATATAACTCCATACATAAATTGGGAATGATATTAATTCTGACCTATTTCATTGCTGTGAAGATTAACATGTTTAAGCAATTATAAGTGTCTAGTATAAATGAAGCATTCAATAATGTTAGATTTTTATTTCTCCATGTCTCATTGGCAAAATGAAGATGCTATAACCTGCTAATAGGATTCCTTTAAGACATGGAGGCTTTAATACAAAAATGTGTTTTCCTAGTAGTGAGTACATAACAAATACTATCATATACTAGTATGTAAAGAGCAAGTGAATAATTTATTGTGACTAAATTAAATGTTTTTCCCTTTTATAATATCCTTTAACTCCCTTCTATTTTAGTAGATTGCCTTATCAAATTCAGAGTTAAAGAAGGACTGATGCATGCACAGATTTTTGTTTTTGAGATAATTAGACATCACTAAGGTCAAATTAGAAACAGTCAGAAATTGAATGGTCTTTCTCCATACATTGGAAGGTACTTTTCCATAACCACACAACTGACCATGCATGATCTAAACAAAAATTGTATTTGATGTTCAAGTCAAAGGTCAGAGACCAGGAGGGAATTATAATATTTTTAAAGAAATTATTTGAAATAAATTACAAATTTTTATGCACTTAATAATTTTTCTTATTTCTTTCATTAATTGGAAATGCTCTTTTTAAGAAAAAGTAATAAAGTGTTCAGTAGTAATGATTAGAGACCACTTGATAAAAGATTTGGTCATGTATTTCTCTGTCTGGGTACATAATGTAACTAAAGAATACTAAAGAATATTGATAATATGAATAATGGACTGATATAAACACAGAAGAAGCTCTTATACTTGACCCTATGTTTTTCAGGAATTTTATTAGTCCTTGAAGAAACACTTAACAAATGTTCAAGCAATTACTTCCTGAGAGGGTAACAATAGATTTGGGATACAAAGGAATAAGTTATATGTTAAAAAAAAAAAAAAAAAGCATCCTTAACTCTAAAAAAAAAAAAAAAAAGAAGAAGAAGAAGTGTGTAATGATACAATTTCAACCCTTGCATTTAGGGTCAGAAAAAAAAAGCAATAAATTATGCATTTCTTTCAATAATTAAAAAGTTAAAAAAACCCACAAAATTCCTAATTTCAGAATGTTTAACACAGAATTTAGGAAACAAGCCTTGGAAAAATAGAGAGCTTACTACCAGAATTATTTTTTTATTTGTTCTTAAATATAACCTACAAGTAGAAGGCACACAATGGGAGGTTTTAAAATTAAAATTCACAGTAAGGTATTTCAGATATAAAAAAAGAGAACAGTATACGAACTACTCATATTCCCACGACTTAGCTTAAGTATTTTACATATAAATATCTAAAGAGTTAAACATTCTTGTGAGGTCCTAATCAATTTCATTCCCCATTTACACACCCTTACCCCTACCAGTGCTGACCCACCTCCTAAATCTGATATTTTTCATTTCCATGCGTACGTTTAAACATTTACTTCACATAATTATATCCATAGGAGTTCTCATCGCGGCTTAGTGGTTAATGAACCCAACTAGGATCCATGAGGACTTGCTCAAGGTTTGATCCCTGGCCTTGCTCAGTGGGTTAAGGATCCGGCGTTACCATGAGCTGGGGGTAGGTCACAGATGAGGCTTGAATCCCACATTGTTGTGGCTGTAGTATAGGCTGGCAGCTAGAGCTCCAATTCGACCTCTAGCCTGGGCACCTCCATATGCTGCAGGTGCAGCCCTAAAAAGACAAAAAACAAAAAAAAATTATATCCATAAACACTATCTCATATTTTGCATATTTTTATTTTTTATGTAAATGTAATAATGTCCTTTCCAGTACACCACTTAATGTCAGTGTTCCTCAAAGAGAGTTTGAAAGTCCCCACTCTATCCTAAAAACAAGGAAAAGCTGAACAGATTTTAAAGAATCAAAAACTCTTCATGGATCCATAAGAGGGGAAGACACAGGCCAAACTGCCACCCCTGATGGGAGAGACAGGCAAATATAGAGATTCAAGAGCAAAAACCTCCTAAGATGCCTCCCCCATTATCAATCTCCATCTCAACACCACATTACTAAAGGCCTATTTACAGCAGGTCCTTTTACCTGGAACATATCATATCCAGCTACCAGGAAAAAATTACAAAGTATACCAAAAGGCAAAAAAATAGTTTGAGGACAGAGAGCAAGCATCAGAAGCAGACATGGCAGAGATGTAGGAATTTTCAAATTGGGAATTTAAAACAACTGTGATTAATATGTTAAGGCTCTGATGAATAAAGTAGGTAGCCCACCAGAACAGATGAGCAATGTAGGCAGAGACACGGAAACCCTAAGAAAGGTTCAAAGAGAAATGCTAGAGATAAAAAACAAAGACAAACAAAAAGGCTATAATAGAAATGAACAGTGCCTTTGATGGAATTATTAGTGGATTGGATACAGACAAGGAAAGAATCTCTGAGTTAAAGATATCCCTATAAAAAACCTCCAAAACAGAAAAGCAATGAGAACAAACACCAAAACAGAACAGAGAATCCAAGGATGGTGGGACAACTATGGTAATGGAAATACCAGAAGAAGAAAGAAAGAGAAGGAATATTTGAAACAATAATAACTGATAATTTCACCAAATTAATGTCACAGTATGATATTTCCTAACATTATGTGATTTATCCATATATCAACTACATGTTGATAAATGTAGTTCTATATAATTTACTTTCATTGCTATATATTCATTGTACAGATAGGTTATAAAGCAGTAAATTCATTTTCCTGATGGTATTTGCTTCCAGTTATTTGCTGCCATCATGCTATTATAAATATTCCTCCTTTTTTTTTTTTTTTTTTTTTAATAGCCATATCTGTGGCATATGGAAGTTCCCCAGGCTAGGGATTGAATCAGAGCTGCAGCTGATGTTCACACCTCAGGCATGGCAACACCGTATTTGAGATGCATCTGTGATTCAAGCCACAGCTTGGGGCAATGCCAGATCCTTAACCCACTGAGCAAGGCCAGGGATTGAACTTG
This sequence comes from Sus scrofa, assembly GCF_054392235.1. Taxonomy (NCBI): domain Eukaryota; kingdom Metazoa; phylum Chordata; class Mammalia; order Artiodactyla; family Suidae; genus Sus; species Sus scrofa. The sequence goes on along the minus strand of NC_139393.1, from coordinate 65,674,818 downwards.
CATCCTCACTGAGCCAACACTGGGTTCTTGACCTGCTGAGCCACAACGGGAACTCCTAAATATTCTTTTTTAATATCACTGTGCATATATGTGACATAGAGTAGTGCTGACCAATAGAATTTTCTGTGATGATAAAATGTTCTATATCTCTGTTGTCCAAAACAATATCCACTAGTGGTGTGTAACCACTGAGTATTTAAAATAAAGCTAGTATGACAAACTGAATATTTAATTTCGGTAATATAAATTTAAATAGTCACATATAGCTGGTGATAATTTTTGGAAGTGATCTAAGAATTACTATACTACTAGAATTGGTATCACTTCATCATAGATATATTCATTTTCAACTTTATGATTTCATATGATCTGAAAAAATGTTAAAACACTTAAAATTTTCTTCAGCACAGATTAAGGAAATCTGTTTTATTTTCATTTTTTAGCAACTCGGTTTTTCAGTGAAAATAATGAGTTCACAATTGTTTACCTTTATTATTTTCTTTTTTGAAGACATAAGAGGCATTGCCTCTCTCTGATTACCAGTGAAGTTAAGCATTAATTTTTTATTAATTGTAGCTATTCGGTCTTCTTTCCTATGGATTACTTATTCATATTATTATTCCATTGATTTCTCTATTGGTTTATGTTTTTCTCATTGATTTATAAGCGTTCCTTACATAATGTTGAAATTAATCTCTGTTTGTTTATATTGTAAAGCTCTTTTCCATGTTTATCTATGGTTTGTCTTTCTACCAATTATCCAAATAAGGCTCAGAAAACAAAACAAAGAAATTAATGTAGCTTAATTTATGATAATTTCTGTATGGTTTTGCTTTTGGAGTCTTATTTAAGAAATATTTTTGAATGTCTTCAAAACATATTCTCCTATATTTTATTCTAAAGTTATTATGTAAAATAAATACATTAATTAAATAAATGAGAAATTTAATATTATTCTTATCTATGTGGAAAACATTTGTGTCAATGCCATTTAACCCATTGTGTTCCCCCTGATTTGCAAAGCCATTATTTTTTTTTCACATTTCAAATTAACAAATATTCATTGATTTACTTCTGGTCCTCTTAGTCTATTTTTCTCTTCTTACATAAATATTGCATGCTAATTGTATGATTTTTGTAATTCTTGATAACTGGCTAAAAAAAGTCCTCCATCTTGTACTTCCTAAAAATTGTTGTGACAAATAGAGTAGGCAATGTTGAGGCTCTTTTTAAAACATTTTATATATCCCCTCAGCTTGGGAGGACTTTGGATTCCGAGTACCTTTTGCCCCTGGAACTCAGCTTTGTCCATAAACAGGAAGCTAGAAGCAAACCCCAGCCAAGAACTCACAAGTAAAGAATTATGAAAGACCATGTCCACTGTCTTAGGGACACCTTTCTGAGTTAGTTTACAACAGTTTTCCTATGGAATCTGTCTAAATCTATTCATTATGGTAATCTGTCTGAAATCACATCCTTGCCTGGCTCCCTCCTCGTTTCTGTAGTGCTTTCCTCACACTCTTACTAATTTCTTATGGGCACACGGTCTTTAAAAATCACATGCACAAGGATACTTACTTTATAGACTGCTTCTGAAGAACCTAAGTGAAAACAGCAGCAGTAAGCCCTTTGTTCTTTCCTGTACTTACATAATTGTCTAGTTTCACTTTCACACTTAAGTATGTACAAGCACACACACAAACATGTGATGTAGTTGAGTTTTGTTTGTTTGTTTGTTTGTTTTTGCATTTTAGGGCTGCACTTGCAGCACATGGAGGTTCTCAGGCTAGGGGTCCAATCGGAGCTGCAGCTGCCCGCCTACACCACAGCCACAGCAACGCAGTTAACACGCCGAGTCTGCGACCTACACCACAGCTCATGGCAACCCCAGATCCTTAATCCACTGAGCCAGGCCAGGGATCCAACCAGCATCCTCATGGATCCTAGTTGGGCTCATTAACCGCTGACCCAAGAAGGGAACTCCTAGTTGAGATCTTTAATGGAAAAAAATATATTGAATTTATAGATTACCAAATTTCATATGGAACCTATATGTTCTTAAATCTGAATCTTTTTTTCTGGTCTCCTATAACTATTCAATAAAAATTTACTTTTATGTAAAAGTCATGCACATATTTATTACAGTTATTCTTAAGTTCCTTATTTTTGTTGTAATTTCCAAAGGAACTTTTTTTGTTATTGATTTAAAGGAACTGAATTTGTGACAATCTAATTTTTGCCAGCATTGCTAAACTTCCTTACCCTAATTCTTTTCAATCTCTTTGGTTTTCTAAGTTAACTATCATGTAATCTAAGGATGACAGTTTATTTTCTCTTAAATTCCTTTTATTCCTGTGACTTTTCTTATAGTGATGGATAAAATATTGATGGCACTATAGGATAGATTTGGTGATATGAGGTAGATTTTTATTTATAAGCTTGTAAATTAAAAATGATATTTTGTTAAATATGATTTGTTATTTAACTTGCATACAGTGACATATAGAAATTAATTTTATCAAATTTATTAGTGATTGTGTTAAGTTTACATGTTCCAACTGATTAAGAAATCCTTCATATTTTGATTAATAAGCTTATTCTTCACACATTTCTGATATTTTAGAGTTCTATCAAGAAAGTATGGGAAATAAAAAATGAAAAAATATGGAAAAGTAAACATGAGTATAATTTAAAATTTTATTTGTAATTCTTTTTTTACATAATGCAAGATATAATATTAAATGAATTATCACCTTATCCTTTCCTAGTGAATTAAATATATATTGTCACATAATACACTTTTTATTCTTAATTTAGATTTTTATACTAAAATTTCTTTTTTCCTAATATTAGTATCTTTAGTATTTGAATATTTTTCATGATTTGAGTGATCTCATATAATAACCAGTTGTCATTTTTAATAATACTTTAGTCTTTGAAATTTAGTCTTTTATTTGGAAAGCTTTTTAAAATTTGATTATTGAAATTTTTGAAAGTTTTTAAGTTTATTGTCTTCTGTTTATTGGGTTTTTCTGTTTTTTTCTCTCAATATCTCTTGCATATACTAATTTTAATACATTTTTTCCTGCATTACAATCTTAGAAATTATACACTCAATTTTTTTTTTTTTTTTGTCTTTTTGCCATTTCTTGGGCTGCTCCCGCAGCATAAGGAGGTTCCCAGGCTAGGGGTTGAATTGGAGCTGTAGCCACCGGCCTATGCCAGAGCCACAGCAATGCAGGATCCAAGCCGTGTCTGCAACCTACACCACAGCTGATGGTAAACGCCAGATCGTCAACCCACTGAGCAAGGGCAGGGATCAAACCCACAACCTCAAGGTTCCTAGTCGGATTCGTTAACCACTGCGCCACGACGGGAACTCCTACATTCAATTTTTATATTGTATTTATTACCTTTAAAACTTATAAGGCTGTAGTTATTTAAAAGGCTAAAATTATCAGTATCTTTATACTACTTATAAATATTCCAAGGATCTTCAATATTCTTAGTCAAGGTATTTTTTTAAAGTCACATTAGAATATCTTCCACAGCCACAGCCACACCCACAGCCACGGCAACTCGGGATCCTAGCCACATCTGTGACCTACACCATGGTTCACGGCAACGCCGGATCCTTAATCCACTGAGTGAGGCCAGGAATTGAACCCGAATCCACATGGATCCTAGTCAGGTTCGTAACACTGAGCCATGATGGGAACTCCAGGTATTTTTAGTTTTAAGAGTTAAATTAAATTTAATTTTTTTTCAATCTTAAAACATATTAAGTAATTTTTATAAAAGAGGACAAAGTATGTATGGGAAGTATAAAATCAAAAACATTTTCACTCACTAGAGATGATTTTATATAGTTTCATGACTTATGGGTTATCAGGAGATCTGTTAACCTGTGAAAATTATTTTCCTATCTCATTCCTAAATGTTACGTATTTTCTCTATTTTCGCAAACATATAAATACGCAAGTACACATATTGAGAGAAATACTTTTCATACTTATTCAGCTATACTAAGATGCTAAATCAGTAGTTAAAAAAACTGTTACATCATCCCAACAAAACTATAACTAAACTTAATAACCCAAATTATTTATGTTCCCACTTCTTCACAGGAATTATCACCTCTCCAGAGGCATAAGAAACTGATGAAAAATGTAAAATAGATTTTTCTTTACATCTCCGTGACTTATTTATTCCATAACTGGAAGTTTGTACCTTTTGACAATGTTAACCCATTTTTCTCACCCTACAACAACCTCCCCCAAAGCAACTACCAGTCTGTCTTCTGTGAGTTTGACCTTGTTTTGCTTTTTTTGTTCATTTTTTTTGTTTTTAAGATTTCAGAGATAGTGAAATCATACTATATTTGTCTTCCTCTGTCTGATTTATTTCACTTAACATGATATCCTCAAGATCCATCCACGATGCCAAAAATGGTAAGATTCTTTAAAAAAAAAAAAAATGGTTGAGTAGTATTCCATTGTATATACAGACATCTTCCTTATCCATTCATCAACTGATAAACACTTAGGTTGCTTCAAGATATTGGCTATTATTGTAAATAATGATGCAATGAATATTGGGGTCCATACTTCTTTTCAAATTACCATTTTTGTTTTATTCAAATAAATGCCTAGAAATGAAGTTGCTGGATCACATGGTAGTCCTATTTTCAATTGTTTTGAGGAAACTTCATACTATTTTTCATAGTGATTGTACCAATTTACATTCCCAATAGCAATGCAGTAGATCTCCCTTTTTTTCACATCCTTGCCAACACTGGTTATTTTGGTATTTTGATAATGGCCATTTTAACAGATGCGAAGTAATATCTCACTGTGATTTCAATTTGCATTTTCCTGAGGATTAGCGATGTTGAGCATCAGTTCATTTGTCTGTTGGTCAGCTATACATCTTTGGAACGGTGTCTATTTAGATTTTTCTGCCAGTTTTTAATCAGATCTCCTTCCTTCTTTCCTCCCTCCCTTCCTTTTTTTTGCTAATGAGTTGTAAGAGTTCTTTATATATTTTGAAATTGACCTCTTATCAGGTACATAAATTGCAAATATTTTCTCCTAGTTAGTTGGTTGATATTTTATTTTGTTGATTATTTCCTTTGCTATGCAGATGCTTTTATAGTTTCATATAGTTCCATTTGTTTATTTTCACCTTTGCTTTTGAAGTCAGATTAAAAAAAATCAGTGCTAATACCTATGTCAAGGAGCTCACTGCCTATGTTTTCTTAAGAGTTTTATGGTTTTAGGTATTACATTCAAGATGTTAATCTATGTGATTTATTTTTTGTGTACTATGTAGCAAAAAATCTATTTTGAGTTATTATTGTTATTTTTTGTACTGTGTAAGATAGTTTCATTATTTGCATGTGGCTGTCCAGTTTAACCAACACCATTTTCTGAAGATACTGTTCTGTCCTCATTCTATAGTCTTATCTCTTTTGTCATAAATCAATTGGCCATATATTTCTGGATTTATTTCCTATGCTCTCTATTTTGTTCCATTGATCTAATGTCTATTTTTATGCAAATAACATACTGTTTTGATTACTATAGATTTTTAATACAATTTGAAATCAAGGAGTGTGATGTCTCTAGCTTTGTTCTTCTCTCTGAAGACTGCTTTGGCTAACTGGGGTTCTTGGTAGTTCCATACAAATTTTAGGATTTTTTGGGAGGGGGTTTCTGTGAAATATCCATTGGAATTTCAATAGGGATTCACAGAATCTGTAGATTGCATTGGGTTGTATGGTCATTTTAACTATATTCATTCTTCCCATCCATGAGCAATGTGAAATCCCCTTCCATTTATTTGTTTTTTCTTCAATGTCTTTCATTAATGTTTTACAGTTTTCAGTGTACAGGTCTTTTACTTCCTTGGTTAAATTTATTCCTAGGAATTTTACTCTTTGTGAAATGAAATCATAAATGGGATAGTTTTTTATCTATTGAGCCATTCCATGCTTTTTGATCAAAGGATTTATTACATTTACATTGAAAGTGATTACTGATAGGTATGTACCCGTTGTCATTCTGTTTGTTATTTTCTGATTGCTTTGTAGTTCTTGTTCATTTTTTCTTTACTTGCTCTTTCTTCATGGTTTAATGACTTTCTTAATGTTATGCTTAGATTCCTTTCTCATGATCTTTTGTGTATCCATTATAGGTTTTTGCTTTGTAGTTACCATGAGGCTCACATATAATTAGTGTGTGTATGTACCTGTGCATATATACATGTATATATATCACAGCCGTTTTAGGGTCAATTGCGGAGTTCCTGCTGTGGCACAATAGTTTTGGGAGTATCTCTGGAGTGCTAGGATACAGGTTTAATTCCCCCTGGCCTGGCATGGTAGGTTAAGGACCTGGCATTGCTGCAGCTGTGGCATAGGTAGTTTGGCTCTGATCCTTGGCCCAGGAAGTCCATATGCCATGAGGTGGCTAAAAAAGAAAAGGAAAAAAAAATTATCACAAGTTTAAATGATCTAAGTATTCTAAAACTTTATATTTTTATCACTCCCACCACCCATTTCATATTTTTGGTATCACATTTAACATCTTTTTATTTTGTGTATTCCTTAACTAATTGTTTCAGCTGTAGTTATTTTTACTACTTTAATTTTCATACTAGCATTATACGCAAATAAAATTTTAACAGCCTTTACTATATATTTGCTTTTATCAATGAGATTTTTTACTCATATGTTTTCTTGTTATTAATTAGTACCCTTTCTTTTCAGCTTAAAGAAGTCCCTTTAAAATTTCAAATAAGGGTGAGTTTACTGGGGATAATCTCCTTTAGCTTTTTCTTGTGTATAAAACTTTTTATCTCCTTCACTTCTGAATGATAAACCTGCTGGGTACAGTATTCTTCAATGGAATTTTTTCTCTCAGAACTTTGAATATGTCATGACACTCCCTTCTGGCCCATGCAGTTCTTGCTCAAAAATATGATATCTTTATGGTGTTTCCCTTATATGCAACAAGTTGTTTTTCTCTTACTGCTTTTATGATCCTCCCTTCATCCTTAACTTTTACAATTTTAATTATAATGTGTCTTGATATCTATATTTTTGAATTCCTCTTATTTATAACTCTCTGGGATTTTTGGACCTGGATGTCTGTTTCCTTCCTCAGATTAGCAAAGTTTTGAGCCACTGTTTCTTCAAATAATTTTTCTCTTTTCTTCTTTGTCTGGAAGTCTTATAATGAGAATATTATTCCTCTTGATATTGTTCCATAGGTCCCTTGATTTTTTCTTAAATCTCTCTTTTTTTTTTCTTTTTGCTGCTATGTTTGGGTGAGTTTCACTGTTCTATGTTCCATATGACTGATCCTTTATTTTGCTTCATCTAGTGTGCTACTGAATCCTCTTAGCGTATTTTTCACTTCAATTATTCTATCCTTCAGCTCTGTAACTTTGTCTGGAATTGTCTTGTATTTTTTCTTTGTTGAAGTTCTATGTTCATCCATTTCTCCTCCCAAGTTTTGTGAACATCTTTACCACCATTGCATTGCATTTTTTATCAGGAAAAATACTTATCTCAGTTTCCTTAAGGTTTTTTCCTTGAGACTTTTATCTTTTATTTGAAGCATATTCCTATTTCCTCATTTTCTTTGACTCTCTGTGTCTGCTTCTATACATTAGGTGAAACAGTCTCCAAATTTTACAGAAATGGTCTTGTATCGAAGATTAAACTTTCTGTTCAAACCTTGCCTAGTGTTTTTTCTTGAATCTCTGTAATTGTCTAAATGACCTGATTCATTCTTGAATGGTCTCAGATGTCAAGGGTGTGCTGAGACCTTCAATGTTGTGCAAGGAAGAACCCCAGTCAGTACTCAGTTTTAGTCTGATTAGAAGCCATACTCTCTGGCAACAGCTTTTAAAGAATGCAAATATATATATAGAGAGAGAGTTTTAGGGGCTAAAATAATAAACCCTGCTAGTCTCCAGCCCAGGCACTCTGGAGGTGACCCATTCGCAATAATTGCAAAACACAGGGCTTCAGATAAATGTGTAAGCTTCTTTCTTAGAGGTACCAGTGAGCTGTAGTGAGGTCAAAGGAGAGCCAGTGCAAGGGCGCAGCTAAAGAGTGTTGTGACTGCACATGCCCACTGACTTTAGTGAAGGAGCTGAAGGGTACCAGGACTGCATGCACCTGCTGGCCTCAGCAAGGCAGCTGGAGAGTGCCACAACTACACATGCCCACTGGCTTTAGCAGGAAAGCTGGGGAACACTGTGTATGTGTGCACCTGCTGACTTCAGCAGGTTAGCTGAAGAGTGCTGTGACTGCATGCTCCCACCAGTGCTAGCAAGGTAGAGAGAAAACATCAAAACGGCATCCACCCATGCCTCTGTACCCAGGGAGAGTCTCAGTGGGCCCCTACCCAACCAGCAGGTGCTTTAAAATTAGCAAATTAATCCTTTTTGCATATAGTCTAGGCGCTTTTCAATCTCCTGCTTTTGTGCTGGATCCCTGGGTGAAAATGACTATGTTTGAGCCCTTTAAGAGCAGAATTTCTGTTTTTTTACAGTGTTTTGGGTCTCCAGAACATAAGCCCTATTCGTTCTCAAAGCTAGATGTTTGGGGGATTGTCTTTCCATTTCAGGTCTCAAGGGTTCAGGTGCCTAATGTGCGGCGTGAAGCTATCAATCCTCAAGGAGAAGCTCTGTAATTGAACCATCCCTCTTGATTGTGATAGTGAGATCAGGTCTTTGCCTCTCCTCAACGTGGCCCTTTTATCCTCTATTGTGGTGGAGCTAACTTTTTGATCTATTTAAGAGGAAACTGTTCTATATGTAGCTGTAGATTTGGGGTGTTGATGGGAGGAGGTGATTCATCCATGATCTTTACTTAACGGTATAGCTCTCTTGAGAGGCACTGAACTTGCTCCTTCCTGGTATCCTCAGCACATTACACACTTGGAGTATTTTATTCATTTTTTTATTTTTCTTGATTTGGGGTGTTCTATAATATGAAGGTAATATTAATCCCAACCCCAAGTCCACCTAAGAGTAGAGTACTTCTTACTCACTTTCACAGGAATTCTTTTGTTCCTTTCCCCCAAATTAGCCAACCCTATTAGAATTTGGTTTTCTTTTCTTTGCAAAAGTGCTTTCCCCCATGGAATAACATTTCAATAAAGTTGTAAGTCTTTGGAAACTTTGGGTTTAAAAGGCATCCCATATTGTACTATCCACGTCACATGGTCACAAGGCCTTTTGTTCTATCCCTGTTTGAAGTGTTATCTAAAGCCTATTTATTTCAGCTAAGGAAAGTTCACTGCCAGCATATTCCTTCCTTCTCTCCCTTCCTTCCTTCCTCCCTCCCTCCCTCCCTTCTTTCCTACCCACTCTCAATAATTCTCTCTCTCATTTAACTCTTGGGACTTGTTACCTTCTTATTAGCTTAGCTATATGTATTTTTATTTATTTATTTATTTTTTTGTCTTTTTTGGGCCACACCTGGGGCATATAGAGGTTCCCAGGCTAGGGATCAAATCGGAGCTACAGCTACCAGCCTACACCACAGCCACAGCAATGCTGGATCCAAGCCACATGTGCAACCTACACCACAGCTCATGGCAATGCTGAATCCTTAACCCCCTGACTTAGGCCAGGGATTAAACCCATGTCCTCATGTACACCAGTGGGGTTTGTTACCACTGAGCCATTATGGGAACTCTAGCTTAGTTATGCTTTTAAGGAAATTTTTAAAACACACTTCATCAGCATTTATAGGTATTATTTTATTCAGAATGTTTGACATATCTAGTTTGCCATGTTGTTCCAAACAGGAAATCAAGAGATATTTTTAGTTACTTGGTCTCTCAGAAGAACAAAAAAGAACTGAGCAAAATGCAAACACTCTGCCCAATGTGTTAAGATGAAGTACTTGATATATCTCTGATTATTCAAGTGTAAGTAAAAACCTACTTAGTTTCGTAACCTGAGGGAAAGGTGAAAAGCTAGTGTTACTATTTCTTAATGTTTAAGGTATTTCAACCATGACCTCTTTTCAACAATTTCTTGATAATTCAACTTTAAGATTTCCCTCTTCTGTGCATTTGTTATAAAATATAATATTCTTTTTATAAAACCACGTTAATTTATAAAGGAAGACAATATTACTTGTATTTGGAGTATTTGTAATTATATGACACTACTCAAACGCCCAAATCAGAGCTACAGAAAGCATAATGCAAGTTGAAACTGCTGAGGCTAATTCTTGGTAACAACAAAGTTTCTTTATACTGTGATACTTAAGAAACTACATTTATTACCGACCATCAAGATAAAACTGACAACTATAATAAAGAGCTAATATAAGAGATGTACTGAGAATTCCACTTTATATCTCTGTCTGTACACATAATTCAATTCTAAAAATTGAATTTTAACCTTACTCTAGCCTTTCCTAAAGCAGAAAACCATACATTAACCCAGACATTGTTCCTAACTCACAGTATATTTTTATAGAGGTTTGAGGTCAACCAAGTACTTTTACTTCAATGATCTCATGTGATTTGATTCTCTGATTATCTTTGTAATGCAGACAAATGGAGGTATTATTATCATTTTTCCAAATGAGAGACCTGAACTTCAGAAATGTGGGTTAAGTCCTCAGAGCTTCTTATTTCTGTAACAAGGATGAGGAAAGAGGTCTTGGAGTCACTGTCTGCCTTATATTACAAAATAGAAGCAGACTGCCTAAGTGTGCTCTGCTTTCAGGCATGTTCTGCAGGGGCATAATGAGACCACAATAGGGTGACTCTAAAAAGAGGAATGCATGTGCTTTTAACATAACTCTACAACCAATCAATAAAGTGTACTGTTGCACTATTGATTTGGATTTAGTAAGCAAATCTGGATGAGAAATCAAGCTGAGAGCCAGAAGACTTTCTGTTATGATCAGGGTTAAATGTAATAACTAACACAATTGCATTTTTGGAGTATTACTGCTTTTGTTATGAACTGTATTATTTTTTTCACTGAGGATAATGGATGCTATGATTATTTTAAAATGCTTACTGGTTCTTTTTTTTATTTTCTCTCTTCCTTCCATTCTTGCATACATTTTTATTTTTATTTAAAAACATCAGGAGTTCCTTCTGTGGTTCAGCGGGTTATGAACTCAACCAGTACCCATGAGGATGTGGTTGTTCAATCCCTGGCTTCGCCCAGTGCGATAAGGATCTTGCGTTGCCATGAGCTGCAGCATATGTCGGCAGCTGCAGCCCTCATTTGATCCCTTGCCTGGGAACTTCTATATGCCACAGGTGCAGCCCTAAAAAGAAAAAAAAAAAATCAAACCACATGGCAACAAGGAAAAAGAGACTAAAATTGAAATATAATGACATTATGGTGGTATTAAAGTATGTGAACAAATTTCAGAGATTTGAAAAAAATAAAAAAAGCAAGTTGACATATTTATCTTTATCTAAAATACAAAATACAAAGAGAAGAAAGTAACAATGGTGATAGGATAATAATAAAAGGAAATTTTTATTTCAGATGGTACTAACTCTTTGTTCCCTAGTCTTTTTAAAAAAATTATTATAGTTGATTTACAATGTTCTGTCAATTTCTGCTGTGCAGTCTAGCTTTTTTTCTTATTTATGTCTATTTGTCCATTCTGCTCCTGGTAAAGTATAATATTTTCCATCACTAAAGTCATTTCACACTGTGAGGACCTAAGCATAAGTGTTAATAAGGTGAATACAGTGATACTGTGGTCCCTAAGTCTCTCCCATCATTGTGTAGTAAGCCGTAAGTTATAGCCACTCAAAAGTGTGTATTAAATACCTAAATCCCAAATGATAAATCCACTGTAGAAAACAACATAAATTCTTTATCTTGCAATGTTTGATAAGAATACATAAGGAAACAGCCAAAAACAGATAACAATATTTTCTTGTCTTTACTATCATGCAAGCAAATAATTAACTATATAGTAATGTTTGTAAAACACATACAAAATTGTATATAGATATTAATTATAAATACATGTGAACATTTTAAAGGGTGTGTAATTTGGTGAAAACTCAGGATGTGAATGGAAATGCAAATACCTACTACATTAAACAGCCACTCCTAGGCAATTATCCAAGATAAATAAAAAGGTATATACATGTAAAAACTTGTACATGAATACTCATAGCAGCTTTATTTATAGCAGCCCCAGCCTGGATAACTTGTGAATGAACAAACTAGTATATCCACACAATGGAATGATATTCACCAATAAAAATGAATGAACTATTAATACAGACAATAGCAAAGATGAATTTCAAAATAACTCTGCCAAGTGGAAGAAGCAGGAAAACATTAGGTACTGTATGATACCAACTACATAAACTCTAAAAAATGCAAACTGATCTATAGTGACAGCAGATCAGTTGTCACCAGTGCTGATAATAGAGATGAAAGAGGAGTTGGAACTGATGGGCAGGAGGAGGAGTTTCCAAAGGGTCCTGAGAAAACTGCTATAGGTGATGGACATATTCACTGTTTTGAAGTGATTGATGATTTCAATGTATATACTCATGTGCAAATTTATTGAAGGGATATTATAAGTATATGTGTTTTATTATGTGTCAGCAACACTTCAATAAAGTTGTTAAAAAATTATAGAACCAGGACCAAATGCCATGCTCTTTTTCCACTTCTTTGATGGAATTATTCCAAGAGGACTTATTCATAAAAGACAGCACTGGGAACTCTGTCTAGTCAATTATGATGGAACAATTATGAGAAAAAAGAATGTATACATATATGTGTAACTGAGTCACCATGCTGTGCAGTAGAAAAAATATATAAACAAATTTTAAAAAAAAGAGAACTTTTATACATTGTTAGTTGTGTCAATTGTGTAGTCTCTTAAAAATTGTGAAAATCTCTTTGAGGTATTGCACAAGTGCTCAAGAGTAAATCTGTTCAAATAGTTTACAACAGCTCCAGCGGTTTTCCTTGACTACTTTTGTGTCAGTCCATGAGGACAGCTGCCCCTGCTGGGTGCAGCGTGGCTCTTATAAGGTACTGGGCCCCAGGTGAGAGAACTCCTCTCCCTTCTTGACATCTACCGGATACGTGCTGTCTCAGGCAGCACTCAGCTATAGGAAGGAGAAATCATTTCAGCTACATTAAGCAGAAAATAATTTAGTATCAAGGGATTCGATCCTAACAACATTGTTAGAAGGGACAGATGAGGTGGATTCTAGACTAAATCTATTCAGGAAGGTGGGAATCAGGAAACTATTACTGCAACTCTCAGCTTCAATTTACATACTGCCTACGTATGATCCACAGATCAGACAGACATTGTGTGTGCCAACTCAGAAGACTTTCAGCATCAACAAAGCCAGTGATTATACATTGGGAGATTCTTTCAAAACCTCCAAAATCATCACGCTTGCAAATGAGCAGGAAGATGTTTTTAAATAATTAATAACAAATTAATAATAAATAAATAAAATGAAGAAATAGAGGTGTAGTATGATGGACTCTGCCTCACTTCCGCCTTCTAGTTCCTACGGAGTTGTTTATATTTGGTGAAACCTGATTGACCTTCAATTTTCTAGACATTTCCCAGATTCTGGGAAATATAATCTAATGTATACAGTACAGGAGACTATATCACAGTAAAAAGATTGCGGATGTTGAGTGCTATTCACCATGTTCACTAAATTATGCACTCTACCCGGATCCCAGTTTGAGTCTTGGTGTGCCTAACCGGGAGGTGTGCTATAAAGTATTCCTTACTCGAGAGGAAGGAAAGACATTTATCTTCCACTTTAGTCTTAATATTTTTCTAAAAGAATACCAAAGCAGTACTTCTTGTATCATATGCCTTAAGGGATTTTGAATGAGGTAGTAGTATTAAGATAAAAGATAGTTTTACTTATATTTGACCCTTTCTGCACAATATAGACATGATCTAAGAGATGGATACTGACCTTAGAGAAATCTTAATGATAAACTCCACACTGTACTCGGAATTTCTCTCAACAGCGCAGGTTTTGTCAGTGAGTCATACTTATCTTCTTAACTCTCAGTTATCCTAGAGTAAATTCTCATTTTCCATAAAAATCTACTTTAAGGCGTTTGGCAGATCATGTTTTCTGAAATGACACAATCCTAATACCTATTGCATAGGTTCTTTTGCAATGTTGCCTTGACATCTCTAATTAAGAAGCAGTCTATTTCACTCTCATTTTGAATTTGAGCCACCCATGAGACCGTCATCATCAAAGATATTTAAAAGGAGATGGCACTCGGGGACTTTTCAGACCAAGTATTCAGTATTGGTCGTTGTCTGCATTTGTGCTCTAAAGGAAGCACACAACAATGCAAGAAACTGTGAAACCACCACATTGTAAGGAAGCTCAAGATAGTCATATAGGCAGGCTATGTGGAGAGAGACAAAGAGATGCATGATCAACCCTGAACTGTTCTAGTCATTTCAACTGAATCAGTGTTCATGATTAAAGAAGCCATCTTGGAAATTTCGATTCCTTGTGTCAGCAACGGAACTCACAGGGAAGAGAGAGCAACTGCACCTAGTCATCACCACCCAATATAGCAGAAGTGCCTGACTAAGGTTTTGATTGCCAAGGAATCCATTTACACATACATCCCTCTTGAATAAACAAAGAGCTAGCTCTATGACATAGCTACCAGCAACACAACCAGAGAAGGAATTAGGCTACTCCACCCATGAAGTTCTGTCTTTCAGAAAGCCATGGACAGTCTAGATAACTGATCTCTTGAGGAACTCCACTTATCCCTTCCCCAACTCTCATTCCCATTCTTGCACTTTAAAGTAGCCAAAAAGAGTGAACTTGCAAAACTCTACATAATCTAACGTATACAGTACAGGAGACTATATCACAGTAAAAAGATTGCGGAGGCAGAGTACTGTAACAAAGGCAGAGTAATCCATTGGATTGTCTGGTTCATTTTCTCTCTCTCTCTCTCTGACCTCAACCTTGCTGTGTGGCCCTCAGGCATGCCAAGTACCTTCTAGAACTTGAGAGTAATAATCTTGTTCCTCACAGTTCCCGATGGTTTTTCCACTGAAGGAGTCCTACAATCATAAGAACTGCAAGGGCTGGTCTAGTCACAGCTCTGACCCCACAGTGGGAAAAAATTCCCTGAGGACTTGATACAAGTAACACTGACTTCAGCTCAGGTAGCATCGCTATCAATCGGATGGGACAGAAACAACACCTAAACTTAGGAAACAAAAGCCACAATAAATTATTGTTGTTTCAAGTCTCCCTCCCCTGCAAAACACAAACAAAAGAAACAAAACATTCAGCTACATTTTTAATACAACTAAATATAATATATAGTTTTAACATAACAAAAATTTTGTACTGGTATTTTTAAAACAGGACTACAGTTTAGGCATTGTATAAACTTCAGCTTAAAACATATCTTAAAAACATTCTTTTATGAATTAAAGTATTTTAAATATTTGGTTTTTTCATGCTCTGAATTATTACTGGAACTCTGATATTTCTTATTTGAACTCTTTATTGTTGCAAATTCTTGATTTTATTAGGACATTATCAAATTATATAATTAGCACTAAAATTGGATTTGCAACTTCATTTAGTGCCATTACATAATATTAAGAAAACAGGCTTGATTTCACTTCAGCTGGATTTTAAGACGAATAAAATTAGTAATTTATAAGTAAAGTGGCCTTCAGTTGTGTAACAAAAAGAAATTGAACTGCTTGATCAAAACTAGCTTTCCCTGCAACTAGCAATCCAGAGCAAATGAAAAGACAGTCATATTTTTAAATCATCTACAGCTGTGTAAATAGAAATCCACTAAGTTCTGTGGAAGTCTAATAAATTCTAGGAGCAGTTATTATTATTATTTATTTGCATTAGAAATTCTATATATGTTTAAAACATTTTAAAGTAGATGGTATGAACCGGTCAATTTTGAGTAAGTTTACTCAGCGTCTATCACTCTTGAGCCATCTATTGGCCACAGAAATGTAGGTCAGTGTAGTGACTGCTTCTCTTGGGCCTGACACAAAAGCTCCAGATTTCTCTTTTCTTGGGATCATTTAGTAAGAAAGCTTGTCTGAGCACACACTAACTTGTGCTGGCAGTTAATTTCTGAATCCTGACAGGACAGGAAAGAATATCTTCCTGTGGATCTACCATCTTCTGGCATGTCTGAGGAATCCAGTGTTAGCCTGAGGAATAAAGTTACCAAACATTACTAAATTTCCAACAGAAAGAAGCTGTTCCCGGGGGAAGTTTGTAGCATTTAATTGGAGCACATTTGACAAGACTCCTGCCTCTCATTACAGGCTAATACTATCACCAGGTTCAGAGAATCCTTTGAAAAACATCCTTTGAACAACATATTAGTGCTCCAAGCCACTTCCTGCCCCTCCCAATAGATAAGGCTGACTAGTTTGGAATAATCTTAGAAGGACTGGGCTGACAGCTTCAGGTAAAAAGGGCTTCTAATTTATAGGGCAGAGCTGGGAGGGAATGAACTGACTGTGAGGTCAAGAAAAGAAAGCCAGGGTTGAGGGAAATTAGCCAGGAGTACTAGGGAGAAATTCTCCATTATACCCTTCTATCTGGGCTTATTAAAAGTTTGCCTCACTCTAGCTAGCAGAATCTAAAATAAATACATTATTAATATAGCATTTAGAAAACAACAATCATGGAATACACATGAAAATGGACGTTTGGATCACAAATTCAGGGCAAATCAAGAAAGCAGCTAAGGATTGCTGCTCATTAATTACTATCTTCTCATTATCACTAATCTTTGTTACAATGCTGTAGGGAAATGCTCTACCCTCTGAATTCTAAGACAAGCCAATTTTAGGAAGTACTTCATAATGGCTTTTCAGAAGATTTGGGAAATCCAGGCTTTCCTCTATAAGATTCACATTCATTTTCTGCCCTATGTAAATTTTAAAAGGGTATGTGTTATTGGGGAAGTATCCCAGTCCCAAAGCAAGAAAACTGTTGGGCTTCAAGGTCCTTTCAAGGAGATTGAACTCAAAGCCTCTGGCCAAGGCAAGAATTACCAGACCCTTATCATCACCCCCCCATCTCATTGTATTACCCCTCCCGTACCTGGTGCAACCAGGGCTACTCCTTCCTACCCCCTACAAAGAAAGGTATGTAGCCCGCTCCTCACCTCACCTCTGTAGGGCCTTATAAGCTCCCCAAACCAGCATGTTTATCCTAGGACCCTTCTTTCCCCAACCAATCAGCAGGTCAGTGGGTATATCATGAGACCTCTCCTCTTACTGGTCTATAAAAACAGACATGACCACATGCTGGCCTGGGCTCTCCCTGATTATCAGGAAGTCATCCTGATGCACCAGCAGAGTTTCTATTCTCAAGCTCTTCTTTCTTTTAACCCCAGTATAAGTCTAGAAATTCTTCTTCTGACCCAAGTGCACAGACCATGACAAAAACTATTTATATTGTGGGTCGTTCATTTAATCAAAGTTAAAATTCACTACTTTTCAGTAGAAACCATCACTAGCTTTTTTCTACCTCCCCTCTCCAAAGTTATCCCAACTCTCTTCCTGGTCAGTGAAGACTGCTCTTCACTCCATGGATTTTGATTAATTTTTTTCTAACCTGTGATTATTCTTTTTTTCCTAGTAGCACAGAATCTAAATTTGTCAAAATATAAGCAAAGTTAAAACAAATGTTATCATTGGAAGTTCCTGTTATGGCTCAGTGGTAACGAACCCGACTAGTATCCATGAGGATGTGGGTTTGACCCCTGGCCCTGCTCAGTGGGTTAAGATCCAGTGTTGCCATGAGCTGTGGTGTAGGTTGCAGATGCAGCTTGGATCTGGCGTTGTTGTGGCTGTGGCATAGGCCAGCCGCTGGAGCTCCAATTTGATTCCTAGCCTGGGAACTTCCATATTCCACAGATGTGGCCATAGAAAGCAAAAAACAAAACAAAATAAACAAACAAAAAACTAATGCTATCACTACATACACTCCTTATTTAAATCATTTGAAATGATTTGTTAATTCAATACAGAGTTTGTATAAAATACAGTGATATGTTCACATTCACAACGCTGGCAGCAAAATTTTTTGAAAAGTTTACTTAGAAGAATCCAAAACTCTTGGAAAAAGTGTCAAGTATGTATTAGATCACCAAGTTTAACAGAGCCAATGCATTCCATAATCTGCATTTGACCTTCATATCACTGAAGATATAGTGATATACTGATATAATTTAATCAGAACGGCATGTGTTTAAATCAAAAGAGAAAATCTAAGTAATAAAAATTAGAAATCATACTTTCATAATTAAAAACTGAAGATTATTTTGATAATAATATTTTTAAGGGGAACTATTTCAAGCATTAAATTAAAACATTCACGGCCCTTTCAATATAAAGGATAAAATATTGAGAGGAAATTAAAAAAAACATAATGTAGATTGAGTTTTATTTTGACTTGTTTCTCAAATTTGACCCCCTCCACGTTTAAATGTATATTTTATCCTTTCAGGAACTATGGCTCATACCATTAAAGACTTTATTCACCTCTGAGTCTAATAGAGTATCTGATAAAAAAACATGCACGCTCCAAAAACTACACGTTCATTAAAATAACATGTAAGTTAAAAGAATTAAACAGCAGAGGTCTGATGGCTTGTTTTTCCCAAAGACATTCCTTAAAGGAACTAATTCACATTTATTTACATTTGTTTTCTTAAAGTATACACTTACCTTGCCATGAGGAAAGTTTAAGGAGTACTTTAAAAGCATCTAGTTATTGACACTATACTTTAGACCAGTTGGTAAGCTTTATGCTTTCTCTTTTAATAGACAGATTTACATGCTTAATTGAAAGTAGCTTTGTTGTTTTACTCCACTTGCAGCGATAACAAATAAGACAAATATTTAACTGATTCTATGGAATGTTAATTTTTTTTAATCACCCTTATCTCCACTGGTGTGCTAGAAATGTTGAACAGCCAACACTCAAAGAAACTAAGAAGAAAAAAAAAAAAAAACTAATTTTTTTTCGCATTTGCCAATTTCTGAGGTATAAATACTTCCACAATGGCCACTTTGAAGATATAATCTGACACCATCAAACACGTAGTTTGGAAAAGAGGAATATAATTGACTATGCTAAGCTGATCTGAGCTAGTCACAGCACAACACTAGGTAAGTGTTTAGAAGAAATCAGACTTTAGAAGAAATCAAAACAATTCTATAAATAACATGTCTGCTCTACTACTGGAATTTTCCTGGGTTATTTATATTTTTATAATGTCTGAAGTAATAAGCTTTCAATAGACATTAAGAGATAAAGCTAACGTAACCTAACCAGATTAAACAACTGAGGTATCAAATCAAACAATATTATCATTGTTAGGTTGTGGCTTTTCTTTGTATCAATTTCTCTGCATTTTACTCCCATAATTTTTTTTTTTTTGGTTGCTATTCATTTAATGTTTACAAAAATTAAAATGTATCATGTTTTGATAATTTGAGAAGCCATTAAAGATTCTCTGATCGATCAAAAGTACCAGATAAGGTGCCATTATTAAGTACTTAAAAGATTTTGAGCATAAGAACTTCGGTGAATGATAATTACATCACACTTAGGGAAAATTGTTTTTTTTTAATGTAATAATGAAACAACACCAAAAAATGAATATTCACTATTCTCATAGTTTACTCATTTTAATCCTACATTATTATAGATGTGTCATTTGAGAGGGAATAGAACAAAGTCTGTTAATTTCATCAAAACCAAGGAGTAGTAAAAATGCAAATCCAAAATAAAGGCTACTGACACTCTTGTTTTACTTGAATATAGTTAAATACATGTTTTGTATATAAGTGAATTAAGAGTAAACCATAAAATAGCCTTTCAAAGTTTCCCATTAAATGAAATTCCTTCCCTTCCATATACATATATTCACCTATTTTAAGTTCTATATGTCTTTGTTCTGAAAATAGTTCATGAATTATGTTTTCTTTCTACCTTAAACATTCAAACATTCAAGAAGCCATAGGCTAGACCGTATCCTAGAACCTTTTTCATGTTTTCCCAGGCCTAGGAGATTTTGAACAGGACTGGCCCTGATCTTTAAGTCTGATCTCAACTCAAACGCCTTTAGCCATTCTCTATGCTGTCATTCTAGCGCGGATCCAATTTAATTCCAAGATTTGCTCTATTCTCTTTACCCCAAATTTGTTTACTGGTACCACTGTCATTGGTAAACCATTTTAGCACCACCAAAATTAAGAAGGTCTGAGAAGTGGGTCAGACTATACAGTGCCAAATCTCTGAGAACACACATTGAGGCTTGATTTTTTTTTTTTTCCTTTTGCTCTTGGAAACCAAAATATGTGAAGTTCTACTGCAAAAAGAATCACTCCACTGACCTTGAGAAAGCTGTCAAACATGAAAGGAAATTTCTTTTTTTCTACCAGAAAGGAAATAACATAAAAATGACAGGTGCCAAGTATCTCTAAATAATAAAATACATTTACAAATTTTTGAAGCTTTTTCTCCTTTCAAAGATTGCCAGGATATGTTACTTCATTTCATTGTTTGGCAGGTGGACATCCTTCAGCATTATGTTGGATGGTAAGGATATTCCCTGAACAGTTATTCAGATTCAAGAAAGTCTGGCAGGAGTGAAAGTCTTCTTTGACAAATTAATGGTTTAAAGCAGCATTTCTGAGTATTGGGTTTAAACACTTCAGAAATAACACCCTAACTTTTTAAAAATAAAAACTGAGGAGTTCCCATCGTGGCACAGTGGTTAACGAATCCGACTAGGAACCATGAGGTTGCGGGTTCGGTCCCTGCCCTTGCTCAGTGGGTTAACGATCCAGCGTTGCCGTGAGCTGTGGTGTAGGTTGCAGACGCGGCTCGGATCCCGCGTTGCTGTGGCTCTGGTGTAGGCCAGCGGCTACAGCTCCGATTAGACCCCTAGCCTGGGAACCTCCATATGCCGTGGGAGCGGCCCAAGAAATAGCAAAAAAAAGACAAAAAAATAAAAAAATAAATAAAAACTGATCACAATAAATTTAATATGAAAAACAGACAAATGCAAAAGTAAACATAATGATCATAAAATGAATAAGTTTAACATAGAAAAAAAAGTTTTAACCTATTTGTTTGATGACTGATTCATATCTTAAGAGTACACAATCATTCACTAAATTATTAAAAGTGTATTTAAATAAAGATACTGAATAAAAGATGAAAATATACTCAATTATTTGTGACTGGCACTGACAATAGCAATGTGGTGTTTTTCTATCAAATAGGAATGTAAAAATATCAAATCATACATTGCTTAGAGTCTACATACTTGACCAGGGACACCTATTGTCATTAATCCCACAATAATTAATTAATTTCATTAATCCCACATTTATTTATAAAAGTTTACCATAAGCTATCTAACTGCTAATAGAAGATCACAGCATTGTAAAGCACAGTGAATCTATGCCATAGTCTCAGATAGCATCATGGTGGACTTGTGCTGCTGTAACAAAGTATCATAAAGTGGGTAGATTATAAACAACAGAAATTTATTTTTCACAGTTCTGGAGGTTAGAAGTCTGAGATCCATGTGCCAAGCATGACCAGATTCAGCTGAGAACCGTCTTCAGGTTACAGACTACCTATTTATCCTGTGCCCTCAAGGATGGCAGTGAGCAGAGAAAGAAAGCAAACTTTCTCCTGACTCTTATAAGGGTGCTAATCCCAGTTATGAGAGATCTTCCTTCATGATCTGATCTAATCCTAATTATCTCACAAAGGCCCCACTCCCAATACAGTCACACTGTAGGGGAGTAAGGTTTGGAAGACACAAACATTGAGTTCATAACAGGTAACATACAAAACTACTTAATAAGCACAGGTTATTCATGCGATGCTAGCAATTTTCCAATGATCCTTAAATGTGTAGAAAAAAATAACATTAGGGAAAAAAAAAAGCCATGGATGTAATATTTAAGTACAGGCATTCAAGGCAATTATTACTAAAAAATAAAAATAAGTCTGGAAATGACAGTTGCCAGGACTTTAGCAGTGTAGGAAATTCATGAAAGCTTCAGGTTTGTTTTTAAAGACTTGCAACCAAAATTCTTTTGCAATGGCTTGCCTGTGATCTCTGATCAAAAGTGTAAACCTATTTCTTGGCTTCTTAAGCTAAGTTTTACAATCGGATATGTCTGTCAAGATTAAGGACCTTGCATGCATATCAGTCATAAACAAGTCAAGGCCTTTAAGAAAAGAATAATATCAAAAAATAACTCATATTCTTATGGAAGACATAGGTGATCTAACAAAACTACCAGAAATAACACCATTTTTTAATATATATCTTAGAGTTTAATTTCACTTTTAGGTACATATCTCTATGTCCTCTAAAAGGAATAGCCCTCAAGACATTCAGGAAAAGAGGTTTGTTCACATACATAAGGATTTATAAATGCTTATCTCCAAAGATATAAAATATCCAAGAATAAAAAGAACTAGGGTGGTAAAAATCACCATGAAAAAAAAATTTTCATGTATGGGAATTATAAGAACACAGAGACTGAAAGATGATATAGGAGTTCCTGTTGTGCCTCAGTGGGTTAAGAACCCCACATACTGTCCATGAAGATGCAGCCTTGCTCAGCAGGTCAAGGATCTGACATTGCTGTAAGCAGCAGCGTAGGTCTCGGATGTAGCTGAAATCAGGTGTTGCTGAGGCTATGACGTAGGCCAGCAGTTCTGATTTGATTCAACTCCTAGCCCAAGAACTTCCATATGCCACAGACATGGCCCTAAAAAATGATACCAAAAAAAAAAAAAAAAAAAAAAAGACGATATGACAGACATACATAGATGGTGGATGGATGGATAGACAGACAGACAGACAGATCATTGTGTAAATAGGACAAAATCTTGCATTATTTGAAAAAAAACAGCCATAGGAAAATAAGTAGAAATAATAGGAAGCTCAGAAAAATGTAATGTAAAAAGGAGAACTCTTTTTCACTGTCTCTGTCTTACTAATAAGCCAAGACAGTGAATTATCTATATTTTAAATATGAAAAACCAAAGTCTAGAGAGCTATTTCTTAAAGTTGTGTTATAGAACAGGATTTCTTAAATTATGCAGGAATCTGAAATGCATAATCTCTAAAGTTTCTTTTAAATCCTCCCAAAAATGTTATTTTCAATATCGTTACTACATAAGTAAGAACAATAGATATTATATGTTATTTAACACTTGAAAAGTTTAGACAAAACGGCTATTCAAGAAGTTAGTATGATTCAAAGATAATGAAAAGCAAACCAGAATCCCAAATAAGCTAAAGAAATCATATGATATCACTTATATCTGGAATCTAACACGTGGCACAAATGAACCTTTCCACAGAAAAGAAAATCATGGACTTGGAGAATAGACTTGTGGTTGGCAAGGAGGAAGTGGAGAGAGTGGGGTGGATGGGGAGCTTGGGGTTAATAGATGCAAACTATTCCCTTTGGAATGGATTAACAATTAGATCCTGCTGCATAGCGCTGGGAACCATGTCTAGTCACTTATGAGGGAGCATGATAATGTGCAAAAATAGAATGCGTACGTGTATGTGTAACTGGGTCACCATGCTGTACAGTAGAAAAAAAAATTGTATTGGGGGAATAACTATTAAAAACAAAAAACAAAAAACCCATGACATGTGAATATAGGTTTCACAAAAGAATATATTTTTATGAAATATAACTATCTTTTCCAAACCAAAAAAAAAAAAATAAAATAAAATAAAAATCAATTGTATAATAAGGAATGAAGGAAGATGTAAACTATAAACTTTGGGTGATTCTGATGTGTTGGTATAGGGTCATCAGTATTCTGGCAGGGCATGTTGATAATGGGGAGGTTATGCATGTGTGGGGACAGTAAGTATGTGGGGAAACTTTTCCCATCCCTTCAATTTTGCCGTGAACTTACAACCAGTCTAAAAAAATTTTTTTAATGATTGTTATTTTTTCCATTATAGCTGGCTTACAGTGTTTTGTCAATTTTCTACTATACAGCAAAGTCAGCCAGTCGCACATACACATATATAATCTTTTTCTCACATTATCCTCCATCATGCTCCACCATAAGTGACTAGATATAGTTCCCAGTGCTATACAGCAGGATCTCATTGCTTATCCATTCCAAAGGCAATAGTTTGCATCTATGAACCCCAGATTCCCAGTCCATCCCACTCCCTCCCCCTCCCCTTTACTCTAAAAAAATGAGGTCTCAAAAGAGAAAATTCTACAGTGGCATGTATGAAAAATAAATTTTTAGCAATGTATATAAGTAAGGTTGATAAGCAGTGCATTGATAGAAATGAAATGAATTCACTACACTGTCCTAGAATTTTGAGCTGACATAAGTTTCAAAAAGTTGTATTCAAATAAAAGGTGAACTGAATCATAAAACTGCAGTCACCAATTTCTTTTGTTTTTCCCTAGAATACCAATAAACAGTGAATATACTTCTTAAATTGGAAGTTTGTGTTTTGTCTTTTTAGCTGCATATACTTTGTGGGAAAACTTCAGATTTTTAAAGTTAATTTTGGTTTCTGATTGATTAATGTGAAGAGCAATTTATTTTGCTCATGTATTTACTTTTTCTTCACCTCTAAAATGTCCATTCTAATTGGAGGCTTCATTTCAGACATTAGCCATCACATTATCAAGAAACCTAAGTTATAGAATAAAGCCTGCTTTATTTCACATTTTCTATAAATGTAGTCATTCTGTTGGCCTTTTTAAGTATTTGAATATTATGAGATATTAAAACTCATGAAAAAACTATAATGTCAGTTTTAAGACTAAGTTTGAACCTCTTCAATAATCACTTAGAGCAGGGATCTGTATAAGGAACATCTGGCCAAAGCCATCAGTTTAGGTATGATTTATGGCCATTTTCCATGTTACAGTGGCAAAATTGAATAATTAAAAAAGCAAGTGTGGTGTTTCCACTGTGGCTCAGCAATAGTGAATCTCATTAGTATCCATGAGGATGTGGGTTCAATCCCTGTCCTTGCTTAGCAGGTTAAGGATCTGGCCTTGCTATGAGCTGTGGTGTAGGCCAGTGGATACAGCTCCAATTTGACCCCTAGCCTAGCCTGGGAACTACTCAGCAGTGAAAAGACAGAGAAATAAAAAATAAAATAAAAAAGAAAGAAAGAAAGAAAGAAAGGATAGTGTATGATACACAAAGCTGAAAATGTATACTGAAACGGTTTATTGCCCAAGCTTTAGAGGGAAGCTTTCGGAGAAACCTTTAGGCAATGGCACTTTCCTTTGCTTTTCTATCAACTTGCTGGATGGACCAGAAATTGACTTAGTCATTCTACTGATCAACCAAGAGTAATCATTGTACATTGGATCATACTCACATCTACACGGTAGCCTATAGATATTTTTAATATCTAAATATTCTAGAAATTGGGTCTTATAGAAACTTTCAGATAATTTAAAATTGGATTTTTTAGAATTTTACTGAGTTCTGAAACTAAATTGAATACTCTGAGTAATAGGCTCTAAGAGGCATAATTCACTCTTCTACCTCTTCCATCCCTCAATAGACATAATGTGTGAAATTAACAGATGTTTGCCAAATTGTTAACAAACCTATACTTTATTTCATGGTTCTGTCTGTTAGGGTTTGATCAGGGAGAGAGAACACTAGCAGTTTCATGGAATACCAAATGGAATGAGGTTTTATTAAAAATTGGAGTTAAATCTTAGGCAATTGAGGGATGCTCTAGGGATGTAAAGTTCTAAAGAGGATCTGAAGAAAGCCTTTATCAGCATGGAGTTGCTGGAATGGAAATGTTAAGGTGGCTTTTGTAAAAGTCTATGGAGTTTGTTGGTTCCCTGTTGCTACTCCCTTGGAGAGTTTGCTGCAAAATATCTTGTTGGTAGGCCTGAGCCCTTGATGGTCGGCAAGACCAGCAGTTAGGAGTCAGAATATGATGTGTTGAAGTGAAAAGCTGGCAGGCCACTCTGTGCTATTCCTCATAGCCTCTAACCAACACCAGTCCGCAGAGCGTCCTGACTGCTGCTGGACGATCATCATTTCGCTAGTGCTCAAACCCAACCTGGAATTATACACAAAAGAGAATGCTGGGACACACAGTCAAGTATTCCTAAAATGACATAGTCTTAAACCATGGCACTAATGGTGTGGGAGAGAGGAATAACATTCTAAAATATGTTAAATTATAGGTGTGTGTATAATCAAATAAATATTTCAGGCTAATTTAGGAAACTTAACAATGGTAACACAACTTTTTAACACATCAACTGAGAGGATATATCATAACGTACATACATATTAGATGTTTACATGAATGCCAGAATCAAAAAAGATCTAAGAGAAAGGTATAATTCCACTATTCTGATTGTATGTTCTCAAATATTTTGAAAAAAAAATACATTGAAAAGTCATATAATCAGCTTTAAAGGTGGGATAAATTAAAGCCAATCCTTATTAACAGTAAGGATATTTCTATGCCATAGTAAAACTTTCTTGTTACACAGCCTAGATCCTTATTAAAAGGCTTATTTTTCCTCACTTTAGTAAATGACATGCATTGTCTTACTATTCAACATTTGTGTTTTAGATTCATTATAATGTTTTTTAATTTGAAAATGAAGATAATCGAAATCAAGAGGGAAAATACCAGACAGCAGTTTATGCTTACAAAGTTTGACAAAACAATAAAGATTAAAATTAGGAAATAATCTGGTAAATATGGGAAGAACTCACCTTTAACAGAGTATCTGCTTATGCATTTGACTGAAGGAATAGGAGGAGGGCAAGAGACTTCTATTCTTAATATAATTGTACACAATTAGCTATTTTTTCATGAAGCCAAATATTCTGTGTCCAACTTAAACATATCCAGAAGAAGAATCAAGCAGCACTCATTATCTCATATTCATATCTTCCATTCATTTATTCATTTCTACATTCACCAAATATGAAAATGTAGATGGGCTAGTTTGTAAGAAGGCACAGTAGAATGGAAGAGGCAGAAAATGATAAATGATGATATATCAGCAAGTATTTCATACTTTTTTTACAGCTTGTTTTACCCATAGTGGCTATATAGCAAACACACCCATTTGAAAGAAGATGGGTATATTAAAAACCATGGTCATGGTGACTTTATGGAAAGCCTCTCACCTTTTCTGGGAGACCTCAGGTAAAGTCTGGCTATAGAAAAAAAAAACTGCATAAAGAATTCCGAGTTCTTGTAAACAGCTTTCACTGCTTCCAATTGCAAATGTTCACTTCAAGCTAGATGTAACGTGCAGCTATATTTTAAATGCCAGAATT
This sequence comes from Sus scrofa, assembly GCF_054392235.1. Taxonomy (NCBI): domain Eukaryota; kingdom Metazoa; phylum Chordata; class Mammalia; order Artiodactyla; family Suidae; genus Sus; species Sus scrofa. Next base: position 65,647,390 of record NC_139393.1, on the reverse strand, counting down.
ATACGATAATTCTGGAATATCAAATCCATTTCTATCTTAGAAATACTTGTAAAGTAAATTTACTTAAAGACATACATTAAACAGATTATTTGTGCATTTCCATTTTCTCTAGCTGGATGTTATTTATTGATCTTTTAACCAAGTTTTTTCCTCCCTATGTTGCAACGTTGATTAAAGGGAATTGTGATTTGATATGCAGTATTGCTATTTTCTGTTTCTAAGGAACAGAAAATATCATTTTTATTTTCTAAAAGGACTGAAGTGTGCGGGATGATGAGGAATCTGTCCAACTTGCCAGTATATTCAGCAGCTGCACATAAACATTATGTTAAGGGACTGTAACTAATAATCAATTGTAATGTTTCCAAAACAATTTTCACTGTAGCCCATTTCACTTAATATGTCCCCCTCATTCCTAGTATAAAAAGAGATAGACTAGGCAAAATAATATCAAAGCAGCAAGGCAATAAAATTATAGGTTAAATACAAGTGCAACAATACATAAAATAAATATACAAAAATAAATCCCATGCACCATGGACTAAATTTTCTCAAACCACTCATTATATGGAGATTATTATATAACATAAAAATATGATTTTACTGGTCTTGACTCAAAGTACAGTCTTTAGATTCACTTCCTCAAACTCTATTACATGCTATTTAATGTAATATTGTGATTATTAACCAGGTACTTGTCTTTATTACTTACAGGCTATACTGCATCATTCCATCCTGATTCCTTATTAAAGACCAACACAGTAATTCACTAGGTGCTGGGAAAGGCTTTCATTCATGTTTGCATCTGTATCCATCAGTGTGAACTGCCTTTAGCTATAGAAAAAGCTCTCTCACTCAAAATTATTAGGAGAAAGCCTGTGTCAAATGATTGAAGGATATAAAGACCCAGTCTCCATGCTTCGATCTGAGACCTTCTAGTTCTAGAACTCCCTATAGGATCTACAGATGCCAGAGTTGCAAGCACATTCCCTTTCAGTTTCCTCTGCCCAATCCTGCCAATTTTACTCATTTACAGATTTATCTCTTAAATTCTTCGCACAATAAACTTTCTGAATATAATTCTATGTCCAGATGCAATGGTTAGTTTTATGTGTCAACTTGGTAAGGCAGTAGTGCCCAGTATTTTTGTTTAACACCACTCTATATATTGCTCTGAGGACATTTAGTGAATGTGATCAATAATCCAATCAACGTACATAAAGTGAAATATATTACCCTCCATAAAATAGATGAGCCTCATTCAATCAGTTGAAAGCCTTAAAAGATTGACTGAGGTCCCCCAAAGCAGAAGAATTCTGCCTCTGGACTACCCTCGGACTCAAATTTGCACTGGATACCTCAAATTAAATAATGTTAAGAAGCCAAATTCTGGGTGACCATCTATTTGATATTTTAGAACATTTTTATCAAATTAATAAGTATAAGGATATTCACCTGTTGCTCATAATTTTGCTGGACAAAATGGAGAAAGAAAAGGATGAGGTCAGGTATTCAAATTCCTAACTCAGCTGTCTAAGAAATGACCTGAAAGTGTCATGTCTTGCTTTCACATCTTTCTTTCATGTCTGCCATGAAAGAAATTCTCATCTCCTTTTTGGCTACAGAGCTGAGATTGCTGAAAACCAAATTTAGAGTCTTATCCTGTGAGTGGTGAAATTAAAATGCATATTGCATTCCCAACATTTCAGAGTGTCTGCTGTTAATGCAAAGGATTAAATGGCAAGGAATGCATCTTGAAAACTGGAATGGGACGTCTGGGAAAATCCTGGTGAAAGTGGACACAGTAAGGAAGCCCCTATATTTTACCGAGTCTTTTTTGCTAGAGGAAGCAGCTGCTTCCATCCTATCTGAGGAGATTAATCCTACTTTGCCTGAGGAAATTATAATATCCTTCGCTGAGATAATTGTCTCAAAGGATACTGCTTATATTCAATAACCACCCTCCGTAACTCCCCTTTGCTTCTGTACCTCAAGTTACATACAAATACCATAGGTCATGAAAGGGAAGGGAAGAGCTATGATACATGAAGAGGTGTACAACGCTCCAAAAGAACTACATGATTTTTCCAATTTATACAGACAGCAATCTAGGCACATGTATGGGAATGAATATTAAGGGTGAGGGATAAAGGTGGAAGTGCCTAATGAAAGTTGGATCAAGTCAAATGTATTGATATGTGCCCATTAAGCAGAGCTTCTGGATATAATGTTGCAACTCAGAAGGTTACAAAGGGCTCCAACCATTTGTTTGGTAGGTGGGTAAAAACATGGTCTGAAAGGTGGCCCATACTAAATGAAGTTAAAATTCCTGAACAGCTTTGGCTGAGGGAGACTGAAATGTTAAAGTGGCCTTAGCATTTAAGATCTGGTCACCCAATCTGGGGATGGTACAAAGGAAAATCACCACAAACTGGGAATAATAAATTTATGGGAAGAGACGCAGCCAGCATCCTCAAAGAGCTCTGTAATCATTTGTCTCTGTCGTTTAGAACTTATAAGAACTGTTTTAATGGAAATAATTAGATCCCTGAGTAGAAGGGGTCAAGTGTGGCACATAATCTCCAAGAGAAAAAAAGGGCATGGTTACTGAAATTAAACAGCTAAGTCAATCAGAATAATACGGCTCACAAAGACATGCTATTCACTAGTGGATATCCCGTGTTCCATGAAATAGATGGGCGGTACATTAAATTCTTATTTAATCAATATGAAGGGAAGAGTTCTCAGTGAGGTGGACAAGTCTTACTTAAATAATAAAAACAGGGGGTCAGAGCCCCTCAAGCAATTCCCAGAGTTGAAGCAATGTAGAGACCCAGAACCACATGGGTGCCCGAAGACCAGCATGGACTCTGTCATTTTAACCCAAATTTAACATAGTTTATCATTCTCCCAGACTTCCCCAAAAGGATCTACAACCTTTAACCAGGGACTGTGTGCTAAAAAAAAAGGGGGGGGGGAATAAGCCGACTTTTTGAGGATTACGAACACTGGCTCTGAACTACCACTGGATTCCTGGAAACCCAAAGCATCACTGACTCAACAATCAAAGTAGCAACTTATAAAGGTCAGGTGATAAATGGATTTTGGTTCAGATCTGTCTCACAGTGGGTCCCTGAATCCATTCTGTGATTGTTGCCCCAGTTCTAGAATTTATCTTTGGAAGAGACATTCTTAGCAGCTGGCAGCTGCTTCCCTGACCTGTGGAGTGAGGGCTTTATGGTAAGAAAGGAGTGAATGGACGCCACTAGAAATCAATCTATCTAGGAAAGTAATAAACCAAAGGCAATACTGCATTCCTAGAGGGACTGGTAAATTAGTTCCACAGTCATGGCTTACAGAATGCAGGGTGGTAATTCCCACCTCATTTCCTTTCAATATATCTATTTGATCCATGAGGAAAACGGATGGATCTTAGAAAATGACAGTGGATTATCATAAGCTTAACAAGGTGATAACTCCACTTGCAGCTACTATACCAAATATAGGTTCATTGGTTGAGCACATGAAACACCTGGTACTGGGTATGTAGCTATTAACCTGGAAAATGCTTTTTTTTTCCCTCCATACCTTTTAATAAAGACCACTAGAAGCAATTTACTTTCACCTATCAAGGTCAGCAATACATCTTCACTGTCCTACTTTAGAGGTAGAACACCTCTCTAGCCCTCAGGGAACTTGGTAAACTTTCCTTTCCAGAAGACATCACACTGGTCCATTATATTAGAAAGTGACATACTGCTGATTAAATCTAGTGAGCAAGAAGTAGAAACTACTTTAGGTTTATTAGTAAGATATTTGCATATCAGAACATGGGAAATAAATCTGCAAAAAAAATATCAGAGGTCTTTTACCTCAGTAACATTTCTAGGGATCCAGTGGTGTGGAACATGTTGAGATATACTTTCTAATGTAAAGACTATGTCCTTGCATCTGGCCACTCTTACGACCAAAGACAGAAAGAGAGAGACAGACAGAGAGAGAGATAGAGAGAGAAACAACTTTTAGTGAGGCAACATATTTCTCATTTAAGTGTGCTACTCTAGCCCATTTACTGAGTACCCTGAAGAGCTGCTAGTTTTGAGTGAAGGGCAGAACAAGAGAATGTGTTATAACAGGTCCATGCTACTTTGAAAGCTGCTAGTCAATAGGCCACATACACAGCATATTCAATGGTGCAGATAGGGATCTCATTTAGAGCCACGATGAATCACAGCTCAGACACAAAGCATTTGGAGCAAAACCTTGCTGCTCTCTGCAGATAACCACTCTTATTTTGAGAAACAGCTTCCCCCCACTTTTTTTTTTTTTAAATGGACCTAAGTAAAGACTAAATGCTTAGCCACCAGCTAGTTGCCATACAACCCGATATGCCAAATTAAGCCATAAATTTGGACACATAAAATAGCAACACAATCACAAAATGGAAATGGTATATATGAAGTCAGGCTCAAGTAGGCCCTGAAGGCATAAGTAAGTTACACGTAGAAGTAGCCTAAATGCCCATGAATTCCAATCCTGCTGCATTACCTTTTCTTTTAACCTGTGCCTTCACCTCATGGGAAGTCCCTTATCATTTGACAGTAGAAGATAACACTTGGGCTTGGTTATATAAGGCTTTGCACAATATTCAGATACCAACTAAAAGAAGACAAACTAGGAATAGAAGGAAACTATTGTCGAAAGTATTTACAAAAACCCACAATTAATATCATGAGCAACAGTGGAAGACTGAGAGCCTTCTCCCTAAGGAGGCACAAGAATAGTAAGCTCACTTGTGCTGCTACTGTTTAACACTGTAGTGGAAATTCTAGTCAAAGCAATTAGATAAGAAAAAAGATATATAAAATATCCATATTGGAAAAGAAGTAAAACTTTCTGTCTGCTGATGACATGATTATGATATAAATATCCAAAAAGAACCGCAAAAGTTATTAGAATTAATAAACAAGTTCAGAAAAATTGCAAGATACATGTTCGACATATAAATTTAAATTTATTTCTATACATAAGCACTGAACAATCAAAACTGATAGCAAACTATTTCATGTGTAATAGCAGCAAAAATACATTGCTTAGGAGTAAACCAAGGCAGTGTATGACTTGCACACTGAACCTACAAAACAATGCTGAAAGATAATAAGAAGACCTAAACAAATGGAAAGAGATTCTACGTTCATGATTTGGAAAACTTAGTATTATTAAAATGTCAATATTCCTCAAAGAGATAAACAGATTCAAGGCAATCTAGATCAAAATTTGAATTGACTTTTTCTATAAAAGAGAACAGCTACTCTTAAAATTATATAACATTATGAGTGAACCAAAATATCATCTTGAAAAAGAAGAACAAATTTGGCAGACTTACATTTCTCAATTTCAAAATATAATACAAAGCTGTAGTAACTAAAATAGTATTATTGTGGCATAGGGACAGACATACAGATTAATGGGATATAATCGTGAATAAAAAAATAAACCCCTATTCTATTATTAATTGATTTTTAACAAAGGTAAAATTCGGTTGGTGAAATAATAATGTTTTCAACAAATGATGTTTGGATACCTAGAATTACACATGCAAACTATTGAAGTTGGACCTGTACCTCACCTCAAACACAAAAGTTAACTCAAAGTTTATTAAAGACCCAAATATAAGTGCAAAAATTATAAGACTCCTAGAAACAAACATAGGTCTAATCTTCATCACCTTAGATTAGCTAACAGTTTCTTAAATATGACAAAGTTACAAGAAACAAAGGGAAAATAAAAATGTACTTTGAAAGACACTATCAAGAAGTTGAAAGAACTTTTTAAAATCTTTTAAAATAAAATGTCCTAAGTAAGTTGAAAGAAATTAAGGAGAAATATTTACAATTTATCTAAGTTACATAGGTCTTATAGTCAGAATATAATAATATATAAATAATTCCTATGAGTAAATAATAAAAAGACAAATGATCCAGTTATGTGATTGACTTAAATAGAAATTCCTGTAAAGAAAATATATACATGGCCAACAGGGATTTGAAAAGCTGTTCAAATTCACTGAACATAAGGCTATGCAAATCAAAACCACAATGAGATATCACTGTCGTATTATTGTCATTATTCCTGAGAATCATTTTTTTTCTCTCATCTGTTTATAGAAATCTGAAGTATACAAAGCATTTAGTTACCTCCATATATTTTAAAAAATTATTATCTTGTAGCTGTCAAATTAAATAATTTAATAAATATTTTGTCTAGTTATAATTTTCTGTAGTAAGCTAATTAGTAACTTAAGTACATGGGAAATACACTTGAGATAGCTACTATAAATGCCTGAGATGGCTACAATGTAAGAGAAATCTTGAAAAATGGAACATTGTATAACGAGAGGTTATTTAACCCTGAAGCCAAAGCTGCCCTAAAATTACTTATCAGTGGCCCAAAGCCTAGAATTTTAGTTTTATTAGCTCCATGTAGTGACCAAGAAACAAGCCAAGAACCTGATTAATAATTCACTTTGAATTAGAGATGCTCCTTAAATAGCCAAGGCCACAAAAATGAAACTTTCGATGCATAAACTAGTAGTAATAGGAGAAGAAGGAGGGATAAAGTGAGGGGGAAGAAGAAAAGAAGCAGCTATTAAGGAACTGTTGGTATCAGGCTTGGCTTTGGGTGAAAAAAAAAAGAACAAAGTTCTCCTCATTTTTTGAGAAACTATTAGCAAAAGCAGATTCCCCATGTAAACCTAGTGCCAGAATTCATCCTAATTCTTAATCATTAGAGATGTGTACAAATAGTTCAGCTTAACTTGGTTCAGGATTGTTTTTGCTTTCAGGTACCTAGTAGAAGCAAAGCAAAACCCATCAAGAGAAACTCACTTAAAAGTTGACCTCAAATATTTTTTAAAGGCCACATATATTCAAAATAAAAAATGAATAGATGGAGTTCCCATCACAGTGCAGTGGAAACAAAGCTGGCTAAGATCCATGAGCATGCAGGTTTGATACCTGGCCTTGTTCAGTGGGTTAAGGATCCAGCATTGCTGTGGCTATGGTGTAGGCCAGCAGCTACAGCTCCAATTCAACCCCTAGCCTAGTAACCTCCATACGCCATGGGTGTGGCCCTAAGAAAACAAACAAACAAAAAAGAATAGATACCAAAAAAACATGGAATAAAAGTCATATTTACTGACAGATGAATGAAGTGATAAGCAAGAAAAATCTAACTACATATACTTGAGATACTAAAGGTACTGTTATCAGAGGAGTTCCCATTGTGGCTCAATAGAACAGAACCTGAATGGTATCCATGAGAACATGGGTTCAATCCCTGGCACCGCTCAGTGGGTTAAGGATCTGGCATTGCCATGAGCTGTGGTGTAGGTAGCAGATGCAGCTCATATCCTGAGTTCCTGCGGCTGTGGCTTTGGCCAGCAGCTGCAGCTCCAATTCGACCTCTAGCCTGTGAACTTCCATATGCCACAGGTGTGGTCTTAAAAAAAAAAAAAAAAATTCTAAATAAATAAATGTATGGTTATCAGGAAATACAGTTAAAAATTTTGTTAGGTATGTTAAATTATAAAAGGAGGCTAGACACAAAAAAATGACTGCTTTGAAATTTTAAAAAAGTCTGTTTCCATTAATAATAATTTCATTTTGGCATGTAACAATAATACTAATTTATATGTCTAGGAAATGAGACTTAAAAAAGAGTTTTTATTCTATTGGGTTATAAACAGTGATAAATACTTGAGTACATCTAGCAGAAGAGAGGCAATAATTCAAAGGAATTATTTGATTTTCTCAAGACAGTCTGGCTAGGTAATTATTGAAAAGAACTCTCTGAAAGCTTCTGATACATAGTGTGTAATAACAATCCATAACAAGGACATTTAAAAACAGCTATATTAGATGATTACAGGGGGAAAAAAGAGGAAGACTATTCTGAATGACAATACCAGGAAAATGTATGTACAATAGTTCTAACATTATTGTATCAATTATAAGGTGACACAATTACTGCTAGATAGTGATACAGTTTTCCTTTTGTCCCTAGAGTTCCGGCCTAGAAAATGTTAGAGAATTACAGGAAGCAAGAGCAGCACTAATGTATAGAACAGAGGACAAAAATAGGTTAAATCCAATCCAAGCTTAGTAAGATAGGAAAACAAAATTGCTTAGTTAAAAAAACAAAAAACAAAAAAACCTCTGGACCAAAAAACAATATGAAGGGAAGAGGAATACAGGTACTGCAATTCAACCCAACAAACAAGGCAGAATGAAAATGTCACCAGCTTAAGAGGAGATGCAGATTTTTACAACTCAGTTTTGCCTAACAACAAAGAGGAGAGGAAAAATGGCATACAGCAGGTGTGTTCCACAACCACAGAAAAGTGTACAGCAGAAAGGACTCTTTCTACTCTTTGAAGCTCTGAATTAACTAAAGTTTCTAAAGGCTTGGGATAATCAACTCCAAGAAAAGGCAAAGTATCAGGGATGAGCACCTGGCAGGAGCAGTGATTCTCACGGATCCTTGCGGGCCCAGGTTCTGCAGGCACCGTCACTGACAACAGCTTCATTTCAGGAACACATCGAGAATAAGGCCCATGCTGAATCAAGTGCAGATGCTCAGAGAGGACCTCCCTATCACATATATATTATACACCTAAGAAACTCCACTCCAAAAATTCAAGGGAGCAGATTCCCTAACATAGAGTTAAAAATGCACTGGGTCTGAATGGAAGAAGAAACACAGAAGAAAATACAGGATTTGAGAAATGTAATGAAAGCACAGTGAATGGAGAGTAGACTGCTATAGATGCAATTTACTCTGCATAGTAAAGCAAGAAAAGAAAATGTCACCTGCCAGAATTCACACTCAATTTAGCACTGAGGCACTTGAAACAAAAAGTTCAAATAGAAATGGAAATTTTGAAGTTCTAAATATGCAAATTGGAGAATAAGATTGGAGTACGTCCGTCATTTGCACATTTCTAATTTTTTAGAGAAAACATAAATATATCAAATGACAAGAATTGCTCTGCACAGGATTTTTTAATCCCTTTACAAGATTAAGTGATTCCAGAGTTAACTTAGTGACTGCAACTTCCAATAAAGTTAAATTACCCAGATTATGAGCTTGAGTAAACTGTCATAGACTCTTGAGGCTAAAATGAACATTCTCCCAGCTCTCACAAGTCCTCTATCATTTTCATCAGATATTATTGAATCTCCATTATCAGTTTTTATAAAATTAGCATTTTTGCTTATTATTTCTATGTCCTGATTCTGACAACATCACTTTGTTTGAGACAATGGCTCTAGTTATTCTTTCTTGAATTTTCTCGATACCATAGGTGTAGATAGTTTTGATTTGGAACTGAAAAGTGTGGGGTTGTTGAGAGCCTTGGTATTAAAGAACTTCAGTTTTGAGCTTTTAAATAAGTTTTCTCATTTCCTTCGTAGAGAGTGCAGGCTATAGTAACTGATGAAACAAAGCTGACTGGAGATTAAGCCCCTTGAATTTAGCTCCTATTTACTTTATTGTACTAGGAAAGGAGGGAGAATAATATAAGGGAATTATATTACTCTGGGAATCTGATAATGGGAGAATAGTGTTAATGTTCAAATTTGTATCTCTCTGATCTCTTGTTTGCCTGCAACAAAAACTAATATTAATAAACACAAGAAAGAATTCTTGGAAGAGTATCAGATATGTAGATTCATGGGAGCAGGAGCTGGAAAATGGGCAGGGATCAGGTAACTCCTGAGTAAGAAGAAAAATAAATCCAACAACCATGTTTTAACCAGAAGAGTTGATTGCTAGCTTGGCTGCTGCTGTCACTGCTAGAGGACATCCCAACTGGAAATATCTAATTTGACATACTATGACACTTGCCACCCAACAATATTATAGTTGCTTTTACTGAATCCTAATAATTTCTATGTGTCACCTACTCCAGAAACACTGAATTTTCTACACCTAGGTCCCATGCCAGCACTGTGCCTGCCAGCAGTTAGTTGGTAAAAAACGATGACTTTCCCCTTTTGGATGTGTGTTCTAGATGTTGGCCCCTTCATTACAGTGATATTAAGCACAATGAGATTCTTTCCCAAAGCAGACGTGGAGCTGGATTTTAATCAGCCCTTTAAACACACACAAATATCTCAATCCTATATTTTTGTAATGCAAGTCATAGTCTAAATTTGAAATTTAATTACCATCAACAGATTCTAAAAGAGATTGAGGAAAAGAAAAAAAAATTTAAAGGGCAGAGCTAATATATACAAGGAAAAATCATGTGCTGTTTTTTTTTTCATTTTAAATGTTGGCCTGGCTGTTTTTTATGACTATTACTAGCTACCAATTTTTTCCTTCTTCCTCTTCAGGTAGTACAGAATGTCAAGGACCTATAAAAAATAAATCACATACATAAGCATAAAAATTATTAATGTATCTTGGCTGGTATAAAATTACTGAGAAAAAAATGCCAAATCATAGATTTAGGGAAAAACTACAATATGATTGACACACAGTGATTAACATTTTTACTAATGATAAAGCCCTTATAATTGGTTCAAAAAGAAAAAAGATACAATCTCTTTTTCTTAAAGAGCAATGTATATAAGAACAAATTCAATGGCTACAAATCATATCAATAATGCTTATATCGAATACTATAAAGAAAATGCTAATTGAAATGAAAATAAACAACTTTCCATCAGCTTTTTTGAAAATATTAAAATTACAATAATTTTGCTTGCTTGTTTTTAATAATTTTCTAATAATTAATAAAAGCTAAATATATATATAGCTATTTGTATGGATATCAATGGCATATCTTCACATTAAAAAAATAAGTTCCAGAGTGATTCCATTCCAATGAAAAAAATACTTTAAAATATACATATTTGCACATATGTGTATATGAGCCACACATGACCGTGTGACAGGCTCCTGATGAACTAAATGTTACAGAGTGACAGGGGCTGATTTGCGAGGCTGGGTTTAAAAGACAGCGCTACTTCTATCTTGCTCTCTCTTGTGAGATCCTCGTAGAAAGCAGCTACCATGTTGTGCGAAAACTCTGGTCACAGTGAGAGAGGCTCAGGCTTGCAGCCAGAGCTAATTTTCCAGGGGGGATCCAGCAACTGCAAGAGAAGGAGCCTTTGGATCAGTCCAATCTGCAGCCTTTGAGCTACCTCAAGTCATGCTGAGTGGCGGAGTTTATAAACTGACCCTCCTGAACCCTTCACAATCTGCCTTATGTTGTCGTTGTTTTAAATCCTTAGTCTGTGAGTATTCATTTATTTATTTTTCGTTAGAGATAGACAAGTGGAAAACTTGTCTATCCCATCAATGAAGTGTTACATCATAAGATATCAATGTATTTAATTTCACAAATTACTGCTACCATGTGCACCTGAACAGCTGGATGATTCTGATACTAGAAGCGATACAGAAAATTGCCACTTTCTTCTATTTGCATCAACACTTTTGAGGATAATTTTCCAATATTTTTCTATCTAATGGATATAATGTGGAACATAATTATGTTCTGATTTGTATTTCTCTGATTGCAAATGAAACTGACCATTCCTTTCTGTATTTATTAACTATTCAATTTTTTCATTATGTAATTTGTTTATGCCTAAAAATTACCTGTTATTCTTCTATTTTTCTTTGTTTTGCTGACTTACAGACATTCCTTGTTTTTCTGGATATGATCCCTGTGTCATGCTTAGCTGCTGAATTATCTCAGCTATCTAATGAGTATTTTTGTCAAGTGTGTTATTTTTGTCAAGTGTGTCTTCATGAAGTAAACATATTAATTTTGATATTTTAAAATCTCTCTTTCTCTCTCTCTCTATTATGCTTTTGCTTTGGAGTACTTGCTAATTTTTTTTTTCCCATTCCCATATTCTACACTTTTTTCTATCTTGCACATTTAGATCTTCATTTCATGTAAATTTTGCATTTATTTATGCTGTGTTTTTTTCAACAAGTACATTCATTGCCTTATAAAGAAATGATTATTTAACAACTATAAATTTTATAAAATCCAAACAAATCTTTTTTTTTTTTTTTTTTGCATAGGTAGAATCAACAAATTCTTTGAGATCTACATCTTAGAAAGTAAAGAGTTCTAGTGGCCTGACTTTCAAGAAACTATTTTATTTACTCACATATTTTAAACATAACTCGGCTTCAGTTATTTAAGCAAGGTAGTGAATGTGTTCCCTTAAACTGATTTTCATATTTTTCATAATGTTGTACTTAATATTCAAGACTTCAATTAAAAAAACTTTAGCACTATTCACAAATTCAACAGTTGATTATATAGAGTTCTATGTGCTATGGTCTTGAACTTGATATCTTTTCCACTTGTGATTATAAGTTGTATTCAGTCTACATGAATTCCACCCATATTTTCAAAATTATTTTTCGAAGGTATTTTCTAGTATTTGTAAGAAAGCACTAACAAGTCAATGTTTGAGTATTTTCTATTCATTGTTAATGTTTTTCATCTTTGAATAATGTTTTGTTAGTTGTGTCACAGTAAGGTTACAGAGTTCACAAATAGTATGGCTAAAGTGTAATAAGAATGAAATTATAATTTTCCAAATTAAAGGAAAGGAAATAATTACAACCCATAACTGTATTTGTTTACAATTTACAGAACACTTCTGAATACATTTCATTTTGTCCTCGGAACAACCCTGGGAGGAAGATGTATTTATTATCTTCATTTTACAACTGGCCAAACTTTTATTTTAAAAGTTTTATTGTTTATCTACAGTCACAGTGAGTTAACTACCAGGATTAAAACCTCAGTCAACATATTCCATATTCATGCTGGGAAAGTTCAGGTAAAAGTAGCATTTATGGGATATTTAAAAATGATACGGATAGGAACAGAGAGTATTAGGTTAACGAGCATTCTCGCAGCCACATGGGGAAGAAGAGCTAAGATTAGGTCCTGATCTGTCCAGGGAAGGGATATATAGTGTTTGATATAGCATCATACCATGAATCAGAAAACGTGGGTTCATGTCTTAATTCTCACACTGTGACCTTAACCACATGGCATTTAACTTCTCTTCGCAATAGTTTCCATATCTACCAAATTTAAAATGCGATCAATACAATTCCCTAAATCAGTAACAATTTCAGGAATTCATTTTGAAATGGATATGATGGATAAAAGGCCATTTTTTTTCCAACAATGCAAGCATCTTGTCTGTTTGATGGTGACAGAGTAAGCAGAGATACACAGTATCACTTGAGCAGTGGCAAAACTCCTCAAGATATCTATCCCCTTTCACAGATCCTGACATCCATACATTAGATGTATACATCATTTCAGACATTAAAACATTTACTAACATACAGGTTATACCATACTATGCCATTACTATCTAGAAAAAAACTTTGGTTAGGATAAGCCATTTTTGATCATCAGGAGTTGATTTAGCTAGTTCGAGTAAGTTCCAGAAGGTGAGCAGTAACAAATACTCAGCAATGCTAAAGGATATGGAATACAGAATGTTCAGTGTCAAACATTTTCTAATTTTCATAGAGCTTCATCTTAATAAATGAATTTTAAAAATTCTCCAGACTGAAGAACCAGACACTTTCCTTTTCTTAATCATGGTTCTTAAACATCTCATGCTCATGAACGATATATTCACTCTTGAGTCCCCTGAAGTTTGACTCTGCCCAGTACATTCCACAAGCACTGTTGTCACTGGGATGGCAGATGATCCTCCCCTCTGTTTATTATAGTGAAAACATTATTTTAAATCTTACTGCTATTTGTTCTCTTAATAGATACATTTAGCCACTGCTGTTCTATTATTATTATTATTTTACTCCTAGTCTCCCTTAGCTTTTGTGATTCACTTGTAACATTACTGACTACTTTTTCTCAATGATGAGTGTGAGTTCCTTTCTCTGCTCTTCTTGTGCATTTAGATGGTTCCATGTGTTCATAAGCCTCCTGTTTCTGACTTCCCAGCCATGATTGTAAGCTGCATAAGATTCAAAATTTCTCCCAAAAATATATATTTTAATATCCCTTTATCCTTCTGGAGTGAAAGATGAGATGTTTGCAACTTCACAAAGATGGAATGTAAATTAATGGTTGACTTGGGATGGGGTGAGAGGGGAACTAGGAGGTATGGGGTGTCCTTTGGGAGTAATGCAAATATTCGCAAGTTAGATAGTTGCACTAATGCACAACATTACAAATATGTCAAAAAGACACTGAATTACACACTTTAAAACAGTACATTGCCACTTACGTTATTTTGACCTAAAACAAGGATCTAAAACATTTCATCTAAAACTGTACATAACTAAATATAAACTATATTTAAACCAGGTGTGTTCTGAGCCCTGAAGGACCTTTAAAATATGGCTCCTGAAGGTAGAAAGCATAACAGAAATGCATTATTAAAAGCTGAGGAAAAAGTGACCCATACTGTGTAAAGGTGGAAGTTTGACAACACTTGTCTGCAGTAACATGGAAAATAAAGCTTGTATAATGAGCCTGTCATTGTGGTTAAACAGTTTCAGAGATATTTAAATATTTTAGCATCTTCAACCTATAAGGTGCTAATTGGCTTTTTCTATCTGTCTAAGGTAATATATGAGAAAAGAAACATAAATGTTTTAGAAGAATTTAGAACTATTAAAGATACTAAAGACAGTTTCTAGGTAATTTTTTTTTTTTTTGTCTTTTTTTCCCTTTACTAGGGCCGCACCCGCTGCATATGGAGGCTCCCAGGCTAGGGGTCTGCCAGCCTATACCACAGCCACAGCAATGCAGGATCCAAGCCGCCTCTGTGACCTACACCACAGCTCATGCAACGCTGATCCTTAAGCCACTGAACAAGGCAAGGGATCGAACCCGCAACCTCATGGTTCCTAGTCGAATTTGTTAACCACTGCGCCACGATGGGAACTCCAATATTTTTAAATAAGAAAAGTCTTTAAGGAAAGGATGAACTTAGGGTGTTGCCAGTGAGAAAAAAAAAAGAAAAAAAAAGAATATTCTCAAGATTTTTCTAATACCATAAATATTGAAGGTGCTATTTCATAGACCATTTCAATGAAAAAAAATTCACAGTTGGAAGTCCTCTAGGAATACTGAGGGTTTTTGACACATAAACCTGTTTATCAGACTCATTTATAGAAGGAACAGTGATGGAGGGCTATGTGGCTATAGCTTTTGTCCACTTAAGTAGATAATAATTTGATACACAAAATTCAGTTTTCAAACAAATCGCATCTTCTAAAAAAGAGAAGGGCAATTAAATTTTAGAGATTTGTTAGACAACGTTTTTCTATAGTTAATACTGTATTGTACATTTTAAAAAGTGGGAGTTCCCATCGTGGCGCGGTGGTTAACGAATCCGACTAGGAACCATGAGGTTGCGGGTTCGGTCCCTGCCCTTGCTCAGTGGGTTAACGATCCGGTGTTGCCGTGAGCTGTGGTGCAGGTCACAGACGCGGCTGGGATCCCACATTGCTGTGGCTCTGGCGTAGACCGGCGGCTACAGCTCCAATTCGACCCCTAGCTTGGGAACCTCCTTATGCTGCGGGAGCAGCCAAAGAAATAGCAAAAAGACAAAAAAAAAAAAAAAAAAAAAAAAAAAAAAGCATTAAGAAGATAGAGCCTGTGATGTTTTCTTAACATTGTAAAAGGATTAAATTTTAAAAATAATAAAATGGGGCGGGGCCTCTCAGTTCTCAATTTAGCACAGGCATTTAGCAGGCTGAGAAAGCCACTCAACTTCTAACAGAGTTCTCAAGGAAAAGGAAGCAAGACTCAAAGGGAAGAGCCAGGAGGCTAGGAAGCTCAGGTATTGGTGAAATATGGCTGGCTGGATATCCAAGCTACCACGGGATAATGTTTCCCTGAACTGCAACCCTTTAACTGCAGGTATTTGCTGTAATTCTCCTCTTCTTTTCTCAACATTACCTGTTGGATTCTTTTGAGGTCACAAGTCTCTGAGACCAAACAAATGCACCTGAGATGCTGAACACAGTGAGCCCATCTATACCTTGACCTCATGTCAATGATGAAATCTTAACCTTTTAAATAATAACATAATTAGAAGAGAGGGGAGGAGGGGATACATTTTTCATATGGAAATGAATTACTGTGAGAAGAGGGTGAAAAATGGTGTCTACTTGAAAAAAAAAAAAAAATCTACCCAATTCTCTCCTTCCTTGTGCAATACAAGCCCCTGAATCTAGGATTGTCCTATAACAGTATGACAAAGAGACTGTGACAGAATGATACTCAAAGGCTTCTGATCCCAGGTCTTAAAATGATAGGAAGAATCTGCTTATTCTCATTTGGAAAATGTGATCCTGAGATGCTTCTCTTGGAACCATATCATATGGAGAAGGAACAGAGTGGGAAATAAAGGCAGAGGGAGAACGGTGTCAGAGAGCTCCCGCCAGCATCAACCTCCAGGGATGTGAGGTAACCCCACTGCACATATGGGCCCACTGATCTCCACTCATGACTGTAGCCTAAGCACCATTCCATGGGGCAAAAGGCTCAGGTGAGCAGTGTCCATGCACAGATTGTAATAAATAAATAATAATCAATAAAACAGTTGTTTTAAGGAGCTGACTTTTAGGGCTTCATACTGAAGTAAATTACTTAATAACCCACTCACAGTAGAATGCATAAACAAATAGTTTCATGGTCATCCAATAAAATATGAGAATGCATAAATATAACCATATGGAAGATATTCATGGCCATGATGTTGAACAAAAGAAGCCAGACACAAAATAGTGCATGCTGTTTGTTTCCAACAAGAAAACATTCCAAACAAGGCAAAATCAATGTCGGATGTTAGACACCAGGATATCAGTTACTTTTGGGAAGAGGCAGTGACTAGAAAGGTGAACACAAGGGCTTCTGGTAATCAGGCAGTGAGTGTCTTTTTTGATCTGGGTGGTGGTTTCAAGAGTGTTTTATGAAAACCCACCAAGCTATGTACTATAAGCTGTACACTTTTCTGCATGTTTGGTGTAACTGAGGGAAATTTATGCTTGAATGCATATTTGTAATGATATAAAATATATCTATCTGATTGAAAAAATTAAACAAAAAACATGATATTGCAAAACTGTAGCAAATATTTGCAAAAACAAATATTTTTGCAGTATTGGAACAGGCACAAATTATTATAAACAAGTTATCTATTTTTCTTTTTATAGCCACACCCCTAGCACATGGAAGTTCCTGGGCTAGGTATTGAACCTGAGGTGTCAGATGCTTTAATCCACTGCGCTGGGCCAGGGATCAATTCTCTGCCTATGCAGTGACCTGAGCCTCTGTAGTCAGATTCTTAACCCACTGGACAACTGCAGGAACTCCTACAACTACTTTAGAAGTGAATTTGGCAATAGATAATGTTTAAAAATATGCAAGACCCATTCAGAACTGCACAAAGCTACTTTCACCTATATGCCTTAGGGAAGACTATGCAGGTGTGCATGAGGAAATACGTGCAGGAATCTTCACTGAAGCATTTTGTGGCATATTTAGAAAAAGAGAACAACTGTAAGTAAAAGAATGGTAAAATAAACTGGAGTATAATTGTAAACTTGATTACTATATGACTATTAAAATGAATAAATCAGAACTAAATACATCAATAGGAATATATCTCAAAAGCATAAAATTTAACTAAGAAAGAGTTCCTGTTGTGGCTCAGTGGTTAACAAATCTGACTAGGAACCATGAGGTTGCAGGTTCAATCCCTGGCCTCACTCAGTGGGTTAAGGATCCGGCAATGCCGTGTGTGAGCTCTGGTGTAGGTCTCAGATGAGGCTCGGATCTGGCGTTGCTGTGGCTCTGGCATAAACCAGTACCTACAGCTCCGATTAGACCCCTAGCCTGGGAACTTCCATATGCCGCGGATGCGGCCCAAGAAAAGACAGAAAAAAGACAAAAAAAAAAAAAAAAATTAACTAAGAAAAAGCGAGTTGTAGACAGATATAACCTATAAACTATTTAAGATAATACTTTTTAAAGCTTTTTTATGAAGAAAATATGTTTAGTGACCGTATAAAAATATTTTTTGTGGATTACTGTAAAAAAGTCACTATCTTTGAGTAAGAAACAAGATGAACAGAATTGAAGAGAGGAATACATGGCTTGAATAGCATCTGTGATATTTAAATCCTAAAAGATAATCTGGAGCAAGTATGGCAGAAATATTAAGGTTTGATGATATATTTCTGCTAAATAGATGAAAATAAGTATAAATAATTTCTCTAACTTAAAAACATAGTTGTTTATCAAATATTGATTAAGTTATGATTTTTGCCTATCTGCCACAATTTACAATTAAAAAAAATCAGCCTGAGATAGCTGACTTTGTGTCAAGGTCTAACTTTAAGAAAATATGGACTTTAAATCTTTATAATCAACTTAACAAGGATTTTACTTGACATAACTCTCACTGATATTTTTTCAACTGTTTTAAGAGCATACCCTTATTTAAGCGATCTGTGTTCAAAAGCATTTTGTCTGAATGAAACTGAATCCTTTTGGAGAATCCCAAAGGAGATATTTAAAAGCTCACACGTAACAATGGAAATACCATTTTGGTTATTAAGTAGTATATAACACTTTTACGATTGTTATCATGTCCAAGAGATTGTCTTTGAAATTCAGACAGAACAGTGAACCCAGATACCACCAAAGTCTTTGTGCACTATTTCCAGCTGTGCTAAATGCCAAAGGAGATCCATGAGTTTTGTGACCTGAACGACCTCTGTGCAGCTTCTGAGTTCGGGCAATTTGTTGTGACATTCAGGATTATTTATTCTTTGTTGGTGGTGGACACGCTCCAGTGTCCACTTGAATAAAGTTTCAGTGCTCTATAATTACTCTATTCCTGGAACTACTATCGACACCATTATTAATTTTTAAAAAATCATATTTCCAAAAATCAGAATTACAATATCTTGTAACAAGGCTGGTTCCTTACAACACGATTTTTACATCCTAGCACTTAGGTTATAAACTGATAAAGGACGGCTTCCTTTTTATATTAACTCCTTTATAAACCTGTGAAAAGACTCAGGAGCTAGAAAATAGGAATTTGAGTATTCGCTCATGGAAGTTTATAGAGCTCCTAAAATATTCCAGGTTGTGAAGCACTGTCCTTAAAAAGCTTACGGTCTATTGAAGCATACAATTAGATAACAGGGGTATTACTATGCAGTTAGTGGCACATACTTCTAAGGAATCGATGCATTACTATACAGTGAAATAAGAGCTTTGACAAGTGATAAGTGAGGGGGTCAATGGTCATATACAGAGACACTCAAAGGAGGTTTGGGGAACGAGTGCCTGCAACCACAGAGGGGAAAAAAGCAAACGTCCTTTAAGTGATATTTGAGACACATATCCATGTTATCAAGCTTGAATCAAGAGCTGAGGGAGGATTGCTCTAGGATGGCATAGCATCATCGAAGGATAATAGAGGCAAAAGAACATACAGGAAAGAAACATACAGTTCAGCCTTAAATGAATATTCAGTGAATGTGAGAGTGGTATTGAGGGCAATGGGGGAATAAAATAGGGACTGGATTATCAAAGGATATTTATGAGAGATTTAAAAGAAGTTAGTAAATTTTAGAATCAGGAGTTCCTGTGGTGGTGCAGTGGTTAACGAATCCGACTAGCAACAATGAGGTTGTGGGTTCGATCCCTGGCCTTGCTCAGTGAGTTAAGGATCTGGCGTTGCTGTGAGCTGTGGTGTAGGTCGTAGATGCGGCTCAGATCCCGTGTCACTGTGGCTCTGGTGTAGGCTGGTGGCTACAGCTCCAATTGGACCCGTAGCCTGGGAACCTCCATGTGCCGAAAGAGCGGCCCTGGAAAAGGCAAAAAAAAAAAAAAAAAAATGAATCAGAATCAACAGATCTGGGCTGTACCAGATTTTGCGCCTATATAGTATATCTTTCTTCTTATTACCAAGGATTAATTATTCAAACACATTGCTAAAGCCAGTTCCTCAAGTGTTGTGCCAGGTCCCATACTTTCTTGCCTACAAATAAAATTTTTCTCTCTTCTAAAATAATCCTGACCTCGGATTAGACAGGATAATTTCCATCAATATACAAATGCATTATTTTACTGCCATCTTCAAAACAAAACAAAACAAAAAAACTTCTATTGCCAGTTGCTACCCCAAATCTTTGCTCCCTCTTTTTAGATTATATTCAAACACTGTCAGCTTATAATGCTGTAACAAGCATTGTTGTATATAAACCCTAGCCATTGATCATGCCATAACAAAAGTAAGGGGTTCCTGAATCATGCCTTCTATAAACCCAGAGTCCAAAACTTGACACTCAGTTCTATTATATCTTTGCTGCCTAAGAATGCAACTGGCAATGAGGAAATCTCATAACCAGGCTTTCTGAAAGCCTAGTATGTGTATTAGGATGTTATATGCATCATTTGCTCAAGAGTTGGCTTCACTTCTTTTGATAACCAGTTTTCTAATCTACAGCCTAAATAGCTCTAATGAAATCAGATATACATATTCATATGTCTATTGGGCATCAACATTTGTAGGTACCACAGACCACAACTTAAAACATTCCCAACTACACCCATCTTCTCTACTCCATCCCTCTGAATGTGCTGTTTTTCCTGTGTTCTCTAGCCTGATGAAGGACAAATGCTACATCCATCCACACAGTGTATCATTGCCTATTCTACCCTACATACCATTAATTCATGCACTTAGTCATCCAAAATATTTATTGACAACTTGCTATATTCTAAGCAATGCTGTAGATAGAGCTGTAGCAGTGAACTAAAGAGAAAAGATCCCTAGCCTTAAGAAGATTGTTTTCAGTGATTGAGATGAACAATAAACATTTGGAAATGTTAGTAGAAGTCTATTTACTTTCCCAGAGGCAGCTCTCTATTGTCGCAAAGATAATAGCCTTCTTTTCCCATCTACAGAAAATTTTTCTTTGGTGTGTTGACCACCATTCCACTATATTCCACAAACTTCAGAGGATTCAAATGGATGCTTTTAAAATGGTCTCTTGAGGAGTTGTGCCACAGCAGGATTGGCAACATTTCTGTAGTTCCAGGCAGCAGGTTCGATCCCCAGTCTGGCACAGTGAATTAAAGGATCTGGCATTGCCACAGCTGTAGCTCAAAACTGCAGCTTAGATTGATCCCTGGCCTGGGAATTCCATACATCCATGGTGTGCGCGAAAAAGAAAAGGAAGGGAAAAAAAAAAAAAAAAAGGTCTTGAGCTTTTCTCATTACGTCTGTGGGGAGAAGGAAGTGTCCCCTCCTTCCTCCATGGAACACCTTCCTAATTCCCAACAACTCCTCCATCCCTTCAACCCCTTACAAAACCTGGAGGGGTTTGGTCTGGTCTCAAACAGTTTTTCGACATCTTCTCAATTTATTGGGACCAGATTCTTAAATATGTCACTTTGGAACGTGGCTGTAGTTCACAGTTGCCACCTTTTAAAAAATAAGTTGTAACAGACAAAGAATGTAGTAGATAAAAGACTTGGATATAATTGCTATAGAAATGTGTATTACTAAAGCAAAGGTTTTTAAAGGGTCCAACCGCTGGGGGAGGCAGTATTTTAGAAGGCTTTATTGTTGTGTTCTGCCTTATTTACTGATGATGCTATTTGTCTCTAGGGGCTAGGTGATATGGAGCACAGTGGACATTATTTGATGTGCAGTGTAAAAAATCACTTTTGAAATTGTATAATTTTGGGGAGTACAAATGACTCCAAGACCCCCCAAAATCTGAAATGTTTTCCAAAATTCTATAGAATATTCATATATTCTAATGAATATTCTTGCAGGTTAAATATGTTCATACTTTTCTATATAATAAAAATTATTTTTGCAAGAGTTTAATATTCATAAAAAAATTCTACAATGCAACTGCTATGTCAAAGGAATACAGCACTTTGCTTTGTTCAAAATTGTACTAATCCTTTTCATTGTGTCAAGAAAATGTGTTATCATGGTAAAGATGCTTGCAACTTGAAATTTACCATTTAGCATTCCTATCGCATTTATAGTTAGTCTACATGTATGTGTACATATATGATGACTTGGTTATGTTTTCCACGCTAGTCAGGATACAAATATAAGAAGTGAAATCCATAGTATTTAATTGTAAATTACTTCCATTTTAATTTTAGGTTGTACTTGAGACTGTTAAAATGTATTTGATTGTGGTTTGGATTTGCATTTCCCTAATGGCTAATAATGTTGACCAGTTTTCCATGTGCTTATTGACCATGTACAGATCACTTGGAAGAAATGCCTATTCTTTTGTCCATATTTAAGTGGATTATTTGTTTTTGTAATGTTCAGTTATTACTGAACAATATATTTTTATATATTTAATATATTGTTAGGTATTATGCATAGTAGAACCATCCAGATATATGATTTGAAAATACCTTCTCCCATTTTATGGGTTTGTCTTTTCACTTTCGTTTTTGTGTTCTTTGTACACAAAAGTATGCTGAGACACGAACTATTTTTTTACATATAAAATTAGGTCAGTGCCTTTTTCAAAACTATACAATATGGCAGGGATTTTATTGATTTTAAATTATCTCAAATTAAATTTCCTCAGAATATTTTACCTATTTTTGACTTTATGAGTAAAACAAATATTTGATTAATTGCTCCCTTTAAAAGAAACATATAATAAATGTTATTTAACAAATTAATAACTTGAGCTTCAGAAAAATATATATCTTTTTATATCAACACTTCATGGACAATCAAAATCATTTGTTTACATTAAATTCAAATATATTTTTAAAATACAAAGAAAAACATGCTTTCTTTAACAGAGGGTAAGGTCAACTGACACAGATCTTAATAAGGCCAGATTTGGGATATGAACATGAAAATCTATCCAGGGAACGAAATGGGGAGGGAAAGGGCAGAGTGAAGAGCAAACGCCAGATGTGGTCCTCCCTGCCACAAGAGCTGTGCAAAGTCTTTAAATCACTGTGAAGACAAATTATTTTTATAATCTTGTATACCATCAATCTCCATGTCTACTTTATACCTACACTTCATTAGGTCATGCATTGCGTGGAATTATTATAATTTAACTGAAAATATCAGAAAAGCTTTCTCTCTCTCTGTCTCTCCAGTTTTGAAGGCTCTGTGCAATCAATTTTGAGATGACAAAAAAGACTTTGAAGATGCACATATACTCCCAATATTATATAACAGTGCAATATAGCAGATGCTAGCTACTGCGGTTAAACTTATATTTAAATTAATTGAATGAAAATAAAATATTCTCCCTCAGTCACACTAGCCACATATCAAGCACTCAACAGCTGCCATGGTTAGTGATTACCACAATGGAGAGTAAAATTATTAAGAGTTTCCATCATTGAAGAAAACTCTCTTGGATTGCACTGTTCAAGGTTATAATGGTTTTAACATATATTATTTTAAGCAACTAAACTGTCACCATCTGAAGCAGGAAATAATTGAGAAATTACTAAGAAATGAAATATATAAATCTGTTGGGGAGGAAGAGACTGTACTGTACCCTTCTATGTTCTTCTGGTTGGTCTAAGAATTAAATTGGCATGAGACAGGTGAATAGGAGCAAATCAAACCAAAGTTTAATAACATAGATCCATGAGGGACACCCAGGAAAATTGAGCAACTTGCCAAAATGGTCAAAAGACTCACCTTAATGTACTATCTTCAGGTAAAGACAAAATAGGATATTAGGTATAGCAGTTTGGAACTTCAAATGGGGGGAAGATAATTCACGTGGAGATGGAAAAGCAAACGTCTGGCAAACAAATGTGTGCTGGGCCAGACAGACAATGGGACACAGAGAGGAATTTTAACAGATTGTGCTGGTTCCACCTATCTACACACCTGGTTCATACTAGAGTTATTTATGGTGATAGTTCCCTTCCTGAACCAGGTGTCTACATTCTTTTAGGCAGTTAAAGGCAAGATCGAAACTTATTTCCAGAGTCTTCTGAGCCTTGATTGTTTTACACTCAAAGTAATGTATATGCTAAATGATATTCTGAGGGGGCAAATTTCTCCCCCCTGAAAAAAATCTCCACTACAGTATTTACTGGGAAACACTTGAAAACAGGAAAGCATAACAGTTTAATTTTCAGACTCTTATATGTTGTCATATACTCTATAGTCCAATATTTCTAAAAGCACTGCATATTTGAGAGTGTTTTTATATTTAATAAAATGGAACATTAATCAATATTTGCAAAGTATTTGAATAGCTAAAAATGACACATACGTATATACATTATATATATATATATAATATATATATATATATACAGTTTCTTAAAATAGTTTAATTTGTATAAATCAATTACTAATTCTAGAAAATAAAAGGAACATTATGAACAAGTTTGGATATGGCTTTGTGAAAGAATCCACAGTTTCATCTTAAGATTGCTTGTCTCTCCCCAGCTGCTGTTTTTCAAATGTATCATGGGTTCAAATAGGAAGAGAAACAGAACTAAAAGAAAATGGAATATTAACATTTCTTTCCTTTTTTTTTTTTTTTTTGTCTTTTTAGGGCCACACCCGCGGGATTAGGAGGTTCCCAGGCTAGAGGGCTAATAGGAGCTGTAGCTGCTAGCCTATGCCAGAGCCACAGCAACATGGATTCGAGCCATGTATGTGACCTACATCACAGCTCATGGCGACACCTCATCCTTAACCCACTGAGTGAGGCCAGGGATCAAACCTGCAACCTCATGGTTCCTAGTCAGATTTGTTTCCACTGTGCCACAATGGGAACTCCCCAGAATATTAACATTTCTTATGTTTTTATGGCACAAATCTCCCAAATCATTTCAAAAACAGAAGACCACAAGTAGATAGTCTTCTGGATCCAAATTCTTGAATACATGAGTAACTAACCATGAGATAATTTTGCTGAATTTTCATTAAATTGTTCAAGCCAGTAGGGTGCACACATTTTGCATTCCAAAAATATCCAAACATAGTTTTCAATAATGGAGAATATCCTGCATTGATCAACAATACATAGGTTACATGTATCTTTAGGAAATGCACCCAGCTCAGCACATGCACACGCGCACACACACACACACGACACACCTTAACATTTCCTGAGTATAACCTTTGTTTACTAATTAAAGGATTGCCATTTCTTAGAATTATTCATAGAAGGAAAAGTTTATTTTCTCTATAGTTTTTTTAAAATTTTATCTCATATTTAATCATTAATTTTCTCTGATAAAGTCTTTCAGAAAAATAAAATATAATCTATCTACATGGAGTGGCTTGAAGACTGTTACTTGGGAGTTTATTTTCCAACTGATCTCTCAGAGTTCATTCTCTCAATCTGAACGACTAAGTAGATTCTCCATTCCCCTACTGGTTTATCAAACATACCCACAGGTCCATTTATTGTAGAATTTTAGGAGCTCCTAAATATCTCCAAAGACTGTCTTACATTCTGCCTTTAGGTAATAAATTTTTCAACTCCACTCCAAGGAGAAATAGTTTATGAACTCTGTCCAACAAAACTAGCTTGCTAGAAGCAAGTGGAGTTTGAAGAGTAGACTAGAGAGATTAGCCTAAAACACTGAATATTGCCTTAGGAGGACGTGTCAGAAATGATCATAAAATAGGGAGACATGAGTAATGAGAGAATAGTAAAGAAAGTAGAAGGAAAGAAAAGTAGGACAAGATAAGATAAAAAGATATGGAGTTTTCCAGTGATTACCACACAAATTTTTGGCTTTACCCTTTAGAATCAGATCTCCAGTTTCAAATTTCCAATTTAAAATTTTTATTTAAAATATTAAAAAATTGGTAAAAATCAAAATTTTTCCTTAAGACCTATAATTTTACTACATAAAACAGTCACCTGTGATGTTAAATAAGACTTAGTGATAGGTTATATATATCCTTCCAGACTTATCCCTTCTGCATACATTTAATATCATTAATTAGTTATTTGTCATTGTATCCCATCCCTTCATGCATCCTCTAACATCCTATTTCAACTATAGCAATTAAGTCAGCAATGTTTCAATAATTATTGCTTTCTGTGCCATCAATTTTAAACTATGCACTTTCTAGTTCTTAGTATAGCAGACATAAAACATTTGTTCAAAGTGATTATTTCATAGTGATTACTCTTTCATTATTCTTCAGCACATATTTATTGAATGTTCAGTTTGTGCTATGTACTTGATGGACACGCAGAAGTCAGCGAATGATCGCTGACCTCTAATATCTCCAGTTAATTTTATCCAATTCTGAAGGAAACGCTCTAAATATTGTACTTTCAACAACATGGGTTCCCTAATCAAGAATCTCACCGTTCACACAGCAAGGGCATCACTTTTTACATTTTCTGTTTTAAATGATCACACTAAAGTCACCAACCTATTGCCTTATAGCCCATGGGACTCCATGAGTCATACTGCACTCAACCTTATAGTCACTGGATAAGCCAAACTTATTGCAGATGGACTTTGAAAGTAAGGAAAGCATTTTCTTTAATACAGCATGAAGTTTGAAGGCAGCTGCTGCCAGAGCTCTTAACTCTCAGGGCAACTATGAAAGTCTCATTTTTCCTCCATGTGCTCTGTCAGAAGTTTTGCTGCAGACGTGTTCTAACGATAGTTGCTGCTGCTTCTGGTCAATGGTCATGGGAGGAGGGGGATGCAGGGAGGGGAGAACACTCTTTCAACGTGTATGGGTCTTCTTATTGGTGAGGAAAAGCTTTTTACAAGTTTGCCAATTGTGTTCTTCTCATATTATAGGTAAGAATTATGGTACAGTTCCATTCCTAAACCAACCCAATAGAGAGTAATGAGACCAATGTACACACCTTAGACCAAAAGGATTTTATTTCAAGGACCAAGTTCTACTTTCCCAGAGGATTGTAGCCACATGGAGTAGGGCAGATTCTTAAGAACAAAACAAAACAAGCAAATGAAGGATTAATAAAATTATGGCTTCATTGAGGAAGGAAAGGGGAAGGATATACTTTGTGGTGAAGGCTGGCAACAGCAGGGTCTTGTACCTTCTGATCTGTCACATATCCTCCATCTGGCAGGTCTTACTAAACCATCTGTTTTATCGTTTCAAACTGCTGAGAGGGTCTATTTATCCTGTCTAAAATTACAGATAAAAAAGATCTACGCATTTAGTCACCAATAAGACTATCTTCCTATAGACACTAGTATTCTCAATCATTGAAGTCTTTTTTTAAAAAACAAATTTCAGTTCCAAAATATCTTCTCAAACCTCTCACAGCTGTAGAGCAAAGAAAGACAGAGCCTGACTTAATAGGCACAGATTGTAACAAAAATGACTGCTATTTCCTTAACCACTTTAATTGTATAAAGTTAAAATTTTTATTCCTGCTTCATTGGTAAAGTAGTTGGGACTGAGGGAGTATAATAATGGGTCTAATAGCTCCATTACTCTATCAAAATAGTTCCCTTCTTTGTTGTCTACAAGGCCAGGGAATGTTTTTTTTTTTTTGTTTTGTTTTTTTTTTTTTTTTTTTGTCTTTTTTGTTGTTGTTGCTGTTGTTGCTATTTCTTAGGCCGCTCCCGCGGCATATGGAGGTTCCCAGGCTAGGGGTCGAATCGGAGCTGTAGCCACCGGCCCACGCCAGAGCCACAGCAACGCAGGATCCGAGCCGTATCTGCAACCTACACCACAGCTCACGGCAACGCCGGATCGTTAACCCACTGAGCAAGGGCAGGGACCGAACCTGCAACCTCATGGTTCCTAGTCGGATTCGTTAACCACTGCGCCACGACGAGAACTCCCTAGGGAATGTTTACAGAGCAAATGTCCTTGCTAAACACACAGAAGCCGCAGTTAGTGCTATGCAGCCAGTGAAAATCAGATCTGAAACGTGAACCCAAATTCTCTCATCAACTTCTATGCTCCTCCAGGACAACATTTTACACAGAAACCATTATAACCAGAGGTTCATGGGATGATTACTTTCACCAAAATTACCTTGAATTAATTAGAAAATATCTACAGTTAAGATACTATAAACAAAGAGGAACAAAAGAGCATTCCTTACCACCCAGTTCTATAAGGTTAAGTCATAACCCACTGAAGTTGCCCACTGACAGTGAAACCTGAGAGGAACTGAGGATGATAAAAAGGGATGAGAGAGTTCCCATTGTTGCTCAGCAGAAACAAATCTGACTAGTATCCATGAAGTTTGATCCCTGGCTTTGCTCAGTGGGTTAAGGATCCGGTGTTGCCAATGAGCTGTGGTGTAGGTCACAGACGTGGCTCAGATTCTACGTTTCTGTGGCTGTGGCATAGGCTAGCAGCTATAGCTCCGGTTCAACCCCTAGCCTGGGAAACTCCATATGATATGAGTGTGGCCATAAAAAGCCAAAAAGAAAGAAAAAAGTATGGGGCATCCTGACCTTTGGATAAACAGTCCCTTAGATAGTTAGATGAGCATCCCAGGAAGAATTTTAATGACCCTAGATTCCTGCATCTTCCCTTTCCTAGAAAAGCACTAAAATCATTAACTGGAGATTTCTGTCTTTTGTGATTAGCAGTGATCTGTTAACAAGACATATACTTGACTGCATGTATTTTCTAGACAAAAAAATTCATATAAAAACTGGCTGATCTTCCACCTCTTTGGAACAGTTCTTAGGGCTACCTGAGTGGCTGTTTTCTGGGCTACAATCCTTAGTAAGACCCAGAATAACACTGAAACTCAACTCTTATATTACGTGTTTTTCTTTAAGTTGACAATATAGAAAGAATAGGCTAGAGAGAGTCACAAGAGGCCATCAGTTCCATCCTAAAAAGCAAACTGCATTGGATAAGCTACAGAAGCACTGTCTTTTTTTTTTTTTTTTTTTTTTTTTTTTCATCAGTCAGAGAGCTGACACCAAATTAAAAGGCATAGAGAGCTAAGTGCTAGAAGTAAGAAACCCCATAGAAGAGAATAGATTGATAACTTCTCCTCACACAGAGAGAGTTATGAGAGACTCAATCAACTGGGTGTAGGAAGAACCAGAAAACACATGGTTGAACTTTTAATGGCTGTATGTATATACGGCAGAATCCAAAGGTTCTCCAACCAAAAGAACTGTAAGAACTAGGCAATATTTTCCTAGGATCGTCACCAAGTGAGTGGGAGGCAGTATGCCAAAAGATGGAGCTCAGGGAAGAAGATCTGAGAGAGATCTTCCCTCCCAAAGGTATGAGGTAAACTTGCAGAGGCAGGAGAGCAAAGCTTAGAGAAATTAAACAGGAGATCATCTACCCAAGAAAGTAATGATCATTATTCATTTACATATACATTAATTTATGCATTTATTTTTCCCACCTTATAACATTAACAATCACTTATCAACTATATATGTTATGCCGGGCATTGTGCTACATGTTTTAAAACATTATAAGACTAACACAGTAACTCTAAGAACTCAGTGTAAAAAACTGAGACTTAGAGGATTTAAGTTACTTGCCCAGAACCATGAATTAGTAAGCAGTGGAATCATAATTTGAAGCTATGACAGACCATAATATCTGCACTTGTCTCTAAAAAATTCAGGAATACTGCATCCTCCATAATATGTGATATTCTTATATATATGAACAAATTAATAACAAAGAATTATATATTGATATATATGATGTAAACTGACAGGCTAATGTAAAAAGTGGGTTCATATTTTAAATCTTCTAACATTGCTTATGTTCCTTAATCAGAATTCTATTGCCCAACTGTAATAAGTATTTGCAGAGGTTTAATTTTTGGAACATGTGATTAGTGTTTGTTTAGTATAAAATACGGAATTGTACAACTTCAAATAAAAGGAAATGCATCGTTATGTCCTTAGGGATAGTATTTCCATTTCAATTATTTTGATAGCAAAAGTGATTAAAATATTAGAACACACGCTGGCAATATAAAAGTGCAAATAATATTTATTTGATTCAGAAAATCAAATAAAGAGAAAACCTCAGGGTTTTTTGTTTGTTTGTTTGTTTTCCAAGAGTAACAGATTACCATGTCATCGGCAGCAAATGATTTTAGGAACTGTTGATAGTTTAATCAATTTGACTCAGTAGGAATTAGAAATACAATTAAACAGGTAAAGTTAAAAATAAAGCTGATATAGCAAGGACCTGAAAAATGTGCCACTTTTGCCTAAATTATCATTTGTTTCTTGTGCAGTGTGTTACACACAACCTCTTAAATTAATCCTCCTACAATGTAAGCTGCAAATAATATTCATGTTAGTCAAGGTTAATCTTGGCTCATTAGAGAACTGAATTCAAATTGCCTTAAGCCAAAAAAGAAATAGAATAAAAGGACAAAAAATAAAGACATTTATTAAAGGGATGCAAGTAAAGGATCCAGCAGTATTTCATGGAACTCAAGGGCAGGCAGTACATGCAGACCTCCTGAGGGCTGAGAATTGAGAGGTGGAAATCTATCAAGGATCAAAGCTTCCACATCATCAGTCTCTCTCTCTCTCTCCCCCTGGAGCCGCATGACCTCTCATCTCTACTTTGCCTACTAGCAGACTTTGTCTGCTTCATTCTTTTCTCTGTAGACTGGCTCTCTCTACTCCTCAGCATACAAACACAGCTCTGCAATTTACATTATCTTGAGTGCCACGACAAATGGAGATTTACAAAATTATTGAAAGTTTTTAACTTCCTGAGACTACAATATAAATGATGTGATAAAGATGAAACCCTCTTCTAGGGTGGATATATTAGACATGAGATTTTATAGCCAGTAGTTGGGAAATAGAAAGCTCAAAGGAAACATTCTCACCATTAGATCAATACAGTGGACAATAATACATCCAAACTTTTTTGACAAATATGATTAAAGGCACTGTAAGCAAACTCTTCACTGCCACATGAGCGCTAGAAATAATCAGTTCTTTCCTTTATGTGTGGAGTTACCTCTCTTCTACTGAGTAATTTGAGAAAAATAGAGAAACTGATAAGGTATCGCAAAAAAGGAAAGACAGTCTTGAGTTTCAAAAGGCAAATGTCTGAAATCTATAAAATATATATCCAGAAAAATGAATTTGGACTCTTTCTTGGATCTGTATTCTTCATTTCAGAGAGGACAAAAATTCTCTCATTTGTAATGAAAACTAGTGGGATATATGAATGTCCTTGCCAAGGGTCCTTAGTACTGTCCCTTCTTTCATTCCCAAGACTGAGCATCATAGAGTCAGGCTAGAGATATGAGGAAATGCTAACCCTAGCAGTGGACTCTGATGCCTGTCTTTGTGGAGGAAAAAAGACTTAGCCACATTTCCTACAATCTCCTTTGTCAACAGAGGGGAAAAGGAACCATAAACAAAATGAAAATCCAAAACATTTGCAAAGAATAAGAGCAGTCATCTTCAAATGAACAAAAATAACTGTTACCAGAATTTCCATTGGCATATATGCACAAGACAATGAAATGGCAGACATAGGATTCTATTTTAAGTATGAGGCCTATGATCATATCCTGAAAAAAATAAATATATATACTAGATAGTATGTTCAAGTTACAGAGAATAGCTCAAGAAATTCCAAGGTCAATTAGTTAGGTCACATCCAATGACCTCAGTGTATTATTATGATATAAATAGAAATTATAACAATAAACTATTCATATATACCTATCTATGAACTGTTAAAAATTTTATGTGTTTGATTTCTGAATGATAAAAACAAATAAAATTAGAATAGGTAGAAACAGAAATACACATAGAAAATAAAACACATAAATACTTTGAGTGACCCTTTTCCTTATTGCTTAGGAAACCTATCTTATTTAGATATGGGAAAAATTAGATGAAAACCAAACACCCCAAAATTTATAGACAAAATAGAAAATGTATTTATTAAAATTCCAATAGAAAATGACTAGGTAACAGAAGAATATGACCACAAAGAAAATGGAAAGAGTAACTTAATGATTTAAAGTTCTATAAGACAAATTCAAATAACTGCCCAAGATTTGGAAGGACACTAAACAGAACATAATTTTTTTTTAATTTTCATTTTATTTATTTATTTTTATAAATGAATTCTGATCTTTTGTAGCTAGACAGGTAGGAGGAGATGAAATGACAGCCGACAAATATCAGAAAAGCAGAAAAAAATATACTTTTTTTCAGAAGTATAAAACTAAATTCAAAGGAACTTGAGATAAAATATCTATATCATAGAACCCAAAATATGAAAAAGGATATAGAATGTGAAAATCAACATTTGATAATTCCTTTGTCGAATTTTTTTTTCAGGAAATAATCGATAACGTAGAAAAATTTTGAGTGAATACTTTATGGAAAACTTCAAAATGGAAACATAAGGCTGTCATCTCTAGAATGACTACTGGAATATCATATTCTCTAATAATAACAAGTTATTTTTTTCCTGATGTGGAGCAATATGAATATCAGAGGAGCTATCTTTGCAGCAGTGTCCATGTCATATTTGTTAATCAAATACCTAAAACTAACTTCAATTTTAGCAAATACAGAGAATAGAAAAACACATTAATGATTTAATTAAAGAACAAGCAAAAACAGAATTGGGATGTTTTAAAGGGCAATTTAACAGGTTTCTATATTAAGAAAAAAAATTAGAGAACTCTAATAACTAAATGTGGCATGTGGACTTTGTTTAAATCCTTACTAAAATAAATCAATTTGTAAAAAATGAGGAAAATGTGATAAGAGAACAACAGGGTTAAAAATATCTATAACTTGAAAGACAAATACCGAAGATTATGGGTCAAAGGTCTTGATCCATGGGAATTTGTTTAAAATTCTTTAGAGAAAAAAAGGACAAGTGAAACAAATGAAGAAAAGTTAATTGTTGGCCTTTTGGGTCATGTACATATAGGGTTTAATTTACAAATTTTCCTACTTTTCTATTTGGTCATTTTAATAGAAAATGATAGATAAACAAAGGTGATTAAGAGAAACTGTGGATTACGGCCTAAGCAGTTCACAAATAAAATATAGCTTATCATAGACTTATTAGAAAAAAATGGACAAAATTTTAGTATCAGGAATCTCTGAAAAAGACCACAAAATGACAAACTAAAAAATGCAAATTTGCAAAGATATTATGAGCAGTTAAGGTATTTGCTGTCAGCTGAAATTGCAGTGTCATTAAAATTAAGCTGGCTCTTTGAGAAGATAATAACATATACATAATTTTTAAAAGTTTGAGAACAATATAAGACATGCATGTATAAATGCATATGTTAATTTATAAGGTATATATTTTAAAGTTAAGATAATAGTGCAGACACCTGAACTCCAATACATTTGTGATTATATATATACGGATTATTTCCCATTAAATTATAATTTACTATAATGAGGTCAAACAAAATAGAGGCAGAACAGGAAGTAAACCTAAAAGAAAATGGAAACGTAGTACAAGTTCAATTCCAATTAAATGCTTATCACACATTATGAAACCTAAAAATATCACTTAATAAAGAAGCAGAAAATCTTCATGAGAATTTTATTTTATGAAATATGAACTCCAGTTTAAAAACCACAGATTGAGGAGTTCCTGTTGTGGCGCAGTGGTTAACGAATCCGACTAGGAACCATGAGGTTGCGGGTTCGGTCCCTGCCCTTGCTCAGTGGGTTAAAGATCCGGCGTTGCCGTGAGCTGTGGTGTAGGTTGCAGACGCGGCTCAGATCCCGCGTTGCTGTGGCTCTGGTGTAGGCCGGTGGCTACAGCTCTGATTGGGCCCCTAGCCTGGGAACCTCCATATGCCGCGGGAGTGGCCCAAGAAATAGCAACAACAACAACAACAACAAAAGACAAAAAGACCAAAAAAAAAAAAAAAACAAAAAAAAAAAACCCCACAGATTGAGAACATGCTGGAATTTATACTCACACAAATAGTTCATAAAAGGAAAGAAGAAAAAGATGTACCAAAGTATACAACACAAATATAAGAGTTCATATATAACCTCGGTGTAAGACTATTTAAGGGAACTATCTGTATTCAGAAACTCTTAAATGTATTCACAAGAGAGAAACGAAGCAAAAGACTTACCAGTGAGGCTGACTCTTTCCAGGGGAGACCCAGGTGGGGCACTTGTGCTCTCAGCCCATGATGGCTCTTAAGTCCAGCTACACCTGATGTTGCCACAGATGTATGTTCTGAAAAATCCGATTTAAAAAAATTGATTGCATGAAGTCCTTAAGAACATAGTATACAAATTAAGAAACTGAAAAATAAAATCCACAGATTTGTCATTACATCCAGGGATCTAATGATTAGTAACAGGAATTCCAACAACAATGAAAAAGGAGTATTTAAAGTATTGATACAAATAAGAAGGACACATCTGTCAGCAGCAGTTGTATCATGAAAATCAGGAAATACAGCCATTCAAGGCCTTACCATGTCTTTATTATATATGTATGTATGTATGTATGTATGTATGTATTTTGCCTTTTAGGGCATGCCCGGGGCATATGGAAGTTCCCAGGCTAGGGGTCTAATCAGAGCTGCAACTGCAGGCCTACACCACAGGCACAGCAATGGGTGTAGTGCAGCCAGGATCCAAGCTGCTTCTGTGGCCTACACCACAGCTCATGGCAATGCCAGATTCTCGACCCACTGAGCGAGGCCAGGGATCATACCTGCATCCTCATGGGTTCTAGTCAGATTCCTTTCCACCGCTCCACAAAGGGAACTCCCTTACCCCGTCTTATGACTACCCCTCCTATCACAATTCTCCTATTAGCTGGTAAAATGAAGAAACAGGAGGACATTTTGGGATCTAGCTGAGAGATAGCAAGTTAGAACTATGTAATACATATAGCAAGTTTGAAAAATGTATTCTATGGAAAAAAACAAGTGAGGAAAATTTAAAATCCATCTTTTAAGTATAGGAAGTATCTCTTTTTATTAAATTTAAATTTATATGCTTAAAAATTAGAAATTTCAGGTAAATTTAGTGAGATTATAAAAAACTGTGAATAGACAAAATACTAGAATTTTTATTGAGAAGTAAATTCTAACATTTTTCAGACTTTAATAAAGCAGACATTAAGGAAAATGTGAACTTTGAATTAAAAGAATGAATAATCACTTTGATTATTAGACAATTTATGAAAACTAGTAAAATATGATATACATTAAAATTTGAAATTCATGATTTGGCATGAAATATTGGCACTGAAAAAGATATTAAAATTAAAATATAGCACAAAGGTAAGAATATCTAAAACATAGTTATTAATAACAGAATCAACTCAAATGTGTTTTGGACTTGTCACTGCTTGAGAATATAGGAAATAATTTAAAAAAAGTACAATTCACATGTGAAAAAGTGATGTCTTCAAAAATTTGACACCAACAGTCTTACATATTTGCAATATATCATCAATACAACTTTTGAAGCTGAAAGATATTAGACAAATCATCAAATGATAAAAAAAATAAACTTTGAAATGCCATGTTAGAAAAAATGCTAAATTCATTTTAATCCATCTAAGAATACATTAAATATCCTTTGTTTAAAAATACTGTGTGCTTATAGAATAATCATTTAGGTAAAATTTAATAAGAGAAAAATAAAATAACCATTTGTGATTATAGATCACTTTGGCGAAGTTTTTCCTTCTCAATTTTAGACAAGATTTTAATGTCTACAAGACTTGAAGAAAAGAAGTAGCTGAAAATGCCTACGATTCTCTGAAGCACAAACTTATTTGTAACTTCTTTTTACAGTATTTTCATCAGATTTCATTTACTCAGTAATTCTTTTGTTCCGGGGATGTGTTACATAAGATACTGAGATTAGACAGACCTATAAACACTGCCCTCAGGATTCTCAATCTAATACCAATAATATATGTTAAGCAAATAATTATAATAAAGTATGATGTTATAGTATATGTATCAATGTGTTCTACTTAAAAAAAGAAAAAATACTGGAGCAGACTTCCTAGAGAAATCGTGTTTGATTTGAATGTTAGTGAATAAATAAGAAATCACTGTATGAGTGAGTTCTGGAGGGAAATTTGCCTAGACTACGTACAGAGTGGCATGCTACCAACTTGGGGAGACCACAGCCTGTTCAGGGAAGTGTGTGAAATTCAGTGTCAGTGGTCTTCATGCCTTTTTGGCCCCCATATCAGCCCCCTAAATTTTGTAAAACCATACGCTGCCTAGGTCACTTCTAAGCTGACCTCTAGAACTTTACTGTATCTTTTCAATATAAACATATTTAATTGGAATTACATCAGTCATTTAAATACATGCAATAAAATCTAAATATCTTATAAATTTTACACAACTATTTTACACTAAAAAACAAAAATAAAAACATAAACCTTTCACAGTTAGATATTATCCCATCACTCTTTTTACTCCTTGACCAAACAAGTCCTTTCTATTTCTTTCATAGATGGGTATCTATGCAAGCAATACACATTTATGCTTTGAAGTCCTTTATTAGTGACCACATTAAAATGACACCTGATTTTTATATAAAGTAAATTTTAACTCAATTTCTATGATCACAAGCATCTAATTTTTAAGAAGTTCAATGGAATTGGGTATCATTGAAACTATTAGCAGTGCATGACAAATTAAAACAATATAATTTTGTCATAGTCTTTGTTAAATATTTATTACAATAATTTTAAGTTTTAAAAAATAAATCTCTTAGTGAGACCAATAAGGCTTTTTTTGGGGGTCACATGTACATGAATGATTACTACTTATTATTAGAATGAGACAGTCTTCAGCACCAATTTTATTCCTATATTTCTTTCCTTTTCTTTTTTTAGCTATGTGTTGAGAAAATGTGTTCACAAAAATAGATGTTAGTGAAAGCCATTTCATCATAGCAAGGTTTCTCAGTTCTTTAAACTTCTTAATAGCTCTATGCCAAAAGTTACACGGCTATCCATCTTCAAAATTATTTTTAATAATCTATCATTTGACAACTTTATTAGGCTTTCCTCCCATAGTGTTGAAAGTAAATAATGGGAAACCTGAACAAGAGGATTTATTATCTCGTCATTAGTGTCATTCATTTTTGCAATATCAAACTTAATACTTTTATTTATATCCGAGGGTGCCTCAGTTATCTGCCCTCTGGATTAATGCACTATAGATAGGGGAACCATATAGTTTATCATCCAAATTGAGACTAAACATGGGCTATATTAATAAGTAGGCAAGGGAAACAAGCATAATCTAAACTGACACTGGGAAATCAGCACATAACTGTTTCCTTAATGATCAAACATATTAAAAGCAGATGAGAAGCTTGTTCTCAGTAAAGTTAGATAAAGGATTTTGTAGCAGGAGAAATGGGAAACTGTGGACTTATTTTCTTAGGCAAATATCATTTTTAAATAGAAACATTTTACTTAGAGAAAATTGTATATGTTTGAGTTGAGATCCTAAAACTCCTAGCCATATTTCTGCTTTTTGAGGACACACTCTAGTGTTTCACTAATATTAAGAAGTAGGAAAACATGTGGGTTCAGACTGTAAGGGACCTTTGACATGATGCTAATGAATTTGGAATTTTTCTTTCAGCAATATGAAATTATGTTCTAAGGCAACTGAGACCCCTGACTTTATTTCGATATCTTAAGCTATGGTAGCATGTATTATTAAAGTGTCTGTAAGGATTTTACTGGTCAGAGGACGCATCTCAAATGAATGCAAAAGTTACTGCCCCAATCTGCCTTTAACTCATGGGGAAAAGTTGGTACAAGTAGCTTATATAGCCCTAAATTTAGGTGATATATCTTCCCAGTTTATCCACATTCACCATAAACTAGTACTATTCTCATCCACAAGGCAAAGTTGTAGAGTGGGACTGGGGTAGGGAAAACTGTAGAGAGAAGTAAGTATGACAGGGGAGGAAACGCCCTCTTGCAATTTTTTTTTTTCCCTGAAAGCTTAAAACAAACAAACAAACAACAACAAAAAAAAACTTAGTGAAGAATCTGCCAAAACATTTGATATTTCAAGTAAATCATGAACTAATTCCTTGTTATCTACATGCCAAGCCTTGAAGTCTAGGTACTTAGGTTATTTAAATTCAAACATATATTGTCAGTTATTTTTACCTATTTATAACCTTCTTAACCAATGCATTCCATAACTTTGTACCCAGATATCAGCAGAACCATTCAATTTGGTTGCTGGGAGGCAAATACAAGGAAAGAAAAATAGAGAAGCCAAAGTTCAGAACTTTTAAACCACACTGCTTAAAATATAGATCCTGTTCTCCTCCTCCTTTCTTTCCACCTCCTCAAGGACTTCACGACATCTCTCTGCTAGATCTCAATTTTTCTCCCTTTGCTAGAATACCCCCCAGTATTCTTCACATGGAAGAAGACATGAATTCCCCTTGACCTTGTGTTTCTGATCTAGAGAGAGCCACAGGTTGGAATTTCTTCTGTTTAGACAGTACCTCCTTTCTTTGACTATATATTCCTTTTTCATCTACTCCTCAAAGGGAAGATATTATGGATTTGCAACTACAATTTTCACTTCTCTATCCTTCCTTGACCGAGGCACGTCCACAGATATTTTGGCCACACTTCCTGCAAAAACAGCACTAGCTGGTTATGTTTTCTTGTTTATCTGATTTTTATATGTTACATATTTGCTTTTTAATTGTTAATTTTGTTTTGTTTGCTTTAACAGTATAAGTTCCTTAAAGTAAGTGTTCTTTTCATTCAATGGTACACAGGTGGTAATAAATATTAAGTAAGTTAAAGGTATTCTTCACCAAATGGTTTTATTGAATCCATAGAATCTGGAGATCTGTAACTGAGACAGTACCAGAGATCATTTCAATAATTGTTGCAAATAAACAAATGTAGTTTATCTTTGCTTACTCAATTATACATAACCTATTTCATCAGTCTTTGACCTTTTCTTTATGAGTCCTCATTCCTTTTGATTTATTTTGCTTTCTTTTTCAGGCTTTATTCTATTTTAAAACATATGCATTTAAGGCGATAAGCTTCTCCCTATGCCCTGTTAAAGGTACATACAACCAACATCTCTACCATGCCACATTTTTATTATTATTCAGTTCAAAATATTTCCTACTTCTTTGTGATTTTTCCATGAATACGGGGTTTATTTAGAAGTCAGGGGTAGTATCCAAACAAATGAAATTTTATAGTTATATTTTTAAATAATTGATTTGTAATTTGATTTATCCTTGGTCAAAAAAATATACTAGAGGTTGATATCCATAATTTAATTTTGAAATAAGTTCTTCATGAGTACATTTGGTATCACCTTTGTATAACCTTGAGTCAGCAGTTATAACTTCTTTTTGTTCTCTGCTTGCCTCTAGCAATACCCCTCCTTACTGCCTCCAAATTGCTGCTTTTAATTTTCTGTGTGCTGGGAAATCAAATAAGCAAGCACATTTTTTTTAATGGTGTCTAAAATAAGACTGTATAGGACCTGAGGGACTTTTCTATGAAGAAAGTGTTTGGCTTTTAGTTCACAATCCATGCCATATTTATGTCTGTTGAGAGGCCTCTAAGAGACATGTGTTTGTTGATTTTCAGGTTTGTGACTGTATGATCTGATTAGTTGAGTTTATCAAATTTATAATGAGTGCCTACTAAATGGCAGGCACTGGACCTGAGCTGACTTTATAAATGTGAGTGAGACAGTATTCATCCTTAAGGCTCTTAGAATTCAGTAGGGTAGAAAATCACACACTCACAGAAAACATCAATATACCCCAACAATTACTCTGCGAGAGGCTCATGTCCAAGAGTACAGGGCAGGTTAAGTAATCCATCCTGGAATGTGTGGAGATGTGACTGAGGCTGAGGACATAAGAAATGGAATTGTGGTAGAGATGATTCTTGAAAGGCATTCCAAACAGAAAGGAGATATCATCAAAGGCAGAGAGGAAAGCAAACAAAAGCACAGTAAGGGGCACTTAGAGCACCATAAGCTGCACAGTGTTGGAATGTAAAGATTGCATCAGAAAAGTATCAAAGGAAGCACTTTGCTTGAGCCTTGATCTCTGGTTTTAAAACATTTTATAAATGCAGAAAAAGGATAAGAGAGCTACCAGTAGATATTTCTGCATGATTTAAGTGATTTTTGTCAAAAAAAAAAAAAATGGAACTAAACACTTTTTTGGTCCTCTATGAAGCAAATGTTCTGGGTTCACCAAGTTGGTAGAGCTGTCTTCATCAGCTTTCATCTTCAAGATCCTTAAAAGTTTCAGAAAAACTAGATGAAATTGGGAGTACATAGCCTTTTGATTAAAATATGTTTGAATTTTACATTTTGTAGTGGAATACACTTATATAATGATGCATATTTTTCATTATCTATAGCTAACTCATCTCAAACAATGCATTTTTTTCCCAGGTTGGTATTTAAGGTCTCCAAATAATCAT
Source organism: Sus scrofa (assembly GCF_054392235.1). Classification (NCBI taxonomy): domain Eukaryota; kingdom Metazoa; phylum Chordata; class Mammalia; order Artiodactyla; family Suidae; genus Sus; species Sus scrofa. Next base: position 65,606,855 of record NC_139393.1, on the reverse strand, counting down.
CAACGTTTTTTCCTGGCATTTTGGTGGTAAGCCAAGTGCCATTATGGCCCTTGTTTGAACAACAGGCAAACTTCACAGCAATGCATCTAAAGTTTAGATGTGCATGGTAATCTTCTGGTTAAGATACAGAATCCTGGACTCCTTTCTCAGTGATTCTGATTCCACTGCTGCAGAGTGAAGTCATATAATTTACAAGCTCTCAGGTGAAGTGGATGTCCATGGTCCACAGTCCTCTTTACAAAGCACTGCTTTATGCCATGATGTCAACAACAGGCTGCCATACTTGTAAAATCATGTTAGTAGTAACTGCCCTATACCACTGTTTCAAATCCCCCAAACCTTGTACCGGTGGTTCCTGAAATAAATACAATTCTAAAACCAATTTAAATCTTTACTAAATCAAGTCAATTTAAATCTTTACTAAAGCTTTTCCAAAAGGCCAAAGTGAAAGGTTGTTTATAGCTCATTTTTTACCCTTATCTCTCTTTAAATCTCTATAAACAACAATTGCATCAGTAACCAACATTTTTCTCCTTCCTCTTATCTAATGTTCCCATATTTCCCAATCAAATCTGGCCTCATGGACCCTTGATTTTTCTATCCATGCCTTGTCTCTTAATCTTGACTTATGATCTGTTTCTCTGTTTTCCTTAAGAGAAAGAATGATTTGAATGACTTGTATTTAAACTTTCAACTTTAACTTTTTATTCAATGAACTAAAATCACTATTCTAAAGTTGAAAATATAAATACAATCAAACGAAAGTTCTTTAAAGAATCATACTGATATTCATACTGATGTAAATCTATCTCTTTGAGGAATTAACATGCTGTGAGAAGTGGGTTGAACAGTTCAATGAATTGTTACTATGAATTGCTATTAATTTTTTCCCAAATATTACATAAATAAAAAGCATTTAAGTTGCTATGTTTTAGAGAATTTAATTAGAAATATCTTTTAATGATGCCAAAAAAATTCTGTTTGATTTTTCATCTGAATTTCATACATGAAAAGATACCTCTGTAACTGACATGATGGAAATTTATTACATCAAAGTAGATTTCCATGGAGTTAACCTTCCATTTTAAAACTTGTTGTGTAGAGTCACTGTTTCTTTTCTCATAATGCTAAAGAGATGTTATGATTATGGGTTTTATGGAAACTGCCCCTGCTTACAAAAGACAAAACAAAACAAGGCCAAACTTTTGCACTTACATTGAAAAAATATGCATTCATTGTACAAATGAAAAGTGAAAAAATATTAAAGTACTGAAAGCTACACTGTATTCTATAGATGATAAAGCAATATGCAATATTCATTGCTGATGTCATAGAATATTTATTAGGGTTTACTATGTAACCTATGGAATAAAATGATAAATATATGAAAACTACTAAGAAATCATTTTTAGGCATATTATCAGTGGCCCAGGAAAATTTATAAATTATATTTTTAATAATTATATTCATTTGTGTGTTAAATGAAAAAAATAACAAAAAAATTGTGTACCATCTGACTCAGTAACTCCATTGTGAGAATAAATTTAAAGAAATAGTATTAATAAAAAGTATGGATACTAATTCATGAAAAAAGTTCATCAATATATAATAGCAGTATTTTAATACTGAAAGGATAAGAAATAATCTAAAAAACAAAAACATAGAAATGGTCTGCATTAATTTTTTAATACAAATTCATTTTAAAAATATTTTATGAGAAAATATGTGAAATAGAGGTGAAGAAAACAACAGAAAAGATCAGTGTAACTAAAAGTTGGTTCTTTGAAAAGATAAACAAAATATTGATAAACCTTTAGCCAGAGTCATCAAGAAAAAAATAGAGGGCTCAAATTAAAATATTTTATGAATATCATAGTACTATTAAAAAATATTCACCCCCTATGTTCATCATAGCACTATTCACAATAGCCAAAACATGGAAACAATCTAAATGTCCATTGACAGATGAATGGATTAAGAAGATGTGATATGTATAGACAATGGAATACTATTCGGCCATAAAAAGATAAGCTAATTCCACTTGCAGCAACATGGATGGAACTAGATTCTCATTCTAAATGAGGTAAGCCAGAAAGAAAAAGACAAATACCAATACGACATCACTTATTTGTGGAATCTAAAATATGGCACAGATGATCTTATTTACGAAACAGAAACACATCACAGCCAAGGAGAGAAGACTTGTGATTCCCAGCGGGGAGGGAGGGGACAGACAGGAAGTTCGAGGTTTTTGGAGGAAGACTTTCATACTTGGGATGGATGGGCAACAGGGCCCTACTATACAGCACAGGGAACAGTGTGTGATTGGGTCACTTTGTTATACAACAGAAATTGAAGAAACATTGTAAATCAACTATACTTTAATTAAAAAATATTCAACAACCTGAGGACATTTTTCCTCTGAATAAGGCTAAGAGAATACATCATAAGACAAAACTACATACAGGATATGTTAGAATTTGTATATGGGTAGGGTCATAACAGAAATTTTAAACAAAACTTGAAAGCAACACATGTCCACAGTGTTCAATTTTTGGTAATGTTATTTGGAGGGATTTTTTTTTTCTATGTAATTTTAGTATGATTCAGTCATTTATATTTGACATAAGCTAATTGCCTATTCAGTTAAAAATAAATTGTGCTTCAGAATACAGAACTATTTTTACTAAGAAATGACTCTTATGGAATATTTCTCCTAAATACTTTTATTAACATGCTCTTTTCCTACTGCTAAACTATAAACTCTGATCTAGCTAAAAGAAAAACAAAATGAAGTGCAAGTGAGGAAAGGACATAGCATTCAAAATAAAAACTGGCTGTATCTATGCCTTCTGAAAATATACAATTGAAATTATTCTCAAGATAAATCTTGTTACTGCTCCCTTCCATGTATAGAAACTTGTAAGAAAAAGAAATGATGAAACCCAGTCACTACCAGTAATCGTGTGCTGCAAAAGGGGGAGAGCCATGGAAGGATGTCCTTTCTTTAGCAGATCATAATAATATGCAGAAGTTGGGATTTGCGAATTGACGGGGAATAAATAATTAAAGTGATCTGAAGAGTCAAGTGAGAAGAATTTGAAGAAGGGGATGGTGCTACTTGTAGTGAAGGAAGAAATATGTAAAATGAATAAGAAATATGCACTTTGAAGCCATCCTACAACCCTAAGAGGGACTGGTGATAGGATAAACCTTACACTGTGACTGGCATATCAGAACATAGATTCTGGTTTCTCTACAGCCAAGCTGATAGATGACTTTGTCTCTATATTCCTTATTATGGAATCTTTCCTTTTGTTTACACCAAGAGAGCTGACACTGTAACTTGTCCTCAAGTCAAAGGCATTCTAACTGATATATTATCTTCAAGTAACCTCGGATGACAACTGAGTTTTGCAGTGATATAGGGGGATCAAGATATGCAGTTACACAACCAATAGGATGAGAACCAGAAACCAAAAATCATTAGGGGAAAAAAAAATTGCCAACACAATCTGATTAATCAGTTTCTCTAGTCTATACGTCCAAGTGATAAATTATGTTCAACTTTTGATGGGGGCAAATCTTGCTTATGCTTTCATTGAAAACTTCTATGTTACTCCTATGCCTCTTTGTGGGTAATTTAACTGATAAAATTGTTTGAGTGAAAATAATAATTTAATGGTCTTCCCTGGAATAAAGGCAGGCTTGATAAAATAAAACCTTTTCTTAAACAAATTAAGAAAGCACAATTAGGAATTTACTACTTGAAGATTTAGTCCATATAAATAAAGAGATGAGTACTTTGGGCTTATCAAATTACTAACACTGCATAGCAATTTACTCATATTTGGAAGCATAACACAATTATTTCATTGTGCTCATGGACTCCGAGGGTTAGAAATTTGAGAACAGAGCAGTGATGACTGACTGGCCCTATTCATTGATATCTTGGGCTTCAGTAGAAAAACGCAAAGTCTGATGGGACTTAACAGATAAAGACTGAAGTCATCTGGAAATATCTTAATGCACACTTCTGGCAATGGATGATGGCAGGGAGCAGAACTACTACCAGCTATGAGCTAAAATGTGGCTTCTCCATTTTTATTTATTTATTTTTGTGGTGGGTTAGTTTGGGCTTCATTGAAAGATGGTCACAGCTGAATTCCAAAGCAAGGGAAGGGAGTAAACTATGCTGTGTTGATGACCTGGCCTCAGAAATTACATTCTGTTGCTTCTACATACTCTGTTGCCTGAGACATATAGTCTATGTGATCCAAAGGACAGACACCTAGGAGGAATATTAAGGTTACATTGTTAGAAGTGCATTTGGTGGAGCATTCCCATTGTGGTGCAGTGGTTAACAGATCCGACTAGGAACCATAACGTTCCGGGTTCGATCCCTGGCCTTGCTCAGTGGGTTAAGGATCCGGCGTTGCCATGAGCTGTGGTGTAGGTTACAGACGCGGCTCGGATCCCACACTGCTGTGACTCTGGCGTAGGCTGGTTAGACCCCTAGCCTGGGAACCTCCATATGCTGCGGGAGCGGCGCTAGAAAAGGCAAACACACACACACACACACACACACACACACACACACACACACATATATACACACACAAACACGGCCCTAGAAAAGGCAAAAAGACAAAAAAAAAAAAAGTACTTGGTATAGGAGGTTTTATTGTGGTCATCTGTGGAAAAACACAGTATGCTACGGGGCTTATATTTATTAAAACAATCTTCGATGGTACATATTTGAGTAGCCTAAAAATAAAAGGGCACTATCAGCAAACGCAAGATGGGCACAGCATTCTGCCAATCCAACCTATCAACAGGATGTAACTAGATGTCATAGACATGGAGTTCTGGGTTAATATAAGGTAATCTGTAGATATCATCACTGTCTGAAGACTGATCAATAAGATTCTAGTGAAAAATATATCATTTTAAAAGGCTTGTGCCTGCTATAGTTTTAATCTCAGTTAAGGGGACATGACATAACCATACATCACAAATATGTACCTAAAAGGCCAATGAAGTTTTTGGAGGAATACTGGTTTTGAATTACTTTTTTTCCACCCTTTCTTCAATTGTCCCTTGAGCAACTAAGCATGTAACTGTGTTAATGATCTGTTTATGTAAAAGCTTCATGAGATTGCTATGAAATTTGTCATTTGTTCTACCACCTCAGGAGCAAAGATGTTTTCTTAACATTTGCACTTTAACTTGTATTTGATTTAATAATAAACTAGATCGTTCACGACATTTTACCTTTTGTCCGTGGACCCAGATGAAAAGTTTGCATTGTTTTGCGTGCCTGTGTCTCTGTAGAGGTACACTATAGACTTAAAGGAGACTTAGAGGTTTTTAACAGTGGGAAGGCCAGTACTCAATATTTATCCTGGAGTTGCCATGGCTACTAATGCAGACAAAATTTGCTGAACAAGTTCAAGTTAGAGATAGCCGGAAAAGCACAAGGGGTCTCATTAATGGTTTCAACGATTAACCACAGTGAAAATTAGTGAGTGAAAGTGCTGTCTTGATTTTCTATTCTGTGGATCACACTCACAATACCATGAGACCATTTCGGAAAAAATATACATAAATATAGTTTGTTACTGTCATTGCTATTGCTGATAAGATTTCAAAGAGAAAATTACTCTAATCTTACTCCATTAACACCTAAAATCATTAATGTAAACAACATCTGATAATGTTCTTTACCTAAAACAAAGGCCAGTAAGCCTCTGCCATTTGTTAAATATTTGTATTATGTTTTTAGCTACACTAAAATATTAGTAGAAAAACATACATAAGAGTTATTACATAGTGATTGTGTGTAGTGTGTGTGCCAAATATAGGCTTATTTAGGATAAAAAAGATTTCTCAAGAATAACCTACCTTGGCTTTGTTTTGGCCATGAGAAAATGATATTTGTTTATATTTTTAATGTTACTTTACTAGCAAGGTTGGACTGATTTTTTTTAAGGTGATTGAGCAAGAAAAATACAGTGAGATAAGTAAATTAATTTTCAATTTTATCCAAGGTTTTTGCTATGGGAGTGATTAATGACCTTACTATAGAATTATTGTGTTCTGTTAAAATGTACTCAATTGCTAAAGCAGTATATCCAAATACTTGCAGCTTAAAAACATAAAGAGAACACTTATGAATAGGATAGAGGTATCTGGATGTAGAGTCCTGGCTCTAACTCATTTGCTTTATGGAAGAACTCCTGGATCCAAGCCTTTGCATTTCTCTATTCTCTGTTAAACTCAGCATATATATTAATGTCCCCGATCATGAATTGGAGGACTGTAGCCATAGCTTTAGACATCACGTACTTGCTTTTTAGCAATATCAAAAAAATTTTTTTAATTACCTGGCTCTATTAATTGGGGTACAAATTCTTTCGTAGAAGTATCACTGTTCTGGAAGTTCCCTATAAGTTACATGGACAGCCCACTACAATACCTGGCAAAAGGAAACACGAACACTGTACTTGTTTATATTAATCATGGTTTGTTTATTATCATTCCCATAACAACAACAAAAAATAGCCATGGGATAGGCAGCCAAAATCAGGTCAAGCAACGTAGATAAGCAGGCCAACCCAACTTTAATAGAAAGCCAACAGTTGGGTCACCTTCAAATTTGGAGACTTTTTATTATTATTATTAAAGTATAGTTGATATTTCTTCAATCTCTGTTGTACAGCAAAGTGACCCTATCACACATAGCTCCCTGTGCTGTACACCAGACTTTCTTAATAGACTACTGAATTACTACATTTAATCAGCAGAAGGAGGGAAGGCAGGAACCCCATCCCTCTAACCCCAAATTCTGTTTACTTTGGGAAAATGTCTCTCTTCAGCCATCATGCTTCCATTAATCCTTGCTATCTGTCCATAAATGTTGAAGAATTATTGTTTATCTTTGTATTTCAGTTATACTCTTTACTCCAGGTCCAGTATTATTAAGTAGGTAATCAGCTGCTCAGAATTCTAAAATGCATACAATAACTTGGAAGAAAAGTGAAACTGCAAGCAGCTCCTGTCTGCTGGATTAGATAATGCAGTTTTGAAAACTGTTTTACCTAATCCTACAGCATTTATATTTTAATCCACAAATATTTCTGCAAAGAGCTCAGGATGCTCTATTAGTACCAGCCTATTAGTGTGATTTCTCCAAATACAGTGTGACAACAATATTAATTGTAAGATGTTGGCATTTTATGAAAAAATATTTAAATTATTCTTCAATTACTATGTTTCTTGGTGTCCCCAAGTACAGACATTTTTGTGGTTTCCATATAATTTTGCATAGATTATTGCTTAGAATGGGAGCATTTTACACATAAACTTGTCACATAACTCATTATCAACGTACGTGGTAGATACTAGTACAACTGCAACTTTTCTTTCCTCATTTATTATCCATTTATAATAAATAAATTTATTATATTTTATAGATTTGAAGATTTTCCTTCATCTTTCTGAGGCCATATTTTCTCTTTTATAAAATGCAGATTCCACCTGCAAAATTACTAACCACTGAGCTAGTTACCATAAACACAAAGGCAAATCAACCACCGTCCCTGTTCTCAAGGAGATCCTAGTCTTGGCAGAGGGAGGGGAAAGGGCATAGCAAGCCTCAACAGAAGCCGAGTGAAAGAAGTACTTCCATAGTGTTACAAAAAAACATTTTCTGGAGTTGGGAAGTTAACGATTAACCTTACACTGTAGATAGGGAGAATTCTCTAAGGAGAAAATGTTTAAGCAGAGTCCTGGAGTTTGAGTAGTTTTATGCTAGCAAAAAAAAAAAAAAAAATGGTATTTGAGACAACATAGGTAGAGGTCTCTCTATAAGCTCCTGTGTTTTCAAAGTGTCTCCAATGGCACAGGAATTAGAAATTTCCCAGGATGTGGACTTTAGTGCTAAAACTGAGACGGCCACAGTCACACTGAGAAAATTATTCACCCTGAAATTGAGTTGTAAATCTAGAAGGAAAAAAAAAGGCATATCATGGTGTGGTAGGGCAGGCTCTAAATATGGGTCCCAATGATCTCCATCCCATATTATTAATATCCTTGTATAATCCTGACTCTTGAATGTGGGATGAACTTAGTAATCTGCTTCTAACAAACAGAAGACAGGAAAAGTGATAAGATGCTTCCTCTAAGAATAGACTGGAAAAAACACTCTGGTTTTTCTTCTTACTTGCCTCCTGTTCCTCTCACTCTGAAAGAAGCCAGCCACCATATAGGAGCTGCCTTGGTGAGCAGCCACAAAGTAAAGTCTTTGTCAACAGCCATCAAGGAGTAAAAGGCTTCCAATAATTCATGAGAAAGCTCAGAGCGGATCCTCCATGAGTCGGGGCTTCAGTTGAGACCATAGGCTTGGATAACCCCCTGACAACAATCTTGTGGGAGAAGCTAAGTCAGAGTTACTCACCTAAGTCACACCCAGATTTCTGACTCATAGAATACGTGAGAAAATAAATACACTTTTAGGTTTCTAATTGTTGGGGTCATTTGTTACAGAGTAATATATAAATAATACATGTACTAAGGTTGAAATAGTGGGATCAGCTGGAGCACCAGGAACGATGAGTGGTGAAAATGTAGGTTTAGGCAGGACTTTAGACCGATTTAATATGTTTGTTTGCTTGCTTTGGGGCTGCACTCTTGGCATATGGAAGTTCCCAGGGCCAGGGATGGAATCCAAGCTGCAGCTATGACTTACTCTGCAGCTGCAGCAATCCTGCCTCCTTAACCCATTGTGCCATAGTGGGAACTCCTAATAATCATATTTAAGGCACCTACATTTCTACCTTCCTTTTAATGGTGAATGTTTCCATGGAACTAGTATCTTCTTTTTCTTCTTATTTCTTCTACTTTTCTTACACTGTGCAATAAATTCTCTAAAAATAAATTTTTTTAAATAAAAAAATGTGTGACTCTCCCATTCATTCACTTTAAAATGTCACTATTATCATTCTTTTTATATTGCACTTCCTCTTGCCTTCATAGCATTGTTAAATTTATAAGGATAAATTCATTTGTATATTTTCTTTAAAATTGCTTATCTTTACATGACCAATTCTGTTTGGTTTCACAATGTATGTGGCAGCCAGACTTTGACTGTCACAGAGGAAGCATTTAATAACATTTTGTTACCATGACTGGATGAATATCTACATATTCATGCTGAGTAATTAATCCTAAGCCTCTCTAGAAAAGCTACATAAGAGTTCAAGCATTATCAGGATATTCTATGAATCTTTTAATACCCAAGGAAGGACTAAAAAGATAAGATAAAACATAAAGAAGATAGAAAGCCTTGATCATAAAAGGGAAATAGGTTTAGGAAAAGAAAAAATATACTCCTCCCACTTTTCTTCCATCACGGAGATTATTTTCTCATAATAATAATGTAACTGTCATTTTAAAAGTTAATATGTGAGAGGGCTAGATATTAACCTGAAGAAAAAACACAGACTGAGATTTATCTATAGTAGAAAATGTATTTAATGTATCTGAAGGCAATGGGATGTTTATATCTATATAAACAAGTTCTAGTTTAAATAAATATTTTCCCAACAAATCTTGAATACCTACAAATTTGAAAATTGCTCTGTCCACCTCTCAACATTTTGTTCATCTATGCATCAAGACACAAGCATTTATTATTTACTTTTTTGTACTATGATCTGATCTGATTTGCTGGAGACACCAAAATGAATATCCACAGACCATGTCAGCAAAGACAATGTTACACTGCAAAAGTAATTTTAAGCATAATGGGTCCATCCAAAGGTGGGCACACATATCTATTAGTTTCCCATCAGTGTTATCCTTGATGTCCTCCAAAGATTTTTACTACAACTTTTCAAGCTTCAGCTCAAATAACATGTTGATATGGACAGTGGGATCTTGAAAACAGAATTGCCAAGTTGTTGGGGCTGTCAGTCATTCTAATCTCTAGGTTAAACTAGACGGAGAATGCATAAGATGGCATGAGAGAATTCACAAATAAACGTACTATGGGAGAAGCCAAATTGATCTCGTGAATACCTACGTGCTCTATTCAGCCTGAAATTCCAATGAATAATTAATATCCTTTCTAAATGTGAGATTTTTAGTTCAAGGAAAGGGGGAAAGAAAGTTTGGATCAAGATTACTTTAAATTGGGAGTTCTTGTGGCACGGTGAATTAAGAATCCAACTAGTATCCATGAGCATGTGGGTTCAATCCTTGGCCTTGATCAGTGGGTTGGCGATCAGGCATTGCAGGAGCTGTGGTGTAGGTCGCAGAGATAGCTCAGATTCTGCATTGCTATGGCTGTGGGGTAGGCCAGTAGCTGCAGCTCTGACTCAACTCTGAGCCTGGGAACTTCTACATGCCATAGGTGTGGCCCTAAAATAAGCAAAAAAAAATTTACTTTTAATTGTATTCATCTAATCTGAGCACACTGGAGGTAGACCCAAGATTTGTGGGACATGCATGCTCTACAAATTTGGTATGATTTTAAGAAAAGAATATATCAAAATAACAAAGATAAATCTTGATATGTGTAATTTTTACTTAGATTAGCATAACAGAAAACAAACTGCACATTTGGAAAATGGAAAATACCACAAATTCTATAAAATTTAGGGGAAAATATGGTTATAAATTAACTGCCCCTCACACTACTATCTATCATTTTTCTAAAATCTTTGGAACTCATTATCCTTGCATTTTCTATAGAGGTACCTGAAAGGTAATTTAGTTTCTTCTCTAGCAAGTTTAATTGTTTTTTTTTACTATTGATGACTAAAAAATATATTTTAATATTTCAACTAATTTTATTAATGTTCAATATAAGTCTAGGTTTATCTTGAACTTAAACTATTTTCAAGTTTTTTGTTTATTTTCATAGATTAGCATTAACATTTTAGGACATTTCAAGCATTCTGAAGCACTACAATCTTAAATAACTTTTGTGCTGACATCTTTTTCTGCTTTTTGTTTTTTGTTTGCTTTTTAGGGCCACACGCATGGCATATGGAAGTTCCCAGGCTAGGGGTCGAATAGGAGATACAGCTGCTGGCCTGTGCCATGGCCACATGGGATCTGAGCCATGTCTGCATCCTACGCAACAGCTCATGGTAATGCCAGATCCTAAAATCACTGAGCAAGGCCAGGGATAGAATCTGAAACCTCTTGCTTCTTAGTTGGATTTGTTTCCTCTGTGCCACATTGGGAATCCTCATTGGATGTCTATTGACCATAGTTTTAGGGCCTTTCCCAGGATCTTGGAAGGGAAGCATGTGAGCAAATTTAATGCTTAAACTTCACTAGTTGCACAATAATCTGCTTCTTAATACTTTTTGGTTAATATTATTACCCTCTGCAGCAATTCTTCACATCCAAGCTGGTGAAGGTAACCTTGTTTTTTGTTTACATGTCTGATCATGTTGACTCCACATATTATAAAAACAGACTCTTAGATTTTTAAAAAATATGTATTAACAGAATTTTAGTATAAAACATAGAATTTTCAGACAGACAGACCAATGGAACAGAATAGAGAACGCGGAAATAAACCCTGACACCTATGGTCAATTAATCTTTGACAAGGGAGGCAAGAACATAAAATGGGAAAAAGAAAGTCTATTCAGCAAGCATTGCTGGGAAACCTGGACAGCTACATGCAAAGCAATGAAACTAGAACACACCCTTACACCATGCACAAAAATAAACTCAAAATGGCTGAAAGACTTAAATATACGACAGGACACCATCAAACTCCTAGAAGAAAACATAGGCAAAACACTCTCTGACATCAACATCATGAATATTTTCTCAGGTCAGTCTCCCAAAGCAATAGAAATTAGAGCAAAAACAAACCCATGGGACCTCATCAAACTGAAAAGCTTTTGCACAGCAAAGGAAACCCAAAAGAAAACAAAAAGACAACTCACAGAATGGGAGAAAATAGTTTCAAATGATGCAACTGACAAGGGCTTAATCTCTAGAATATATAAACAACTTATACAACTCAACAGCAAAAAAACCAATCAACCAATAGGAAAATGGGCAAAAGACCTGAATAGACATTTCTCCAAGGAAGATATACAGATGGCCAGCAAACACATGAAAAAATGCTCAACATCACTGATTATAAGAGAAATGCAAATCAAAACTACCAGGAGATACCACCTCACACCAGTCAGAATGGCCATCATTAAGAAGTCCACAAATAACAAGTGCTGGAGGGGCTGTGGAGAAAAGGGAACCCTCCTGCACTGCTGGTGGGAATGTAAACTGGCACAGCCACTATGGAGAACAGTTTGGAGATACCTTAGAAATCTATACATAGAACTTCCATATGACCCTGCAATCCCACTCTTGGGCATATATCTAGACAAAACTCTACTTAAAAGAGACACATGCACCCGCATGTTCATTGCAGCACTATTCACAACAGCCAGGACATGGAAACAACCCAAATGTCCATCGACAGAGGATTGGATTCGGAAGAGGTGGTATATATACACAATGGAATACTACTCAGCCATAAAAAAAGAATGACACAATGCCATTTGCGGCCACATGGATGGAACTAGAGATTCTCATACTGAGTGAAATGAGTCAGAAAGACAAAGACAAATACCATCTGATATCACTTATAACTGGAATCTAATATCCAGCACAAATGAACATCTCCACAGAAAAGAAAATCATGGGCTTGGAAAATAGACTTGTGGCTGCCTGATGGGAGAGGGAGGGAGTGGGAGGGATCGGGAGCTTGGGCTTATCAGACACAACTTAGAATAGATTTACAAGCAGATCCTGCTGAGCAGCATTGAGAACTATGTCTAGATACTCATGTTACAATAGAACAAAGGGTGGGGGAAAAAAAAATGTATACATGTAAGGATAACTTGATCCCCTTGCTGTACAGTGGAAAAAAAATTATAATTAAAAAAAATAAAATAAAATAACTTACCCCCCCCAAAAAATAAATAAAACATAGAATTTGACCTGTAAATACTCCCTCAGGAGTTGAGTACTACAATTTTACAATAAAATACATAATGCATTACACTAAATACAATAATATATAATTATTTATATATATAAGGTAATTATATATATATAATATAGGAAAATGTGGCAAATGAGCGTAAAGGTATTAAAATTATGATATAAAATATAAAACCTTCAATATAAAATTCAGCCTATTTTATATGGAAAGCTATTTCTATAAAGACTGTATTTCTTAAGTTGGTTTGTTATGAAACTGTTACATTTTACCACTTAAATATTATTTTTTTATTCCTGACTACATTTCTTTTCTCACCCAGCTTCCCATAAATCAGTGTTATCTAAAATACAGCTGACCCCTGCACAATATGGGTTTGAACTGTGCAAGTCTACTTACATGTGGATTTTCAAAAAATATGTACCTTAGTACTACATGGCTTGTGGTTGGTAGAATCCACAAGTGCAGAACAAAAGACATAGAGGGCCGAATGTAAAGTTACAGCTAAATTTTCAATAGTAGAAGGTTGGCACCCCTAAATGCCATGTTATTCAAAGTTCCACTGTATTGCCCCTGCAGCTACACCATACTAAATTAAAAGCATTAAAGAAGGTTTCCGAAATTGATCCTCGGTAACTACCTATTTTCAGTCCTAGAGCTTATTCCAAACTTAGCAACTGTGGACATCTCATCAGATACTTTGTAAATTCCTAATGATCCTGTATGTCCCTCCTATTCTTTCATACATGTTCTAGGTACATTCTTTCACTCTTTTTTCACATTAATTTTAGTTGATATTTATTGAGCAGGAAGAGACTCTAATCACTGGTAAATTTTTGTGCCTGCCCTTTGAACTATTCACAGATAAGGTTGAAAGATAGAAACAATGCATAGAGGTCTAAGTGTCACCTCTTACATTATGGAAAGATTTTTTCCCCTCAAAAATGTCATTTAAAGCAAATTTCACCAGGGAATATTAAACTTTTTTTAATTGAATTCCACTGTTAAACAAGCTGTATATTTTATAGGGGTGTAAGGTCTGAAGCAAACATGAGACAAGATCCTTAGTTTCCCCTTTACCTCCTATCCTTGCCTCTATTCTTACTACTTCTCCTGGTGCACTTTAGCCAATGCAAGGTTTTCAGAAACACAGTGTAATATTTTGATGGCTATTAAGATCACACTAACCACTGAGAGCTAGAGGCACAACACAGAGGGACCGTCAATCCCAGTTTCAGATAAAGACAAAAACTGCTGCCTGAGCGAAAATGACAAGGACACATACCCATCCTTCCTCCATCCTATAAAAATCCAGCGTGTTTTAATCAAGGCATCGCCCAATCGCTGGCACTCCCTAATAGGCATCAGCTGAAAAAAGCTTTTAACTGCAATCAAGTTATTTAAATATTCTTCTTTGAATGGAGGAATGTAATGTCCTAACTGAAATACAATATTTTAATAAGAACTGCTGATGGGCAGCACTTCTGACTTTAGGATGAGCTCATCCCATCTAACAATTTACCTATAATTTTATTTATTGGATAGTCTTTTTTAAAAAACCCAGACAATTTTAAAGGTTAAACTTTCAGGTCTCATATACATCCTTTCTCTGTGGTCTCTGAAAATCTGAATGGAGCTATGATTGCAATTGTGGTTGGCAAAACAGTGCAGAACTTTATGAAGACTGATAAAATATTTGCCTAGTGAATCTTGCTCAAGATAGAAGGACTCCAAACTTGCACATGTGCATAGGCACCTCTTTATTCTAAGGTTACTTGAGTTTTACTTGGGATTAAGAATAGGGTATGTTTGTATGACTGGGTCACCTTGCTGTACAGTATAAAACTGACAGGACACTCTAAATTGTCCAGCTATGATGAAAAAAATAAAAATCATTAAAAAAAGGAACAGGGTAAGGGATGAAGGCTTCCAATGAAAGGTCCATTTAGAACCTCTTTATTATGTCACTAAAAATTATATTTAGACTCAAGTTTAAGGTATTCAAAATAGAATTCTCACGAACAGTGCAGGAGGTTCCCTTTTCCCCACACCCCCTCCAAAATTTGTTATTTGTGCACTTATTAATTATGGCCAATCTGACTGGAGTGAGGTGGTTTCTCATGGTGGTTTTGATTTGCATTTCTCTAATAATCAGTGATGCTGAGCATTTTTTCATGTGCTTGTTGGCCATCTGTATATCCTCCTTGGAGAAATGTCTATTCAGGTCTTTTGCCCATTTTTCAATTGGGTTGTCTGCTTTTTTTACTGTTGAGTTGTATAAGTTGTTTGTATATTTTAGAGATTAAGCCCTAGACTTGTGGTTGCCAAAGCAGAGGGGGAGGGAGTGGGATGGAGGGAGTGCTTGGGGTTAACAGATGCAGACTATTGCCTTTGGAATGGATTAGCAATGAGATCCTGCTGTGTAGCACTGGGAACTATGTCTGGTCACTTACGATGGAGCACGGTAATGTGAGAAAAAAGAATGTATACATGTATGTGTAACTGGGTCACCATGCTGTACAGTAGTAGAAAATTGACAGAACACTGCAAACCAGCTACAATGGAAAAAAATAAATAAAAGTCATTATATGAAAAAAATAAAAAATAAAAAAGTTATTTTTTATTACTGTTGAACATTGAGTTAAATTCTTAAATTTTCCAGTCTGGTGTGACTTCTTTGAGAGGTGGAGATGGTTTAAACAAGTTAGTCAATTGCTTTAGATGAAGCAATAGAAGAGCAAGGATAGTAGATTCCAACAGCAGAAACTGTAATTTGCAGTTAAATAGTTCCATTGACTAAACAGGGTGGCAGATAAAACCCTAGCCACCAGGCTCAGAGAATATACAAGCATTGTTTGGAAATTAAAACAACAACAACAGCAACAACAAAATATTGTGAGAAGAAAATATGGGAAGGAGAGGTCAACCAAAACTCCAGGGAGGTGAAAACATAAAGTGATTGGGGCATTAAGCATAGCCAAACTAGCTAATTTTACTAATAATTTTAATGTCACTTTCTGCCCTTTAATATAATAACTCTTTCCAGCTGTGAACATAACCTTGGCATTTTTCAGAAGGCTAGGTATGGTCATGATACTAAATTCCATCCATTGAGTTATAACGGGAAATACAGAGTGGGACATCTGAAATAGGCCTCAGAGGGAAGAGGACTGTCCTTCTTTGTCACATCCTCTTTCCTGTTTGCTGAAATATTCTCATGATACATGTTCTGAAGTAAGAAAATCAGAGCAACAATGAATGTAGAAGTGGCTAGGTCCAAATTAAAGGTCCGATCAGCCAAACCAGTCCTCGACTAATTTCTTCTAGACTTAATGTATATAAAGGAGAAATAAGCCTCTCTCTTATTTATACATCTATTACAAATATTTTATTTTGCATCACTTTCATCTTAATCCTAACATATACATTTGAAAACATCTAGCCCATGGCATAGCTTGTAGCTTAATTGTTTTGTTTTTCAATGCTTTAAATAATTTGATGAACAAAAATTAATCAACATTCAATTTTAACCCATTTTCATTAGACTTTCCTATTCCAAGTTAATATAAATAATATTTACAGTATTTTCTAATATTGCCATTTGAGGCTTTAGTCAAACTGTATCTATCTACCTATCCACATATCAAAAAACAGAATCTTATCCAAAGGCTTTGATATTATTTAGCAGTTTTGATCAATGACTTGCTTGTTTAATCACTAAAAATAGAGAAGGTTTATAGCAAATAAGAGGATAACGAATGTAATTCAAAGTGATTATATTGCCATGAAGTTCCAGATTTTGAGGGGTTTGTGAGAAGATAATTAAATGCTGATGAATACAAAAACATGATCAGCATACCCATTTCTGGAAGGGCATATAGCTTTGGTGAATATGTAAATGATTCAGCCATCCAAAAATATCACAGACCCTATGACTTTCATTAATATATACACATATTTTTGATGTTTTAGGCAGATTAATCACTGAATGGAAATAGATGGACACTTTATTACAGTACTCAGTGTTTCTTTAGGCAAACAAAAACCTCCTCAATTAAGCCAGTAGTGATGTGAGATCATTTTTGGAAGTTATTCAATATAAGCACAGATAATTTATGTTATGCCCTAACTTAGCTTTCAAAAACATGCACCTTTAAATTCATTATATTGCCCATATTTTTTTTGTTTACATTTAATAAGTCATAAGTATTTGTTAAGGGTATTTGAACATGATTTACAGTATTCAGGATATTTAGGGCTGATGTTTCTTGCATTTGAGTAGCACTTCATGTTTTTGTTTTTTAACTGACTATAATTGTATAACAAAAGTCTAAGTAATGATTACTAAATAAATTCTGAGAATGTAAATTTGACAATAAAACCCCACTGCTAGTAAATGATGGAACTATAATTTCCTCATTCAGCTGCATTTTCATAAAATGGCAAAGCATACAATAAAAGGACATCCTGTGTAATTGTCATTAGGAACTTTATAAAAGCTTCATAAGAATTCTATTGTTTCATCTGTCTAAAATCAAATAGTAAGTGATATGCTCAAATAGGAATTTATATTTAGAAGACATTCAACAATAAATGGATTTAATAGTGGTGTTCTATGATTTACACAGCAAAAAGAGCAAAATAGAAATACATGTTTAAGGCAAAGGAATATGGGACATTATTTATGTTCAGCTTCTTTAGCTTTATACAATATATTATATTCTACATCACGTTATTGCGGTTGAAATTCAGTGAATTTCATTTTAAAACTAATCTTGGATGTCCTCATATTCAAAGTCCTAGGTGATTAAAGAAGCTAGCCTTTTTAAATGCCACTTCCTGTTATGAAATATAGCATAATTAACATACATAAACATGTTAATAGATATAATTAATAATATCTGGGATTATGTATAACAATATAGTAGTCATTTAATTATATTATAATTATAAATATATTAATGAATCTCCAAATAAAATAGGGAAATATAAATAAGGATTCAGATTTCTTTGCTTTCTCATTCTTGTTTCAAATTTTGGTTAGCCTCCAAGTAAAAATCATGATATAGATTCCTCTAGAGATCAAAGTTGTTTGTAAAGATTATTCATCTAGGCTGAAAAAGACATCTTGTTACTAATAAAAAAGATATGACAGATTCTTGGTATTTCTCACATAACACATATTACACAAAAACCAGAAGTGATACTTTGGTGAAAAAGTGAAAGAAAAAATTGACAGTAGAGTAAAGCACCATTTGGCTGTAAATACTGAGCAATGAATAAAAATGTGAGATCATGATGGTATTTTCCATTTCCAATTTGAAAATTCAACAATTTAGAAAATTAGAATAAACTTCAAGTGAAAAGTTTTGGCAAAATACCTTTTAAAATATTTAAATGATGGAAATAGTCACAATTTATGTTTGTAATTCTATCAATGCTTTAAATTGATGGATGAATGGATCAAGAAGATGTGGTATAAACACATAGTGGAATACTACTCAGCCATTAAAAAGAACAAAATAACACCATTTGCAGCAACATGGATGGAACTAGAGACTCTCGTACTAAGTGAAGTAAGTCAGAAGGAGAAAGACAAATACTATATGATATCACCTATATCTAGAATCTAACATATGGTGCAAATGAACCTATCTATATAGAAGAGAAACAAACTCATGGACATGGAGAACAGACTTATGGTTGCCAAGTGGGATGGACTAGGAGTTTGGGGTTGATAGATGCAAACAATGGCATTTGGAATGGATAAACAATGAGGTTCTTCTGTGTAGCCCAAGGAGCTGTATCTGATCACTTGTGATGGGACATGATGGAGGATAATATGAAAAAAAGGAAGTGCATATATATATAATATATATATATGTAAAACTGGGTTACTTGCTATACAGCAGAAATTGACAGAACATTGTAAATCATCTATAATAAAAATATTAAAAAAAAATCTGAGCAGCAGTATTCAGGTATAAGGAGTCATCTATATGACCCTAATTATTTTATTACTATTTGAAATTATCATTAGTGTATAAACATAAAATTTATACTATAAACAAAAACCAGATAATTTAGAACTACAATGATGCCTGAGAATTCATCTACATTTTGCAGTCTAATATGCACCTTATTGAAAACTATTCATTAAAATAATTTTAATAAATAAAAGCCTGTCTTAACTTGGGGTCCATGGACCAAACTGAAGAAATTCCTAGGTGCTGTATTCAGAGAGTCTGTGAATTTAAAGTTTATATCTTGACCTTCACCACTGTTAATAAAACAGAGCAATTTATAATAGTACTTGTGTTTTTGTCATCAATAAGCACAATAAATATTATAGAGTTAAACATAACTCAAAATATCACTTCTCCTACTACATCTTCATAACTATCAGATTTACTGTTAGATCTTATCATTTAATTGCTAATAAAGGAGCATATGCATGACTACTGTAGCTCAAATTTGCTCACTATTTTAATAAATGAATTTTAATTAAAAGTAATTAAAACAAATTAATATAATTTCTTGATTGTTGCCTGTTGTTGAAAACCACCATCATTTCAATGAGAAGATTACATCTTCATTACCCAATTGGATTTTTATCTATGTTTTAAAAATATTTTTAACTTGAATGACAATGTAAGTTAAAACTTTTTAAGTTGATAGTTAATTATCAGTGTTATCCGACTTCCCGTTGTGGCTCAGCAGGTTAAGAATTCAACCATTATCCATGTGGATGTGGATTTGATCCCTAGCCTCACTCAGTGGGTTAAGGATACAGCATTGCTACAAGCTGCAGTGTAGGTCACAGAAGCAGCTTGGATCTGGCGTTGCTGTGGCTGTTGGGTAGGCTGGCAGCTGCAGCTCCCATTTGACTCTAGCCTGGAAACCTCCATAGGTCTCAGGTGCTGCAGTAAAAAGAAAAAAAATCAGTACTAGCACATCACAGCATAAAAATACGATTAGAGCAAGCTTCCAGATTACCAAAACATAAAGAAATCATAAACTTTTAAATTAGTCTCATTTTTAAAATTATAACCATTAGACATTAGGGAGTTTCCATCATGGCTCAGCAGTTAATGAACCCAACTAGCATCCACAAGGATGTGGGTTCTATTCCTGGCCTCACTCAGTGGATTAAGGATCTGTCATTGCTGTGAGCTGTGGTGTAGGTCGCAGATGCAGCTGGGATCCTGTGTTGCTGTGGCTCTGGCTAAGCCAGCAGCTACAGCTCTGATTTGCCCCCTAGCCTGGGAACCTTCATATCCTGCAGGTGCGGCCCTAAAAAGACCCCAAAAAAAAAAATTATAACCATTCTTTCCATTTACATTAAATAGATCAAATTAAGATTTAGCATGTTAACATCGCTTGTGAAGGCATTGGAGCTATAGTAGTTATTAATGTGTCTGGATTCTTTGATTTTAATTAATGCATAGAGTCTGGCATTGTGGAAAATATATCGCTGAATTATTCAAGCAGATTATATTATCTCAGAAAATACACAGTTCAGTGAAAAGTCAGTGAATTTCATTTTTTATCTAATCTTTAATATCCTTATTTTAGAAAGTCTAGGTGATTAAAGAGTCTGTTTTTCAGGTTGTGGAATACGTATTATTAGCAATATGCTGAAAACAGCAAAAAATAACAGTGATATATATAATCAGAAAAGAGAACTGAGATGACTGCATTAATGAAAATTAATAGCAGGGAATGATGAAGGAAGTAAAAATATTCAGGATTTAAATGCACAGGCAAATATAAATTATGAAGACCATTGTAAAATGCAAACCAGGAGGACAAAAACGATATTTCGCTTTACTGATTCTTACATTATTAAAAATAATGCATTAAGTAACATGTAAAATTTTGGAAATAAACAGATGAATATATTTGCCAAGAAGTAACAATGATTGCAAACATGATTATTTCTTTTTTAGTGCATATTTTATTTAGCTGAGATCAGAGTATATATATGTCTAGATATTCTAAACTTTTTGCCAATATTTTCCAGTGGTATTATTTTATGTAATCATAGTTCTTAATAGTTTCATTGTTAAGTAGCTTTTTTGTGATTAAACTTACCTTCTTAAAAATGTTGTGGATATTTAGGAGATTTTTGACCAATTAGTATTATAAATATTAGTAAAATAATGCCATCTGTTTCAACATAGATGGATCTGGAGATTATCACTAAGCGAAGTAAGTCAGACAAAAACAAATATCACATGATATCACTTATATATGAAATCTAAAAAAAGTAATATATTTAAAAAAAAGAAGTAGGGAGTTCCCGTTGTGGCTCAGTGGTTAACAAATCCGACTAGGAACCATGAGGTTGTGGATTTGATCCCTGGCCTTGCTCAGTGGGTTAAGGATCCAGCATTGCCATGAGCTGTGGTGTACGTCGCAAATGTGGCTCGGATCCTGTGTTGCTGTGACTGTGGCATAGGCCGGTGGCTACTGCTCCAATTAGACCCCTAGCCTGGAAACCTCCCATATGCCGTGGGAGCTGCCCTAGAAAAGACAAAAAGACAAAACAAAAACAAAAACAAAAACAAAAATGCAAAAGTAGACTCACACAGAAAAGAAACAGATGGTTACCAAAGCGGAGAGAGGAGAGGGAGGAATGAACTGGGAATTCGAGATTAACAGGTACATACTACTATATTTAAAAGAGATAAACAAAAAGGACCTACTGGATAGCACAGAGAACTATATTCAATATTTTGTAATAACCTATAATGGAAAAGAATTCATGTGTATATACATGTGTATGTATAACTGAATCACTTTGTTGTACACCTGAAACATTGTAAATCAACTATACTCAAAATAAAATAAAAAAAACTAAATGTAAAAAAAAAAAAAAGCTCAATAATGCCAGTTGGAGGAAAAGTATTTATTAGTGTAAGGGAAAATTTTATGTTGTTTACATTTACTTTATGGTGTTATTTGATGCATAAAAAGTTGTTGCATTTTATGTAAGCCAATATTTCTATTATTTTCCCTTTTTTATGCTTTGAATATTCTTCTCCAGTAATTTCTCTCTCTCTCTTTTTTTTTCTTTTTCTTTTCTTTTTAGGGCCGCTCTCAACTGCATATGGAGATTCCCAGACTAGGGGTCTAATTGGAGCTGTAGCCGCCGGCCTACGCCACAGCCACAGCAACGCGGGATCCGAGCTGCGTCTGCAACCTACACCACAGATCATGGCAACGCCCAATCCTTAAGCCACTGAGCAAGGCCAGGGATAGAACCCACAACCTCATGGTTCCTAGTGGGATTCGTTAACCACTGCGCCACGACAGGAACTCCGACTATTTATCTTTTTAATATTTTTACATTAATACATTTATATCCATTTTACCTGTTATTATTATTGCCATTACACATTATGTGGTAAAATTCTGAATCATCTTAAGGCACTACATCAGCTTAATTACTACAGCGATATTGTCATTATGTAACAAGTCTCCATCAAACACCTTTTTTTCGCAATTTTTTTTTTCCTTGAGAATAATGGGGTATATTTTGTTAAATTGCAGAGCTTAAATCCTTTGTCACTGAGATTAAATTGCACACAAACGACACCCCCCCAAACATATAAACAAATAAATGACAGTGCAGGCCAAAATCATGCAAAACAGTCTAAATAATCAACGGGAAAAATTATTACCATTCCATTATGACCTTTAAAAATATATTTTCTCAAAATATAAAATTCTTCTAGTGTTAGTTTCAAATATATATGGAAATGAAAAAAAAATTAGTAAAATGAATGTCCAGTGCTCTGTAAAGTAAAAACATTATAGAGATTGCAAATTAAAGCCTTGTATTTATTTGTGAAAAATTTATCAAGACTAGTTTGATTGTTGCCTGCCTTCTCCTTCTATCATATACCTTCTGATATGGAGGAGAATATTTTCTGTGTTTTGGAGATTGTCATACTCCTTTCTAAGTAAGGATCAGCTTCCAACATTTTATCCTTTGTACTTTCAATGTCTTAAAATACCTCTGTGAGTTTCTTTATTTTTTTTCTTTTTAGGGCCACACTCATGGCATATAGAGGTTCCCAGCCTAGGGGTCGAATCGGAGCTATAGCTGACAGCCTACACCACAGCCACAGCAATGGGGGATCCAAGCCACATCTGTGACCTACACCACAGCTCACGGCAATGCTGGATCCTTGACCCACTGATCGAGGCCAGGGATGGGACCTCAACCCCACGGTTACTAGTTGGATTCGTTTCCACTGCGCCACGAAGGGAACTCTCTGTGAATTTCTTTAACATGAGCATTCTAGCTGCCATCACTTCCTCTGGAATATCTTCATCCTATTCATTAAAACCTCTTTTTTCACTTATGTGGATAAAATCATATTCACGAAGTTCCTCTGGTTGTATATCGAGAGTCTCTTCAATAGCAACAGTGTCAGCATTCTCATGGTCAGTTATTTCTTTCACAATTCCACGTTCATTTTGTTCCACTTCAGCATTATCATTTTCATTTCTTTGCTGAATTTTAATTTTTGTCGGGCAATTGCTTCTTTTCATTACCCATTTTTAATAAAATGTCTATGTGTACAACGCTAAAAGACAGCACAGTTATACACGTTGCTGTCTGTGTGTCTGTGTGAATTGAATGCCAGATGCACACTGACCAATCACCAGCAGACTCTGAAAGAAGTGAAAAGATTGGTCTCTGATCATGATATACACCGCTTATTAACATTTCAAGTGAAATGTAAAGCTAGCAGTGAAATTTGCACATTATGCACTTATCCACAGTTAATTTATCCTGGTAGCTAAGTTTTGAACTCTGTTGCTGGAGGACTAGTATTATTTAAATAAACCACGGTAACTAAAATCCATGCAAATCAGAACGAGGCAATATCAGGACTGCCTGTACTTCAAAGGCAACTAACAAAACTCCACATTATTGTCAGAAGAACAAACAGCACTGGAGAGAAGAAAGAATTCCAGAATGGTCCCAGGTGAAATGAGTTAATGGGGGGAAGTGTTTCTTTAGTGGATGAACTTGGACAACTGGGTCCCCTCACGAAGAAACACTAGATACCTCCTATAACAAAAAAGAATCTAAAGATCAAATTTTAAAATAGTTAAAGCAAACCTGTATAGATAACAGAAGAAACTATAAAGAATATTTTCCTGAATGTGGCATGAGAGAAATAATTATTTTTTAGTTCATTTTTGTTTTGCCTTATCCTTTTCATTAAAATATTTCTTTCTATGTGAAATGTTAACATGATTCTAAAATTACATCAATAAAAGATATTCTCAGAGAATTTCCCTCTGTGCATCCCTTTTACTCCATTCTCATCTCCCTGTCATTCCTACTTTTTGTTCTGCATAAACATGAAAGGAAGTCTAAAACATATAAACTGGAGTTCCTGTCATGGCTCAGCGGAAACGAATATGACTAGTATCCATGAGGAAGCAGGTTCGATCCCTGGACTTGCTCAGTGGGTTAAGGATCTGGCATTGCTGTGGCTGTGGCGTAGGCCAGTGGCTACAGCTCTGATTCAACCCCTAGCCTGGGAACCTCCATATGCCACAAGTGCGGCCCTAAAAAAAAAAAAAAAAAAAACAAAAAAAAAAAAAGACAAAAAAAATTACATAAAGGATTTTTAGAAATGAATAAGAAAAAGTCAATAAACTAGTAGAAAAATGGCCATTTATCTGAGGAAAATATTCTGAATATCCAATACTCAAAAATGGACTCAATCTTCATAATATTTAATAATGTGCCCTATGATCTCTATATAAGTTTAAATATGTTTAAGTGAAATACTGATTTTTAACAAGAATGTGGCACATTGCAAATGTATGTATAGTTTTTTGTTGTGTACATTTATACAATCACTTTGGAAACATGTCTTTTCCACTAGCCACTAAAGCTGAAAATATGGATTCCTCAATAAATAGAAATTACTATTTTTGTCAAAAATGATAAACAAATGATAGAAATTATTATGCTAAGTGAAGTTAGACACTTAGACACAAATTTCATATGCTATCACTTATATGTGGAATCTAATAAAAGGATATAATGAATTTTGCAGAACAGAAACTGACTCAAATTTTGAAAAACTCATTACCTAAGGAGACAAAGTTGTGGTGGGAGGGATAGGCTGGGGGATTGTGATGGAAATGTAAAATTGGGTTGTGATGATGGTTGTAAAACTACGAATATAATAAAATTCACTGAGTTTAAAAAAAAAAGAAAATCGTAAAGGAAAAAAGAATGGTAAAATTAAGAACAGTGTTTACTTCTGAAGCAAGAGATAAGCAATGAGATAGGTGATCCTTTGAAGTTAAGAGAAATTATCTGTTTCATGAAGCAGTTAGTAGATGCACTGGTATTCATTGTATCACTAATTATGGAAGGCAGAAGGATCCCCAAAGATACCCACACCCTAATTCCTGGAACCTATGAATACATTATGTTACATGATAAAAAGGGTTTTGCAGATATAATTCAGGTTAAGGATTTCAAATAGGGAGATTATCCGGGATTATCTCAACAGGCCAAATCTAATTACATGAACCTTTAAAAGCAGAGATTGTTTTTCAATCGGAGTTAAATAGATGTGGCAGGGTGAGATTCAAAATGTGAGTGGGGCTCCTCCTACCACTGCTGCAGGGGCCATAGGGAAAGCACGCACCAGAAGGGATGCAGGTGGCCTCTAGGAGCAAAGAAAGGGCCTTGGCTGAGAGCCTGCAAGGAAATGGAACCTCAGTCTTACATCTGCAGGAACTAAATTTGGCCAGCCAACTAAATAAGACTGGCAGCAGATTCAGTCCCAGAACCTCCAAAAAGGAAAACAGTTCTGCCAATAACATGATTTTGACCTTGTGAGATTTTAAGCAGAGGACCCAGCTGAGCAATGCTATAATTACACTTCCTAACTACAGCTATGAGATGTTTTAAGCCACTGAATGTATAGTAATTTGTTAAGGCTATAATTAAATATATGTATACACACACACACACACACACACACACACACACACACACACACACACACTAGTATTTGTACATTACTCAAAGGAAAACCATAGCCTTTGGCTTCCAGAATTAGTAATGCTTCTCTGAATGGTGGTTAATTGACGAACATTTTGAGTTCATCAAAATAAACTAGTTTCAAGTTCTTGCCCACTTCGTATTATTTTTGCGTTATCAATGCTTTTCTATTACAAAGGACAAAATGAATGTAAATGCAATTTCTCAATCCAACTCAATGATATACTCAAGCAAATGACAGTTATACTTACTTTCTAAACTTATTGGCAATATTATTTTGTTCTGTATGTTTTCAATGCACATATAATGAAAAAGAGGCAGGTGTTGGCCAAGTATGGCTCACAAGCCAAATCTGGCCTACTACTTATTTTTGCAAATAAGTTTGTTGAAACAAAGAAAAAAATTCATTTGTTACTTACTGTCTATGGCTGCTTTCATGCTATGTGCTTTTCATGCTGCAGTAGATAGTAGAGTAGTGTGACAAACTATATGGACCACGAATCCTAAATTTAGTTCTTTCCACAGAAGTTTGCCAATTCTTAATTTAAGGAAGCATATAAATGAGATTTTCATAACATCTTCACGGCACAAAAATGTATCAAAGACACATAACTGATAATTATTTAAAATATGCATAATCTTACTTTCCAATAATTGAAAAATATGTAATTATAGAGTATGTTAAGAGTTGTTTTTTGTTTGTTTGTTTGTTTGTTTTTTTAAGTTCTCTTAATTGAAAGAGAAAGCCTGTACAAAAAAAGCCTGTGGAATAAAAGAAGATGGAAATTTGCATGTGAATATATCCAAATACCTAAAAAGTATTCCATAGAGGTTCCTGTCTCTTTATATTTCATATTTTCAGTCTTGCGAAATTCTTCCCCCTCCTCTTTTTTTAAACAAATTATTTGTCCTTCATTTATTTCATTGGCAGCTGTTTCAATTACATAGAAGGATGGATAGTTTTCCTCCATAAAATAAATTCAAAAGGTGAAGCAATTAAGATTTAACACATATTCATCTTTATCCTTTAAGGTAAGAAAGAAAAAATAATCTCGTACCTTATTTTTGCTCTTAGAATAAGAAATCGTGAATTGATTTCTCTGGAGTGGAAAAAAAAGTGAAGGCTGAAATTGGGCCATATTCTAAGAGAAGTATAATTAGATAAAGTTAATGTTCCAAGCAGGATCTATATGTTCTGTTTCTAATTTCTAATCTTCACAGAGCTTCTAAATCCTTTCTGCCTCTTGGCATAGATTTAATCATTACTCTCCCTGAAAGTGATTTGAAAGGAATTCATTATGTGACTTATTTACGTCACAGTTGAACAAAGAGAGCCTCCAAAACTAATCATACCCTAAAACAAACTGATCAGACACAACATACATAAGCAACAGAAACAACATAGTATATATAACTAGAATTTTCTTCATACTTTTTTTTCCATGGGTCATCAGCAGTTAAAGAAATACTTTTAAAGAAAATATTATTGTGCCCTTCTGAGTTTTGATGTCTTTTTTCTGTTAAAGTAGCTAAATATCTAGAATGACTGATTTTTTTCTCCTAAAAAAAAAAAATTACAATATGGTCTTTAAACATTCACCTCTGAAATAGTTCCTAAACTTCCCACCGGGTAGGCAGAGAAGGAGGACATTGACATGCACTCAGAGATCTTGTTGGTATAATTAAAACAGTGGTTTGAGGAGTTTGTGATAAAGGCAGAGGTGGTTTAATGAGATTAGAACATTTTACTTAGGAAAGCTTGAAAATTAAATTTATTTTTTTTCCTTTGTTCGCTCTTACAATTGTGACTTAGTGTTCTGTACTTGCGTAAAGTTAAGATAATTTTCAAGTTCAAGAACAAAGTGTCCTTGCAAAAAATTATTTAAAAAGGGGTAAGCTAATGAGGAAAGGACAATAAATACTCTATCATTTATTCAATATACAGTAAAAAGTTATCAAGATACCAGGTACTGACATTTATTGCAACAGGTAATCTCTAATGATTTATAGCACACCATTTGCAACACTATGAGTCGAGTCCTCTGAAACACATAAGGTTGTACCAGCTTAGCAACTCTTAGTGGTAGGAAGTTAGCATCTAAACAAGCAGAAAATCTGGGAGTAGCCCTAGATGAAGACTTGTATTCACTGCTGAAGAAGTGTTATAATTTCCTGGAGCAGGATAGCTGAAACTGACAATTACACATGTATCCTTGGGACAACTGAATCAAGTAATACAATGAAATCTCTTTGAATCTAAACATCTTCATCTGTAAAATGAGAATACATTTTCTTATTTCAAGAGTGTACTGTAAGGATTAATCAAAACGGTTAAATTGCCAGCCTTTTGTATGCTTCTGTCCCTTTATTTTTTTTAATTTTTATTTATTTATTTTTTTTTTGCGATTTCTTGGGCCGCTCTCACAGCATATGGAGGTTCCCAGGCTAGGGGTCTAATCCGAGCTGTAGCCGCCGGCCTACACCACAGCCACAGCAACGTGAGATCGGAGCCGCGTCTGTGACCTGCATCACAGCTCACGGCAATGCCGGATCCTTAACCCATGGAGCAAGGCCAGGGATCAAATCCGCAACCTCATGGTTCCCAGTCAGATTCGTTAACCACTGAGCCACGATGGGAACTCCACTGTCCCTTTATATACTTTCCTAACCAGTCCTTTTCTTTGAGATTTACGTATTGTAGATCTTCTTATTGCTACTAGAACAGTGTATCAAAATGGAAATGTGATTATACTAAACTCCTTCTTTATATGCCAGAGTGAATACTTCCTCTTGGCTTTGACTTAAATAATTTTTTGTTATAGTACATTAAGAAATATTTGAACTGGCACTGGCTACTCCCTAACTATTATGCTTTCCTTACAAAATACTAAATCCCCTGCTTTTCTAAGCAGACCAATGTCTTTCTACAGTCATTCAACAGTCCTTTAAGGCTCCTTATTCTCTGACATGTATGTGCTTGAAGGTGGGAAGAGGTTGGGGGACGGTTAAGGTATTTTTATGTCTAATTACCAGTAATCTAACTATTCTAATCCTTTAAGAGACCTGCTTTCAAACCCTTAGCAGATTTTCCCTGATAAAACCACTTAACACCAATCACCCTTCACCAAAAAACATGAATGACGAGATGTAGTGTTGTTTTTCTGGAGTGCTAATCCATGTTTCACAGATGATATTCTAATATGACTGGCTCTTCAAGATGAGTATAAGATTTTTGGAGATCCTGTCATGGCTCAGCAGTTAATGAACATGACTGGCATCTATGAGAACATGGGTTCGATCCCTGGCCTCCCT
Source organism: Sus scrofa (assembly GCF_054392235.1). Classification (NCBI taxonomy): domain Eukaryota; kingdom Metazoa; phylum Chordata; class Mammalia; order Artiodactyla; family Suidae; genus Sus; species Sus scrofa. The sequence goes on along the minus strand of NC_139393.1, from coordinate 65,577,453 downwards.
CAGTGGGATAAGGATCTGGCGTTGCCATGAGCCATGGTGTAGGTCGCAGATGTGGCTCGGATCCTTCGTTACTTTGGCTGTGGCGTAGGCCAGCTGCTACAGCTCTGATTTGACCCCTAGCCTGGAAACCTCCATATGCCACGGGTACGGCCCTAAAAAGACAACAAAAAATATATATATATATATTTTTTTTTTGAGGGCAGGAAGAACAATTTATTCACATTTATAAACCTAAGTAACAGCAGACAGCCTAAAAAATCTACACTGAACTACACAGAAAATGCAGTATTTTGAGGAGCCAGTGGTAGTACTCAATACCTGTTAGTTAAATATCAATATTTTAGAAACAACAGAAGAGTAGTACAAAATAAGATGAATTTTAAAGTTACCTCTACACATCCAGTTTTGCTTTTTGCTTTTTGCTTTGTTTTGTTTGTATTCTTAATTAATTATTCAAATGTTTATTAAGATTATACTTGGTCAAAATGTACTAGACAATGAGAATATAAAAATGAATTGAGTATGATAATGTGAGAAAAAAGAATGTATACATGTATGTGTAACTGGGTCACCATGCTGTACAGTAGAAAATTAACAGAACACTGTAAACCAGCTATAATGGAAAGAAAAGCATTATACATATATATATTATATATATATATAAATGAACTGGACACAGTCTCTGCAGTAAATGAGGTCATCTGATATTAAGGGATAAGTCCAATATATAAAACTGTGTCCTATCAGAATGCACAACGAAGAAAGCAGATCTGGAACTGGCTATGACTACATGGATTTCTTGAAGAATTTTCACCAGAGCACAGCGCTGCATCTACTAAATTAATATCATATTACTTATTCTGGAAGCCACCAGTCATTGCACACACGTTATGGCTGGTACTGAAAGTGAATGAAGAAAGTCAGTGTTTCCTCAAACACCAAGGCTTGTTTAGTTTTATAAAAGATTTCTGGCATCCTAATTGAGAAGAATCATCTTTTTTTTTTTTTTTTTGTCTTTTTCTAGGGCTGCTCCTGCGGTATATGGAGGTTCCCAGGCTAGGGGTTGAATGGGAGCTATAGCCGCCAGCCCACGCCAGAGCCACAGCAACGTAGGATCCGAGCCGCACCTGCAACCTATACCACAGCTCACGGCAACACTCGATCCTTAGCCCACTGAGCAAGGCCAGGGATCGAACCCACAACCTCATGGTTCCTAGTCAGATTTGTTAACCACCTAGCCACAACAGGAACGCCAGGAATCCTCTTTTCTTGTAAGAGTATACATTCAGAGACGAACTGACCATGAAGCTAAAGTTAAAGATTCACAGCTCCTTACTGAATAGGTCCTTTCAAAGGGCTTTAGCAATATGTTCACTTTGCTTTTTATAATGCTTGAGCAAAATTTCAAAATTAAAAGGGTGCTTGTTTCTACTCTGCCCCTCCCCCTCCATCAGACTTCAACAGGAGTCCATTAGCTTAAGTGTGGATGCAGCTCTTTGGGGAATAAAGATATGGTCAAGGGAGTAGGGAGTGTGCTTAACTTCATTTTTTGGCTCACAGTCCTGTCTACTTACAGTTAAGTTACTGCTAGAACCCTTGGTTCAGAAATGGCTTCTAAGAATCAGATGTAATTGTCTCAGATATATTTATTCGTGAACTTTTAAATTCATTCAACAACCACTCACTAAGTACCTTTTGCGGATGAGGACCTATGCTAGGAATGAGAAATATAAAGATGAACGAAAGAAATAACCCCACACTGTTGGCTCTGACTTCATTTATCTCTACTAGTGCTCATTCTGCTCTGAACCTGTCTTCTTGTTCTCATCGTAAGGTTACTGTAAAGATTTTTCTGTCATCATGACCTGAGTCTAGGCACAGAGCATGTGTTCACTCTTTGAATGCTGTTTATACAGGAAGCAATGGAGCTACGTAGCTGTGAAGGTGAAAAGATCTATCAAAAGACTGCTCTTACCTCCACAGAAAACATTTAAAATTACTTTCATAAAAAGAAGCGATCAAGGAGTATTCACCTAAACAATATGTAGGGAAAATATTACAGAAATGTCAGGAAGTAAATTATAAAGAGTATAATGGCATTTTTAAAAATTTTGCAGTATATGTGTAAATTTCCACTTTCAATAGTTTTGGAATTTACAATGAATTCTCCTCACGCAGAATAAATATGAATTTCTACACAATATTATTTATGTGTGTCCTTTCATATTTTTTAAACTTCAAGGCTCACAAAACCTGAATCGACTGATGGCTACATTAGTATAGAAATTCTTGGTTTATATATCTTTTTACATATAGTTTCTCAACTACTATTCCTCCAAATGTGTATGTGGCATCTGCATTTTGCATCTGAGTGATACATTATGTTTCAGAGACTAAAAGACAATTATCTCCCAGGGTCATTCAAGTAAATTGAGGCTCTTCCCACCCCAAGCCCAGGACTTCCCCATGTACATAAAGTGTACCTATTCATACTGAGAAAAGACGCAGATGAGTTTGATAGATTTTGCAGAGCTCTGCTATTTATTTTTTCAAATGAATTCTTACATAATGATGAAAATGTTTTTATACATTATTACCTTGACTCTCTAACACATTTCTGAACAGAGTGTATAATGCATACTCTTATTACAGTGTATTTGATGACTTGCCTAAGGTCATGGATATGCTTAATTTCAACTTGAATCTTGATGTACTAAAAAGACTCATGTACAGAATTCTTTCACAAGATAATCATATGCTCCTTGAGAAGGAAAAGAACAATATATAACCAAAGAATTTTCAAGGGTTTTCCAGTATGCAATTAGAATTTACCCACTAAGCTGCAGTGATTCATTTTTATAATAATTTATGACACTGTGTCTTTGTATTTCTCAAGTAAGATTTTAATGTTTTTAACCACCCAGGGAGGGAGTAAGGATTAAGTCAATGAACTGGAAAATCAGAGAGCTCATTGTACATTCAATAATATTTCCTAGACAACCTTTTGATGAGCAACTTGTTCAAGTACAATCAAAAGTAAAATGACAGCATACATGTGAAAAGTATTAAACATTCAAGAGTTCAAAAAGATTGAAAGACAGTGGTAGTTTTTAGTAGAAGAGTGAATGATAACACAAATTTAAAATTACATATTTAAGGAGACTATAAATTTCTAAAATTTGAAAATTATAGCATAAAATGTTTTGTTAATCACAAAAACACTACTGAAATGTTTTTTTTTGCAAAATACAAATGACAGAGGAAAAAATAATGCAAATGAATAATCAATAATTAATTGAGAAACAAATTACAAATTACTCCAAGCCTGTTTTAATTCAAGAATTTAGTGATAATTATTAACACATATCAGATTTCCCGTTGTGGCACAGTAGGAATGAATCTGACTAGGAATCATGGGGTTGCAGGTTCGACCACTGGCCTCACTTAGTGGGTTAAGGATCTGGCAGTGCCATGACCTGTGGTATAGGTCACAGATGCAGCTAGAATCTGGCATTGCTGTGGCTCCAGCATAGGCTGGAGGCAACAGCTCTGATTAGACCCCTAGCCTGGAAACCTCCATATGCCGCAGGTGGGGCCCTAAAAAAAAAAAAAAAAAGGACAAAAGACAAAAAAATATATATATATACGTATATATGTGTATATATATATATATACACATATATACCACACTTTATCCCTCTGAATATACTATGCTAAAATCAAATAGCAATTATGTTCTATCCTTTCTGGTGTCATGTATAATATTAGCAAAAATGAATATAACTCAGAATTTCAATTAAATTAATTTTCCAGGTTTTGGGAGATGCCTCCATGATAGATAAAACAAGTATAATATGTGCTTATTTTCTATCACACCATGTAACCAGGGAAAATAGGGTGGATTATTAGTCCATAGAAAATATATTATTTACAGTGTTGCACATGTTCTTTTGACAGAAAAAAATCCCCCAAATTTGTCATAATTAATATTTATCAGCTCCTTCCTCATCTCTAATTCTAGATTTCATTCGACTTCAGCCTGTACTTATACTGGACTGGGATTCTTGCCTGCTATGCTGCTGGAGGTTTTCATTCCTATAAAGTACGAGCCCTTTGTGATCTTACCTTTGTTGGGCTAGGGCTACTGCAATACTCCATTTGCAGTTATCACCAGGCACAAAGTATTGAAATACGTTTCTAATCTCCTGAGTTCATGACTTCCAGCTCTCTAAGGGTATCAGAATCAATAAATTTAGCTGGTACAGTAAATCTATTTACTGGCAAGAGGAGCCCACACTAGCCAGATGGTGTTCCTGCTTTGGGAACCAGGGCCTCAGATTGGATGGAGGCTTCCTGAGTAGAAACATGGACCACAAACTCCACAAGTGGTTAACTTGTGAAAAAAAAGATGCAAGAGGAGCCAATAGCAGGTTCCTTCCATGGCCTGGGTCTAAGTCCCCAAGGTTTTGGGTGTGTAGTGTAGAAGTACATATTCTTGGGTATAAGAATCATATTGAAATGATATCATGATCATTTATCAAGTCCAATTAGTGAAATGGCAAAATGTCATCAATATGGTAAAGACTACTAAGCCCAGATCATTTAGTTTCCTGTGGTCTATAAGCCAAATGAAACGTGGAGAGTAAATATGAACCGCACTTGATCCTTCTTTCTGAAATTGAAAAGACAATTCTCCAATCAGGGGCCCATAACACATTTTACATTATGACCAACAAAAATACCACATCTGCTCTAGCAACTAAGAAAAGGGTATGATTTCTTGGTTTAAGCTGTACTTACCTAGTGTGATTCGCCATAATCCACGTGTTGTGATTTCTTTCAGGGACACACAGGAGAGCTGAATGGGGAAATGGCGGGCATCAATACCCCTAAATCCTTTAATTTTTTTAAAGGAGGTCTTTTCTAATTTCTGAATTTTCCCTGGGATGTGGTATTGCTCATAATTTCTGGTTTACTTCTCGGCTGGGTTGGGGAATCAGTTTTAGGGATTATTTATTAGCCCATCCTATAATGATGGGTCTTAACTCTAGCCAGGAAACAAATATGGGGGTTCCATTAGATATTATGTATATTCCAATTATATACTCCAGAACTAAACAAATAACAATAGGATGATTCCACAAATACACTGGCCACAAACAAGGTGAACTTGTGCCAGGACTTCATGGGATGGATGGATAGATGAATAGATAGATAGATGGGCAGATAGACAGGCTGGTAGACAGGCATAAATGCAGACAAATTTTAACCTTACAAATGAGCCCTTTCCTCTATGAGAGGACCATGCTAACACTTGGATCCCCTGGCATTATCAGATCCTATATTTAAAAGGTTTTACACAGTTTCACAATTTTTCTTCCTTTAATGCATCGTTCCCTGGTAAATGTCTATGGGTTGTTTAGGAAGACCGAAGAAATATTTCATATTATTTACATGATAGTACAGATACCTTCTTCAAAAGGATAGAACATCCTCTTCAGCCTGTGAACTGGCTTAGACCTAGAAACTAGGTGAGAGATGAAAATTGTCTGTGGTAGCATCTGACATGTTGTGTTTTTTGCTTGCCACCTCTTAACATTTTCAGAAAAATAAACATATTTGCAGTAAACCACAACTAAAAAGTACTGTAAGTTGAATTATATTGGTCCGCTCACATGTTCTACTTATCTATTTCTGTTTAACAAATTAGTATAAAACTTAAAACAAATGTTTAATTTTGTTCACAATATTGTGGGTCAGGAATTCAGGAACAGCTCAGCTGGCTGATCTGTCTCTGATCCATGTGCCATCTGGGCTTCAAATATTGGCAGCCAGGATGGTTTTACTCACATTTCTGGTAAATGTGGCTCATTGCCTCTTCTCTCTCTGTCTCTCTGTCCCTCTCCCTACCCCCACATGGCATTTCATTTCCTGGCCTCTCAACATGGTTTGGACTTCTTGTATCAGATTGTTTTACATGACAGCTAAGGCTTCACTACCACCACCTCCTCCCCTCAAACACATATTCCTATGGAAATGTTTCAAGAAATAGGAGAGTAAAAGCTGCCATTCTCTCAAGACCTAGACCTGGAAACTGGCAGAATGATGTCAAAGAGAGAGGGGCCACTCAGATACAAGGGGAGGAGGTTTAGATCCTACCTCTCCTCTTAGGAGGAATGTCAAAGAATCTGGTCAATTTTGAATCTCCTCCAGTATTTTGCCTAAGGGAAACCCACAGATGAACAAATCTGTTTACCACACCAGATGTGCTGTTTGCTATAGAATTACAACCCTGAGATGTCAAAACATGGCCTCTGTCATTTTAAAAAAGATACAGTTTCCATGAATCCCAAGGAATCTAGCTTGATGGAAGCATCTTTTAAAATCTATCCAAGCCTACATATTATATTAAACATTGATTTGATCAGAATTTCTAAGACCCCGTCACTAATGCATTAAGTGCTTTAGTGAAGGGTGTCTCACCCAGAAGCAGGAGACAGTCTTCAGCCTTACGTAGTAAATCCACTCTTACAATCCCGGTTATCCAACACTTCAACTTCCACATGTACCTTATCATAATCCTTCACTCAAGACAGCCTAGAAAAGTGTGATAATTGTGTATGTCTGGTCTAATCACCACTTTACCACATAGTGGTCCTTTTGTCATAAGATAGGTAAGTGGTCCCCCCTAGAATGCTGTGTTATGCAGAGTAGGGATATTCTTACCCCTAACAGCCTTAGTCTATGTTCCCTTCCAAAGGCTCAGTTTGAGTTAAGGTTTTACTTACAGACTATTTGATTAGAATGTGATTCTACAGAGAGGGAGTGAGATAGAGTGACACAATGAAGTATAAAAGGCCAATACAAAGATACAGTTTTGGGTTGAGAAGCTCTATCTGGGACTAGCAGTATCATCCTCTAGAAACTTCCGAGCAAGAATCTATAAATGGGTCTCAGATAGTCCAGGAGGAAGGGAATGCAGATGCTGAAATCATTCTGTTTCTATTTTGTTTCAGTAAAGGCTTCGTCAGGGCACAGGCTTTGCTGCACCTGAGGGATGAGCATGTGTGAGTCAAGGGCTCCTGCAGACATCCCAGCTGCATTATCAGAGAAGCTCCTGTTCCAGGCAGAAGCTGGAGAAGTGGGGCACCTGCTAAGGTGAGACCTTTTCAGTGTGAAGTGTGTCAAAGCTTATGTAGAACTCTTTTCTCTGTGATTTGAATCAAACATGAGGCCAACAGAATCTCAAGTACTGCTCAAGAGCCAATCTGAGAAAGAGCCTAAGACAGAAATGATATTGGTCCACTCATATGTTCTACTTACCTTCTTATTATTTGAAAAATAAATTAACTTACCTTATTATTTGGAAAAAAATTGATAGGCTTTAAACATGAATACCAGAAAATCTGGCAATGGCTTTAGATACTTGGTGTAAAGGGTAGGATGATTCAAACATTCTGGCTTTTGGAACTCCGTACATGGGAAAGCTGAACCAAAATAGGACTGGAGTTAAAAACCAATTTCAATAGGTTTGACTTAAAGTACCTGCCCAAAATGTTAAACTTCATCCAGGATTCTTACTTATGAATAATAAGAAGGTAAATTAGGGGTCAAATTTCCATATTTTTTTGGAAATCGGGTGAGAATAGAATATAAATATGAAAGATTTCAAGGAACTTCACCAGACTTTGCCACAAAAGCAGTGATAGAAACAAACTGGAAAGACACAGAAAACTTCTGGGCTCATCATCAGAGAACCATCTGCCAGATTAAGAGGCACTGCTTTAGTTAATCCACATGAGGACAAAGGACAGAGTTACTGTACAGTTACCTCCTTGATGCCAAAGCAAACCAGGAAGAAACTAACAATGACAAAGTTAAGGTGCCCTGCCAAGAAGATCTTCCAGATCTGTCCTCCTTCTGCTTCTCCACAGGACATTTCTTGAAATGTTGAATATAAGTCTTTGCTGAGCCTTAAAACATTTAGACAGGAAATCCTACACTGTTCTCTAAATCAAAGTTCCACTTACAATTGTAGACCAAAAATATGAATCCCTCCATAAAGATAAGCAGAGAAAAACTCAGCAGCATGGAGCATAAAATACAATAGCACAAAGCAGCTGAACAACTCTATGCGCTCATAAATTTCTTTTTTTAAAGTAAAATCAATGCATGAACCTAAATCTGAGATAGTCTTAAAGAATACATATATTTGTGTGTGTGAAAAGTTTGAAAAGATTACACAATAGATAAAAGAAAATCATGGACTTGGAGAATAGTTGACAAGGGGGAGGGAGAGGGAGTGGGATGGATTGGGAACTTGGGGTTAATAGATGCAGACTATTGCCTTTGGATTGGATAAGCAATGAGATCCTGCTGTGTAGCACTGGGAACTATATCTAGTCATTTATGATGGAGCATGATAATGTGAGAAAAAAGAATGTATACATGTATGTGTAACTGGGTCACCATGCTGTACAGTAGAAAAAAAAATGTATTGGGGAAATAACAGTTGATTACCATTAAGACTACTTGAAAAAAAAATGAAATAAAATTAAAAAAAAAGAAGCTACTCAAGAGGTGAAGGGAAAACTAGGGAAATGAGATTTAAAAAAAACTGTATTTAATAAAGTAGTATAAATGATCCAAAAAAAATTCTATTCAGGAATTACTTAGAAAATTGAAGCAGAAGTTTCTGAAATTCTGTAGAACATACGGGAAAATTATAGAAAGATGAAACACGAGTAAAGAACAGAAGCAAGATCTGGTTTATATAAATAAGAATTAAGGATAAAAAATCATCAAGGAATGAGGAATAACTTAAAATTATGAAAAGAAACTTAACAAATTAGAGAAATGAGTCTGCAGATTAGCAAAGATCAATATCTCATCTATTCAGAATTATAAAGTAAACAAGAACAAGCATAAAAACTATTGCTACAAGCATAATTACAATGGAAGCAAGTTAATTGCAAATATACAATTAAATAATTTATGCTCACCTAGATTTCACCCAACAACTGAGGCAATTCTTGAACATCCACTAGTCAAGCAAGCCTGCCTTGTTCTGATGGCTTTTTTGAGCAATTTATTAATTTACAGTAACCTCCCAGCATCCCCTAGATTTTCTTTATTGGGACTTCTACAACTACCTGTGCCTACTCCATCCCTATCACACTGAGCAAGGCCTGGGATCAAACCTGGGTCCTTAGGGATACCACCAGCTGCTCATGTTTTTATTGCTCCTATAGAGGCAGGGTAAGGAGTGGGCCACATAACTCTCCTAGTAGGGAGAATGAAGGATTACATCTGGTTGCTCAAGGTGAGGGAAGGGGCACTACAATAAGACTGGTGGGGGGATGATAAGGGTCTGCTAATTCTTGGCCAGATGCTTGGAGTTCAGTCTCCTTGAAGGGTACTTGAACCCCAACAGAAATCTATTTTCACTTAAGTAAAAATATAGCAAATATCCTGCCCACAGTTTCATTAATCTGTTTCTCTCTTTCACACCCAAATACACACATACCCATACTCCCTAAACATCATGTCCACCTATCAGAGGACAATGTAAAGACAGACTCAAAATCTTTTGATACTGATAATGGCAGTAAGTTTACTGATAATAGCAGTAAGTTTACATCCTAATTCTATAAATGAATGCATGGAAGTGCCCCAAATCAGAGATTTTAAATTACTGCTTGTCTATCCTTACAATGAAATAAATGTAGCCATTAATAAATGTAAAAATGTAGTGATGAAAATGAGATGTCAAAGGCAAAATTGTTGCTTCATGAATAAATCTAGCAAAGATGTATTTTATCTCTCCTAAATGCCTATAGGGTTGAATGAAGTACAATCATTCACTTCCAGCTTTAAAGAGAAAAGTTTATATATATCCTTTAGGACATGGTTGCCAGTGTAAATATTGGCAGTGCAACAAATTACATTATAAGCGAATCACTCTAAATTCTCTTACTTTGGAGAATAATTTTACTTTTCAGAGAAGATCCTTATTAGAAATAACTTTTTGTGAAATCATTTAAAACTTCAGAAAAGTGCCTTGATTTTTTTTTTTCCTGCTGTAAAGGAAAGGGCATTTTTCTCTTCCTAATATTGCTGAAATGCCTTTACTATTAGACAAGTCTGCAATTTCAAGGTCCTCTAATCTTATAATACAAAGGAGATGAGGGAATAACATTAACAAATAGATTATGAAACTTGTAATATTTTGTCTTTACTTCTGTTCCATATTGTTTAATAAGGAATGATTTTCTTAAATGTCCATCTTTCTAAGACCCTTTATTTCTTATAATTAAAAATATTATTTTCTGATACTTTATATTTTTAGTGTACCTTACTCCTTTAATATCCAGATGTTTTAAATTGTGTGGTGTTTTTAAGGTTGCAATTTATGGCACATTTTAGAAGAGTACTCTTTTATATGATTCATTACTTTCAGCATCATGAATATACCTTGTATGATTTCATCCCTATGTTCCTGCAAAGGTGACCTGCCAGTGTGAATACATCCTGGATAAACCATTTTGTGAAGTGTAGAATCTTCCTTTTGAATATAGTTTGGAAGTTCACGAATAAATTTGTATTTGCTTAAAAATGGAGGCACTATTCCTTGTTAATGAGAGCACTTATGTCTTCCTTTGCTCTGAAATGTGAGCATACAAAGCTCTGTCATCTGAGAGGTCTCTAGTTCTAATGGAAATCATAGCAGTTGTAAGCATATTAAAGCATAAAGAACTTAATTTTTAACTATACTTCATTTTAATTAGTTTAAATATGTATTCAAATAGACACACATGGCTCTTGGCTTCTGTATGAAAGAACAGGGCTCTATACAATACTGATTGTCTGAAAACAGGGATTTTGAGGGAAATGTCTTAGTTCAGGCTGTTCTAACAAAAATACATATCCCAGGTGGCTTAAAAACATAATTGTATTCATGGTTCTAGAGGGAAATTTGAACTTGGTTATGGGAAGTCTGCAATCAGGGTGCCGGCACAGTTAGGGTCCAGCAAGAGCCCTTTTTTTCAGCTGGCCATCTTCTTGCTGTGTCCTCACATGGAAGAGAGATCATTTCTCTCATGTCTCTTCTCACAAAGGGCAACAATCCCATTTATGAGGAATCCAGTCTTATGACCTAAGTATCTCCCAACAACCCACCTCCAAACATCACCATTGGGAATCAGGGTTTAATACATAAATTTTAAGGAACACAAACATTCAGTCCATCATTTAAAAATCTAAAAAAGTCTTTTAGGAAAAAAAAAGGAACCGATTAGAAAAGACTAGGATGAAGTATGATTTCATTACATCATATGCATGTGTGTTTATATTATATACTCCTTATGCATATATATGTATATATCCTATTATTCTATATTCCATATATATGCTAGTAAATGCACTGCATATAAAATACATTTATAGTTATAGGTAGAATAGAATAGAATAGAATAGAATAGAATAGAATAGAATAGAATAGAATAGAATAACTAGCAGTGGTAGCAAAAACAGTAACAAGGAATGAAACTGATTCACTACAATATTGAAAGATTAAGAATTCCAGTTGTTGATGGATAAAGAAAGAATTGAGTTACCAACATCTTTCTACATTATATTTTTCAAAGGAACAGTTGTCATTGGGTTTATATGACATTTCTGATTATCTTACTTCTATAACTCATTAGTTGATATTACTTGATACTCTTAGTCCCTGAAAATCAAATAAGCCAAATACAATACACTTAATGTGTATATACCTTTTCCTTTGAAACTAAACAATAACTTTGTCTTTAATCCCACATGCTTTTTATGATACACCATACTTTATGAGGTAAGATTTAGACATTCTTTCTCCCTATACAGGCATTTGGCATATGAAAAATGGTAATCAAATACATAAAGTAAAAATGTAAAGGTCTAACCTCACAAATAAGGACAGTAAAGTTGTTATAACTGGATATACATTATATTAAGCTAATATTATATAATTCCACTAAACTCTAAAAAATTCTTCGTGATATATATGTTCTTCTAGTATTGACAAATGACAAATTATTGACAAATACTAAGCAGCAATTTCTCCACCTTTTAAAGTATTTTGCACAATGATAGATATTTTCCAGTTAAAATTATAGCCAAAAGTATATTTTTTAAATGATGGTATTGCTTATGCCTCCAAAATAGAAAAATCATACTTTTGAATCCATCGCTATAGGAACAACCAACTTGGTTCATCATTTTCGATGCTGCTTCTAGAATAATATCTTATGTTTTCATACTTTAAAGTCTTTAAATTCTTCCTTCCTTCCAGTTGTGAATTTCAGAATCTGTAACAATTTTGCATATGTTTAGAAAACAGAAACCCTCAATGCTTTTAATTTTCTTCCACTTTGTTGAACGACTACTGTTCTCATGGTTTGAAGATTATCACACCCTTGATCTTCAAGTTAGTTCACAGGTTTTAAACAATACCTAAGTGAAATATTTCAATAAAATATTATTATTATATTTAAGGGTAATGGTAGCTTTATGTACAGAATGCGATGAGAAGACAGACATGGGAGTATTTTAGCAAACTTTGAAGATTAAGGAGAGTTTTTTGAAGGGGGGGAGTCATACAATAAAGCTAATGACAAGTCAGCTACAATATTAACACCAAATGAAGTAAAACAACACCATTTTTATTTATTCTTTCTAGTTCCCTCTCAGTTATTTTGGTGCAGAAATTGTATGAAAATGATTCAAAGAATTTTGCTTCATAGTTTTGTGCAATCAATGAAAGCTTTAAAGCACTGATAAGCATTTGTTGCTGTAATATGGTTTTGATGATGGATAGTCAATCCAAATTTACATTTCTGATTGTTTAGAAACAAACTGTAACAAAGTAGATTTAATATGAACCAAGGCATGATACATTACTTGTGAATAATTCTCATTTAAGCATTTCCAAATATTGTTTCTCTGTAAATTCATAAATAATACACATAAATGTGTAATAGTAGTGATTGCTTATTGTCTATTTTTCTGGATGGGAGACTCTGGATAATCGAATCATATTAGAATTACACTTTAAAAATATTAACTAACCCAACATAGCAAGAATGTATTAGGTAGGAAATAGGCTAACAAGTTTAAGACTCATTCATTAAGTCAATCTTACAACAAATAATTTTCTGAGCATCTCCCACACAAGAGACACGGTTCTAGGTGCTAAATATTGGGCAGTGAAAAACAAATCAAAGTAAAATTGGAAAAACATCTGCCTTCCTCAAGTTCACTTTCTAGATGAGGGAGGAAAAAGTAAACAAATATATAAATAAATGACTTTGTATATTGTATGTGAATATAAACAAGAATAAATTTTAGTGTTCATACATATGAAATATCATTTGGTTTAGAAAACCTACATATCCTTAAAAAAATGTAAATATTTATGGCAACAGTCCTTTATTTGAAACTCCTTTGGAAGATATTCCATTTAATATGTCTTCTGACTTCAGGTGAGACTCTGCAGGCCATTGATAACTTCAATAAGGGCCAAGCTAATATTCAAATTTACAGATCCAGAAATTGTGATTTATTCATTAATACCAGGAGATGAGAAGTTGTTTAGTTTGTAAATTTAGATAAAATAATGTAACAAGAGGAACAACTTGTGGATAAGTTGCTTGATAAATTTAAAAGAAGATTCTGCCTATTTTTAATGGCTATATTCATAGTAGGCTTATAAGTAGTGCCATATCATTATGCAAATTAGTTAAGGATCTAAAATTTAAGAACACTTAAGAGGGATAAAAAGATACTAAAAATGTGTTAATCTTTTATTTTTCCCTTTGTGATTATTTCATAGATTTTGGTACAATACTTTTGTTATGATATACCACCTGTAGGAAGAATGTAACTTCTGTTAGAGTTCATGAACTTGGACAATATCTTTTCTGAGCTCTGAACTTGGAAGATCTTCTTTTAACTTTGACAGAAAAATTTTGGCTTATGTAAATGTAAGAAACACCAAGACTCTTCATTAAAACATCTGTAAATCATCTTTCAGCTTCATTAAAACTGTTTATATATTTTGATATTTTGTTTTTAGGTTTAGAGTGCATTTTCTCACATAGTCCTTCAATTTTTATAAATAATCATCTTGAATTTGTTATGTGAGAAGTTGAATTCATTAGGAAAATACAACAAAAATTTTTGCAATAGGGGAACGTGTAAACAGAGGAAAGGACCTCAGTGAATAGTTTCAGATTCTTAAAGACAGACAGGTAAGAAGCTCTGACTCAGAAATTTTAACTGGCTGCTCCCTAAAGACTGGAATAGGAAATTCATTGGTCAGACTTGTTATCTGTGTGTTTGTTATCATGCCTCAAAGGTGAGAAATAGGCTCCTCCACTGCTAAACCCAGGAAATCTAAGAAAAGTGATGAGTATGTTTCCTATTTCTATGGGGCCAAATTAACTCTGCTTAATTTCCGCCGTGGAGTAGGGACCAATGGTGAATCAGCTCACATTTCTCTGCTAGGCTGGTCTTCAGTTATGTTACTCTTTTGGATATAATTCAATTTCTTTCTTTCTTTCTTTTTTCTTTTTTTTTTTTTTCTTTTTGCTAGAATTGTTCCAGCTTTGGCCATTGATAGCTCTTAAAACTGGCTCCTGGATTCTTTTGGCATGCTTCCATCTTTGTATTGTTGTTATTTCATTGAGCACTTGCTAACTTTCTGGCACTACAAAATGCTTTACTCTTCTTGTATATTTTCTGCAGAATCACAGAATTAGATCTTTTACAAAGAAGCCTTGTTGAAAACAAAGTAATCTCTGATCTATTATCTCTATAATTCTGCTTTTTCCATAATGTCATATAAATGAAATTATACATGATAGAGCTTTTCACATCACCTCTTTAACTTGGAAATATACATTTTAAGATAAATCTTTTCAAGGCTTAATTGCTCATTTTAAAGAATATTCTATACAGTTCCATTAATGGATATGTCAAGATTATTTGCCCATTTATCTATCAAAAGTGTACCTTAGCTGCTTCCAAGTTTGGAAAAACACGAGTAAAGCTGCTATTAAGATTCACAGGCAGGTTTTGAATAAAATTTTCAAATCAGATAAATACTTAGGAATGGAAATGCCAATGGAAATGTCTTGCAAATAATTTATTATTTGTGATATTTCCTTTTGATTTTCTTAATATCTTTTACAGTGAGAGTTTAAAATATAATAAAGTTAAACATATATATTGCTGCACTGGTCATGGTTTGGTGTTTTTTTAATTTAATTTAATTTTTGCTTTTTAAGTCCATACCTGCAGCATATGGAAGTTCCCGTGCTAGGGGTCGAATCAGACTACAGCTGCTGGCCTACTCCACCTACACCACAGCTCATAGCAGTGCCAGATCCTTAACCCACTGAGCGAGGTCAGGGACTGAAACCATATCCTCATGGATCCCCTAGTTGGGTTCATGACCCACTGAATCACAACAGGCACTCTGTGGTGTTGTATTTTAAAACTTATAAAACCCATGTTCATATATTTTTTTCCTAAATTTTCTTTAAGAAATTTAAAAGTTTACTAGCATTTTATATTTAGGTTTGTTATCAATTTTGTATTAATTTTTGTGAAAGGTGGGAGATCTGTATCGAGGTTCATTACTTTTTACATACAGCCATCCAACTGTTTTACCACCATTTGTTAAAATAATAACTTTGTTTTCTCCATTGAATTGCCTTTCTTTATCCCTTTTCAAATGGTTGAGGACATTTCTGTGTGTCTATTTCTAGAATGTCTGTACTAGTCTATGGATCTGTCTGTCCTCTTGCCATATCATTGTTTTGATTACTGTACTCTTACAATAAGAAGTGAAATCAGGTAGTATAAGTGCAACTTTGTTCCTTTTCAATGTTTTGATGGATATATTAGATCTCTTACCTTAATCACCTGAAACAGCTTATTGATCTACAAAATATCTTGCTGTGATTTTTGACTGGGGTTGTGTTCAATCAATAGATTAAACTGTGAATAACTAGAATTTTCACAAAATTTAATCTTCCAATTCATGAGCACGGAAATAGACCTCCAATAAAAGGATACATGTTAATCTAGCAAGTAGTGAGACTTTGTATAATGTCTGCTGTTTCTACAGAGACTTCAAACTTCTATTTGTTTTGTCTTCCCTATTTTCTTTGGGGTACCCTAAACACTCCTCTTAGAGAGTCTATATATGAGAACTCCTTTTTTTTTTTTTTTTCTTTTTGCTTTTTCTAGGGCCATTCCTGTGGCATATGGAGGTTCCCAGGCTAGGGGTCTATTTGGAGCTGTAGCCACTGGCCTCCGTCAGAGCCACAGCAACGCGGGATCTGAGCCACATCTGTGGCCTACACTAAGCTCACGGCAACGCCGGGTCCTTAACCCACTGAGCAAAGCCAGGGATCAAACCCACAACCTCATGGTGCCTAGTCGGATTCATTAACCACTGCGCCACGATGGGAACTCCTATATATGAGAACTCTTGCAGGTCCAATCTATTATTCTAGAGTCTTGTTGGTATGGTGGTAGGGTATCAGGATAGGGATCCATTCTGTATTCTTTCAACTAATTATCAGACATTTAGTGGCCCTATAAACAGACAGCTTAGTGGTCTAGGCTGTGACCTTCAGAGAAGCTTTTTCTTGTATGGCCTCCTATCTTTAGTTGAGACAAGAAGGCTAAATGTGGCAGGAGTTAGAAGAATCCCTTTCCTCTTATCTTTGGCACAAGATTCAAGTAAGGACTTCACCCTTAGGAGTAGATCTTTGTCATGGGGAAGGATCTGGGTATATTTCACAAGGATTATAGTTCTCCTCCCTCAGCCAGAGACAGGAAAGGATCATTTTAGGATCTTCACTAGGAACTGGGTAGGGTCCTGGAAGCTCTTATTAAAGTGTGATGCTCTTATTAAGACTTTGCCCTCCTCCCCACCAACTCTCCTAGGAGATTCTCATTCTTCCTTCAGTCCACAGTTTCCAGCTTCCACAAATTGGCCAAAATTATAACGTAAGTGCCCCTACCAGTTTATGGTTCCAGTGACTTGTGTTCCAGTGTAGCAGATCCCAACTGGGACTTGTTGATTTCACCTTGCTGTCCAGATTTTGAGGTGGCTTGTTTGCCCATCAAATCTGTTCTGTGATGAGCCCCACAAAAAAGTCATGATTTTCATTTTGTTCAGTTTTTTCCAACTAGGTTGATCTTATAAAATATTCTCATTGATGGGCCTAAAAACTGTTCGCTATAATTTTTAAAGTCCTTAGAGTAATATGTGACTGACTTAGAAACCTGAGCAATTCTAGACCATTTAAATTCCATTAGGCAGGCAAATATTCTCTTTTTATACAGTTCAGTTATCTGATTTAATAGGCAAAATAATTTTAAGTATCAATTATTTTAAATTCAATAGATTAAAATGGTGACCCTGAGAAATTTATGTTTTAATCTAAAGAGTTCATGAGTATAAATCATTTATTGAATATATTTTACATCAGAATTGCAAGACTGTTACTCTAAAAGATCAAATTTCCTCATATATTTTAATACATGAAATACCTCATATTCACATATTCTTTGTTATGATGGGAGTTTAATACTATGTGTTCTATTTCCCTAAACTTTTTGTGATTAATGCAAAATCCCCTTGGCAATAAAGACGCATTGCTATTATAAAGAAGAGAAAATTACCTCTTTGATTAACTGAGTTATTTATTGGAAATGATTTAATCTAAATGTGACTAATGGACCTACAAACATTGAAAGATTCCTCCTCATTTCCATGACAACTGTTCTGAGAATATTCAATATATCATGGACTTCCAAACTTAAAAAAAGTGGGTTTGGACTTACAGATCACTTAGCCTATGTCCTTAGATCCATGCCATTAATTTATTATCACTTCTACATTTTCTGAGTCTCACATTGGTACCAACTGACGTAATCAAAAAGAAATGCCCATCTTTTCAAGTAAAACCTTGTTTCACAAGGTTCGTTCTTCTCTGCATTAATAGTGGCTACTTTCTCATTATTTTCATGACAAATATACCATATTCACCACATAAAATTTGAAGAAAATCCACATCAGATCCAGAAATACCTGGAAACAAAGTTCAGTTTTCCAATAAATATGAAGTAAGCAGTGCCAAATAACAAAGTCAGTGAGTGCCATGCCCAAGCTCATGAGCAAATTATGCAGAGAAGATATTAAGGAGAGTATTTAGAGAATGATAGATAATTGTCCAATGATCTGCACAACCTGATCCCAAATATTTTGAATCCTAACTTTACCAAACTCTATCTTCTGTAGTAAGGTAAAACATTTGGTCTAATGCCAAGCAGATGCCACACCACTTGGAGAGAATATTAGGAAAGTAAAATGACCCAAGAAAATATGAGCTCTATTTTCTGATGTAAAAAATTTAGAGGAGAAGAGTAATTAGGAATAGCCCTGATATCGGAACAGGAACATGGTAGCAGCAAAGGAGGGAAATGGCACCATTAAACACCTGCCTTAAGTTGTAAGGTAAAATGTTGTATTGTATAACATGTTTGCTGACTTCAGAACTGACAGACATCTCAACACAAAGAAAAGAAGAAATAAATAACAGAAAACATTCAGACTCACCTCTAAAGTGCACTCAAGTTACAGGGTAAGAATGAGGGCTTACCTTATTTGCCATGTTTAATCTTAAGAAAAGTTTCTGGTCTACAAAAGGATCCTGATTTGGGATCAATAAGATTAACCATAGATAGGTAATTGGACAATATATTTGTCCATTGCTGTTGGACAAACTTTTCTACCTGTTTCCCCTGCTTTCCTACCTTCCCTTCCTCTCCTGTCCTCTCCTTTCCTTAACTCCGTTCTTTCTGTCTCCTTTCCTTTGCATTCCTGCCCTTTAAATCAATCAGACATAAAATGTTTTCAGTTTGCTGAAAATTGTGTTCTTCTATGAATGATTTATACAAATCATTCCAGCATCCCTTGGTAAAAATACATAAAAATTAACTGTATTCACCCATTGTTGACATGTTCAAGCTTTACAGTCATTGCACACAGATTAGTTCTGAGTTTGGCTAGAAGAATGATGAGCATTCACTTCTGTTATCTCAAAAGACTATTCTGTCAGTAAAGTAGAAGAATTCAGATCCCCATAAAGAGAATACAGACACAGTAGGCTCAGTTCAAAAGTAAAAACATTTGAAATTCAAAGGTCACTCCAAGTTATCAAGTGGTTATACAAATAAAACATATTTGAGGTAACTGAAATAAAGATGAAAAATTAGAAACGTTGTAACGAGAAGGCTAAAGGTGAAATTTCATTCCTAACTAGAATGTGGAAAATGTTAAAAATGACAAAGTGCTAAGATTCAAAAAGACATAACAACATCAAGTTGGTTTTTTTCCATTACACTGGATGAGAGTGTAGCTTTCCTAGAGATGTAGAGCTGGATACTAGTTTCATAGTGCAATGCATATTCACTATAACTCATTGTTAAGAAAAATAGCCAATACACAATATATGTAATTATTATTATAGAGAAGGGATTTTCATCTTCATAAATGCCAGTAATAAAGAAGCTCAATGGGTATTAACACAAATACTAACAATATTAATATATTAGCTATTTGAACCAAATATTAGTTCTAAATTGGGCAAAACCAGGTAAATAAATTCCTTTCAGATTTTATGAATACATCTGTTAACCTTAGTCTATAATAGTTCTTTTTCCCTCCTTTATTTCTCTAAATACAGTAACTTTTTCTTTGGTCTGGAGAATATTTCAATTCCTTTGCTTCTTGAAATCCACCTATCTCATGACACACTGGGCTTGTGGACATTACACAGGTGTTAATATATACATATATTTTTTAACTCAGGTGTGAAGCTTGCTGAAGAATCAAGATTCCTTCCTGACCTTTTGATTTGAGTCAAGCATGATCTGTTTACCACTCAAAATCCTTGCTTTTTTAGTGATAAAACTTCAGATGAATTTCCAGGGTTTATTTCTGATTTTGTTTTGGCTCTCAACACAGATTCATACCAGTCCTACTAACCTTTTCGTTAATGCATTTACTAGATTGTCTGGCTTTTATTTCTGCTCATCTTGGAAGACTGTGAGGCATCCAATTACCTCAGACACTTCACTCAATCTTCTCTAAACCAGTGCAGACAATAAAGGGAAAAATCGGTACTTGATATGACTAGTGAGTAAGAAGTCTTCATCCTCAGTTTATTTGTTTTTGCATGTGCCAGTTATCCAACTCTTTTCCAGAATTTGTAATTATTTTCCCAATTCTTGGAACATCCCATTTTAGATGTTAGCATACCGGTATTTCACAAGGCCGTTGACTCATTTGTGAAACTAGGGCAATGGTGAAAAATCAGGGGCTGATTTTGATAACATGAGTATCATAGTCTTAACCTGGACCTTAGAAATCTTAGAGGATTAAATAACAAAAGGCAGGACATTCACATCTGAGGAATGTAATCAGTATGCTTACCTGTGTCTCTCCCCAGGTGGGACAGTTGGAACTGACATTTCAACTTTTGATTAACTTCCTTTAAATCTAGTGACCATCTTCTGATATATTTATATTTGGCCACAAGACTTCTAAAACTATGCCCTAATGGGTATGTAGACTAATTATGAAAGTCCTACAAGCAACAGTCATAGCGGTTGTGATATTTTGGAATGTTATGGTCAACTACCTTCTTATGCCACAGCGAAAAAAATCCTCATTAGTACAGCCACTAAGAATTTCTTTATGTTATAAAAACCAAAAACTAGTTGGCAGAAGTTTCTGTGTGCGCACAATCACTATGCAACAGGAGCATGCCATGGTATCTGATTATAGTAAATGTACCTTCTCTCCATTGAAAGGGAATAAAACATCAGGCAGCTCTCACTTCATAGTATCCCATACTCACATTTGTTTTTCAGCCCTTGCTCTCTCACTCCTGTTGTTTTTCTCTCTTGCCCTATGCAATCCCCCAAGTCTTCTCATGTCTTGTTTCTTTCAGCAGTTTTCTCCTAACTTCCTCTTTGTAGACAAGCTTCCTCTGGTAAAAATTCCATAATCTGACTGGTTTCTGGGTCGAATTTAATCAGTTTGTATATTCCATTTTAAGAGATAACAATCTGAATTTTACGTTTAGAAGATGGTTTCTTACTGATGTAGATTTTTAATCCTATGAAACTGGTAAAGAGGTCAATTTAAAAATTGCTTCTTGGGGTTCTTGTCATGGCTCAGTGGTTAAGGAACCTGACTAGGATCCATGAGGACTGGCTCAGTGGGTAAAGGATCCGGTGTTGCTGTGAGCTGTGGTGTAGGTTGCAGATGCGGCTTGGATCTGGCATTGCTGTGGCTGTGGTATAGGCTGGCAGCTATAGCTCCGATTTGACCCCTAGCCTAGAAAACTCCATATGCCGTGGGTGTGGCCCTAAGAAGACAAAAGACAATTTTTTTTTTTAAATTGCTTCTTAAGCTTTGATTGATGATATAACTATTCATAGGATATTTTTTACCTAACACTTAATGGAACCCCTGAAAGAAATTAGTCAAATATCTTTACCTAAATCATTTATTCCAAGTGTTCTGAAATTTCACAAATCTCTTGTAAATCTTTCAATCTATTACATCTAAACACATATAGGTATACAATAATAAATTGTATACCTATTTTGAATCTCACTTCAATTTCTCTTTCACCTTCCCTATAAATACTATTCTGTTCCTTCAAAGTACATCTGTGTCTATACTTTCTTTACTTGCCCTGGGCTGCATCTAGAATGTAATAAAGATAAGGTTTACACCCTTGTCTGTTTTGCTAATATTTAATTTCATAGTATTTAGCAATTCCATAGAAGAGTCTGTTATTCTGGATCCATTTCATGTGAAAACTCAAATTCATCTCAGGCTGTTTCTTTCAAAGACAGACACCCTAAACTAGGACTAGAAAAAAAAATAATAAAATAAAAAAATAAAAAAATTGGGACTGGGATATACATGCTCATTTTATTCAATATTCCTCTGGCATATGCTATGACAAGTAAATTTCCATTCTGTGGTTGATGTTAAGCAGCCTCTAAGCTAGTAGCAGGAGTATTAGCAGCAGAGGCAAAGGCAGTAATCCCATTATAAATCCCTTTGCTTCCAGTTTATTCCCTACCAAAATCAATCATTTTAACTGCTGCTATATAATCTTCCAAAATATTACTTTCATCATGTCATAATATTGGCCAAAACACTACAGTTGTCAAAATTCATTGTCTCAGAGAGTAAGAATAATTTCCTTTCGACATTTTCCCAGTTTTCAAACTACCTTTCTAACTTTACCCACTAAATATTCTAATGCCAATGTTTTCCATGCTAATGAATGTGTCGGACTTAAAGTCTGAAAACTTCATTCCCCTAATTTTCAAACGCTCCCTGAAATAACGCTTAAGATATGTTTATCAGTCGTAACTTCTCTATTTTCAGATGGAAATTTCAGAATAGGCACATATCTTTTTGATTCTACCTCACTGCAAAAATCTGGAGTCAATTTGATCATAAATTCTCTGACTTCTATTAAAGAAGTTAAATGATGATATTGTGTACTACACGTGTCTTAAGTTGTTCCACTTTTCCCTTATTTATCATGTAGAATTTGTGTAACTCAGCGTATGTACTGCTAAACTATGTTAAATATTTGAAGATACCCAAACTTCAATAAATCTAGTAGAGACAAGTTATGTTGTAATTACTGATGTTGTAACAGATCAAAAACTCAGAGAAGATATAATTAAGGGACTGAAGTACAATTATAAGCTTTTTCAAATATTTCTCCTTAAAATGTATCCCGCTCCCTATATTTGTACATTATATGCACATACGGTATTATATTATAATGAAAATAAAATGAGACAATTTGTTAAATACTCACATGAAAATACTGGCTATGATGAATGCTACTCTGGATAAAACTGAAAACATGGGTTTATTTTTGCTCTAATTTCTATTGCTTTGGGAGACTGGCCTGAGAAAATATTCATGATGTTGATGTCAGAGAGTGTTTTGCCTATGTTCTCTTCCAGGAGTTTGATGGTGTCCTGTCGTATATTTAAGTCTTTCAGCCATTTAATTTTACAGGTTTTAGCCACTAATCTGCACAGATTTTATATGATTCTTAGGCTTCATCAAAATAGTGTATTATCTCAGGCCAGGTTGCTACTCTCTTCAAGTATGGCAGATACCAAAAATGCATAATTTTTCAGAGTGTATTCAAAGCTATAGCAATGCCTTGCTAGGTCACATCAAAAACTCTACTTCATCAAAATAACATTGTAATCTTTTGATCTAAAATCCCTTAATCTGGAGGAAATAGAATATTTCCTTCTTCAGTATAATGTATGTACTATACCTCCATGTCTTATTTCAATATATGGATTATGTTTGAAGATTGGCATCTTGCCTAGAGTTGGTATTTAGTTAGAAGACTTCCAAATATCCTTTCCACTGGCTTCGAAGCTTTAGGAAATATTTTGCATCGCTATACTTCTCTCTGAAATACATTGATTTAACACTTCTTCATTTGCTCACCTGTTAATTTAACAAATATTTATTGGTGTATTTGTATATGAGGCATAATGGATGAAAGTATAGGGAAGACAAGAGTTGCCAACTTCAAGTTCTTAAACTCTAATACAAAAAGCTGGAGTTCCTGTTGTGGCTCAGTGGTAAAGAACCCAACTAGCATCCATGAGGATGCGAGTTTGATCTCTCGCCCGGCTCAGTGGGTTAAGGATCCAGAGTTGCCGTGATGCAGCTCAGATGCTGTGTTGCTAAGGCATAGGCTAGCAGCAACAGCTCCGATTTGTTGCCTGGGAACCTCCATATGCCCCAGGTGTGACCCTAAAAATAAAAAAAAAAGCCAGTAGCTAAATATTAAAAATCTCAACTCCTTATGATTATGGGCAACTAGAAGATGACATGAAAATATGGAATAAGTCAACTATCCAATCTTATCAGATGAAGGGTGATTGCAAAATAAAAAGGATTTGATGATAATGGAAAGTGGAACTTATTGTTTGCTATATAATAAACAGTATATTATTCAGCTTAGTCCACACAACAAAATATCAGGCAAACTGGCATTATAAATAGGATATTAAATACTAGATAAATTCAGAAAATTTCTTTGGTTTCCCATATGTTTACCTATCATTTTTTACTACATCCTGTTAGAGTTACAGAGTATCTTTAAATTCAGGTCTGAAAGGTAAGCTAAAGACAGCAAAGACAAAAGATGGGGGTTGGGGTTGATTCCATTCTGAAATAATGTCATATTCAAAGATCAGAGGCAAAAAGAGTATAATGCATTATTGGAATATAAGTTTTTCAGGATCAACTGAATAAAGATCAGAGTGAGATATCACTCTAGTCTAGATCTCTGGTGTCACATCACTACATACTAAATTCAAAGACAATTTTAACAGAGTAATGAAAGCGTTAAGAAGATAGTGAAGATTTTAGGACAAGGATATGATGAGAAGGGATGTAGAAAGATCACTCTGCCTGCGATGTGAAAAATACATTGCAGGAAATTCTAATTCTAATAAGAATAGGTGAAATTATTTGGACTAAACCCAAAGTAAAAAAAAAATTCTTCCAAAATTTAAAAAGCCCAAATATAAAATTTCAGGCCTAAAAAAGCCTAAAAAGATTGAAGATATTAAACCAAAGTTGGAAATTTCCATGCAAAATTATGGAGACAAGCCTGAATTTGTAAAGGTATAGAGTATTGAAGAAACAAAGTTTTCCTATTCTGATGGCATATGTGGATACCACACATAGTTTTGTTTCAGAACTTCCCAGGGAAAGAGGAAAAATTCAAAGCCAAAAAAATTCCTTAGGTAGAGTTTCTAAGAGACCTTCCTTCCCCATACTATGGTAACAGCACGAATCTCTACCTACCTTCAGGATAACAACAAATGAGAAATAAAATTTCCCACCTCACCTTAAATAAAATTAAGTAGATAAGGGTAAAACAACAACAGCAAAACCATGATAAAGTTGAGAGATGGAAAGAATTCCTGATAAATCAGCTATGGCTGCAGACTGTAAACATACAAATTCCTACCCTAGATGCACATGGTTTTACTGATCAGGAAACCTCAAGAAAGTCTATGTTGTATTGGTTTCTGTCTAGTTATACTCCCCCAAATTTTTTAAACATTTTTTCTTAGACAATGATCAGTACACAAAGAAATGAAGTCACATGGAGACCAAATTACCTGACAACAAGTAATTATGACAGGAGATCCACACATATTTTGCATATGTGCATTATCAAATTATACAGTAGCCTTAAAAAAGCAATGTGCAGGTAAGTTGACTACAAGAAATATTGTGAGGCTTTATTTCAAAATATTAAAGAAGATTTAGGGAATTGTGATGTAGCAGAAACAAATCTAACTAGTATCCATGAGGCTGTGAGGATCACCTTAGTGTGTCTAGTGTGTCGGCATCTGGCATTGCCGTGAGCTGTGGTGTAGGTCGCAGATATCAGATCCTGAAATGCTGTGGCTTTGGTGTAGGTTGGCAGCTGTAGCTCTGATTTGACCCCTAGCCTGGGAACTTTCATATGCCAAGGGTGCAGCCCTTTTTTTTAAAGCAAAAAAAAAAAAAAGAGAGATACATAGGAGGCTAATGAATTTGAAGATTTGATATGCAAAGCAAGTTACAATAAAATTTTAAATAGATTCAGTGCAGTATTAGGTAAAACTTCAGCATATTTTCCATAAAAATGAATAAGCTAAAATTTATAAGAAAACCAGAGGAAAGCCAGGACTCTTGAAGATGAGGAATGCTATGGAGGAAGGAGTTATGCTATCAGACACAGAGATTTACTACAAAACAAAATGAATAATATTCTTTTGTTTAATCACAAGTATAGATGAATAAATTTGTGAAAGAGAAAAGAGAGTCCCAAAGCAAACCTAGGTATATATGGTAAGTTGATGTATAACAGACTTGCCACTGTAAATCAATGGGGAAAACAGTGTCTTTTTAAATAAATGGAGCTTGGCAATACTGTAAAGATTTTATAAGAGAAGGCAGAATACCTCTGTGACTTTAGATAGCATGTCAATAAATTTAACACACGGTATGAAGAGAAGTACACAAAGCTTCAAGGAGCCAAAATAAAAACAAAACAAAACAAAAGAACACCCTTTATGGAACCAACAGGGGGGAACATCAATTACCAAAGAGCTAAACACTGTTAAAGATGTTTAAATTACCCTTTGAAAACACCAAAATGCTACATACTGAATGTCTGTGTTCCCCTCACATTTATATGTTGCAATCCTAACCCTCCGGTGTGGTTGTATTTAGAGATGGGAAGGAAAGGAATTTAGTTCAAATGAAGTCATAAGGGTGGAGCCATTAATTTGATAAGATTAGTGTCCCTATTAGAAGGACACCTCTTTTCTCTCTGTGTTCACACACTGAGGAAAGGCCATGGGAGGTCACAGTGAGAAGGCAGCTGTCTACAAATCAGTCCTCACCAGAAATTAACACTGTTAGACCTGGATATGGGACATCTAGCTCCTAGAACTCTAAGAAAATTGATGTCTATGGCTTAAGCTATCCAACCTATGGGATTTTGTTATAGCAGCCAAGCTGACTAAACAAGATATTGGTATCAGGATGTAAGGTGCTATTGTGTCAAATATCTAAAAATAGAGAAGTGGTTTTAAAACTGAGTGATGAGTAGAGTTTAGAAGAGTTTAGAGTTGCACACTAGAGTCTAGATTACTGTGAAAAGTCTGTTTTTTGGAAGAAATATGGATGTTAGAAATTCTGATGAGGACTCAGAAAGAAAGAAGAGTTGGAGAGAAAGCCTCCAACTTCTGAAAGGCATTGTGAACAGACTGTTTTTAGAAATGAGAACTTTAAAGGACAGTATGATGGGGTCTCAGATGGAAATGAGCAACAATTTATTGAAAATTGAAGGAATGACAATCCTTGTTATAAAATGACTCTAAAAATACCTTGGCTGAATTGTATTCTAGTGTTCTGTGGAGATAGAAATTACAAGTAATGAAATTGGAAATTTAACTAGAAGATTTCTAAACAAAATGATTCACAGCAAATTATTCAGCAGGAGCTATGGAGGCCAGAGAGAGTAGGATGACATTTAAAATGCTGAAAGAAATAACACTCAACCAGAATTCTATATCCAACAAAATTAACCCTCCAAAATCAATGACAAATTAGATCATTCCCAGTAAATAAAAGTTGAGAGAATCAGTCACTAATAGACCCTCTTTACAAGACATGCTAAAATCTTTCAGGCTGATATAAAAAAGACCCTAATCAGTAATTCTAAGCAATATGAAGAAATAATGAACTCTAGTAAAATAACTATATAGGTATAAGTAACAGCAAATATTATATTTTGGGGTTTTAAATCTTTTCATTTCCTATAAAATTTAAAAGACATGGGCATAAAACAATAATTAAATTATTTATGGGTGGTGGATATATGTTGTCTCTTACTGTCAGGTACTCAGTCTTTTATATGCCTATTAAAGCTCATTAATAGCACTATTAAATTTTTCTATAGTTTTGCTGTTTTTTTTTTTCTGCCTGGTTAATGAATGACTGGAAGGGTATGTTAAAAATTTCATACTACTATGATGAATATATTAATTTCTTAAGTTTTAATAATCTGAAAGGTTTAGGTACACACAATTGAAAAAATTATTATATCATAGTGAACTGTCTTAAATCTTAATATAGTTAGCCTCTTTAAAGTTAGAAGTAAAATTCACCCTAAAGTCTTACCCTCTTCTGTTATTAATATAACAGTAAAGCCCATTTTGATTAATATTTGTTTCGTTTATCTTTTCTCTATCTGTTATGTGCTGACCTGTATCTCCTCAAATTCAGAGGTTGACATTCTAACCCCTAGCACCTCAGAATGATACTCTTACTTCAAAATAAGCTCTTTAAAGAGGTAATTGAATTGAATGAGATCGTTAGGGTGGGCTTAATCCAATATGACTGGTGTCTTTATTGGAGGAGGACCTTTAGACATGACATATACATATGAAAGATGATGTGAAGACAGGGAGAGGATGACCACCCATAAGCCAAAAATCAAAGCCTAGAACACATCATTGCCTGTTAGCCCTCATAAAGAACCAACTCTGTCAACACCTTGATCTCAGACTTCTAACTTCTATGACTGTGAGAAAATAAATTTCAGTTTATTTTAAATTTTTTTGTCTTTTTGCCTTTACTAGGGCCGCTCCTGCGGCATATGGAAGTTCCCAGGGTAGGGGTCTAATCAGAGCTGTAGCCACCAGCCTACACCAGAGCCACAGCAACGCAGGATCCGAGCCGCGTCTGCTCATGGCAACGGCCGATCCCCAACCCACTGAGCAAGGCCAGGGGTCGAACCTGCAACCTCATGGTTCCTAGTCAGATTCATTAACCACTGCATCATGATGGGAACTCCTAAATTTCTGTTTAAACACTCAGTCTGTAGTCCGTTATTAGGGCAGCCATAATAAATTAATACACATTCTCTTGCCACCTCACTCATTGGTGTTTTTCCTGAAAACTGAATTTTGTATTTTTAATCCAATTTCAAGTCTAATTCAATCCATTTAATTATCTTTTGAATATTATATATATGGATTTTTGTCCCTATCATCTGGGTCTCTGCCTTTTTTTTAATCCCATCTTTTGTTTTTTGTTTTTTTCCAACACAACTATTTTTCATCCTTTTAAATAACTGTCTTTTTTTTCCCAACTCATTGATTTAGAAGATGTACAATCTGTTTCCGTTATTTTAGTGTGTATCCTTGACATTTTAAAAGCGTAGTCTATTTAGATTATTCTAAAATAAACCAATCATTAACTCTTACCCAGAATTGTAAAGGAACTAGAATGCATTAATTCCAACCAGACTTTTTCTAGTTTAAATAAAGTGGGTTATACATCTTATTTCAAGCTTGCTTTTTTAAAACTCTAATTAGAATTTGTTAATTTTGCTAGTTCTGCTTTATTTCATTCATTTTAGTTCTGACTTTGTTGAGATTAAAAATCTATTTACAGATTTACAAACACATAATCTCTTTTAGCATCTCCACCTGCCTCCTGGTATTTCCTCTTTTTGTAATTTATTCACACTTTAGTAATGGTTTGGCAGTATATAACTCTTAATATATATCAAAAAATGTGTTTAGGTCATGCTCTAGAGAAAGAGTTTGCCAGTACTAAATTTTAGGTCACAAATTATTTCCCATCAATAATTTGAAGGTATTATTTCTTCTTTTTTTTTTTTTTTTTTTTTTTTTTTTTAGCTTATGTGGGTTTGTTGTTGTTGTTGTTATTGTTGCTATTTCTTGGGCCGCTCCCGCAGCATATGGAGGTTCCCAGGCTAGGGGTCGAATCGGAGCTGTAGCCACCGGCCTACGCCAGAGCCACAGCAACACGGGATCCGAGCCGCGTCTGCAACCTACACCACAGCTCACGGCAACGCCGGATCCTTAACCCACTGAGCAAGGGCAGAGACTGAACCCGCAACCTCATGGTTCCTAGTCGGATTCGTTAACCACTGCGCCACGACGGGAACTTCTATTTCTTCTTTTGTCTTCCAATTGCTAGTTAGAAATCAACTATCTACGATTAAGTGATTTTAAAAAGCCAAAATATTTTTTCTTCCCTGTATAATCTCAAGGATTTTAGTAAAACTTTTAAATTCATTATGCACTTATTTTCTTAAATAATAATGTGCTATTATTTCCTTGGAAATCATCTGTACCATCCATTTAACAACTGGATGATGAAGATCATTTTCATTCAGAAACTCTCATTTTGATTAGTGCTTTCTATTTCCAAACAATTTATACGACACAAACATTTTATTGATTTTTCCAGTTGTTTTTTTCCCTCCGAATTGAGAACTATGTCTAGATACTCCTATTGCAACAGAACAAAGGGTGGGGGGAAAAATGTATACATGTAAGGATAACTTGATCCCCTTGCTGTACAGTGGGAAAAAAATAAATTAAAAAACAAAAAGAAACTTAATTTTGCAATTGTTTCTCTTTAAATTACTGCCAGCTGACATTAATATCTTCTCAAACTTTATATTTAAACAACTTCAAATTTAAAATTTTTATTTTTTCTAACCACCATACCTGCATCATATAGAAGTTCCCAGGCTAGGGGTCAAATCGGAGCTGCAGCTGCAACTGCCACCAAGGCAACACTGGATCTGAGCTGCATCTGCAACCTACACCACAGCTTCTGGCAATGCTGGATCCTTAACTCACTGAGTGAGGCCAGGGATTGAACCTGCAACCTTTCGTTCCTACTTGGATTCCTTTCCACTGTACCATACTGGACTCTCTAATCAAATTGAGAGTCTGGCATTACAGTATTTTTTTATTATATATAGTGTATTCTGTTTAAGGTATTACAAAAGCAACACAAGGTTAAGCCCAAGTTTATTCATTTAGCATACTTGGTGTATTATGTTTAAGGTATTATAAAAGCAACACAACGTTAAGCCCAAGTTTATTCATTTAGCATACTTCTACTGACTGACCATGCACCAAGCAAGCACTGTTAAAAGCACTGAGATTATGTTAAAAAATAATGCAGATGTGATCATAAACTCTGATATTATAGGATAGTTGGTATCCAAAAAAATCCCAAATGTTTAAGAAGTGAAGACACAAATCTATTAAACCTCTTCCTTCATCAATATAATTCTCTTTTGTTATACTACGCTGCAAATGTCAATTTCCCTCCAATAAGAAGGACATGAATTTAATAAACTGATAATTCTATAAACTGATATAGAATCAAACAAGTTCAATTAGGCTGATTGAAATAAAACACTGTGTCTCAGTTTTGATGCCTTCTAAGATTCCTTTTGCAATATTTCTTATATTATTCTATAAATTAAGATTTCAGGGAATCAGGAAGTCTACTATCTGTATCATTAAGCCACCAAGCCTGTCCTGCTTTAGGTTTTCTAAAAGATGAGACAGACCATTGTTAGCAGTCTAAATGGTTAAAGAGTGAAAGTTTATGCACCATGTGCTGACAAGGACACCAGAGATGTCAGCCTCATGCAAGTTTTCCAATCCGAAACCCATGGGGAAATTAACATAAGAATATAGAAAAAGAAGAAATAGCATTTTAAAATCACCAAGAATCTCTTTAAAGAAAAGCCAATGGGTAACATTTCCAAAGGTGTATTAAAATTTTGCTTTACTTTAACTAGGAACCACCTGCCGATCAAAAATATTATCTTAAACATATAAATGCGAATGTTCCTTTATTGTTTCATCCAGCTGGAAGTAAGTAAGGTCCAAAGCACACCATACTTATAATAAAAAAAAAAGAAAATTTTAAAATAAAGGATTTAGAATTAAATTAATTTAAAAAATTAAAAATAAAGAAAAAAACAAATAATTCATGACATTATATTTATGACTATATCTATTTAAAGAGATAAGCAATGACCATAGACTTTTAATGAAGTATACTTTGGATATAAAATATCTAAACAATCAATATTAACAATAATATACAGTTACTTTAATAGCATCTGAATTACTAATTAATAACAACTAGACTATTCTAAAATCTGAAGTCACATCTACAACTCCAGTACAGCATGAATAACCTCCAATTTGTGTAATTAAATTCAAATAACAGTTTAGGAGGCTTTAAAATTTTATAACTTGGAATAAATTTTTCAATAAATATTTCATTTTTCAATGTGCTTGATATTACATAGGCATAGATTAGAGATCTTCCTATTCTTCTTGAATCTGAATTTAATACTATTTTAAATTTACTTACATTGGATTATCAATAATTACCAAATTATATAACCAATTGTTCCAGCTATATTACTTATGTATCTTTCCATGAGAATGTATTTAAGTGCAGTAGGTAACTATTTCTTACTGATTCTTTTTGCTGTATATTTGCGTAAAGTTTAGAACAAAAGAAAATCTACAGCTAGAATTATCAGCTTCTCTTTTAAAATTCAAGTCATATTTTAAAAAAACTGTACAATATCATATGCACTTAGATAAGAAGTGCACCTTTAAAAGCGTATGGCATGGATCACCTTTTTTCCTGTTAAAATATCTATAGACATTTTACAAAGATCAAGGTCATTCTACATGTTGATTTCTTACAGAATATAAATTCAAACTGGTTTCTGTAATAATCCATTTACTGGGGATATTTTATTCTTTAAAAGATCACTACTTCTTGATGCCAAATAGTAACAGTATCAATACTTAAAGAAGTTTTGTAAAGAAGATTTATATGTGTTCTGGACCTAGCAGCATACTTACCTATTTCAATCTAAATTTTAGGCTACCCTGGGCACAGGCATGGGAATGAATCATGGAGCCTTGTTTCCACTACATTCAACATCAGGAAAGTCTAATCATGACATAATGCAATTTAATTAGAGCAGATCATATCTGATATATGAATTAGTTTTCTAGGCTGCTATAACTGTTCTACAAACTGGTTGGTTTAAAAAAACGTAGAAGTTTATCTCAAAGTTCTGGATGCTAGAAATCTAATCAAGGTGTCAGCAGGATTTTCTTCTCTCTGAAATATCTAGAGGAGAATAAATTTTTTGACCATTCCTATCCTGTGGTGGTTGCTGATAATTCTTGGTTTCTTGGCTCGCATCTGTATCACTCCAAATCTGCCTCTGTCATCACACAGTCTTCTTCCCCGTGCGTGTGTACTGCTCTGCTCTATGTCTATATCTTTCTCCAAGTCTCTTTCTCTGTTAAAGACCCCAGGCATTGAATGCAGGGCCCATGCCAATCCATTATGACCTTATCTTAGCTTGATGACATTTGCAAAGACTCTATTTCTAAATAGGGTTTCCAGGAAACATGAATTTTTAGAGGATACTATTCAACCCAGTACATCATATCATACTGCATCATATGATACATTATATCTTATCGTGTGTCACATAATATAGTATAAAGAGAAGTTCAACAATCTTTGCTTTATTGAGGTAACCGTTAAAGACTGGGAACTAAGTATAGGTTTATCTGCAATAGCAAGCTATCTTATGCATCACAGGATGTTTAGAAACATCCCTGGCCTCTACACACCAGATGCCAGGGAAACATCTTGTCTCATAGTCAATTCTCATCTACTACGTTGATGGCATTATTCACACTTTTAAAAGACTATCTAGGAGTTCCTGTGTGGCACAGTGGTTAACGAGTCTGACTAGAAACCATGAGGTTGCAGGTTCAATCCCTGGCATTGCTCAGTGGATTAAGAATCTGGTGTTGCTGTGAGGTGTGGTGTAGGTGGCAGATGTGGCCGGGATCCCACGTTGCTGTGGCTCTGGCGTAGGCAGGCGGCTATAGCTCTGATTAGACCCCTAGCCTGGGAACCTCCATATGCCACAGGAGCGCCCCTAGAGAAAGGCAAACACACACACACACACACACACAAAAAGACTATGTAAGTTACAACTAACCAAAAACAGGTCACTGACAAACATTCATGCACTCTTACCCTAGCATCCAATAATCTAAAACTACGTATTTCCTATCGAAAGAATGATTAACCTCAAATTCTAACTATGAATTAACAATTGAAGAAATGTTAAGTATTCAATATTTGTTAGGTCATAGATTCCAGAATACATTTTATTCTGGGCTGTTTTTCCAGTATAGTTTTAATAAATAGGGCTTTCTAGACATCTATTCCAGTACAGTTTTCCACTCATCAGTCTACCTAGATGCTCTTGTCTTTTCATCAGAAAGCAGTTATTGTATTTGACCAAACAAATGTCACTCGTTCTCGAGACAGTGTTTTGTTTTTGTTTTTGTTTTTTAATGTTTTTCCTTTTCTTCTTGCAAACTATTCATAGTGTCTGAGACTCACTCCTTGCTTTTCCTCTTGTCTAAGATCATTCCCTTGGCGATCTCGTTCTGTATTGTGGTTTTAAATAAATGCCAAGAAAAGCCAAGTTATATCTTTAAAACAGAGTTCTCTTCTGAATTCCAGCCTCTAATATATAACCACTTACTTGACATTTTGCTTGGATGCCCCGGATACATCTCACACTAAACTGAAACTGAATCTTATCCTTCCTCCTAGACACACACTGGCTTCAATTTTCTTTACTCCATTTCCCTCAGTGCTCGTAATATACTTGAAGTTATCCTTTGTGCAAGACATGTTTCTTTGAAAACTCCATCTTGTTCTTCTTTACTTTATCCCATCTTCTTACCTTAATTTATCCCATCTTTCTGCTGGAAAAACAGTCACAGTGCTGGTAAATGACTTAAGCTTAAGAACAAAGACCTAAAGGCATGAATGACTTAAGCTTAAGAACTGTTATGTGCCTAAAGGTCAGAGTAAAAGCTTAACCTTTTACCAGCTAAGTGGCTTTTAAAATAGTAAAAGAACTTATAAAATAGTAAACAAACCCTGTATCCTCCACCCATAGCCCCTCCTCACTTGATCTCATCTAAAGACCACAATAAAAGTGGTGTGGTTTCTTGAGGCAGTGTTCTTGGTCCCTGAGACCTTGAGTCCCCCAGTTCCCACCTTTACTGTCTCTGTGTCTTGTTTTATGTTAACTTTTTCCCTTAAGTTCCACAGCCCATTCTTCAGCCCCATCCTGCTGATGGCAATCCTGCTGGTCTCGGCAATCCTTGACTCCATTTTTTTCCCCCTACACCCTACATTTTGTCTATCAACAAATGCTTCTGGTCAGATTTCAAGAATACACATATTCTAATTATTTCCTACCACTTAGCAGATAACAACACCCTGGTCTGAATCACCATCACTCATCTCATTTATTAGTGAAATGGCTTCCTATTTGGGATTTCTTTTTCTATCATTACATCCATAATCCATTCTCAATATTTAATCCAAAGGAATTTAGAGTGACTTTTATTTCAGAACATGCTATTCTCTGGTCAAAACCCTTAAGTTGCTCTCTAAGTAGCTCCAAGTGGAACTGGCACTTCTAATCTTTTGATACTGAGATCCATCTTAAAACTACCTTTGCCTGGCAAGATTAAGGTTGGTATCTTCAAGATATGATTTTTGAGTTTGTTTCTGCAAATCACCAAATGGCACTATCAATTACAAAAACCCTTAAATTATATTCTCTGCATGAGGTTTTTGGGAGCACCATATTTGTAGTGTGAATTTAAATCTTGAATGCAAATAAGTACTAGATTTGTGGTTCAAATGTTCTAGGGAATTTTCCTGTTTGTTTCCTTTTTTTTTTTTTTTTTTTTTTTTTGCCACAACAGAGACATCTGTCTCTTTGCTATCATTTTCTATTTTCATCTTTACAGTGATGTGTGAAATTACACCCTTTTATTAGACTCTCCTTTTGATATATTAGGTTTTACCTTTAAATAATAGTACACAATGGATCTGGGAAATTTAACATAAGATACATACATACACATATTCTATTTTTCATTTTTATTTTTCTTTTTATGGCTGCACCTGCAGGATATGGAAGTTCCTAGGCTAGGGGTCAAATCAGAGCTGCACCTGCCAGCCTGCACCACAGCCACAGCAATGTCAGATCCAAGCCATGTTGTGACCTACACCACAGCGCACGGCAATGCCAAGATCCTTAACCCACTGATCAAACCTGCATCCTCCTGGATGCTATGTTGGGTTCTTAACCTGCTGAGCCACAATAGGAAGTTCACACACTTATTCTAATCTCTGATCTTTGGAAATGTAGTCACTGCTCAGCAAACTTTACAAGACCTTTTGTGTATTATTATTTATTTAATCTCTTCTGG
The DNA here is from genome assembly GCF_054392235.1 of Sus scrofa. Taxonomy (NCBI): domain Eukaryota; kingdom Metazoa; phylum Chordata; class Mammalia; order Artiodactyla; family Suidae; genus Sus; species Sus scrofa. The sequence continues at coordinate 65,541,543 of NC_139393.1, read as the reverse complement.
ATATCAAGATACATACAATATCCCGGCATGAGTTATAGTGGAACTTCATTATATAAGAATTGAAGTGGAAAGGTTTAGTTTTTTATGACTATCTTTCATTACTTTTTTTTTAAGTATAGCAACTTTTCAGTTTTATTTTAAACAAAAGACCAGTCCAATTAGATAACATTCTTTTAAAAAATTAGAACCTTTGTTTTCAAGTAGACTGTTCACAAGGTTCAACTCAGTCAGCTATTTACAAATAATTCTTTCCCATGAGTTTGGGCTGGTGAATATATCCAGGCAAAAAGCTTCCTAAATGGGTGGAAACCTACATTATTGAGTGTGGATCCTCATTGCAGTATTATACAGAACAACATCCAGTTGTGCCAAAGCACTGGATTTTTGGTATCAAAGAGAAAAATCACCCATATGGTGATTGCATTTGCCATTTTCATCCAATTAATACTGAAAATAACATGATAGGATGGATGTTTGATGCTGTGTACTTTCTTTTTGGGGGTATACATTATCACATACCACAATGATATTCTGCATTTTCATTTTTACCTCTCATCTTTATGGGATATATCTTTTTTCTTACCATATTGCCCCCTACTGCTTTACCTGTCTCATAGGACGTATTATTATTATTTTTAACTGGGTAGCAGATGCATAGCTTCATTCACTTTGGTTATTTTTCTTGTCAAAACATAAATGATTGGTAGGGATAAAGCTTAGGTGCAATGGGTATTGGCCACTATAACTTATTCTTTAATCTCATCTTTCTAGTTACATCAGCTCAAAGCAGTTCATGAGCAGAAAGTACACAATGAGGTAAATAGCACTGAATTCTATTATACACACTAAGAGGGCCAAAGGCTTTCAAGAAGAGTCAGGAGGTGAGACTGAAAGTGGGATCACATCAAAAACAAATATCTCGGGGTTAACAGATACAAACTATTGCATTTGGAGTGGATAAGCAATGAGGTCCTGCTGTATAACACAGGGAACTGTATCTAGTCACTTGTGATGGAACACGATGGAGGATAGTGTGAGAAAAAAGAATATATATATATATATGTATGTATGATTGGGGTCACTTTGCTGTACAGTAGAAATTGACAGAACACTGTAAATCAACTATAATGGAAAGAATAAAAATCATATAAAAAATGTCTCTGATCTGATTATGTTACTTTGGGTCAATCCTCATTATCCATCACTGGAAAACTATAAAGCCTAAGACATTTACCATTTCCCTATCTTATCTTCTTTTCGAAACATACTGATTATTTTATTTGGTCTAAAAAGCTAGAGATATTCTTAGCATCACTGAGTGATTACATCCTAAAATGGACAAGAGATAAGTTAATCACAAAAGTGTAATGTATCAACACAGGTTGGGAAAGTAAAAGAAGGAAACCTTATTAACTTAGAAAACGACGTTATCTGCAACTTGGAAAATGCTTTGAGAGAAAGATGAAACTCTATATATATGGAAGAATGCAGTGCAGAACACAGAAAATGCCAAGCATTTTAAATATCAAAATCAGTATACAATGTGCAAATAATTTAGAAAATTAAACACATAATACTTGGAATGAGAACAGGCATGGAAATTATCTGGCAACCTGAAAATGGTGTCTGATATTTTTAGCATACGACTGAATAGGAATTGTAGGGAAAAAAAAGTATGAGTTTCTCCTCAATAACCCACAGTAGATAGGAGACAAAATAATTATTACAAAACAATAAAAATACCATTTTGTAATGCATGTTAATCTTCTAAAGTTTATAACCAAAGAAATTCAATAGTAAGTCATTAAATATATGCAGGTGAATTTTCATAAGGGAAAATGCAGGTGTCCTGTTAATATCACTTTCCATCTCGCTGAAGTAGAGCATCTCTGCATCTGTTATCACCTCCCTTTCAGTCCCTTAGATCTCCTAGACAGGAAGGGAATCTGCTGGAGGCAAGAGATGATGCATTAAAAGTCATGTTGACAACTGTCAAAGTCAGCAGCCACACAGGCAAGGAGTTTTAGATAAGGTGTTTATTTGTTAGAGCCTAGTAAAGTGGGTCCTGGAGAGTAATATGAAATGTACATTTTAAAAAGTCTCTTTATTCCCCAAATGCATTTTCTTTTTCCCTAGAGAATATGTATTGTAATTTCACTATTACTTCACTCTCATTTTTTAAAAGGTAAAGAAAATAATAACATAATTCACTGGAGAGTAATGACATAATAAATAATATTTCACTGTTAAAAAAGTACGTTAGATTTTCAAATTACAAATTTGACTTTTACTGCCAATGTCATGGTTTAGCCACATCAAGAAAAAGATTAGAAAATATAAGTATGTGTATAAAAGTAAATATAAATTAGTATATACAAGATGTATAGAAATTCTGTGTAATGTGTATAGAGGAGTAAAGGAGACCCTAAAGTAAGAAATACAATTGTGGAATAATTATAAGAGAAATAAAATTATTACCTTGATTTTAAACACAGAACTGCAGGAGGTAGCTATACTGAACTTATGAAAGTGCATATTGTCATCATTTCTCATCATTGCACTCATTTTTAAAAATTATGTACTAGCAAGTCTTAGGTTTGGGTGTGAATTACAGAAATACTCAACCTAATACTCTTGTAAAGATGATCAAAGGATATCTGTTACTTATGGTCAGGAAGTACAGACGCTAGGAATCCAGGCTCCTAATCTATTTAGCTTTGAGACACATATATTACTTTCCCTCATGGTCATTCACTTTCCCTGGTTTCCACTCCCAAGATCACCACATGGTTTAGGATATGAGCTGGTGATGAAGCCTTTATGCCTGCCTTTCAAATAGCAAGAAGGGATAAGAGAAAAGAGATACAGGTCCCTTTCCTTTAAGAAAACATGTCAGAATTATTTTTCATGCCACGAGTAAAATTTTAATCACAAAAAAACGTCCATGAGGGTCTCGGATATCTGTTCTGTTCGCACCTATGCAAGAGAGAATGTATTTTCACTATTGAGGAAGAAGGAGCACATTTTTTTGAGACACTGTCTTCTAAAAATTCTGATAATGTATATCCAACACTATAGTTTTCCATGTCATTTATATGAGAGTATAAAAGAATGGCATCTTAATACATATATCACTTACATAACATTCAGTGGCACATGATAGCCTAAAGGTAATCTGAATTTTTTTTTCAAATGTCTTCTATTTCTTTCAGGTCTTCCTTTTATGCTTCATCAGTGATAATTATGCTGATACTAGGGATACCCTGCCCCACGGCCCTCTATCCCTGTATCCTTAGAAAGTTTACTTACTTAAAGCTAAATGAAGGGAATGATTAAAGGTCTAGCAAAGTCACGCACGCACACATATACACACAAACCCCTCTAAACCAAGGCGTACCATTCCCCAAAAAAATCATAAAACGGGGCATAAAAGGAAGATTTAAGAAGAAAATATAGAGAAGAATATGGGTCACTTACAAAAGATTAGGCATATAATAGGTCACTTTAAAAGGTTAGAGGATTTGAGTGGCATAAAACTTACCCACACTCTAAAAGATAATGTGCAAATGTCTTTAAAATCCTGAGGAAAAATGATTACCAACCTAAAATTCTGTACCTAGAGAAACCGCAAATAAAATATGATGCTGAAATAAAGGCATGTTCAGGTGTGCACTATCTAAAACATTCCGCCAAACATACATATATATCTCAAATATACAGAAACACCTTTTCTACAAAAATTAGGCTTTAAATCAGTACACTTTGAATTAATAACATATCAACATCAGTTCATTAATGTAACAAATGCACACATGTAAGTTGCTAATAACGTGGCAGGTGTTTCACGTATATCCAGGCGGAGCAGTGGACATGCCACCTTGCTTCATCAAACTACCCATAGTAAAATTAAGGAGGAAAGACTGGAGTTTAAAATAAAAAAGAACTTTTCAGTATTCAAACAAAAGTCAAAATGGAAAGGGATTTCTGATTTGAAATTTAAATTATTTCTCATTCCTGCCTACTCAAGGTTTTCAAATAAAAAAGGGCTTCAGAGCAAAAATTAAACTCAGTATGTAAATATAAGATCATTGGTAAAGACCTAAAAAACATCTCAAGAGTTGCCTCAGAAAGGTATTCAATTAGATAAAAGACCTATGAGTGATCTTGAAAAGGTGCCTCATAATTTTCATTAAACTTTAGGGCTTCTGAAAATCTTACGAAAGATCTTCAGCAGCCTTGCAGGAAGCCCATAACAGAAAAGTTCTTAGGTTGGAAAAAAATTTAATACAGCTTTTGTCCAATAGAGCAGATTCCCAAATGACACATAAGAAATCCACACAATTTTTATAGTTTATTTCAGTTTAGACTAAAAGGGTCAGAGACGGTACAAAGGACAGCAGTCACTGAACTACTCAGCTGGCAATCCCTGCCCAGCTGTGATTTAGTGTTGCTATTACTCTGTGCGCCTCGGGGCTGCCTCCCATTTCCCCCTTTTTAAATGGGAGTCGATCTGCAGTTATCTTATTCCTGTTCCACATTGTACTTGAGGGTTACAGTTTGAGAATTTGTCGTTTTTAGTTTGTGAGTCTTAAGACTGAGAAAAACTAAATGCACCGAGTTTCACAAAAGGAACCCATTCTAAGAACCTGATTCAGATGAGGCGATCCTGGATCTCAAGCACAAGTGTGATGCAGTAGATCAGAGGGCAGCAAGCTATGGGCAGCCGGGCAATTCTGGCCCATATGCTTTTGTAAATAAAGTGGTATTAGAACATAGTCATACATGATTAGGTAACATCATCAGTGAGTGCTTTCAAGCTATTATGACAGAGCTGAGTGTAGTCTGGACAGAGACCGTATGTCATACAATTACTGTTTCAGAGACTACTTATTTGGGGATGGTTCTTAAGACATGGTAAGTATATTTTTATATGCATTTAGTGTAAATATTGTATAACTAGCTGTCAGAGAGTGATGGTTTTAAAACACATCCTCACATTTTTTTAAATCAATTCTCCCACTAATATTCCAGTATAATATCTCTTTCTCTCCAAATATAGAGTCTAGTCTTATTTTCTTATTTCTCAGGAGTGAACTGCAATACAAGTAACAGTGTCCAAAGAAAGGTCCTCAAAATTCTTCATTTTTTGCTTGGCTTACTTTGTCTTAGGATACACACTCTTAGAACCCAACCAATGTGTTATGAGGAAGCCCAGATTAGTTACAGGGAGAGGAACACAGAGAAGCTCAAGAGGAGAGAAACTGAGACTGCAGTTAAAACTGAATAACAACAGATATCTGTGGAAGAAAGATTTAGATGTTTCAGCCCCTGGCAGAGGAGATATGGACACATGAACTTGGGACTTTGCTTTTACTATATATCTCATCATTCAAAACCTGCCAGCCTAACAGAATAGGAGACTGCAAAGCCTGAGCTAATTTTTCAATTTGTGAATACACGCTGCGAGTTGGGATATCTTTCTCTAGGATACTGTATATAAGCTGATATACAGTGTTGTGCCCCAATAGCTAGACTATGCTGGTCCAGGATACAAGGGATAGAAGTAATACTGGTCCCCTCTCAGGGTCACTCCCTGTAATTCACCTGTAGAATTTGTACTTCTGATCTCCATAACTTTTGACTCTGCACATCTGAAATGCTGTTTTGAATTAGGGGTGGTGAATACACATATACTGAATGGAATTGTTAGGACTACAATGGACTTAAAGTTATGAGTAGCATCTTGTCATTTACGCTCCTCACAGCAGAGGATTAGCCGGAAAAAAAAAAAAAAAAAGTAGAAAGGTTAGTCTACTAACCCGCATAGATCTCAATAAGCATGAAGGGCTAAGGCACTTTTACACAACTGTGGCAAGGGAGCAGAAAACATGGAAGGCAGGAAATTCACAGGGGTACCCATAAGTTCTTTCAGTGATAACTGTGAATGACCAATTTCAACGATTATGGAGTATCACACGTGAAGTAATTAAGAGCTCAGATACTCTATGAATAAAGAACCAGGTGAGCCCATCAGCCAAGAACCTAGACATGCCATATCCTTGGTGAAGAAAATCAAAATGTTCATTTTAGGAAGAAGAGGATAGATAGCAATTACAGTCTCAGGAACAGCTGCAGTAATAGAAAGTGTTAACTAGAGTTTCAGCTTTTTTTTAGCAAGGTCCTTAGAGACACTGCTTCTGAGAATTATCTAGAAAGAGCTCAGTGAAGAATTTAGCTTAATGGTAGGCAAAAGTGGATTTCATCAGTTTAGTGAGTAGACTCCTCTTATGTAACAATTTAAAGTTGTCTTGGTCCCTCCTCTTCCTCAAGCTTAGCCATCATATTATGCAGGGCTGCACCAGCTTCGTATGAGTGGAACCTGGTCACATGTGTCTGCTGTCGTTTCTGTCATGCTTTCTGTTCAGGTGATTTTCTATTATTACAGCATAGGATGCTGGCAAGAAACTGCTCTACATCTATGCAAGCTCAACTTTAGAGTGCAGAAGTGTTACCAACCACAGAGTTTGTGATGTATAAATTCTGCTCTCTTAATCCTCCAGGCTGAGAGTTTTGATATGCATTTCAAAATACTCCTTGGACTGTTCTAGTGGGATCAAATGCCAGTTATGAAAATCCAAATCCAAAATACATCTTTCTTTTCACTTTTCCTCCCTCCATGCTTCACTTTCTTGCCCTTTACAACCATTTCCTGAGATCACATTTTCAAATAAAAAGCAAGCCTTCATCTCAGACTCTGCCTTATGGAGAACCAAGGAAAACCTTGGCTTTTCCATTTTCCAGTATGTTTTTAAGAACTCTTATTTGTGAATATCTGCTTCTTTTAGTTTTGTAGATAATAATTTTAATCTGTTACTGATATTCCAATGCCGCCTTGGAAGAAACAGTTACAGGTAGATAGGTTAGGTAGACAAACATAGATGAGAGAGAAAAAAGTATAGATAAGTATATATAGATATATTATTTGTGTGAATGTGTTCAACTGTCCATATTTTCACAGAAGTCTAAAATGCTGTGTTTACATCACTTATTTTCAAAACTTGTAGGCAAGGACACTTTCTAATTTATGTTTGTATAATTTCTGAATTACACTTTTTAAAAAGTGCTCTCTCACCACCGATAAAAAATCCAGAGTGCAAACAACAACAAAAGCTAGTGCAAGTAATTTAACATTCAGCCTGGTTATCTGGTCCTAGTTAATTTGTTTTCTCTTTTTTTTTCTTTACTTATGTCTCCCAGTTTATTATAATTTTTATTGTTATTTGCACAATACAATTTTTTTTTCTACTGTACAGCATGGTGACCCAGTTATACATACATGTATACATTCTTTTTTTTTCACATTCATGCTCCATCATAAATATATAAATATATTATATTTATATTATTCTATAATAAAATATAGAATACTAACATATTTTTAAATGTTGATTTCATAGATTTCAAGATTAAGACAATTTTGTATGTCACTACTTAAAAATGATAGTATTTATCTTTTATATTCAGTGCTTTATGTTTTGGCTAATATAGTGTTTGTGACCATTTGGTGATAAAATGGAAAGACTAGAGGGAATATGCAAAAAACTGACATAAACTTTGGATATTCGTCTGCCACACAGTGATTATTTGTCATATATGTTAGTATTCTTGTTAACATATCCATAATAGAACTTAAAAAAATGTTACACATTTGAAATGCTTCTTAACTGTTTCTTTTAAAATAAATTGTCTTAGAAAAACAAATTATCTGGACTCTATTACACGACATAAATGAATCTTTCCACAGAAAAGAAAATCATGGACTTGGATAAGAGACTTGTGGTTGCCAAGGGGGAGGGAGAGGGAGTGGGATGGACTGGGAGCTTGGGGTTAATAGATGCAGACTATTGCTTTCGGAATGGAATGAATATAAAAGATAAATACTATCATTTTTAAGTAGTGACATACAAAATTGTCTTAATCTTGAAATCCATGAAATCAACATTTAAAAATATTTTCACAATTGATGTGAAGTGGATATGCCATTTAGAATGACATAACTATGTCATTCCTTCCTCTGCTATGATTTCACACACTGATGCAAAGCTCAAATCTTTCATTGTCCCATCACATATTTTCTTTTTATTCTAGCTTTGTGCTACAAATCCCTACACTGTCCCCAGGAGAATTCATTATATTAAGCCAGGCACATCTGTTTATTTCCAGAGCAAGTTTGTAAAGAGGTAAACAAAAAAGTCTCAAATGCACCATATTTCCAAATTTGAGACATCAATTTAAAAACATAGGACAAAAACCATATCTGATTGCACAGATACATTGTTCCCTTGATTTTAAATTATACTTTCCACCAAGGATGAGTTTGATTCACCTTGGATTTGAAATTCATCCTCTAGACAATTTTTAAAAAATAATCATTTACCTTGATATCAGTCTGTACTTCATTCTTACCACAATTCTAATACACAAAGTTAATCTCTATTCTCTTTAGATTACCTCACTGGCTGATAGCAAAGCACTAATTTTCAGCAGGATAATATTTGTCACGTTAACTGATTATTTTATTTTGAATATCCTTTTCATTTCCTCTTCCATATTCGGTTAGCTTGTATCTTTTCTCTCTCAATAGATCAGTGAACGGATAACATGACAGAATACAAAAGGTTTCATTCTTAATTTCTTTACTAAAAGAAAAAGGTCGTTTTTTTTTTACAAAAACTTTTCTTAATATCAAAATGAACATACTGAACTACAAGTAATACTTTTCATGCCATACCTAAATAGGGAGGATTTCACAGACTAGAAGAAATCAGAGGAAAGTCTTATGGTGGGAAACTGGTAGGTATGTGCCTGATAGAGAGAGTCGAAAATTCTTGCCTTCATCCCTCCCACTTCCACTTGCTCCAAAGGTCATGCCTATGGGAAGCAGAGAGGAGTCTGAAGAAACTATTTATCAGACCAAAACAAAACAAGAATTTTTTTTTTTTGGCGAGGGGATATTTATATTGAAATGGGACAGCAGTGCCCACACTCCAGGGTACATTCTGGGGAAACAGCATCACTGTGTAGTTATTACGACTCAAACAGCAGAAGCAGCAGAGTCGAAAGGGTGGAAATGTCTACATATGAGTGTAGCTGTTTCCCACAGGAAGGAGAATCCACTTGGGGAGTACTTGAGGTGAGGAGGGTGTATAGTAGTCTGCAAGGACAGTGGGACTATCCAGAGAAAGAATTTCCCACCAATATCACCAGAAAACAAACAAGGACAAAGACCTGCATCCCAACATATGAAAAACAAAAGCAAAAAACAAAGCATGTGACTTGGTTCTTCTTGAGGGGCCCACGGATTATTACGTCCCATCAAGAATGAGATGAGGGGAGATTCTGAGTTCACTGAAACTAAATTTCTAAGAAGAGGTTCTAAAGTGGAATTCAGATTAATTTACTGAAAGACAAAGTAGGATTTCTTCCCTATTCATTTTATGTAATATAATTTTTAACTGCTATATTTACAAATTAATGCACTTAAACACCAAACACTGCCAGGAAAATTTTAAATGCTAAAAAATACACTTCGATATAATGTATTTGACTAATGCTTGAGTATGGCACTATGTGTGAGGCACAAAGCTAAGTGTTCATAGATGTATTAACTTTTTCTTCAATAAAAATATAAGTCCTTCTGGGAGTTCCTGCTATGCTGCAGACTGACTGCAGCAGTTCTGGTTCCTGTGGAGGCTCGGGTTCAATCCCTGGCTCGACGTGGTGGACTAAAGGATCTGGTGTTGCCACAGTGTGGTGTAAATCACAGGTGCGGCATAGGTTTCAGTCCTGGGCCTGGGAAATTCCATATCCCACAGGTGAAATCACAAAAAAAAAATAAAAATAAAAATAATGTCTTCTTAAAGAAAGACTGAAAACAATTATATGTTATTGATTATTTAAAATATAAAAGTGACATCATAAAATATAAGTTAAAATTGGCTCAAACTTACTGTATCAGTCAGTTTGGGCTGCTATAACAAAATATCACTGCATATTTTCAACAATAGGAATTAATTTCCTCACACTTCTCAAGGTTAGAAGTCCCAGATCAAGATCTGAAAGGGTCAGTTTCTCATAAGTGATCTTCCTGGCTTTCAGACAAGTCCCTTCTTGCTATTTCTTCAAGTGATCTTTCTTTGTTAAGTGCCCATGGAGTACACACTGGGGATGGGAGGGGTACTCCATGGCATGTCTTCCTGTACGGATGCTGTTCCATCAGATCAGGTCCCCACACTTAGGACCTCATTTAATCTTAATTATTTTCTTACTCCATATACTGCCACACTGGGGGTTAAGACTTCAACATATGCATTTGGAAACAGAGGAGACCACAAATGATTCAGTCTTTAATATTCATCACCCTGAGACTAAAAACAATAAATGTATATATTTTTTTCATGAATCTCATGGCACAGTCTGTACTATATTACACAGGGGTTTTTGTTTTTAAATCTGGAACTATATGTATTTAGTGAGACTATATAAGAGCAGTTTTGGTCTTGAACACATATTAACCCTAGGAATATACAAGATCAATTTTGATTGTCACCTTTAGGAGATCCTCCTGGCATGTAATTATCAGAGACTAATGATTCTAAGTGTTCTACAAAATCCCGAATGGCACTGCTAAACAAAAATCGCCATGGCTGAAAATATCAGTGGTGATTCAATTTAGTAACAGTATTTTAGTCTTTTTTTTCCCACTTAATTCACTTATTTTATAAATGTATCCCCTATGCTAGCCATTAACCTTTCTGCAGATAATCAATAATGGCAACATGATACCTATATTTCCATATTTTTCCCATTCCATAGGTTTACAACACACTATTATTACTTCTCTATGCCACAATAATGCTGCATAACAAAACAGACCAAAATTCAGTATAAAAAAATTAAGTAATTATTGAATTCATGAGGCTACAGTTTTAACAGGGATGTTCATGTGATTTCTGCTGGGTTCACTTGAGCATCTGCAGTAACTGTAGGTTAGCTAAACAGTGCTAGAAATCTTGGGTGGGCTCTCTAACATATCTTGGGGCCAGCTGGCTGTTCATCAGTTTATTATGACCTGGCCCCGGATGGGACACTAGACTGATATAACACTTGTCCATATTTCTCTTCCTCTAGCAGGCTAGTTCAGGAATACTCTGATGGCAGAGGAAAAAAAAGCAAGGAATGAAGCTGAGATACACAATTGCCTATTCAATCTTCTGCTAACATTGGTCAAAGAATTGGGCCACTAAATAAATAATATATCTACCAAATATATGTGCATGCACACATACAAATACATATGTAATTTGTTATTGTGTCTTTCATATGAATGGGATCTTATTATCCTACATCCAATTTTGCATTTCTTAACAGTAGATTGTAGAAAACTTCGTAAGTTATCCAAATCTTTCTTTTAAGTACCCGTGTAATACTCCACTGTGCTTATGTCCTTCCAGATAATTAACCAAAAGTACTATCACAGATTGTCAGGTACGTCATAATTTTTATATACTTCCCAAGACAAATGTTAAAAGTCCATATGTATTTGAATCTATTTTTTAGTCTTTTCCATCGATCATCAAATAATAATAATAAAGGAGCAATTGTTATTATTGTAGTAAAAAAGTCAATAGGAAATAAATCATGTTAACACTATATTTGATTCAAAGTGCTGGAAGCATAAATGTAAAATCCTAAAACAGTTTTCTTGTATAAAAGTTTTCCATGTGGGCTATTAATAATACTCATCATTAACATGATGGGGCCATTAAATAAATAATATATCTACCAAATATATATATACCAAAAAGTATATATGTTAAAATATATACTTTTTAACATGATGAGTTTTATTATTAGCCATACAACTTAGAGAAAGTGCTTAATTGCTATAAACTTCAATCTTTATTTGAAAGCGGCAGTAATAATCGTTATTTTGCAAGTTCGTTTAAAAAATAAGTAGAATTCTCTTGTGGCGCAGAGGGTTAAGGATCCAGAGTTGTCACTGCAGCGGCTTGTGTCACGGCTATGGTGAGTGTTTGATCTCTGGCCCAGGATTTTCCACATGTTGTTGGCATGGCCAATAAATAAATAAATAAATAAGTGATAAAATGTAAGAGTGGATAGCACAGATTTATATATACTTTTTTCTATCTTATGCTTAATAGATTAATAAATACCCCCCAAATTTTAAGCTCACTCTTTTATGTTTGACTTTAAAATAAAATATACTGAATGAAAAATTTACATTTCTATGTATTCCCCTTTATGGTTTCCTCTTATCAAGTAAATAGGTTCAAGTGACCATAAATATTACACTATGGAATATGTTAAATATAACTCATATCCATTGAATTCACTGAAATTCACAGAAAACATAAGTAAAATGTGGTCACATGTAATAAACCAAAAAATTAAATAGTATATTTGCATATTATATTTCACTCTTGGTACATGTGTGTTGGTGTATTTTCAGATTATAAACATAGTCACTTATATTTTATGCAGCTTCTAATCCATCCTGGTACATTTTAATTACACAAATCACCTTATTATATTTTTACCAAAAGTATCTTTTAGAGATTTCAATTGTTCTAATTTTCCAGCATGTTTTCTGGTTGGCTCGACCTTAGACTTGTGACAAGGAAACAGGAGAGCTGATTCCCCAAAACTGTCCATAAAGAAAATATACTGGTACATATAATCAATAAATTTATAACTAATTGTAAGACATGGGTACTCTGAAAAGATATTTTTGTGTTATGATTTATTATCTCTATGTTCTAAGACTGAAACAAATAATAGGTTAACTAAAATTTAAAAATTTATATACTAATTTCCATTACTTTATTGAATGGATTATTACCACTGGTGGCTTTTCAGTCTCCACCGTTGAGTTTAAAACCTTGAACGAAATATACTTTAACAGACTCATGCGTAATTTGCATCTATAGATAATCTTAGACAGCATTCTTGAAATATTCATTGAGGTTATTATCTAAGAAGGCATACTTCAATATTTCATTTTGTCCTAAAATTTTATTGTTTTTGTTTGCTTCTAAAATCTCTACATCATTTTGTCTCCAAAGCTTAGTAGCCCTAAAGGTAGAAACATTATTTCTTTTGTAAGCAGTTAAAATGACTCTAGTTTGTGAGCCTCAGATTCCCTTTCAACTAAAATGGCCTGATGTTATCTTGAGAAGGCAGCTAAGCATGGGTATCAACAGTATTCTCTCTGCATCCAAACTACCCAAGAACAAATCCTCAGCTTCCACCCTGAGAACCACTCAATGCCAAGGTTGTTTCCTCTCTAAACTGAGAACACTAATGGCATCCTCCTTACGACACTGTTGTAAGGATTACATGGGTGTTTTATGTTAGAATACTGCCTGGCACGAAGGAAGAAAACTGACAGCCATTATTTCTTCTGTTGTGTTTGTGCTATTAAATGACATCACTGTCAGAGGTAATAAAGATGGGCTCTGCTTTTATAAACTTGTCTTTCCTTTGACACATATCTCAAAGCTGTACACACTGAGTGAAGATGACCAATTTACAGCTATGTATATATACAGTTGAAAAAGCATATACCATCCACGTAACCTAGTATGATGACTATGTCCGTACAGTAGTCCCCACTCAGCCATGGTGGAGATGTTCCAAGACCCCCAGTGGATGTCTGAAATCACAGATAGTACTGAATCCTGTGTAAGCTACGTTTTTCCTACACCAAAATAAATTTTAATAATAAATTTTAATTAATAAACTAGACAAGGTGAGCAACTGATAATAAAATAGAACAATTATGAAATATATTGTAGTAAGTTTTAGGAATACAGTGTTTCTCCTTCACCAATTTCTTTAGCTCTGCTGAAAACGTGGCAGCAGCTTCTTCACTTGCAGATACAGCCAATTTGGCAATTTTTATATTTTTTTAGTTCAAACTTATTCCTGAATCTGTGTAACCATCCCTTACATGCAACCAATGCCTTGGTGTCACTTCTTTCACACTTTCTTTCTGACGTCTTTGTATAGGCTCAGCACTTTCTGTTAATGTTTTCTACCCTCAAATATGAAAGCCTTTTCCATTTTAACTAAGCGCTTATCACACACTGTGGCTTTAATTTTTTTTTTTTTTTTTTGGTCTTTTTGCCTTTTCTAGGGCCACTTCCACGGCATATGGAGGTTCCCAGGCTAGGGGTCTAATGCGAGCTGTAGTTGCCGGCCTATGCCATAGCCACAGCAACGCGGGATCCGAGCCACGTCTGTGACCTACACCACAGCTCACAGCAACCCACTGAGCAAGGCCAGGGATCAAACCTGCAACCTCATGGTTCCTTGTCGGATTTGTTGACCACTGAGCCACAATGGGGACTCGCTGTGGCTATGACTTTCACAGAATGAGGTGTGACAACAAAACTAGTATGAATTTCTTCCTGACTTCTTCACCATTTCAGGAAATGAATGTTCATAGGGTAGATCTTAGCAACCTTACCACACAATTTTATTTTCTTAGGTTAATAACCTAAGAATTTCCACATTTTGTACTCAAAAGAAGCATGTTATAGCTCTCTTTAAGCATATCTGAATTGCCAGGATCACTCCTCTTATGCTTTGCAGCCATTATTTAGTAAAATCAAGGTTATGTGAACCCAAGCACTGTGATACCACAATGGTACATCTGGTAAACCATATGGCTACTAAGTGACTAACAATGGTTGGGGTCTGCTGAGAAGAGTCAGTTCCCAAGTAGGACAAAATGGGACAGCACAAGATTTCATCATGTTACACAGAATGGCAAGCAATTTAAAACTTATGAATTGTCTGTTTCTGGAATTTTCCACTTACTATTCTCAGACCACCATTGACCACAGGTAACTTAATCCATGGAAAGTGAAACCATGGATAAGGTGGGTACTATCATGATGATGTATCTGGTTTTCAGGAGCAAAAGTTGTATTCTCAGGGTATAAATTACCCATTTTTGAGAGCTATTTAACACTCTGTTACTTTCACAAATTTACAGTTTCAGTAAACTCCATGGTTCTTGTTTGTATGCAAAAGTTAATTTACTTGTGTTAGAGTATCCTTTTTACTAACACATTAGATACTTAAAACCCTTTTTTTTTTTTGCGTTTAACTCAGATCAATGTATACTGACAAATTTTTAAAACTCTGAATTAGTTAATGATTAATTTGCATCATACTCTTTATTTCTTAATGAAAGAACAGTATTTAGACTCTCTTTTTCATGTCTGTCATTCTTGTTTTGAATGATAACCATTCATCACTTTTAAACTCACTTTCACCTTTTCTCAATTTCCACCTAAAGGTGATCTTTTTAGTAGTTACTGGCTCCTTCGTCTTCACAACTCTTTATATAGATTGATGGAATCTACCACAACTTCAGCATGTGGTCTGCACAACACAGAATACTTTAATACAAAGTTATGCCAGTAATACTGTGCAAATTTTATCAACCAGGGAATGAGTAATACAAGCTTTTTGGCTGCCAACAATGAAAAGAACTAAGACTCATTGGTTTAAGTACATGATCTGTCAAAGATGAATCACAGGCAATTAAATTTGACACTTAGGGAAATATCTTTTTAAAGTTTCTAAAAAAGTAGAATGAGTCCAGTTTTTTTTTTAATAAAATATAACAATTTGGGTTCTAAATACTAACACAGCTTATAAGTATGCATGGTATAAGAATGTATTTAACTGTGGTATCTTTTAAAATGTTAATACCACAACACTCAAATACGAAATGAATTTTTCATGAGTTACCACAAATCGTACTGTTTACTACAAAACATTGATAAAATACTAATACATAAATAAATAGCTTCTATATTGTATATGTCTGTGCATACAAAATACCCTTTTATTATAAAGGGAATGTGATAAGAGGGACAATACAAAAGCTACCTATTTTCAATTTGTTGCACCACTACTCAAAGGGACTAAGATACCAGCTTGTTTTTTAAAGCAGTTATAGGATAGTTGAAGATTAGAGTTTGCTTAGACCTTGTTTTTTAATCTAATACAACCTTTGCATTTCACAACTGAATCCAATATACCTAACTTAGTGCTTGTCATAGATTAGGCAGGTGAAAAATGGTTGCTGAATGAAGTGGGTTTTATTTCCAAGTAACACAAAAGTACTTACAGAAAGACACTTTTAAAAAAAATGAAACAAAAACAACATAAGTCTCTGGAATGCTAATCATTTTCAAAAAGGGTATAAAAGACCACAATCAAATTGTTTCTGATAAGAGTTCACTTTTGTGTGTGGTTACTAGGATTGTATTTAAATACACATATATACATGTATAAATATGTACCCAATCACATCCGTTTGGAAATGAAAAAACATTTTAAATTGCATCTTCTCTGATCTAAGTTTCACCTCTACCAATAAGCAATATGTTTTATGAGTTAAGTCAACTTCCAACTGCATGTAGTCATTGCTTTTGAAAGACAGCAGCAAGTAGAAGACTTAATCATTTTTTTCCAGAGCTCTGCATACCATATATATAATTATAATTATTTTGTTATTTATTTCATCTCTGGGATATCTCTTCTCCATTATTTCATCTATATAATTTATTGATAGCATATATATCTGTGCATATATTCCATTATATGTTTCTATATACAGATAGTTCTTATTTCCATACAGAGAATTATTGCGATTTCTACAAAGAGGGAAATAGTGTAAATAAGTTAGTTATGTCTTCATATGAAATTTCTACTCTACAATCCAAAGATTCAAGAATAGTTGTTACTTTTACAAAAGTAAATTATACTTTTGCATTCTTCTTAAATTGATAATATTGTTCAGTAATAACCTTCAAATACCACTGCATTGGGGGTTAGGACTTCAACATATGAATTTGAAGGGAACACATTCAATCCAATGGCTGTTCTTGCTTTAAAAAAGAGGAGGCGTTTGAAAATGTCTTCTGAGAGGAACACGACATGATGCATATTTTAGGAGAATTATCAGAATACGATTTCTTGACTAAGCAGAGCCAAAAGATGGCTGGCTAAGTGTAAGAACTCCTTCCAAAAGGTAATCACCAAGAGAGAGGAGGAACAGAGCATCCTCGGAAATGGCAAAATAAAGATAGATGGTGAAATATTCTCTCCACTTCTGCTTAACATTCAGTGCATTTTGACTAAAACCAGGGCTCCATTGCAACTTGACAACAAGATACTGCCCGGCTTATACCCTTGACAGTATAAGGGGTATACTGACTGCCCCAGCATTAGAGGCAGAGTTTGCTTAACCACCTCAAGGGAACTAAGAGTTGTGACTGGAAACCTCTGCGTGAGATCCACAAGGATGGATCCTTCTTCCACCAAGGTGAAGGTCGTATTGGATAGATACTTGTAACAACCTTGGGGCAGGGTTAAGATTCCTGAATTACACAGCTGGAGACATGGCCCCAGAAATATCAGTTACGTCTATGAATGTGATCCCATTAGTACAAATGCCAGATCAGCTCTGGGAGAATTCTGTTACATGTAGAATAGAAGGTACAAAAAAATCCCAAGACTGCTACACTAATACAAATCAAACATACCAAGGACATCTTTTTAAAAAAATGTATATTTTGAACACTGTACATGTTATTGGTGTAATTCCAAAAACACATAGCATCGAATAAAAATATTTTAAAATAAAATTGTGATAGACTATTAACAGACTTACTATCCAGGTTATACTCCATCTGCTCACCTCTGTCATCCCCCATTCCCCCACCACACACACTCCAGGCCAAATGTTTCTTGCAGCTTCTCCTTAGGACATGGGGTGAGCCTTGTCATGATCAATATGCAACTATTAAGGCAGCCGCCCTAGCACCCACATTCGGTTCAATGAGAACCATGCAACCTCTGGTTTCCACAGTAGCAATCAGGCAGGGTCAGTTAACACAGTGCAGAAACGTAGGGGTGTTGAATGCTATAGGGTAGATAAACTTTCAATAATGAAAGAGAGATGACCTGAAAGAATGTCTAGATAAAGTTTCACCTTCCTCTTCTCTCATTCTAATGAACAATTCCAGTCATAGTAATTCCACATGTCCTTTCCAGGGATGCACCGTTGCCTGTGTTTCCTTGTGAATTTCTGGTCAGCATGGTTATTCACAGATAGTTCTTCCTCTCCTTCCGCAGAGCAGCCTTCACACTTGTACCTGCATTCTTGCATTCTTGTTGCCCTGGTAATGCGACACGATCCTCCCACCACCCCTCTCCTCTCAAAAAAAAAAAAAAAAAAAAAAAAAGACAAAACCCCCACAAATTCCTTATCATATGAGTTATACCTCTAGCTGGATTTTCAAGAAAATTTAGGCTAAAACAATTGATTACAACACTGGCCTATAAATAAACCCTTACAATAAGATTTTCAGGCTTGCCTTCTCACTGATCTGAAGTCAAAACAGATAAATTTTTTTGCGGATAATTAGGGTGAGTAATAATCCCTGACATGCACTGGCATCGTATTTACTAAGGCTTTCAGAAGTGTTTAATTAGGAAGAAGCTCAGATGCAAGGTAAAGAAGGGAGGTAACTGCTCTACCTGATTAGTATATAGCCAATGATAATTATGAGAAAAGTTATGTGAGGTGTCTGCGTTTGCCAGATGTGGAGACCTTGTACACATACACACAGAGACTCAGGACTAACTGTCCCTAACCTTAAACATGCTATGAAAAACCTCAGGAATTCTTAGGCAATATCAAAAATGATTCTTTAATATTTCAGCTACAAGGAAAAGTATATTGAAAATCAGGGCCACTGAATGGTTATAAGGTTGTAAATGTTGTCTTTTTTTTTTTTTTTTTTTTTTTTTTTTGTCTTTTTGCCTTTTTCTTGGGCCGCTCCCATGGCATATGGAGGTTCCTAGGCTAGGGGTCTAATCAGAGCTGTAGCCACCAGCCCATACCAGAGCCACAGCAACGCGGGATCTGAGCCGCGTCTGTGACCTACACCACAGCTCACAGCAACAATAAGATCCTTAACCCACTGAGCAAGGGCAGGGATTGAACCCGCAACCTCATGGTTCCTAGTCGGATTTGTTAACCACTGCACCACGACGGGAACTCCAAATTTTCATTTTTCATAAACTGAGTTTTCAGAAAACTAATATTTGAGGAAAGAACTCACGTCCATCCACACATGTGAAGGCTGGGGTTATAATAATAATAACATCTCTTAAAGACTTTGTGCTGCACACTTTCTACATTTGATCTTATTTAATTCTTATAAAATAAAAGAAATAGATACATTATATTGTGCTTTCAGAAATGAGAAAAAAAGAGGCACTAAGAGATGAAGTAATATTTTAATTATGTATAGTAGTTAATATCTTGGCAGTAGGGAGACGTTCTCAAAATGGGCAGTTCACATGTGCAATGTGATCAGTGGAGCTGTCCTGTTGATTACTAGGATTCAAGGAGAGATGCAGAGATTTCAATATCTTCACCCTATAAAGCAAATCATGAACACTTGCAACCCAGACATTTCCTTTAGGGATAATGAAGGGTTGTATCAACTTACACTGTCTGCCTGAGACTATATAAGCAATACTTCCAGATGGGAAATGGCAGGTTTAAGAGGAGTGAGTGAGTGAGTGAGTGAGTGAGTGAGTGAGTATGTGTGTATGTGTGTGTGTGTGTGTGTGTGTGTGTGTATTAGGGTGTGTCTTCGACCAGGCTTTTCCCAGCCATCCTTTTGTGAGTTTTCCTTTTTCACATTAAGAGACATGTGTTTTTCAAAACTGGAAGTACCTGTCATGTTTCCTCTTCACCCTTCTTGACCCAACTCATCATGCAATGCAGAGCATATAAAACAGAATGAATCTTCTACTCCAAAGTGGTATGGAGAATGAATCATTTTAAAAAATACTTCTCTAGCTTCATTTTAAATCCTTGTAACTGAAGCCTTGTAGGTGAAAAGCAAAAATCTGATTAAGTGATTGAAATTCTGAATCAGACTCCAGATGATACTTACGGAGATATTATAACCAAATGTAATCAGAAAACTTAAAATCTGTTCAAGGTGATAGTGAAACAATGTTTGTCATGCTGTGATTCACAAAATGTTACTGACTGGTGAAGAGATGAGGAGCTGGACCCAGAATGTAAATAAACACATTGTTTTATTTTTAATATCTTGGCCAAAGATACTGAAATGATAAAAATTATATAGCAAGGCATTAATAACAAGAGCAAAGAGTTATGCCCATACTTCTGTATACATAGACCTCTCCAGGGGCAGAGTTCACTGGTTTATCATCTGCTACGCTGGTTGTTACTTTAATGCTTTTATATATAATGTATGTATGTTTGCATTATATAATGTATGTAGATATGTTTACATATTTGAGAATAATTTACCAAATATGCTTTCCAATAAATCTATTGATATATTTTAATTTGGGAAATCAGGTTTTATTGTTTCCAAAGCCATTTATTCTTGCATTATTCAATCTTCATATATTTATTTTCAGTAAGAATAAAAAATTACTGTGAATTATTTCTAATATTTAAAGTTTTTTAATTAAAAATAATTGTCTTGGGAGTTCCCGTCGTGGCGCAGTGGTTAACGAATCTGACTAGGAACCATGAGGTTGCAGGTTCGGTCCCTGCCCTTGCTCAGTGGGTTAACGATCCAGCGTTGCTGTGAGCTGTGGTGTAGGTTGCAGACGTGGCTCGGATCCAGCGTTGCTGTGGCTCTGGCGTAGGCCGGTGGCTGCAGCTCCGATTCAACCCCTAGCCTGGGAACCTCCATATGCCGCGGGAACAGCCCAAGAAATAGCAAAAAAAAAAAAGAAAAAAAAAATGTCTTCTCTATAAAACTCCTAGAAGAGAACATAGGCAAGATACTCTCTGACATCAACATCATGAATATTTTCTCAGGTCAGTCTCCCAAAGCAATAGAAATAAGAGCAAAAACAAACCAATGGGACCTCATCAAACTGAAAAGCTTTTGCACAGCAAAGGAAACCCAAAAGAAAACAAAAAGACAACTTACAGAATGGGAGAAAATAGTTTCAAATGATGCAACTGACAAGGGCTTAATCTCTAGAATATATAAACAACTTAAACAACTCAACAGCAAAAAAGCCAATCAACCAATAGAAAAATGGGCAAAAGACCTGAATAGACATTTCTCCAAGGAAGATATACAGATGGCCAGCAAACACATGAAAAAATGCTCAACATCACTGATTATAAGAGAAATGCAAATCAAAACTACCAGGAGATACCACCTCACACCAGTCAGAATGGCCATCATTAAGAAGTCCACAAATAACAAGTGCTGGAGGGGCTGTGGAGAAAAGGGAACCCTCCTGCACTGTTGCTGGGAATGTAAACTGGTACAGCCACTATGGAGAACAGTTTGGAGATACCTTAGAAATCTATACATGGAACTTCCATATGACCCCACAATCCCACTCTTGGGCATATATCTGGACAAAACTCTACTTAAAAGAGACACATGCACCCGCATGTTCATTGCAGCACTATTCACAACAGCCAGGACATGGAAACAACCTAAATGTCCATCGACAGAGGATTGGATTCGGAAGAGGTGGTATATATACACAATGGAATACTACTCAGCCATAAAAAAAGAATGACACAATGCCATTTCCACATGGATGGAACTAGAGACTCTCATACTGAGTGAAATGAGTCAGAAAGACAAAGACAAATACCATATGATATCACTTATAACTGGAATCTAATATCCAGCACAAATGAACATCTCCACAGAAAAGAAAATCATGGGCTTGGAAAATAGACTTGTGGCTGCCTGATGGGAGAGGGAGGGGGTGGGAGGGATCGGGAGCTTAAGGTTACCAGATACAATTTAGAATAGATTTACAAGGAGATCCTGCTAAGCAGCATTGAGAACTATGTCTAGGTACTCATATTGCAACAGAACAAGGGGTGGGGGAAAAATGTATACATGTAAGGATAACTTGATCCCCATGCTGTACAGTGGGAAAAAATAAAAATAAAATAAAAATTAAAATATTTGTCTTATTCAATACATACCTATTTTTTAATTTTAAGCCAATAAATTTGCCTTTTTAATATTGGTACTTTGACTTTAATTTCTGGCTCTTTCAAATAGCTAATAAATGTTTTGTCTTTTCATGGCTTAGATAATTCCTGGCATCTAGTAAGTAGTAAACAAGCAGTCCTTTAATTCATTATTTTTCTCCTCATAATAAAAAAATCTTGGTTACATGAAGATTTTTCTTTACAGTGAGCATGAAAAGAACTATCCTATGTACTAGGGATTATCCGCATGTCAGAAGAAGGAAGGCTATTCTTAAGTGAGCTACACCCATACTAACTGCTCATTCTTTCCCTGGAAAGATTATATAATACATCAGAAAAGAATCCTATTTTTTTTTTTTTTTTTTGTGGTAGGCAACTTTCTAGCTGCCCTGCAGTCTCTAAATAAAGGCAGGGGTGGGAAGTGTGAATGCATAATATACTGTTATATAAATGACATTAAAGTCTTCAGTTAGAACTTCTGATTTCTGCCTCCACCTCTCACTCCTTCCCTCTGATATACCTGCTGTCTCTAAGTCCAGAGGCCCCTTGGTTTCACAAGCAGCTCAGATTCTTTGTTCTTCTCAGCACCCTCCATATGTTGTATAGGCTGTGACTTTCTTTGCCTTATTTCATCAATAAATAATCTACCATCCACTTTTCAAATTCTAGAAGTTGGATAAAATTTCTCATATATTGAGACACTCTTAAATGCTATGAAATCATGTTATTAATTGCCATTCTATTGATTTAGCATGACTGGGAAATAAGAATATTATAGAAGGATGAATTTAGACTTTCATTTTACTCTGGAAATCACTCTAAGGATATTTATGCCTTTAAATTTCTTTTACTCTTGCAGCTTCGAACCCAATATTGTAGAGTCCTAGAAGGAACATCTCTCCAAATCTTGCAAAAAAAAAAAAGAAAAAGAAAAAGAAAAGAAAAGAAGGAATTCCCATCGTGGCGCAGTGGTTAATGAATCTGACTAGGAACCATGAGGTTGCAGGTTCAATACTTGCCCTTGCTCAGTGGGTTAAGGATCCGGCATTGCCATGACCTGTGGTGCAGGTCGCAGATGCGGCTCGGATCCTGCATTGCTGTGGCTGTGGTGTAGGCCGGCGACTCCAGCTCCAATTCGACCCCTAGCCTGGGAACCTCCAATGCTGTGGGAGCGGCTCAAGAAAAGGCAAAAAAAGACAAAAAAAGAAAAGAAAAGAAAAGAAAAGAAAAGAAAAGAAAAAGCAGACTTGGGAGGAGATAATTTCAAAATCATAACTTTTTTGAACCCATTGGAATAAAATGGTCATAGAACAACCAACTAATGCAACAATTTTGAGGGATGATGTTTAGAGTGAGAGAAGAAATGTGGAACTCAGTCACCTGGGAGAGATGCAAAGAGTTTGGTCAGAATAGTTGTAAAGCGATGAAAGCTGAGTGTGGACTGGCAGAACAGTGTGAATACACTACAAGCTGAAGATATAAGAATCCAGACCTTCTTGCATAATTTCACCATGAATCCCACTAGGTGCTCCTAGAAAAGACTGAGAAGAAAAAAAAAGGCGGGGTGGGGGGAGTTCCCATTGTGGCGCAGAGGAAACGAATCCGACCAGAAACCTTGAGGTTGCAGGTTTGATCCCTGGCATCACTCAGTGGGTTTAGGATCCAGCATTGGCATGAGCTGCGGTGTAGGTCGCAGATGCAGCTCAGACCCTGCATTGCTGTGGCCTTGGTGTAGGCCGGCAGCAACAGCTCCGAATAGACCCCTAGCCTGGGAACCTCCATATGCTGTGGGTGCGGCCCTAAAAAGACAAAAGACACAAACAAACAAACAAACAAACAAAACAAACAAACTAAGAGACATTCATGTGATGGATCCAGACCTGGGCCAGGAGAAAGTAGCTATGCGGGAAGGCCAAGAACTCCACTTGGATCCTCTTCCCTATTCACTGCTGAACAGAATCCTTAGAGAATGAATGGCAAATAATAACTGCAGTCCCTAGGGCACTGGTGAAAATTCATTGCAAATGATGGAATACATCAGGGTTGAAACACAAACAAATAGAAACTATTCTTTGGAAAGTTTGGATTATGCGCTGGGCCCACAACTACAGTCAGAGAAGGGGCAGCAAGACAAGAGAAGTCATAACCTCAGACCCAGAGGTATTATTCAAGGTTAATATTGAGACTTAACTAGAATATCAGTGAATGCACCTCTAAGACCACCATGAAGAAGTAACAGATAACCGTGGAATACTGTTGGGAGAGGAGTAAGAAAAGAAAACGGGCACGCGGAGACTCTGAGACATGCCACAAGGAAATAACTGAGAACTCAGCAATGGAAAGATGTTACTCTAGAGAACCACCCTGCTCTAAATACCAAGTATTTTACAGGAATTTGAAGCCTGTAGTACAAGGACGATAACTATAGCAACGACACTACAAAACCAGCCCAACTCAACTATACTGATACGCCTTTGCCTTAAAGACCTAGTGGAGTGCTGTGTCCATTTCTAAGTATACATATTATTTTCCTCAGTCTCTTCTTTCCTATACACAATGTCAGCATTAAAATACAACATGATATATATGTAAGGGCCAGAATAAACATTTTAAAAATAGACGAAGGAATAATCTGAACAAGACTCAGCTATGACACAGAGGCTGGAATTGTCTGACAGGGAATCTTAAATCACTATAATAAATATGTTAACAAATATGCCACATGGGAGGGGAGAATTGGCAGCGAGAGATGAGACAGCAAAACAAGGAATTCTTGACTGCTCTCTTACCCGGGCTGTGTGATCCAGGGAATAAAAAGAAATGACTTTGGATTAGCTCTCTCCTTGGATTTTCCTTCCACCAAGTTCTCCCAAGCCAGCACCAGCTGCCCATTCTGAGCTCAGGACAGCCTCTTCAGTCATTATCCGCCTAATCCAGCTTGTCAGGAAACCAACCTCTCCCAACAGGACCTGGCTGCTCTACTTGGTACCAATACTGGAGAACAGTGCCGAGATTTGGTAGTTCTCAGAGCTCCTGCTTTAAGTTCTCCTCCTCTCCCTGTTGAGGCCAAATTAACTCTCTGTAGCTGGAGCACGCAGTTTACAGGGGCACAGTGAGATGTAGTCAAGGGGCACGGGACCTGGTGGCTCAGGAAAGCAGTACGGCTGGAAAGAGCTCTTTCCTTGTGGGCTGTCTGCATCTGTCCCTACTCCTTCTGTGCCTCAGCCTGATCCCCACTAAAAAGTAAAAAAATCATCAGAATGTTCTTGATGGTCCTTTGCGTCTTGTCTTAATAAACAATTTGCAGTGGGAAAGTGTTCTAATTAAAAAGGCGAACTGTGTAATTTCAGCAGAGGGATGGAAACTATAAGCAAGAATAAAACAGAAATGGGAGAAAGAGGAATACAGACATTCAGATGAAGAATGCCTCTGACAGGCTCATCAAAAATCTGATGTGGTCAAGGAAATAAAATCAGTACACATAAAAATAAATCAATAAAAATTATACAAATTGAAACACTAAAAGAAATTTTAAAAACCATAACATTTAAGAGCTGCGGAATGATATTAAATATTCTATCTTAAGCGTGATTGGGAATCTGGAAGGAGAAAAGAGACTAAAGGAGAAATAATATATTTTTTAAGACAGAGAATTTTCCAAAATTAATGACAGACAATACAGCACCTATCCAAGAAGCTCAGAGACACAAAGCAAAGGCAAACAATTATCTTATTTTAAGTGTATCATCTTCAAATACTGAAAACCAAAGACAATGAGAAAAACTTAAAGATAGCCAGAGCAAAATAAACAGCAGAACAAAGATAAAAAATTTAAAATAATTCAAGGCAGAGATAATAAAGGAGCTTCTTAAAAGGCTGATAGAAAACACTTCAATTTTCCTACCCCCAAATCTACACTTTCAATCCAAAAATCTATACTCAGAGACAGTATCTTTTAAAGATGAAATGGCAATAAAGTCTTCCTTTAAAGATGAAATGGCAACAAAATTTCACAGAATTCATTGCCAGCAGACTTCCCTACAAAAGTGTTGAAAATGTTCTTTAAGCAAAAATAATGCAATGTCAGATTGAGATGTGAATCTACAAAGAAATGAAGAGCTCTGAGATGGAATAAATGAAGGCTAAAAAATGACCTGTTCTTTCTTTTATATGCTATTGAATATAGCTGTTTGTATGTCTACAGGATAGGTAAAAGCAAGGGCCATGCCAAAAATATCCAAAGGATGAGAAAGAGGATTGGTAATATACTACGGCAGGCTTTTTTTGTTTTTACTACGTATGAAGCACTAAAATATTGAGAGCAGACTCTGATTACATGAAGATGTGTATTGTAAATGTCAATCACTCAAATTTAAGTCAACAGAGGACATAAAATGTGATAATCCCCAATAGCATTGGAAAATGAATAAAGAAAAAAAGAAACAAGGAATAGATGGAACAAGTAAAAAACAGTCCACAAGACGGTAAATTTAATCTGACCCTATTACAGATCACATAAAAAATAAGTGATTTCTTTCTGTGACTCGCTTATTTCATTTAGCATAATGTTCTCAAGCTCCCCCCATGTTGTCACATATTGCAAAATCTCCTTCATTAAGACTGAGTGGTCTAGTGGTTAAGACTCGGTGCTTTCAACACATGAACCAGGTTCAGTCCCTGATCTGAGAAGTGAGATCCCACATCAAGCTGCTGCCCACTACAGCCAACAGCAACAACAACAACCCAAACAAAAAAGATTGAGTGGCACTGTGCTGTGCATTGTGCCACATTTCCCTCATCTTTTCATCTACCAATGGGCATTTAGGTTGTTTGCACATCTTGGCCACTGTGAATAATGCTGTAATGAACAAGTGAATGCAAATATTTCTTGGGGTTACTGATTCCAATTACATGAGTCATCTAAAAAGTCAAATTCTCAGAATCAAATAATGGAATAATGGGTGCCATGGGCTGGGGGAGGAGGAAATAATGAGTAGCTAATCAATAGGAATAAGTAATATGTTAAGTAACACTGAAGCAATATGAGTAAGCTCTAGAGATCTGCTGTACAGCACTGTATCTACAGTCAACAAGAGCGTATTATACACTTAAAATGCTGTTCAGAGGTCAGACCTAATGTTAACTGTTCTTAACAATAAACTGAAATGTAAAAAAGTTAACGAGTTTAATACTTTATGAAAAATACTGAGATGATCAGATTTGATTAAAAAAATACCAATGGTATGCTAAAAGAAACTCACTTCAAATTTGAAATTAAAAGATGGAATATATATGTGTATATACACACCATATAAACACAAAGGAAAAAATGCAGTAGCAATATTAATAGCAAATATTGGAGTTCATAACAAGAATATTATCAGGGATAAAGAGAGATAGTACATAATGATAAAGGAAATAACATCTCTATGAAAACATGCAAATCCTAAATTGTGTATGCATCTAAAAATACAGTGTCAAGGTAGTTCGCATCATGGCTCAGCAGAAATGAATTTGACTAGTATTCATTTGACTAGATGCAGGTTCAATCCCTGGCCTCGCTCAGTGGGTTAAGGATCCAGTTTTGCTGTGAGCTGTGGAGTAGGTCACAGTAGCATCTCTGATGCCATGTGCTGTGTCTGTGGTGTAGGCCGGCAGCTATAGCTCCGAATCAATCCCTAGCCTGGAAACCTCCATATGCTGTGGGTATGGCCCTAAAAAGAAGAAAATATAAAAATACAGTGTCAAAATTCATGTAGCAAAAAGATGTTAGAAATGACAAGAGAAAGAGTCTTGTCACAATTACATGCAGAGACTTCAGCATCATCCTTTCAGTAATCAAGAGAACAGACAGAAAATCAGAAATGATAGACAAAAACTGAATCCCATCACTGAGTAACCAGTCCCAAAAGACTGTTACAAAATATTCCTTCCCCAGAGAGCATAATATATTTTCTTTTAAAGTTAACATAAAACACAGAACATTAATTAAGATCATATTCTATGCCATTAAAACACCCTCAAATTTAAAATAAATCAGGGAGTTCCTGTCATGGCTCAGTGGTAAACAAATCTGACTAGGAACCATGAGATTGCAGATTTGATCCCTGGCCTTGCTCAGTGGGTTAAGGATCCGGTGTGGCCGTGAGCTGTTGTATAGGTCACAGACGCGGCTTGGATCCCGAGTTGCTGTGGCTCTGGCATAGGCCGGTGGCTACAGCTCAGATTAGACCCCTAGCCTGGGAACCTCCATATGCCACAGGAGAGGCCCTAGAAAAGGCAAAAAGACAAAAAACCAAAAAATAATAATAGCAATAATAATCAATAAAAAATAAATAAAAATAAATCAAGTGTGTTATTTGACACATAACAGAATTAAGCATCAAATCAATAGCAAACATATCTAGAAATTTACGTAAATATGAAAAAATTACCAACATACTTCTAAACAACCAATAGAAAAAAGGAAAATTCTCAACAGGAATTTATTTAAACTGAAGGAAAATGAAAATATAGCAAATAAAAACTTGTGGGATGTCACTAAATCCTTGTTTTGTATGTGCATGTAGGGTTTAATACAATATAAGACTACACATACAAAAATTTGTTTTACTGTTAACTACTTTAAGAATTATTTGAGTTTAATGTTGTAACATTGGTAAATGGTTGATACTTAAGATAAAACACACATGCACATGTGTGCACTGACAGAACTAAATTATGATTGATAAAGGTCCTGCAGTTTTCCCCATGTATTGATAAGAAAAAAGCTAGACAATTAATTTAGAATTTCTGTTGACCATATATGTATATGGCTGTAGGCAGAGTTTGTCTATATATATATAAAATCTCTTCCTCTTCCATTACTAGATTAAATCATGTATATGATACATGATTATACATAAATTCTTCATATGTAATTAGAAATTAAATTTTGTATTTATATATATTTAAGATAAACATAAAGTTTTGTCTTCATAGATACTAAGTACAGGGAAATAGGATTCTTGAAGCATTTAGCATTTCATTCATTTACTCGACAAATATTTCTTTATTTATTTATTTTTTTGTCTTTTGTCTTTTTGTTGTTGTTGCTATTTCTTGGGCCGCTCCCGCGGCATATGGAGGTTCCCAGGCTAGGGGTTGAATCGGAGCTGTAGCCACCGGCCTACGCCAGAGCCACAGCAACGCGGGATCCGAGCCGCGTCTGCAACCTACACCACAGCTCACGGCAACACGGGATCGTTAACCCACTGAGCAAGGGCAGGGACCGAACCCACAACCTCACGGTTCCTAGTCGGATTCATTAACCACTGCACCACGACGGGAACTCCTACTCGACAAATATTTCTTAACCACATAATTTCCAAGCATTTGTCTAAGCCCTCAAGATATAGCAGTTAACATGGCAGTAATTTTATTTTTATTTATTTTTATTTTATTTTTTTGTATTTTTGCCATTTCTTGGGCCGCTCATGCAGCATATGGAGGTTCCCAGGTTAGGGGTCTAATGGGAGCTGTAGCCACCGGCCTACATCAGAGCCACAGCAACATGGGATCTGAGCCGTGTCTGCAACCTACACCACAGCTCACAGCGACGCCGGATCCTTAACCCACTGAGCAAGGCCAGGGATCGAACCCCCAACCTCATGGTTCCTAGTCAGATTTGTTAACCACTGAGACACGACGGGAACTCCAACACGGCAGTAATTTTATTTTGAATCTCCATAAGATCACATTTTAAAGGGAGAACATAAAAATAAAAATTAAAAAAGGATATGATATAGTAGATTTACAAATTATACGTACTTAGAAAAGTATAGAGAGGGTATAAGGATTATAGTAGTGCACTAGAGATCTCTTTTGTCATTTTACTTACAGTGGTTAGAAAATGCCTTACTGAGAAAGGGGCTTTTGAACAAAGACAAAGAAAGTCAGAGAGCAAGGTGTATGGACATTTGAAGACAGACACTGCCTACAGCCAAAGGAACTGCAAGTTCAAAGGCTCTGAGCCAGCAGTGTGGGTGCATTTTCTAGGAAGGTCTGCGAGGTTCCATGAGGGTGAAATGCGGGGAGGTGTTGAATGAAGACACATGAGCTCAGAGTCAAGGGTTTGAGTGGAGGGAGCTAATAATATAAGGCCATCAGCCTTTGAAGAAACTTAAAAGAAATCTGGAACATTTTCTTCAGCTCTAAAAAGTAAGAAATATAAAGATGCTTAAAATGCTCTTTCAAAGGTAATGTTATATAACCAGCCTTCATTTACATATTAATGCTCAGGAGTAGTTGCTGAGTGATTTCTCATCAATTATACTCAAGAGAATAAAACAAAAGCAGGTAGACGTGAAGTTTGATAGGAAAATCATAGATGTGTTTGTTGACAGTTAGGGCTATCAGAATTAAAATGGAAAAAAAGCAGATTTAAAAATTTTCCTCTTTGGAAGTGATTCAGTTATTTTCAAACACAACAATAAGATAAAGTTGTGTTTTTATTAAACTCAAGGATTCTATAATTAATTTTGTTGGAAATATTTGATTTCATGCTTGAAATTCTCATGATGAATTAATAATGGACAGAATATCTTTGCTTCAGTATGGAATAAACTGTTATCATAATTTATTAGGCATGGACTTGGACATGAAAAACTTGGGAACAAGTATAAACTAGGAATAAATGAAGTTAGAAAAAAATTTGTTACTATCCCCCAAATATCATGCAAACATATTTAATTTGTATGGTGGAATTGCAATATATCTTATCAAATAAATAGCAGCTAGAAAGATTACTAGTCCAATAAAAGCTGTGGGAGAAAAGAAGCATTTATACGTGAGAGGCATGAGGATTTTCCCTCTGGCCTGAAACCAGAGTGAGACTTCTAAAGGCACATCAACCCTGTCTTTTCCTTGCTTTAAACATTTTCAAAACTTCCCATTGCTCTTAAAATAAAATTAAAATTGTTTATTATGGTTGTACAGAATAGTATAACCTGTTTATCTTGCCTGTCTTATTTTTTCTCCATTCCTCTTCACCTCACCTCCTCTCATACTCTAAACTACAGTTATCCTGAAAACCTCTCAGCAGTAAGCATTACAATTTTAGTCTTTTCTACCTTGTAGATTCTCAAACAAGCATTTTTCCTCTGTCTCAAATAATTTTGGCCTTTCTCCTTCAGTTATCAGATTAAATATAATCTTTCCTGACCATCTCTTGACTGGTGTGGCTAGATAATATTTTTAGATATAATTTGGGAAGCTTTTTTCTTCCTGCCTAACCATATTTTCTTCTTTTTCTCTCTCCATAATTCTTGAAATAGCAGGTCTCATGCCTTTCTGCCTCAGGGGAGTTGTCTGCCAGGGGAAAAAATAAGTAGAACAAGTCAGCAGGACATCTGGAGCTTTTGTCTTCAAAATCTTAAAATCATTGAGGAAGAATGGGTTTCAGTAAAAAAAGGAGTAAATGAGAAAGTTTAGTAGGCCCTGTAAATAACTATGTGAAAAAGTTACACCAAGAGGGAGAAGCAAAAAAGGAGTGATAGAGCTTTAGTCCTCAGCACCTGGATATTGTTCTCTGCCATAGCCCAAGTAAGACAACACTGGAGGTGTCTTATGCTCTCCAGTTTCTTTGGGCTACAGAACATGCAAGATTTGCAGTCGTGCTCATTATAGGTACTCAAGACATGTTCTTTGCCTGAGTGATTGTACCAGAGTATAAACCCAAAGCAGAAGCAGAATACTGTTAGAATTAATGAGACAGCATTTCCTAAGGGCCTGGAGGCATTGAGGGCTTACAAGAAAAATTAATTACAGAAAAGAAAGTGACATTTCTTATACATGTGTATTTGGAGACACAGCACTATTGCTATAGTGGTATACTGTACCATAGCAACCTATTACGATTATAATGAAACTCACATTTTATGTTTATTGCATAACGGTATGTGTTTTCCCTTAGAAAGGGGACTGTTCCTAGGCCTCTGCTGCTTTAAATTTTATTCCCAAATGTCCAACATTAAGTGACTATTAAAGATCTTATGTTTAAAGAATTGGATAAGAGACTACAAATTATAAGTGTGACCTCCTAGAATGATTTTCTTTCAAATAACATTGATGTTATTAGATATTTTAAAACCATTTGATTCAGAGTTTTATATGTTCCATCTAATAATTTCTGCAGCCTTTTCCCCTCTTTCTAAAACTGCAGCCACATACTTTGGTGACAATGGCCTTGTAAAACCAAGAAGTATATACATATCATTTACTCTCATCTATAGTAAAGGAAAAAAAAATCATCTCTGATCAGATTTTATTTTTTATTTTTTATTTTTGTCTTTTCTAGGGCCTCACCCACAGCATATGGAGATTCCCAGGCTAGGGGTCCAATCGGAGCTGTAGCCACTGGCCTACACCACAGCCACAGCAACGCAGAATCCGAGCCACATCTGTGACCTACACCACAGCTCACAGAAACGCCGGATCCTTAACCCACTGAGCAAGGCCAGGGATAGAACCCACAACCTCATGGTTCCTTGTCGGATTTGTTAACCACTGAGCCACGACGGGAACTCCTCTGATCAGATTTTAAATATGTTAGTAAATAAACAGACATATGAAGATCAACTTAAGAAGACAGCCTAAGTCTGTGGGTAGGCAGGCTTCATAAGATACTAACTCCACCACAGAATTTCCACTTCTCCCTAGACAACTTTTGAATGAGGAGTGGAGAGGTATCTGTTTTAATAATCAAGTAACGAAGATAAAGAGCAGTTAGTGAGCCAGGAATTTCTAGCTCATTGTTCTCCAGTTTATGAGTTAAGTACATTGGACCACAGGCTCATCTTATAGGCAGCAGGTGGAATTTGTCACCATTTTATGTGCATAAGAATGACACTTTGAAGATAGGTGTGAGCAGCTGGGAAGGAAATCCCAGAGACAATAGTCTGCTATCTTAAATGTGGCATGCCAATGCTCTTGATTTCCCAGATGATATTTTATAGAGAAATAAGAACACTGACAACTCTGAAAAGAAAATTTGAATATAACCTTATGCCATTTACTTCATATTTTACTTCCTTATGTAACAGAAGAATAATACATAATAAATATCTGTGTGTAAATAAACTTGAACAAGTTCTTCCTATAAGTATAGAACAAAATGTAATGTGATCAGAGTTTTTTCCCATAATTGCATCTATACTGGTTTCTTTTAATTAGTGTCTCATAAAATAATGGAATACCTTGAAGTTAATGGCATCTGATTAGAGGAAAACAGTTCATTAAAATATACTTGTAATTAACTAGTCAATATCAAGTGGGATCAAGTGGGAGTAGTACCTATTAGTATTGCAGAGATAACCAAACTTCAGGCTCTTTTGAATGACTGTGGCTATTAATTGAATTCAGATCATCAAAGTATAATAAAGAAAATTCTATCTGAACCAAGATTCATAAGAAATATGTTGGACATTTAGATGTTAATAATAGTCATTAATTTCTCTCTAAATAAATTCTGTCTTACAGAATGTAGTTTTGTCTTCTAGAAAGAGAAAGAGTCAGGATCTATTTTATTTTCATAGCCCTTTTGCTGTGAAGAAATAAGCTTTTATTAGACTAGGCAGGTCTCTAGCAGTAATCTTGGCTATTGCATCCAAATTCTCTTATCTCTTTCTTACCATAAAAGATTTACATGCTCTCTTCTCTGACTAATCTGATTTCAGACCCTGGCTTCATTTTCCTTAATTCCTGGTTCTCAATGTGCACATCTTAACCGTAAGGTGTCTTCCAGGGCTCCCAGCTCTCTCTCTCTCTCACATTTCAATTTTACTCTATGTGCATATAATGGAATCTGTATTTTTTTTTTTTTAACCACAGATCCTCCTTTTTATCACAATTCAGCCCGAAACTTGTGTGAAAATCCCTCACTGAGATACTGGAGCTGACAGCTCCTGGAAAGAGTCTTCTGTCTTCCTAGCAGACAGTGCAGTTCACAGGGCATGACCCTCTAGTGCTTATGCTGTAATAAATCTCCAGTCTCCTAGTAATCTGGAATACTACCTCAACAAACTTGCCTAGTTCCCAGCAAGCTCAATTTTTACAAGTAGAACAAAGCTTTGGGAATCTGCCAGAGGACTTTTCTACTTGTGCTCACAAATAACTGCATCTTTTAAAATTCCAGAATATCACACTGTCAATTCATGTCTTCATGTGGGTTCTTCAGTATCTAGCTTAATATAGGTTTATGTTTTTACGAAAGAAAAAAAAAACTAATCTTCTTCTATAAAATGCTTGATGCACTGGAGTAGAAATAATTACTTCACATTATTGTCAAAGAATCTTGGCTCCAGCTGCTTTTTCACTGCTTCCTCTGCAATTTCTCATCATAATTTAGAGACCAACAATGTACAGATTAGCAACACACAGTCATGTAGTTCCTACTATACCTCTTAATTTTTTTTACTATTTAACTTTCAGTGTCACAGAACCTTTCAAAGACCTATAACTCTCAACTGCCATTCTGCGGGAATTTCTTTTATTTAACAATAAGTTTTTATAAAATATGAATATTTTGTTTTCCTAAGCCCATATCTCCAGAACTTTTATGCTAGATTCTTGTCTATATATGAAAATCCCCTTTTGTGAATCTAGTAAACAGAATATATAATAATAGCAGATATTGAAATATAATTTTACAGGATGGTTTCCTCAAATAAAACTAAGTATATTTTATGAAAAGGGAAGTGCTTGGCTTCTGAAAGAACAAATGATTTTCTTGGGAGATCAAATACGTATCTTTCCAAGCATACTTATAGCAGCATTGTCCTTATTTTCCTATGAATGTATATATATGCATATTATATACAAATTCATTGATGAACCCATAGCAAATATGATTTTATTTTTTACTAAGTAATGCTAAATTATTTTATAAATGAAGTGTACTTATCCACGTTCTCATCATTAGTGCAAATCTATGTCAACAATCACTATCGTCAATGTTTCATTTTTTCTTTGATTGTTTTTACCAATCTTTCCAGTATAATATGTTATTTCTTTGTGGGTTTAATTTGCATTTCCATAAAAAATAGTGATACATATACACACTTCTCATACTTATTAATCAGTCAGTTTTCTTTTCTAGTAAAATTCCTGTTTTTCCCAATTTTGTTCATTTTTCTATTGGGATTATTTTCTTTTCCTTTGGGATTTCTAACTATTTTCTATAGATTCAAGACTCTAGTTCTCTATTTTCAAGTTGTGTTTTGAGGCACAACTATTACTTATTTCAATTTGTCACATTTTATATTTTTACTTTTAGGTATTATGCTTCTTTGTTATTTTGAAGTGTATTTTCTGTTTTAAAGTCTAAAATAGTATTCTATTTTCTGTTAAATCTTAAAATCATATTGAAATTTGTTTTATATATTTAAATCTTGAATGTATCTTAAGTTATTATAATTGTACATAATGAAAAGGCAATCAAAGAAACATTTTATCAGTCTGGATTTGGTCAGGAAACTATAGTTACTGTAAGTATTATAGACATGAGGGGGTTAAAAAAAACTAGGGATTAAATGTAATGGAACATGGCAAAATCTGGGAGACTAAAGATCCAGAAAAGAATGGGATTTTGGGGAAATTAGTCACTAACATTTCACCTTATTGCATAAGATCCAGTGGTGTAGCTGACATTTGTGGGAAAGCTTGAAAAGAAAGCCTCTATTCCCCATGTGGGACTGGGAAGCAGGACGTGGAGGAGAGTTCTGCAGAAGCTATTCATCTTTTAAGTCTTTCCCACTTGATAAAGTCATGGTACCTGGTGATGCCACCATATTTGGTTGCCATGACAGCCTGTGCCTTACCTCTGACTCAAAATTGTACAGAGTTTCTTTCTAACACAACCTATAATCTATAGGGAAGGAATTACAAGAAATGCATTTCACAGTTTTAGCCTGGAATAGCACCAAACTGACATCATTTCCAGAAGCATTTATTAAGTAGTTCAATATTCACCCACTGTTCTTCAGTGTGGCCTCTTATGTGTTATAACCAATTCCTATGGTCTCTGGGTTTGCTTTCACTCCCTCTGTCTTCTCCTGCATAATACCACAGTCTTAAATATCCTAGCTTTATAATAAGATTTTAAATATGGAATGGCTTGTTCATCCATAATTTTGAAGGACCTTTTCTGATTTTCCCCATAAAATGCAGAACCAGCTTGTTAAATATCATTTTCAAAAAAAGTTGGTATTTTGAAGATAACTGAATTTCATTTGTACGTTAATGTGGGTATAAATATCTCTGTCAAACAACTGTCTTTTAGTTCCCTCTGCACTCCTTAAAACTTAATTCAGAAGTACTTCATCTACCAGCAGTTCAAGACTCTTGCTCTGTCTGAAGGACTGAGCACCAATGCAATGGCCAGCCTACATGCAGCCATGACTGAAGAACGTCAACTTTCTGTATGACATTGTCCCATGGAAGGCTTACATATTTTTAGCCAATTTTTTCAACTAGGAAAACTACACCCCAGATTCTGACTTTATGAAGGGAACATAGATCTGACCAGTTCCTCATATAGGATACTTTAAACTCTCCTACACGTCAAAAGCCAAATTCAGGTAACATTTTTCTGCTTTCTAATCTGGAACCAGGTAAGCTATGTTAAACCACTTTAGTCTTGGTTACAACCCCAATCATTTTTAAAAATTCATTCTCTCTCATTTTTCTTCTTTGTATTTAATATTTACTGTTATAAGCATGTAATACAGGAGGGGTCATAGTGAGAAGTGAGTGGGAATTAGAATCTTCTCAATCCTCTAAAGCTGAACTTTATAGAGTTAACTTTTAATTCTTTATTATTTTTAACTGTAGTAAAAAATAATGTTATCATCTTAACCATTTTTAAGCACATTGCTGAGTAGTGTTAAGTTTACTTTCATTATGAAACAGATCTCCAGAACTTCTTCAACTTGCAGAAATGAAACTCTAAACCCATTAAGTAAAATCTCTTCTTTTCCCCCTTCTACTAGCTCCTGGCAACCACCATTCCTCTTTCTATTTCCGTTTTGATTTCTTTAGATACTTAATTAAAGAGGGATCATGCAATATTTATCTTTTTGTGACTAGCTTAAGTCAAAAGCATAATATCCTCAAGGTTCATCTATGTTGTAACATGACAGGATTTCCTTTTTTGAAGGATGTATAATATTTCATCATTCACCCACCCACATATTTATGTTCATCTGTTAATGGACCATTACCCACAGTCCACAAATAGGTATATAGTAACACATTTGCCCAATTCTACATATAAGTAAAGTGAACAACCAACTGCACTCTCAAAGTCCTGACCCTGGAAGGATTTCCCTTCATCACTGCTCTTTAGGTATGTCACAAAACAGGCTGTAATGCTGTGCTATATTACACTTTTGGATAGTGCCTGCATATTGTGCAGAGGCATCTTTAAACCAGATTTGAGTCTTCTCTTCCTTAGTCAAGATCACAGGGAACTCTCTATTAGGTCACAGGTCGAGGCTTGAAGAAAGAAGGCACTATATCAATAATGGTTACCAGGAACATTTAGGCCCATTCTCCATGTACTTTACTTGTGACTTCATGGCTTGCTCAGTCCCAATCTCTTATATACTACCTCCATTTGATGAAAGAGTGCTTCTGTACACAGCTAAATTTATGCTTTGGTAGGTTTGAAAGCACCCAGAACATAATAGGCAGGTCATGTCACTTGGTGGCCCGTGGTTAAACAATCAGTCTCTACTAAGGTGCAGAAGCAGGCTAAGCAATGTTTTGCAAAAGGGAGTGAAAAAATCCAATTAAAAAATAGGCAGAAGATATAAATAGATATTTTTCCAAAAGACATAACAAATGGCCAATAAGTATGTAGAAAGACGCTCATCATTAATCATCAGGGAAATACAAATTAAAATCACAATGAGGTATCACTTCACACCTGTCAGAATGGCTATTATCAAAAAGAACAGAAATAATAAGCATTGGCGAGGATGTGGAAAAAGGGAAACCTTGTGTATTGCTTGTGAGAATATAAATCGGTATATCCACTATGGAAATCATTATGAAAATTCCTGAAAAAAATTAAAGTTAGAACTACCATATGAGGAATTCCCGTTGTGGTGCAGCAGAAACAAACCCAACTAGGACCCATGAGGTTGTGGGTTTGATCCTTGGCCTTGCTCAGTGGGTTAAGCATCTGGCATTGTGGTGAGCTATGGTGTAGGTTGCAGACGCGGTTTGGATCCTGCAATGCTGTGGTTGTGGCGTAGACCGGCAGCTGTAGCTCCAATTGGACCCCTATCCTGGGAACCTCTACATGCCACAGGTGCAGCCTTAAAAAGCAAAAAAAAAAAAAAAAGGGGCGGGGGATTACCATATGATTCAGCAATTCTGCTTCTGAGTGTTTATCTGGAAAAAAAAATAGCAAATCTATAAGATATATGCACCCCATATTCACTGCAGCATTATTTACAATAACCAAGATATGGAAGCAACATAAACATCCATCGATGGATGTACAGATAAAGAAGATGTGATATATACACACTGGACTACTATTTTGCCATAAAAAGAATGAGATCTTGCCATTTGCAACCACATCGATGAGCCTTGAGG
Organism: Sus scrofa; assembly: GCF_054392235.1. Lineage (NCBI taxonomy): Eukaryota > Metazoa > Chordata > Mammalia > Artiodactyla > Suidae > Sus > Sus scrofa. The sequence continues at coordinate 65,502,761 of NC_139393.1, read as the reverse complement.
GCATTATGCTAAGTGAAATAGGTCAGACAGAGAAAGACAGATACTGAAGGTTCTAATTTATATATGGAATCTAAAAAAGAGCAACCAGAAAAAATAAGTTCACAGATACAAAAAAACAGACTGGTGGTTACCAGAGGCAGGAGCTGGGGTGAAGGGCCATGGACAGTAGGTGTAAAGGAGGTCAAAAGGCGCACTCTCCTAGTTAGAAAGTAAACAAGTCATTAGGATACACCACATAGGGACTAAAGTTAATAACACTGTAGGAATACATAAAGTTGCTAAGACAGTAAAACTTGAAAGATCTAATAACGAAAAAACTGAAACTATGTATGGTGATGGATGTTAACTAGACTTATGATCATTTCACAATGGATACAAATAATGAATCATTATATTATACACTTGAAACCAACATAATGCTATGACAATTACACCTCAGTTTAAAATAAGCTGTAGTAGCATTCCCAAATGAGCAATATGATGACTTGGATCCTGCGTTGCTGTGGCTGGAGGTGGGGCCACATGCAACCACTTATTCTTTACCTTAGAATGGATATACTGACCCCCTATCACTGAATCTCTACAAATTTAACTGAGATAAAAGGTGAATTTTTCTCAGATTTGTTTCCTTTGACACACAAACATCCTACCAGTAAATCTAGAATATGTGCTGCTTTCCATTATATTATTGATCAAGTCCTTTATTTCCTTGCTTATCTTCCATCTGGTTATTATATCCGTTATTGAAAATAGAGTACTTAAGTCTCCTAATATTATTTATTGCTTTCTATTTCTCCCTTCAATTCTGTCAGTTTTATATATTTAAGAGTCTTGATGTTTGGTGCATAAATATTTATAACTGGTATATCTTCTTTGTGAACTGATCATCCTATCTTTATATAATGTCCTTCTGTATCTCTTGTAGCAGCTTTTATACTTAAAGTATGTCAGCATGGCCATTCATTCTCTCTTTAGATTACCATTTGCATGGGATATTTTTTTTCCATCATTTTACTTTCAGCTTCTATGCATCACTAGTTCTAAGGTAAGTTTCTTGTAGACAACATATAGTTCCTAGTTTTTTGATCCATTCACCTAAACAATGTCTTTTGATTGAGCAGTTTAATCAGTTTAAACTAATTATCAATATTAAAGGACTTACCATTTCAATTTTATTCACTGTTTTCTGCATATTGTGCAACTTTTTGTCATTCCTTTTCTCTCAAGGCCTTCCTTTGTGTTTTTAAAATTTTTTTGGTAGTGACATGATTTTATTGCCTTCTCGTTCCATTTTATGTATGCTCTATAGATACTTCCTTTGTGCTTACCACTGTAGTTGTATAAAAATAAAGTTTCCTATACAGCTCCACTCATCACTTTATGGTATTAACATCACAAATTATATCTTTACATATTGTATACCAATTAATTTAGGTTATTTTATGTTTTAGTCATTTAAATTCTATCCAAAAATTAAATTTATGCACCAAATTTACATTAATAAAGGTAAGTATATATGTCCATGAATTTAATTTTTAAAAAACCTTTATATTTTCATGTGGTTTCATGTTGCTCTCTAGTATTCTTTGCTATTAAAGGATTAGCAAAGGATTAATTAAAGGATTAAAAAAATTAAAATTAAAAAATTAAAGGATTCCCTTTTTTTTTCTCATGGAGCAAGTCTAGTAGTAATGTACATTCTCAGCTTTTATCTTGGAAAGTCATGATTTATTTTATTTATACAACCACACCTGTGGCATATGGATGTTCCCAGGCTAGGGGGCTTACTGGAGCTGCATCTGAAGTTGACACCACAACAACACTAGATCCGAGCTGTATCCATGACCTATGCTGCAACTTGTGGCAATGCCAGATACTTAACCCAATGAATGAGGCCAGGGATCAAACCCATACTCTCACAGAGACTTTGTAGGGTTTTTAAACTGCTGAGCCATGACAGGAACTCCTCTCCCTCATTTTTGAAGGATATCTTTCCCAGATATAATATTCTTGGTTGAAAGGTTTTTCTTCCAGTATTTTTGAATATGTCATATCATTTGTTTATACTCTGCAAGATTTTCACTGATATATCTGCTGATAATCATATGGAAGTGTTGTTGAATGTGAAACATCACCTCTCTCTTGATGCTTTCAGGGCTATCTCTTCGTCTTTGTCTTCTGAAGTTTGATTATGTCTCAGTGTATCTTTGGATGTGTAATTGAGTTCCTTTTACTTCTTGAAATTATATGCCCATTTATTTCCCTAGATTTGAGATGTTTTCAGCCATTATTTCTTCAAATAAACACTGCCCCTTTTTATCTCTTACCTTCTTCCAGGACTCCTATAATTTGATCCACTTCGTAATGTCCTGTAAAACTCTTAGGTTCTTTTCACTGTTATTCACTTTTCCTTTTACTCACCTGACTCAATGATTAAAAAAAAACAATTTCCAATTAACTAATTCTTTCTTCTGCCTGATCAAGTCTGCCATTCAATCCATTGAGTGAGAAAATTTTTCCATTAATTGTATTATTCAGCTCAATAATTTGGTTCTTTTTTTTTTAGTTTCTACTACTCTGTTGATATTCTCATTTTGTTCATACATAATTTGCCTCATTTTGTCTATTTGTGTTCTCTTTCAACTCACTAAGCATCTTTAAAATAGCTATTTTAAATTCTCTGTCAGGCCGCTCTCATGGCTTGCGTTTCTTCAGAGCTGGTTTCTAGATTTTCGTTTTGTTTATTTGACTGAGTTATGCTTTCCTATTTCTTATGCTTTGTGATATTTTTGTTGAGACATCAGTATTTGAAAAACAAAACAAACAAAAAAACCACCTCTCCTAATATTTATGGATTGTCTTTGTGCAAAAATGGATGGCTACCGCTGATCAGTCCAGCTAGAGGCCTAAATCCTTTTAAATCTTTTCTGATAATGCATCATCTTTGAGTGTATACATTTGCTTTTAATGACCTAACTTAACCTAAATGATTTATCAATGCTTCTTTTCAGAAGTTCATAATCTCTTGCTCCACTTAGTGTCTCCCTGTGGAACTGAAGTTCTAATATGCTACAGTGATAAAGAAGGTTTCAGGGGTTTTCAAAAATGTGACCACTGCTATCAGTGTTCCAAGTCAGGCAAAATAGATTCCAGCCCTTCAAGCCACCCTTGGACTAGCCAGAATATTAACTTTTGATCCACTCCTTTGATTCTGTCCCAAAGGGAGTTTCCCAATGTGGGAGAACTCCTCAGAATTTACCACAATAAGTCAGATAGGGAGAGGGGCATGGAAGGGTGGGCAAAATATCACATTTTTAAACTCTTATTGCTGGAATACTTTCTTGGTTTTACATTGGTCTGACTCCTGTAGTTTCTGAAGTGATCTCTAGAGTTCTCACCAAGGCATTCTGGCCATTATATTATTGCTCACTTGTTTCCTATGAGAGAGAAGGAAGGCTGAAGCTTCCTAGTTAAGTAGCTTGGTGATGTCACTCTCTTATGCTGAACTTTGACATGCCTTGAAGTCTTTGTTGTCATGATTTAATGTAATTCACATAACATAGACAAGATCCCATTTTCACAGATCACTATCCTAATGGAAATAGTTTAAGAGGTTCTGCCTCACAAACCAGGATATTATCCTTCTGTTTTAATTTAATTTTTGAGGTGTACTTGACATGCATATTAGAAAATACTACCAACAACTTAATTCACCTTAAACATAAATCAAAACCAGACAAAGTATATTTCGCAACCTGGCCCTGAAAAAATCATCTTGTGTTTTTATTTCAAAAAATCCTATTAGAAATACTAAAACACTGTGCTATCCCACCATGACAACTATAAGAAAGGTACAAATTTAAATTGAAATCTTCCTGTTAAATATGCTAAACGATTTCATGAAAGACAAATATAATTGCTTTCATCTCAAAAAGATGAACAGATTTGAACAAATGAAGGGGAAAACATGAACACTAGAGATCCTTCAATATTATCTACATTATATATGTGAGTGAAAATTCAGCTGAAACAATGAACTAAATCGTTTTGTTCAGCTTTTTATTTTATTTGGAAAGCACATTTTAATTCATAAAATACAGATGATTAAATTTTACATAACGATGTTCACAACAATGGTTTGTCTATTATTATGGTAAAATATACATAATATAAAATTCACCATTTTAAAGTGTAACATGGTGTACTCAGCAGCATTTAGTACATCCACAACCATCACTGTTATCTAGCTCCAGAACTGTCTTTCATTCTAAATGAAAATCCATACAAATAAAGTTGATATAGCTATTCTCCTCTTTTCCTAAACTCTTGCAATGACTAATTTATTTTTTGTCTCTACATATATACTTATTGTGGATATTTCATATGAATAAAATAATTTCTGTCCTTCTCTTGCATAGCAAAATGTTTTCAAGGATCCTCCATACTCTTGCATATAAGAATACTTCATTTGCTATTTGTGGATGAATAATATCTTATTGTGTAGCTATACCCTATTTTGTTTGTCCATTCATCAGGCAAGAGGCATTTAGGCTATTTCTAACTTTTGACTGTTATGAATAGAATAATGCTACTGTGAATATTTGTTTGCCAGTTTCTGTTTAAATAGCTGTCTTCAATTGTTATAGATATGTATATAGAAGTGGAATAGATGAGTCACCTTGTAATTACATATTTAACTTATTGAGAAACTGCCAAATCATTTTTTCTAGCAGCTGTACTATTTTACATTCCCAGCACTGACATATGAGGGTACTAATTTATCCACATTTTTGCCAACACTTACTTTAACCTTTTTTATTTTTGTTATAGTTGGTGTCAAGTGGTTTCTCATTGTCTGATTTGAATTTCCATGAATATGAATGATTTTGAACATTTTTATGTGCTTCTTGGCCACTGGTATATTACCTTTTAAAAAATGTTAGGAGTTCCCTGGTGGCTCAGTGAGTTAAGCATCCAGTGTTGTCACTGCTGTGGCTCAGGTCACTGCTGTGGCATGGGTTTGATTCCTGGCCTGGGAACTCCCATTTGCCCTGGATGCAGTAAAAAAATGTCAATTTGTGTTCACTGACCATTAAAAAAGTTAAATAGCTTATTGAAATACAATTAACCTGTTATCCAGCTAACCCATTTAAGGCAAAAAATGCATTTCCCAGATCATTAGCCATTAATCATGCTGAGCAACTTTTCCTTTGTTTATTGGGGGGTATTTGTACATCTAATTCAGAAAAGCATCTATTCAGATCCATTGCTCATTTTAAAATACTTGTTGTCTTTTAATGTCAACATTGTAAGATTTTTTTACGTTGTTCCAGATACAAGTTCCTTATCATATAACTGAGTTTGCAAACATTTTATCTCACCCTATGGATTGTCTTTTTACTTAATTGTGTTTTTTGAGACACAGTTTTTCCTTTTCCTGGTTGCCTTGCATTTTAATATACATTTTAGAATCATCTTATGAATTTCTATAAGTAAGTCAACTGGGAATCAAATAGGGATTGCGTTAAATCTATAAATAATTTTTGGGAGGATTCCAATCTATGAACATAAGTAGTTTTCCTACTAAAACTTTCTTTGCTTTCTTTCAGCAATGTTTGGTTGTTTTCAACGTATATATTTTGAATTTCTTTTGTTATTCTTAATGTTTTTGGTGCTCTATTGTACTTTTTTGAATGGAATTTTTTATTTCCCCAATACATTATTTTTCTACTGTACAGCATGGTGACCCAGCTACACATACATGTACACATTCTTTATTCTCACATTATCATGCTCCATCACAAGTTGACTAGACATAGTTCTCAGTGTTACACAGCAGGATCTCATTGCCAATCCATTCTTTCATTTTTAGATTGTTTGTTGCAAGTTTATAAGGATAAAATTGATTTTGGGGTGTTGATCTCTCATCCTGAATTAATTTGTTTGTTCTAATACTTTCACAGTGGACACTTACGATTTTCTAAATACATGAGCATGTCATCTGCAAAGAGAAATAATTAGTTCTTCTTTTGAAATATCAAAGCCTTTTGTTGATTTTTTTGCCTAACTACCTTGATACTAACTTCTGTTAAAATGTTGAATAGAAGTGGTGAGAATGGACATCCTACTTTTGTTCCCAGTCTTAGAGGGGAGTATCCTATCTGTCCCCATTAACCGTGATGGTGACTCTCAATACTTCCTTGATGGCCTTTATCAGGTTGAGGCAATTTCCTTTTATTCTTAGTTTGTTATTTTTTTAAAACCATAGAATGGTGCTAGATTTTGCCTAATTCTTTTTCTATGTCCACTAAGGTAATAAGGTAATTTAAAAAATTCTACTAATAGGTTATGCTAGATTAGTTGGTTTTTAGGTATTGAAATGAAGTTGTATCCTTGATATAAATCACTTGGTTAGGTGTATTCATTTTTTTTCATTCTTTTTTCTTTCTGATCCTTAAGGATGGCTAATTTCAATTGCTCTGTCTTCATGTGCACTGATTCTTTTTCTTATCTATGAACATAGGCTGATGGAATTCTATTTTAAATACATATAAATATAAATCTGATGTGATTGAGTAATTGAAGTACTATGGAGTAAAGGTCTGTTCTCGGGGAAATGACATATTAAACAGCACACTTTCTCTGTCAATATATAAGTTTTTTTTTAACCTGTATTTCCATGTATTTGATAATAAAAGTATAAAAATCAAATAATTAGATATTTGCTACAAAATTTACGGCTTGTTCCAACAAAATGCAGGGCCAAGCCTAATATAACAGCATTATATATATAATTATATATAAATGTATATATGCCCACACATACATGCACATACAGTTTCAAATATTACAAGATACAGATATTTAAGTCCATCACTTAAGGTTAATCCTAGAATACTATGACCTATTTATTTACTAAACATTTAAAAATGTGACTTGACTTTTTAAATGCTTTTTTTTTTAGGGCCATACATACGGCATATAGAGGTTCCCAGGCTAGGGGTTGAATTGGAGCTGTAGCTGCCAGGCTACACCACAGCCACAGCAACATGGGATTCCAGCCACATCTGCGACCTACATCACAGCTCAGGGCAAGGCCAGATCCTTAACCCACTGAGCACGGCCAGGGATCAAACCTGCATCCTCATGGATACTAGTCAGATTCGTTTCCACTGAGCCACAACAGAACCCTGTGACTTCATTTCTGGAAAATAAAGGTCATCTAAAATATCTTCTGATTTTTTTTATTACAAACCATACCCACAAAGATGCATATATATATATATATATATATATATATACACACACATATACATATATATATATATGCTACTATGTATATTCCTTGTGGATCCTTTCATGCTATTTTTTTCTGAGTCAAAAATAATTTCTAGAACTTCATTCAGTGCTTTAATAATCACCATTACTGCACAGGGATACTTGAAAAGAGAGAAAATAAGTAAATAAGATGATAATATTGAGACCTTGTGTTATCACTTTGGAAGATGGGACATGCAATTGGAGCACGTCTGATGGCAAAGAATCCTGTAGGTATAGAATAAAATTTGAAGTACAAAAACCTTCCGTATATAGTTCAACAAGACAGCCTTGAAGTAAAGCCATCCTGATAGCATAAGCAGAGCAAGCAGGCAAATCTTGGGTTACAATTTGATTCCCCACTTCAGAAACTGGGCGTTTTGGAGAAGTGACTGATTCAAGGACTAAGGCAGGAAAGGACTAAAATGAGCCTAAAGCATCTTATTATGTCAAGAAATAAAAAGAAGTTTTACTCTTAAAAATAAAATTTTAATGGAGCATGTGTAAAGAAAGGGCAAGAGACACAAGTTGAAGGGCCTCTTCCAGCCAAATACAGTATGATTTGAATATTATAGTAATTAAGAACAGTATTGAATTCTAAATGAATGAAAAAATATTTAGGAGGAAAGGCAAAAAAGGTGGGAGGACGTGAGAGAGACAGTAAGTTATATATAGAATTATGATGGAGAGGGGAAGAATTTTCCTTATAGGAGAATGGTGACTGATCAATTTACAGAAAAATGAAATTGGAAAATCATCAGTTTGCACGCATCATCATAGAACTGTTCAAGGCAAGAATAATTAATAGATGCTAAATCAATGGGAAGGGTGGATAGAAGGTGTGAGGAGCAGGATATTTTCATCGTCTTACATTCTCAAATTTCCCACAGGACGTTTTTCCTCCACAAGAAGAACACACACTGGAAGAAACCAGAGAATGCCTTCACTGAGAGATTCAACTAAAATTATTAGTGAAAAACAAATTGAACTTGAAAAATGCAAATTGCTTATGAAATATTTTGACCTGAAATACAGAATCTGAATCTAAGCATGAGGAATTGTTTCAGATTAAAGGAGAATAGGAAACTATGACAACTAAATGCAGTTAATCCCTAGAATTAATCCAATGGAGAGAGGAAAATGTTTTTAGGGAATTATTGGTTATTGGGCAGATTGACACAACAAAGATGGAGATTAAAAATTTATATCAATGTTAATTTTTGTTGCTAAGAAAATTTACTTGTTTTTAGTTAAAACAGGACATGATGTATCCAATTCAAATAATCCAGGGGAAAAGAATGTAAGAGTGTGTGTGGGTATGTGGGTATGTGTACACACATTCTAAAGAGAGACTAATGAAAATGGGAGAAAATTTCATCAATAAGTATATTTTGATAAAAGAATACATAAGAGATCTTTTTTCAATTTAACTTTTCTGTAAATTTGAGATTTCCAAATGAGAAAATTTAATAAAGGGAAAGGAGGCAGCAATAGGGTTAATGTAAGACCCAAACAAATTTTTCATTAAATTTTTGAAATATTTCTTCAGCTAATGAATGACCCTACAATTCATTTCACATTTATCATCTTCTTTAGCTTGCACCCATCTTTTTCTGACATACCAAACATGCCTAATAAACCTAAGTAAATAGATAACCTCGGTCAAGGACACTTTCAAGCACAAAATAATGACCTAAGCATACTTATTGGAAGAGCAATAGTGAGTGAGGAAAATGAAAGTTGGTAAATATACTTGATCTCTCAGCATGAGACCCTCATCAATGAAGAAAAATTTTGTATCACTTTGCATATTCAGTGAATGAGTAGTGGGATTCTTTCTCCGCAATACATCCGTTTGTGGTTTTAAACACATTTACCTGAAATACGCTTCTTGTAACTGAACTGATAGACTCCACAGCAGAATCAAGTAATAAGCATGACCTGACTTACCCTCAGTTCAAATTAAACTCCTGATAGAGACAGTAAGATATTCAAGGGGCTTAATAAGTGAAAAGATTTTAAATTCACCTAAAAATAATTTTAAGTTGTATCAATTCTGTTTTAACCTTTCAAATTGCAAGTTTATTGCTACTACATGTACTGCAATGATTTGCAACACAACTACTTTTACTTAATTATAATCATTTAATTCTGTAATTGTCAACCCTCTTTCTGTGAGTTACATGATTTCCATGTTTGCTGTGACCTTTTCATAAAAGGTCTAAGTTTTTAATTACATTAGTTTGAATAGTCTTTTGGTGGTTTGCATTATTCCTTTGGAAATATTTCCCAGAGAGATTTTATTTTTTTAATTCTGAGATATTGAAAATGGCTGTGAAGAACTGTGCAGATATTGTGAATTCTATTTCCTCTCTGTAACTTTCTGTTCCTGCTCTAATACCCATAGTATTTTTACTTTATTTCTGAGGTTTAGTATATTACCAGAATACATTTTGATTTGATTTGACTTTATTAAATCTTCCTGAAGCAGTGATACATAACAATCTACAGATTCAAGCCCTCACTCTTTACAACTTTGAATGATTTTCTAATTTAAGGACACCAGTTATCCATGTTTGAGTGTATTGACTATTCTTCTGTGTAACCTTTATTCTCTATCGCAGTTATATATTTTTCTTGTTCCTCTCCACTCTGTGCAGTTTTCTAAGCTTTATTTGTTTTCAGTTTTGAGTAAATTTCATATATTGTTATGCATAATAAGCATTTATAATATTTACACTCGCAGTGCTTGAAGTAATAGTCCTGTTTCATTTTTTTTCCAAGATCCACAGAAGATAGGAAAAAGCAGATTCCTCACATCACAGATCACTGTTAGCTGATGGCCAAGTTAACAAATTTATCTTCATTTAATTTTAACTGTTCTCTTCAGATCTCCTTGTTTCACCCTGTATTTTAATGCTCTCATTAAGATATAAAGTATATATCCTTAAATACATAATTTAATGGTTTTTAATTTTTATCAATGATATTGTGTTACAAATTACCATCTATTTTCTATCATTTCACACACCCCACTTTTGTTTTTCTTAAAATATTTACCACTGGATCCATTTTCTTAGTAGTAGACACTTAGATTACATCTAAATATCTTCTACCACAAACAGCACTATTATACAAATATTATTCTTTGATCATTACTAAACTTGTGAAAACCTGCTTGGGATATAAATCAAGGAATGGAATGGAAGCCTTAGAGGATGCACATATTAGTTTAGCAGAATAATACCAGATTATTTCCATTATTATGCACCAGCAGTGAATAACATCACCAATCTCCCAACATCATCACCAATAAGTTTATGAAACAACATATAAAGTTTAAAAATTGAGTTTAGGAGTTTCCAACATGGCTCAGGGGAAGCAAATCTGACCAGCATCCATGAGGATGCAGGTTTGATCCCTGGCATCACTCAGTGGGTTAAAGATCTGGCGTTGCCATGAGCTGTGGTATAGGTTGTAGATGTGGCAGAAAGCTGATGTTGCTGTGGCTGTGGTGTAGGCCAGCAGCTACAACTCCGATTTGACCCCTAGCTTGGGAACCTCTGTATATCGCCAGTGTGGCCCTAAAAAAAAAAAAAAAAAAAAAAGAGTTTAAAAGCTTTGGGGTACTACCTTGTTTTAATTAGCATTTATTAATGTATTAGTAGTGATACAGAGCATTTAGTTATTTTCCCCCACCTATTCTTATTTATCATGTCTGCCTACTTCCATAATGTATTTCATTTATCCTCCTATGACATGTCATCTGAAATTTTTCACCCACTTTTCTACATGTTTGCCTTTTTCCTTATTAATTTAAATGATGGATTTTAAAAATACATATGCTAAAAATATAGTATATATTAGACATAAAAAATGACTTGCAATGCGCTTAATTACTTGATACAAATTTGAAACACACTGTAGTTTCTTTTATAACAGTTTTGTTTCTCTTTCTTAGTTAACATGGGGCTTATTTAGTGGTTCAGAAAAAAAGATCCTTAGGCATTCCTAGTTTGTTATGGATCACTAGTGACAAACAACATTATCCATGACTGTAACAATAACAAAGAACAAAACCATTTAAAGTCTAAGACAATCTTCAATTGATATTACCCATTCACCGATGATCATGAATTAATTACACATATCATGATGTTTACATACAAAGTTTCCCACTGGACCATTATTTCTTTCAGTAGGGCAAAGTTACACTCAAAGCACTATGAATTACATACTATGGAGAGTTTCCATAAAGAAAAGGATTAATTTAGGAATAGCAAAGTTTTAAATCTTGGTTGGAATCTTGAAATCCCTGTAGCACACTAAAAATATAGTTTCATAGTCACTGGTGTACAAATACACAAATCATGAAGGCTTATGTAAGCAGAAAAATATACATGGAATCCATAGATTTTGTATGTCCAAGGTAAGTTACATTTTGTGTTTGGACTATATCTTCTTTTGAAAATGTCTAACAAAATATATTGGTGTAGAAGGGCATTTTGAAATGATAAACTTTCAGTTATACATTGAATTTATAAATGAAAAATTATTTATGACCAAAAATATGTTACTGTATATGCTGTTGATATTCTTCCTGCCATCTTCTCTAGCTTTTTCAGAGGGTTTAGGATATCTAACCAGCCTTACCTGAGTGAGTAGTTCTGAGATGGGACTATTCTTTAAAGTTTAATATTTTATAAATCCTAAGGCAGTTGATACTATATGTAAATATTTATTAAGACATATAGCACTTAAATTCTAATCTGTGCCATTTTTTTTTTTTGATTAACAACTCTTAGGCCTCCAGAAATGCTTATTATTTCGACATACCTCTGGAACATGGGTGATTTAACTACTTCCTGGCTATTTGTCATTGGATAGATACTTGCAGACATTCCTGCCTCCTTGCTTCTTGTTAGATCTGTCTGAAATCATTTGTAATATACTTGATACTCTGTCCTTTTTGTAGTGCTTTACAAACACTATATACATTTTGATACAGTTGAAATTTACATTTTATATTGTTGAGATCATTCAGCAAACTTAATTAAAAATAGCTTGCATCTATTTAGCATTACATGAAAGAACTGCTGATTTTGGTGAAGTTACAAAGTAGAATAAGACAGTCATTACTGATAAGCATACAGTCTATTAACCAAAATAGATAACTAAATATCAACTGTAGATAAAGTACATATTATAAGTGCCAAACCGAGGCAAAAAATGTATCGAGTATGGATGGCTTAGACATATTTACATGCTGTCATGATAAAAATATCTAAGGAGGTTTTCTACACATAGCCAGAAACATGGAAAAGATCATCTAAAATTACACTGACCCCCATAAAAATTGATCAATGAGATTATTTGATTCTAATATAATTTATCAACAGTCAATATAATGTCAAGTCGAAAGTTGGCAAAAAAAAATAATAATAAGTTTCCATCTCAGGCCTTCTGGGAAATGCATTCCTTTTTATCCAATCTAAAACAATACATCTATGTCACTGAAAAAGTTAATATATTCATATTTAAAAAGATATTGGTAACATTATGATAATATGAACAGCAAACTGCTAATTGAATTTCCTAGAGAATATAAAATGATTCAAAGTGAAAGAAATTACATTGTAGTTTAAAATGCAGAGGTAAAATCTGTTTTTCAAAAACAGAATGGTGTAAGTAACAGGATATCATGAAAATAAGGCAGTGCTTAAGGCATAGACAATGTAATATCAATATAAAATAATATTGTAGGTAATGAAATCTAGACACAGTACCAACGGTACACTGTATCAGTGAAGATAGGATTAGGGATGGCAACTCGATAAAGATGAAAACTACACTATTGAATTTATATTCAATACGATTCCACTTTTGGTTTTTCCACTTTTTTATTTTGTTTGTAAATAACTAAAAAAGAAACACATTCAGTTGTAATCAGGTATAGACTCCAGCAGGACGGATACAAATTGGTTCTTTGTTTTCAGTTATAAAATATTTCACAAATTAAAGGAATGCTCAATTATATCAATTTAATTGTATATATATGAAAAACCATGAATACATATATATGAAAATATTGGTAAGGAATGAAACATTAACTTAGTTAATTAATTTAGTTAATTAGTTTAGTTCACATGGTTTCTTAGGCAAATGTTGTACTGACCTATAACAAATTTGTATTAAATCATCCCTATACTACAGGATATAACTCAATACTTCTCAGAGAATATAACACCTTCTCTCACACACACATAAAAAAATGCCAAGTAAATTTTAAAGTTAATTTAAAATAATCAGACCTAAGTCAAATGATCAGAACTAGAAAGAATTTGAATCTGAACTGATAGATGTATCTGTTTATATATGTACTAAAGCAGAAAGTAATAGTGAATGTAGCTATCTACCTCCCATCATATAAGAGAAATTTTGAACGAAAATATACAGCAATTTCATCAGTCATAATAATCCCATCAGTTATATTGACTTGTGTTTGATGACAGAAAGAAGGAAAACCTTTTTTTTTCATCTATTCATTCAACAAATGATACACTCCTGAGAGAATAATAATGGGACTAAGGATGAGTTCACCTAGTGAAGTATGGTTGAGAAGAGTAACATTTCTCTCACAGCAGAAAGAAAAACTGGAGCAGAGGAAAAGAAGCAGGAAACAAAAGGTACATTTGACTATCATAATAGGATGTTTAGAAGCTGTGTCCCAGAGGTAGACTTATTAACATTCACATGGTAGCAAAACCTATGACCAGCTCAATCATAAAAATTCACAACAGTAACAGAGACTCCTGTTCTGAATAAGGCATTTCAAGAGATTGTTATCTGGTTCAATTATACACTCTTGTAAACAACTTACAGATGATAAAGTAAGAGCTGTGTTTAAGGTCAAACTGCAAAATATTATGAAAGCAAAATACTCCATGAAGAGTCTTACCATTCTTGTTAAGTATCAAACGAACAACCTGCCTAGCTTTTACACTAACTTTCTGAATTAATCCAGTCACCAAAATTTCCTGCAGCCATTCTAATTCAAGAAGGTTGTAATTCCTTCATGTTATAAGGAAATCAAAATGTCCAGTGAGAGGTATGAAGTGCCATGTGTAGTTAAAGGGTACATTTCTCCTGGGATGTTGTCTAAAGAAGTGCTGTCTAGGAATAAATGCAGTGGCCAGATAATTCATGTGTGGCATGAATTTTTCAAAACCATGTAATTTTCTTGTTGAAAAATATTCTTGGGAGTCCCTGCTGTGGCATAGTGGGTTAAGAATCTGACTACAGTTGCTTGGGTTGCTGTGGAGGCACGGGTTTGATCCCTAGCCTGGCTCAGTGGGTTAAGGATCTGGTCTTGCTGCAGCTGCAGCATAGGTTACAGCTGCAGCTCAGGTCAATCCCTGGCCCATTAAATTTCACATGCCATTGGCCCCATTAGATGGGGCATTTAAAAAAAAAAAGAAAGAAAGAAAGAAAAAGAAAAATATTCTTGGATTTCACTCCTGTAGAAGTTACTAATTAGATGTTATGTTAGAGAATTAATTAGAACATTATGTTAAAATGTTACATTATGAAATAAAATTTATCGTGAAATCAAATCACAATATGGATTCAACATGATTATTATGATGAATTTTTTAAAATTATAAGTATGTTAATTAGAAGATGATTTTCTCTCCTTTTCCCTCTAGTCCTATTGCCATGTTAACAACCAAATTAATAAGTGGATATTTTATTTAGTGAATCATGGAAACCAGGGGAAACTTGAGATGAAAACTATGCCCAGTTAAAACAAAGTAGCAGTTTCAAAGTCTTGCAATGTACTTGAAATTAACATTCAGTCTGCTGCAATACCCATAACTGGCTGTTCCAAATTTAATGATTTATTCAGATATGTTGGATGAATCCATCCTGTTTTGTGACAAAGAACAGACCTGGCTCATATTGAATCTATTCTTTAAGCTCCAATCATTGTGTTCTGTTACTTGTGCTTAGTTATGCTGGCTCTTCACCTTTCTAAAACATTCCTATAGCCTAATTTATATATGATAGCCCGTTGCATCTTGGTATGAGGCTTGCCAAAGAAAACACAAAGCAGTTACGTCCTGGCCAGCATAATGCCTTAATGGCATAGAGAAGAGAGAGAGCAAGTTCAAAGGTAGGAACAGGTCCCCCAGAGCCAGGAGTGAGTCTCTTCTGGTGATCCTCCTGTGTGTAGCCCTCTGATGTTCTAGTGGAAGGAACCTGTCCTTCCTCAGGGAAGACAGATGTAACAATGGGGTTGATCAGTTTCCATAAAATATATATGCTTTACACAAAGACAAAACAGTACTCACTGAGCAAGAAATAATAGATATTCCCATATGAAATGATAATGCTGGCACAGGCTCTGTGGACATTTTATCTCTTGATATGGAAGTGCTCCAGACCCCACGCCCATTCTTTTTTTTTTTAATATATATTTACATGTGCTTATTTATTTATTTTTTATTTTATTTATTTTTGCTTTATAGGGCCACACCTGCAGCATATGGAGGTTCCAAGGCTAGGGGTCAAATCGGAGCTACAGGTGCCAGCCCATGCCACAGCCACAGCAACACCAGATCTGAGCTGCATCTGCAACATATACCACAGCTCACGGCAATGCCAGATCCTTAACCCAATGAGCAAGGCCAGGGATCAAACCCGCAACCTCATGGTTCTTAGCTTAGTCAGATTCATTTCTGTTGAGCCACAATGGGAACTCCTCCAGACCCATTCTTATGTGGCTGAGTGGGAGAAAAAAGACTATACACATTGAGACAGGCATTTGGATATGAAGATGTACAAGACGTAGATTTTTCTTCGTCAAAGCTGTTATATTCTAGGTTAATTACCAATGATGCAATTTAAAAATCAGGAATAACATGGTAACAAACAGGAAAGTTATATAAATTGTTACAGTGGCTTATAAAATGAAGGTATAGCAGGTGGTAGAACTGCAGAAGAGTCTTCTTGCATTTGACATTCAACTTGAGCTTGAAAGGAGGAAGCAAGCAAAGGGAGAGGTGAAGTTAGACTAGAAAACTATGAAGGACATTCTCTTCATCAGTTTAGTAATATTGGGAAAAGATATTCCCTGAGGAAAAAAAGTTTCACTACTGTGGTATGACAGTTTCAGAGACAGAAAAGTTTTTTTTCTGTATTCTTAATCATAACTGTAATATCAAATATTTCCAGCTATAAATGTTGTCTGTCAGATTTGCATTCATTTTCTCCTTAACGTCTGATTCCAAAATGGCACTATCAGGTGTCTCTTTTTAAATGCAAAATAATGTCACCAACTGAAGGTGAACATGAGGTCAAAAGTTTTAAAAATTTTAACATAACTAAAGTTAATTAAAGGTTAAAACAAAGCACAGTTCAAAACAATTATACCTTGATCACTTTTCCCATCAACCTAAAAATTAGGTTTGTTTTCAGGTTCTTTTATTTTGCTATTATTTTAATGTCTTTATATTTTTATTATTTTTTTCATTTAATTAGTTAATTCATTAGGCTCAGATTCCAGCTGCAGTTGTGAACTACACCGCAGCTGAGGCAACACTAGATTTTTAATTTACTGTGCTCGGCTGGGGATCAAACCTGTGTCCCAGCATTCTAGAGATGTTGCTGATTCCATTGCACCATGGTGGGAACTACAGATTTTTTTTATTTTTAAGTATATATGCGCAGAATGATTTCAGCGGAGACAGTGCTTCGACTATTTTGTGGTATTAGCAAGTCATTGCATCAGATTTCACGACGGAAATATTTTATTGGAAATTATTTCTAATCTCATACCTATCTATCTATGACTCTTCATTCCTTTTTCCAGTTTATTGAGATACACTGAACATAGCACTGCATAAGTTTAAGTTGTTCAGCATAACTCCTGACTTACATATACCATAAAATGATTACCACAATAAATTTAGTTAACATCCATCATCTCACAAAGATACCAAAAAATTAATAAAAGATCATTTTTTCTTCCTTGTCATGAGACCTTTTAGGATTTACTCTTGAAAAACTTTCACATATATCATACAGCAGTGTAACCACACTATCATGTTGGACATTATGTCACTGGTACTCGATCACTGGCAGTTTGTACCTTTTGATCGCCTCCATCCAATTCCCTTTTCCTCTATCTCCGCACCTCTTGTAACCATAATTCTGATCTTTTTTGTTTTCTAGTTAGGTTCTAGTTAATTTGTTTTCAATTCCATATATAAATGAGATCATACAGTATTGGTCTTTCTCTGAGTTATTTTACTTAACATTAGGTCCCCAAGGGCAATCCGTATTGTCTCAAATGGAGGATTTATCATTTTTTATGGATGAATAATATTGTGCACATATAAACAACACTGCCTATATATAAAACAACTTCCTTATTCATTTATCTGTCAATGGACACAGACTGTTTCCATGTTTTCACTACAATAAATAATACTGCTACTAACACAGGGGTTCAGGTCTCTCTTCAACACAGTGCTTTCACTTCCTTAGGATACATATACACAGAAGTGTGATTGTTGAATCACATGGTCATTCTAGCTGTAATTTTAGGGGGCACTTTCATAGTGTTTTCCGTAACTGGCTATACCAATTTTCAGTGCACAAGAGTTCCCTTTTTTTCACATCCTCACCAGCATTTGTTTTGGATGCTAGTCATTCTAACAGGTGCAGGGTAATATCTCATTGTAGTTTTGAGGTGCATTTCTCTATGATTATCGATGTTAAGCATCTTTTCATATACCTGTTGGCCATTCATATATTTTCTTTGGAAACCATCTATTCTGTCCTTTGCCAATTTTTAAATTGGATTATTTGTTTTCTTGCTATTGAGTTGTATAAGTTCTTTATATATGCTGGATAATAAACCTTTGTCAGACATCTGGTTCACAAATATTTTATTCCCAAACAACAGCTTGGCTTTTCATTTAGTGGACTCTTCCTTTTGTTATGCAGATACTTTTTAGTTTGTGTAGTCCCACTTGCTTATTTTTATTTTATTGCCTGTGCTTTAGTTATCATGACCAAAAATCATTGCTAAGACCCAAATCAAAGAGTTTTTTCCGTTTTCTTATAGGAGTTTTATGATTTGGGTCTTTAAGTTGACTTTTATGTGTGGCGTAAATTAGGAGTCTAGTTTCATTCTCTCACCTGTGAATATCCAATTTTCCCAACAGCATTTATTGAAGAGACTGTCTGTTCACTGACTGTTCTTTGCTCCACTCTCCAGTGTTAGCTGATTATATACATACGGATTAATTTTCTGAGCTCTCCATTCTGTACTATTGCCTTTCTTCTGTTTTTATACTGGTATGATTCTGTTTTGATGACCATTAGCTTTATAATACAGCTTGAAACTAAGAAGTGTGATGGTCTTCATTATTATTTTAAGATGTTTTGACATACAAATAAAATTACCATAATTTTTTTAAATGATCCCCCAACCTCTTAAATGTCTTTATTTTCTTTTAAAGTTTAAAATACTCTTTAAAAATAATTCTTAGAATTATGAGTCAATATTGAAAAAGTGAGTAGGCATAGAGTTTTGTATTATGCAAAGTATACAACTAAAGAGAAATTGAATAAAAAAAAACTGGAGAGAAGGAGAAAGGGAACTTCGTAACACTCACAAATGGTAATATTTCTCATCAAAGTTTTGCAGCCCTTTTCTTTTTTCTGGCCTCACCCATAGCATTCAGAAATTACTGGACCAGGACTGAAGCCATGCCTCAGCAGTGACCTGAGATACAGTAGTGACAATGCTGGATCCTTAACCGATGAGCCACCAGGGAACTCCCTATAGGCCTTTTAATACCTTCTTATCATGAAGATTCTTATTCTGTAAAATATGCATATATTATAAGATTTCTATGTTTAGAAAGACTGTATCTGACTTTACAGAGTTAATTCAACCTCTAAATATACAATTCCTGTTTATTGTCTTCCATAATAAATCTATAAGCCTTTAGATTCCTCCTCTTTCGTAGTCAAACATGGAACGTCACATGAGATGAAATAATTATTAATACTGGAATTCAGTAAGAGATTAACTTATAAAACGTGAACTTAACACATATTTAAGCAAAAGTGTTCTAATCTCAAACTATTCCCCTGGGATTTAATCATATAATCTCTCTTTGGAATCGAATGGTCTCTGAAACCATCAAACATTTAAAATGTCCTACTGAAAATACTTTCTCATAAGTAGTAGACATTTAATATAACATAGAATAGTACTTTATTGTTGTTGGTTTTGTTTTGTTTTGTTTTTTGTCTTTTCGGGGCCGCACCCACCACATATGGAGGTTCCCAGGGTAGAGGTCTAATCTGGCACAGCTCAGATCTAGCAATGCCAGATCTGAGCTGTGGCTGCGACCTACACCACAGCTCTTAGCAACACCAAATCCTTAACCCAGTGAGCAAGGCCAGGGATCAAACCTGTGTCCTCATGGATACTAATCAGATTCATTTCCACTGAGCCATGACGGGAACGCCACATAATATAGTACTTTAAAAATGAACATCACTCACTTCAACATGTAAAAACCACCATCTAAACTTTACTTATACAAAGTTCAAATGATCACAAATAAATATTTTAGGAAATATTTATCAGCTTCTACTAATCCTTAATTTGTCTAAGGATTTACCTTATTCACAGTAACAATGGAGTAGTTCCATCTGTTATTGTTGTGTCACAATAGTTCATGATCTCTGATGTTTCGTGTTATTATTAATGAAGGTTTGCCTGAGTTTTTTTATCCCTTAATATTTGCTTAGCTAAGCAACTTCCATGACTAACCAGACAAGACCATTTTAAAGCAAAGTAAAACCTTCATTAGCAAAACCTATAATGAACAACAATTTTACTATTTTTCTAAACTAATTTTATGAAGTTCAGAAAGACCAAGACTTTAAAGAAGCAGCCCAGGATCTAGGGTAGAACAAAACAACCCATATAGCCCTTTAAATATAAATAACAGCACACCGTAAGCATTGCCCAATAGTCTCAATTTAGGACAGCACTGTGGAAATCTGTCCATACATGTTAAGAAAACCGCACTGCTCAAAAATGTACAGCCTGAGGAAAGTTAACATTAGGCCATGGCCAGAGATCAGCATTTTGGATTTCATTTTCCCTAGGTTTTAATTTCTTTTCAGCAAAGGAGTTCAGTTACAAACCTTGAAGCAAACACTTTAAACTTCAATACAAGAGTAAGCAAAATCCACTGGCTTTCTTGATTTCAACATTTCCTTCTTCCATTCACTTTCGACTCATGGCTTACAGTGATCCAAAATTCAACTCCTTTCCCTTTCAATACCAATGCTTTTTCAGCCAAGACTCTAAGTCTCATTTCAGTCATTTTAAATTATATTATTTAAAGGAAACTCTGTGTATAGCCATATGATCCTATGCAAAAAAAAGTTACATTACTGCTTTTTTAAAGAGTATCCAGTTACCACTATATCACAAATTGCTTCTAAAAAGTGATATTTTACTTTGCTTTCTCATTTCTAAGAAACTTGAGGAAACCATTCTCTCTCTCTCTCTTTTTTTTTTTAATCAAAAACCTCCTTTCTTCCCTCTCAGTTTGACCCTCTATAAAACAGTTTTCACCTACTGTGTTGCACGGAGACATCTTTAACGGCTTTGTTCTGTTCTTATCTTCCTCTTCAAGTTTGCTTCTGTTGTTGACATAATCAATCACACCCTCCTGTGCTGCCTCCCATTGCTCCATCATCTCCTTGCTCTTCTCTCATCTCCTGTTGAACTTGAGTACCCCTTAGAGACAGAGAAGAAAAACAAAACAGTCTCAAGCAACAGCTTTTCACTGTAGTTAAGTATGACAGAACAACTCACACCTTACTTTCATAAAAACCTGTGTGAACTCAAAATAACAAGCACAACACAATATTTACAGAGATATAATTATTTCACTGAAATAACATACACATTTGTTTTGATCAATTATTTAAACTTAGAAGCCTATATACTGGGAAAATTAAACTTTTTTTTTCTTTCTTGATTTTACACCTTTAATGGACAAGTACCTGTTATTCATTAATTGGGATGTAGCTGCATAATCCAAATCCTATAAAATTCTAGCCATAGAGTCTTTAAAGCATATAATAATACTATAGTCAATATAAATATTAAATATATGACAGGGGAAAACTGATTTACTCTCCATGTTGACATAAATAGGAAAATCTTACTAGAGTGGTTAATATTGAATACTTATTGGAAGGCATCTCTCTAAAATAAACTAAGAGTTTATTAACTAAGAGATTATATATGTATAATATTATATATGTCTAATATTGTGACTAATAAAAACACTAGTAATAATAAACACATTTCATTATAACTGAAACCAAATGACCCATAGTCATACATTGCCATGGGAATCCATTTAAGTGTGAATTCTCAATATGTCTGGAGTCGTCTGAGTTATTAGATATGTTAACTCATAAATACTATTACGGGTTGAACTGCATTTCATATATTGATGTCCTAACCCTCACCACCTCAGAAAGTGACATTATTTGAAAACAGGATTGTTGCAGATGTCATTAGTGAAGAGAGGGGGTGAATCCAAGAAGACCAGTGTCCTTGATAAAAGGGGATATTTGGACACAGGTGCCCAGGGAGAGCATCATGTGAGGATGAAGGAAGCTATCAGGGTAATGCAGTAGCAGCCAAGAAGCACCAAAGACTGCCAGAGAACCATTGAGAGAAAGGCCCGGCACAGACGATCCTTCCGGGCCCTAAGGAACCAATTCCACTAACACCCTGATCTCACTTCTAGCCTCTAGAACTACGAGACAAGAAATGTATGTTGTGTAAGCTGAAAAACAGGTCCTTAAGATTTCCCTCAGCTTGACTAAGGTTTCTTTCTGACTACATGCCTCTGAGCTTCCTTATATTAGCAAACTTACTTTGGAAGACTTTTAATTATGAATTCCTTCTCTACTAATCTTCCCTCCTCTTCTTGCCACTTTCACAAGCCAGGAATATCGTTCTCAATGACCTAAGAGCCATTCTTTTGAAGAGTAAGCATCGAAACAATACAGGTTCCAACATCCCCAGTACCTGTTGGGGTGTAGAGTCCAGACTTCAGCAAGCGGCACTGGCAAACACTGATGACCAAATTACATTTTCTACCTACTGTCTATTGTCTTCCAGTACTTTCCAACTAGCTCCCGTAGGTGCAGAATGCTGCTGCCCTTTGCTCTAACAGAGTTGAGTTCAATCTCTCTTCCTTTTTTCAACAGTCTTGAATAAAATCTTACTTGCCTGTTTACTGCTGTCCTATGAGAGTTTCATTAATGAAACCACCCTGTTTGTGATACAGCAACTCCAGCAAATTAATATGCTAAGTATTGCTATTGAATGTCTAGTAAATTAACAAGCCATAGAATATCAAATGCTGGATTTAGAGTGGACTTCAAACAAGCAGGAATTCTATCTCTAGAATTTAATAGCTAATCATCTTTAACTACAGTTTATACATAGTTAAGAATCAGCATTGGCAGCTATGAATAGTAGAAGACAACCATCAACTACAATGTTACATGAAGACATAAATAAGATACGCAGTGAATCTGGGGCAGAATTCAGCATCTATTTATAATCTCAATAAATTATGTACTTATGCTTACATGTTAATTATGTCTTTACATATATGTGTACATAACTTTATGCATATACATTTCAGTCATTACTATTATTAAATATAAGGGTTCCAAGCTTTTGTGTAAATATGGTCATGATTAATATAATATAAATTATATGTAAAAGCACTGATGCATAATAATCTTATTTTTGTTTTCTCTATGGGTGGACATTAATATATCCTTGAAACTTCACCTCCATATAGCTCTTCAGAGAATCCCTATCCCAGACAGAATAGTCACTAAATTCTTCCTTAGATATTCCTTAATATTAAATCTCACTATTTCTCAGCATGCTGTTTTTTTCTTTTAAGGCCACACCCCTGGCATGTGAAAATTCCCAGGCCAGGGATCGAATCTGAGCCACAGCTGCCACCCAAGCCCCTGCAGTCAGATTCTTAACCCACTGTGCCACAGAGGGAACTCCAGCATGCCCTTCTAATATGTAATTGTTTGTCATTGTATTTTACACAACATATTTTTCAGATCACTTTTCTTTTACATATGCTGACCCCTGGCCAGGGAATTTCTTATCACTTTTCCTTACTTGCTATATTCTTGCTCATTTCTTCAAGCGTCACCTCAGGCACTCTGTCTTCTACCAAGTCCTCTCTGAAAGTGGATATTGAAACAAGAGTCTTTTCACTGTGCCATGGGGTACTCTTGTGCTTTCCTCTATTTTTAAAAATGATTTTCCATATTATATTCAAATGATCAGGTTACATGCCTGTACCCCCTCAAAAAAATGTAAAATCTCTGAGGGCATAGTCTAGTGCTGATATTTAATAAATGCTCGATAAATGTCTGTGGAAGCTAACAGACTTAACCAATTTTGATTTTTCCTAGGAATAATATAGGTAAATGAATATCTTTCATTCACTTACAATAATATCAATTGTTATTAAAGTTATATCCAAATCAATATCACCCACAGGATTTTAAATTTCATATCACTTGGAAAGTTTTAACACAAACATCAGTGTCCAAATTACTGTTCTTGTAGGAAATGACTACTTTCTCTCCCCACAATCAGTCTTCCAACCTTGTGAGGGTACTCAAAGCATTTCAGTGTATTTCCCAAAGTTCTACTTTCCCATTCCTCTCAGGATTGCTGCAACTTTCAAATTGGCTGCAGCTGCCACTCATATGTTTGAATGGTCAAAATAATTCCTCTGTTTGGAGAACAAAACAGAATGAGGAAGGAAATATAAAATCCTGCATATTATGCCATTCAAATCCTAGATTTGTCACAGTGTCATATAGCCATAGTCTTACAGTCTGATATATTGATACCAAATATCAAATGCTCTTTTAAACCCTGCTCATCCTTCTAACCTCTCCCTCTGTGCAGCGGGACCATGTTGTGATTCACTAATTAGCATCATGCACTAATTAAATTACCAAGGATGAATTTTCTTCTGCAGTGATGTTTCTAGGTAAATTGATGTTCCCAAATATACATCCTCTGACTTTCTAACCAAGACACCACTCCCTTACATCAGGATAACTGGAACCGTTTCTTAATGCTTGTCTTTGCCTTCTCATTTCCACTCCTATAATCCATTCTCCACACAGCAGTCAGTGTGAAATTTTACCACACAAATCAGATTATGTTATTTTCTTTCTTAAAAACCCTCCATCTGTATTCCATTGCCTTGAAATAAAATCCAAACTTCTCATGGCTTGAAGACAGCACAGAGAGGGGTTCAGGCTCATCCTCTCACCTACCCTACCTGTGTATTTCACACACCAAACTGCAGCCTAAGAACCTCTTTCTGAAACCCATGTAAATCGAGGTTATTTCCTTTCTGTGGTATTTGCATTTGTTGTGGTCTCCTTCTTCTAGAAAAACCGGATACTAAGTCTCCTCTTGGACTGTCTCTTCATTATTCAAAATTCCCATTGGGATGAGTGACTCCTAGTCTATAGGATGTCTGGGGTCACTTCTTATCCCTTTGATTGCATTCACATTGCTTCTTTACTCAGCATTAGGCTGTTAACTTACTGGCACATTTCTCTTTCTCTCCCCACCTCTGGAATGTAAGTTATATAATGGCAGAAGATTCGCCTATCAACATTATATCTATGACATCACCAGGCACACAGTAGCTGTTCAAGAAATATTTGTTGAATAAATGAGTGAGAGAAAGAATGGGCATTTATTTATTTATTTTTTTAATTTTATTTTTTTTATTATTATTTTTTTAAATTTTCCCACTGTACAGCAAGGGGGAGAATGGGCATTTAAATATCTAGTAAATAAACAACACTGCTCTTTCAGGACTGTTGGGACACTAACATTTGCATCCTGGCCATTGACTGGTACATAATAGGTCCTTAGTAACAAGCTAACATTTATCAGGCTCTAAGTATACCATGTAATGTTTTAAGTGTTTTACAGTAATTAAAGAAGTTAACATTCAGAATATCATTATGAACCAGATCCTTTTGTATCCTCTTTTTACCAAGAAGGACATTTAGGCACAAAAAGTTAAGTAACTTGCCCAAATTTACACATCACATATGGGTTAAATGGGTAGTCACACATAAATGCAATTATTAATATGATAAACTACAATTTCCACAATTTTTTCCACAATTTACATGTCACTGTTAACAGTGGAAAGAATGTAACTATGAAATCACAAGCTGACACAACTGCAATTGAGAAATCTTTTTAGTGCACTCGAAAAAGTGAAAAAATGTTAACTATGTTCGGGATGATTGGATTACCTATTCTTAATGATAAAAAGAACATTCAAATTTAATGTTCCATATGAAAAGTCAGATACCTCACATTTCTACGTGCATTTATGGTTTATTTTAAAGTACAATAATATATTTTGCATTTAGAGGATACAAGTGAAGTTACTACAGATAAAATAAGATTGTATGAATGTAAATAAATATATGTACTTATTGTTTATCTGTGCACAGAGACAAAACTAAGGGTGAAAGTAATAAATAATTCAATGTATATGAAAAATACAGGAAAGTGATAAGAGAATACAGACGATTATATATTTCTAGCAGATAATGACAAATGGCAATAGTCGTTGCATTTGGTTTCACAGTGGGAGAAAGGGCCATTGGCTTAGTGATGCAAGTGTTCAAGAATAAATACGTGGCAATTGAGATGGCATTAAAGGATAGGCAGGGTTTTGCCAGGCAGAAATTAACAGTAACCAGTTTGGTTTTTGAAACCATAATACCTCTATTAATGTGGTAAGAAACTAATATAGAGAAAAGCTAGGGTCTCAAGAAACTAAGGCTCCAACAGATGACCTAATTAGCAAGGGAAAGAAATTACCTTAGAAAGAGAACTTGTAAACATAAGTCCCATTCTCTACATCAGTGCATGACACATGTTAACGGTGTCACATGTGTGCTGAAATCAACAAAAGGTGCTGAATAAAAGGAGAGAGAGAGAGATCTTCAGCGAATATAATGGATTAATATATATATATTAATATAATCTCTCTCTACCCTTTTTTTTTGGTATGAGAAAAAGCTTATTTAGGAAGAACCATGGTTTATATACAAACACAGGGCCTTGATTTCTTGCATGTGATAAACTGTATTGGCTATAAACTCATTAGAACGCAATGCAAGTCCCTAGGACAATAGCCATGTGGGGAAACAATGGTTTCCTGAAGAAGAGACAAATGAGCACGTTCACTAGTGTCTCCCAACAGCAAATCCATGAGAACTGAATCACAAAAGGGGCCAGGAAGCCATCTTCCAGTCCAAGTATAAGTTGCACGAGGTCACATTGATATTTCTCAGGTTGAGTGGAGAGAAATTCTGCCCTCTTAAGTATTCCTCCTTTTTATTCATGGTCAGATTTCCCTCCTGCTAAACACAGCTGGCAAAAATCCACAGACCTGAAAACTACTTCATCATACTGAGAGATAGAAGGGAAAGATATTTTCTATAGAAGCCAAAGTGTTCCAATTTTCATCTCCCCTGTTGGAAAAATAAATCTGAGTTTTTATGAAGCAGAGGAAACATGTAAATAACAACAGTGACTGAAGCTTATATAACTTGGTTCACATTATCCAATAGCAGGTTTTCTCAAAATGTCATCAGATCTACTTC
Organism: Sus scrofa; assembly: GCF_054392235.1. Lineage (NCBI taxonomy): Eukaryota > Metazoa > Chordata > Mammalia > Artiodactyla > Suidae > Sus > Sus scrofa. The sequence goes on along the minus strand of NC_139393.1, from coordinate 65,475,617 downwards.
CTGGACCAATTTGCTAATAATGCAGATCCCTGATTCAGACCACTTTCCTTTGAATTAAAATATTTGTGGTGTGTGGGAATCTGTACTGTTTAATACAATCCACAATTTTGATTTATGTTAATTATGGAGAATTTTTGTCCTTAAACCTCTCAGGTGTTAGCTGTCCAAATTTCTTGACTCAAAAAGTAAAACTGTTATAGGGTTCAAGTCCCCTTCAAGAAGATTAGACCCAAAAGCCTCTGGCTGAGTCTCACTGTAATGCCCCTTCTGCCACCCAGACCAGACTGGGCTGCTCACTCCCTGCTAGAGAAGAAAGGTCACTCATTCCTCACTCAACCTCTACATAACCTGCTCCCCATGCAGATAAGGTGTCCTGCCCAAGACCAACCAGAAGATCAAATGCTCCCTACACAGAGAGGAAACAACACTCCTGTGCCTTACACTTGGCAGAGGCGGCTGGGGCAGGAGAAACTGTGAGGGTCTCCACTCAGGTCCGCGTTGTGAGGTACACAGACAATTGCAGAGAGAGTCAGGCCCTCTTTTTATTTAATTAACTAATTTATTTTTGTCCTTTTAGGGCTGTACCTGCGGCATATGGAGATTCCCAGCCTAGGGGTCTTATCAGAGCTATAGCCGTCGGCCTACGCCACAGCCACAGCAATGTCAGATCCAAGCCACATCTGCGACCTACACCACGGCTCATGGCAATGCCGGATCCTTAACCCACTTAGCAAGGCCAGGGATTGAACCTGCAACCTCATGGTTCCTAGTCGGATTCGTTACTGCTGTGCCACAACGGGAACTCCAGGCCCTTTTTAAACCTGTGTGCATGTGAGTTCTCTCTCTCCCTGAAAATGTAGTTTTGCTTTAATAAATCTGTAAAACATCCCCCATTCCAATCCTTTGCTATGGCGAGACAAGGACCAAGGAAACTGACTCTATCAAAACAAACTGAAAACTAATTCCAACACTTCATTTTTAAACAGCTTCCTCTTCAACTATATTTCACAAAAAAAATATAAATAGCATTTATGTTAGCCACTGTTCTAGGCATTTTACAAATGTTAACTTAATTCTCACAGAAGTTCTATTATTATGTTTTACCATATAGATAAAAGAAGTAAATTACAGGAATAAAAATCGTTACCCCCTATAAAGAGGAACCAGTATAACCAGTATATATATCCAGGCAATGGGGCTTCAGAACTCCTCCCCTTCTCCCTCTACTATATACTATTTTACTACTTGAAATTCCACATATTGGATGTATAAGTTTTTGTCTCACTTGCTAGATGTGGGTGTTTGGTAGATTTCCTTTACTCTTGTTATTCTTTCCTAAAAGCAGACATATTTTCTTTATTCGGAGCTGGCACATCCCTGCTTTTTCTTGGATATGAAATGTACATGTCTTTCCCTGTGCAGCCTTCTTCAATCACTCTCTGTCTTCAACTCCATTAAATACTTCCTCCCTTTTTGAAGCAGAGATAGAGCACATCTTTCCCAAAGTAATATTTTATCATAGTTTAAGTAAAAATAACTCCTCTATTTGCCCATACCACAAGTATTTGAGGAAATGCTCTGACAACCACAAAGTGAGATATGCATATAAGATCGATTAAAGGAGGCTAAGACCCAACATGTACTGAGAGAGTAATATGCACCAGATATTGTTCCAAGTGCCATTTTTCATATAATAGCATATTTTACTCTATTAATGATCTTGGGTTAGGTCATTGTCAATGTCATTACTTTTTATACTGTTGAAAAACTGAGGCATAGTGAGGTTAAGAATAACAGATACTAAGAATCAGGATTTGAATATAGGCAGTTTAACTTTAGAGGTCTAGAGTTGGACTGCTGCATTACCCTGCTCAAAAGAAAGAGAGAAAGAGGGAGCGAAAGAAAGAAAGGCAGAAAGACAGAGAGAAAGAAAGAAAACTGGAATGTCCATGCGTCAGAGTTTACATTTCATCCCTTTGTTGGGTACAATGGGCATTCACAGTAGGGTACAACCAGATAATGAATAACACCAGGCCAATAATAAAAGATAAGAAAATTAAAGAGGAACATGAGCAGATGTTTTCCTTTGAAGGTGAATAATATCTTAAATTAGTAGTCTTCAGCTATACACAATTACATGTATAAGTATGAATTAGAAGTGCACGGGGCAAATGAGCAGCACTAATAAGAGTTTTAAGGCCATTTTCATTAGGTAATAAAAACTCCTTCCTCTGCTGATTATCATTTACATATTCTCTTACCATACCTCCTTAAAACTAAATATAAACTAAATATAAACAACTATATATAAACAAAAAATAAATATTGAGAGGTAAGGGTTTATATATACAACATGCTTAATATTATTATATAACATATACAGATATGTACACACATATATATACACATAGGAGATATATATGTATATATGTGTATGTATATATTTTGGAATCCAGCAAACCAGAGAGGTACATGTCCATTACACTTTTTGATCACGGCTGCTAAAGTGGCATATAGATGGTAATACAGCAGAGAACACAGTAGTCTTGCTTTCTAGCTCTGTAACTCAGAATACATACTAACTGTCTTTATCTTAATGTCTATTATAAAGAAGATGGACATTCAACAGCAGCTCTGACCAGATGATAATCTAATTGACACAAAGACTGTAGAGGAGGAAGCATATATCAATAAAAAAAATGTCTAACACTCTGAACTGATCAAAAACAGACCAAGTAGCCCTGGGATGCACTGGACCAGGAAAAGCACGTTGATCCAAGGTGTGAATATGAGAGAGACAAATTAAGGATTAGCTATGTAATGGAATTAAATACTTGTACTTAAAAAGTCATTAAATACATTTATTTTCCCAATTCTTAAATTCAGAAATTCAGAGATGAAAAATAAAACTGTTTCAAAACTGTTTCAATACCTTCTAGTACAAAAATTAAAAGAATCTTTATAAGAAAATTATTTCTCTTTACTAAGATTAAAATTTAAGATTATTAAGCTGTGTTTTTCTTATACATACACATATACATTTATGGATACATGTGTATCTGTTTCTGTGTGCATAAATGTTTGATATATTTAAAACTATTCTAAATATTTTATTTTCATCTCTATAGGACTATTTTTTTTTTTTTGGTCTTTTTGTCTTTTCTATGGCCGTACCCACGGCATACGGAGGTTCCCAGGCTAGGGGTCTAATCGGAGCTGTAGCTGTTGGACTACGCCAGAGCCACAGCAACACAGGATCCAAGACGTGTCTGCAACTTACACCACAGCTCATGGCAACACCAGATCTTTAACCCACTGAGCAAGGCCAGGGACTGAACCCACAACTTTATGGTTCCTAATTGAATTTGTTAACCACTAAGCCACAAAAGGAACTCCTACAGGACTATTTTAAAGTATAGTGATTTTCAGATGGCAGCCTTATTTATCTTCTGTGTTATAATATTTATTAGAGGAAATATGAAAGCTTAATTTAGATTGAAAGAAAATATCAATCTATAAATTACCACTTCTACAGATTTTATTGAAGCAGAAACAAAGCATATATTTATATTTGTTTTGTTATAAATTGGTAAATCAATATCCTTGGAAATTTAATACATTTTTAATAGTATATTCATATTCCTGCATAGATATCTATTTTTCCAGAGGAAACCATATTTAATATAGGTTGTGAAAAATTTAAGACTTTGTTAACATCGTGTGCTTAACATGCGTACATCCATTTCTCCATAAAACTCTAACGGTTTATTATCATACTAACTTAATTTAAAAATCCATAAAATATCCAGTATAAAAGTAAAAGAGGAGAAAAATATTGGAAATATGACAGTTGTACAATTGTAATAAGTTCGCCTTTCCCAGAAAGCAAACTGGGATTTATTACACAAGGTCATGTCTGGAAGAAAAGATTAAATATTGTAGTACCATTAAAGTCTACAATAACTGTTCTCTTCCACCTTTATTTAAAGGCTACATGATTGACACATTTTATTAGCTAGCTCTACACCTGTAGCTTTTTCATAGCAACTGCTAAATTAATTTACAAACTTCGGTCGACTTGCTGTGTTTTTATAGCTGTCTCCCTGAATATCCTTCGCAGGCAATAGTAGAATTCCCTCCAGACGGAGCATTACTGTTTAAATTTTAATTCTCCCCTTGTTAAACAGTTGTGTTCTTTTGATTGTAGCATAGGTCTAAAGGGCAAGCTTCCTTTCACCTGTGCTATTTTGTCAACATCTGCTTCAGGAAGTCGTCACACTGCAACGCAAATGGGATGGAACATTTGCCTTGTATTGTGACAGAAACCAGTATAATTCATTGTATTCTGTAATATTTAGGTTATAGGATATACATTGTCAAATTATGTAGACTCTAGATAGGACAAAATTATTTCAGAACAAACTGAAGATAGCTTGGTGTTTACAAAGAAATGTTTATAAAAGAAATGTGGTTTCTGAATAAATCTAATAACTTTGGAAGAATATCAGAGGAAGTTGGAAAAATTGGGTAGGTACAAAACAAACATTTTATTTTCTAAGATCATTTACTATGACAAACCAATTTTCTCTTAAAATAATCAAGTTTCTTATTTATTCTGCTTCAGATGAAAGCTGATTTCTTTGAGATCTATGACAGGAATACTTTTATGAAGAGAGGGAGGTGAATGAAGGAGACAGTGATTCAAATCTAATGAGAGAACTTTAACGTCGAAACAAGTCCTAATGGGAAAGGAAAACTCTCCCCAGTATAACCATGGGATTTTCCTTGCTGATTCCAAGTGGGCAAGAATTGGCCTTCAGTCTTTCATCTAGACACAAAATCACTACCAAGACAGCAACAAATCCGAAGTGTCATAAAATATTTACACAATGCCTTTTCCTCCATTCTAAGTGAGGTCACATATTTCTTGAGTTGATGTTTCTTGGGCTCTGGCAGCTTATTTTGTATATAGTACTGAAGACCACACTTGCAGTTTGGTATAATCATCTCCTGCTTTTAAGAAATTTTTAAACATAAGTTTAGTGAATACTGAAATAGATATTTTGCATATTGAATTTTCTCAACAATCCTATGTGTAAATAATAAATTAAATGTCAAAGCTCATAGACATTAAGCCCCACATAGCAAGGGGCTTAATTTTGCAAAAGTAGCAAAATCAGAATCAACACCAAAGCCTGTCTAATTCAAGACTTTGCATTTTGCTCAGAATTCTATAAGCTTTTTCTGGTAAGCTTCTTCCATGTATGAGAGGAGAGTCACCACACACAGGCAAAATATGAATCTCAACTTTTAAAATTTAGGTCTCATTAGCTTTGGTATGATTTCTAATGCTATCAGCTAGGCCAAATAACAATGATTCAATCAAGAACTTTAGGCAATGAATAGAAAAATAACTCCCTATTTAATGCCTATATTGAAAATCCATTATACAAAAAAAGCCAGTATAATAAAATATTATATTCTTGATATGCAGCTCCATTCTCAGTGTCCCCACTTTAGTAATTTTAAATAGTCAGGTACCCTGGGGGGGAAAAAAAAATAAAACTTTGTAATATGTATCCTTTATGTTCTATATATAAAATATAACTATATGAAGATTATATGATTAGAAATCTAGGTAAAGTTATAAAAATAGAAAAAAAATTATGAATTGTGATTAAAAAACAAAAATGATGACTAAATCTTATAGAAATTTAGAAGATGGAGGATTCCGTCTATCTGAATTGATCTGATGAAGAGCTGAAAGTGAATCTTAGAAACAATACATTATTTATTTTTTTTTAGCAAAAATAAGTAAGATTGTGGAGAAAGGAAGGCCTTATACACATTCAGTGAAATCCAAATTTCTGACAATATAATTCTTCATTAAAAGTGTTTTTAAAAAACATAATGTTGAAGTAGTTGCATAAAAGAGGTTGGCTTAGAATATCTATCCAGGGATATTGAATTTTAGGTTTATTTTTAGCAAATGGCTTTTCTTTGGGAATATTATTCTTATAGAGATATGCAGTATGACTGAAGGAAAAAAAACTCCTGAGGATTAGAGGATATAAAACTGAGAATAAAATGATCTTAAACATATTGGAAATGGTGGGAACAGGTATAAAGAAAGCACTGGTATAAGTTGGTTCTTCTCCAGGTCTCCTACTTACACAGAATAATATTGGAAAAAGGAACCTGAAAAACTAGTAGAGAAATCGGTCTCCTGGTATCACTGAGGATCCCACCAAGAAGATAAATCACTGAAAAGTGGGAAATTTAAGTTAGACAGAAAAAGATCCCCCTGACAAGATCTTCACATCCTGATCCTTAGAACCAGTGAATACATTACCTTATGCTGCAAAAAAAGGGACTTTGTAGATGTGATTAAACCAAGGAGTATGAGATGGAGAAATAATTTTGGATTGTCTAGATGGATTAAATGTAATCATGCAGGTCTTTTGTGCAAGTGAAAGAGGACAGCAGGAGAGTGAGAGACAGAGATATGGTGAGAGAAGCAAATGTCAGAGTAATGTGGGGTCAAGGGCTGAGGAATTAGGAGCCTCTAGAAGCTGGAAAAGGCAGGGAAAACCAACTTTCACCTAAAACCTCTAATGGGAAAGTAGCCTGCTAATTCCTGGATTTTTGGACTTCTGACCTTTAGAATTTTAAAATAATAAATTTATATTGTTTAAACCACTAAGTTTGTGGTATTTTGTACAGCAGCAACAGGAAATGAATTACAGATTCTACGTAAGGTGTATGCAGGGGAACTCCAAGGGCTAAGGGGGCAACCCAGAGTCTGAAGGTCAAGAAAGAGAAATTACCAGAACACACAATGACTTTCAAAAAAAGTAGTGAACTTCACTTGAGTGTCAGGCCACCTAAAGGTAATCTTGCAGGCTGGGAGCTAGGGGAATAAATATACTACTGATTTACTCTCTTATATTTGGTCTTCTACAAGGGTTCCCCATGGAATGACTCAAACTGGATCCAAGAGGTCAGACGACACCGCATACTGGCATGGTATGCCTAGTGGATAAGAACAGAGGTGCCTGGCACATCTCTCTGTGGCACTTCTGCACCCCGCCCTGCCACTCCCAATGCAGAGTGTGCTGATTGTGGAGTTACTGGTGATGCAAGTAAAGAATTCATCACTTCTGACTGCCCACACATGCACCACCCTAGAACACATTCTCTGACCTTGTTCTTGAACCCTTCTCTTTATTTTTATTAGGAAGGAAAAAAGAAGCTCTTGAGAACCTAAGGAAATGCACTCTTGGAAATTTTCTAAATAGAAGGAAGGAACTGAAGTAAAATGAATAAGTAATATTTACTATGAGCTTAGATAACCTAGGAATTGTACTAGCCAAATATATACAACATATAATTATTCCTCTAAATTAACCTGTGATTTAGATACTGCCCCATCTTACAGTGTTTTCAAAAGAGATTCAGATATTCCAGTAACTTATCCCAAATCATAAATAGTGCCTGGAACAGCTGGAATACAAAGCCCACGTGCTCATCAGGAACACTGTTTTCTATCTACGCACAGAAACACAATCTTTCTTCTTCTTCAGTTAAAATATAAGTATAAACACTTATACCCACAGACTTCTCAGCAGTATTTCATAGATGTAATTCTGAAAATATTTTTAATGAGTGAAGGAATATGAGTTTTCAAATATCATAGGAGAGTGTTAAAGCAGATGCTCATAAACTGTGCTAAAAATCTTAGAGAATACTGGAATATACACTGAGCTACAATGAAGCTGAAATAGTATTCATATCAAGGGTTTGGTTTTATGCTTTGTACTTACCTGACTTTCAGGTTTTCCTCCAACATAAGTTTCTTAATTCTTTTAGCATGTGAATTCCATCTCACTAGAGTTTGTCCAGGAAAAAAAAAAAAAAAAACATGCTTCATGGTGCATATTTTTTTAAACTATTAAATCAATGTGAAATCATCTCCTTTGGAAAGTAATTTCAAGATCACTGAAGATGTGAATGGTTGTATCCAAACCCCTGCTCCTAGTCCTACTGTTTTTCTTTACCGTGGGAAAGATATCTAAAATCACTGTGTCTCAGTGTATGAGGTTTCTAATCTATATGCAATGCAGGAGAAGTCAAATATGTAAACAGGTTCATCCTAGCTATTAGTGAAGGGCATAGAAAATTTCTGGATCTAACAAAGGCCGCTGTGTACTGGCTGTCCCATGAACTCACAATTAATCATATTTGACAACTGCCTACAAAACGCAGATTACTTGGCAGATAGTACCTTATGTTTCACATATTCTCCTTCCTCTCCTTGAAGTACGTGTTTACTTTCCACTTCATGAACTTGGTGTTTTATATACACCCAATGAATCTATTATACAAAGTTGCTTTAAATATTTGGTTCTTAAGTTTCCACTTAATTATCTGATATGTTAGCAATGTGTCAAGTGAGCTGATCTGTAGTAAAAGAGGGAGGATTTCAAGGACACTTACTTTGCTTGGCAAAGAACATAATACATCTTTTTTGAATGCTTACAGAGTCGGTTTTGAAGCAAGAAGGATAAAGCATTTGGCATGTTCCTCTTCCATAATGAACACTATCTTACATCATTCCAGAATGTAGCTGATTCTTATATATTAGTAAATTGTTATTAAGTAACTTTCACTACCATAAAATTTATTTTTAATATACAACTAATCCTGTGTGTACCACCTCTCTATGCTTTAATTTTCCAAGTATTATTTTGTAAAGGTATTTAAATTGGATTAAGAAGTTCTCACTAACAAAATGTTGTAGGGTATGTATGGAATAATGGCATTTATTTGAAATAAATGTGGTATGAAATGAATCATGTGAATTGCTATAGTAAGGAAACAGGAAGAAATTGACGTAATAAATTAAATAACATTTCCAGAGCAAGTAAGATTATTATAAAAGTAAAACAATGACTAACTATCCTCTTCAAAATGCCTGTAACCTTTTACTGGAATTTGCTTGTTGAGGTTGCAAGAGTGGTAAATATCGGAGTTCCCGTCATGGCGCAGTGGTTAACGAATCCGACTAGGAACCATGAGGTTGCGGGTTCGATCCCTGCTCTTGCTCAGTGGGTTAACGATCCGGCGTTGCCGAGCTGTGGTGTAGGTTGCAGACGCGGCTCGGATCCCGCGTTGCTGTGGCTCTGGCGTAGGCTGGTGGCTACAGCTCCGATTCAACCCCTAGCCTGGGAACCTCCATATGCCTCAGGAGCGGCCCAAGAAATAGCAACAATAACAACAACAACAACAAAGACAAAAAAAGACAAAAAGACAAAAAAAAAAAAAAAAAAAAGAGTGGTAAATATGGTAAATGCATGGATGTGAATAAGCATTTTTTAAAGACAAATCAATTTAAATATATTAAAACAAAAAGTTCATTTTAAAATGAATTTATCAAGTATAAAAGCATAAGTTTATTATTATTTCCACACTTTGGAGCAAGAGATAATTTTAGACAAGCATATACGGATTGAAATACTAGAGAAGCAGATTTAGCTATTATATCTCTACCAAGCCTTCTGCATAATCAATAGGAGACCAATAATCTTAGTTTGGTAACTTTCTGAACTTTTATTTTTAAGTATACTGGAGTATTTCAGATACTAATGCTACTTATAGAAATAACTAATTTTAATCAGTCATTTTATGGAAGTGGTGATAAAAAAAAAGGAGATAATTTAAAAAATCTCAGTGTGAAGTATTTCTGTAAATAGAACACTGCATAAACAGTCATGTTAGGAATTATTCCAGGTCTAAGAGCAAAAGCAGAAAAATAGAACACTGTAAATAGTGTAGTACTTGTAGCTGTAACCAATATGAAACACATACAAGGGCCATATATATATTGTTAAATCTTCTGCAAAGACTTTTGCATCAAGCCATTAGGTGGAGAACTACATCAATGTATTTTTTCAAGGTGGAAGTAATTAGAACATAAGCATAAAGAATAAATACATTTTAAAAAATCCTCAATACCATTAGAGCAGAAAGCTATCTAAAATACTGTCCTATTTCGGTTGCAGAAAAGAAAACATTCATCATAATATGCCATCCTGAAGCCTATGTAAAATTGTACCATAGCATGAAAAGCTGGGTCCACCAAACTACAACCATTTTTATTATTTATACTGATGATCAAGATACCAATGTCCAGTAATCTCAAAGTTCTGATTACTTCCTTTCCTCCAATGCATAGTTACCCTGATGAAAGATTAACGGTATAAATTTTTGGCAGAGTATCAAGGTTCTTCCTCAAAGTGATCTCTAGGTCAGCAAACTGGCTCAAATCTGAGAATTAAGGAGTTCTGACTCTGTTCTTGTGATTCAGGGTTATGTTTTTGTTCACTTGACCTGGAAATTTTCCTTACACAGATGATGTAAGAATTTCACAGGCTTCCTACTTTACCTCTAGGAGCACTATGATCACTACTTAATAGGTCTACCTGAGTCAGACTATTCTGCTTTTTGCTTTGATCCTGCTGTCACTAGCCTAACTATGCCCATCTTGTCTTTAGTAGTTGAATGTTGCCACTTGGTGTCTGTTACCTTGAGATGTAATTATTCCCATTGCATTTTATTTTCTCAATTTAGTGACTTCAGTTGCCACAGCAAAGCCTGAACCACAGAGAAGAGAGATAGCTGAGTTCTTCAAGGATGATGGGGTTCCTTTCACAGATTTATTTCTCACACTACTGGAGGAAGGTTTATCTGTGGGTCTCTCCAAGTATGGATAAGCTAATTTTAAATGACAAATTTACTCTGTGATTCCAAGCTTCCCAAGCTTTGCAATCCCTCCCTTTACATTAAACCAAGGCTGGTCTGGCATTTCCAGCTCCCTGTGAGCCATCTTTTGGTCCATGTGTGAGCCAACCAACCAAAAAAACTGAGACTTTTGACCTCCTTGAGCTGAACAATGATGCAGAATCTGTTTATTGAGCCCATCAATGCTATACACCTTCCATCATTATCCCACATCTTTGAAAGCTATCCCTACCCACATGCTCCGTGGAGTTTTTTTCTGATTGAAAGAAAGGTACTGGGGTGAGTGCTGAGGAGATCATCACTGTCTTGCATGGCAAATACCTCACAGTAAACCATTATAGTTTCCTTAGTCAATGCAGGGTTAATCCCCTCACAAGGGGTGGTGAGGCCACTTTATTTTTTTTTTAAGTTTTATGGAAGTATAGTTAATTTACTAGGCTGTGATAATTTCTGCTATACCACAAAGTGACCCAGTCATACATATACACATGTCCATTCTCTCTCTGATTCTTTTCCTACATAGATTATCAGAGAATACTGGGTAGAGTTCTCTATGCTTTACAGCAGATCCCCATTGGCCAATTGTTCCAAAGTCTGAGTCTGTTTCTGTTCTGCAAAGAAATTCAATTGTATCTTTTTTTTTTTTAAGATTCTACATATAGGGGATATCATATGATGTTTGTCTTACAGTTCCTAACTTCACTTAGTATTATAGTTTCTAGGTCCATTCATGTTGTAGCAAATGGCATTAATTCATCCTTTTTTATGGCTGAGTAATATTCCATTGTATATATGTACCACATCTTCTTTATGCATTTCTCTGTTAATGGACATTTAGGCTGCTTCCATGTCTTGGCTATTGTAAATAGTGCTGAATGAAAGCTGCTTCCAGTGTCAAAAAAGACATCAGAATTAGGGGCTCAATGTCACAGCTTCATAATGGTCTTCCAACTGCACTTTTCAAGAACCCATTCCTTACCAATCAATGTACTCAGAGTAACAACAGACATCCTGAGAAGCTACGAGTTCAATGTACACTGTACATCAGTCAGTTGCAGGGTGAGATTATGAGTGTGACTTTCTGCAGGATCTGCCCTGCAGCTACAAGAAATAAGAGTCTCCTTCAGGGCATGCACACAATCACCCACCACTTCCTATAAGTGATTAAAGGTACCAATAGTGATCATTTGCCTATCTCTACTGCCATACCATACACTATCATCTCTTTTCTACTAGAAGTAGTCATTAGAATCCTTAAAGCTATTAAGATTAGAGAGCTAATTCTAGAAACCTTCTTACTCAGGGGTAGTAGCCTTTTTATTCTATTTAGGTTTTTAATCGATTGGCACAAACATTTATCTCATCCATAAACACTTACAGAAATACTGACAATAATGTTTGATCAAATATCTGGGCACTCCATGGCCTAGTCTAGTTGAGATGTAAAATTAACAAATAACATGTATTAGCAATTTCTAGTAAATAAGATGAGAACACATTTTGTTTTTAGACACAATTAAGTACATTGGATTTCTATTGCTGTGTAATAAATTCACTGGCTTAGATCAATCCACATTGTATCAAAATTTCCATATGCATCTTTAAACTGAAATCCCTGCTCAGGGTATTCCAAAGCTGAAGTCAAGGTGTTGACTAGGCTCGGTTTTTGAGAGGCTCTGGAGAAGGTCAAGTTCAGAGTTATTCCAGTTGTAGGCAATCTACAGATTTAAGGCAATCCCTATCAAAATATCCAGGACATTTTTCACAGAACTAAAGCAAACAATGCCCAAATTTATTTGGAAGCACAAAAGAACCATAATTACAAAAGAAATATATAGAGAAAAAAAATAGCTGAAGGTATAGCCCTTCTAGACTTTAGACTGTACATATTAACAAAGCTACAGTAATCAAAACAAGGTGGTCCTGGCACAAAAACAGACATCTAGATCAATGGAACAGAATAATGAGCCCATAAGTAAACCTATACACCTAAGGTCAATTAATCTATGCACAGATGGCAAGAATACACAATGGAGCAAAGATAGTCTCTTTAATAAGTGTTACCAGGAAAGCTGGACAGCCACGTGTAAAACAATAAAAGACCCAAATGTAAGACATGAAACTAAAAAATTCCTAGAAAAGAACATAAGTGAAACACGCCTTGATATAAATCATAGAAATATTTTCTCAGATGACTCTCCCAAGGCTAAAGGAATAAAACAAAAAAATAAACAAATGAGACCCCATCAAACTCAAAAGCTTTTGCAAAGCAAAGGAAACCATTAACAAAATAAAAGGACAACTTACAAATGGGAGAAAATATTTACAAATAATACAATGGACAAGGGTTAATAACTGAAATATACAAATAGCTCATGCAAATTAATATAAAAAAATCAAGCCAATTGAAAAATGGGCAGAAGATATGAACATTTTTCCAAAGAAGATTTACAGATGGTTAATAGATACATGACATGATGCTTAACATTGCTAATTATTAGAGAATTTCATCCATCCACTTCTACAAACATTATATGTTTACCATTCTTTGTTTTCATATTTTTCCTGTTTGACATAATGTTGAATATTATTCATTTTCTTGGTGACAATTTCTCCTCCAGTAGAACAGAAACACTAAGAATGCAAATTTTAGGGAATTCTCTTGTGGTACAATGTGTTAAGGACCCTCTGGTGTTGTCACTGCAGCAGCTTTGATCACTGCTGTGGCATGAGTTCACTCCTTGGCCCAGGTATTTCCATATGCCACAGGAGAGGCAAAAAAACAAAACAACACAAAACAAATGCAAACTTCGTTTTGGTCACTTGTCTTCCCTAAAGACAGAATAGCTAATAGGAAGTATTCAATAAATATTTTCTGTATTTAGTGTTTTATCTTTTATTCTGTTAATATAGTAAACAACTTGATTAGCAAATTTAGCATTAAACCATGCCAGCACTCTTGGAACACGGCCTACATATGCATGACTTAGTTTTTAATATACTGTTAGACTTTTATGCTAACAAATTACTTTAAAAATATAGATATATAGACACAAATGGATATTTTTCCAAAGACATACAGATGGTGAACTTGCATATGAATAGATGCTCAACATTGCTAATTATTAGAGCAATGCAAATCAAAAGTATCACCTCATACCCGTCAGAATGGCCATCATCAAAAATTCTATACATAATAAATGCTGGAGAGGGTATGCAGAAAAAGCAACCTTCTTACATTGTTGGTAGGAATGTAAATTGGTATAGCCACTACAGAGAACAGTATGGAAGCTCCATAAAAAAACTAAAAATAGAACTACCATATGATCTAGCAATCTCAGTCCTAGATACATATCCAGAAAAAATGAAAAGTCTAATTTAAAAAGATACATGGATTCTGATGTTCATAGCATCACCATTTACAACAGTCAAGACATGGAAACAACACTTTGCCTATGAACAGATGACTGGCTGAAAAAGATATGGTGTGTGTGTATATACATATGTGTGTGTGTGTGTGTGTATGTATGTATATATAAAATGAAATATTACTCAGCCATAGAAAGAACAATATGTTGCCATTTGTAGCAACATAGATGGACCTAGAATATTTTGAGTCATTATACATGTATTTCATTTCATATTTGAAACTATCTCCCACTTGGGCATATTAAACATGATTTAGCTACAAACACACTTACATGTATCTTTTATTACACACATGAACTCATTTTTGAGAGGTGAAGACATTTCCAAGACAAGGGTGGCAGATTTTTTAGCATTCTTACCTTCCAGAATGACAGTCACATACACATCTTAAAAAATTCACATCCATGAGAATAAAATGTGCTGTGCTGGCTGTGTGGGCCTGGGCAGCAAGCTACAGGCTATGAGGCAGCCCATTCTGTCTAAGATCTTAAAAGGCGATATTATTAGTAGATATTTTTCTTTTTCTTTTTTTTCCCCAAACTCCTGCAATAGACCTGAGCCATAAAAGATACAGTGATGACGTGAATTGGGTTTGTGGAAATAGGGTAGTCAGATGTACAAAGTGAAAGTAACAGTGATTCTGTTTATGAAATTTAATAAAAAGGTATGTATGGTGAGCATTTGGCTTTTAATATTTCTCTATGAATATACCATGGAAATATTGAAGCAAACAAACATTCAGGAAACATTTAAGATTAGGATTAGGATGTATTAAGGAAATATTTTAATTAAAAAAACAGAATTTGCATAATCTTTGGACACATCATAACCCCTCTCCTAAATACAAATCTAAATTTTCACTTCCTGCTACTACTAATAAATACATGGAAAGCAATCTTGAAAAAATTAAGATATATTTTCCTTTTCCCCAGGAAAAATAGTATTTGATATAGTTGCAATGATTTGTGTTTCTGAAATGAGTGCCATTTTAATTAGGTAATTATACATAATTGTAATTATACACGTAATTGTAATTATACATAATTTGAATTATACTGTACATTATGTAATTATACATAATTTTAATTATACATTTGTCATAAAATCTAAAAAGTTGGAGATAAAGTATCTACTAGGTCACCTAGTCATTCCTAGAATTCTTTCCAAGAGATTCTCTTTTCTTAAAGATTATTCTTATTGTCACGTGAGTGAAACAATTAAACTAAACTTCTGTACTCAATGATCTTTCTAGTCAATCCATAGCTCAAAATATTTGCTCACTTGTTAAATTCTGATACTATGCCTCTCAGAGTGTGTGTGAGTCATGTCATGATGACTCTATTAAGGTATACATAGAAATATTTAATGAAATGTGTCTCATTTACAGATGGGTAAGCTTTTTGTTTTGTTTTTGGCTACATCTATGACACATGGACATTCCCAGGCTAGGATCAAACCTGCGTCACAGCAGTGACAACACCAAATCCTTTACTACTAGGCCACTAGGGATCTCCAAATGGGTAAGGTTGATGTATTGAAACTACCTGAGACATTCCTTAAGTTAACTGGTATCTCTGATGGAGTTGACAATCAGGATAGAAGCCTACAGAAGCGTTGCCAAGGAATCATGAATTCCAACACCCTTGCCTTATACTAGACCTGGCCTTGACTAGGGTGGAATCTTGCTTTTCTCCAATCCTAAACTGATGACACAGCTAATTAGAATGCTATGGTGCACATATGTCTCCTCTCAAAATTGATGCTACCTTCAGAACCACTAAAATGGTATATACTCCACAGGCTGGGTTTTGACATCTAGGTCATTTGGGCAGATACTTTTAAGTTGAAAATAAATTGTATAAAGAGTTAAAGCTTTCCATAAGGAATATTAACTTACATGATCAGCACTTTCTGAGAAAATCACCTCAGGGCTGACTGACCTTAGCAATATACTTGCGGTATTTGCACATGACTGAATCATTCTTTTGTACTATTGCTAAATTAGAAATAAACACAAATTTACTTTCAGTACTATGCAAGGTAAGCAAGTTTCTGCCTTTGACTCTCTCTCTCTTTTTCTCTCCATCTAGATATGTGTGTGTGTGCACACGTGAATGCACTTGCTTATATATACATTTTATGTAAATGGTACACATGTGTGTATACACACTCTATGGATTAGAAGTCATTTTTCTTTTCTATGGATCTGTTTGGGTTTTCTCTCTGTCCATCCATCCATCCTAAGTCACAATCACTATCCAGTGTTGAATGAAGTAAACTGTAGACACATACCTTAAGCTTTCAATTAGAAAGAACACAGAGGTATCCTGCTGATAGCTTGTGCAGTGATAATTACTGAGACCTTTCTTAATTCAAGTCAAATTATCTATCTTCTGTTATCAGTTAGACTTTAACCCTTAATGGACATCTGCTATGAATAAAATGCATTCTACTTGGCAGTGTGGCAACATATAGGCAGGAAGAGAATCAGCTTTGGATCCATAAGGACATCCCTAATATTGAGTAAGTTATATAATCAATTGAATCCATCATTTCTTCATCCATACATTAGGGCTGGTTATATATTCCCTTCGAAAGTTCAGGTGCAAGTTTTCTCTAAGCCTCCTACCAGAATGTTTAGCCCAAGATAACTGCTCCATACAGGCTGATTTTCTTCCATGTGTCTAGTCCCCACATTATGTTCAAACTTGCCTTGTATATTCTGTCCCTGATCGAGCCATTCTCTGGTTACATGCTACGCTCTGAATGCTTAATCTCTGCTGAGGATGTCAACATTTATATGTACCCTGAGCAGCCTTTAGCATTGGGTTGCATCTACCGTGAATCAGCCAACTATATACTAAAAATTCACATCAGAAAAGCCCTATCTTGGATGTGTTGTATTTTAATGAAAAATTTGGTTCTAAGACTGAACTGAGAGATCGCTGAGACCAAGAGCAATATAAACACAATTCCTACATCACTGGAGATGTTACCTCCTTTTCCAAGATGATGGTACCTGATATATAAGATATTTGTGGGGACAAAATGATTTACCACCGTGTGAGGCACACAGAGTGCAAACCCTAACCTTACTTACAGTAAACTATAAATGATTTGAATAAGGAAAGGACTTTTATTTTAATTCCCAGAATTAAGGCTTTGTTTAAAAAATTAAGTTAAAATTTTAAAAATAGGGTCTCTGAAACAGGCACTAAACCAGATAATCTGATCTAATTTTTCTATTTTCTGAGCTTCTGAAGCCCTCTTGATTTTTCCCAGCTAGCATTGTTATTTGCATAATATATAAAAAAAGGTAGTTATGAGACCTTGGTGTTGCTTTTTCCAATGCAATTTTATATACTGGCTACATGCTTTCAATGTTACAATTCAATAATGTATGTCATGGAGTGTACAAAGTAACTGCAAGCCTATTAATTGCCTAACAAATATTTATCAATTACGTGGATAACGCACAAGAAGTAGGATAAGAAACTAGAAATTAATTACGGTTGCAGTATAGTGTTCTACACTTACTGTAATCTGAACCCAGGAAGATGCTTTATGCTTTTCCTTTATCTCTCTGAGTTTCTTAAAATTCAGTCCACAATCTCTCCTTTCTCTATACACTTAGATGACTGCTTTAACCACATTCACGTCTTCAAGGATGCAAGTTCAAAAAGTCTGTGTCATTCACTGTATTTCAAGTGGTCTCTTTAAGAATCACTAAGGTGTTAATGAATCATATATTTCAGATCAATTTCCCAGGTTCCAATCCCCAAATTCCACTGCCTGCAGGACATGTTCCCTTGGCTATGCCATAGGCATCCTGATCTCATTTTGTCCAAAACATAAATCATCACTTTTTTTTACTTGAACCCAATATGTTTCCCATCTAATTTAATAACACTGTCATTCATCCTGTTGCCCAAGGCAGTTTCTTGGGAATCATTCTATATTTTCCTCTCTCCTTCTCAAACCTAAGTCTCCTCTCTCTGACTCTCTCCAATTCAGCTGAAACTATCTTATGGCCAAATGACTTCTAGTGCAAATTATGATAATAACATGCTGCTGGTCTTCAGGCCTTCAGTCTGTTCACTGCCCTGTCAATCCTATACAATTTTGTCAAGGCTTTTCTATAAAACACAAATATGATTCTGCTACTGCCCTACTTAATCTGCTTCTCTTCCCATTCTCTACAGGCTAAAAATTAATTTCTAGAAAAGTCTATAAGTGCCCCATGATTCAGTATTAGTCTGCATGTTTTGTTTCATACGGTAACAACAACAAAAGTGCCTCACGTAGTCTAAACTTTGTGAATCATGCTCAATGAGATGTATCTCATCAAAACTTCTACGCTTTACTGAGGTTTTTCTTTTGGCCCATGTTTTTGTTGTTGTGTTGTTGTTTTTTTTTTTTTTTTTTTTTTTTAAGTGCCTCTGGTTCCTCTTTGAAAAATCTGATCAAGGGTCTCTTATCTTGTGAATCCTTAAATGGCTGAGGCAATGCTTGCAAAGTTCTGTTATAGTTCTGCCATAACTGCTAGAGTGTAATTCTAAACTAAATAACATACATTGTAATTGCATATTTACAAGGCATTCCTTACATGTCTTCTGTGAATATCTGGAAAGCTGAGACAGTCCTTCCTTGGCATAGTATTTGATGCTTGACACAGCAGAGATTTGATAAATGTTGTCTCCATGTATTAATGACATTTATCTAACATGAAAATTGAGACTACAGAATAGCTTTTCGAAGTCAAATTGGGCATTACTTAGCAAGGCCACCCATGGATGATTTAATTCATTTGAGAATTTACCATACCTGATTTTACTATTTACTAACTAATTAGTGCCCTGACACAGAGAAGTTTCATGCTAACCTGGAAACTTAGGCTCAAAAGAAAACTCCACTTAAATGTTCTGGAGGACATTAACCAGTTTTGTTTTGAATACAGAAACTTTGAGAAATAAATCTCAGCCAACTGCACAATGATTCAGGTCACAGACTGGATGGATACACTGGGACAAAGTAGCTATTCAGCTAGTTAATTCAGCTACTTAACTGCTAATAGTTAATTCTTTAAATTTTCATGGCCAAGCAGCCCAATCACACTTATTTCCTGTTGCTCTCAAGACAACTGTTGATTTTCTGAACCATAAAATACATCAATCTCGAATTATAACACAGCTGTCCTGGGAATAAATGCCTCAAATGAATCAAATTCTACTCTTTGATAATGTCACAAATTAGTGAGATCTCTGCCAGTGTGATGATAAATAAGAATATATTAGTAGCATAATTATAGTATTTCTATCTACACTCCCCTCTACCTTCCAAGAATGTTTTATTCCCTACATAACATAAAATACAATGCTTCTTATAATTTGAAGTTCTTTAACATTCACTTGTTTTCTGCAAATGACTCTCTTGATATAAAAAAGTTTTGGGAAAATCTATTCACAAAAAATGTATAACAGTTAAAACTCTTTACATTAAAACAGGGCATATTTCATAATTTGGTGTTTATGACAACCAAATTCAATTTTTTAAATATGTTTAGTAAAGACAGAATTCATCTGATGACAAATTTGAGACTCTAAAGAGTAATTAACAAAGAACTACGCATAACATTCAGGATTAGAGTCTTATTTAGAGTCTCAATGGTATATTTCTAGCCATCTCTATCAACCTCACTATTCATATTATCATACTTACTCTGGTTAATATTAAACAATAATTTAATAAATTTTTAAGCAACACATCCTAGGAATAATATTAATCTTACAATTCTTGTTTTGCAAAGGTACAATTAAGACATGGAATAAATCATTTAAAATTTTAATGCTATGTATAAACAAGCAATAAATTGTATCTTCAGGGAAAAGTTAATTTTCTTTAAAATTTTAATAAACTCAATTAACTTTACATTTGCAAAATATATGAATAAATAAATAGGAGTTGTTTATCTAAATTTATTTAGAGAGTTCTTATGTAGTTTACAAAATTCTCAAAATTATCACTGAGATTTTAGACCCAAAACCTGCTCAGAAAACCTCAAGACTGAGTATAAGAAGGCATGAGAGGAAACCAATTCATAGCTGTTACAAAACAACCAGACACAGACTGTAAATGGATCAATGAGGTGTCACAGTCACCCAGACCACATCCTGTCAAAAGGTCCTCACAAACTAGTAATGAAAGACAGCCTCTGTCACGAGTGGTCAGAGTTGTTATACACTTTTAATAGAGCAATTCTGAAATCACGATGTGCACAGAATCCTACTTGAAATGGCTTAAATGAGGCAAGGCTACAACTGAATTATGAAAAGTTTTCCACATGCATTAATCCAGTATCTTTAAATGTTTCTGTTCTAATTTTGTCTGTTATCCTCATGAATCTTTTCTCCTCCAAAAATTATAGGTAAGAATGACAAAGAGCATTTTGGAAAGAACATCAATGTATTCAGCTATTCTGTACTTAATTCTCCTATTCTTACATTCCTTTTCCAACCTTAAGATTTCAAATTATTTGTACCAAATATACATTGATTTAAATCTTCCATGCAATAAAATTCACTCCTTCCTGTCTGGCTACAGATTCTTAAAGTGGATAACTTATTAGTATATTTTAAAAATACATCCTATAATATCTAAAGGTTAAGAATTTGATAGGTAGTGATAGTTTTCATGAGTAAAATAAAGGTTGCTGAAATTAATTCAAAATACATTCCTTGGGAAAGGAAATACAACAGGAAGAACATAATCTGAAAAATGTTCAAATTAGAAAATACAGTAAAACTTGGATTAGAAATTGGTAATATTTAGAGAAACTAGAGCTAAGGCGAATGCAACACTTGTTTGAAAACAGAAGTAGATGACAAACATGCTAAAGGTAAAGTACAAATGTGAATGACCCAAATGGCACGTGTTAGCATATACCACCATGTGCTACCCAGGATACAGTTCTGCCTGTAAGAACCCCTCTCAGGTGCAGACACACACCATCCCCACAAAATTCATATTGTTCTCGTTGAGAGAACTGAGAGAATTTTCATATTCTTTAAAATTGCATATATATTTCTAGGTTGAATGATATTTTAAAAAATCACTCAAGTTACCACTGATGTGTAATACTGACAGTTCATAACTGACAGCAAAAAGGCCAGTATTTAAATGAGAGAGGGAGATAAGCCTTGATTGAGAGAGAGAAGAGGATTTGCATATTTTCTCCCATGATTTTCAGGTGTTCAACTCATTTTTGCTCTAAGGGCTCCTATTCCAGGTACTATATACATATCTGTGTGTGTGTGTGTGTATGTATATACACACATATATACACACACAGATATGTATATACATGTATGATCAAAATACAGCAATTATCTATTCATTTCACAAATAACCATGTACCTAAAGATGAGACAGATGAAGACATCTTCCCTATATCATAAACTATATAACTTCCAACTGGCTAAAATCATTTTCTACATTTACGTTCATCTAATCTCTGAGAGTTGGTGCATAGAAGCAAGCTTAGCTGCAGCAGTAATTGTTTTAGTTCATTTACACACGGATACTATCTTACCTTCTCTCTCATCCCATCCCCTAAGTATAGTTGTATTTATTATCACATATGTAAGTGTCTGGAAAAAGAAAAAATAATTAGCGAGAAAGAATTCTTCTTAGATATTTATAATATTGATAACACCTAAACTATTTGCTCTTTATAGATATAAAATAAGTTTAAGCATTTTTCCTTGAAATCTGATTTTTGTATTGCAATTGTAAATGAAGAGTAACATACAATTATGCACATATTTCCTGGGCTGACTTTCTAAATGCAGGGAATGCAGAAAATAATTGACATCTTTAAGAAAGGAGGAAATGCGAGTTCCCGTCGTGGCGCAGTGGTTAATGAATCCGACTAGGAACCATGAGGTTGCGGGTTCGGTCCCTGCCCTTGCTCAGTGGGTTAACAATCCGGCGTTGCTGTGAGCTGTGGTGTAGGTTGCAGACGCGGCTCAGATCCCGCGTTGCTGTGGCTCTGGCGTAGGCCGGTGGCTGCAGCTCCGATTGGACTCCTAGCCTGGGAACCTCCATATGCCTCGGGAGCGGCCCAAGAAATAGCAAAAAAGACAAAAAAAAAAAAAAAAAAAAAAAAAAAAGAAAGGAGGAAATGAACACCTATTTCATAAATCCCCACTACTGGCACCAGAAAAATATTACTCATCATTTTCCTTATGAATATATTTTGAAATAACTGGTAAATTGTCTGGCATGTGTTAATTGCTCAGTAATGGCTAGAAAAGCCTCCATCTGAATCAGCTTATTCTGCAAAAATTTCTGGGATGTCACAAAAAGGTATCCATCTGCCTATTCCAGTAGCCATCTGCAAATTAAGTGATACTCAAGGTATTTTACAATAGATAGTAAGTACAAAGAGACAAATAATACAGCCCATTGTTGTCTGTACATTGAAATAGGCTCCTGGACATATTCTGTGAAACCAAGTGTCAGCAAGGATTTCCTGGGGGCCTTTAGAAGGAGGCAGATTAATGAGGTGAGAGAACTGTGGGATTTGCAGCAGTATAATTTTTCAACATGCTTAAGAGTAAGTTTTAATATTTTAACAAATGGCATTGCTGTATTGGTTCACAGTGACTCACTGGTTCACATGAGCCTTAGTATGAGACCACCCTTATCTATCCAGATTTAGCTTATTTTTAAAACAAAAAATACACTAATTTTTATCTTTGTTAACTAAAGTATATAATAATTATATCTAAGAAAGCTTCAGCTAAAACATAATTTGCTGTCTGAGTTCTATTCATCATCTCTTATCTTAGTAACTCCCTAACCTTAGGCGAGTCATTTAATCTTATTTTACCTCAATTTTATCACCTGATTTACAGGTATAAAATAATATCTCCTATATGAGGTTGAAAAGACATTATGACTGAATAAAATATGATTAAATAATAAAACTTTACATTGTACTGTAAAGCAAAATGGTCATAAATTAGCTAAAATTTATTCAGTGCCTACTGTATGTGAGGTACTGGTCTCCTCTTGCCCAAAACTCTTTGAAATAATACTTTTAAAAATTACCATTTAATAAATAAATAAAACAACACAAGCAAGTTTCTCAACATTGCACAGCTAGTAAGTGGAGGAGCTAGTGCTGACTTCAGGCTGTCTGGCTCAACACTTTAAATCAGTCATTTTCTTCATATTATGCAAATAATCAATATGCATATATAAGATTTTATATAAATAGAACAGACTGACAAAATTAAATTTAAGAAAATTGTTATTTGGATTGGAAAATAAATACATCTGTTCTGTTGATTATGTTTAAAACTAATAATTGATAGCATTAGATAGAAAACCAGTACCTATGTAGAAGATTTGAGCAATTCTATCAACCAACTTAACCTAATAGACATTTACAGAAAACTTCACCCAAATAGATATGAATACACATATTTTCAAGTGCACACAAGGTTTTAGTTTTCTTCTCTTTTTAGGGCCACACCTATAGCATATGGAAATTCGCCAATGCTAGGGGTCAAATTGGAGCTGCAGCTACAGGCCTATGCCACAGCCACAGGAATGGCAGATCTGAGCCACATTTGTGACCCATCCTACAGCTCATGGCAATGCCAGATCCTTAACCCATTAAGCAAGGCCAGTGATCAAACACACATCCTCCTGGATACTAGTCAGATTCTTACCCACTGAGCCACAATGGGAACTCCACACAAGATATCTCTGAGGCTTAGATATGGTTTGGTATATATCAATACAATTAAAAGATTTATGTCATACAATAGAATATACATATAAGATATAATATGTTGCATATATTATATGTTATATAATATAGGACGTATAACATGCCATACGATATAATATATAATCAATATAATTAAAAGATTTGTCATACAAGGATACGTTCTTTGGCCACAATCAAAATAAAATTCAATAGCAGAAAGATAACTTAATTTGGAAACTAAGTAACATTCTAAATAGCTCAGCAGTTACAGAACCAAAAGGGAACTTTAAATTATTTTCAATCTACTAAAAAGGAAAATGCAACATAATAAATATTAAATAACTAATGGAAAAACAAATGTGCAGTCAGACAAGATTTAAACACTCCTCTCTCTACAATTACAAGAAAAACTATGAGTTCCTGTCATGGCTCAGCGGAAAAAAATCTGACCAGCATCCATGAGGATTCAGGTTCGATCCCTGGCCTCGCTCAGTGGGATAAGGATACAGCATTGCTGTGAGCTGTGGTGTAGGTCAGACTTGGCTCAGATCTGGCATTGCTGCGGCTGTGGTGTAGGTCGGCAGCTACAGCTCTGATTAGACTCCTAGCCTAGGAACCTCCACATGTGGTGGGTATGGCCCTAAAAAGACAATAAATAAATAAGAACAACTAGTCCAAGTATGAGAAAAATAGAGAATTTGTAACAATATTGACTGTCTTAGCCAAGTTATTATATGTAGGACACTGTAACAAAAGCAGAATATTCTTATAAGCTGTACAAAGCACACTCACTAAGATAACAGGCTGGGCCATAAAAAACAGAAAAGACTTGGAGTGTGATATCTAATACAGAACTAATAAATTAATAAAAAATATAGTAAATTTTCAAATATTTGGAAACTATTTCATTGAAATAATGCATGGGTCCAAGAAGCAATCACAAGGGAGTAATTCATATATCAGCAAGTCCATTGGTTATTTACAGTTGCCAAGATATGGAAGCAACTAATTGTACATCAACAGATGAAAGGATAATGAAGATATGATACACACACACACACACACACACACACACACACACACACACAGAGGAATACTACTCAGTCATAAAAAGAATGAAATGCTGCCATTTGCAACAACATGAATGGACTTGGAGAGTATTATGCTAAGTGAAATAAGTCAGAGAAAGACAAATACTGTGTAATATCATTTGCATGTGGAATCTGAAACAGAAAAGAATCTAGTGAATATAACAAAAAAGAAACAGACTCACAGATATAGAAAACAAATTGCTAGATACCAGTGGGGAGAGAGGAGACAGGGAGAGAAAGATAGAGGTAAAAGAATAAGATGTACAAGCTGTTATGTATAAAATAAATAAGCTACAAGAATATATAGCACAACATGGGGAATATACTCAATATTTTATAATAATGTAAGTGCAATATGGTCATTAAAAATTGTAAATCACTAAGTTGTACACTTGAAACATATAATTTTATACATCAACTATATCTTAGTTTAAAGAAAATAATAATGATATCTGATGGTGGGCAAAATACCTGCTCTCATTCAATGTATTGATGAGTATAAAACTGTATTTCAAGTTACCCACAACTGGCGATGATTTGAAAATGCCAGTTATTTCTATTACGACAATCACAGATACTGCTATATTGTTGCCTATATTCATGACTGAAGGAACTATTCAATTTCATTTCAAAAATAAGGATGCAATTTTTCCTGTCTTTGAATATTATCACCCCCCCCAAAAAAAAAAAAAAAAACTGCAGGGAAAGTCATCTTTAGGAGAATCAGAGAAGCTCTACCATAAAGGCACTTAGGGCTTCTTCTTGGCAATAAAAGAACATCAGAGAGTAGTATTCATAAAATTGATGACAGGATAGCATCTTCTCAGATACACTCATGTCACATTGGGGTCTCTACATTGGTTCCTCAGAATGGTTACTAGTCATGATTCAAACACACACACTAAAGACATCAACCACAGTGATAAGCTCCAGTCCACCCAGGATGCTGAATTGTTGCCAAGGCTGTAATTGCCATAAAATAGTTGAATCCTGGTCAGGACAAATCATGGCACTTTCAAAGACAGAAGGGCTATCTCTACCCCTCATTGTAATTTATCCCAACACTGCCCTGATACTCCTAGAACTCTTGGTGCTTCTCCAACAAACCTTCACTGCTGACAGCCCTAGGCTCCTCGTTATCTTTCAACTTGTTTATTAATTGCCTATTCACAGTGCAATCATAATTAAGAGCTAGAAGAGATGCCTAATGAAGTTTTTGGGTTTCCAGACTTATTTTACCCTGCCCACATTAAGTATTTAATACTCTAACTTCTCCTAATGATAAAGATGAGGTACTCCATTTCTTGCCTACTTCCTTTTTTTTTTTTAATTATAGTTGATTTATAATGCTGTGCCAATTTCTGCTGTACAGCAAAGTGACTCAGTCATACATATACGTACATTCTTTTTCTAAATATTGTTCTCCATCATGGTCTAGCCCAGGAGACTAGATATATATTTCCTATGCTATAAACTAGGACCTTGTTTATCCATTCTAAATGTAACAGTTTACATCTACTAACCCCAAACGCCCAGTCCATCCCACTCCCTCCTGCCCCCAACTTGGAAATCACAAATCTGTTCTCTATGTCTGTGAGTTTGTTTCTGTGCTTAGACAGGTTCATTTGTGCCATATTATAGATTCCACAGAAAAGTGATATCATATGTGATTTGTCTTTCTCTAACTTATTTCACTTAGCATGATAATCTCTTGTTGTATCCATGTTGTTGTGAATGGCATTATTTTGTTTGTTTTTATGGTTGAGTAGTATTCCATTGTATTTTTGTGCCACATCTTTTTTTTCCCAGTGTCTCATTAGCTTTTTTAGTATAGTATTTTTTTTTTTTTTTTTGCCATTTCTTGGGCTGCTCTCACGGCATTCTCACAGCATATGGAGGTTCCCAGGCCAGGGGTCTAATCAGAGCTGGCCACAGCAATGCAGGGTCCAAGCTGCATCTGCGACCTACACCACAGCTCATGGTAATGCCAGATCCTTAACCAAATGAGCAAGGCCAGGGATCGAACCCGCAACCTCATGGTTCCTAGTTGGATTCATCAACCACTGCACCAAGACGGGAACTCCCTATTTTTTTCTTAATTGTAATCAATTGTTATTTCCCCAATACACTATTTTTTTCCTACTGTACTGGTGACCCAGTTATACATATATGTATACATTCTTTTTTGTCACAGTATCATGCTCCATCATAAGTGACCAGACATAGTTCTCAGTGCTACACATCAGGATCTCATTGCTAATCCATTCAAAAGGCAATGATCTGCATCTATTAACCCCAAGCTCCCAATCCATTCCACTCCCTCCCCCTCCCCCTTGGCAACCACAAGTCTATTATCCAAGTCCATGATTTTCTTTCCTACATCTTAATCCATTCATCTGTCAATGGACAATAGCCATATCTTGTCTATTGTGAATAGTGCTACTATGAACTTTAGAGGTGCGTGCATCTTTTTGAATTATAGTTTTTTCTTCATGTATATGCAGGAGTAGGATGGCTAGATCACATGGTAGTCCTATTTTTAGTTTCCTGAAGAAAATCCATACTGTTTTCCATAGTGGTTTTACCAAGTTACATTTCCACCAACAGTGAAGGAAGGTTCTATTTTTTTCTCCATACCCTCTCCAGCATTTGTTACTTGTACACTTATTCATGATAGCCGTTTGGACTGATGTTAGGTGATATACCTCACCACAGTTTTGATTTGCATTTCTCTAATAATTAGCGATGTGGAGCATCTTTTCATGTGCCTATTGACCATCTGTATGTCTTATTTGGAGAAATATCTATGAGGTCTTCTGCCTTTTATTCAATTTTTTTTTTTGCTGTTTATTTGTAGGAGTTGTTTATTTTGAAGATGAAGCCTTTGTCAGCTGCATCATTTGCAACTATTTTCTCCCACTTCATAGGCTGCCTTTTCTTTTCTTTCTTTTTTTAATGGTTTCCTTTGCTGTGCAAAAGCTTGTCAGTTTGATTATGTCCTATTGGTTTATTTTTGTTTTTATTTCTATTGCCTTTGGAGACTGACCTAAGAAAACATATACATGGAATATGTCAGTAAATGTTTCAACTATGTTCTCTTCTAGGATTTTTATGGTTTCATGTTTTTATGTTTAAGCCTCAAGCCATCTAGGGTTTATTTTTGTGTATGGTGTGAGGGTGAGTTGTAGCTTCATTGATTGGTATGCAGCTATCCAGTTTTCCCAGCACCTCTTGCTGAAGAGACTTTTTCCTTGCCTCTTCTTTACTGTAACAGGTATCTAAAAATGGCATGTCAGTGATACATCTATTCCCAATGTAAGTCAGAGTATGTCCTCCATTGTTTCCCAGGATCTCTAGGCATGCTGAACTTTAAACTGTGAGGACAGAAAACACACATTTTCCAAATAACTACCTTGAGTTCAAAACGAGAGGAGACATGAGACACCCTAACTTCAAGCTTAAATTTTCAGACAATTTCATTTCTTCTCTCAGACACACTGAATCACATAAGGGCCACTGGACTCTGGCATGTGTTGCACCTTGGAAAAGAGTACTGTAATTTCATGGGATTCCATCTATAAGTTGACACTTAAGGTGTGCTCTTAAGAGATCTTTCCAATGTTCTATCAAAATGGCAGTGCTAGCGATTCACTATAAGGTTTGACCAATGGGCCCCATGATCACATTCACTGTCATACTCCTTACTGACAAACAGATTCCTTGGACAATGCAGACCCCGAAACAATATGCTAGGCCATTAGTCATTGTCCAGGAGTTCACAGATATCCTTAACCTCAAGTCATTTCTCTCTTTATTCAAAGTACGTCCAAAGCTCTGCCACTGAGAAGACTTCCATTTACCCATCTTTATAGGGACTTCCACATAAGGTGCTACTGTTTGCTGGAAGCAGTCACTTTCAGCCTACAAAACATATTGAGACAATCTATTCAGAAGCCCAGCCCTGATTTTTTTCTCCATCAGCAAATCCAAAGGAAACTCTAGTAGGACATAGTTGCCAACTGATCATTAGTCTAAGAGAAGTATGTGACTTAGACTCTTGGCTTTAATCATATATAACTTTCTTTGTCCTCTGGACCTGATGGTTTCTATTCTTTGTCCTCTGGACCTGATGGTTTCTATCCTAAATTTGCATTACTGTTATAGTTGGAGAGCCACTGTGCCCTCTCAAACTGTGCAAATAGTCATAGGTAGAGATTTGTTGCAGACAGCATGACTTTGCTCTTGAATTCCAGGTGTCAGTACTATAACTCCCTATTGAAGCTTTAGAAGTTTCCAAATGGTATTTTATCTACCAGAAACCCCTCAACAGTATGACTGAATTTGTTAGGTCTCACGGCCAAAGATAAATTATTATCATACATATCAAAAGATAGTCCTTGAAATCATCCAATAAATATTCAGAATGGTATTCCCAAATATCCCCAAAGCTAACTAGCCTACCACACACAGAGTGGTAGTAGTAAGAATTACAATATACAAGAACTCTTCTTTCAACATGAAGGATATATATGCCTTGTCCTGTTTGTTCTTCTCCACTGGAATTCTGAAAGTTCCTGCAATATAAAAGGCTCTTAAATCACTGTGGAGTTTTGTTTTCTACATTTTGGAATTTATGTACATTACCAGAGCATCTGGAGTACTAATCATGTTCTGTTCTTCAAATCCAATTAGCATAATATCAACATTCTTCTGTGGGATATTCAGATTTTAAGTCCCTCTGGAAAATATTGTGACAGAGTAAGACTTTATATTTGTAGTACTATTTCAAGAGTATATTTTTTTGTCCTAATGCACTTTGAAAAGAACACACATACCAGATCCATATAACACAAGGTATCATAGCAGAAATGGTATTGACCTCTTCTAGAAAGATTCCACATCAGACATAGAAAAATGGTTAAACATATAAGTCCATTGTGGTGTACCATCTTCTGCCATGAACTGTTTTATTCACAGGCTAAAACTATAAAAATAAATGGTGACAAGACAGGGACAGCCAACTCATCATCCTTTAAGCCTTTGAAAGTGGCAGTAATCTCTGGCTTTTTACTCAATATATGGCACTGCTTCTGATTTATAATCTTGGGTAGATGTGGAAGTTTCAAGAAGCCTTATTTCAATATTCAAGGAAATAACTGAAGCCATTCCAGGTGCTAAGTATATCCATTTTAAATACAAGCTTGAGGACTAGTACATGCCTACCTTAGATACATTGTAACTACTGAGAGGCACACACTGGCTACACTTTCACTTACTATCTGAATTTTATCTACCTCTATGCAAATGGCACTCTCTGGTATCAATGTTACCTTGGACAAAATGTTTAAAACCTCTTATAAAATCTGAGTATTTCTTTCCTGTGTACTCAGGAGAATGGCCATACTTCCCTTTGAAGAAGACCCTAAGAGATTACTATCACATGTGCTTGGGTCATGTTATGATCCGTCAAGTGATATTAGCCTCTTCAATTAATTGCCTCTGGTGTGAGAAATGTCTCATATTTGGTAATGTGTGAGAGAGGGTTACTTTCCATTGGAGTAGCTGCTATCAACCTTCTAATCATCCACTTTTTAAAATCAACTGTACCAGCTAATATTTTTGGCTCTGAATCCATAATTTCCCATGGAACCAGTGGTCCACTGTATCTTATTATAGTCTTCTCTATGTGCCATGTCCTATGATTTCCATCTGATCAGAGGCTGTTAAGGAAATTACCTTTCTTTTGACTCCAATGGTTAACTGCTGCCACCTAGCCTTCACTTTTCCAGAATTCTATCTCCTCTACTGACAGGGAGCCCAGGTTCATAACAGCATCTCTTAACATCTTCCTTGGTCTACTGAGCCTGACTTGAGCAAGAGGTGATTTGCTAAAGCTTCCAAGTTAATCTCTCTAGTTTGCTAACCTTATAATAAAGTTCCTTTAGATGTTTCCATGGAGGCATTTTGACATGCTCATTATGCCCTGAGTTGGAAACTAACTAACTTGATTGTTTAGCCTTCCTTAATTCAGGGCAACAAAGACACTTAGCAAAAACCTACTAACTCCATAATCCCTTTAATTACTATTTTCTCATATCTATCCAATGCTAGCAAATTTTTTTAAGCAAGAAGATCCCTGTTCAACTCTTCCAAACTATCTATAGGCAGTTCTAACAACATATTACAATGCAGCAGTATAGCAGCAGTAAGCAACACTCTACTTACTATGAACAATATGTAATCTAGCCAGAGAGGGATCCAACCCTAGAATCCCATCCTGACAGTGAGCTACCTAGAAGCACTTTTGGAACCAGGTGTTTCAGTTCAAGTTCCCCAGAAGCAAATGCTGAAACATGGATTTATGTGGAAATGCATAAGAAATGTTCCAGGAGTTGGGTGGCTTGTGGTAATATGAGAGCAAGTGATACTGAGAAGCTACAAAGCTCAAGCAAAGATGCAACAGAAAGTAAAGCTTCACAGGTGATAAGTTTGACTTAATTTTTCATTGGAATTTTGGAAACAATGTAGATTCTACATAGATCATGACGAAAGGAGCAAAGAAGCTAGAATATTTATTCCCCGTAACCTATCAGTCAGAATTTAAGTGATATCTGCTGGGAACACGAATTCCTTGTCACTTAAGGTTCTCAGTACTCCGGGGCACAGTAAGCTCTGGAAGGCTAGAACAGGTCTCTGAGAAAGATATGCAGGGGCTGGCTGTTGAGAGTGAAATCACACCAGAAGTCCAAACGCATGAAAATGGTAAAGGCATCAGAAGTGATCACAGATGGAACATTAATTTCATTTACAATTATATTTAAAGTTCTTTGGAAATTTCTGGATTTTTCAAAACTCCAGTAGTTTAATAAAACATAGCAATCTCTTAGCAGCTCAAACACCCATGATTGTTTTTAGTGCTTTGGGACAAAATTACTTTTATAAGGTTAGCACAGGGTTATATACTTGCAATTCCATATAACTTGTAATAATCTAATATTATTTTCTACTTGTGCCAATGTTACAAGTTATACAGTTTAAGTAACCTTGATAAATCACTTAAAATATGATTTTCTCTCCAAACAGATATTAGATGTACATACATTTTTTCCCTTTCAAGAAGTTCTATATTTGTATCCATAACCAAAATAATGTAATAGAGTTTCTGATGGGTTAAAATTCAAAATGCATTTTATCAAATAGGGATAATTCTCACAATTCATAATGATTACTAAAATAATATAATTCAGCCTACATGGTTATATTAAAACACGGCATCCTTACCAGTACAATAATGGCTATGTCAGCTTCATTCATTTTTGTGTTTGTCTTTGGGTTGAGGGTTGGGCATAGCTTTACACTGAAGGGAGTTGGGATAACAGAACTATCGCTTTTCCTCCTAGAGATTTCTTCAAGTAGCTCCCCAAAATAAATTTTAGAGTAATTTTAAAATATCAGTTTTCCATGTATATATTTACTATAATGTAATCTTCACTTTTGCCAAAAAGTTTTGTGGTATAAGGGTTGATATGACATTAGAAAATAGCATGTTTTCACTCAGCATCCAGAGAAAATGTTAGTTTTCAATGAATATATCAACTAGGATTGAATACAATGTGATTGTCGTACAAACAAAATACTTGTCAAGAGGACAATGAAGAAGTGAAGTGGTTCATAGACTAAAACCAAAGAAGAGTAAAATTGTATTGGATTTATGTCATGAATAGATAATTGCACTTGAGGAGGCAATTTACTACACAGTGACCCCCTTCCTGGTCCTCTGTCAAATTCAATTCCCCTCACTCAGATGACATGACTTATTTATAGTTTCTGTCTATACAAGCAAAATGAAATGGACACTTGAGCATTTATCCAGTGATTTTAATCAATGCAGTTACTTTATGAATTCTCCATCTTTAAGAGAAACAATTCATTTTTCATTACTTATCTGGAATGGTCACCATTCTTCCTCAAATTTTGACTCTCCAAATGTTTTCTTAGGCACTAATTTATTCACAGTAACTCAATGTTCTATACTAATCCATTCTATGAAAAACAACTGAATAATTATATACACTACTTTTGTTTTCAAAACCCAATTACTTTGTCTGCTATTAATTTTTTTTAGTCATTAATATTTTACCAATACGCTAAAAGAAGAATTATACAACTTGACATGGCTAGTTCACTTTCCTCATCACATTTGGTAGTGGGAGTGGCTTTAACTTCTACAAGCACCATTTCTAGATGTAGGAAGACCTAGTCATTTGTCGTCTTGGCAGATGTCTATGTTTGCTGGCCTAACAGGTACAATACTTTGCAATTTCATATTTTAATATGATTTCATATATCTTTGTTTACAACATAAGTTGACCTTGAGGAATTCCCATTGTGGCTCAGAGGGTTAAGAATCTGACTAGTATCATGGGAATTCGGGTTTGATCCCTATTCCTGCTCAATGGGTTGAGGATCTGGCATCACCATGAGCTGCGGTGTAGGTCACAGACGTCGTGGCTCAGATCTGGCATGGCTGTGGCCAGCAGCTACACCTCTGATTTGACTCCTAGCCTGGGAAGGTCCATATACCATGAGTGTGGCCCTAAAAAAAGACAAAAAACAATAATAATAATTTGACTTTGAAACCTAATATGCCATTTAGTAAGATCTTTAATACCTGACATCTACAAATAGAAAAGGGAAATGTCTATGGAACACTGATACACTTTTAATATTTGCAAACAAAATTTGAAAGATGAAAATTCAATTTCTCCACTCTCATTGACTAAAAAAAAAAAAAAAAAAAAGATTTTCCAAATGGATTCATAAAGCCATACAGGCCTCTGATGATACTGTATTTGACCCTAAGAATATGTTACTATCCCCTGAAGGATTAGTAATGCACATAAATAACAGATCTTGCTCATATGGGGCATGGGGCTTTAAGAAGGAAACAGACAAGTTGGCCACAGAAAAGGAAGAAGAAAAGGACATGTAGAAATCTTGATCAAAACTTAACTAAAAGCAATTTACACCAGCTAGAGACAAAGACAGTCACTGACAGAAGTCTAGCGATGACTTTTCAGTATGTTAAAAAATATCTGTTTCCTTGACAAGTTGGTTAGGAAATAACACAATAGTGTTTGGAGTAATCTTTACGGATAGATACATACCAAAGAGTCAAAGAATTGACTGCACATTTTCACCTTTACTAAAATTCCAGATTAGGCTCCACAATGAATTGATTTTCACATTAAAAGTGCTTAAGTGTTCACATTTCTACAAATTCCTCTCAGCTTTCAAACCATTACACTTCTATTAAAAGGTATATTTTAATATTATGAAACATACCAAATATAATGACACATGTAATATTTATGTGAAGTTTACAACTAAGATGAAAATAAATATGCCTATGCTCAAATCAGGTTAAGAAAAAGAAACATACCAAACCCTTGTAATCCCTGTGTGCACCTTTTTAATTTCAAACTCCTTATTACTCCTAAGAGGTATCTTTATCCTGAATTCTTGCTTGCTTTCCTTTTTTTAACCAAAGATTCAGTTATTTCTTTATATGAAAATCATACTATGTGTATTTTTATGCAAATTTTCTTTATAGTCAACATTATATTTTAGATTTTAGGTTTGTGATGTTGATCAATTCAGGTCTTAGCTGTGGTTTAATCCTTTTCATGATTAAAGTAGTCTGATGTATTAATACTGAACAATACATCTATCCATTCTCCCAATGATGAACATTTGCTGCCATTTTTAGGGATTTTTTGTGTGTGTTATTTACAAACAAAGCTGCTATTAACAATATTATTCATGGCCTGGAGACAAATGAAAGTAGAATTGATGATCAAGAACCACATGTTTGAGAACCAACTCACTTTGCCTTGTATATATAACACGTCATATACAGATCAGCTGAAATGTATTTGGAAAAGAGAAGATAAAAGTCTGCAAGATAGAGCTATGAGAAAAACTAGGAGATTTTTTTTCTCAAAGAATGAAGAGATGTCCACCATTACAAAACTGTATCATTAAGAACTGAAGATATATTTCACAAGTGATTTTTTTTTAATGCACAGAAAAAAGTATTAGAATTGGAGAATGATCAAACAAGGGATAAGTCTTATAGGAGCTTTCTCAATTATTCCGATCCATCAACTACATGTTACTTTGTCAAAGTCTGTGTCTATCAGACAAGAAGGGGCAGAGACAGAATTTCAAGGTTTTTGAATAGTAATCAAATATAGATTAAAAAGTAAGCAATGAGGTCTTACCTGTACAGTACAGGGAACTATATCCAATCTCTTGGGATAGAATATGATGGAAGATAGTATGAGAAAAAAGAATTACATTTATGTATGACTGGGTTACTATACCATTCAGGAGAAATTGACAACACCGTAAATCAACTATACTCTAATAAAAATAAAATTAAAAATAAAGCATAAAAATAAGTAAGCAAGATCTGTATTAAAAAGTAAAGATAACTCACAGGGAAAAAACAAAAACAAAAATTAAACTGTTATTGTCATCACTGCCTACGTATGCTCAGAATATTCTTGACCTGATATCATTACTGTACTCTGAAAAAAAATAAAGAAGAGGAAACTTAGGCATGAATTCATATAAATTACACTAACCACTGAGAATATGCCATGGAGGTGATTTCTTGTTGTCAGGAGGCATTTACTTTCAAAGTGAATTTTCATTCTCTTTACCATGCTAAACATAAATCCATATGTAAATACATTATGATGGTCTTCTAGAGGTGGAATTTGTCCAACAGTGCAGAATTTTATTCAGTTAATATTTGTTAAGTAAAGTGAGGAACTCATCTAGCCAAAATCTTAGGGATAATCTGTTAATTTCACGTTAACTACCAATCCCTACATTCTGAGAAGTTTTTAAAAAAAATAAACCTTAAGGAGAGTTCAAGTTTTCCCATAATTAAACTGGTTCCAATTAGTCTATCATTTGTCTTTCAAATTTATGAATGTGTATCAGTAGGGTTTGGTCAGTAAAACAAAACACTAAGTGAAAAAAATAAATTTTTTCCATGAATTTTTTTCATTTGAATTATCCCTATATGATTTACTATATATAAAATATACAGATCTTGACTTTAAATGATTAGTAAAGTTCACTGAACAGTTTATGTTACATATGCAAGGCTATTGTCTTTGCATATGGGGAGTTAGAGTCTCAAGTCTACAGGCATGCAGTCGAGACGGAAAGATGACATAGAGTAGGCAAAACAAGGACAAACTAGAACCTATAAGTTCAAGCTATGACCCACACAGGACAGAGTGCAACCCATTTCAGTATCTCATCATCTTCAAGCTTACAACTTCAATGATCCTGCAGAAGTTTGCACCTCTCATCACAGAACTAGACATGCACCTGGTCCAGCAGTCATAGGCACTAGAGGCAGCCCTGGAGAAAGATGAATAAGCTGCATAATTTAGACAAATTTTTGGCCAACAAGACAGTTTCATGTGTTGGTTTAACCACGACAGCTACGTTTTTGAGTTACCAGTGTCAAGTACAGTATGAATAAACATATGCTTTTATCCTACTTGTATATGTTCTTACTGAACTTACACAACTGCATTACATCTACAAGATGTGCAAAGATCATGAAAAAAATGTATATTTGTGTTTTCTAAATTGAATCATTTTGACAAACTTTGAACAGTAATTATGTTAGCCTAAAGACAGTTTCACACTATGATTAGACAAAACCTTAGACTTATGCTATATTAATTTAGTAAATATTCATTAAGTATAATTTCTACGTAAGGTGGAATACTGTCCTAACAGCCCCAAAGCTATCTAATTTTGAAATTTTTCATATCATCTAGCATTCCAGACTGCTTCAATTGTGTAACCTGCCAAATTTCTTCCTAAGAAATAATTTTTGCTTATATCGAATTGGTTTTGAGTTAGAAAGTTATTGGAAAGTAATGAGACTTTCTTGTTCTGTGCCTGAATGTTGATGGATTGTATTTTTGGATGTCTTAGTTTGAATAGCAGGTTCTTGTAGATTTCCAATAAATAGCCTATATCACTTAGAAATCCCCTTGCCTTAAAGTAAGAACACTCTCAATTTTCTGTGGCTTTTACAAATTTGAGATTATTATTCACACATAACATTTGAGAGGCTGACTGGGGATTTTGAGTTGAAATGTAGAATGTGTACTTTTAAAATAATATTGTCTTTAAGTTACCTCTTCAAGCAGAACATCGGAATCCCAGAATACATCATTGATATTATATGGGAGTTGCCTATATTTTATTTTTTGTTCTATATAATTAAAAAAAGCAACAGAGAAGCCTTGAAAATGGCTCAGGAAATTAGGTCTATTTGCCATAAACCATGCATCAGACAGTCCACCTCTGTTCCCCTCTTCCATTCCTCATATGCTATGAGACATTGTTTTTGGTTGGTTTCTGTCTATTTTGAAGAGACTGTTTTCTTTTGCAGAATGCTGATGCAGCATATTTCACAGATGACAATCAATTAACAGTGCAAGAGTTACAGTCAGACTAAGAACACAGTCTTAGAAAGAAGTACAGAAACGGATTTGTGATTGTTTGAGAATGAGGCCCTAAAGTCATGTATTCATTAGACTTACATGAAATGGACAATGTTCTGTGTCCCAATATTTACGTCCGTGAACTCCCACATCAAACATATCTCCACTACTGCCACATTCCAATCCATTTCCACAGTGCATACAAAGCTTTCTAGATTATAATTCTGATTCTCTTACATCCTAATCAATATTGTTTCAAAAAGTATCTACCTCCCTTCTGAATAACATCCAAATATGTTTTCATCATTTATATTTGTTTTTTGGCCATAAATCATCAATAATGTTCATTAAGCTTGCAATATTAGGAGAAACAGAAGTAGGAAGTCTGAAACAAAGGTGAGAACAGCCACCAGAGAGGTTCAAAATCTAGGACAGTATTGGTAAACTGAGAAAGTTTCATGAGGTAAAGAGTGTTCAGGGCACTGTAAAAGTTAACCAATAGGGTAAACAAATAAACAAGTAGGGGGCCTATTTAAGGGAGTTAACTTTACATAGATATGTGATACTGCATATGTATTTCATGATAAAATAACACCAGTCTCCTTTGGAAGATTTGTATTCAAAGATAAGTGTTTTGAATTGCAGATCTTGAATAGTTTTAAAGGTATTGAACCCCTGTTGTCAAAAATATGGGAAACCAAGAAAATGTACATTAAAGCTAACATATTTTTTTCCCCTGAAAATTTGTAATTCAGTGTATATACTAAATAGATCAAGGGTATAACAAATAGGTCATGAAAATAATTTGAAGCTGCAATTTACAGCAAAAGAATACTTAATGTTTATATAACTGATCTTTGTATTGGCTCAGAACCTGTCTAGCATTATAGTAACACAGGAGGCAAAAAAAAAAAAAAAAAAAAAAAAAATCATAACTCTTAAATACATTATTTGTATCTGAAGTATAAAGTTGTTTTAAAAAGTGAGTACATTTGGAATTTGAAAGGATTGTTAAAAAAAAAAAAACAAAAAACTGGAGTCCCTGTTGTGGCTCAGTGGGTTAAGGACCTGGCATTGCCACAAGCTATGGTATAGGTCATAGATGCAGGTTGGATCTGGTGTAGGCCCCAGTTTAAGCTCCAATTCAACCCCTGTCCTGGGAACTTCCATATGCCACAGGTATGGCCTTTAAACAAACAAACAAACAAACAAACAAACCAAAAAAACTTAATCGCTGAACACATAATTTTAGCAAATAATTTCACTTCTTTAACCATATTTTGTAGTTTATGAAATAAAGGGTAACAATTTAAGTTCATTAATATTAGTCCCCTTATTTTCCTATAATATAGAAAGAACATTTATACTTTACTCTTGTTTCTCACATAAGTTATGAGTTAAATGTAAACTTAATTTTTTTGTTAATTTTAGCAAGAAAAATTTAATGAAATATATTCATTCTATACCATTTTTAAAGAAATTCTGTTTTATTGTTTACAAATACAACTCTTCCTGGCAATGAACAGTTGCAAATAAAACCATGATTAGAAACTAGAGTTTTAGAGGAGAGTAGGTATTTCAGTAAATCGGCAGGGTTTTTCTCAGTAATGAGGAAGAGTTTGAACATTCTCC
This sequence comes from Sus scrofa, assembly GCF_054392235.1. Lineage (NCBI taxonomy): Eukaryota > Metazoa > Chordata > Mammalia > Artiodactyla > Suidae > Sus > Sus scrofa. The sequence goes on along the minus strand of NC_139393.1, from coordinate 65,436,342 downwards.
AGAGGGGTTTAAATGTGTATTAACCAGGAATATGATGTGAATTGTAATTTAGAAATATTTCTCTATGTGCGATTTTGTAAACAGATTATGACAATTCTGAGGCAAGCGGCAAATTTAGCGGATGTGGCAAAATCCTGTAAAGAATTACAATGTCCAAAACTAAAAATTGGAAATAGAGATAAAAGGTATGGATAATAGCCCTGGAGACTGAATGGGAATGGAAAGTTTGGCAGAATAAAGAATTCTATCACAGTCCCAGAAAGTAAATTTTCAGGATGACAAGTAGCAGGGATCGTTCTACTGAAAATGAGAGGTAAGATCTAGAAACATTTCACAGTTTTGTTACTCAAAGTGTGGTTCATGGAACAGCAGCACAGGCTTCGCCTGGAAGCTTATTAGGGTTTTGGAGTTGGTGCTTCTATCCTAAAACCACAACATTTGAATGAGAATTTTCACAGGAGGAACCGACCTAGTGATTACTAGGTACAAAGGATAAAATTGGGGGTAGACCCTCTCTCACAGTCCCTCGTCATTGAGAAGTTTGTTTCCTAACACTACAACTTGAGTTTCTACAGATGTAGAGATCCCGATTTCTGGAAATGGGACAGAATGCTTATACTACAGGACAAAGTGTGTAGTCCTGTAAAATTAAAGCTACCACAGCTAAGGCTCATTTTGGGCTCTTGTAATGGTAGACATGTGGGTCAAGAAAGGAATTACACCTTCTGTTAGTGTAATTACTATCAAGGCACAAGTGTTTCTGTCTCAAAATGTCATTTTTTTTAATCCAATAGACTCCTGGAGGGTGTGCTTGAATGTGTAATTTCAGCCTGCAAAACATTGTCATCAGGGACTTAGATTACCCCAGAGATAAAGAACTAGACTACCTACTGAGGAAACTTTAGAAAGAGTGACAAGGAAAGATAATAGATACTGACTACAGATTTGGGATCAACTTAATCAATCAATGGGGAATGCTGATTGACTCAAGAGAGATTCTTTTACCATTTTAAGAAGTTATAAATACCCACTACCTCAAAGAACCAGTGATGGTACAGTATAAACTTTATGCGGTATACGTAACTAGACCAGAGTGATATGAAGACGGCCTGTAATGTAGCAGATCCTGAGTCTTACCTATCCAAATCCCAGCCTTTTCCATTTCCATACATGCAAGCCAAACATGCAGCATTTATGAATCTTTGCCTGAAGATTTTCTTGACATTAATTCTATCTGCAGATAGGCCGAAAGTCCAGGAAAAATAATAAGTTCCCTACAAGGTAATGGATAAATATGCCTGCTCTCTGACAGGTCTATCAATATAATTCAATCACATATTCTACCCTAAGAAACAGTCCACAGAATTTATCTCCAGTTGCTCATGGAAGTAACTTATCTGATAATGCACTCTTTTTGGCCTATTTTCCATTCTTATCTCATTTTCACACTCACCTACACTATGTTGAGATCCTCTGACCTATAAACTACTAGCGCCCAAAGCACTGTTTCAGGTGACTCCAGACTAAAATGGACACCATCCGCATACAGTTATATTGGATTCGTGAACTTGGAAAACACTGCCAATGGAAACTTAGTAAAGCACAGATGTACAAAGATATTCGTAATAAAAAATAGCAACATTTGTGAAAGAGAAGAGGAAAAATGTCTACAATGGTTCTAAGACATGCAGTCAATAAAACAGTGGGAAGTCACTCTGGACTAGCTGAAAGGCAGCAAGGACGACAAGAAATGTCCACAGTGCCAAGAATTTCAGAAACGTGAAGTATTTTAATATCTAAAATCTGTCCATTCTTTTTAGCACAGTGATAATATCTGTGGCATGTACAGGCAGGGTCAGATTCTAGCACATTTCAGAGGTTAATGGGAGGGAGACAGATGAGGTTAATGGGGGGGGTACAGAGAAAGGCAGTGAGAAAGAATAAAACTTGACAAAGTGATTGTACAAGAGAAACTTGGAAGAGAAACTTTGTCTTTTTGAAGGCCGAAAACTAATGATTTAAAAAAATATAAAGGGACACCAGAAGTATCAAGCCAAAGATCCTTGAGTGAGGGTGTAGTGTGATAAAGTAAGAAATATAATAAAAGAATGAGTTTAGGGCACGGGATGTAATGCTTGAAGCTAAACTAAAACGGTGAGGTTAGGAATCACTTTGTTTTCCTATATTTACATGTTTTTCAAATGAAAGCAATGTTTTAGTGACCTGCAATCATAAAAATCTAAATAAACCCCTTCAGAGCTCAGTAAAATAAAAGGTTCCCCTTCAAATACAGGGATTGGAGAAAAATAAATATTTAATGAGAAGATACATTTTTTGAACTGAATTTCAGGTAGTCACTATCAAAACAGCCTAAATTTATGAAATAAATAAAGATGTTCCACTTGATCAAAGCTTGGTAGGCCATCGCTTGAGACTGAGTAACTGGCATTTGCCAAAATTACTTTAGACTCATCAGGTAGCATAGAGGAGTCAAGTAATTCTTGTAGGATTCCGGTGCTAAATACTACTACTTGATGATCTATATCGTAGGGTTACCAAATAATTGTCATTGTTTCATTTAAACTTGATTTTGACTTACTGATTTTATTTTTAAATTATAAAATATGATCTGTGTACAAAAATGAAAGATTTATCAATACCGATTTCAATGCATTAGAATAACGTAAACATGTGTTTAACCACCATTGAAGAAAGAAACAGTCCATTTGCAGGAACCCAGAAACTACCTTCTTTCATTTTCTGATCAATATCCATTCCCTATCACCCAAAGGTAACTTCTATCTTTACTTCTAACACTATAATTCAGAACTGCCTGATTTTGTACTTTAAGCAGGATAGGATTTCTTGTATCCAATATTACAATTCCATGAAGCTGTAGTGCATTACATGCAATTGAACTATAATATCCTTACAGTGTGAATACAGTGTAATATCAATCCATCCATTCTACTTCTGATGACTGTTTGAACTTTATCAATTTTGTACTGAAAACATTCTATTCCTTTGTGGTTAGAACTTGTATTTTTCTTTGCCATTATATTTAGATCTACAGTCCATCCTGAATGAATTATGGATAATACTGCTTTAAATTTTCTCACACACGCACCTTGTTGTAAAAGGAATTGCTAGGTAAGTTGCATATGCTCAACTTTAATAGACAATATCACCAGTGTTTGAGAGTTTCAGTCTCTCTCTATCCTACCTGCATATGAGTCCTGATGGTTATATTTTAGCCATTTTGGTTTTAGCTTTTATCCAATTTCCATATTCCCATTACCAGAAAAAAGTCTTAGATTTAACATGCTATATCAAGTAAGTTAAAAAGGATCCCAGACTCAGTAATAAATGTAAATCATATTTAGTCACCAAGGTTGACCATAGCTAGATATGTAACATATGGGAATTTTAGGATAGCAAAGATGCTATGACTGGTGTAACATAACCCTTTTAAACATAAAAATACTAACTGTTGGAGTTAGCCAGACTGGAGTTAGACCTGAAGAATTCAGGCAAATTATTTACTTCTTTGAATTTTTCTTCTCATTTAAAATAAGACTATTAGGACTTACCTCAAGACATTGACCAAAAATTACATTAAATAATGTAATAGTATGTAAGATCTTTGGACATTATATGTAGTTAGTTATTCACATATTCTTTATCTCTTTATTTTTCAATTGTATAAACAGGATCAGAGATTTAAGCTGACCAAATACATATTATCAAAAATGTTTAACAGATACCCTGGTGCTAAAAACAGGATGCTAATTCACTTCCCAGTATCCTTTAAATCTCTGTAGCTTCAGCTTCATTGCACACAAAATGAACAAGGAGGAATACTGTTCTACTTTACTCTGATGATATATGAATTAAGAACATATAACTAGACACAACTTTAAACTCCCATTTTTAAATGTAAAAGTCTGTAAAAAGATAAACTAGAAATACTAAGATTAATTTTTATATTTTGTATAATTTTTTTCTATTTATTCAAAAATGTTCATTAAATACTTAGTTTACTGTTTATTTATAACAGTCAAACTAGTTTTACACCTCAGGCCTAAGATTTCATTTACTATCTTTGAGAGCTCTATTTTTATCGCTTATGAGACACCTCTATCTATATGCCTAGATTTTTTTTCCTTCTAGCATGATCCTATTCATCCTCCTGTATATATTTATTTATGTCTGACTTTATAACATGACGCAACAAAAGGAACATATAAGAAAAGTGTGATTCAATGTCATTTCTACAGTTTTGAGAAAGCATTCTTATTCCTTCATATAACTGTGTTTTTTCCAAGCCTCTCTAAAAAATTAACCCAGACACTGTAGGTTAGCCAGAGAGATGTTAACTCCAATGAGATGAGTTAACTTCTTCTGAACCCGTGGATATTGTCAATAAGAACAACTAAGAGCTCATTTGGGCTGTGGAATATTCTAACGCCAGCACTACTCCCTGCCATTTTAGTACCACTGTAAAAAAAGAGAGCAGTTTTTTCTACAGAAAGATTTAATTTAGATGTAGTGTCCATCACTCAAATAGCCACTTTTTACATCTCCTGGCAGCCCCCATTACACATTCTAAAAAATTCTCTTTTGCTGTAGTGCTTACAAAATACATCTCATTAGTACTGTGCATCAAAGCTCAGTACCTTGACAACATTAAATATATGCAGCTTTGTATCCATGGTCTCATGATTCTTCGCTTCCAATAAAGAAAAGCAACATTTTAATGCTATTGCTATTAACCATGATTTTCTGTTGATCCTTCTTTCTCAATCCCCCAATTGCTAGGAGTTTCACATGTTTTACATAACCCCAGGGCTGGGTAAAAATTACCTTGGCTGGAGATCCTATTGTGGTTCAGTGGTAATGAACCCAACTAATACTCATGAGGATGCGGGTTCAGCCCCTGGCATTACTCAGTGGGTTAAGGATCTGGCAGTGCCAAGAGCTGTAGTGAAGGCTGCACATGTGGCTGGGATGTGGTGCTGCTGTGGCTGTGGTGTAGACTGGCAGCTGTAGCTCCCATTCCACCCCTAGCCTAGGAACTTCCATGTGCCATGGGTGTGGCCCTAAAAATATTTAAAAAGAAAAATTGACCTTGGCATGTATTTTTAAATTGAGCACTTGCAGTGATTTTATCCTACAGAACACTTAACTGAAATTATGCCACATTTTCTTTCTGATTTCTTCACATGATAATGTGAAGGACAGAAACAACAATAAAAAAAAGAAAGAGACTGTTGTTAAGATGCTCGGGACATTTTTTCCTATGAAGGTCACATTACTAACACAAATTTAGGATAACCTGTATGCTTAATGAGAACAATTAAGCAGTCAATTTGCTATACTGTTACATCTGACCTTCGATGGATCAAGCTATCACCTAACACTTTTATTAGCTTTTGATTTTTTTTTAATAATTCAGATTTTAAAGTGACAATAAGTCACACAGTGTATCCTAATGATGGTATTAAAATTCAAACTACTGCTCATAAAAGAGTTTGTTTCTTCACCCTTTATAAGCCACATTTCTGTAGTTTTATCAGTTGGCAGTAGAGAATTATAAAGGTTCCCCCAGGCTTTTCTCAGCAGGTAAGTATGTTTCTTGAAAACTCAGTGGCACCAATTCCTTCTGTGCCACTGGTTTACCTGGAGATACACATGTCCAGAGGCAGATGGATTCCATCTTGACTACTCTGGCTTCATTTTTGTTCTTCCATCAAGGTGTGACACCTACTTTTGAGCTTCATCTTTTACAGCCTTTCCAGAAAACACATTTGATTCAGATATTTGCTAAAAAGAAACCATATTTAGGTTCTAATATCAAGTCACTAAAAAATACTCCAACACTCCTTAGAGACAGTAAATGTATAAGGACTCACAAGTCTTCCTGAAAAGAGCTAAGCGATATGTCTGCAGTACAACGGCAGACACATTTCAAATCATTTCATGAACCAGAGACTGCAAAACACATTGAAAAATCTCTTTTAATTTACATGTCCCTAAAAGCCTGTGTCTCATCCAAATAGTATGTTTTATTATAAGTGGTATTTTAGCCTCAATTCAAACCTGATACTTTTGGACTGAGAGACCTACACATCGGTTTTCAGTTTTCATTCAGAGATTAAATTGCCACCCACATTTAAGAAGATGTTTCTCAATTAAGATGGCAGAGTAGAAGGACTGGAGCTCAATTTCTCGCCTAAAAACAACAAAATTCACAACTAAAGACTGAGTAATCTCCACCCAAATGGACTGGGAACCTTAAAAAAGATACCCTACTCCAGAAGAAAAAGAGGAGGCCACATGAAGAAGTAGGAGGGGCGATTTTGCGATATAAACAACCCCATACCTCCCAGGTGGGAAGCTCCACAGACTGAAAACTAACTGGTTCACAGAGAGAGATTCACCTACCAGAGTGAGAGTTCTGAGCCCCACATCAAACCCTCACGTGCGGGGATCTGGCACTGGGAGAAAGAGTCCCTAGAGCATCTGGCATTGAAGGCCAGTGGGGCTTGTGTGCAGGAAATGGAGACCCCATTCTTAAAAGGCACACACGGACATTCACACACACTGGGTCCCAGGGCAGAGTGAGGTCTGCACAGGAATGTGCAATCCTGACTGCAGTTCTTGGAGGACATCCTGGGAAAACAGGGGTGAATGTGGCTTGTTGTAAGGGAAGGACATTGAAGGCAAAGCTCTTGGGAATATTCAGCAGCCAGGCCTTTCTCTGGAGGTGGTCATTTTGGTAAAATCTGGCCCCATGTCAGTCAGTGCTGAGAAGCTCCAGGGCAAACAACAATCCAGGTGGGATCACAACCCTGCCCCTCAGTAAACAAGCTCCCTAAAAACCCCCAGGCAGGGACGCCTGGGTGGGGGCTGAACACCGAGACCTCACCTCCGAAGGTTAATCCCTGAGAAAGGGCCAGGGGACGCCTGGGTGGGGGCTGGACACCGAGACCTCGGCTCCAGAGATTAGTCCCCAGGCTAGGGGGGCGGGGCAGAGCGGAAACTGCTTGGGAGGTCTAGAAACCAGTTGACGGGGCAGAGACTGCCTGGGAGACTAGAAAACAAAGCTGTCACAGAGGAAGGGAGCAATACTCCAGGAGTGGGGAAGGGGAAAGCCACATCAGAGGGAACCTGGGAGAAGAGCCTGGTCTGCGCCCGTGCTGGGGAGGGGAGAGAAGAAGGGGTGGGTCCCCATAGAATACCCCCCACGCCACAGCAAGCTTACAGGCCCGCTAGCTAGCTGAAAACTCTGCTTCCCAGTGCATCCCCTCCCCCCACCCCCGCCACGCCCTATGCTCTCACAGACCTGGGGCTGCCTGCCATCCAGGAGGGCTGGCCTCAACAATTGCCTGAAGCCTGCCACCGCAGGGGCTGTCCCTGCACAGGCCTGCTTGCCCTTTGGAGGGGCTACACTTCCGCAGAGCAGCACCAAACAGCACCAGCCCCCGAGAAAAGGCCTGCAGCCTAGAAAAGCTAGAACAAGCTTAGCCAGGCTGTGAATAGATCGGCCTAATTCTCGGATGGTTTTTCTGAGTCGGGTTGCCCCGGGGAGGAGCCTCTTCGGTTTCCAACGGCCCTGCTACCCGCCCAAGCCCCCAGGGGATGCTCTAGTGGACCAGCTGCATAGGACTGCCAGCTCCAGGCAGGACCCCCTGCAGCCCAGAAAAGCTGCAACAAGCTCAGCCAGACTGTGAAAAGATCCGCCTACATTCTCAGGCTGTCCTTCTGAGTTGGGCTGCCCTAGGGAAGAGCCTCTCAGGTTCTCAGTGCCCCAGATAGCTGCTCCAGCCCCCAGGGGGTGATGCACCCCTAAAGAGCAGCTGCCCAACACCGCCAACCCCCTGCAAGAACCCCACAGCCTAAAAACACCAGAGCAAGCTCTGCATGACCAAGTGAAATCTGCTACCATCGCGGTGTGGACCTCTCAGTCCTGTCTGCCCTCAGGAAGTCCTCCTTTGCTTCAAAGAAACACTGTTAGCCCCATCAACACTCCAGAAAAGCCACACTGCCTCAAAAAAGATTGACCAACAACGCCAGCCCTCAGGAAATATTCCACGGCAGTGACAAGGCAAACACTGCCCGATCACGGAGAGTACAACTCCCTCAGGAGAAAGAAAACAACAAGCAAGATGAAGAAGCTGAGAAACCACCCCCAGTCAAACCAACAGGAGAACTCACCTAAAACAGTCAACAATGAAACAGATCTCGGCAGTCTGACAGACCTGGAGTTCAAAAGAGAAATAGTGAAAATACTGAAGGAATTAAGAGAAGATATGAACAGTAATGCAGATACCCTCAGAAAGGAACTAGAAAATATAAGGAGGAGCCAAGAAAAACTAGAACATTCATTTGCAGAGATGCAAACTGAACTAAGGGCAGTAAAAACCAGAATGAATAATGCAGAAGAACGAATCAGTGATATGGAAGATAGAATAATGGAAATCACTCAATCTGGTCAACAGACAGAAAACCGAATCAAAAAACTGGAAAGCAATATAAGAGACCTATGGGATAATATAAAGCGGGTCAATCTACACATAATAGGAATTCCAGAAGGAGTAGAAAAAGATAAGGGAATGGAAAATATATTTGAAGAAATTATTGCTGGAAACTTCCCAAATCTAAAGGATACTGGATTCAAGGTACAAGAAGCACAGAGGGCCCCAAACAAACTGAACCCAAACAGACCCACACCAAGACACATCATAATAAAAATGGCAAAAGTTAGTGATAAAGAGAGGATCCTCAAGGCAGCAAGAGAAAAACAGAATGTTACCTACAAGGGAACCCCCATAAGAATATCAGCTGATTTCTCTACAGAAACACTACAGGCCAGGAGGGAATGGCAAGAGATATTTAAAGTGCTCAAAGGAAAAAATATGCAACCTAGAATACTCTATCCAGCAAGAATATCATTTAAAATAGAAGGGGAAATAAAAATTTTTCCCAACAAACAAAAACTTAAAGAATACAGCAACACAAAACCCAGGTTAAAGGAAATATTGAAAGGGCTTCTCTAAACCAAAAAGAAAGGAAGGAAAGGGAAGAAAAAAGAAAAGAAAAAAAAAAAAGAAGAAGAAGAAGAAGAGGAAGAACTAGGACTGAGGAAACTGCAATCAGAGAGAAGTCACTCAAATAAGCCAGCATACAGATTTAATCATGAACATGCTTCAAACAAAATAAAATTAAAAAGAAAAAAATAAAAAAGAGTCATCAAAACCATAAAATGTGGGCAAGGGATGTCAGGAGGTAAATAACCCTTTTTGTTTATATGTATGTCTCTCTTCTTAATTTTAATATAGTAATGAAGTGTTTGAACTTACAGGACCATTAGGCTAAAACACACATTTATGGGAAAGGGTTAGCATACTTAAAAAACAGGGCAATCACAAGCCAAAACCAAATATTGCATTTGCAAAAAATGAAAAAAAAAACCACTCAAGCAGATAATAACAGGAGACCATCCAACCAAAAAAAAAAAAAAAAAAAAAAAATGGAGAACCATGGAATCAACTGGAACACGAGGTTCAAATGGCAATAAATAATCATCTATCAATTATCACCTTAAATGTCAATGGACTGAATGCCCCAATCAAAAGACACAGAGTGGCTGAGTGGATAAAAAGGCAAAAACCTTCAATATGCTGCCTACAAGAAACTCACCTTAGGACAAAAGATACGTATAGATTGAAAGTGAAAGGGTGGGGAAAAATAGTTCACGCCAATAGACATGACAGAAAAGCAGGAGTCGCAACGCTCATATCAGACAAAATAGACTTTAAAACAAAAGACAAAGAAAGACAAAGAAGGACACTATTTAATGATTAAGGGATCCATCCAAGGAGAGGATGTTACTATCGTCAACATATATGCCCCAAATATAGGACCACCCAGATACATACAACAAATATTAACAGACATAAAGGGAGATATTGATGAGAATACAGTCATAGTAGGAGACCTTAATACCCCCCTCACATCAATGGACAGATCCTCTAGACAGAAAACCAATAAAGCAACAGAGATCCTAAAGGAAACAATAGAAAAGTTAGACTTAATTGATATCTTCAGGACACTACATCCAAAAAAAGCAGAATACACATTCTTCTCAAATGCTCATGGAACATTCTCAAGAATCGACCACATATTGGGACACAAAGCGAATCTCAATAAATTTAGGAGCATAGAAATTATCTCAAGTATCTTCTCTGACCACAATGCCATGAAATTAGAAATCAACCATGGGAAAAGCAAAGAGAAAAAACCTACTCCATGGAGACTAAACAACATGCTACTCAAAAACCAATGGGTCAATGAGGAAATCAAGAAGGAAATTAAAAACTACCTTGAAACAAATGATAATGAAGACACAACCTCTCAAAATCTATGGGATGCTGCGAAAGCAGTGCTCAGAGGGAAATTTATAGCAATCCAGGCCTTTCTCAAAAAAGAAGAAAGATCCCAAATTGACAACTTAACCCTCCACCTAAACGAATTAGAAAAAGAAGAACAAAAAAGTCCTAAAGTCAGCAGAAGGAAGGAAATTATAAAGATCAAAGAAGAAATCAATAAAATAGAGACTCAAAAAACAATAAAGAAAATTAATAAAACCAAGAGCTGGTTCTTTGAAAAGGTGAACAAAATTGACAAACCCCTGGCCAGACTCACTAAAAAGAGGAGAGAAAGAACCCAAATAACCAAAATTATAAATGAAAAAGGAGAAATCACAACGGATACAGCAGAAATACAAAAAACCATAAGAGAACACTATGAACAACTGTATGGCAACAAGTTTGACAATCTGGAAGAAATGGACAATTTTCTAGAATCTTACAGCCTGCCAAAACTGAATCAAGCAGAAACAGACCAACTGAACAGACCGATCACTAGAAATGAAATTGAAGAGGTCATAAAATCACTCCCTACAAATAAAAGTCCAGGACCAGATGGCTTCACAGGCGAATTTTACCAAACATATAAAGAGGAATTGGTGCCCATCCTCCTGAAACTCTTTCAAAAGGTTGAAGAAGAAGGAATACTCCCAAAGACATTCTATGAGGCCACCATCACCCTCATTCCAAAACCAGGCAGAGATACCACCAAAAAAGAAAACTATCGCCCAATATCATTGATGAATATAGATGCAAAAATTCTCAACAAAATCTTAGCCAACTGAATCCAACAACATATCAAAAAAATTATACACCATGATCAGGTTGGGTTCATCCCAGGTTCACAAGGATGGTTCAACATACGCAAATAATCAGCATCATACACCACATTAACAAAAAAAAAGGTCAAAAATCATATGATCATCTCAATAGACGCAGAAAAAGCATTTGACAAAGTTCAACATCCATTCATGATCAAGACCCTCGCCAAAGTGGGTATAGAGGGAACATTCCTGAATATAATCAAAGCCATTTATGATAAACCCACAGCAAATATAATCCTCAATGGGGAAAAACTGAAAGCCTTCTCACTCAAATCTGGAACAAGACAGGGATGCCCACTCTCACCACTCCTCTTCAACATAGTTTTGGAAGTCCTGGCCACAGCAATTAGACAAACAAAAGAAATAAAAGGCATCCATATAGGAAGAGAAGAGATCAAACTGTCACTGTATGCAGATGATATGATACTATACCTAGAAAACCCTAAGGACTCAACCCCAAAACTACTTGAACTGATTAATAAATTCAGCAAAGTGGCAGGCTATAGGATTAACATTCAGAAGTCAGTTGCATTTCTGTATACCAGCAATGAAACATTAGAAAAGGAATACAAAAAAATGATACCTTTTAAAATTGTACCTCACAAAATCAAATACCTCGGAATACACCTGACCAAAGAGGTAAAGGACCTATATGCCGAGAACTATAAAACTTTAATCAAAGAAATCAAAGAAGATGTAAAGAAATGGAAAGATATTCCATGTTCCTGGATTGGAAAAATCAATATTGTGAAAATGGCCATCCTACCCAAAGCAATCTACAGATTCAATGCAATCCCTATCAAATTACCCATGACATTGTTCACAGAACTAGAACAAACAATCCAAACATTTATATGGAACCACAAAAGACCCAGAATCGCCAAAGCAATCCTGAGAAAAAAAACCAAGCAGGAGGCATAACTCCCCCAGACTTCAAGAAATACTACAAAGCCACAGCCATCAAAACAGTGTGGTACTGGTATCAAAACAGACAGACAGACCAATGGAACAGAATAGAGAATCCGGAAATAAACCCTGACACCTATGGTCAATTAATCTTTGACAAGGGAGGCAGGAACATCAAATGGGAAAAGGAAAGTCTATTCAGCAAGCATTGCTGGGAAACCTGGACAGCTGTATGCAAAGCAATGAAACTAGAACACACCCTCACACCATGCACAAAAATAAACTCCAAATGGCTGAAAGACTTAAATATAAGACAGGACACCATCAAACTCCTAGAAGAAAACATAGGCAAAACACTCTCTGACATCAACATCATGAATATTTTCTCAGGTCAGTCTCCCAAAGCAATAGAAATTAGAGCAAAAATAAACCCATGGGACCTCATCAAACTGAAAAGCTTTTGCACAGCAAAGGAAACCAAAAAGAAAACAAAAAGACAACTTACAGAATGGGAGAAAATAGTTTCAAATGATACAACTGACAAGGGCTTAATCTCTAGAATATACAAGCAACTTATACAACTCAACAGCAAAAAAGCCAATCAATCAATGGAAAAATGGGCAAAAGACCTGAATAGACATTTCTCCAAGGAAGATATACAGATGGCCAACAAACACATGAAAAAATGCTCAACATCGCTGATTATAAGAGAAATGCAAATCAAAACTACCATGAGATACCACCTCACACCAGTCAGAATGGCCATCATTAATAAATCCACAAATAACAAGTGCTGGAGGGGCTGTGGAGAAAAGGGAACCCTCCTGCACTGCTGGTGGGAATGTAAACTGGTACAGCCACTATGGAGAACAGTTTGGAGATACCTTAGAAATCTATACATAGAATTTCCATGTGACCCTGCAATCCCACTCTTGGGCATCTATCCGGACAAAACTCTACTTAAAAGAAACACATGCACCCGCATGTTCATTGCAGCCCTATTCACAATAGCCAGGACATGGAAACAACCCAAATGTCCATCGACAGATGATTGGATTCGGAAGAGGTGGTATATATACACAATGGAATACTACTCAGCCATAAAAAAGGATGACATCATGCCATTTGCAGCAACATGGATGGAACTAGAGAATCTCATACTGAGTGAAATGAGCCAGAAAGACAGACAAATACCATATGATATCACTTATAACTGGAATCTAATATCCAGCACAAATGAACATCTCCTCAGAAAAGAAAATCATGGACTTGGAGAAGAGACTTGTGGTTGCCTGATGGGAGGGGGAGGGAGTGGGAGGGATCGGGAGCTTGGGCTTATCAGACACAACCTAGAATAGATTTATAAGGAGATCCTGCTGAATAGCATTGAGAACTATGTCTAGATACTCATGTCGCAACAGAAGAAAGTGTGGGGGAAAAAAACTGTAACTGCAATGTATACATCTAAGGATGACCTGACCTCCTTGCTGTACAGTGGGAAAATAATAATAAAAAAAAAAAAAAAAAAAAAAAACCCAGGCACACAGCCATCTCTAATCCCATCCAGAGACTAAGCTCCACCCACCAGAGGGATTAGAATAAGCTCCACCTACCAGTGGGCAGGCATCAGCACCTCCCATCAGGAAGCCTACAGCAAGCCCCCATACACACTTCAACCACAAGGGGGCAGACACCAGAAGTAAGAGAGGCTATAACACTATTATCTATAAAAAAGGTCACCACACCAAAAACCTGTAAAAATGAAAAGACAGAGAACTATAACTCAGATGAGGGAGAAAGGAAAAACCCCAGAAAAACAGCTAAGCAATGAGGAGACTCTCAGCCTCCAGGAAAAAGACTTTAGATTGTTGATGCTGAAGATGATGCAAGACATTAGAAATAAACTGGAGGCAAAGATGGATAACTTACAGGAAACACTGACCAAAGAGATACAAGATATAAAAATTAAACAAGAATAGATGCAAAATACAATAACTGAAATAAGAAATTCACTAGAAGCAGCTAACAGCAGAATACAGGAGGCAGAAGAACAAATAAGTGAGGTGGAGGACAGATTAGTGGGAATTATGGATGCAGAACAGAAAAGAGAAAAAAGATTGAAAACAAATGAAGAGAGTCTCAGGGAACTCTGGGACAATGTTAAACGCACCAACATCCATATTATAGGGGTGCCAGAAGGAGAAGAGAGACAGAAGGGGACAGAAAACATATTCCAAGAGATAATAGCTGAAAACTTCCCTAACAGGGGAAAGGAACCACTCACTCAAATCCAGGAAGCACAACGAGTACCATATAAAATAAACCCAAGGAGGAATACACTGAGACACATCTTAATCAAACTGACCAAAATTAAAGACAGAAAATCTTGAAAGCAGCTAGGGAAAAGGAACAAGTAACATACAAGGGAACCCCAATAAGGTTATCAGCCGGTTTTTCAGCAGAAACTCTGCAGGCCAGAAGGGAGTGGCATCATACTTAACCTGATGAGAGGAAAAAACCTCCAACCAAGATTACTCTACCCAACAAGGTTCTCATTCCGATTTGAAAGAGAAATCAAAAGCTTCACAGATAAGCAAAAGCTGAGAGAATTCAGCAACACTAAACCAGCCTTACAGCAAATACTAAGGAACTTCTCTAGGCAGAAAAGAAAAGACAGTAACAGGAAACAAAAATTCCACAAATGACAAGGCTCACCAGTAAAGGTATATATACAATAAAGATATGAAATCATCCATGCACAGTTATACCACCAAAATCAGAAATCATGAGAAGAGGTGGGTACAAATTCAGGACACTGGAGATGAACTTGCAATTAAGAGAACAACAACTTCAAACAATCTCATATACAAATAGGCTCTTATACCAAAACTTCAGAATAACTGCCAACCAAAATTCTACAACTGATACACAAACAAGGAATCTCTGGAGAAGAAATATATCTCATAGTAAATAAGTGCATAATCCACCATGAAGGGGGTCATTTGACATCATTCTTGGAATGCTGAAGTCTTCTTAGATCTGATGCTGATTTCCTCTCCATCAAAGAATTTATGATAATTATAAGTAAATAATGGAACTGTACAATTAAATAATACAGTTCCACAACTATATTATTAATAACCATTGCTCTCCATGGTACAATGTAAGGTCTATAATGTCTTGTTAATCACATCACCTAGAATGGTGTAATGCCTATATTGAAGAATCAATAAGATGTAACAAATTGTGAGGACATGTTTATATAGTTACACTGTTTGTTTAACCAATTTATGCAGTTTATATCTTACTTATTTTCAGAGGGTATATTATTTTTGTTATTCTTACCAGTTAAGTTATTCTTTTTATTATGCTGTATAAAATATTTAATGGTATATAAGGCTTCTTCTTTATAAATTTTAGTTGCATAATATACACAATTTTAATATAATGCTAATTTTTAAAGAGAAATTGAAATGTAATAGATAATACTAAATAGTATGTATGAAAGCTATACAAAATGGGATAAAGTATAGAATAAATTTCCTATTTGTCTCAGCATATTTTCCATTCCACTTATCCAGTGGGAGTCACTTTTTAAGATCCATGATATAATAATCTGTGTGAATGTAATTGTGTTTAAATGTATGTATTTTATTCTGTAAAAAAAATAAAATTAAAAAAAATGGTATTTCTCTTTTCAAGGTTCAAGAACATAGATAATCCTCTAAAAAGGCACAATATCTTCTCTTCCATAGTCATACTGCTCTAAGCATCTCACATATTTAAGAAGAAATCAGATTATACTAATAAAAACATTGTCTCTATTTATGAATTATATATTTCTGAATATCCTCTCTTTCTAAAATGCCGTAACAATTACATATAAGGACTGCGTGCATTTGTTTATACATTTTCAGGTATGTGAATCTTCTCAATGAATAAACACAGGCTCACTTTGATAAATTATTTTCCCTCTAATCCTCATTCCATATTTCTTGTTAAATTATTTATTTAAAAGAGCACTATAATACATATTAATAGAAAACAATACAAATATAATTGGAAAGATGTGTATCTGTTAGAAGGCATATTCAGCATGATCGGCATAAATTTTACATGAATTACTTAACTCCTCTATAGCGTTGATTTTTCTAGAATAATTCAGGCAAATGACAATTCCTCAAGGATCCTCTAAGAAGCTGTACAGTTTTCTATTTTGTTAACTACACAGTACTTCTGATGTTTTCAGTTTCAGGCTCTTTTACTTGCTACAATTCTTCAGACACAACTCCCTCCTTTATCGTTCAGTGTGGCAGCTGGAGTTCCAATGGAGGAAGGGAAGCATATGTATGTAGTGTATCGGTGTATGTATACACATACATACACACTTATGTCATTGTCCAAAATTTGGTAACATGGCCATACCAACTATAAATGAGGCTGCAAAAGGCTCTATTTTCTCTGAACGAGTATCATCAATGCAGATAAAGTAGGAGGGGATCAGATTGTGAGTAGGCAACCAAAAATGATTTTCCACACAAGTGGATTAGAACAATGCATCTCTAAGTTTAGAATTCTCTTTCTGCAGTTAATTTTCCCTCTATTTCACAATTATTTATTTTCTCTGTAAATTCAAATTCTATAATTCATTTATACATATTTTTCATATCATAACAGTTGAGGTAAATATCAAAGTAAGGATATCTAATAAAAGCAGGCAGCTAAAAATAGCAGTATTATTTCTATTATTTATTGCTTATACAGTAATATACTAATATTTGTACCCAATCATATAAGGTATTATGTATGAGAAGTATGAAAATGTGTTAATACGTTTAAAGCAAATTTCTCTTAATAAAAGTACAAAAACTACTTTAATAAAATAGTCAAATAAAATTTCAAATTATTTGCGATTAGTATAACTTAACATGCCTTATCACCTTATGTTTAAAACTAGAGGCCACAGAAGTAGTAAAAATATATTACAAGAACACAAAAGCATAGAATCAATCATATCTAACAGAATATATTTGCATATACTTTAAGGACTTTATGTGACCTTATGTTTGGATTATTTATAAATGATCAAAAAATATATCGTGTTCAACTTAGTACCTGATGTGGTTGGACCTGCTATATATTAGACTTTAATAACCAACAATGACAGTAACATTAAGTGTTGATGGTGAAGACTATTTTCACATCTCTATAACGTTCCCTACTTCGCATGTACATTCGATTTTAAATATAAAAAAATTTTTCCCTGAGGAAAAATTTTAATGTACACTATTTTTTTTCTTAAGACTCCAGTTATCTTTTAAGAGCCAGTGATATTTTCATGGGTGGGCAGATTTTATTTTTCATTTTGATGCTTTCCCAATATTTGAGATTTTTTTTCCCAAATCAACTATCTTCCTCTAATCCAGTTATAAACATAATATACTGCTATTTTCTTTAGAGACTTGATTCAAAATACATTCTTAGCTTTACCACAGAGAAAAAAAATATTTTGTCATACCACTGTAACTCTTCATACTAAAAATTAATAGGGCATAAAATTTGAACTTTAAGGTTATGAAAGTAGCACCCAATTTGACATGTATTCTCTTTAAAGAGCTTTCATCTTCAATTAGGATGAAAAAATTATTGTCTTAAGTGGTCAATTTAGAAAACTTAAAATTTTACTGTAATTTAATACAAACTTAACAATAGGGTTAACAAATTAAGTGAAGCTTATTATTGGCAAAGTTCATCTTAGAGGAAAATTAGAAAGTCTTGGAAAATCCTAAAGTACATCTAATTAAGCCTACATCATTTGAAAGATTAATCTTACTACAAATCTATCTGGTATAATGAGAACTAGAATGGGTGTTTTAATAATACTGAGAAACCTAAAAGCAGCTCAAAAAAAAAAAAAAAAAAAGCAAGAATGGTCTTAAACTACTATAGACCTCTGGCTATAATAAATACTTTATAGCAGGCCAATTCTGCCTGAAAGAAAAACTAAAGATCAATTTTTAAAAAATCATTTGATGTCATTAGGGAACTGCAAATTTAAAATATTAAGATCCCTCTCTATCTATTACAATGACTAAATCCAAAACATCAAATGCTGGCAATGACGTGGAGCACAAGGAACTCTTATTCACTGCTGGTAGAAATGCAAAATGGTACAGGTACTCTGGAAGACAGTTTGGCTTTATTTCACAAAACTCATCATATTCTTACTATATGGTCCAGTAATCATGCTACTTGATATTTACCCAAAACAGCTAGAAACTCCCATCCACACAAAACCTGCACGCAAATGTTTATATAAGCTTAATTCATGACTGCCAGAACTTGGAGGTAATCAAGATTGCTTTCAGTAAATGAATGGAAAAATTCTGTGGTATATACATACAGTGGAATATTTTTCAGTAATGAAATGAGCTATCAAGCCAAAAAAAAAAAAAAAAAAAAAAAAAAAAAAAAAAAAACAAACCAAAAAACCCACAAAGAAACCTTAAATGCACACTGCAAGGTGAAAGAAGTCAGTGTGAAAAGGTTACATATAAGTGATTCCAAGTATGTAGCATTCTGTAAAAGAATGTATAAAGGTGTAAAGATAGTAAAATGGTTGGTGGTTGACAGACGTTGAAGAAAGGGAGAGTGGAGCAGTGGATTTTTAGGACAGTAAAATTATTCTGTATGATGCTATAATGTGGACACCGGTAATTACATATTTGTCAAAACCCACTGAATGTAAAACAAAAGGTGACCCCCAATGTAAAGTATGGACTTTAATAATGTATGCATGTTGGTTTATTAATTGTTACAAAATATACTAATGCAAAATATTAATTATAGTGGATATTGTGGGAGGTTGGGGGGTTTATGAAAACTCTGTGAACTTTTTGCTGAATTCTGTAAACCTAAAACTGCTTAAAGTTACCTATTAATTTAAAAAGCAAGAATACTCTCCAAACAGCCAATATTAAATTCATTTCATGGAACCACTAGGCACAACAGCCATTTTGAAGAAGAAAGCAGCACTTAAAATACAAATGTAGTTTATAAATCAATGCTTGACAAAATGCTGCAAGTAAATTTGTTTTGTCATTCTTTAATTTCAAATCTGTGTTCTTTTGGGCAGTGAATGTATTTTATTTCCTCATGGTTTGCTAAGCCTTGTGTATTAGGGTTTTAAAGAGAAAAAGAATCAATAGAATTTGGGTATAGATATAACAGATACATGAGGAGACTTATTACAGGAATTGGCTCACTTGATTTTGGAGTCCAAGAAGTCCCATGATCTGCTGTCTGACATTTGGAGAAAGAGGAAAGTCAATGGTATAATTCAGCCCAAGATCAAAGACCTGAGAGGCAGGGAAGCCCAATGAGTAAGTCTGAGTCTAAACCCAATTACAAGCAGGTCAATATTGAAGTCCTGGTTTAAGCCCATAGACTCAAGAATAAGAAGCGCCAATGTAGTAAAAGAAGATATGCCACTTCAAACAAAAAGAGCGAATTTTCCCTCCTTCTGCCTTTTTTGCTTTATTCAGGCACTCAATGGATTGGATGATGCCACCTGCATCAGTAGGAATGGATCTTCTTTACTCAGTCTACCTATTCAAATGTTAACTTACTTCATAAACAGTCTCACAGACACACTGAGAAACAACGTTTTACCAGCTATCTGGGCATCCCTTAGCTTCCTCAAATGGAGACATAAAATGAACTATCACACACTGCAATCCACACAATTAACATACAAGTTTTCTCCCTGGCTCTTGTAGCGTTTTATGTTTCTGCTTCCTAAAACAGGAACAAAAGGAATACCCTTTTGAAAATTGGATATTTTAGAAGAAGTCGAAAGATTGAGCTTAAGTATCTCTACAAATGTTTCAATGCTAGTCCTATGTTTACATTATTTTAAACCATCCCAGTGCTCTATTTTCTTATTTGAAGAGCACAGAGAGGCACACCATTTCTGTGATCAGTTATTTTAAAACATGTATTCAACAAATATGCATTGTAGTCTCTGTAAACAGAAGTTAAGATTCTCTGAAGTTTAACATCAAGTGATGGAGACAAAGTTAATAAGTAGACAAAATAATAAAATTATAATTTTAGATAGTGATAAGCGCAATAAAGAAAATAAATGTACCATTCTTTATCAGATGTTCACGAATGCCTACTTGCTTTTCTTTAGTTCTCCTAATTATTTCACTCTTGGCTGAGAATTTTTGCCTCCTTGTTACAATTACATAGACTCGAAATTATAAAAAGTTGATATTCTTTTTGTACTGCAAATATAACTTTGTATCACATACATATTTACAAGAGAAATAAACTGGGTAATGTTGGACAGAGATCCATATATTGCACATAAGCACACAAAATACATCCACAGAGCTTAAGATATAAAGCTAATTAAAGGAAAGGAAAGTTGCCTAACTTTGAATCACTCCTATTCAGATACTATATAATAGGTACATACATAAATGTATATATATTTTTGTATATGGAATTATATTATTTATATTATGGAATATACAGGTCAGGTCAATACTTTGTAACGGTGTTTTTAAGTGGGAAAACTCTCAAAATTATACCTTTTATTAATAAATATATGTGTACACAAGAAACTAAATTATTAAAGAACAGGTTTAAATGCTGAAAAATTTAAAAATATACTTTTTTTTGAGATATGTGATGTCCAGAGCAACAAGGTAAATTTAGATTGCAGACATATAAGCACAAGGTAAATTTAAAATACAGACATATATATATTTGCACACATATACCAAAGCCAGATAGATACTCTATAATCACTTAATATGAACATGTATACAAAATGATTTAGTATACATAAAATTTACTTTTGAATTTATGATTCAAATACAACCATAAGGGAAATTATAGATTTTTGAAAAGTATTTCAAAATAATATTACTACTGATGTTTGATATTGTAAAGAAATTATGATGTGTCTTAGACTTAATTAGATAAAAGAAAAAAGAACTATCTTTTAAGGTTTTGGAAACTCTTTACCACATATTCATACATTAAAAAATGTATAAAAAATGTGAGATATAAAAATGTAAAAAAAAAAGACATTTGTTAAGATTTATACATAAATACAAACAAACTACTTGCTGCTCATGTGGTAAATCTGGCTCTCAGCAATTTTTGCAAATAAAGTTTTATTTGAACAGTTCATACCCATTGTTATCATATTGTGTATGGTTGCTATTGCGCTACAATAGCAGATTTGAAAAGCTGTGATAGATACCATGGGCCCTAACATCCAAATATTTATAGTCTGGTAATCTACAATAATAGTTCTCCAACTCTTGGATTATACCTTAATAAACTGGGTCATATCAAAGTAATTCTAAAGTATTCATACTTTATTTATATGGAGAAAACTCTGAATATGTGTAGGTTTGTAATTACACTCCATTTTTATTACATGATTGTGCTACAGCAGTTCACAACTATTTGCATTTTCTGCAGACCTATTGTTTTAGAAGCTGCCAACTTGAAGAAATCTGAACCTAAGAAATAATCCTACTTAACTTTGAAGTCATTTAAGTTGCTTGATCAAAACAAGAAATTACTTTTCTTCTTCAGAAGAAAAAGAACATGGTTTAATTTGTTGATAATTTTTCAAATAAATCAATTTCTTCTAATAAGGGGAAATAACTTACCATATAGCTCTATCAGTGTAGTATAATAAGTTACCACTTACACTTGATGCTACCCTGACTAGCTGTTTGCAACACTGACGAGGGAAATAGACCTAGGATCGCCTCTCAGCTCCCCAATTAATTAGCTGGGATCCTTGGGTAAAATTAGTTATACCTCCAAAGTTCAATGATAAAAATGTTTTTTTTTCCATTCCCTGTGCTATAGTTTTGTGTGTATGTGTGATTCACAGAACATAACACACATAAAGCATTAATATATTATAGTGACAAAATTGTTTCTATTTATAAATATATACAAATTATATAAGGTGAACTATAATAAAGAATTTCTCATTTCAATGATTAACAAAAGTGGCCTCCTTACACTTACATCAATGGACAAATTATCCAGATGGGAAATCAACACAGCACAGTGGTCTTAACACAGAGACAAGCTGGACTTAACATATATCTACAAAACATTCTATGACATTCTTTTCAATGGCACATGGAACGTTCTCTAGAATAAATCACATGCCAGGACACAAAACAAGTCCCAGCCAATTTATGAGGCCAGAAATTATATCAATATTTTTCTAACGATAACAATAAGAAATTAGAAATCAACTACATAAAGAGAAAACACAAAAAAACACAAACACATGTTAAACAACACGCTACTTAAAAACCAGTGGGTCAATGAAGAAAACAAAAGGAAATGAAAATAGCCTGAAGCAAATTAAAACAAAAATGCAACTTTGCAACATCTTTGTGATATAGCAAAAGCAATTCTAAAAGGGATATTTATAGTGATGCATGTCTACCTGAAGAAACAAAAATTTCAAACAACCCAGCCTACCATCTATAGGAATTAGAAAAAGAAGAATAAACAAAGACCAAAGTCAGCAAAAGTAAGAAAATAATAGTTAGAGAGGAAATTTTAAAAGAAACCAAGAAATTAAAAAAAAAATCACTAGAAAGGATCAATGAATCAAGAGCTGATCTTTTGGAAAGATTAACAAAATTGACAAACTGTATCAAGCTCATTAACAAAAGAAAAAAAAAGAGAACCCAAATAAAATAAGAAATGAAAAGAAAAATAACAACTGATACCACAGAAATGCAAAAAACCTCATAATACTATAATTACATGCCAACAAATTGGACTACCTAGATGAAATCAAATATCTAGAAACACACAACCTGCTGAGACAATCAGGAAGAAACAGACAATCTGAACAGAAATAGTGTGATTGAATTTATAATAAAAAATACTTCCAGTAAACAAATGTACAGGACCAGATGGATTCACAGGCAAATTCTACCAAACATATAAAGAAGAGCTAGTTCCTATTCTTCTCAAACTATTCCAAAAAAACTGAAGAGGAAGGAACAGTCTCGAATTCATTCTATGTGGCAACCATTATCCTGATATTAAAACCAGCAAAGACACTACAAGAAAAGAAAAATATGGGCCATTATCTCTGATGAATATAGATAGGAAAATTATCAACAAAATATTAGCAAACCGAATTCAGCAATATTTAAATTGGATTGCATACCATGATCACATGGGATCTATTCCAGAGATGCGAGGACCGTTCAATATTCACAAATGATATGATACAGATTAACAAAAGGATAAAAATCAGTCACCTCAAAATAGGAAGAAAAGGCATTTGACAATATTCAACATCCATTCTTGATAAAAACTTTCATCAAACATGGTATAGAAGAAACATTTCAACATAACCAAGTCATTTATGATAAGCCCACAGCAAAAAATAATACTCAATGGTGAAAAGCTGAAAGTCTTTAATCCAAAAATCAGTCAACATATTGTTTGCTTAATTGAATACTTGGATAATCTATATTATTGACTGATGATATAAAACTTTTAAAAGTACAGCCATTATTGAATTCTCATTTCACTTTTGTACATGAAGAGATACTAAGTCATTAGAGCACAAAGCAGGGAAATGTAGACACCATACTGCTTATAAAGGCTTTCCTGACTAAGACTGTGGTCTGTTAGAATTTACATTTTGGTCTTCATGTCAATAAGCAGTCTTTAATTTTCTTCACTGCCTGCATGAGACCTTCTGAATCATGACTATGCTTTAGGTAAACAATCTGAACCTAGTTAAAACACATTTTAATTAAACTGTAATATTGCACATTGGAAAGGAAGGCAGGTAAAAAGCATCTCATATAACAAGACCCTTGTTTTCCTATAATGTCACATCCAAAAGAGGGTTGATAATGAATATATAAATCTTAAAAGGAAGGTTAGAAAATGAATACCTTTCTCCACCAAACTAAATGTACAGAGTACTCTGACCCACTTGTATGGTCCTACTCTCAAGTAACCACCTCTCCTCTTGCCCATTCAGACAGAACCTCTATGCTAATTTTTACATCAGTCATCATCCTGGCTTTTCTTTAGAGCTTCACATGGTTAGGCATCCCTCTCCCCGTCCCCCACACCAGTATTCCTCCGTTTTGACATATTACATAAAGAAAATGTTAGAATATAACTTCTGCTATTGCTTTTTTTTTTTTTGCCTTTTTTTTTTTTTAAGGACCACACCCACAGCATAGGGAAGTTCCTAGGCTAGGGGTCTAATCAGAGCTGTGGCCACCGGCCTACGCCAGAGCCACCAGAGCCACAGCAATGCCAGATCCAAGCTGCATCTGCAACCTACACCATAGCTCGCCACAACAACCAGGCGACACCTGTGGCATATGGAGGTTCCCAGGCTAGGGTCAGATCAGAGCTACAGCTGCCGGCCTACACCACAGCTCAGAGCAACGCCTGATCCTTAACCCACTGAGCGAGGCCAGGGATCAAACCCGCAACCTCCTGGTTCCTAGTCAGATTTGTTTCCACTGCGCCACGACAGGAACTCCAACTTCTGCAATTTCTTGATTTGATGTTCAACATGTTTTAAAATTCCTTCATGTAAAATGACCTCTAGTTATATTTTAATTGATATATATTTTATGAACATTTTACCAGCATTTTTGTGATTATACCTGGAATTAAGTATTTATTCAGTCTGCTATTGATAGGTATTTGTATTTCCAGTTTTAATTAAGTGCCTGGTGTTGAACATGTGTAAGCGTCCTGATTGCAGTTAGGCCTCTTGAGATCTCACCAAAAGATACAGCAATACATCATATTCATATCTGGCCTTACCATAGATATTCACTCTTCTCATATGTGCATTGGCAACACTGAACTTCTCTGAAATGGCTCTTCTTGACCTTTTTCTATTTGTGATTTTTTTTTTTTATTTTGCTTTTTCATTCACAAACACTTTATATATTCTGGTTACTATTCTCTTACTGTAAATGCTTCTTTCCAGTTTGTGTCTTTTCTTTCATTTCATATATTTTTATGAACAAATGTCACAGTTTAAATATATTTGAATATATTAAATATCTCCTAGAATATTGGCAAGTTTTACGTTGTATTTAATAGACTTAATATTCCTAAATTTTTCACTGCCCTTCTAATTTATATTATGTTGACTTTGATTTTTTTCAACAAAGAGTTACTTTTAGTGAATACTGTACAGTAAAAATAAAATCTAAAGTTTTTTTTCTGTGTGGATTACCCATTGTCCTAAAACATTTATATGAACATGCCGGAAATTTTTTCATTTACAAGTCCAGCTGTGCAATAAATTGAGGTTATTTTGCTTTTTCATCAGTTTTCCCATCCCTATACCAATATGACATACTATTAATTACTATCATAATAATGTAAGTCTAAATATGTTATAAGGTAAATATTTCATTTGTTCTCTTTGCACTATTAGTGTGAGCTTGTCAAGTCTCATAAATCTCTATTGGGCTTTTGCTTGTATCCTTTTGAAAATATGTAATTTTTTTTCTTTGAAATGCTCTCAGCTCTCTGATGACACTCATATTTTACCCAAGTGTAGAATGCAAAAGAGTGAAATTACAAAAAAAGACATAAGTGGCTATCATGGAGTTCCATGTTCACTTGCTTCCTCAGAATAATACAGGCATTTTACAGGCTCTTTAATAACTCTCAAACTCTTCTCTTCTGAAATGTGAATTTTGTTTTGTTTTCATGTATTTCATTATGAAAAATATATTCTATCTGCTTAAAACAACAGACTTTTAAACTAATGCTTATTTCACTACTAACATTAATCTAGTTAATGTAAAAAATAATCCAATATGATAGCTGTTGTTACCCATAATAACATAATAATCTATGAAAATGAATTCCCATATACTTAATGTGCTTATTCACTAAATTGGAATCTTAAATTATTTTAAATTTAAAATTTCAGATTACTACTATAAGTAAAATATATTTACTTATGCTTAAAATTTCATTAATCTTATTTATAAAATTAAAATAATATTCCATATGCCAGCAATAATATGCTAGGCATGAAGAGATATGAGGAAGTTACTTAACTGAGCAAACTAGTTATTCTAGTCATTCCATATGAACATATAATGTGCATTCATTCTATCTTAATATATATGTGTCTAGGAGTTCCCGTCGTGGCGCAGTGGTTAATGAATCCAACCATGAGGTTGTGGGTTCGGTCCCTGCCCTTGCTCAGTGGGTTAGCGATCCGGCATTGCCATGAGCTGTGGTGTAGGTTGCAGACGCGGCTCGGATCCCGTGTTGCTGTGGCTCTGGCGTAGGCTGGTGGCTACAGCTCCAATTAGACCCCTAGCCTGGGAACCTCCATGTGCCGCGGGAACGGCCCAAGAAATAGCAAAAAAAAGACAAAAAAAAAAAAATATATATATATATATATGTGTGTGTGTGTCTAATTGAGCATATACATAAAACTGCAGTAAAATATGTGTTTTATGACAAGAATGACATATATAAATATTGTTTAATGACACTAAGGAGAATTTAGGGAATTAACAGCTATCCTAATTTTTCAGAAAATAAAGTTTTTAATGCTAATATTTAACTTCATTCAAAAATTAACTACACTTGCTTATCTCTTTCTATAGCTGTACAAAGTCTCAACCTTTTTTAAAACTAAAAGGCCAGTTCTATTATTTAAAGAACTATGAACACCGTGTTCTAGGAGTCTGAAAATTTAAGTGGAAATAATATTTCTCTTTAAATCTGGAGTTACAGAAGAGTTGGAAGTACAATGAATTCTCTCAATCTGTGGATAGCTGAAATTCAGGTTTATACCATGGAACATGAACAAATGGAATTTTTACCATATGGGTAAAAATAATTAGTTGATAGGCATATATTTATTTGCAGCTTTTTAGCAGTTACTCATTTTTTCCTTCAAAATAGATAAAGCTCAAATTTGTTTCCATTTTATTCTTTGTGCGTAACAGTTATTCACTTAGATCAAGTTTTCCTGGGAAGGGCTGTATTTTTTGTCATAATGCAATCTGGTGAACCAAGAACAAAACAGTGACACTTTTACAAATGCACAGTTCTAATTTTTCAATTTAACAGATGTCAGTTATTTATTGTAATTAGAAGTTTACTATATATAAATTTAACGATTACATTTTTCTATTTTTTTCCTAGAGTTTTCAAAGGGCATTTATGAGCTTAGCATCAGATATATTCTGATATATGATGACCTGACCAGAAAGTGACTTACATGGAAATATATAGATATTATGAGATCACTGCTGGAAATTTTATTGGCTCTCCAATTAACATGAATATAAGATACATAACATCAAATAAAAATTAGTAGGCTTATGGCATTAATAGAATTTATGAATGAGAATCAAATGGAGACTAGACTTCCTTAATTCCAAAGATTACTACAGTGTAAGTATTTAAATTGAAAACTATTATTTTATTTCTAACAAATGTTTAAAACTGAAGCATGGAGAGTTCCTTTTGTGCTCAGCAGTAACAAATCTACTAGACTGGTATCCATGAGGTTGCAGATTCAATCCCTGGCCTTTTTCAGTGGGTTACGTATCCTGCACCTTGCATTGCCATGATCTGTGGTGTAGGTTCTCAGATACAACCGGGATTTGGCATTGCTGTGGCTGTGGTCAGCGGCTACAGCTGAGTCCACCCCTAACCTGGGAACTTCCACATGCTGCACGTGTGGTCCTAAAAAAAAAAAAAAAAAAAGATGGACCCACAATGGGAGAGAAGAAATAGTACAATGCTTAAAACTTTGGGTCCAGCAAAAGTCTCATAAAGCTGAAGCAGGGAATATTAGGGCTTCAGGTAATTTCCCCTTAATATATATGACACAGTATCATACATCTTTCTTATTTTGAATTCCTGACCTCTACTATATAAATCATTTTTCCTGCTGGCAATAGAAAGTGCCAAGTGCTTCCTATTTAGCACACCAATGCTATACAACACAAATTGGCTTAATGCCTACTCATTTTTCAAGGTCTAGTGCAAATGTTATTGCTTTCCTGAAGCTTTTCCAAAAGCCACCATTACTAGACAAATTTAGTTATTAGCAAAACCTGAGACGTTAAACATATAATGTGATATTCACACCTGTGTTTGAAGACAGAATAAAAATACTTTATATTTCATTCATAACCTATGGAATTATTTTATGGAGAAATTTCTCTATGTACACAAAATGATCACAAGGGACCTTGATTATCAAAAGGCCCACTGTAAATTCAAATAAAACTTCAACATGAGCAGCTTTAGGCATCTCTCAGTTCAAGAAACAGACTCTCCTTCAGTATAGAATATGAATAAAAGTGATCAGAAAAATATAGATATTAGAGATTAGACAGTAATGAAGTTATATAAAGGTACAGAGTATTATGTACAAGGTAGTATAATAAGAAAAAAATATATAAAAATCGCTGTCCACTTAAAAAATAGTTTCAAAATGACTATCTTATTATCAAGGGATAAAAACATCACTTAGTCATATATTTCCCTATGGGAAAGAAAAAGATGTCATAAATTCATGGAAATTTGTGCCAAAGGGAAAAGAAGTAACATCTTGACATTTTTCTTTATACATTCAGCCTTTTTTTTTAAAAAAAAAGAGAAAATTAAAGTATTTAAAGTTACCATTTGTATAACATTATTCTTATTCTAGAAAAGTCTACTTGATATAAAATTTATTCTAAGATTTATTTATAGTTATATCACACTGATTTTCTCAGGTTTTAAATAAGCATTCTTAAGTTATGTAGTTTATAAAACAGGTTGTTTTTTTTTGGTATACAACCTTCCTTTTCAGAAATTATTATATGATATTCAGGCTTTTTATAACTATTCAATATATTAATTTAAATTTGTTTTCTTATACTACCTTTGCTTTCCCAAAATTTCTTGGTTGCCCTTCCAAAGTAATGTCTTTTTGGCAGCCCCTCTCAGGAAAGGTTTGATTAACTTATGAATGGGCATGATGCCATGTAAACAGATGGGGAGAGTATAAACAGAGTATATCTGTCAATATACTCACTGTGCTGGTACAGTCCATGATTTCATCCTAAGTAACTATATTAATAAACAGATTAAACTGTACACACCTAATACATAAACTCTTTAATGGTGAACAGGGACTTCTGGAAGTGCTGCAAATTTTTTAACCCAGTAGAGCAATGTTCTATGCATTAAAGCCGCTTAATAAATTAGACAAGTACAAAAATCTGCAGTCTACCAATACATTTGAAAAGCAGTGATTGCCTAAGACAGTCTAAATCCCATGCATTGTTTTATTTCTTCTTCAATCAGCTATACATGTCTCCTAATGTTTAGGCAATATGACATTCATTTTTATATATGCTATTTACTAGGCACAAAATTCAATCAAGCAAATATAATTCAAACTTTTAAAAGATGAGACACATAGGTACAGGGATCACTGCTGTCTTGTCATTATAACTATTAATTATGACAAAAATTCTCTTAGCTCTATGTAAAACTGACAATCAACTGCTAATGAAGAGCTCGGATTTTTTTTTACCTAAGAGTCAGATTATGTGAATAAGTGTAGATAAACTGCTTTGGGTGCTGCTGATACTGTAGGATAAGATTCTTCACCACTGAGATTTTGCTTTCCTTACAAATTGAGCATGACGGACTTGGTAATAAAGGTAAAATCAAGTACCATATTTAGGAATCTCTTTGAGATCGATGATTTGTTCTAAATACTCAGTTTGACCCCAAAGTAAACCTTTAGGCTACTGCTTCTCAGTCAGGGGGGAATCCTTAGGCAATCCCCTCTTGATACCCAGGTAATGTTAAGGTAAGACCAGAATGAGACAAGGCTACCTTTTACCTTTCCAATTAGTCAAAGTGAATGAAAGATTGGGTTTCTGACAAAGCTCTGAAGCCAATTCACTTCAAGACTATACCTGAATACTTTAAATTAAAACAACAACCACCACAAAACCACAGTCTTTGACCAATGCCTGTCTTCCTCTTTTTTAAGTCCGATATATAATGGGTACAAAAAATGTTAAATAACAAGGTCAGTGAAATACAAGGAGACAGTTTAAAACTACTCCCTTCTACACAGTGAATAAATAGTAAGTTATAAAGTAAATATTCAGAAAGGAAAGCCATTCAAGTATTGAGGTGAGATATCTGAAGTGACCTAAACATTAAAACATTAATCTATTTCAGACTAAATACAGAGAGATCTACAGGACCCTATCCCCATCCAGTGCTTAAAAAAGGCACAAATCTGGACAGAAAAAAAATAGTATTTACATGAAGAAAAAAGCCATTCAGCCATGGTAGGTGTGACAGAAAGTCTGCTCTGTGCACCCTAGACACTAGCTATGAGAAATGACAAATGAAAATTTGTTGCCAGTTGGAAGTACAAGCACTGCTCATTTGTTCCTCTCTTCCTTTTCTTCTTCTTTTCCTCCCTCCCTCTCTTCTTTCCTTTCTTTCAATAGCAATACCTCACTCTGCTCCAACTTCCTCTTATGCAGTGCCTTTGAGTAACCATAAACTCTAGACCCCCAAAAGGTAAAAATTCCTAAATCTTACTTTGACATGAAAAGGTGCTAATTAGTCACCCACAGGGGTATGGGAAACAGCAACTTAAATTCCAATTACCCCTTACTGTTTTTAGTGAAAACCCCCAAAATATTTAGTAAGTATAAATTTCAGTTATACTCAAACATTGTGTAAATGATGTTTTAAGGAAGGATGCATCAGGTGGCAGTAATTTGAAATCTCTAGAAAAAAAATAGGTTTAACAAAATTGCTCATTACCCTATAACAAAAAGGTTTTAATAGAAAATATAAGGAGAAAATCTGTTTCTGTAATTGCCATCTTAGAGTTGACTGGCACTTGCTGAGAACCATTAGAGTACAGCTGTGAGAAATCCCACTACCCACTACAGATGCTGTCATTTTACCTTAAGTCATATTTTAATCCAAACATTTAGTTTATACCATAAATGCTAAACAGATTTTTATTACATCACAAATCTCAGCAAATACTACAACTACGCTGCTTAGTAATTATGAAAATAATGCTGTGATTACTTCATCTTGTTTGGGTAACATGTTTTAAATAATTTGGCTAATCATAGTTTTGGCACCTCAGCAAATGTTAACAACAGTTAATGAACTTGGATAAAAGAGGCTGGTGCATAATAAATAAATTACTTATTAATTGAAGGATTATTTCATGGAGAAGAGGAAAATGCTTTACCTTTTCTCTGGTAACATTAATTTGTATAATTTAAATGACAACAGAGTGTACAGCATCACCAAGTGTATGTTACATGATGTGTCCTCCATGTGCCATCAATCAGCTCATATGTCAGAAAACCCAAGCATTTAAAATCAAAACTACCATGAGGTACCCCCTCACACCAGTCAGAATGGCCATCATTAGTAAGTCCACAAGTAACAAGGGATGAACACTCCTGCACTGTTGGTGGGAATGTAAGTTGGTACAACTACTATGGAGAACGGTATGGAGGTACCTTAGAAAACCATACATAGAACTACCATTTGACCCAGCAATCCCACTCTTGGGCATATATCCGGACAAAACTTACCTTGAAAAAGACACATGCACTTGCGTGTTCATTGAAGCACTGTTCACAACAGCTAAGACATGGAAACAACCTAAATGTCCATTAACAGACAATTGGATTAGGAAGATGTAGTATATATAAACAATGGAATACTACTCAGCCATAAAAAAGAATGACATAATGCCATTTACAGCAACATGGTTGGAACTAGAGACTCTCATACTGAGTGAAGTAAGTCAGAAAGAGAAAGACAAATACCATGTGATAGCACTCATATCTGGTATCTAATATATAGCGCAAATGAACCTTTCCACAGAAAAGAAAATATGGACTTGGAGAATAGACTCCTGGTTGCCAAGGGGGAGAGGGAGGGAGTGGGGTGGATTGGGAACTTGGGGTTAATAGATGTAGACTATTGCCTTTGGAATGGATAAGCAATGAGATCCTGCTGTGTAGTCACATATGGTTGAACATGATAATGTGAGAAAAAGAATCTATACATGGATTATGTACAGTAGAAAATTGATAGAACACTGCAAACCAGCTATAAATAAAAAGTATTACATATAAAAAAAGAAAACCTATGCATTTACACTTAAATTATATTTTATAATTATAATTTTCTAAAACACATTTTCCTGTTATGCTTTATTTCTAAGCTACTTTTCCAGTTATTTAGAGTAATCATAAAATAGACCCCCTTCTGTGTTGCTCACACCACTCTGCTTCAGAGTCATTAACTCTATTGTGAAGAAACATGACATTTTTACATGCAGAAATCCCTTAAGTGTACTTCAGTTCTATTTTATTTTATAATATGCTAGTGGATAATAGACATGTTTTAATTTTTACTCTTAAGAAAATCTGGCATTATGAAAACTGAAATGGATGATCTGTTTGTTATCTTAGTAACAAAGATTATACGGCCAGGGATCTATATCTATTTATCTACATATGTATAATTTTATATACACAGCCATTATACACACATACAATAGGTAATATATCTGTGCTAATGTCATACTAATAAGAAATATCTATACTTTTATGTATATCTATATATAAATCTATAATATTACATATGATACAGTTTTAGAGTGTTGGTATTTAAATCATTATCTTTACTTAAACATTTTATCCTAATTGACCCTGGGCTTTTTACATTGATGTACTAAAGTTATAAGGTGCTATGGTTACTATTAATGTGCACAGCTTATTTGAAATAGGTTTCTTTCTTTCTTTCTTTTATTTCATTTTCTTTTTTTTTTTCCACTGTACAGCATGGGGACCCAGTTACACATACATTTATACCTAATTGTTTCTCCCATTGTTGTGCTGTGTTGTAAGAATCTAGACATAGTTGTCAGTGCTACACAGCAGGATCTCATTGTTGGTCCTTTCCAAAAGCAATAGTTTGCATCCCTTAACCCCAAGTTCCCAATCCCTACAACTCATTCCCCCTCCTCCCCGGGGAACCACAAGTCTATTCTCCAAGTCCATGATTTTCTTTTCTGTGGAAACATTCATTTGTGCCATATATTAGATACCAGATATGAGTGCTATCATATGGTATTTGTCTTTCTCCTTCTGGATTACCTCACTCAGTATGAGAGTCCCTAGTTCCATCCATGTTGCTGTAAATGGCATTATGTTGTTCTTCTTTATGGCTGAATAGTATTCCATTGTGTTTATATACCACATCTTCCTAATCCAATCATCTGTTAATGGACATTTAGGTTGTTTCCATGTCTTGGCTATTGTGAATAGAGCTTCAATAAACCTGCAAGTGCATGTGTCTTTTTCAAGGTAAGTTTTGTTCGGATATAAGTCCAAGAGTGGGATTGCTGGGTGAAATGGTATTTCTATGTATAGTTTTCTAAGGTATCGCCATACTGATCTCCATATTGGTTGTACCAACTTACATTCCCACCAACAAATCAGGAGGGTTCCCTTTTCTCCACACCCCCTCCAGCATTTGTTATTTGTAGACTTACTAATGATAGCCATTCTGACTGGTGTGAACTGGTACCTCATAGTAGTTTTGACTTGCATTTCTCTAATAATTAAGGATGTTGAGCATTTTTTCATGTGCTTCTTGGCCATCTGTACATCTTCTTTGGAGAAATGTCTTTTCAGGTCTTTTGCCCATTTTTTCCATTGGGTTGATGGCTTTTTTGCTGTTGAGTTGTTATAAGTTGTTTGTATATTCTGGAGATTAAGCCCTTGTCAGTTGCATCATTTGAAACTATTTTCTCCCATTCTGTAAGTGGTCTTTTTGTTTTCTTTTTGGTTTCCTTTGCAGTGCAAAAGCTTGTCAGTTTGGTTAGGTCCCATTGGTTTATTTCTGCTTTTATTTCTGTTGCTTTGGGAGACTGACCTGAGAAAACATTTGTGAGATTGATGTCAGAGAATGTTTTGCCCATGTTCTCTTCTAGGAGTTTGATGGAGTCTTGTCTTACATTTAAGTCTTTCAGCCATTTTGAGTTAATTTTTGTGCATGGTGTGAGGGTGTGATCTAGTTTCATTGATTTGCATGTACTTGTCCAGGTTTCCCAGCAATGCTTGTTAAAGAGACTGTCTTTTTCCCATTTTATGTTCTTGCCTCCTTTGTCAAAGATTAATTGACCATAGGTGACAGGGTTTATTTCTGTGATCTCTCTTCTCTTCCATTGGTCTGTATGTCTGTTTTGTACCAGTACCACACTGTCTTGATGACTGTGGCTTCGTAATATTGCCTGACATCTGGGACAGTTATGCTTCCTGCTTGGTTTTTGTTTCTCAGGATTGCTTTGGCGATTCTGGGTCTTTTGTGTTTCCATATAAATTTTTGGATTATTTGTTCTAGTTCTGTGAAAAATGTCATGGGTAATTTGATAGGGATTGCATTGAATCTGTAGATTGCTTTGGGTAGTATGGCCATCGTTACAATATTAATATTTCCAATCCAGGAACATGGAATATCTTTCCATTTCTTTACATCTTCTTTAATTTCCTTGATTAATGTTTTATAGTTCTCGGCATATAGATCCTTTGCCTCAACGTCATACACCACATTAGCAAAAGAAAGGTCAAAAACCATATGATCATCTCAATGCATGCATAAAAGTATTTGACAAAGTCCAACATCCATTTATGATCAAAGCTCTCACCAAAGTGGGTATAGAGGGAACATTCTTTAACATAATCAAAGCCATTTATGACAAACCCACAGCAAATATAATACTCAATGGAGAAAAGCTGAAAGCCTTCCCACTAAAATATGGAACAAGACAGGGATGCCCACTCTTAGCACTGCTATTCAACACAGTATTGGAAGTCCTAGCCACAGCAATCAGACAAACAAAAGAAATAAAAGGCATCCAAATAGGAAGAAAAGAGGTAAAACTGTCACTGTATGCAGATGACATGATACTATACATAGAAAACCCTAAGGACTCAACCCAAAACTACTTGATCAACAAATTCAGAAAAGTAGCAGGATATAAGATTAACATTCAGAAATCAGTAGCATATATGTATATTAACAATGAAACTTTAGAAAAGGAATACAAATACCTTTTAGAATTGCACCCCCAAAAATCAAATACCTGGGAATAGACCTGAAATAGGTTTCTTATCACCTACTCCTAACAATTCAGTGTAAAACTTGTCATCTGCTCCTATGCAGCTAATTCAGAATTACTTGCGTCTTGCTTGTTAAATCATTCCCATTGGTACCATTCTTGAATTTTATTGTGTTGTACTATTTTGAAACCACTAATTATAATTCCATCATTATCACCCTTTCCTCATATCTTTTCTTATTTAGATTCACTTCTTTGTTTTTATTGTAAAAGTACACTTTAAAATATATTAAATCTCCCTGTGCCTACCTTCGTGACACATGTATGGACAGGGTAGTTTGGGGTAACAAATGTTTAACACTAGTGCCAGCACACTCTGACTATGGACTCAGCCCAAGGCCTAATTTAGTAAATACAGTTTTATTGAACACAAACATGTTTATTTGTTTAAATATTTTCTATGTCTGTGTTTGCCAGTGTAATATACTCTCTTTTTTTTTTTCTGAAAAAGACCTGAGAGTAAATAATTTAGGCTTTGCAGACTCTAAGGGCTCTGTCACAACTACTAAACTGTACAAATGTACAAAATATACACTAAAACACCTCACACTGCACAAGTCACTTTCTACCTTCTAGGCCAAGTTACCATTTACTTGAAATAATACAATAAACTTATGTCATCATATCCATGAGTAAAGTATTCTTTCAAGGTTGAGTGCCTACAACCAAGCAGAGCATCTTTATATTAGGATATAAAGATGACTATCTCCCTAAATACAGAATAGTTATTTCTCCTTCCACTATATTTCCTCTCCCAAATATAAGTGTTGTCCTCCCAACAACATGAAGGCCATCTTTTCCCTATTGCTATTATAATGGAGAGAATATTTAAACCCTGAAGAGTCAGGCCACCGCTCTAACACACCCTTTGCAGATCCTCTACATTCCAGCCTTGGGAACCTTCTTTCCTTCATGGCACCTTTATCCTGTTCCTTCCTTCAGCTACTGTCTACCTTACTCCTGAATGTCTTGTCTTCAAGGAGTTAAAATCTGTTTACCAGAACTCAGCTCTAATATTATTTTATCAAGGAAAGTTAGAATAATATCAGTTTTTTTTTATCTTTCCCCCAAATAGTAACTTTCACTTTTCTTTTATAGAACTTACTAGAGTTGTCATTTGGTTTTACTGTGTCCATTATTCATGGGCTCAATTGATGTCGAACTCATTAGACTGTGAACTCGAGAAAAGCAAGACCTTTAAATATTTTGCTGTCCATTTTATCTTCGGTGCCCAGCACCGTGCTTGAAACTGAGTAGGAAATGAAAACGTATTTACCTACTAACATATCTCACAAATAATCTAATGAATAAATCAAAAAATTCTAATGCTGCGTAGATTTGACATTATCTTGTCCAAACTAAGGAAATTTCAACTATCAACTCTAGTTTTCTATCAGATATCCATGTATTTTCCACTAATGTATAATAAGGAAGTACACCACTAAATAAAAAAAGGCAGTGTGAGTTCCATGGCTGAGCTGTTCAAATTTATTGGAATAATCTTTGCTATGTCAAAGTAATATCTTTCTGAACTACTACTCAACCATAGAGTGGCTTTATATGAACAAAGTAGAATCTACTCTATTGACTACTACATGGTTTTATAGGTGAAGGTTTAAAAGTACCTTTTTTTTTTTTTTTTTGCTTTTTAGGGCTACACCTGTGGCAAATGAAAGTTCCCAGGCTAGGGGTCGAATGGGAGAATAGGAGCTGCAGCCTCCGGCCTACACCACAGCCACAGCAATGCCAGATGCAAGCTGCATCTTCAGCCTACACTACAGCTCACAGTAACGCCAGATCCTTAACCCACTTAGTGTGATCAGGGATAGTTGGGTTCGTTACCCACTGAGCCACAATGGGAACTCCTAAATTGTACCTTCTATATGTAGTTCTTTTCTATGATAAATAAGATAAATATCTTTTTATTTTCTATATAAGACATCTTTGTTTGGGCTGCTATTACAAAGTTCATTTTTTTTTCTAATGATGAGTAACCCATGGTGTGTACATACCAGAGTTTGTTGAAACATTTACTCCTTGAATCTAAGGTATTCCCAATTTGTGACTATTATGAATAATATTACAATGAACACTCATATGAATTTTTATGTTTACAGTGTTTTGAGATAAATGTGAAAAAATCTAATTGCTGGGTTGTATAATGATTACAAGTCATATTTTTTTTTAAAAAAACTTCTTTCTAAACTTTCGTCAACTGCCACAAGAAGGTGTTTTCTGAAGGGCAGTACTAACTGATCTTGGGATTATTAGCATCTTTGAGTAACTCATAAGTCCAAATCAAGAAATGACTTGATATACTAACTTGAATAACAAAATGATCAACTCACAGAAAGCATATCTTTTACACACAGGTAAGTTTTACTAATAGTTCACAGGATGCAATCACAAGTCACAGTTAAACAAACTTGCCTAATGAACATTTGAAATGAACATTTTAACTAAGAGATGCATCAGGGCATCACGTGAACAGAGTTATTTTAGTCATAAAATATCTTCACTTATATTCTGATAATTACAATCCATTACTAACATTTCTAGCAGGCTATGCCTTAGAAATTCAAAATTTCAATGTCTGTTTATATGCCATTTAGACAGACAAGGTATGGCCTACTGAAACTAATAGATTAAAATGTTCCATTATGTTTCCACTAGCAAATACCATCAGGAGGTCAGATTAGTTTATTTACAGGGAGGCCTAACTATATCACTGCTCTATATTTCTGAATATTATCAAGGTAAAGGAGTTTCTATCTAGCTTCTAATAACTCTAATTTTTTTAGAATACCCTAAAAGTATTTTTACGATATATGTGAATGAAATGGAATTTATACACCTACATATACACATACACACCACACATATACATACTTCTGTACTTTTTGTGTCTAGTGGTAATAAAAAAATGCCCTCACCTCCATAACAACTTTGTCTATTGGTAACTCCCTCCTAGTAGAATTTACCAGTTTTTTTTCAGGCAGAAAAACATTGATGATTCCTACCATAAATGTGTTTTCAACCTTTCCTCTCATCTCTAAAACTTACTTGTAGTCCTAACTTATACATAATATAAATGCCACCCTTCCTTGTATTGACTTTGTTTTTGTCTATGGTCATGTTTTACAATGCCTATGGTGGGAATTTTGCAACATAAACTACCAGAACTTTTCTTAGTGACTTTATTTTATAGGATATTTTCAGGTATTATTTGATATGTATTTTAGAACGTCTTCAGTGAGGGTAGAGAAAAAAATCAAAATAAATAAAAATTACATTTAAATGCATGGTCATAAGTGTAAAAAAAAAGGCAGTCATTGGCTTTTATATTGAATATTAGAAAAGCAAATGACAAAAAAAAATGTTTTAAAGTACAAAGCAAGAAGTTGAAATAGTCATGGATTTGTTGCTGAAACTCTGCTTCTGTCAACCAGTGCCAAGCAGAAATGCTAAGACAGAGTTTTAAGTAAAGGAGAAAAAAAAAATAGCTTTTTTTGCCACAGCAGGCTAATGTCTTAAAGACTGTGCCCTCCTTTGGCGAAGAATTGTAGAGAGGTTTATAGTCTAAAAGGAGAAAAACAGGGTTTCAGATAGGAATCAGGTTCAGGGCAAATGTGCATTCTTGCTTTGGGGGAATCTGAGACATTGAAGCTGGTATCAGGAGATATTGGCATGATCCTGGTGGTGGTCTTCCGTGTTACTGCGTAGAATAACAGCACTTGCAAAAAGGGCATACTGATCAGAGATTACAACATCCTGAAAAACATCATGTGCTAAAAATCTTCAGCCCAAAAGGCAATTGTGCTCAGGGTGCCTAAACTTTAGTTTGCAGGTGCTTGTGTTGAGTTCAATCAAACAAGGGAGAAGCACAAGGAAGGACTTCAAGCTGTTCTATATTAACGTATCCATTCCTAAAAGAAGCACAAAGAATATAACTTTTCTCTTAGGTGTATAAGATGCTTAAATCATTATGTGTACCCCTTGGGATGGGGGGACTAGGACCCTGCCCCACGGCTGCACCATTGTTGCTCGACTCTTCCTACTTTGTCATTGCATCCCTTCCCTTCCCTGATTGGCAACGGTCCCCTGGAACTCAGGGAAGGCCTTGGCGGCTGAATGAGGCCCATTTCCTAAAAATAAGAAATGGAGACACCAAAAGTCTTTTGGGCTGAGAAACTCCATAGGTCCCTGCTCAGTTATAGATCCATACATCAAGATGAATCCCGTATTAGACGGAATATATTCCTTCATATAAAAGTAACATGACATGAATTTTTGTCATGATAGGGACACAGCATCTTAGAATAAAGAGTAGTTTTAGAAGATTGACTATCTCAACTTTAAGGACTCATTCATAAATACTTCTCTGTTTCATTGTTGATAATCTAAAAACATTCATTAAGATTCATCTAATT
This sequence comes from Sus scrofa, assembly GCF_054392235.1. NCBI lineage: Eukaryota > Metazoa > Chordata > Mammalia > Artiodactyla > Suidae > Sus > Sus scrofa. The sequence continues at coordinate 65,396,462 of NC_139393.1, read as the reverse complement.
AAAGTAATATGTAAAAGCTAACATCGACAGTGTCCATGAAGCAAAATAAAGACAACAGAAAGAAACAGCAGCCGTTCATAATATTCACAATATCTAAGGAAATTTTTAATATAATTCTTATACACATGTAAGTATTTCTTTGACCTTTTGGATATTATTTTCATTGTATATAAATCTCTACAGGCAATAAAAACAAAACATTCTGCTTTTGAATGTATTTCATTTTTTAAAAGATTTTTACTTTTCCATCATAGCTGGTTTACAGTTTTCTGTCAATTTTCTACTACACAGCAAGGTGGCCCAGTCACACATATACATATACATTCTTTTTCTTACATTATCATTCTCCATCACAAGTGACTAGCTATAGTTCCCAGTGCCCTACAGCAGGATTTCATTGCTTATCCATTCCAAAGGCAACAGTTTGCATCTATTAATCACAAATTCCCAGTCCATCCCACTCCTTCCTCCTCCCCCCACCGGCAACCACAAGTCTCCTCTCCAAGTGCCAGATTTTATTGTCTGTGGAAGGTTCATTTGTGCCGTATATTAGATACCAGATATAAGTGATATCATATGGTATTTGTCTTTCTCTTTCTGACTTACTTCACTTAGAATGAGAGTCTCTAGTTCCATCCATGTTGCTGCAAATGGCATTATGTTGTTCTTCTTTATGGCTGAGTAGTATTCCATTGTGTATACATATCACATATCCTTAATCCAATCATCTGTCACTGGACATTTAGGTTGTTTCCATGTCTTGGCTATTGTGAACAGAGCTGAAATGAATGTGCAGGTGCATGTGTCTTTTTCAGGGTAAGTTTTGTCCAGATATATGCTCAAGAGTGGGATTGCTGGATCACTCGGCAGTTCTATGTTTAGATTTCTAAGGTACCTCCATACTGTTTTCCACAGTGATTGTACCAGCTTACATTCCCACCAACAGTGAATTAGGGTTCCCTTTTCTCCACATCCCCTCTAGCATTTGTTATTTGTAGACTTACTAATGATGGCCATTCTGACTGGTGTGAGGTGGTATCTCATGGTAGTTTTGATTTGCATTTCTCTAATAATCAGAGATGTTGAGTATTTTTTCATGTGCTTCTTGGCCATCTGTACATCTTCTTTGGAGAAATGTCTATTCAGGTCTTTTGCCCATTTTTCCATTGGGTTGATGGCTTTTTTGCTGTTGAGTTGTAGAAGTTGTTTATATATTTTAGAGATTAAGCCCTTGTCAGTTGCATCATTTGAAACTAATTTCTCCCATTCTGTAGGTTGTCTTTTTGTTTTTCTTATGGTTTCCTTTGCTGTGCAAAAGCTTGTCAGTTTGATTAGGTCCCATTGGTTTATTTCTGCTTTTATTTCTGTTGCCTTGGGAGACGGACCTGAGAAAACATTTGTAAGGTTATCTGAGAATGTTTGCCTATGTTCTCTTCTAAGAGTTTGATGGTGTCTTATGTTTAAGTTTTAAGCCATTTTGAGTTTTTGTGCATGGTGTGAGGTATTCTTTTTTCATGGTATCTTTGACTCATTTTGGTATTAGGGTGATGGCGGTGTCATAGAATTTCTTTGGGAGTGTTCCTTCTTCTTCAACCTTATGAAAAAGTTTAAGGAGGATGGTTATAATTTCCTCTTTGTATGTTTGGTAGAATTTGCCTGTGAAGACATCTGGTCCTGGACTTTCATTTGTAGGAAGTGTTTTTATGACATATTCAACTTCATTTCTAGTGATTGGTCTGTTCAGTTGGCCTATTTCTTCTTGGTTCAGTTTTGGTGGGCTGTAAGTCTCTAGAAAATTGTCCATTTCTTCTAGGTTGTCAAATTTGTTTGCATGTAATTGTTCATAGTAATCTCTTAAGGTTTTTTTGTATTTCTGCAGTATCCATTGTGATTTCTTTTTCATTTATTTATTTATTTTTTTCTCTCCTTTTCTTGGTGACTCTGGCCAGAGGTTTCTAAATTTTCTGTACCTTTTCAAAAAACCGGCTCTTGGTTTGATTTTTTTTCTATTGTTTTTTGAATCTCTATTTTATTGATTTCCTCTCTTATCTTTATGATTTCCTTCCTTCTGCTGACTTCAGGTTTTGTTTGTATTTTTTCTTCTTTTTAGGTGGTGGGTTGGGTTGTTGATTTGAGATTTTTGTCCTTTTTTGAAGAAGGCCTGTATCACTATGAATTTCCCTCTAAGCACTGCTTTTGTGGCATCCCATAGATTTTCAATGGTTGTTTCTTCATCTTGTGTAGTGAGGTAGTATTTTAATTTCCATCTTGATTTCCTCATTGACCCACTGGTTTTTTAGTAGCATGTTGTTTAGTGTACTTGTTTTTTTCTCATTTCTTTTCCTGTGGCTGATTTCTATTTCATGCCATTGTGGTCAAAGAAGATGACTGAAATAATTTCTATACTCTTAAATTTGTTGAGGTTAGTTTTGTGCCCCAGTATGTGAGCAATCCTTGAGAATGTTCCATGTGCACTTAAGAATGTATATTCTGATTTTTTTGGATGTGAGTTCCTGAAAATGTCAATTAAGTCTAACATTTCTATTGTGACATTTAGGATCTCTGTTGCCTTACTGATTTTCTATCTAGAGGATCTGTCCATTGATGTGCATAGAGTCTTAAAGTCTCCTAATATTAGTATATTCCCATCAATTTCTCCTTTTCTGTTAGTATTTGTTGTACGTATCTGGGTGTTGCTATATTAGGTCTATATTTTTATATATATAATATATATATATAGATGATTGTTACAGCCTCTTATTGTATGGATCCTTTTACTATTAAATAGTGTTCTTTTTTTCTTTCTTTATGGCCTTCATTTTAAAGTCTATGTTGTCTGATATGAGGATTGCAATTCCTGATTTTCTATCTTGTCCATTGGCATGAAATAACTTTTTCCATCCCCTCACATTCAACCTACATGTGTCCTTTGCCCTAAGGTGAGTCTCTTGCAGATAGCAGATTGTAGGTTTTTATTTTATCCAATCTGCCACTGTGTCTTTTGGTTGGAGCATTCAGTCTATTGACACTTAAGGTAATTATTGAAAAATATGTATTTACTGCCACTTTAAACTTTGTTTTTCAGTTGGTTCTATATTTTTCCTGTGTTCTTTTTTGTTTGGATGATATCCACTTATTTTATGCTTGTGTACTTTTGTTTTTTGTGAATGTAATGTTTAGTTTTGATTTGTGGTTGCCCTGTTTTTTAAGTATGATAACCTCTTCCTAATTACAAAAAAAAAAAAGTATTTTCTTTTCTTCCTCACATTCTATGATTTTTAAGACCTTTTTTTAATATCTTCATGTTTATCCTTTTGCTTTTCCTTGTGTATATCATCACTTTTACAGTATTTTTTCCTTTTAGATCTGTATGCTGGCTTATTTAAGTGATTGCTTTCCAACTGTGATTTCCTCCATCCTATTTCTTTTTTTTTTTTCCCCCACTGTACAGCAAGGGGATCAAGTTATCCTTACTGTATACATTACATTTACATTTTTTCCCCACCCTTTGTTCTGTTGCAACTCCTCCATCCTATTTCTTACTTTTTTTTTTTTTTTTTTTTTTTTTTTTAGAGAAGCCCTTTCAGTATTTCTTTTAGAATGGGTTTAGTATTACTATACTCTTTTAGCTTTTGTTGGAGAAATAATTTCCCCTTCTATTTTAATGATATTCTTGCTATGTAGAGTATTCTGGGTTGCAAATATTTTCATTATAGAACTTTGAATGCATCTTGCCACTCTCTTCTGGCCTGTAGTGTTTCTGTAGAGAAATCAGCTGATAGACTTATGGGAGTTCCCTTAAAATTAACACTTTTCTCTTGCTGCCTTTAGAATTCTCTAACTTTTGCCATTTTTATTATGTCTTGGTGTGGGCCTATTGGGTTCAACGTGCTTGGGGCCCTCTGCGCTTCCTGTATCAGTATCCTTTAGATTTGGAAAGTTTTCAGATATAATTTCTTCAAATATATTTTCAATCTACTTTTCCTTCATCACTGGGAATTCCTATTATGCATCGATTGGCCCACTTTATTATCCTATAGGTCTCTTATATTGCTTTCCTCTTTTTTCATTTGGTTTTCAGACTGCTGCCCTGATTGGGTGATTTCCATTACTATATGTTCCAAGTCAGAAATTCACTCCACCGCATTATTCATTCTGCTCTTTAGTTCCTTTAGCTCAGTTTATGTTTCTGCAAATGAATTTTCTAATTTTTCTCTGCTTATATTTTCTAGTTCCTTTCTAAAGTATTCTGCATTACTGTTTATTTCCACCCTTAATTCCTTGATATTCATCCTTAATTCCTTCAGTATTTTCACTTCCTCCCTTTTGAACTCAGTGTCTATCACACTGCAAATGTCTGTTTCATTGTTTGCTGTTTCAGGTGAATTCTCCTGGTCTTTTAACTGGGAATGGTTCCTGAGCTTCTTCATCTGACTTATGTTTTTCTTTTTCTGTGAGTTTAGGGAAGCCAAACTGTATTCTTGAAGAGCTACTTCTATGCAAGAGCACCCCTTTGTATTTTGTGGGAAGGTACTAATTTTTGGCATGAGAGTTTGGATATTTGCTCTTTCTTTGATGTGAGCAGGTTGTTCTCCCCAGGGTGCTGAGTGTGTTTTCTAGGAAAAGGAGTCAATGGGTAGGACTAGTAGTCAATATGTGTTTGCTGGGCTCTTAACAGTAGCAAGGACCTGCAGGAAGGTGGCACAAGCCACTCCTAGTTACAGGGCCCTGGGAAGTAGTAATGAGACTTAGGCAGATTTACAATGTGCCTAGGGTATATGGCAGTGGCAGCAGCAGGGTGTGAGCACCCATGGGAGTGAGAACAACAACAGGTAGTGTTTGGTTGCAATGTCCTCCTCTGGTGTCCACTGAGATGACTGAGGCTGCTAGTGGTGCCTGTTCAGAAATCCCTAGCGGAGGAACCATGAGGTTGTGGGTTCAATCCCTGCCCTTGCTCAGTGGGTTAACGATCCGGCATTGCCGTGAGCTGTGGTGTAGGTCGCAGATGCGGCTCGGATCCTGCATTGCTCTGGCTCTGGCGTAGGCTGGCAGCTACAGCTCCGATTAGACCCCTAGCCTGGGAACCTCCATATGCCGTGGGAGTGGCCCAAGAAATGGCAAAAAAAAAAAAAAAAAAAAAAAAGACAAAAAAAGAAATCCCTAGTGGTAGCGGGCCATGCCCACCTCTGGAGTCAGTGATAATTGTGGTGGTTTGCCCCTACCACCTGTAGACCATGCAAGAAACACCCCATCCTGCTTAGCCCACACCAGAGGTGCTGCACCAACTGCTACTAATTGCAGGGTTTCAAGAAGGGACAGTGATCAAGTGCCTGGGTGCTGCCTGGAGTGTTTGGCTGTGGCAGCAGCAGGGCAAATATGCTCCTAGGGGAGTGCAAGCAACAACAGGTGGTACTCAGTTGCCATACCCTCTTTTTTGGCCAACCTCTGAGTTTACTGGGTTTGCAGGAGGAGTCTGTTCACAGACCCCTAATGGTAGCAGGCCATGCCTCCCTCTGGTTTCTGGATGACTGCTCTGGTTTGTCCCTGCTGCCTATTGATCATGCAAGAGGCACCATGTTGCACTTAGCTGCCTGCTGCCCTTAGCCCATGCTAGAGGTGCCTAGCCACCCATAGCCCAAGCAAGTAGCTCCTCACCACCCATAACCTGCACCAAAAGTGCTCCACCCTCTGAGAGCCCATGCATGTGCAAGGAGGTTTCTATGGTGGTCCATCCCTGCTCCTCTCACCCCAATAATGGCACCATGCTTCGCCTATGGGCCCAGACCTCCTCCTGGGTTCCCTCAGCTGTGGCATTCCACTCCCCAGCCCATAGCACACTGCTACCAAGCCCGTAGCATAGCACTCCTTAGCCTCTCAGGCTGTCCCCACACAGCCAACCCTAGTTCTCTCTCTGGAACTGATCTCTGGAACCGGAATCTCAGCACTCAGCCCCTCCCTGAGCATCTCAGGCTGTGGCGTCTGGGGAGGTGGCGCAGATGATCTGTGCAGCTCTCTCTCTACTTTGCCCTCCTCCGTCCAGCTGCTGCACTTTTCCTCAGAGATTTTGAGGTCCCTCCAGCTTGGCTGATCTCCTGGTCAGTAAGGTGGCTTCCCGGGATGTGGGATTTTTTTCTCTTTCACAACTCCCTTGCAGGAATGCTACTGCCATTGATTCCCTTTCTTTTTTTGTTTTTTGTTTTTTGTTTTACTCACTTATGCCAAGAGTTTGTTGGCCTTTTTGGAGGTTTAAGTTCTTCCAGCATTCAATAGATGTTCTGTGTGAATCATTTTACATATAGATGTGTTTTTTTGATGTGTTTGTGGGAGAGAGTGAGCACGATATCTTACTCTGCCATCTTGATCCTTCTCCTGAATGTATTTCATATTACTGAAATATGATTCGGTCTTGATGTAAAAAACAGGAAAGGACTACATTCCTTAACTTTTTACTGTATTTATCATAAGAAAGAAGTTCATTATCTCCAGCCATGAAAGAACACATTTAAACCCTTGAACTAGCTTGAGTGTATGAGCATAAGGAACAAATAAGAAAAACCTCTTATCCTCAATCTTCAAGATCACCTAGAGAAGAAAGATCCCCACAGTTCCCATTATGAAATGTCAGGGGCTCTACAGAAACTAGAAACAGAAAGTGACTACCTGAGTAGATTATCTTTAACATACCTACCACACCTGAGTTATATGTTTCTACTATTCTCTTTAATATTATTGTAGCTAATAGTGGAATATGCAAATATCAAAACATCCCATAAGGAGCTATCATTCTGAAAGTGTGTCCCACTCTCCTGTCACCATTCACAGGCATACTGATCAATGTACTATTCTTATAACTTCCTTTTATTCACCCTGCTCCACACTTCATTTAGAACATTAAAATCTAGGAAATAATTGCTTCTAAAGGTCTTACCAATATTTGAGACATAATTCAAACTCATTCCCTTGAAGATATTTTCCTAAGCTTAATCAATCTCTTTATCTCTGTAAAAAATTAGCCTTATGTACTATATATGTATGTATATTTATATGTATATATTTACTGATTTACTCTATTTACTAGACTCAAGCCCTTTAGCTGCACTTGGAGTTTAAAAAACTAGTCTTATGTACTATATATGTGTGTGTGTGCACGTGTGTATGTATATATACTTTTTTTTTTTTTTATCTATCTTGGAATCTTCACAGGATCAACCAAGCACAGCATTTTCCCCACAGTATAGACTTGCTCAATTGAACTACAAACCACCCAGGTGTAAAGACCCAAGTACATTCAAAGTGTCAATATCACATCTGGGGAATCTCAGGTTTCCTAAATTACCAAGAACCCTTTTGAAATTAGTGAAAATTTCCTAAAATACCATTATCAAAAGTTCAATGTGTCAGTGTTAAATATTCTGTCTTGCTGAACCCTGAAAACATTTCAAGACAGATGGAAAGCAGGAAAAATAAATCTAAATTGTCAAAAAAAAAAATCAGGAAGTAAAACTTTTTTATTTTAGTGATTAAAAGTATCTTTCCAGACAACCTAACTTAAGTTTTTTGGTTTAAACATTCTATTATAGATATTTGCATTTGTAGTATTCTTTATTTTTTATGTATGCAAACAGAAGTAATTTTTCCTGATTAATTTGACATGACCACTTCTAATTCATAGGTTATATTTCTATTTTTAGATTATTATTTCAGTGTTAGAGATTAATTTAAAACATCTTTTTAAAGCCTTGCTATAACCTAAGCTCTGCAACATGAGGCACACATTAACCCCCTTAATGTTACAAGATTAAAATGTATACACACAGCGTCATTTTGCTCATGTATTGAAAGAAGCCTTGTTGACGTGAACTGTTTGAATTTGCAAACTGGGGAGCTGATGATTCTACAGGCTCTAGGTTATTCAAAAATTACAGCTGTACTAGATGTATAGCTTACCAATAAATTCTGCAATCACCTAGGACTTTTATGAAAATCTGGGCTGCCATGGATTTAGGGGCCCACTCATAAATGTAAGTAGATTTAACAAAAGTAGCATCAGTTTATTCCTGTGTTTTTTTTCCATACTCTTACAAATTTTGTGACAGAAGCAATAATCTAAATTCTCCTTCAATGGATACAATTTTCATTTTAGAAAGCTCCATGTCTTCTTTATTACGAAGACTATTATGTGCTTGTGTGCGTGTGATCCCAAGGATACAACAAATAGTAGGAAATACAAAACTGCAAATTTTCTCCTGCCAAAGAAGTGGATGAAAATGCAGTCCCCTGTAATGAGGAGAGAGCATGTAACTCACTAGAGTACAAGCCAGGCAGTGATTACATGAAACAAATACTTTAAAGGGATGCTCCTAGAAGATACCATTATGTTCAACTGATTTCTGAAAAGGTCATTTGATTTTCTCAGTCCAAACAACAAAAAACTAATGTTTTCATTGCATGTAAACAACAAATTTTTGTAACAGTTAGCTAATTTAAATGCATTCATCTTTAGATGAAAAGAAAAAGGTATGAACAAAGAATGAAAGAAATTTGAAAATTTCTACATTTCTCTAAGAACATTTATGAAGGAAAAGCCATCAATTATAAGGACTTACTTACATAAAAGGTATAATCTACTGGTATTCTAAAAATATAAATGTGTTCACTCCTCTACATTCAAGCTTGCATTGATTATATGGAGGCAATATACAGCATGCATATTATATAACATATATAATGCTAATACAGTAGCTGGCATATAATAGGTTGTCAATGAACATTTGTTACTGGATTAATAAGGCTTGATATAATAAGTGGACTTCTACTATCAGGTATTAATTTAAAACAACACTTCAAAAATGTTGGGAGATATTTTGCATACTGTTTCTCCTAATAAAACCCCATAAAAATAATATTATGTCAAAATTGCCAATATATGATTTATTTATTCAGGGATTTACTGGGCACATTTTATGTGTTACAAACTGTGATGAAGGCAGTGAATGAAAAAAAAATTCCTCTCACAGTGCTTACATTGACGTTTGTTTCAACCGTCTTAAATTAGATATCAAGAATTTCTTGAACACATAAATTATTCCAACTAATTTCTTTATAGAAATTTCATGTAGTTTCTGAGTGTTAGAAATCCTAAAACCATAGTCAGTCTTAGATGTCCCAGCAGGCAGCTCCTAAAAGACAAAGCCCCTCCTAAGTTGGCATTACTCCCGTGGTTATCCAGTTCTCAAAGTAACATGATTCAGTTGTGTGTGTCTATTTATCTCCATGTATACACATGTATATCTGTAGCAAAACATGTAAAATATACATCATAAATGTGGCATTGATTTAATACTAAGAATATATAATCTATATTTTCAATCTCCACTTAAGTAATATGATTGATCTTTCAAAATCATTTTTTAAAAAAATGAAATTCCCAATTCTCTGCTTGACACACTGGTTTGTTATGTTGTATACACCATTTGCAGAATCTCACAGTCAAACTGATTCATTTTCTAAATAAGACACTAGGCAAGATATTTGGAGATGAGAAATATGTATGTATGTTTGCAGTATCAGCAATTGATACTTTGCTATTAATGCTGAAAAGTAATGTCTGAACTGATGAATCAGATAAATTGTGCTCATCAATCATAATGAAGGCTAAAACAAAGACAATAAATATTATCTTAAATCATTAGCACTTTTTTATAAGAAAATAATCTGGTTGGCAGACAAGAAATTTTGTTGTAAAGATGGATTATAAATAATCATTTGGAATGACTATATTTTCTCATACAACAAAATTTGATCACTTTTCTGGATTCTAGCTGTCTCAACCAAAGCTTTTAGATTTTGAGGCCTAGTATATTGCTATAGCTATTTTTATCAACAATAAAATATGTCTCTCTGACAAAATATTTGATTGACTTGCTGAGACACTGGTGATCACATGGAGATACTGTAATAAAGGAGTTCCCATCATGGCTCAGTGAAAATGAATCTGACTAGCATCCATGAGGACACAGATTCAATCCCTGGCCTTGTTCAGTGGGCTAAGTATCCAGCATTGCCATGAGCTGTGGTGTAGATAACAGACATGGCTCGGATCTGGCATTGTTGTGCCTGTGATGTGGGCCAGTGGCTACAGCTCATATTCACCTCCTGGCCTGGGAACCTCCATCTGCCACAAGTGCAGCCCTAAAAAGCAAAAAAAAGAAAAAAAGAACTTGTGAAAATGTACTGGTTAGGAGTTCCCGTTGTGGCTCAGTTGTTAACAAATCTGACTAGGAACCATGAGGTTGGGGGTTCCATCCCTGGCCTTGCTCAGTGGGTTAAGGATCTGGCACTGCCCTGAGCTGTGGTGTAGGTTGCAGACACAGCTCGGATCCCGTGTTACTGTGGCTCTGGCGTAGGCCAGTGGCCACGGCTCCAATTAGACCCCTAAACTGGGAATCTCCATATGCCATGGAAGCAGCCCTAGAAAAGGCAAAAAGACAAAAAAAAAAAAAAAAAAATGTACTGGTTAATCAAAATTCAACTAATACAGTCTCAATTCTGTCCTCTCTATATTTGATTCTATATTTCAGGTAGAAAAGACATTGAGGATTAAATAACTAAATTATTTAATGTAAGTGTGCCCTTATATCAAAAAATCAATTTAAATGAATAATTTTTTTCGGTGACTTAAGGTCTAATCAGTTTTTGAAAACATACCATATTATGCTGGATTTCTTTCTTTTTTTTTTTTAAATTCTACAATAATGACTACTCATGACTCATGTATCAAAATAAGAAATTTCCTAAAGTTACTTTTGAACTTTCATGGAAATTATATCTCATAGATTAACTTGAAAATCACAATAGTCTTTTATATGTAAAGAAAAAAAACTGGGAAAATGATTTGTGTAGGGAAAACACACTCAGAAGACATTGTCAAATGGAAAAGAAACTATTAGTAACAGTCCTCACAATTTCAGTGGAATTTCTTTTGCAGAGTAGACCCAGAAGCTTGAAATTCAACTTTTTTATTCATAGAAAATAGGAAATGGGTATGAAGAAATGTACCTTTAATGGCAAAATGTTAATACATCAGAGGCACTGTGCCAGGAACAAATGAAAAAGAATGAGTTCCTGACACCAGAGGATTCCTAAGCTAGTACTGGTGTCGGTGTCAGACTTATTAAACAAGACTGCTACTATATAATACAGGATGTAAAAGTCACATATGACAACTGCAAATATGAGGAAATACTCATTTCTGCCCCCAAAATCTCCAAGGAACAATTTACCTATAGATATACCTCGGGAAATCAAATAACAGTTAAGACACTAAAAATTAACTATGACACTTGGTATAATAATCTTAGTTATGATTTAAGAGAAAATCAAATAATGGAAAAGCTATAAAAATTCAAAAGCATACTATATCTACTTATATCTTATTCAGAGAATTCATGTAACTTTCACACTTCAAAGCCTCTCTTTGCCTCAGCTTACTTACAGCTGAGAAGCCAAAACATGTAGGCATTAAGTGACACACCTTTTGCCATGAATTTGCAATGTGCAACTTTCTTACCCTTATTTGATGCTGTTTCATGAGAGCCCCTATGCAACATTGTTACATTTGTGTGGCATAACCTTTAACATTGAGGTTATCGTTTTCTCTTGGAACAAATACCTTCCCTCCTTTGTTTAATTCATGAGCCTGACCCTTTTTCTTTTTTTTTTCCTTGAAAAGATATCAAGTTCCTACATCTGCCCCAGCTGTTTCTTTTATTATTTTTTTAACTTTCACATATTAAGTGGTTTAAAAAAATCACAAAATCTACCTAAAACATTTTAGAGGGCACATTATTTGTTAATAAATCAATGCCTTAATTATCATATATAAAACACGGAAGCTACCTGTCCAAAATTTATAGGACAGCAGATCACAGTACCTTCATATCTTATGCTTATGTGTCAACACTATGACTCCTCTACATATGGATATTTATTTCTATATAGTAAAATCAATTTTTAAAATAAGTTTAAAATCATGTTGGAGAAATCAGGAAATCCAGTTTGTCTTCTTAATACCTACTTTAATCCTATTTCAGAGATTGAAAAGAAACAAAACCACAGACATTTTTCAAAAATTTTTGTGTTACTTTCCTAGAATTAGACACAGCTACTGATTTATAAAATATCATCATCTGCCACATTTTCCCTATGATTTTTTTTTGTCATTTATAATTTTAATCTAAGTATTGCTATTCAGTTTTGTTAGGTCTTTTCTTATAAGCACCAAATTTTAATAACTACGTCAATTTGGGGGGAAAAGAACTCCCTCAAGAACACCGCTCCAGAAAAAAAACAATTATGTTCATTCCTCCAAAACCCAAACTCAAAGTCCACCAAAACAAGATAAAAAAGAGCCCACACAGAAAAAAAAAAAAAAATCACATTCTAGGGGTTCAGTGTATTTAGCAGCCTACACTGTGCTAATAATCCTTCAGCTGACTTTCAAAAATGTAGCACCCCAGCTCATCAGAATATACATTTTCCATTTGATTTTTAAATTAAAAAATAATTTAGAAAAGGAAATTGAAGGAATTCACAATCAATTGCCTGACTCCTTTTGATGTCATGTACAGCATGAAGGACAGGAAGGCTATTTGCAGCACACTTGATCAGGGGAAACTGATTTTCAAGGCTTAGCTTTCTTCCAAACACCGTAAAATACCCACAATTCCAAGTATGAAGGGACACAGAAGATCTCCTTTGAAAATTCCACAGGACAATACAGGCACCCCAGCTGTTCTTCATAGAGTGACAGGGCTTTCCTCAAATTGACACAGCTTCCCTGTGTAAAATTTTCCCATCCTGCTTCAGTACTTTCATTGAGAGGTCAAGAATCAGACTGAGAACTCTCCCATATGGAATATTCTTCCTGAGATGAGATGGGAATGGCCGTCGAATCACTAATCACGTAACCAAACTCTCTCCCTTCTCTGGCGTACCTCTTCAGTACTGGAATCAGTCTTCTATTAGAACCTAGCCATGTTCTAGAGCAGCCTCCTTTAAGATTGTCTAAGCGGTCATGACACATTTCTTGCATGTATTTCTTACATCCATCAGTCACCCTTTGGTCAATCTCTACCCTAGTGACCATCTTTAGTTTCAGTTTGACTTTCACATACTATGCCCCCAGCTCTCTCATAGAATCAGTACATCTTTGCCAGTGTAATCTTCTTTGCCACTGCCCATGCAACAAAGAAGATTAACATTACGTTCCGCCAAATTAACATCCCTACTGAGGAAGAGAATGTTTCCAAACTGTTGCGCATGTAAAATTTTAATGCTCTTGTAAGGTGAGTGCTCATCATATACAACCTCATCTACGTCATATTCCACCAGGCAGCCGTCGGCTGTGGTCCAGTAGCTGTGGATGACTCTTCCTCAAACTATGAGTGGTAGTGGCTTCATCTGCTCAGTACTGTCCTGACTCAATTCTTTCCTTCTTTCTTCTACTTTGTTCAAAAGACTATCAACCTCTTTGCCTTGTGCATCATCATCATAACTCTGAAGGTCCAGCATCACCAATCTGTGCATTAAATTCTTATATTGACAAAGCTGCCATTTTTTTGTTTATGTAGGTCACTAAATAGCCATGGTCCTGCCAGGTGTGCACTGACTCTGTCATCCCCTGCTCCTGCAAAATGGACTGGAGGCCTTTCAGAATGGTCTTGCCATCAGCGCTGGCACAGAGCATGAAGTTGAGGGTGCTGGGCAGTGCTGCTGCTGTAGGGAGGCGAGACGCTGTACATACATGCCTGGGGGGAGGCAGCCAGGGAGACTGGGAAGCTGCATGCTATGTCAGGCTGCAGCCCACAGTGGGGAGTGCCTCCTATGAATTTTTGCATATTTTCTCACATTCTAGTTCTCAGAGACAAAGATCAAACAAATTAATAAATGTTGCCACTGTTTGAAAATCTAGATTATACGCCATGGCTAAATATAGCCAAGTTTTTTGTTTAATATTCTTGGGAATATATGATGTTTGAGAGTCTTCTTTGTTCCTCATTTGTACTGTGGGTGGGACAAGTGTCTTCTCTGTTTTTACTTATCGATAATCCTTTCATGTAGTAATAAATCAGTTTTATGGACAGATTCTTTTGTGCTAAAAATTCAACATTTGTGGAGATAAATCAATATTCTATTAATCATTACATTCATGGATGTCTGCATGTATTGCATACGATTTATCCTTTCTATTATGTGCCATGCACATGGTGTTTTCTGTTGGTATGCAAAGCTCTACTATAAGAACCCCCAAAAAAGTGAATTCAGAGGCATTTATGGCCAATCATCCACTGCCATTATGCCATTTAAAAAATAGGTCATTTTCAAAAAGACTTTTACGGCTAGCCTTTGTAACTATGGGAGAATATGAACAAAGTTACATAAATGTAGTTTCAAACACATCACTGATAAAAAATTGAACTTTTTCCAGTTTAAATCCTAACCTCAAATGCAATGGCTTTGAAAGACCTGATCAAGAATAAATTACTACTAGCAGCACTACCCCAGAGTATCACAAGATTACTCAAGCCTGTGTAAGCAGGGTGTCAAGCTTTTCAACAACATATTTTGGAGCAAATTCCTATTAACAGTAACATTTAGAGAATATGTTACAAAATAAAAATGTACAAAGTATATTACATCATTCTTCATTTTCTGGAGGGTAAAAACAAATATTTTTCATGTCATAAAATAAACATAGAAGGTCAAAGCTTTCAAAGCATCAGATTAGGAATTCTAAGCTGTTACTAAGGGCGCTCACCCAGATGCTGAGCATCTTTGCAATCACTTGTGTAGACTATCCTGCTCCATTCATACAGACAAAAACAATAATTTTCATGTAAAAAAGTCAGCATGCTGAACATTACCACAGTGTTTCTCCACAGTCTTTCTCATTATTTCTCTTTTTCCCTTTCTCTGAGGGCATAGCATTTATTACTGTCCTGTGGCTAAACAGAAGTTCCCTTCCATATCATCGAAGCTAGAATTTGTCTTTAGTGAGCACCCAAACATCAAAATAGGAACATTACTTCGACCTTAAAATACAGCAGGTTCAACTGATTAACATAAAAAATGCAAATGACTCATTCTTGAGGTGTTAACCTTCTGACAGTTATTTACATTGTTAATCCAAAAGAACAAGCATTGCCTGGATCAGAGAGAATGGAGAGATCAAACTGAACATACAGAAGAACGCTGTATATAGGTTTGTAATTTCTCTGCTTATGGGCAAATGGTTCTCTGTCTGCAGAGTTAGCCAGGAGACACGGTAAAGATGTAACTTTGTTCTTTTTCCTTTCGGTCTAGTATAATTTACTCTAGAAGGCTTTTAACACATTTCTCCTATCCTTACCATCATGGATTGGGGAGTATGGTTACCCCAGAGAAGAGAGAAGACGGGAAATGCCACAAGAAGGGAAATGTCATAAAGTTTTATAACATTGGGGATGATACATACATTTCTTGTAACTGTATTACTTTTTATACCTTTTGGTTACAGTATATTTATAAAAATTCAGAAGGACAAGCCCTACCGAAGACCTTAGGAATTCTAATACCCAGGCATATGCATGTTTAATAAGATCTATAATACTTCTCACCTAACAAAAATTTTAGAATCACCAATTTAAATACTGTGTCTCACTGTTTCTTTGTTTCATTTCCTTCAGGAAATGCAATCATTTTTATGAATTACACCTAGTTAATGCAATAAAATATTCAACCATACTATGGCATTTGATGTTTGTTTACTCCTTTTAGAGAGTATTATCTCCTTGGTGCACTAGATTATGTATTAGTTAGAAGAGTTGCCATGGGATATGAAAGTTCCCAGGCTAGGAGTCAAATCAGAGCTACATCTGCTGGCCTAAGCCTCTGACACAGCAACACCAGATCTGATCTGCGTCTGTGACCTACACCACAGCTCACAGCAATAGCAGATCCTTAACCCACTGAGCGAGGCCAGAGATCACATCTGCATCCTCATGGATACTTGTCAGGTTCTTATCCCACTAAGCCACAACAGGAACTCCTCCACTTCATAATTATATTACTGAGTTATTCTAAAATATGCTATAAAATTGGGTTGTGATGATCATTGTATAAATGTAATAAATTCATTAATAAAAAAATTTCAGGTCAGACTTTAATGGGGAAAAATATGACTTGTAGTCACATATGCTTCTTGACATATTTTAAAATTACACATTACTTAAAATATTCAAATAAAGATACTATTTTAAATAATGAACACAGGCACACTATTTACTATGGAGAGTGTTGTCTTGATAGCATTATACATAAATTGTCTCATAAAATTTGAAAAACTACTCTACTTTGTACAGGCATAGTATGGGTTACATTTCAGGGAAGTTTCAATTTGACAGGTAGAGAACTTGAAAATATTAACTGAAGAAATAACTGAATGAAGCAACTTCACATTTACATATATGTCAACCACCAAAAAAAGCACCACTTGATAGAATAATGTAACTAATTAAAATGAAACGAAAGGAAAACCTTCTTTACCAAACCAGAGTCTGAGTCATATAAATCTGAAGTGAACTATACTGTGTATCTTTTAATCATTTTATGTATCTTCCTATCTTCTTGTGGTGGTTGTTTTCACTTAAGAGTTATAAATCCTGCCCATTATATTTGTACTATCCAGGCCAATAGAGTTTTAAGGAATAGCAAGCACACAACTGTAAATAGATAATATAGTTATTATTTATGATGTATGTTTTTGACAAAGACAGGCATAGTGAGTGCATAAACAAAGCAGTTAAAATGCAGTTTTATTAGATTCAATTTAAAATATACACCTTAACCACTTTATTTATAACAGACTAAATAATGCAAAATTCCTCATAAAAGAAAACACTAGCAAACCAAATTTAACAGTAAATTAAAAGTGACGATTTATCCCTGAGATGCAAGAATGGTTCAACATATCCAAATTTAAGAAATGTGATACATTCCATTAACAGAACTAAGGATAAAAATTACTGAATCATCTCAATATGTAAAAAAGATTTGAAAAAATAAGGTACTCTTTCATGATAAAACATTCAACAAACTAGGTATAAAGGGAACTGATCTTAACATTATAAAGGCCACAACTAACATTACACCGAACTGTGAAAAATGAAAAGCTTTTTCTCTAAGATCAGGAATATGGTAACTATGCCCATGCTTGCCACTTCTATTCATCATAGTACTGGAAGTCCTTGCTAGAGCAATTAGGTAAGAAAAAGGAAGCAAGGTAAACTACAAAAAATAAATTAGGTATATTGAAGAGGAAGAAGTAGCATTATTTCTCATTGCAGATGACATGATCCTATGTGTAGAAATCCCTAAAAACTCCAAACAGATACAAAATTTCAAAATAAAACAAATTCAGTAAAGTTGCAGGATAAAAAAATCAATATACAAAAATCAGTTCATTTCTATTCACCAACAACAAATTATCTGAAGAGATGATTAAAATTCCATTTACAATAACATCAAAAAGAATAAAAACTAATTAGGAATAAATAAATTTAATAAAAAAGGTGAAAGATTCACACACTGAAAACTAGAAAAGATCAATGAATAAAATTAAAGTGCACTCAAAAACATCTCATGTTTACAAATTGGAAAAAAATATTAAGATGTCCATATCATCCAAAGCAATCATCAGATTCAAGAAATCTTCATCAGAACCCCAATGACTTATTTTTTTACTGAAACAGAAAAGCCAATCCATTAACTGATTCTTTTTCTTCAGTTATGTTTGAAGCAAAGATACATATAAGTCAGTAAGGAAGCATAGGGGAGTTTCTAAAACTTACTCTTACTGTACTATTTTATTTTCCTTTACAGTAAGACAAGGGGAATAACAACACAGTTGCTAAAGATAGCTATTTTTACCTAGCTATTTCAGCATCTAAATCTGCTTAATAGAAAGAGCCAACAGGGAAGAGGTAAGTTAATACAATGTCCAAAAAGAGGCTAAGTGATGGAGAACAGTTCGGAATAATAAACAAGAAATTCTGATAGTTTTCAGTTCTTAGATTCATCTCAAAAACTAGTTCTCTAACATACCTTGTCTGTCTTTTTTTTTTTTTTTTTTTTTTTTTTTGTCTTTTTGCCATTTCTAGGGCCACACCTGTGGCACATGGAGGTTCCCAGGCTAGAGGTCTAATCGAAGCTGTAGCTGCCAGCCACAGCCACAGCCACAGCAACATGGGATCCGAGCCATGTCTGCAACCTACACCACAGCTAACGGTAACACTGGGTTCTTAACCCACTGAGTAAGGTCAGGGATCGATCCTGTGTCCTCATGGATCCTAGTTGGAATTGTTAACCACTGAGCCACAATGGGAACTCCAACACACCTTTTCTTGATTCCTACTTATCTAGGCTGATATCCAGAAATCTGCAATGTTTTAGAAAAGCTAAGAAACATAACATTTTTTCAAAGTGAACTAGAAAACATTTCTTTTAGTGGATTTCATCCCCTTCTTTTTATTGTTGCTAAAGTTTGAAGTCGTTCTTCAAATGAAAAATTATAAATCACCTAGCTGAATTTATGACTTATCTATTTCACGTCTGCTCCTTCAGTTTTGTTATACTTGCCTGTGTCTTTTTATTTTTACAACAATTTATCCTGGAAGAGATAAAGTAAATGCTTTCTTTAACCCTCACATCACAGAAAGATCCAGTAGGGTTTTATTTGGCTCCAAAAAGATATTAAGGAATGAACTATAAGAGTATACATCAATTATTTTAAGTTGTCCATAAACAACACATTCAAGACTTTTGAAAACATTAAGGTCAGCATATTCCCTTATGTCATTGCAAAATTCAATTTCCTTTTGTTTAACCCAAGCAACTATCTTTTCCATTTTTTTCCCCATTCATTACCAAAGTTTCTACTCCCCAGTACTTTCTCCAGGCTATACGAGCTCCACACACATAGTCTGTGTGAATTCACTGGAGCTATCAGTCTCATCTTTGAAAATGTACTAATTTGAAGTGCTTTCATTCCACACTAGTATCAGATAATCACAATCTCCCTGAACATTCAACTCTTCTCCTAAAACTCTCAAGAAAAAAAGATAACTCTCTCACACCCGTAGTAGATACTACTTGGGGTTCTCCAAACATTGATGTATTCTATACGCTAAAAAAAAAAAAAAGTCTTACTAGGGAAATGTTTCTACCATTTCTCATGTGAAAACTGGTTAGAAGACATGACATTGAACTTGGGGAAGAGGTTTCATCTGGTTATTTGTTGAAACTCCACTGCAGAACATTGCCATGCTTATGGGTCTGAGCTCTCTGGGTCTTTGCATAGTTACTCAGTAACTTTGAAATTCTATTTTGATCAAGTATAGAAACAATTTTACTATCTGTTTATGTTTTAACTGTGCAGACAAAAAAATAGAGCAACTACATTCTGAAATCTGGAAAAGCTAAAATAGCATTTCTGAAATTACACATCTCATTTTAAAGGTACATTTCTCTGATGTCTCAGTCTTTGCTGTGGAATTCAGTAAATAAAGATGTTGCTCATTATCCATCTGACTATGTTTAGGTTTGTTTATTTTAACATGCTAATGTATTTCATTAAATCAGCACCTGTTACCATCACTGAATTTAAGGGTCTCATGTTTCTAGTACACTCTTCTATTTTTAGAACTATATCTGGCACATCAGCTCTGTCAAACATTTTAAATCCCATAATTTATTCAAACTAGATTTCACTAAATAGCCAAGAATATTCCTGTAAACACCTCTGTTGCTGTTATTGTTGGTAATCCTCCTACTTTGTTTTTGAAATCTTCCACTAAAGTGTTGGATAGTTACTAGGTTTCTTTATGAGATAATGCATGATGTGGAAGCTAAAATATACATAAAACAACACCATGTTTCTCAAAAGATACTGGGTCCCACATGCCTTACTTTCTTGTTCTATTACTAGAGATTCTCCAACATGCCAGCAAAAGGATCTTGCATATGACAAGCTCAGAGTTAATATTTGTAGAATTAGGAAGCAAATGAAAATCATGACAAATTTTAGGTTCACTTCATTATGCACAAAGCCTTATACTCTGCAAGTGTAGTTACAGGGCTGAATCATGTAACATTTTCCCACAGTCATTCCCAAAGCAAGTCTTTGCATATTCAGTGTGCTTCTTTCTTTTGATAACTAACTCTGCAACTTCTTCCCTTCAGGTTTCTATTCATTCCAGACTACGTGCTATTTATTGAAATAGCCAACATTTGAAATGTCTAAAAAAACAAATGTACTTTACCACTTAAAAGGCTTAAACTTAACACTAAATTAAATATATATATACATATATATGTGTGTGTGTGTGTGTGTGTGTGTGAGAGAGAGAGAGAGAGAGAGAGAGAGTAAGGCCTGGAATTGAATTCACATCCTTATGGAGATAGCATCAGGTCCTTAACCCACTGAGACACAATGAGAACTCCAAGAAATACTTTAAAATGAAAAGTGCACAGGACAAAGCATTCTATGCTCCCATTTATTAGTCTATAAACATAAAAACATGTAAAAAAATCAGATACTGAAAACTGTTAAATATTTCAATTTTAAATGTAATACCATTAAATTTTAAACTCCCACCAATTATAAATATCCCATAGTTTCCCTGTTTAATAGAAATACAGTATGGCCAAAATATTTGATAATAATAGAAATGAATCAGTAACTAACAAAATACATGCATTTAGTTTATGTGGGGAATAAAAAGAATTTAGACTTACTATAGGCTTGAAGATGGTGGAATAGAAGGACTGGAGCTCAACTTCTCTCATAAAAATAACAAAATTACAACCAAATGCTGAACAACCATCAACCAAATGGGCTGGAAACTTTCAAAAAGATATCGTACTCTAAAAGACAAAGAGAAGGCTGCATCAAGAGATAGGCGGGGAGATTATACAATATAAACAACCCCATACCTGCTGGTTGGGAAGCCGACAGATTTGAAAGTAACTATCACAGAGATTCACCTACAGGAGTGAGAGTTCTGGGCCCCATGTCAAGTCCCCATACCTGGGGATCTGGCAATGGGAGAAAGAGCACCCAGAGCATCTAGCACTGAAGGCCAGTGGGACATGTGTGTAGGAGCTCCATGGGACTGAGGGAAACAGAAACCCCACTTTTGAAAAGCACACACAGGCTTTCATGTGCACTGGGTCCCAGAGCAAAGCAGAGGCTCCACAGGAATCTGGGTTGGACGGGACCACAGTTCTCGGAAGATCTGAGAAAACAGGGGGTGACTGTGGCTTGTTGTAGGTGAAGGACACTGGAGGCAAAGCTCTAGGGAATATTCTTCACTGTGTGTTTCTCTAGAGGTGGCCATTTTTAGAAAATCTAGCCCCACCTATCAGCACTGAGAAGCCCCAGGTCAAACAAGAATCCAGGTGGGATCACAGAACCACCCATCAGTAACCAGGCTGCCTAAAGACAGCCCAAGGCACACAGCCACCTCTAATCTCATGCAGAGACAAAGCCCCACCCCCCAGAGAGACAGGAATAATCCCTCCCACCAGTGGGCAGGTGCCAGTCCTTCCCATTAGGAAGCTTACAGCAAGCCCCTGTACCAACTTCAACCACAAGGGGAGCAGAAATCAGAAGAGAGGCTTCAACTCTATTGTCTATTGTCTATTATCAGTCTCCAGGAAAAAGACCTTAGACTGATGATGCTGAAGATGATGCAAGACATTGGGAATAAACTGGAGGCAAAGATTGATAATACTGTGCAAAGAAATACAAGATTTAAAACTTAAGCAAGCAGAGGAGTTCCCATTGTGGCACAGTGGTTAACAAATCCGACTAGGAACCATGAGGTTGTGGGTTCGATCCCTGCCCTTGCTCAGTGGGTTAACAATCCGGCGTTGCCATGAGCTGTGGTGTAGGTCGCAGACGTGGCTCAGATCCCGCATTGCTGTGGCTCTGGCGTAGGCTGGCAGCTACAGCTCTGACTGGACCCCTAGCCTGGGAACCTCCATATGCCACAGGAGTGGCCCAAGAAATGGCAAAAAGACAAAAAAAAAGAACAAAAATAACTTAAGCAAGCAGAGATGCAAAATACAATAACTGAAGTAAAAAATTCATTAGAAGCAACAAACAGCAGAATACAGGAGGCAGAAGAACGAATAAGTGAGGTAGAGGACAGACTAGTGGAAATCACTGATATGGAACAGGAAAGAGGAAAAAAAGATTGAAAAGAAATGCAGAGAGTCTCAGAGAACTCTGGGACAATGTTAAACACACCAACATCTGTATTATAGGGGAGCCAGAAGGAGAAGAGAAAGAGACAGAAAAAAATATTTAAAGAGATAATAGCCAAAAACTTCCCTAACATGGGAAAGAAACCACTCACTCAAATCCAGGAAGCACAACGAGTACCACATAAACAAACAAACAAACAAACAAAAACCAAGGAAGAACACCCCAAGATACATCTTAATCTATGTGACCAAAATTAAAGATAAAGAAAAAATATTGAAAGCAGCTAGGGAAAAGAAACAAAACAAATAACACTTCAAGGGACACATACAAATTGAAAGTGAGAGGATGGAAGAAAATACTCCACGCAAATGGGAATCAAAGCTGAGGTAGAAGTACTCATATCAGACAAAATAGACCTTAAAATAAAGAATATTTTAAGAGACAAGGAAGGATATTATTACACAATGATCAAAGGATTAATCTAAGAAGAAGATAGACCAATTTTAAATATATATGCACCCAACATAGGATCACCACAATACATAGGGCAACTGTTGCCAACCTTAAAAGGAGAAATTGACTATAACACTACAATAGTGGGGGACTTTAACATCCCACTTACAGCAATGGGACAGATCATCCAGACAGAACAGCGATAAGGAGATACAGGCCCTGAAAAAAGCATTAGACTAGATGGATTTAATAGATATTTATAGGATATTCCATCCCAAATTAGCAGAATACACATTCTTCTCAAGTGCGCATGGAACATTCTCTAAGATTGATCACATTCTGGGCCACAAAACAAGCCTTGGTAACTTTAAGAAAATTGCAATCATATCAAACATCTTTTATGACCACAATGCTATGTGACTGGAAATCAACAACAAGAAAAAAACTGCAAAAAACACAAACACATGGAGACTAAACAACATCTACTAAACAACCAATGGATCACTGAAGAAATCAAAGAGAAAATTAAAAAATACCTAGAAGCAAATGACAACAAAGATACAACACCCCAAAACTTATGGGATGCAGCAAAAGTTCTAAGATGGAAGTTTATAGCAATAGAAATCTTCCTCAGGAAACAAGAAAAAGCTCAAATAAATAACCTAACTTTACATCTTATATACTAAGAAAACTAACTTAACATCTTATACACTAAGAAAATTCTTATCACTATCTTGAAAAACATTAATTTCTTCATTTATTGCATAACTACTGACCATTTAATATATGACAGACACTATGTATGATACATGATAGGGAATATAACTCTGGTCTGTCATCTCAGAATTATATCTATTTTAGAAAACAGGAAATGGGTCATTTTCATAAATAAGCTATGATCAGTTAATACCCATTATTTTGTGGGAAAACTTTGAGGAGCACCCTACAACAGACTTTTCTTCTTAGTTACAAGTTCTTGTTTCCAGAAGGATAACCATGAATTTCCAAAACTGATAGCCACTGGATGGAAAATTAAGAGTTCAGAATCCATACATTAGATTTGTGTTAAGGGCTAAGGCTGATAAATTTAGGGGAGATGAAACTCAAATATTTTTCTTAGAAAGTGAATACACAATAATCACAAGAGAAACTCAGAAACATAGAATTAAAAAGAAGAGTATATGGGGTGCTTGGGGTTAATAGACACAGACTATTGCCTTTGGAATGGATTAGTAATGAGATCCTACTGTGTAGCACTTGGAACTATGTCTGGTCTTTTATGATGGAGCATGATAGTGTGAGAAGAATGTATACATGCATGTGTAACTGGGTCAACATGCTGTACAGCAGAAAATTGATAGAACACTATAAATCAGCTATAATGGAAAAAATAAAAAAATCATTATATATATATATATGAAAAATAGAAGAATATATATAACCTAAATATTCCTTAAATAGAACTTATGGGATATGTAAAAACTCACATCATTATGTAGCATTTGAAATTGTATATATGAATTAATAACAACTAAATTGATGCAGATGCTATTTCTTTTCTTGAAGAATTCAACACCTCCTAAATTCCCTTTCTGTTCTCCATCTTCTGCCCAGCATATAGCAACAACAAAGACCACAAAAGGGAACTCTCATCAGCAGGAGAAAGTCACTGGAAAGAATAGGAAACTCTATTTCATTTTCTCACTTTGATTAGGTTCACAATCAGCAAGAGTCTAGATATGATGAAAAAATGTTTGTCTGGGAGTGATGGGAAAACTGGCAAGATAACCCTCAGGTCACAGAATAGTCTTATTTATCTTTAAAAAGCATGGGCTAAAAGACACTTAAAAAATAAGTACACTGTGGTATGTGAAGTATTTAACTGGAAGACTAAGTGATCTGTAACAAAATGCAAGCTAAGCTAGTAAGATTGTAATTGCTTGTGGCTTGACTTCAGGGAAGCATAAAGAAGCACAACTATAGGAGTTTCTCTTTTGAAAAGAAAAAAGGAAGGAGGAAAAAAAAACTAAAAAGAAGGCATTCTAGTTGGTAATTGGAACCCCTTGTGACCTGTGAACAAGGGAATGAATAAGAGCCCAATAATTTGAACAAACCAAAAGGAGACTGATTCATTCTAACAGTGACTAACCCAGGAAACACTGAGTTCTTTCTTTCTGGAAATGTTAAAGCAAAAGCTGAAGAATAACTCTCCAAAAACGTTGTAAATAGAACTTCAGTTCTGCCCTGCAAGAGTAGTTGGATGAAAAGAATGAAGGTCAAAGGTGTCAAACTTCAAGGAAGAATCTTCTTTCCCTGCAATAAGGTTATCAATTCTATTTGTCCTATAAATTGTCAGCAGTCCCACTTCTGCCATAAACACGTAATAATAATAATTGGACCCCAGGAAGATGCTTCAGTTCACCTTTTTCTTTTTCTTTTTTTTTTTTTTTCCATTTTTGAGTGCCTGGGTTTCAGTGTACTTTGTCTTCAAATACATGGTAGCAATGGCTCTTTTTAGCAAAAATGCCCCAAAACTACAGAAGCGCATATCTCCCATATAAAGAGAGAAGAGGAGTGTCTTGAAATGGTAACTTCCCCTTCCCTCCCATTACACATACGCATGTACCATTTACCTAAACACTGATGGGTGAGAGATTTAAAGCCCCTGCTCCTTTTTCCCAGTTCAGAGCAACTCCAGATTCTAACAACTCCCCAGAGTTCTTCTTTGGGATCAGGCAAAAATTTTACCCATGACATTTCACAGAACTATAACAAAACAATCCAAAAATTTATACGGGACCATAAAAGACCAAGAATCACCAAAGTAATTCTGAGGAACAAAAACAAAGCAGGAGGCATAATTCTCTCAGACTTCAGGCAATATTATGAAGATATAGTAATCAAGACAGTGTGGTACCAGGAAACCCAGACACCTATGGGCAATTATATATATATATATTTGTGTGTGTGTGTGTGTATGTATATATGACTGTGGTACCAAAACAGACATACAGACCAATAGAACAGAATAGAGAACACAGAAATAAACCAGACACCTATGGGCAATTAGTCTTTGACAAAGGAGGCAAGAATATAAAATAGGAAAATGATAGTCTTTTCAGCAAGTATTGCTGGGAAACCTGGACAGCTGCATGCAAATCAATGAAACTAGAACATACCCTCACACCATGCATAAAAATGCATAAAAACTCAAAATGGCTGAAAGACTTAAAGATCAGACAAGACACCATCAAACTCCTAGAAGAGAACATAGGCAAAACATTCTCTGACATCAACCTTATGAATATTTTCTCAGGTCTGTCTCCCAAGGCAGCAGAAATAAAAAGTAAAAATAAACCAATGGAACCTAATAAAACTGGCAAGCTTTTGCACAGCAAAGGAAGTCATAAAAAAAAAAACCCAAAAAAACAAAAAGACAACTTATAGAATGGGAGAAAATAATTGCAAGTGATGCAACAGACAAGGGTTTAATCTCTAAAGTATACAAACTTATACAGCTCAACAGCAAAAAAGCCAACAACCCAATGGAAAAATGGGCAAAAGACCTGAATAGACATTTCTCCAAATATATACAGATGGCCAACAAGCACATGAAAAAATACTCAACATCACTGATTATTATAGAAATGCAAATCAAAACTATGAGGTACCACCTTATACCATTCAGAATGGCTATCATTAGTAAGCCCACAAATAACAAATGCTGGAGAGGGTGTGGAGAAAAGGGAACTCTCCTATACTGTTGGTGGGAAGGTAAATTGCTACAAGCACTATGGAAAACAGTATGGAGGTACCTCAGAAAACTAAATCTAGAACTACCATATGATCTAGCAATCCCACTCTTGGGCATATGTCCAGACAAACTTTCCTTGAAAAAGATATGTGCACCCACTTGTTCATTGCAGCACTATTCACAATAGCCAAGACATGGAAACAACCTAATCGTCCATTGAAAGATGAAGGAATTAAGATGTAGTATATATAAACAACAGAATACTACTCAGCCAAAGAAAAGAACAAAATAATGCCATCTGCAGCAACATGGATGGAACTACAGACGAGAGTGAAGTAAGTCAAGAAGAGAAAGACAAGTACCATATGATATTACTTACATCTGGAATCTAATATACCACACAAATGAACCTTTCCACAGAAAAAAACGCATGGCAGAAAAGAACTCTTGGACTTGTCGTTGTTAAGGGGAAGTGGAAGGGAGTGGACTGGACTGGGAATCTGGGGTTAATAGATGAAAACCATTGCATCTATAGTGGAGTTTAGTATATTGATAATATTCTCTGGTTATTTATAAACCCAAAAATTTCAGATTATTGAACAATTTAAAACAAAATTAAAAATCAAAATACAAAAGATTTTAAAATTTTGCCTATATATATGAAAGTATTTAAAATTTATTTCACCCTTTTTGAAAAATGACAAAGAAATGTAGAAATATAAATGTCTATAATTAAATATTATAAATAAAAGAGAAAATCTGTTAGTATTTTCTCAAAAGTTATGTATTATTTATCATCTAATTCATGTGTGTGAGAAAATAATTTAAATGAGTTATTTTATACTTCAGTGAATTTTTTAAAAAGTAGGAATAGACAGTAAAGTTCACATTTTTATCATCCTCAAAGATACTGAAAAAGATATGCAGTTTGTCTTTTGTCCTTTAGGGCTGCAACTGAAGCATACAGAGGTTCCCAGACTAGGGGTTGAATTGGAGCTGTAGCTGCCAGCCTACGCCAGAGTCACAGCAACACTGGATCCGAGCCTTGTCTGTGACCTACACCACAGCTCATGGCAACACCAGATCCTCAACCCACTGAGCAAGGCCAGGGATCAAACCTGCAACCTCATGGTTCCTAGTCAGATTCGTTTCCGCTACTCCACGACGGGAACTCCTGAAAAAGATATATTTGATATACTGCAGAGTAATAAGTAAATCAGGGAAAATGGAGAAAACCAGAAAATAAAATAAAAGGGAAAATAGGAAGAAAAGAAAGGTTACATTGCCAATGAAACTTTGTTTCTATGTTAAAGCTGATTCATTACATTTTTCAACAAAATTTGTAGCTAAAGCTGTGATGAGAAACACTAGACTTGATCCGTGTAACATTTTTATGGAGAATATAATGAAAGTGCTCAGTAAATCAACATAAAAATGAACACTGAAAAATATATGTATGAACATCAAAGCTATTTTAACATCAGTTTTTTTTTTAAGCACATAAATAGAAAGAAAACTAAATTATATGGAAGAATAGTATTATGGTATAATCCTCCATTGGCATCTCACATTTTCCTCCACATGAAATATACATTACATTAACCTATGCAATCACAAGCCAGTCATTTGTCACATACAAAGAAGCTTTCATTCTCTTGTTCCCTTCTCTCCCTACATATATTCCTAACTTCATGGGACAACTTCACCTCCTACTAGTCAAACATATGCACTCACTGCGTAGCCTATCTTGTACCAAGTAGTTGACACTCCTGATGCGCAGCTGACACTCCTGATGATATTTTTTTCTTTTAATTTTGAAGTGATTAAAGACTTACAAGAAGGGGCGAAAATAGTACATACATGGAGTCCCAGGAGACTTCCACACACTTTTCCTCCAAATAGAATCTTATGTACCTAGCACATTATCAAAACCTGGAAACTGACATCAGTGCAGTACTGTTAATTTATGCACTCATGTGTGTATGTGTTTTCATCTATGTGTACGTCTGTGTGTATCTTTAGGCAATTTTACCATATATATATATATATATATATATATACACACACATTTGTGTAAGCATTGTTTCTATTAATGTGGAACAGAACTCATCCATTACCACTAACAATCTCTCTGTCGTGCTATTTTTGTATTTACAACCCACCCTTGTCCTTAACTGCTAGCTGCCATTAATCAGTTTTCCTCCAGTTTTGTTATTTTGAGAATATTGTGTAAAGGGAATCATAAGGTATATAATATTTCGAAATATTTTTCTCTAAGTATAATGCCGTAAGGTCCATCAACAATGTACCATGTTATCCATAGTCTGTTTTCTTTCATTAATATGATTTCCTTGTATGAATATATCAGAGTTTTATTCACCTAGGACATTACAGTTGTTTTCAGTTTTAGGCTGATACACATAAAGCTGCTATAAAAATTTTCGTACAGGTTTTTGCTGTTCTTGATCTTATTTCAGGCTCTCAAAATGCCTATGAAAATGAAGACATAATTATATAACCAGAAAAAAATAGAGTTTATGTTCTAGCCCAGACCTGGATTACTTCAAACCAAACTTCAAACCACACTGATACTTTTCTGATTTTCATACATCATTAGATTTCATATTTCAAGACTCCCAATGATAACTAATGAGTAGGATTTTACACTGAGAATGCCTTTAGTACTCAGTATTTAACAATTATTATTCATGAAATGTTTGCTTGCCTTCAACGAGTACTACAAAATACTAACTTTCTGCTTCATAGTGAACTTATATAATGACATTTTCTAAAAGAGTGATCACAGTCCTGTGCCTTTATGTTCTATTCCTCTCAGATAAGCACACATCATGTTTATTTAATAGAAAAAAAAATTTTTAATCCTTTTTACTGGTAGTATTATCTCTTCGTTGAAGAATGAATGATGCATATCTTTTCTGTTTGCTCAGTTCTGTTGAATTGCTATAGACACTCAATAAATACCCCTAGACCTCTACGAAATATATATTTAATAACTTTATACCAATATTATAAAGTTACTAGAGGTTAAAAGAGCATGTAGGTGATAGAGAATGCAATAGGCAGACTAATGGCCCACCAAAATGTATACATCCTAATACCCATACCTATAAATATGTTCTGTGATAAAAAGGTGTTGAGATTGCCAAAGGAACTAAAGTTGCTAGTAAATTGACCTTAGAGAGGGAGGGGATCCTGGATTACTCAGGTGGACTGAGTATAATCACAGGAGCCTTTTAGATTGAATAAGAAGGCAAAAGAGGAGCTGGGATTAGAGAAAAAGACATGATGATGGGACCAGAGAGATGGTGATGTGAGAAAGACTATCCGATGTTGCTAGCATTAAAGATGGAATAATGCAGTCAGGACCCAAAGAATGCAAGTGACCTCTAGAAGCTACAAAAGGCAAAGAAATTGATTCTCCTAGATGATCCAGAAGGAACATACTCTTTTTATCTACTGAATGCAGTCAGCAACTTGAATTTTGCCCAGTGAGAAACACTTTAGATTTCTGACCTTTGGAAATGACTGAAGTTTGCAACAATGTGTTATCAGTGATAGGAAACTAATACACATAGGTAGTCAGAGAGATAAATAGATCACTAATTTTATGTGTCAACTTGTCTAAGCTGTTGATGTCCAGATGTTTGGTCAAATTACTTTGTATATTTTTTTTTAGAAAATCATTTCTGGATGTGACTAAGATTTGAATCAGCAGACTTGGAATAAAGCAGATTAATCCCCAGAATGTGAATGGGCCTCATCCAATCACTTGAAATCCATGAAAGAAAAAATGACTGAATTTTCCTGAAAAAAAAAGAAAAAAAAAAGTTCTGCCTCCAGAGTGTTTTTGGATTCATGAGTGAAATATGAACTCATTTCCTGGATTTCCAACTTGCCTTTCTGTTCTATAGATTCCAGACTTTCAACCTGATACTTATGTGAACTAATTCCTTAAAAATCTGTGTGTTTACACACATGCACATACACAGGTATATATGTATGGATATGTATACAGAGATATATTCTACTGTACTGATTATGGGTTTCTGGGGGGAACCCTAATATAGATGAGAAAGAGCGAGCAGGGAGAAGAGAAACAGAAAAAGAAAGACAGAAGATAGACAAAGTAGGAAAATTATGGTTTAAGCTTGCATTAGAAACCTAGATATTTCTTCAAAAAGAAAGCTCTAAGCAACATTTTTCTAGTACATCATACAGTTAGCTGACCTTCTCTTCCTATCGTAAATTCAATTTGAGGTAGTAACAGAAAAGTGATTTTGATTGGCATGAAACTATAAGAATATTCCAAGGGCTGGAGCAGGGGCAGAGGGGGCAACATAAGGGTAGAGGGGGCAACATACTTCTTAGCAAGTTTCATCTTTGGAATATGTTAAAATTTAGTTCATACCCACTGGAACAAAACAACAGTTTCTAGTAGTATTGGATATGAACGTAGTGGAAAACAAGATTGGTCCAAGACTTTAATGAAGAAATTTGAATGCAAGGATTACTTACATAGATCCAGGTACAAGTAGAGGCCAAACAAAACCATGTATGTGACTCAAATATTAGCAACAGCAGGAAGCTATTACATTACCTCCAGAACTGAGGGAAAGTGGGAGGAAAGGGTTTCTGAAGGCCCCTGGGGGCTGTAACAATGGATAAAGACCTACACAAGGCAAGCTACAGTCATGGCAGACATAGCTGGAGGCATCCCTGCTAGAGACTTGGCACTAAAGCACAGTCATCTTTCTTTGCTCAGTCTTGTAGGGCAGAGACTATGGCAAGGAATAATAGATACAGGGGGACAAATTCAGAATAAGCAGTGTTTTCTATCCTTGGTCTACACACCACCACAAAATGCCCTGAATGGAGCTTTTTCTGTAAATTTTACACTGATTTTTACATCCTTCTGTGCCTCCGATTCCCCCTATGTATCATCTTAGATGTTCTATTAATCCCCTGCCTGTTTATTCTATTTTAGGGCTTATTTGTCTCATTTATCCCAATGTCTCTGACTTGCTGTGAGAGAAATATGTTGGATGGTGACCAAGCATTTCAATATTCTTTTCCTGGACACAAAGGAAAACTGTTTTCCACTCTTCCCTGCTGTGCGATAAATAAGGGGATGTGAACAAAAATGGTTTGGATCACGTATTTAAATTGCCAATATCACAAAACAAAACAAAAAATCTGGATTCCTGAACTACTAGGGATATTGTGGGTAAGAAATAACCCTTTTTAATGTTAACACTGAGATAACTGAATTGTTACACAAACTAGCAAAAACACTGTGACTAACACACCTTCTAAACGAAATTTTTCTCCTTTACATGGCTACTTTCCTCATTGCCTTTGAGTTGTCTAATGAACTAGACCCTATTCTAATCTACATTTGGTGTCTTAAGTGAATGTAATGCTCACAAAACCAACACAAATTCTGAGAATGAAATGTCATTTAACCATCTTGGTAGGAGGGGAAATCTTCTAGTAGACCCCTAAATGGTTCATCAAACACTAAAGAAAAAAGCTACCCCCTTTTCTCTCTCTTCCCAAAAATGATTATTTTCAGATTGACAAATCGCACAAAACCAAGCAAAGAATACTGGCCTACCGTTGAATTGCTAAGATGATAGAGGGAACTAAATTATTAAAAAAAACTGCATAGACTAATAAACTTGGAGAATGAGCTTCTCAGATAAATTGTGAAATCACAATGCCATTCTTGCCTTGATTCTTGAATGTCTTTCTTTAAAGTAGCTTGGGGGAAGTCTTTCACGAGAAATGGAAATACCATATTATAGACAGTATCACTTACATTTAATTCTCAATGCCTTTGGTCTGAAGCTTGATTGCAATCGAATTGTTCAAACCATGGATGGCAGAGTTTCCATGATTTTATCATGATAATGATTGGCCTATCTCAATGACTTGACTACAGAAGGAACTTTCTTTTGTGTTTTGTCTGAATAAAAAGCACCAGAATTCTTCCCCTTAATTCACATTTGATTTTTATGATATATAACATTTGCACTATTAGAAAAACTAGAAATTTATTTTCATTCATGAAAAGGACTAAAAATTACTGCTAAATAAAGTGAATAGTATTTTTCATCTTTCACAAGCAATAAAAGCAATATAGCATAATTTGTATATAACAATGATAGTATTCATCTCATTTTCTAATAATGTACACAGGCATTCAAAGAAAAAATTGTATTTTATTAAATTTATATATTTTAAAAAACAACCAAACTGAAGTATATCTTCAAAATGTGTTTTTTCATATTTGTAGATTATATCCAATTATAATTTTATTACTCATCTTTAAGCCATTTCAAAATAAATTTATAACTTAAACACAGAGCCAACAATACATAATGCTTTTAATTTTTGCTATTAAGCCAATTTGAATATAATTAAGCACTTAATAAGGTCAAGGTTTTCTTCAATTGATGAGGCCAATTTTAGATGGAAATATTCAAAACTCTTTACCATTTGGCATCTATTACATTTCAGTGACCTTGGTCTACTGCCCAAGTGTGACAGGTAAATTGGTCACCCAAAATAGTTACATCCGAATCCCTGGAACTTTTTGTCTTTTTTTTTTTAAGGGTGTACCCGTGGCCTATGGAGGTTCCTAGGGAAGGGGTCAAATCACAGCTGTAGCTGCTGGCCTATGCCAAGGCCACAGCAATGCCAGATTAGAGCCATGTCTGTAATATATACCACAGCTCATGGCAACACCGGATCCTTAACGACTGAGCAAGGCCAGGGATCAAACCTCCATCCTCATGGATGTTAGTCAGATTCATTTCCACTGAACCACGACGGGAACTCCCCCTGGAACTTTTGAATATGTTATGTTTCATAACCAAAGGGACTTCTGAAGATTATATTAAATTTAAGGATCTTAAATTAAGGAGACCATTTATGGGGGGAGTCCAATATAATTTCATGAGACTTTAGAAAAAGAGAACTTCTCTGATAGGAATCAGAAAAATGCAGTGCAGAAGGGAAGAGAGGTGTGGCAGAAGAGAACATCAGAATAATTCTAAGAGTGAGAGAAGTTTCACATACCAATGCAGATCTAAGTGCACGTACACAGATCTAAGAGAGGTCAACCAAGAACCTTAGTCCTACAACCATAGGAAACCAAATTCTGCCAACAACCTAAATAAGCTTGGAAATATATTGTTCCCCAGAGCCTAGAGAAAGAAACTCAGCCTTGCTTTTGATACTGTGAAGCTGGAGCAGGGGAACCAACTGTGCTGTACGGTAACCACACTCCTCACCTACAGAAACAGAGATAATAAAAAGGGTTTTGTTTTTTTTTAACTGTTAAGTTTGTGGTAATTATATACATTGAATAGTCTCACTTATCTAGGCTATTTGATTTTATCTACTACATGTATTTTGAACACCAGTTTTATAATATATCTTGTCAGGTGTCAAATATTAAAAGTTGAAAGTATGATGAGTCAAATATTCCTCATGGAGAGTAGATTAGATTTAGGATTATTTTTGGAAGTAACATCATTCATTAAGACAATGAAACAAGAAGGACATTTTACATTAAGTGGTAATTATATGAGGGAGACAAAATACAGAATGGTCAGAAAATAACAGCTAAATCTTAGACTGTAATAAATATTTAAATTACAAAATAGCACATATATAGGAAACTCTAAAAGGTTATGAATATTACATAGTAATAAGTGATTAAATGTGACTTATAGCCAGGAGATTATATGTAATTATTATGCAATAATATTTATAATACTGTAATTAACATTCAGTTCACAGAGATCGAATAATTTAGAAAATGAGTCCAGTGGAGAAAAATTATACACTCTGTATTAAAGATAATGAAAATATTTAATATTTTATATGTAACATTTTCTAATAATTATATGTACAGCTCAATATAAAAACAGGCAGAAGACCTAAAGAGACATTTCTCCAGAGAAAACATATGTATGACCAGTAGGCCCATGAAAAGATGCAAAACATTGCTAACTATTAGACAAATGCAAGTAAAAACTACAATGAGGTACCACCTCACACTGGTCAGAATGGCCACCATCAAAACGTTTATGAAAAGTAAATGCTGGAGGGCATGTGGAAAAAAGGGAACCCTCTTACACTATTGGTGGGAATGTAAATTGGTACAACCACTACTGAAAACATTGTGGAGTTTCCTCAGAAAACTAGAAATAGAACTACTATATGATTCAGCCATCTCACTCCTGGGCATATATGCAGATAAAACCATAAATCAAAAGGATACATGCAACCCATATGTTCACAGAAGCACTGTTCACAATAGCCAAGACACAGAAACAACCTAAATGTTCAATGACGAATGGATTAAGATGATGTGGTATATATAAACAATGGAATACTACTCAGCCCTGAACAATAACAAAATAATGCCATTTGCAGCAATATGGATGGAACTAGAGATTATCATACTAAGTCCGAAAGAGATAGGCATATACCATATGACATCACTCATAAGTGGAATCTAAAG
Organism: Sus scrofa; assembly: GCF_054392235.1. Taxonomy (NCBI): domain Eukaryota; kingdom Metazoa; phylum Chordata; class Mammalia; order Artiodactyla; family Suidae; genus Sus; species Sus scrofa. The sequence goes on along the minus strand of NC_139393.1, from coordinate 65,361,395 downwards.
TACAATACAAATGAACCTGTCTACAAAAAAGAAACATACTCACAGACACAGAGAACAGACTTGTGGTTGCCAACGAGAAAAGGGAGGGAGTGGGATGGACTGCATTGTGAGCTTGGGGTTAGTAGATATAAACAATTACATTTAGAATAAACAATAAGATCCTACTGTATAGCACAGGACACTGTATCTAGTTTCCTGAGATATATATGTATAACTAAGTCAATTTGCTGTACAACAGAAATTGGCACAATATTGTAAATCAAATATACTTTTAAAAATTTACCTTTGATTACAAAATACAAATTATAAACTATCATTAACAAATTTTAAAATATATCTGTAACTTCATACAATTTTATTTCAGGCAATCAGTATAAACAGCAAAATAACATTCTTTGAGGTTGGCTTCCTGTTTCCAAATTGAACATGTTTTTCTTACAACAAATCCTTTATTTAGCTACAATCACAGTTTAGTGGTCAAAATAAAATGTTCATGTTTTGGCAAACATTTTCCAACTATCGGTTATTTCAGTGAAGTAAACATCTGTCTTAGGACAATTAAAGTAGCAACACATGTTTGGTCATGTCTTCTGAGTGAGCCTTGGCTAGAAATTATCGTAGGAGGACTGCCAATTAAAATATTGCAGTGAGTTAAAAGAAAAATGGTAGAATTTAAATGAAAATTCAATACCCTCAGAAAACAACAAACGTTTTCTTAAAAGCATTTGACTAAACAGGAATGGAAGAGGATATATGGGTGGAAAATAAGCATATGAAAAGATGCTCAATATCTTGCATTAGGAAATGCAAATTAAAAGTCTTATTAAAATGGCTATAATTCCAGCGATTGCAATACCAAATGCTGGTAAGGGTGCAGAGCAACAGGAACTCTAACTCACTGCTGAAAGGGATGCAAAATGCAGCATTTTGTGAGGAATTCTTTTAAATATATCAGACCCATCAATCACGTTCTCACATAATTTGCCCAACCGAAATCCACATAAAACATGAATGTAGGAGTTCCCGTCGTGGCGCAGTGGTTAATGAATCCGACTAGGAACCATGAGGTTGCAGGTTCGATTCCTGCCCTTGCTCAGTGGGTTAATGATCCGGCATTGCCGTGAGCTGTGGTGTAGGTTGCAGATGCGGCTTGGATCCCGCATTGCTGTGGCTCTGGCATAGGCTGGTGGCAACAGCTCCAATTAGAACCCTAGCATGGGAACCTCCATATGCTGCAGGAGCGGCCCAAGAAATGGCAAAAAGACAAAAAATAAAAAAACAAAACAAAACATAAATGTATATAGCAGCTTAATCCGCAATTGCTACAAAGTGGAAGCAAACAAGACATCCTTTAGAAGGAGAATGGCTAAATAAACTATGGTTCAGCTACAAATCTGAACAGTCAATGAAGAAAAATTAAGGAGTTATGGATAAATCCTAAAGATAAAGTAAAAGGAGTTAGACTGAAAAAACTATATAATATGAAATCCCATTCATATGACATCTTGAGAAAAGTGAAATTACAGGTATAGACAATAGAGCAGGTACAAGGGTATGGGAATATTGTACTAGGGGACATTAAAGGATTGTTTTAGGGTGGTGGAACTAATATGGGTGGCACTGTGGTAGCAGATATATAACACTATCCATTTTTCATAAACCACTAAACATACAGAACAGATAGTCCTTTATTCAAATTAAAAATCAACCTGGAGATCAGAGGATCCCAGAATAGAAGGTACAATATGCCACAAGAATAAAACTTTATTAAAATAATTACAATATGGAGTTCCTGTTGTGGCTTAGTGGGTTAAGAACCTGATACAGTGTCCATGAGGATGCAGGTTCAATCCATGGCCTCACTCAGTGGATTAAGGATCCCGTGTTGCTGTGACCTGTGATGTAGGTCACAGACACAGCTCGGCTCTGGCATTACTGTGACTGTGGCATACATAGGCCAGCAGTTGCAGCTCTTATACGTCCCCTAGCCTGGGAACTTCCATATGCTGCAGGAACAGACCTAAAAAGAAAAAAAAAAAAAGAAACAAAAAACTAGGATGTGTGTATAAAGAACACTGAATCTGAAATATTGCTTTTGTTTTGCCTACTTTCTTGATAACTTTTAGGCCAAAATCATGGCTATAAAATATTATAGCTCTCAGAGAGAAACAACTTTCTATGTTTTATAGAGCTGAAACACCAATGTCTGCATGCATTTGAAGATTTAAGACAAAAATTCAAAGTGTTCTTTAATGAGTTTCACTAGTTGCTAGTTTTTGAAGTTTGTTATCTCAGAAGACTCTCTTCATTCGGCTTTAATGACTGTACAATGTAAATCCTTGCTTGAACCTTTTTAATGTTTCATTGATATACATATCTCCCTCTATAAGGAATAAGAAATATGTTCCTATCTATCCAAAATGAATTAAAATTTCAAATAGTTTCAGATTATAATTACATTTCAAAGAATAACAATTTTAGCCAGAAAATTTATAAACAGTAACATATAATTATATATAATATACATAATTACTTCAACTGAGTGGCTCTAACAAAGGGATGCACTTAAAGCCACTCTCTCACCAATCCCTAAGTCTGGCCCCAATCTCAATGAGTACATTCAGATCTTGGGACAATTCAGGCCATTAACATCATTTACCTTCAATCAACTATTCAAAAGTAATGCAGATTTTATCTATATATTGTTTAGGTTATGCTTAAGAAGAATACATATCAAAACCTTTGCAACTGTCACTGTCATCTAGTGTCCTGAAGTTTCCTTTCACTACATAATAAACAAAGTGTATTGTGAACAAGAGGAGCAAAATACCCAAACATTGATAACACATAAAATCTTGCAATAATTTTTGGAATCTTCTTACACATTGGAACAATAAAAGAATCACTTCTGTATTAGTCTACTTTGTTCAATAAAAATATGGACTTTATTTTGTGCTCTGAGGGCAAAATGGAGAAACATATGGTGCCAGGATACTACTTCACTTGTCCATTTTAAGGGCAAACATAGTTTCAAAGACTATTTAAACTTTCTTGTCAGTGAAGGAAGAAATGCATATTTTAGAAACTTTTGTGCCTTAGTTTAAAAATCTTCTTAATCATTTCATTCTATGAACTTAAGTTTTTAAATGAGTGAATAGATCTAGAAATTAGAAACATTTTATTTACAAATGAATATTCCTCAGAAACACCATTTTACCTTTCCTGAGAGTAGTATTATTACTACATATCATATATATCCAATCATGAGTACCCTCGCAATGTGAAACATACCAATTCTATTAAAATTTTTGTCAACCATCTTGGGAAGATAGACTGTTGAATCCGAATAAATCAAGTTGGTGAACACACTAGATGTGTGGTATCATTTGAACATAGTTCATGTGACTTTGCTATGTTTAAAAAATCCATTACACAATAGGTACATTCTATTTACTTTCACTCAAGCATCACATCTTAATTGTGAAAATTAAGTACTCTTTTTGCTACTTCCAGAAACAGATTAAGTGATGCCTTTCAAACTCATTCTGATTTACCCACTGACCCAGTAATAAACTGTTACAGAGCAAAAACACCACTGTTGATTAAAAACTTTATGTAAGCTAAGCGTGATAGATATTTACAAATTTACTATTTATACATTCTTAAAAATGAAAGATTAAGATGTTTGAGCTTATAAAATAGATGAAATTATTCAGGCATTGGAAAAAAAACATAATGGTCAAGATTTTTTTTTAAGCAGTTTATGATTTTTCTCAGAATGAAATCTTGTTTTGCTTTATCAGAATGGAAAAAAAAAAAGCAACAACTCAAGAAGCAGAATACTGGAAAATATACCAAGGATACATATGGAATAATATTAGGATACTTGAGAAGATTTTAGTCAACTCTATTCATATTGAGTTAAGTCTACTGATCAATTTGGGAAGAAATTTTATCTTAAAAATATTTTCTTCAGGAGTTCCCGTCGTGGCGCAGTGGTTAACGAATCCGACTAGGAACCATGAGGTTGCGGGTTCGGTCCCTGCCCTTGCTCAGTGGGTTAACGATCCGGCGTTGCTGTGAGCTGTGGTGTAGGTTGCAGACGCGGCTCGGATCCCGCGTTGCTGTGGCTCTGGCGTAGGCCGGTGGCTACAGCTCCGATTCAACCCCTAGCCTGGGAACCTCCATATGCCGCGGGAGCAGCCCAAGAAATAGCCACAACAACAACAACAAAACAACAACAAAAAAAGACAAAAGACAAAAAAAAAAAAATAATATTTTCTTCAAATCCACGAGCACAATACCATTTGTTTAGGTAGTCTTTGATTTCTTTCATTTGGATAATTTTATACCATGTAAAAATTTACAAGTATTTAATTTTTAAAGCTATTTGAAATGATGCTGTTTCTAAAAATTTAGATTTCTAATCTTCTTTGTAAGTATATAGATGTATGAATAATTTTCTTTTACTGACTTTGTTTTCTGCTACTTTGGTAAACTTATTGCTTAATTCCCAGTGTTATTTTTTCGATTTGTTGGGATTTTCATTGTAGCCAATCATAATACTTTTGAAAACTGTATGATTTGTTTTCCTTTTTAACTGGTGCCTTTTTATAAATTTAATAGACTAATAACACAAGTGGACTACAATTGAGACGCACGAGGGGTGAGAGTGGATATTATAGCCTGTTAATAACCTTAGAGGGAAAGCATTCAGTTTTTCACCATTAAGTATGATACTAACTGTATGACTTTTTAGATGTTCTTTATCAGATTAAGGATGTTCCCTTATTTATAGTTTACCAAGAATTTTTATCATGAAAGTTATAGTATTTTGTAAAATGCTTTTTCCCAAATCTATTTAAATTATGTTTTTTCTTTAGTCTGTTAATATCATCAACTACATTGATTGATTATCTGTTGTACTCTATCTGGCACTACCAATCAGGCTAAACTGGGCATCATAAAATAAGTTAATTTTAGGTAGGTAGTGTTACATACATTTTCTGTGGGAGATTATATGATGGCCTTCTTCCTCTTTAAATGTTTGTTGGAAGGTTCCAATAAAACAATATGGCCTGAAAATCTTCTTTGTGGGAAGTCTTTAAACTACAAATTTAATTGATTTCAGAGAAAGGACTATTCAGATATCTATCTACTCCTTGAGTTATGACAGTTTGTGTCTTTGAAGAATTTGGTTCATATCACAGGCAGTTTCACAGGCAGTGCTGTTTTTAGTAGTATCGTATAATCTTTTCAATGTCTTTTGGAACTGTTCCATTTTAGTTTCTGATATTAATAATGCATTTTTTTCTTTATCAATCTGAAAAAAGATTTATTGATTAATGTGTTCAAAATAGTAGCTTTTGTTTATACATATATATTTTACTGTATTGACAGTTGATTTCTTTTTCATTACTTCCACAATAATCTTATAAACTTTACTTTGGTTAGTTTTTAGGTTTTTTTTTTTTTTAAGGTAGAGGCTTAAATCATCAATTTACGATATTCTTTTCTAATACAGTTTTAAATACTATTGTGATTCCTCCAAGTAAAGACTTAATTTCATTACATAAATTGACATATATTCTCATTTCATTCACTTTAAAATGTTTTACTTTAAGATTTCTTTCAAATTACCTTATTTATTTATTGTCTTTTTAGGGCTGCACACACAGCCCATGGAAATTCTTAGGCTACGAGTTGAATCAGAGCTGTAGCTGCCAGCCTACACTACAGCCACAACTATGCATCATTTAAGGTCCAAATATCAGTTGGGTAATATTAATTGAAACAATTATTCCTCATTTCTCATTATTACTTTCCTCTCTACTTGCTCTATTAATTAGCAAGACAGGAGTGTTGAAACCTCCAAGTAAAAGAATGAATGCATCTATAAGTTTAATTCTTCCTTTTTATTTTTTTTAAATTAAGTTCGAAACTCTTATCTTAGGTGCATACACATTTAGGACTGCAGTGTCTTCTCAATGAATTAACCCTGTTTTCATTATTTAGTGTATCTCTTTATTCCAAGTATTTTATTATGAAGTTGATTTTGCCTGATATTCACTTTCCTTAGATTATACATATCATTTTCAATCCTTTTAATTTTTAACCATCTATAATTACATTCAAATTGTGCTTCTGTAGACAATATGCAATCCCCACCCAAAAAGATAATATCTTTTTGCTGTGCTTATTAGGTCATTTACATCTGACACAATTATTGGTGGATTTGAATTTCAGTCTATAATTTTACTTGTTTTCTAAGTCTCTCCTTCGTGTTTCACCTTTTCTGCAACTTTGGGGTTATTTTTTAAAAGTATAGTTGATTTACACTATTGTGTTAGTCTTACATGTACAGCACAGGAATTCAGTTATTTTTTCAGATTTATATTCCAGTATAGGTTATTATAAGACATTGAATGTAATTCCCTATGCTACAGGAAACTCTTGTTGCTTTCAATCTTATGTGTAGTAGTTTAGATTTGTTCATCCTATATTTCTAATTTGACCACCCCTTCTCTGGGGTAATCATAACTTTATTTTTTTTTTTTTAATATCCATGAGTGTTTTTGTTTTCTATATCCATTCAATAGTATTAATTTTTTCAGATTAAAATATAATATTGCATATGTAAATCAATGAAATTAGAACATTCCCTCACATAATATACAAAAATAAACTTAAAATGGTTAAAGATCTAAATACATGACACCATAAAACTCCTAGGAGAAAAGATAAGCAAAATCTTCTGACATAAATTGTAGCAATATTTTCCTAGGTCTGTCTCCTAAAGTAAAAGAAAAAAATAAACAAATGAGGCAAACTCAAAAGCTTTTGCACAGCAAAGGAAACCGTTGACAAAACAAAAGGATACCCTATGAAATCGGATAAAACACGTGTAAATGATGTGACTAACAAAAAGTTAATATCCAAAAACTACAACAGCTCATATAACTCAGTATCCAAAAAACAAACAAATTACTCAATATTTAGGTCTTCTCCCCATTTTGACATTTCTCCAATAAAGATATACAGATGGCCAACAGGTACATGAAAACATGTTCAACATCACTAATTGTTAGAAAAATGCACATCAAAATTACTCCACACCAGTCAGAATGGCCATCATCAAAAAATCTACAAATAATAAATGATGGAGAGGATATGGAGAAAAGGAAATTTCTCATTATACTGCTGTTGGGAATGTAAACTGGTGCAACCACTATGCAAAACAATATGGAGATTCCTTAAAATACTGATAACAGAGCTACCATATGATCCAGCCATCTCAACTCCTGGGTATATACATCTGGAAAAGATCAAAATTCTAATTTGAAAACAAAAACCTTTGACACCTTGGCACTATTTATCACTGCTGACAACTCTAAACTTCTCTAAACCTTAACTTTTGAATATTCAACTAGATTTTTTGCTGTTTTTTTTTAAATTACAGTTGATTTACAATGTTCCTTCAATTTCTGCTGTATGGCAAAAATCTAATTTTGATTTATCTTTTCTTTCAAATCTATGAGAAACCCTATGGGTTCTAATTTAATAAAAAGTACCAACATCTATTCATTTGCAAATGCTGAAATCTATGGCATCATCTTTAAATTTTTGTTATCTGATCCACTTTTATCACAAAATTGTAGAAGTGGAAGTTTGTATCTGTCTAGTTCTCTCCATCTCTATCAAATAACTTATCTCTGCATAGCACTTTTGAAATAACACCATAACTACTTTCCCAGCCTTATTTCTCTGCATTCCTGTAGAAGAGGTTTTTTTTTTTTTTTTCCCCCACAAGACACATATTTGAAAATGCCATTTACCTGATTAAAACCTGTTGGTAATTACTCTGAAGTAGATAGTATCATCTCAGTTAATGCTCACACAACAAAAATTCTACAAATGATTACATAATCTTGATTTCAGTCCTTCTAATTTCTATTCCCTCCTTTGCATTAACCCAGCCATATAAAACTTTGACTTTTTTTGTTGGGGGGGTGCTTCATCCACAGCATGTAGAGGTTCCCAGGCTAGGGGTCTAATCCGAGCTGTACCCACTGGCCTACGCCACAGTCACAGCAACGCGGGATCTGAGCCGCATCTTGGACCTACACCTCAGCTCATGGCAACACTGGATCCTTAACCCACTGAGCAAGGCCAGGGATCGAACCGCAACTTCATGGTCCCTAGTTGGATTCATTAACAAATGCGCCATGACGGGAACTCCAAACTTTGATATTTATTAACATTCCTCATTCTCTCTAAACTCTTTGCCTTTGTGTATGATGTTCCTCTCCTTACACATTCCTAACCACAACAATGAATACTATTTATAAATTTGTGTTCCTCCTTCATATCCCAGGTCCAAAGTCAACACTGTCTTTCTAATATAGTTTGTATACTTAGCGTTTTACATATTCCCTATGATATGCAACAAATACTTTAAATAACATAAGGAAGAAAGGAGAGGAGGGGGAGGGAAGTAAAAAGCATCTAAGTGCTATTTATCCACCAGTTTCATTTAAAATTTCATGATTTTTGTAGACACTAATTTTACACTTTCAACTTATTTCATTCTGGTCGTTAACAAAATGAAAGTCTAAGACAAAACTGTAAGAAAACCGTATTTTTCTTTAGAATCCACCTTAAAAGTTTCACAGTTTCCATATTCAAACCTATTTTAATTGAAACCTGCTCTTTCCTATGTAAAGTATATGCCTCTTTTTTATTTTACTTCCTTCTCTTAGACAAGTATACTACTTATGGTTTTCATATTTAGTTCCATTTCTCAGTGTTTAAAATTATATTCAAGTAGTTTGAGCACAAAACAGATGTTTTCACATTTTTCCTTCCCCTCCCATTTCCTGCTCAACTTTCGCTCCCTGTGTAATTTCTGGATTATTCTGTCTCTTATTGTATGTGACTTGAAATTAGTAACATTATAAAGGGTATATCAGACATAAGTACAAAGCCACGAAATTTCACAAAGTTTATTTTGCACATATACCATCAGTCAAAAGAGGAAAAAAAATCTCAAAATCCCACTATGGTCTCCCACACATCTGACCCCAAATCAAAGAACTAAACTCCAAAAACACATTTCTCCATTCAATTAACAAAGGCCCACTGAATATTTTACTGCTACAATAAAACTGGAAATTCATAAATTCAAAAACATCACTATCCTTTATGAGATTCAGTGAAAGAGACCAATAAGTAAAGTATATAGAGGTAATACAGAGGTACAAGTAAATGACAGATTGCAAAATAGACATGTGAAGCTCTAAGATAACACATTAATCACAGAATATAATGGTGTTATTGGAGTCTGAAGAAGAAATACAGTTTTCTAAACAAAAATCTGTGGCTCATCCTAAACAGAATCATCACAAAACACTAAAAACAACACAGCAAGCTTGGCCTTGCTGCAACAAAAATTACCAAAGAGAAGGTAATATAAGAAAGGTGAACCTAAAGGTAATATATAAATGATGAAAGACCAGCTGCCTAGTGAAGACGTCTGCTTTACACGACAAAAATACCTTAAGTGAATTGCTCAGACCTTCATCATTGGTACCAGAACAACGAAACACTAAAAAATTTGCAGGGGCACATTGAATACCTGTGTTTCTGAATTCAGGTAAGTAGCTGAAAGTTCATATACTTGAATAAAGAGAATATATAAGAAAATACTACTAGTAATATTTACTTGTTTTCAGGAATGTTTTACCTGCTTTAAGTCATTTAGTTTTCATAAAAATTATACTAATTCAATGAGGTGCTACACTTACTATTCAACTTTAAAGATGAAATTATAGGATATTGAGCTGATATTAAGTTATTTGCTTAAGGACATACCATTCACAATAAATGAATATAGGCTGCAAATTCAGGCTTTAAGACTGGTGCATGTCAGTAAAACGTTATATGAAGAACAATATTTGACAGAAAAGTAAATTACCATCAATTAAAGAAAACAAAGGCACAACTCAACAAGGTTAAGTAAGAACCAGCATTTTTTTTTTTTTTTTTTTTTTTTTTTTTTTTTTTTTTTTTTGCCATTTCTTGGGCCGCTCCCGCGGCATATGGACTTTCCCAGGCTAGGGGTCTAATCCGAGCTGTAGATACTGGCCTACGCCAGAGCCACAGCAACGCGGGATCTGAGCCGCGTCTGCGACCTACACCACAGCTCATGGCAACGCCGGATCGTTAACCCACTGAGCAAGAGCTGGGATCAAACCCGCAACCTCATGGTTCCTAGTCGGATTCATTAACCACTGCGCCACGACGGGAACTCCAAGAACCAGTATGTTTCTTAAATGTGTATTTGACTTGAGTCAAATTTACAAACATTAGCTATATCTTTTTAAAAATGAAGATAACACAAAGTAAGGCATTTTAAGTGATCTGCATCTATGGGTGGTTATACTGGATTGTGTCTCTTGTGAGCATTCCATTGTTAGAAGATTTCTTGTGTAATTATAAGATGAAAAACAGATTACTGATATTACCCTCTTTGATGGGACTCCTTGCTGTTACAAATGGAAGGAGAGTTTTTTGGTTTTTTTTTTTTTTTTTTTGAGTTAATTGAAAACACAGCTTGATGTCCCTTGCTGTTTAAATACAGAAATTCAATGCATAGAAAAATAAATAATCTGTGCTAAAGGAATATGAATTGATAAATTAATGGACAAGGAGAATTGTGAATTATAGTTGTTTTATCGTCTGACTACCTCAACATATAATGTGTACATTGTCACTGAAAAAGGTTTATTCTTGAGCGAATGTTCATCATCCGTAGCAAGCATTCAAATTAGCACTGACACTCAATATCTACAGTGACTGGGAAGTAAAAGATTCTTCTAGAGCCAATATGTAAAGAAGCATTTGTGTAAGTGCTTCCTGAGATAGTATGTCACTTTTATACAAATGAATTATCTTTCTGGGAAGATACTTTCTTTATTCCCATTCTGCAGGTGTTAAAACTGAGTTGTGGTAAAATTATTAAGCATGCTTACAACGTAATGACTAATTAGTGACAAAGGCAGTAACATATTTGGGACTATTCAACTTAATGATTTTCCTTTCTAAATCCACCCAGTGTTTTTTTGTTTTTTGTTTTTGTTTTTTTGTTTGTTTGGTCTTGTTTTTGCCTTTTCTAGGGCCGCTTCTGCGGCATATGGAGGTTCCCAGGCTAGGGGTCTAATCTGAGCTGTAGCCACCGGCCTACACCAGAGCCACAGCAACGCGGGATCTGAGCCGCGTCTGCGACCTACACCACAGCTCATGGCAATGTCGGATCATTAACCCACTGAGCAAGGCCAGGAATCTAACCCGCAACCTCATGGTTCTTAGTCGGATTCATTAACCCCTGCGCCACGACGGGAACTCCCACCCAGTGTTTTTAAAACAGGCACTGTCCTATGTGTTAGGAATAGAATCACAAACTACAGCTGCAAAACTCCTATCTGGACATTGAAATAGGACATAAACAATTATATGAATCACTATGTAAATGATTTATATGAATGAACTAATTCAGGTTATGGAAAAAGAGCAGTTAGGTGGAGGAGAGGGGATTGATTTTTCACAGAGAAGTCAGGAAGGTCTCTTCAAGGAATGAACTCTTTAGGGATGTCAAACTAGAAAAGAACCACAAAGATACCATTAGAGTATTTATATCCTATACACCTCTTTACACATATATTCTGTATCATTTTTGCATATGTTCTATATATACGCACATACATACATGTACATATAAATACACGAACACCTGTGCATTAGTCTCTCAACTAAATTTAAAATCCCTTCAGGGAACAAAATGGTAATTATTTCAGGATCAAAATAAACTGATAATTATTCCAACCCTCACTTTCTGCCCCTCATCCTGTATATAACCAAGCCAAGCACAGACATGGTGGAAACCGTTGTTTTATTGAATGTAATTTTAGAAAAGGAAGTACAAAGTATGAATATTTATTAGAACATACTGTGTAAGTGTGTGATACTTTGTATCCGTGTATATACACATTTGTCAAGAGTATACATGCATATAAACACATTGTACATGCATGAGAATAGTATATATACATAGCATGAACATCCATGAATTCTGTTCCTATTTCAAAATGTCAATCCAAACCTGAGGGCATTCTTACGAAAGAAATTACCATGTTATTCCCCAATTTCTGACTATCCAGCAAAGCCCTTACTTCCAGGTATAAGGGTATATACATTTGACCATTTCCCAATTCAGACAACGAAGACACACAAACGCATTACTCTCTTTGCAAGTGTCTTATAGGGATGCTTCTCAGACTGCCATAGTCCATTGCTAGTTTCAATAAAAGTACTGTGTAGAATCTAGACTTTAAAAACAATTCTAACAGATATTCAAAGAATTCCCTGTGAGAAAATAATTGTGAACTGAGGGAAAAATGGCAGACAGCTAAGAGGTGACTATCAGGAGTGATAAAAACATATTTATAAACTTACTTGTGCCTGGGGAACTGTTCTTGCTCAGTCAGGAGAATATATTCAAAGCAATTTCAATTAAAAGATATATTGTTACTACATCAAAGCCTAAAATGTGACAGTTACTTACAATTTATATTAACACCTCAGTTCATATATGGGATCCTTGTAGCCCAAGGACAAGCATTAAGTTTCCAAAGCCTGGTAGCTAACTATGAAGAATCTCTCACATAGCTGAAGAACTCAAATCTCTAGGGATCTTCTCTGTGAGTTTTCTATTGGAGCTTTTCACAGATTTTCATGACAAACCTATTTATTAAGGTACATCTGTATCTGCTGAGTTACAAAGACTAGTCAAGAAGAAAATCTTAACATTCTACCCTAGAAACGCTGCAGAATCTTTTCTGACTCAGGTTCCTACTCAAACACTGCAGCCTTTATAACTACTTGGATGCAATGTATGCTGGCTCTAAAATTTAAGGCGCCCAACCAAGGTTTGTGCATCTTTTTTAGTTATATAGGTTGTATACATTATACTAATTTGTGCCCAAATTTGAAGAGGATATTATGACAATTTTTTAGACTACTGGATCCTTTAAAATTTCGCTGAAGTGAAAGGACCTTGAATTTTCATGAGGTTTCTCACCCTTTTATCAGGTATGTACCATAACTTATTTGGTTATTTCTCTTTAAGTCTAACCAGAACGCTATTGCCAATACGATACTGTGTTACGTACATTCTATGCTATGTCAAGGAAAACAAGATCTTTGTACTACTGTAGTACATTGCTTCTAATAGCCCTTAAAGTAGTGAAAAAAGCAACTGCCAAATCAGGTCAGGGGCTTCATAATGAGTTCCAGGCCTTGCTCCACGAAGGGTATTACACTTGAAACTGGGGTGCAATTTAAATAAGAACCAAGTAAAATTTCACTATTGTCGATAGCCATTCTTAGAGAGTAAGAAACCTTCTGAATAGACTAAATGCATGCTATAATAAGAATGTGATACTAACCACTGACTCCTTTTTCAAAGTCTTTTTTTTTTAATAGCATCAATTTACTGGATCACCTCATCTATTCATTTTTTTTTTTATTTCCTAGATTGCTAATAAAAGAGACTATTGAAGGGCTCCCATAGAGTACTATCTACCATAAAAGCCTTCAGTCCATTGCTTGGGAACCAATATGGGAAAACAGTTGGTTGCCAATAAATACTTATCATTCAGGAACTAGAGAATTAATGACAGACTGGCTCCATGAGCCCAATGATCTATACCCATGTATAAAATGTGTGCCCAAACTTAATTCATAGAGGTAGAGAAAACTCAATACTAATTTGTGTACCAGAATCACATTGAGTGCCCAAGGAATAATATCAATTCAAAACCTATGTCTACTAAAACATAGAAGCTTTATTTTACCTTGGTAGTTATCACAGTTAAGTGGCCATAGTTCCTAATGAAGACAACCAAGGGAATGATTTATAATATATAAACTTTAAATGAGCTTGCTATTCTACTGTGTATATTTAAGTCAGATTTGTATCTTCAGATCTAGAAATTATTTAATCAAACCACACTTTAATACAGCATTCATATATTTCATCTCTTGGTGAACTTGGGATCATTTTATCACCACCAAGTTCTCTGCAGTTTAGATCTTTATGTTACCCTCTCCCTGCTTCCAAATACAGTAAATTTATTCCCTTTATTGCTGGAGATTAAAAAAGTAACAAAGACTCTGTCACTCTGAAATTACCATTGAAATTAGGGGGATCATCTTCATAGAGCATTTCTTACAATCATACCCACCAAAAGGGTCCAGCAATTACAGAACTTTACATGAAAGCTGGCCCTCTCTAGTGCATTTCTTGATTCTTTAGTATAGGGGTATTCTTCTAACCTGTCTGATTATGAAACAGGATATTTTTGTGCAGGACTTTCATAAAGAATACACACCAATTTTCCCACTGCATTAAACATTCGATCCATTCCTTGGCATTATATCACAGAACTTTTGGCTCTCACCTCATTAAAAAACAATTACTATTGAATTCAGCTTTTCATCAGTCTACCACATAAACTAAGCCTAACACATGAGTATATAGAATCCAGAATCTCTGGTAAGTTAGCTACAAAGATAAATTTCTCCCATTGTTATGTCTTAACCTTCTCACTCTGAATCTCAGTGTGAGATTCCCTGACATCACATTTGGAGTTTGAAATCTGCCATGACAAGAGTATTCATACCTCAGAAAAAAAGCAAGTCATGCAAACTGTAGATCCCCTTGCCCCATACCTACCATAGAGTCAGGTGTTAAACATTTACCATCATACCACTGCTCTTACCTATTTAAAGAAGTTGTTTAGACAGAACTGATTAAACAAAATGAAACTGATGGCAAGGAGAAAAATGATGTCCTTACTGTTATTTAGAAATCAATAATTAAGTTCCAACTCTTAAAGGTAGGAAGCTAAAAGGAAGATATGGTGTTATGACAACTGAGTGGCTCAAAAAAGCGGTATGATTAAGTAGGTCCTTGGAAGGATGCTGCACTCCTAGAACTCTAAGTTGTTGAGACCAAAGAGAGAGAAACAGGTTTTAGAGGGAGCTCATACTGCCATACAGGAAACAGTCTGTTACAACCTCAGGGCAGTTTTTTTTCCCCCAGTGGATTTGGAGCGTGGCCTGGTTGGCACTCTGCTTCTCTGCTTGACAATAAGACACGGCTTATTCATTCTTGGTGCTTCCGAGTGAGCCCAGTGGTGCTGGTGTTGGAAATGCCACTGCAAGCTGAGGGCAAATGACCACTATCACTGAAGGAATACTGACAGGAACTTGGAAATACAGACTTCCTTATTCTTTCATCTTATCTTCTGATAATCTCCTAATGTTGCCTATTAGTAGACCCTAACAGAAAGCCTGCTGGTCAGAGAAATTAGAAGTATCACTTGTAAAGTCAAAGCCTAGGAAAACAACTTCTGGTATAAGACAGACCTGGAATTAACATAATGTTTAACTTAACGCATCTCATAAAGGGGTTTAAAACAGGGCAACTGAAAAGTCATGGAATGCTTGATAGTCAATGAATGAGCTTATCAAAAATTACTCTAAAAAAATCACTTGGTATCAGTTGGAAGACAGGATAGGAACAATGGAAAAGGAAATATTTAAAACTCTCTTGCAATAAGTTGGGTGAGAATTGAGAGCCTCAATTAGAGCAGTGCCAGAGCTGGAGCAGAGCTATTCCTTGAAGAACAGGGTAGTCTGAATAGAAAATTAGGACATCAAACTTCATTTGTCTTCTCTACCACTGAGGCAACATTAAGGAAAGGCTAGCTTTAACTTTTTATATGGTTTTCCTAACGCAAAAATTTTTCAATGTGCTAAATATATACGAGAAAGAAGTTCCTGAACATAAAATTTCTTTCCGTGCTTCTAATTTTGTTTTCAGCCCAAGGGCATAATTTTCAATAGCAAACGGAGTTTTTTTAAGAGCAAATTTTAATTATCACTTGAATTTGGGAATAAAACATAGAATTCCAAGCTAGAAATGCCATTATTTCACCTATATACAGTTATGTTGGAAATGAAATAGTTAAGTAAATTTATATAGTAACAAAAAAGTTAGGTTTAATAATTACTTTCATAGCTTCACTGTAACTTATGCCCTAATAAATATATTCAGATCTAAAGTAAAATTTTTTTCTATTTAGTTTCCACTTCAAGCATAGGCATAATAGCCTATAACATGCCAAAATTATTTAAGGCCTTGATTTATTCAGACAGCAATAGAGTCATCATCTATCCTAATTGGCATCAGATATGGAATTAAGAGTATTAATGTAAACTGAGAATAAATGTATATTGTTGGGGAAAAGTTTACTGATGAATTCATGTACAAGCTGCTCACAAGCCTATTTACCACTAGTGCTTCAGAAAGCCAGGATTAGCCAGCAATCTAGCAGGGATATTGAAATTATCAAAATTGCAAAGGTTGGCCCCCAATAGAAATAGCCAAGTGGTCAAATGAATACTGTTGAAAATATTACTATTTTGGATACTATTCAGGTAATCGTTGGCCTCTAGAGTTCCAACTAATAAGGAGAAGACAGAAACAAGGCATCCTAGGCATCAGTTCAATTTTGAAAATTAGGAGATCATGCCAAGGCAGAAGTCCAATGCCATAAATGGATTCAGTACTGGGAGGGGGAGATCATGAAGTGCTATTACTGGGCATGACATGAGTTTTTGTTCATCCATCTGATTAATCAAATTATGCCTCTCATTAACAGCAAAGTATGTGCAGGAGACTGGCTTCTGGTTTCCTGAGCTACTCTGAGTCACCGTAGCCCTCTGCATTTCTGTATGAGTTCTTGGTAGAGGAGTGAGGAGTTTGTTGACATATACACAGTTCATGAAGGGAGTGCCTTAGGACCAGGCGGACCTGTACCAACTGATGGCACAAAAAGATACTGCCTCGGGGATAAAGGAAAGGCAAAGACATGTGACACAGGGTGGGGTTACCTAGCAATGACCAAAATTACCAAGAAATTCTGAGGACAACACAATTACAGGAGTAGATCTAATCCATCCTTAGCTGTTTATTCAGAGAAAAGAAACAATGCCAAACTTTTTTTTTTTTTTTTTTTTTTTTTTTTTTTTTTTTTTTGGCAGAGTTGACAATAATGGTGGAGAGAAGGGAATACTGACAGGTAAAAAGAAAGATGAAGGTGCCTCTGCATACTTTGCCAAAACAGTAAATAAAGCATTAAGTAGCAAAGAAACAAAATAAGAAATTTTAAAACACTGAAGACCCGAAAGCAAACTAGTTGGACCTGATTTCCCCATAGACTATGCAGTTTATTAAAACAAAAGAAAATCTGACATACATTCTTTGATAAGGAGCTACTTTAATTTTGAAAACATAAAAGAGCTGATATATGCTTTAAACAGATACAAGCTCTGAACTTACTTATTAGCAGAACTCAATAAAAGTTGGCCTCTTTATGGTTATTTCAGCATGTTGTTGAATTCAGATGAACATCCAAAAGCAACGATGAAGCAACTGAATCCTTTATAACAGTCTTTTGAAAAAGGCCAAAGATGCTACAACAGCACCTGAGGAAAACTTCATAATATACTTGTCACCCAATTATCTTTCAAAAGCCCCAAGCATTGATACTGGATCCCTCTCTCTCTCCCCCACCCAACAGTATTTCCCCGATTTCCTGAAATTCAGCCCAATTCTGTGCTTTCAAAAGGGCACTTCCACTCTCTTTTTGGTCATCATCTTTCCTCTCCTAAGAAAAGATATGCTGAATTTTCCAGTGTAAAAGAGACAAATCAGCTTGAGGGCTTTTCAATTCTCTCAGTCCTTACTATGATCTGAACAAAAAGGCCTAGCAACCACACATTCACTTGTTGTACTGTCTCTTTATAAACTGAAGATGTGTCCCTTAAAAACAAATTACTCATTTCTCTTCTCACAATCTGTACATATAATCACACTGACACCCACAGAACCCCCCCCCGAACCTCTACACTGAAGTAGAAATTATACCTTTAGAAGAATTTATATGCATGTAGTAGTTTTATCATCCCATCCCACCCCCAAAGATCTTATCTGCTGTGTTTGAAAGAAACTGTTTGCTTCTCTGAACTTTATAACTCTTCATTTCTGACAATTCCACTTTATTTTTGACCTATATTTCTCTCAAGTCCACTTGGTAAAGCATTTGAGCATGTATGTATGTATGCAGGTACGTATGTGATTTTTCAACCAAATTTTAAAAAATTGAAACAAATGAAGAGTTTCAATGGATACAGATTTTGTGCATTTTTAAAGAGAATGTGCTACAGATTTTATAACAGTTCTAAGATAATGTTCTGACACTTGCCAGCTGTGAGGATTGTTTTTCGGAATAACAACACTGGTCCCATTTTAGTCCACCATCATATTACAGCTGGTGAGTAAAGAATACGTTTAGATTTCTTTAAATTTTTTCCCAAGGGAGAGGGTTATAAACACTGTATGAATTAGTAATGCAGGCATTAAAATAGTTTTTGCATGTAGTTCATATTTCAAATATAGAAACAAATTAAAGTTTCAAAGCTCACTTTCTGTATACTCAGTGATCACATTGTCTCTATAAAGAGTAAAGTACCTTCTGGATTCTAAGGGATTCTTCCCTATCAAGAAAGCAGTGATCTTAAGTTGGGAAAACCAATTAAAAAAAATGGAACTGGTTGTATTAAATAAAAAATAGAATAGACATTAAAAACATAATACAATTATCAGAATGCATCCCAACTATAAGAATATAGTCCCTGATATTTTGGAGAGGGAAATGCATATTTCTATACAATGAATTTTTAAATTTAACTTGGTTTTTTATTGTTATATTTACATATAAAAATACACTGATCTTAACTGTACATTTCATTGAGTTTTGACCAGTCTATACATCCATGAAATCAACATATGATCCAAATACAGAGCACTGTCATCACCCCAAAACCTTTGCTTATGCCCTTTTCATCTGTCTCTACGACAGAGACAAGCACTATTCCATTTCAATAGACTAGTTTTGCAATTTCTACTACTTTCTATAAATTTGGTGATACAAGATAACCCAACATACATAGAAAGAAAAAAAAGGGCTTAACTGTGCTATTTTCAAACTCTAAAGATGACAGATTAGAAGTAACATCTCTACATTTTCATAATATGTACATTTATAATTTTCATACTATGCATTTTTATCATCCTGCTTTAGATACAAGGTAAAATTTGATATACTGTGTTTTTATTAGTATTCATTTCAAAGCATTTTCTGATTTCTCTTGCTATTTTCTCACTGACCAGTGGGTTTTGAAATACACTGATTTCCAAGTAACTTGGGATTGTCTACATGTTTTTATTAATAATTTCACTTTTAACTCTGTTGTAATCATAGAACATATTCAGAAAGTTTTCAGCTTTTGAAGTTGATGGTGGCTTGCATTATAAACCAATAGAGTGTTTATGCTGAGGAATATCTTAATCTGCTAATCCCATAAAGTAACACAAACTAGGAGCTTAAACACAAATATATTTCTCAGTGTTCAGGTGGCTGCAATTCAGAGGTCAGGATGCCAGCATGATCAGGTTGATGTGAGAGCCCTCACCATGGCTTATAGGTAGCTGCCATTTCCATGTGTCCTAACACAGCAGAGAAAAAAGGAGCTCTGGGGGCTCTTCCTCACCTTACAAGCACAATAACCTCATCACGGGGGTTCCACCATCATAACCTCACCTAAATCTAACTGCTTACCAAAGGCCCCACCTCCAAATATCACCTCATTGGGAGTTAGGGCTCTAACGTCTATTTGGAGTACATAAATGTGTACTCCATAAAAGGGAAATTTCATTTATTTAATTTACTTATTTTGCTTTTTGCTTTTTAGGGCCACACCTGTGGCATGTGGAAGTTCCCTAGCTAAGGGTCAAATCAGAGCTACAGCTGCCAGCCTATACCACAGTCACAGCATTGCAGGATCTGAGCTGCAACTGTGACCTACACCACAGCTCATGGCAATATTGGCCAGATCCTTTAATCCACTGAGCGAGGCCAGGGATTGAACCTGCATCCTCATGGATACTAGTTGGGTTCGTTACCACTGAGATATGATGGGAACTCCAGAAATTTCATTTATTTTAAACAATATATATGCTTCATCCGTTGGCTGTAGTGTTCTGTATCTATTTTCAAATCTGTTGCTAGTGTTGCTCAGAGAGTATATATCTGTACTGCTTTTTTATTTCTTGCAATCATGGAGAGGAACATTAAGCCTCAAGTTCATTTGTGATATGTCTATATTTTTCCTTTTAATCTGTCAGTTGTTTCCACTGTTAAGAATAATGTGCACAATTAGAATTATTCTGGTTATGTGAAGCTGTATTAGGGGCATATACATAATGTAAGTGTGATGGTGTTTATGTATCTCTGTTTGGTAACATTCTTTGTTTTGAAGACAATCTGTCTTATAATAATACACCACATGAGGTTTTTTATAATTATGATTTACATGATGTATTTCTCTCTAGCATTTTAACTGCAATCTATTTGTGACTTCATGTTTAGAGTTTCTCTCTTATAAACAGAATATAGTTGTGTCTTTGCTTATTGATGCTGATAATATCTAACTTTTTAATTGGAGTTACTAGCCCATCTATGCTTGTGTGTTCATTGGTAACAGTTGACCTTAAATGAATCACTTTTTTCCTATTTATTTCCACTCTTCTTTTTATCTTTGATACTCTTGATATATTTGGAATTGAGTAATTTAACATAGAATAATATAAAATAATAACTATTCTCATATGAAGTACTGTCTATAATTATTATTATTTGAGATTACTCCAGGTTGTAACATTGTCTTTTAAATTATTACAGTTTATACTAAACTAATATTAAAGCATTTTTTTTAAATGAAGACAAGGATTCTGTCTGTTGTCTGTCTGCTACCTCTCTAGCACCTAGAACATTGGTACAAAGTATGAACCAATACATATTTATGGAATAAATGTTATTTTTATTGCCTATGATGATTTTACTCTAGTATTTTAATCGAATTCTTCATAGAAGATATGCAGCAATTTTTTTTTCACTCTGACTGCTTTCAAGATTCTCTATTTATCTTTGGTTTCCAGCCCTCAGTTTGATGTGATACACCTAAACAGTTTTCTTTCAATGTATCCTACTTGGGGTCTGGTGAACTTGAATTTTAAATTTTTTTATAATATTTGGAAACCTGATAACCATTTTTGGCCTTTTTTCATGTACTTTATTCTCCTTATTTTCTTTTTCTTCTAGGTCTCTAAGTACATGTATGTTAGACCTTATAATATCATTCCACAGTTCTATGAGGTACTGTTTTTTTAAATCCTTTTCTCTCAGTTCTTCAGACTGGACAATTTCTGTTCATCTATCATGAAGTTAATAACTAGTTTCTCTTTCTTTTCCATTCTGTTGTTTAATCCATCCAGTAATTTTTTATCTCCTGAGCTATCTCAGGTATTGTGTGCTTCTGTTCTTTTATTGTCCCTTAACTTGAAAAAAAATATTCTTCTATCAAATCAAAACAACAGCATTTTGACATGGGTAATATTTTAACGAAATATTACAATGGTATGAAAAATGGAAGGATGAGTGAAAGCATATTACTTGTATACTATAGATTCTTACATTAGAAATAGTTATTGAATCTCATCAGAATGTTTCATTAAATTAGTGCATGATATTTTTATTTCTAACTCTGTTTTTATATTGGCTCCTTAAAATAGCCACATTCGATGAAACTCTTCTCTACATTATAACCACTACACTACATTTAATCACAAAACACTAAGTTTCAAGATAAAAATCAGAGTTAGCCACTCTCATTTCACTAATATACGCTTCAGAGCTCTAGACAATATACATTACATTAAATTGCTACTAAAAACAAAAAAAATCAAAATAATTTACAAATATATGTCAAATTCACCAACTAGTATACAAGGTTATATAAACATTTATAATTACATAAACATCTTCTGATGAAATTGTGAGATAGCTAAGTAGAAGAATAGCATGGAATTCCAAATTGCTTATATCCATTCAGTTATAATTACTTAGAACCTATAAAAAACAATTATTATCTCTATTTAAACCACCACAAGCATCTGAAGAATAAAAATCATTTTTCAAAAATAGTTGATCAGTTCCACAGTTACACAAGAGACTTCTGAACAACAGCTTGTATTTAGACAATAATTTGAAGAAAGGGTAAAATCTTCACTTGCATTGTTCCTGGGGGTCATTTTCAAGAACTGCAGAACCTACATACATCTCTCTCATCTTAGTTCTACTATTGCTTGATTTTTTTGAGTGGCTTACATTTATTGCTTCAAATAAAAAAGTCTTTCAGTCATTTCAGGACTTCAGTCCACTGATCACACACTTAGTTGTACTTCACCTGCTTATATGCGTTTGCATTTGTTATTCACTGATAAATAAATCACCTGAAAACATAGGGGCTTAAAACATGTATTACAAACCTCAAGTTACCCAACACTAGCTAATCACCTGTCTTTATACTCTGTAACAGGAACTGCTTGAACCTTTCTGTGTGAACTTAAATTGTGCCATATCCTCTTTGAACTGATGATCTATTAACTGAAACACTGTTCAGACTAAAGTGCCCACATGTCTAAAGGCCACTGATGAAATTATATTACACACTAAGTTTTTGACGAAAGCAATAGTTTAAAATGGATGGTGTCTTCTAACCTTTTGTTAAACAAATTACCCAGTGATTCTGAAGGCAGGGGCATGAAGGGATATTAAAAGAAGATACAATGTATGGAAATCAGTAAAGGATGAGGGCAAAAGAGTCTAAAAGGAACTAACTTACCTAAGACACTGAAAGAAAATTAAAATAATAAATTTTAAAAAGTAAAATAAAAGACTAAGTAATTGGTATTTGAAAAATACTAGAATGGTCATAATTATAATAAAGAATATAGCAATAATATCACAGAATAATACTTGTGCTTATTACAAAATATTAGTATTTTAAAAGAGGGAATAAATATTTTCTGTTGGCAGTGATCAAGAAATCACTAACAACTGTCAGCTAGCATCTCGCTTGTTACTACCAACCAGGCCTGCTGTTACCGTGCAGTACATAAACAATTTCACAGAACTTGAACATCAGATGCAGTCGCTCTGGTACTATAACAGAATGAGATAAAAGTATAGCAACATTCTCTAATCACATCTGAGCACAGACAAAAAAAAATCCTAACCATAAAAATAACCAAACATCCCACTTGCAACTGCTGTCTTTTCACTATGGACATTGTACCCACTCTATTTCTCTTTTCTTCTAGGTAAATCATAGAATCAACCTCAATTTATGACAGCACTCACTCCATAGCAAATACTTCCCTGAAACACACAAAATCACTTACTTTCCTAAATCACCTAGAAAACAAGTCTGAATTTCATACAGTGTTCATCTAACACCCTCTTACTGAGACTCTCTAAGGCTTCCATTGATTTGTAGTCTTTCCTGATTCCTGCAATATAATAAGTTTAACTTTATTTTACTACAAGTATATTCACATTGGTATCTAACAGGTAAACATGAAAGGTATATAATTATTTTACTGAAGAGGAAAATTAATTATGCTATATTATATTTAATTATTTATAATAAAATATACAAAAATAGAAAATCAAATATGCAAGGAAACATCAACTGGACTTAAATAAATACCCTACCTTAAAAGAACAGGCAAGTATTGATTTTTGAGGAAAAGAACAAATCTGTAGGCTTCATTATGCCTGATTTCAATGTGTTCCAATGCAATAATAATTAAAACAGCCAAAACTGAATCAAGAAGAAATAGATCTATTGGACAGACCAATAACTAGTAATGAAATTGAATATGTAATAAAAAAAATTCCCAAAAAAACAATGTCCAAGACCAGATGGCTTCCCAAAAACATTCTATGAAGCCACCATCACCCTAATACCAAAACCAAAGATACTACCAAGAAGAAAATTATAGGCCAATGAATTTGAAGAATTTAGACACAAAAATTCTCAACAAAATTCTAGCCAACCAAATCCAACAACATCTAAAAAAGATCATACACCATGACCAATCAGGATTCATCCAAAGTTCACAAGGGTGGTTCAGCATATGCAAAACAATCAAGTCATACACCATATTATCAAAAGAAAAGTCAAAAACCACAGAATCATCTCAATAGATACAGAAGAGGCATGTGACAAATCCAAATCCAATCATGATAAAAACTCCTACCAAAGTGGGTATAGAGGGAACAAACCTTAATAGTGAAGGCCATTTATGACAAACCCATAGCCTATATAATGCTCAATGGAGAAAAGCTGAAAACCTTCCTGCTAAAATCTGGAACAAGACATGGATGCCCACTCTCACCACTTTTATTCAACATAGTATTGGAAGTCCTAGCCACAACAATAAGACTAACAAAAGAAATAAAATTATCCAAATTGAGAGAAGAGGTAAAACTGTCACTATATGCAGAAAACGTGTCACTACATGCAGATATCATGATATAATACACAGAAAACCATAAGGACTCCATAAAAAACTAATTGAACTGATCAGCAAATTCAGAAAAGTAGGAGGGTACAAGATTAACATTCAGAAATTGGTTGCATTTCTATATACAAACAATGAAATATTAGAAAAGGACTATAAAATACCTTTTAAAACCACACCCCAAAAATTAAATACCTAGGAATAAACCTGTCCAAGGAAGTGAAAGACTTATATGCTGAAAACTATAAAAGTTTAATCAAGGAAATTAAAGAAGGTTCAAAGAAATGGAAAGATATTCCATGCTCCTGGATTGGAAGAACTAATATTGTTAAAATGGCCATTCTACCCAAAGAAATATACAGATTCAATCCAACCCTTATGAAATTACCCATGACATTTTTCACAGAAAGAGAACAAATAATCCAAAAATTTATATGGAACCACAAAAGACCCAGAACTGCCAAAGCAATGCAGAGGGAGAAGAAAAAAAAAAAAGGCAGGAGGCATAACTCTCCAAGACTTAAGACAATATCACAAACTACAGCAATAAGACAGTGTGGTACTGGTACAAAAAGAGCCATACAGACCAACGGAACAGAAGAGAGAACCCAGAAAGAAACCCAGACACCAATGGTCAATTAATCATCAACAAAGGCGGCAAGATATAAAATGGGAAAAAGACAGAAAGTGGTGCTTGGAAAACTGAACAGCTTCATGTACATCAATGAAACTAAAACACACCCTCACACCAGGCACAAAAATAAACTTAAAAGGGCTTAAAGACTTAAACTAAACATGACACCATCAAACTTCTAGAAGAGAACATAGCCAAAACAATCTCTGACATCAAACGTACTAATGGTTTTGTAGATCAGTCTCCCAAGGCAATCAAAATAAAAACAAAAATAAAACAATGGGGCCTAATAAAACTGACAAGCTCTTGCACAGCAAAGGAAACCATAAGAAAAACAAAAAGACAACCTATGGAATGGAAGAAAATAGTTGCAAACAATGCAACCAGCAAGAGCTTAATCTCCAAAATAAATAAACAACTCATACAGCCCACCAACACAAAAAGACAAAAGAATAACAAAAAAAAAAAATGAAAAATGGGCAGAAGACCTGAATAGATATTTCTCCAAAGAAGACATACGGATGTCAAACAGGCACATGAAAAAATGCTCAACATCACTAATTATTAGAGAAATGCACACAAAAACTGTAATAAGATACCACCTCACCTGGGTCAGAATGGCAATCATTAATAAGTCTACAAATAACAAATGCTGGAGAGGGTGTGGAGAAAAGGGAATCCTCTTACACTTTTGGCGGGAATATAAATTGGTACAACCACTATGGAAAACAGTATGGAGGTACCTCAGACAACTAAATATATAACTACCATATGATCCAGCAATTCTACTCCTGGGCATCTATCCAGACAAAACTTTCACTGAAAAAGATACATGCACCCCTATGTTCATTGCAGCACTATTCATAATAGCCAAGACATGGAAACAACCTAAATGTACGTTTAAATATCCAGATGAATGGATTAAGAAGATGTGGTATATACACACAATGGAATACTACTCAGCCATAAAGAAAAACAAACGAATGCCATTTGCAGAAACATGGATGGAACTAGAAATTCTAATACTAAGTGAAATAAGTCGCAAAGAGAAAGACAAATACCTTATGACATCACATATCTGAAATCTAATATATGGCACAAATGAACCTATCTACAGAAAAGAAACTCGTGCCCATGGAGAACAGACTTGTGGTTGCCAATGGGGAGTGGGAGAAGAATGGGATGGACTGGGAGTTTGGGGTTGGTAGATGCAAACTACTACATTTGGAATGGATAATCAATGAGATCCTGCTGTATAGCATAGGGAACTGTATCCAATCAGCTGTGATGGAACATGATGGAGGATATTGTAAGAAAAATTATGTATATGTATAAATGGGTCACTTGGCTGTACAGCAGAAATTGATAGGATATTGTAAATAAACTATAATAAAATTATTAAAAATTTTTAAATTAAAAAAAGAAAACAAATCTCAAAGAAATATCTGCATTCCCACATTCATTGACTGGTACTCATGACAGCTAAGATGTGGAAACAACCCAAGTGTACCATGAAAGGTAGCTGAATAAAGAAAATGTGAAACAGGATTTCCCACTGTGGCACAATGAGATCAGTGTTGACTTAGGAGTGCTGGGATGCAGGTTCTGATCCCCAGCCCAGCAAAATGGGTTGAGGACCCAGCATTGCCACAGCTGTGGCTTAGGTTGCAACTGTGGCTCATATCTGATCCCTGGCCCAGAACTCCATATGCTGCAGGGTGGCCAAAAAAGAGGAAAAAAGAAGGGGAAAAAAAAAAAGGAAAGAAAATGAAGTACATAATACAATGAAATTTTACTCAACCTTAAAAATGAAGAAACCCATTTGCGTCAGTACAGATGAGTCTGGACGATACTGCTAAGTGACACAAGCCAGACACAGAGGACCAATATTGCATGATTCTACCTACACTGGCATCTATAAATAGCCAAACTCATACAGAGAATCCAGTAGTAATTGCCAGGGGTTGAATGGAGGGTATAACTATCACTATTTAAAATAAATTCATTAATTGTTTCAGTTCACATTTTACAGTGCAATGATATTGTATTGTTTTAAGAAAGAATTTTAAAATTCTGTTGTTGCCTATCAGTTAAACTGGCTTACTATAACTTTCACGTCTTTTAATGAAAGTGACTAAATTATGATATTCCTGGTTGTAAAGGGAAAAGGAATGAAATCTATTTCAGGGTTTAACTTTTCTAATATTTAATAATGGTGCAACTTACTGCATTATTTCCAGCTGACTGGAAATAATGAATTATTTTTATCATTTATCATTTGTCAATGCAACTGAAGTGCTGCATTTGAGAATTATTTTATTACCTTACCCTAAAGGTATTTTGAAAGTATACAGGGAAATCTTTTGCTGGCCAGTACTTGAACTCTCAGAATAATTGTCATCCTTTTTAGTTTCTAATTTTCCCCAGTGCACTGACTTAAGCAATTGTACTTTTTGAGGCATAGAAAATATGGATTTTTTATTGTTTTGTCTACATTTTCATACTTTCATGTAAATATATAAACCTATTTCAATAATGTAAGTAAATTTTATTTCACTTTAATAATTAAATTGATATCATTAAAAGCCCCAGAAAATGTGAAGTTTTTTTTCTTTGTGGGTCAATACGATCGTTCATATTCTTTAATTGAATTTTGCAGTCAATATTCTGTGCACTGGTAAATTACTAGAAATGAAAACTTTTCATGATATTCCTGGTTTAAGAAAGGGTAGTTACATAATTCCCTTTACAGTTTATTTTATAAATGATTTTTAATATATTTTCCCAATATTATTGTATAAATAGCTATGGTGAATTAGTATACTAAACTAACAATTTCATGGTAACTATTATAGAGATTATAGATTCAAAGTATGTATATTTAATCATTTCATATTTCAAAGTACTATTACTGATAATCATTTTTCTTTTTTAAATTTTTTAATGATTTCTAATTTTTCCATTATGATTGGTTTATAATGTTCTGTCAATTTTCTACTGTACAGCAAAGTGACCCAGTCATACATATACATTCTTTTTCTACATTATCCTCCACCATGCTCCATCACAAGTGACTAGAAGCAGTTCCCAGTGCTATACAATAGGATCTCATTGCTTATCCATTCTAAATGCAAGTTTGCATCCAATAACCCCAGATTCTCAGTCCAGCCCACTCCCTCCCCAACCCCTGCTCCGCCCCCACAAGTCTGCTCTCAAAGTCCATATGTTTCATTCCTGTGGAAATTTTCATTTGTGCCATATATTAGATTCCAGATATAAGTGATATCATATGGTATTTGTCTTTCTCTTTCTGACTTACTTCACTTAGTATGAGAGTCTAGTTCCATCCATGTTGCTGCAAATGGCATGATTTTGTTCTTTTTTATGGCTTAGTAGTATTCCATTGTGTATATATACCACATCTTCTTAAATCCATTCATCTGTAGATGGACATTTAAGTTGTTTCCATGTCTTGGCTATTGTGAATAGTGTTACAATGTGTGTATTTTTTCAAGGAAAGTTTTGTCTGAATATATGCCCAAGGGTGGGATTGCTGGATCATGTAGTAGTTCTATATTTAGTTGTCTGAGGTACCTCCATACTGTTTTCCATAGTAGTTGTACCAATTTTCATACCCACCAACAGTGAAGGAAGGTTCGCTTTTCTCTATACCCTCCCCAGCATTTGTTATTCATGGACGTTGTTGATAATTTTAAAAATTAGAAAATACACAATCATCTGTTTTTGAAATAACATCACAACACTATTTGCTAAAATGAAGTATTTTAGAATAAACAGAGCACTACTGAAAAGCTATGTTGTTCATAATTTTTGTCCTAATCTGCTTTACTCTCAAACTCTGTCTTTTGTTCCTTGGAATTATTATGATGAAACCAAATGGAAATGTGCAATATGAGAAACTTAGTTTTCACTCTTATTTCAAATGATAATATACAACAATTTGGAAGCAATACTATTTGGGTCATCATCTTTAAAGTGGTTCTAATAAATCTTCACTAATCTTCCTTTTGAGGATAAAAAATTTTAAGAAAAATCAAGAGGACACTACATGATGGAACATCAATGAGATAGTGAAATAGGTGATTTCAGCCTGTGTCTCTCACAGAAAAACTGATACAAACAACCACCCACACTTGAAAATACCTTTGTAAGAGCTCCGGATTCCAGGTGAGAGATCAAAGCACCCAAATGGAGCACAGAAACAAGAAAAAGCCCATTGTAAAGGATAGGAGGTAAGTCACCCCTTCTCCTAAGCCCACCCAGTACAGACCTGAGAGCCTTTCCGCCATGAAGCACTCAAATGAGAAAAAGAAAATGAAGTGAACATCTAAGTCTGTCAGCTCCAGTGAGCCCTGGCTGCAAGCACACTCCTTCAGATTCTGGTTCCAGAAACGTCCTGGTGAAAAAGCCAGCCTAAGCGGATCCAAGTTCCAGGCCAGTTTCTGCAATTCCAGGATTCAGTCCCAAAGTCATGGACCAAGTGACCAGGCCTGACCACTCATGAATCATACAGCAGGAGTGCTCACAATCTCTGGCTAGTGAAGAGTTCTTTTTGGATAAGTCAGTCATAAAGACTGAAAGAAATAGCTATTACTTCAAAAGTACAGACAATACCAAAACGCTGTAAGAAAAATGAAGGCTCAAAAAAGCATGATACCAGCAAAGGAAGAAACAGCACCTTCGCTGACCCTAAAGAAGTAGAGGTCTATGAACTGGCTGACAAAGAATTAACAACAGTCATCTTGAGGAAGCAATGAATTGGAATTAGCAAAACAGTAACCAAAATGTAAGTTCACAAAAGGAGATAGAAACTGTAAAAAAGGAACCAAATTCCAGAGCTGAAAAACAAAATGAACTGAAAAATTAAATAAAGCTTCAACAACAGATTCGCTCAAGCAGAAGTAATCAGTGAGTTCAAAGACACATCGTTTGAAATTAGCCAGTCTGGAAAAAAACCAGAGAGAGAGAAAAAAAAAAAGGAAGCATTAAGAAAGTCTATAGCACTTAGTGCACCGTAACAGCCAAATCACTGCACACATTCTGAGTCCCAGAGGAGCACAGAATAGGAAAAAGAGTGGAAAAACATAAAGAAATAAGGGCAAAACTTCTTAAATGTGGCGAGAGAAATGGGCACCAATATCTGTGAAACTCAAAGAACACCAAGTATACTGAATTTAAGGAAATTTTCACCAAACTGTTTTTTAATCAAATTATAAGGGCAAAGAGAGAACTCTGAAAGCAGCAAGGGGGAAAAAAGGCATCACTAAAGAAACTTCCATAAGACTGTAAATGCATTTTTCAGTAGAAACTTTGCAGGCTAGGAAAGAGTTATATACAAAGTGCTAAACAAAAACGTTCCAACCAAGAATTCCATATTCAGTAAAGCTGTCCTTCAGAATGCGAGGAGAGATAAAGACTTTCCCTAGAAAAAATGAAAAGAGAGAGGTCCCATCATGGCACAGTGGTTAACGAATCCAACTAGGAACCACGAGGTTGCGGGTTTGGTCCCTGGCCTTGCTCAGTGGGTTAAGGATCCGGCGTTGCAGTGAGCTGTGGTGTAGGTTGCAGATGCGGCTCAGATCCCACATTGCTGTGGCTCTGACGTAGGCCGGTGGCTACAGCTCGGATTAGACGCCTAGCCTGGGAACCTCCATATGCCGTGGGAGTGGCCCAAGAAACGGCAAAAAAGACAAAAAAAAAAAAAAAAAAAATCAAAAGAGGAGGGAATGCATCATCACGTTCCTTACAAGAAACTGAAGGGTGTTCCAGGTAAAACAAAGGGATGCTAATTAAAAACATGAAAATATATAAAAGCATAAAATTCACTGGCAATGGAAAATATATAATCCAATCCAAAATACTCTATACTAAAATAGCAAAATGTAAATCACTATTAACTATAATAGCTAAAAGGTGTTAAAATTATAGCTACAGTAATTCATTAATGGATACACATTATAAAAAGATGCAGCTTGTGATATCAGTAACAAAATATGAAGAGGACGTAAAAGTGTGGAGTTTTCATATATGATCAAAGCTGTATCTGCTTACAACAGATTATTGTAAGTAAAAGTTGCTACATCTAAGCCTCATGATAATCATAGTATTAAGAAAAACTAGTAGATACACAAAACATACAGAAAAAGATTATAGCATACCTTTCCAAAATGTCATCAAGTCATGAAGAAAGAGCTCAAAAAAGGAAGAAAAAATAAACTACAGAATAGTCAGAAAATAACAAAATGGCAATAGTAAAACCTTACCTATCAATAATTACTTAAAATGCAATTGGATTATCCAACTGGGCATTTGGCCGAATTCAACTATACTTTCCCTACAAGAGAATCAATTTAGCTTTAAGAACATACACTAACTGAAAGTGAAGGGATGGAAAAAAGACAGTCTACATAAATGGCAATCAACGAGGAGGGGTGGCTATACTTATATCAGACAAAATAGATTTTCAGTCAAAAACAGTCACAATGAAGGTCATTATATAATGATAAAGGGGTCAAATCAAGAGGATTTACAAAATGTAAATATATATGCATCCAACATCAGAGCATCTGAATATGCAAAGTAAATATTAACAGAAGTAAAAGGTTAAATAGATAGCAACACAATAATAGCATCAAACCATAACACCCTGCTTTCAACAATGGATAAAGCATTCAGACAAAAAAAAATCAATAAAAAAAAGCACATTTAACATTATACATCAGTGGGCCTAAAACACATGTATGGAACATTCCATCCAACAGCAGCTGAATACACATTCTTCTTAAGAGCACATGGAGCATTCTCCAGGAACAAAACATGTATTAATAAACTTAAGACAATTTAAATCATATAAAGTATCTAGTTCAACCACAATGGAATGAACTAGAAACAAATAAGAGAAAAATGAAAAAAAAATTACATGTGTGGAAATTAAACAGCACACTCCTGGATGACCCACCAGTGAATCAAAGAAAAAAATCAAAAGGTAAATCAAAATTATCCTTGAGATAAGTGAAACATACCAAAACTAATGAGATGAGGCAAACGCCTTATTAAAACAGAAGTATACAACAATATAATGCCTAAGTTCAACAATATTTCAAAAAAAAAGAAGAGTAATTATGTGATGTGATGGAGGTGCAGGCTAACACCATGGTGATTATCATTTTGCAATATATAAGTCATCAAATCAACACACTGTATACCTAAAACTCATGTCTGTCAGTTATGTAACAGTAAAAGTAAGGGTGCTACCCACTCATTATGGTGACAACAACGTTATTTGAGGGAATGGATGTTATAGCCATTCTGTAACGAGCATAGAGAAGTGTCTTAAAAACATGCTAATGAAGATGTTTGCAGAAGTGAAAAAATTAATTATATGGCAAATTCACAATATAGAAGAAATGGAGAAATTATTAGAAATATACCAAATTAACAGAGTGAAAGATAAAAATCATGATCATCTGAATAGATGCAAAGAAGCATTTAACAAAATTTGACATCGGTTCATGACAAAAAAACTCTCACTGGGTGCAAGAAGGGTAAGAGGGATGAACAGGTAGATTTGGAAGATTTTTAGAGCAGGAAAAACACTCTCTATGATATAATGACGTACCCTTTATATTATACAAATGACCAATCTCATAACATGTACAACACAAAGACTGAGCCCTGATGTAAAATATGGACTTGGGATGATGGTAATGTGCCAATGTAGATTCATCAGTTTTAACAGATGTTTTATTCTGGTTTGTGATGTTGATAATGACGGAGTCCATGCACACGTAGACGCCAAGGACTTACATGAAATCTCTAGATTTTCCTCTCAGTTTTGCTGTAAACCTAGCTTCCTCTAAAAAAGTAAAGACTTTAAAAAACATTTTCAGCCATAAAATAAGACAAAGAGATATAATATGCACATAGAGAATATAATCAAAAACATTGCAGCAACTTTATTTGGTGAAAACGGTAACTGGTCTTACTGTGATCATTTGATGATGTATAAAATACCAAATCATTGTTGTATACCTGAAACTAATACAAGAAAAACAAGTCTGAACAAATATGAAAGTGATATATCTCAATATAAATAAAGGCCAAATATAAAAAATTCCACAGCTAACATCATACTCAACAGTGAAAAGGTCAAAGTTTTTCCTATGACACGAAGAACACAAGGGTTGCCATTCTCACCACTTCTATGCAACAAAGTACTGAAAGCCCAAACCAGAGCATTTAGGCAACAATAAAGTATACATAATGGAATGGAAAGGAAGAAATAGTCTCTGTTTGCATCTATAGAAAACCCTAAAGGCTTGACAAAAAGATTGTTAGTCCAATAAAAGCTTCAGTACAATTGTAGGATACAAAAATCAACATGTAAAAATTAGCTGCTTTTCTATTCACTCACAATACAATATACTAAAGACAAAGAAAAGACCATTTGCAATAATGTTAAAAATATTCAGGAATAAATTTAACCAAGATGATGAAATACTTTAAAATGAAAATTGTAAGACATTGAAAGAAATTGAAAATGGAAAGAAATCTCATGTTCATTGGTTGGAAAAAACCATATTGTTTAAATGTCTGTATAG
Source organism: Sus scrofa (assembly GCF_054392235.1). Classification (NCBI taxonomy): domain Eukaryota; kingdom Metazoa; phylum Chordata; class Mammalia; order Artiodactyla; family Suidae; genus Sus; species Sus scrofa. The sequence continues at coordinate 65,327,527 of NC_139393.1, read as the reverse complement.
CATAAAATGATAAACAGATACAGTACAATCTTTTATCAAATTTCCAGTGGTATTTTTCACAGAAGTAGAAACTATTCTGAAGTTAGCTGGCAGTAAAGAAGGTAATGAGATAGCTGGATTTTGCATATATCAGAGAGTTACGACCAACAGATTTATTGACTGATTGGGTAGGAGCTGCGAGGGAAAAAAAAAAAAAGGGATAAAAAGATGTTATCAAGGTTTCAGGTCTGATGGAGAAGATGAAGTGTTCAGCTCTGTGTTATTTTCAAGTTGTCTATTGGATATTTCAATAGAGATGGTGAATATCAATTTGAATTTATAAATCTGCAATTCAATAGATAAGTTTCGTCTAAAGATGCTCTTTTAGATGTCAGGAGTGTGTCTTTGGTATTTGAAACACAGAATGAATAAAATCACAAAGGAAGTGTGTGCAGAGCAAAGAAAAAGTAACCAAAAGTGAAACAAACTACTTTTAGCTTATGTGTCAGAGAGATGAAATGTAAACCAGCAAACATAACAAAAAGAAGAGCCTAGTGAATTAGAAGGAAAACTTGGTTAGTGCAGTATCCCAAAAGTCAAGGACTCAAAACTGTTCACTTGCGGTAAGTAATATGAACATTACTTTTAGCCTGGAAAATAAATATTTTGTGTTTGCTATAAAGCCTTATTGGAGCAGCTTTATGAGAAACAGAGAGGTTAGCGAGAAAAGGGAGGAGTTCCCATCGTGGCACAGCAGAAACGAATCCGACTAGGAACCATGACGTTGTGGGTTCGATCCCTGGCCTTGCTCAGTGGATTAAGGATCCGGCATTGCCATGAGCTATGGAGTAGGTTGCAGACGTGGCTCAGATCCCACATTGCTGTGGCTCTGGCATAGGCCAGCGGCAACAGCTCTAATTGGACCCCTAGCCTGGGAACCTCCATATGCCATGGGTGTGGCCCTCAAAATGACAAAAGATAAAAGAAGAAAAGGGAAGAAAAGAAGAAAAGGGAAGTTCTTGAGTTATTGTAAGTGTACTAGGCGGATGAAGTAAAAACAGTGGAGGAGTCCTGGGTTAAGGAAGTTGTAGTTTTTCCTTAGAACAGGAGGTTTGAAATATACTTTCATGCTAATAATAAGAAAACTGACAAATAAAAACAATGATTCACAGAAAAGGGTAATAATAGACTGACAGCAAAATTTATTAGTTAAGAGGGATGGGAACCAGTGTAAAAGCACTGAAGCTGGGTTTGATAGGAGTATGAAATTTTTCTCCACCATAGAGGATAGAAACAGGTAGGTTGATTCAGATAGTGATGGCAGGTTGCAGAGGAATTATTCCTTTGATTGCTGCACTTCTCTCAGGAAAAAAGAAAGAAGCACATATCCTATAGTAAGAACAATTGGAGGGTTGCTGGGACTGAGGTGCTGTTGGTAAAATTAGAAAAAAGTGAAAATATCAATTATTTCTAGTGTACTAGAATAGTAAAAATAAGGAAAGACATTCTGATGCTTGTTAACACCTGTTAGTGGCTAAATCTAAATTTATGTCCACAGATATAGTGGCTGCAGTAGTAGGAGAAGATATGCTAAATGGAAGGGTGAAAAGATAAAATTGAGAGACTAGATTATAGGAGGGGACATTGAAATTACCCAGAATTACTGTTAAGAGGAGTACTGAAGAGAACAGTGGGCCAATAATCAGTCTTTACAGGATGCTTAGAGCAACCGAGGGTCTCTGCAGGGCCATGAAAAAGGGCAATAGGAGGAGGTATAACACATGATACAAGAATGAAATGGCAAGTTTGGGGGAAAGGGAAGGGCAATATTCTGAAAGTACCAATGAAAGAGCGATCTTATGCCGACACCCAGTGGAATGAGGAGTTACTAAACAGCCATTTCTGTTACTCAATCTCTTATTTCACTTTCTGCCTTTATATTCTGTTGTAAAGTCACACTGAAAAAGGAAATTAAGGATGAAAGCATTTTTAGAGCAATCCAGACACGAACTAAAGAGATTTTATGTAGTATTATACATCTATACTAATTTGTTATAGTTTGTGACTCATAATTTTAATTTCAGTCAATGCAACATGTTGCTACTATATTACTATTCCATATAGTAGTGAAGACACCAGAATGAATAAAATGCTATTCTTCAAATTAAGAAGCTCAAACACTAGGGCAAGAGACAAAAAATTCCTAACTATATTTCAATGTTTGAGAAAGAAAGCAAAAATGTAACGTAAAAATGCTAAGCACTAAAAAAAGCTGTATAGAGTTAGTAAAACCTGGACTCTGTAACGATGTGTGAGTGGAAATGTGTCTGTGATATAGACTATTATTAAAATATGTATTTTGAATGAATTATTAAATGAAGAAAAGCACATAGAATGAAAATGATTTATCCAAGTATTTGGGAGATTTGCTAAATATTTAATGGTCTGATGTGGGTTCATATCTGAAGAGCAGCCCATACAACAGAAACAGAAATTAGTATGAGGTCAGACATGAGGAAGCTTTTTAGAATTCTAAGGTGTTCCTATGGTGAACTTTGTTCTTTGCAGGTGTTATTAGTCATAGAGAATGTTCTGTGATCCAGTACACTTGTGAAACAACACAAACTGTTCCTATTATACGTTATGGATTCTTACAAAGCTCTTGAACCTACAGTTAACACAGAATTTTCCAAAAATGTCTGACTACAGTATTGATAAGCACTTTGTTGTTCTTATAAGTAGCAAAATAAGCATACAAAATAGTCAAAAAGTGTACATTCTGTCTCACATATGTGAAAAGACACAAAACAGCTCACAGAATTGAGAACAAACTGCAGGAACCATGGTGTCTGTCCCTACAACTGTGACTATCCCTATGAATCTCTACTTTAACAATGACTGATGTCTTTCTGCCCTCAGATGGATATACGGATAGGTATCTGCTCTCTACTGGCTTCTGGCTCTCCAGTATCACTTTACCACTTTTTTTTTTTTTTTTTTTTTTTTTTTTTAGCAGTACCAACTCAAATCTCATGGAAAAATATAAATGGATAATCTGGATTATGTGTCCACCAATGTGTGTTGGTGGGGATTGTGGATTAGATATATTAAAGATAGAGAAACAGGATAGCTTACTACTACACAATTTCCACTACAAAACTAACTCCTACTAACATACTTGGATATTTCTAAGCCTCTACCTTCATATTTGTTCATTCATTAAACATCTCTCAAAACTTAGTAGTTAATGTTTTAAACATTTATGTATTTCTTCAGTCTATGCTATTTAGTTATGGTTAATATAGACCAACTTAAAAACAAAATTATGTCTGAAAAAGTAAATTTTATGATAGGAATATTTGGGTGCTTTGCATCATGCTTTTCTCTTTTTCTCTCTCATTCCTGACCTTTCTGTTCACCTACTTATGGAAAAGCTTAGTTTGTTGCGCTTAAATTAGTTTAAGAATTTTACAAGAATATGCTGCTCTGTAAAGTGTGAATTACCCTATGTACTCTCTTGACCACATTTCCATAAAAAGGAAGAGCATTGTTTCAGGTTCAATAAAAGTGCTTGTGCTGAAAAATGGAGAGAACTCTTCATGTCTCTCTTCTCATGGAGCTTCCATGTTAGCAAGAGGGATGGGAGAAAACTCTAAATAAATTTAATAAGAATATCAAGTGGTGACATAACAATAATTTAGGAAAGAGTACAATTTTTAAGTGTTTTTAGTTTATTTTTTGTCTTTTTAGGGCCATACCCACAGCATATGGATATTTCCCAGGCGAGGGATTGAATCGGAGCTGTAGCTGCTGGCCTATATCACAGCCACAGCAATACAGGATCTGAACTGCGCCTGTGACCGACACCTAAGCTCAGCTCGCAGCAACATCAGATCCTTAACACATTGAGCAAGGCCAGGGATCGAACCTGCTTCCTCATGGATACTACTGGGATTTGCTACCATTGAGCCACAATTGGAACTATAAGAGTACAATTTTTGATTGGGTAATTAAGGCATCTTTTGATTAGATCATTTTAAAAAGAAATCTGAACAAATGTGAAGCTTTGCACAGCAAAGGAAACCAATGACAAAATGAAAAGATAACCTACTGAATGGAATAAAATAGTTGCAAGTGATGTGAGTGATAAGGGATTAATAGCCAACATAAATAGTTCATACAACTCAATATCAAAAAACCAAACAAATGACAAAAAAAATGGGCAGAACAACTGAACATTTTCCCAAAGAAAATGCAGAGAAAATGCAGATGGCCAACAGTCACAGATTAGCATTGCTAATCAACAGGGAAACTGAAATCAAAATCGCAATAAAATATCACCTCATACCTGTCAGAATGACTATCATCTAAAACAGCTGAAATAGCAAATGTTGGCAAGGATGTGGAGAAAAGGGAACCCCTCCCCCCGCCACACTACTAGTAGGAATGTAAATTGGTACAGCCACTGTGGAAAACAATATGGAGGTTTTCCTAAAACTAAAAACAGAACTATCATACGACCAGCAATTTCACTCCTGGGCATATATCCAGAACAAATGAAAAGTTGAACTTTAAAAGATAAATGCACACAATGTTTAGAGCAGCATCATTCTATAACTGCCAAGATATGGAAGCAACTTAAGTGTCCATCAACAGATGAGTGGATAAAGAAGATATGTGATACATATATACAATGGAATACAAATCAGCCATAAAAACAGAATAAAATTGTGCGATTTGCAGCAATATAGTTAGATGTGGAAAATATTATGCTAAGTGAAATAAGCCAGACAAATACTATATGATAGCATTTATATGTGGAATATAAAAAAAACAAATTAATGAATAAATTAAAAAAGAAGTAGACACACAGAACAAACTTGTGATTATTAGTGGGGAGAGGATAAAGGGAAGGAGCAAGATGGGGGCAGAAGAAAAAAAGGGTTATTATGGGATTATATGAAATCATGTGTGTGAAACTTTTGAAAACTGTAAAGCACTATAGAATTTAAATAATCTTTCAATTATATAAAAATTTTAAAAATTAAAAAGAAAGCTGAGTGAAGGAGGTAATGAGCTTTGAAAAACACCTAAGAGAAGTGAGATCCAAGCAGCAGAATCTTGTGTTTGAAGTTGCTCAGGTGGACATGTATAAGTATGTTTGAGAAAAACAAAGGCCAATTTAACTTAAAAGTTATGAGACAATGATAATGACCTAAGTAGCATACTAGATGTTTTGTCTACATTGCATTTGTAAAATCCTAGCCCTTCTTAACTCATTTATAGTAACGTAATTATCATAATGATCCTATGGCAAATATTGTTCTATCTCACAAGCAAGAAAACAAACAGAAAGGTTAGGTAACTTCCTCAAAAATTTTAGCTGATATGTAGGGATCTAGATCTTAAATCTGAAGCACTCTGATGCCATGTTATGACAAATTTCCATTGGATTTTAGATAAATAATTGCTACCTAGCTAGCAGGAAATTATCCCATTCTACTCTCATGTCCATTTCAGGCATTTATAGATCATGATGCAAAATCTCCCTACTGGTTTTGACATTAAATATGATGTACTGGTTAAAAAAATATATAGAATTTGTACATCACGATTTCTCTTTCATTTAAAATTTCACATTGAGTGAAAAGCTCCCATGTAATTTTCTTTCACTTTACTAATAGAGGAGTAAAGCCTTTTTTTTTTCTATCTCAATATATATAATTTGTTAGCAAAATTCAGTTTTGTAGAAATCACTATACGATTGTGTAAGCCAGATGTGAGCTAGACACTTGGCCTCTCAGATCAGACTAAATGTGACCCAAATCACAATTTTATGAATATATAAAATTCCAGAAAAGGATTTAAAATTTTCAGCAATTCCTGTTCTTTTCTATCTTTAAGATACCTTGGTTATGAAATCCAGCATGTTAAGTGGTTTCTGTGAAAAATAATACCTTCACACCTTACTTAGGAAGTTAATGGCTTTACAAAGATTTTCATGATGATTCTTCTTAGCTCTTGAGTCCATGCTATTTTCATTTTCTATTTACTTCATTTCTCATAGAAACTCAGGAATGTTTCCCCTGTTTTGTGCACAACAGTACTTTATAAACAGTCAGGCCTGAAATTTCTCACCTAATAACTCAAAACAATATCAGAGTTTATTCTTTACTACCTGTGTGCAAAGGTCATATACACACATACTCTCTCACTATCCAATCAAAAAAATAATGAAAATACCTTCTAAAAGGGTAGAAAATAAGTTTTTCAGTTTGATAACTATGGTGTTAATGCTGTACCAAAAACTGTCATTTAACTTATCCCCAGGAAACACTGAATATGTCCAAATACATTTTAAATTGACAATGTCCCTGACATATGATGCTACCATAACAAGTACAATTTAATTTAGGACAATATTGGGGACACCGTGTCTCTTCTTCCGGAAGGAAATGCTGGCAAACTCATTTATACAGACCATTGTCAATCTTGGGCTGCCTTTTTAGGCTTATGTGATTATCTCAATTGGGTGTTTCTGATAAAATAAACAGATGGAGTTGACTTAGCACTGGGCTTGAAGAGGTGATAGCATAGTTAAAACTAAACCGAATCCTATTAGATTACGTAAAATGAGAAGGGCAGGATGTACTAGGAAAAGACAGAGAAATTTGTTAACTTAGCCCTTGAAGAGGTACTAGGATCAGGAGCTATGGCTCTAGACTGGAAAGTTCAAAATAAGATTGAGATGGGTAAGTTTTACTTAATTATAATGACACACACACATATATATTATGCACAACAGTATATATTGTATTTTCTGTATTATACATTATATATGAAGCATAGAGAATTTCAAATTGGCTTAGAGTTTGTCATGGTGTTGAAAAAACATCAGACTGTTTACCTTCAGGGTGGGTTGCAGACTGTGTGTATGAGGGAAGAGAGAGGTGTAAAAGTGCTGTTGCTACTGCTCATTTCTGGGATTACCCCATCACGATTTTAACTAAAGCAAGTAGAAAATGGCTACAGTTACTCATGGTCACAGTAATAATAGAAGCAAAATAGTATTATGAAAACTTTCCTGGGCTAGTAGACAGAAATTCAGGCTTCTACTTACTTTCTACAATGAAATGCCTATATTATGTGAAAGCCATTGCCTTTCTGACCTTTATGTTCATTTATTTCTATCATTAAGATAAGAACTTCACCCAAATGAACAGTTGCATTATATTTTAGAAAAACATATTTTAAATGCATAAAAGTGCTTTAAAATACTTGCATTTCTCTTGAAAATATTACATATTTGTGTTAAACGCTTTGTTATTCTACAATCATCTTTTCTGTGACACCACATGTATTGATCTACATTTAGTCAATCTGGGATGACTGCTTCAGAGACTTCAGTTCAAGACTCTTGCCTCATCTGGAAAGTATTTCTGGGTTGACAGAAACAAATCTTCATGTAGATATTCAGGAGATGTCAACTCCAATGGCATAAAGAAGGTTGAAAATGACAGGACATGGTTTGTCACTGGAAGTGGTTCCAAAAGAATGAAGTTAATAATATATAGGGCAGACATTCAATCAGGCAGCTGTCTCAGATCAGCTAGAAAATGATCTTAACAGACAAATCTGTAAAATAGTTGCCAGATGTTTGACACCTAAATATTAAAGTGGGTCACCCATGACTCCCTCTACTCAGAGGAATTTCATAGAAGGTGATAGCACAAACTTTTATGACTAGAACCATGGAAGCTTGAAGTTGGGAGTTTAGCTTGAGACTCGACAGTGATTACCTTCACCCAATACATCAAATTTTTTCATGATATCCCTATCTGATGATTCAGTGCTGATAAAACAGATCTAGTCTTGTGGATCTCACTACCTTACCAACCATAATACAATATTTGGAAACAATTTTAGATACTATCAATGACATTTTGAGAGACTTCTAAGCTATTTTGTCAGATTAGTTCTAAGGCAAATATTTTTCTTCCACAATGGCTATTAATAGAAAGAACACCAATAACAAATGCACCAATAGCAGAGAGGTAAGGAAGCATAACCTAAAGAAATTAATTTTTGAGTATTTTGATCAAAAGAGTTAACTATTACCAAGAGAAGAGCCAAAAGGTAGTGATATAAAGGCTCAGAAGCTTGGCTTCTATGGAAAGGTAGCCAGTAAGATAGCCTCAAATGATCCCATCCCTTGGTATTCAGTAAAGCTCCTTTGAGTATGGGCTGGACATTTCTAATAATAAAAATGTGGTAAAGTTATAAAGCATCCTTATACTAGGTTATAAAATGGCTTTGGCTTCTATCCTGGGTTATGTGTCTTTCTCTGATCACACACATAAGGTAAGATGCCATGTTACACAGCTTGTATGGCGAGGCCCATATGACATACTGAGAAACAGGCCATCAGCTCAACAAAACATGATGAACTAAAGACCACTACCAACTATGTGAGGAACTGAGAAATGCTAGCAAACTCTTCTAGACAGACCATTGTCAACCTTGGGCTGCTTTTTCAGGCTTACCTGATTATCTCAATTGGGATAAAAACCTTTGGCCTAAGTTTTTAAATGACTACTACCTAGCTGATATCCTGACTTCAAACTGATGAGAACACTGAGGAAAAGCCATTCACAGCTAAGCTGCTCCTGAATTCCTCACCCACAGAAATTGGGGTAATTTTTTTTTTTTTTTTTGGTCTTTTTAGGGCCAAACCCAAGACATATGGAAGTTCCCAGGCAAGGGGTGGATTCTGGGCCTTAGCCGCTGGCCTACACCACAGCCACAGCAATGCCAGATCCAAGCCGCATCCTTGACCTATACCACAGCTCATGGCAACACCAATCCTTAACTCTCTGAGAGAGGCCAGGGATCAAACCCATCCTCAGGGATACTAGTTGGCTTCATTACCACTGAGCCACAATGGGAACTCCCTGAATTTTTTTATTTGCTAAGTATGGGGATAATTTGTTCCACAGAAATGGGTAACCAATATACCTGCAGATCCTAGAAGTCATACTGACTGGAAAGTAAGTGAGTAGCTCCTAGAGAGAGAAAAATATTCAGAGAAGCAATGGGTAGATAAGGGAAGGACTCATGTTCCTTAAGTTCTGTGGCAAGGGAAGAGACTGCGCAGGATCACATATGGAATCAGAAGCTTTGCATTATTCCCTACGAGGACGACATATATTTTAATCTTAAATAAAAAGAATCTTAAAAGAACAACAAATCAAGTATTTTAAAAGACCACACTACCAAAGCTAGCTAACTACTTCTCCCTTCATCACACACTCTAGTCTGACTCAGTTTTGTTTTGTTTTGAAAAGGAATGAGAAATATTCACTGATTTAACTGTGGCTGAGTATGAAAAATAACAATTTCTCAGTTACCGTTTAAAAAAAAAAAAAAGATCTTATTCATCCATATCAGAGACCTGTTACTATAAGCAAAATTAGAGGAATGAATGCACCACCTAATCATATAATAGCACCCCCAATTCCCTACCCTAACTCAACATAAAAGGATGATACTGAAAGGTGGAAAGTACAAATAAACAACTAACTTTCCACATAACACAGAAAGTTATTAAAGAATTACACTCAAAGCACCAGGCATAAAAAGTTTCTCAGAATAATTATTACCAAATATTTAATTTCGGATATGTAAACTGTATTACTAATTGTTCCACAGCACTGAAAGAAAACTCCTTACTTCTTATAAAGTAAGCATAACATCAATAGCTGAACCTGATAAACAGAGTATAAATGAAAAGAACCAATATTGCTTACTAATATCTAGACAGAAATTAAATAACAGTAGTAAATACAATACCACATTAAGAAAATAGCACCCTATGAGCATGATTTTTTTCCAAGAATGTACGATTATTTCCATTTTAGAAAATCTATTAAAATCTTACAGTACTGGAGTTCCTGTCATGGCACAGTGGTTAATAAATCCGACTAGGAACCATGAGGTTGCGGGTTCAATCCCTGGCCTTACTCAGTGGGTTAAGCATTCGGTGTTGCTGTGAGCTGTGGTGTAGGTCCCAGACATGGCTCAGATCCCTCATTGCTGTGGCTGTGGCGTAGGCCGGCATCTACAGCTCCGATTGACCCCTAGCCTGGGAACCTCCATATGCCGCAGGAGCGGCCCTCCAAAAGGCAAAAAGACAAAAAAAAAAAAAAATCTTACAGCACATTAATCGTTCTAAGCAGAAAAACCATATGCTTATCTCTACAGATGCTGAACAAGTTTTGAAAATATTTAATATGCATTTCTAGCATAAGCACATTGGAAAATAAAAATTTAAAAATACTTTCTTAAAATGGTTCACACATGTGCATCTGCACAGACAACTGCCTTTTAGACTTCAGGTCATTATCTCACTAAATGAAGAAACACTCATATCCTGACCACCTTATAGCCTGACCACCAAGATCAGAAACAAGGTAAAGATTCCATTATCTCTTACACTTCTCAATGTCGTACATGAGATACCAGTCAATGCAATTAAATAAAAGTTAGAAGCACAAGAAATGGTGAGTAAATGTCAAATGGTCTCTATTTGTGAATAATAGAGGGTTAACCTGAAAATTTGAAGAAAATCAATGATAAAACTAGTAGGAACAATGAAAAAATATACATTTAACAGAATATAAAAGTAACACAGGAAAAAAAAAAAAAACATGAAGCCTTCTTATATCCAATAAAGAGAGTTAGAAGGAACAGTGTAAAAGGAAACAATAATGGGAGCAAACAATTTGGAGTTGTTAAGAAACGTGTAAAACCTTTATGAGGAAAAAAATGTTTAAAACTTCTGGATGATAAAAAGGTACACTTGAGAAAATGGAAAAATATCTCCCTAGTCGTGATTATGATGACAATATTATAAAAGATAATCAGTTTTCCCCAAAATACTTTATAAAGTTAATTCATTTCTAGTGAGAAATACCCATGATCTTTTCTAGATTTTTAGGTAAGTTGATTCTAAAGTTTGTATGAAGAAACAAACATACAGAAGAAACAAACATACAGAAACAGCTATAAAAATATTGAGAAAACAGAGCATGAGAGGAGCAAGCCCATGTGGACATTAATACATACTATAAAAAAACTTTAAAATAACATTATGATCCTGGTCTAAGACTAGAAAAATAGAATAGGAAAGCAAAAATAGAACCAAGTACATATGGAAATTTAGTATACACTAAAGGTGACATCTCCTATGACAAGAGCAAATACGAACTTTTAAATAAGTGGATTTTAAAAAGAGATACAATTTAGATCAATATTCTTAATAACACAAAATAGAATTCCAAATGGGTAAGAGATTTAAGTGTGAAAAAATACAACTATGCAAAAAAAAGTACATTTAGTATGGACAAGGGATGACTGTTCTACTTATGATTCAAAATGCAAGGCAAAATGAAGAAAATATTTTAAAAATCTTACTACATAATTCTTTTTTTTCAAAAACACCATCACAAAATCAATATACAACTGATAAAGTGAAAAATACATTCACCTCTGGTCACCATATGGGCTCCACTGTCTTTTTTTTTTTTTTTTTTTTTTGTCTTTTTGCTATTTCTTTGGGCCGCTCCCGTGGCATATGGAGGTTCCCAGGCTAGGGGTTGAATCGGAACTGCAGCCACCAGCCTACGTCAGAGCCACAGCAACGCAGGATCCGAGCCACGTCTGCAACCTACACCACAGCTCATGGCAACGCTGGATCCTTAACCCACTGAGCAAGGCCAGGGATTGAACCTGCAACCTCATGGTTCCTAGTCAGATCTGTTAACCACTGAGCCATGACGGGAACTCCTCCACTGTCTTTAAGTAGTGCCTCCACCTGTCAAAGTTGCCAGATGAGATACAAGAGGTCTACCAAAATTTTAATTTAAAAATAAAGAGAGAGTTTTTTTTCTGGGGGGGGGAGATCAAGTGTGAACTCTATCTGTACAGTGACCTTGCCCACATACGTGCATTACAGTGTGAGTGGATAAGGATAATAGCTTTAAGGCATATTCCACATGACAGTTCAGTGCAGAGACAGGAAAACAGCCTTATTTGTTCACAATGACCCACTAATCACTGCATTCGGTAATGAATTATGTCCCTACTCTTTCACTTTCTCATTTCCTCCAGTGTGGTGAGACCACATCTGAAAGGAACTGCCCACATCTCAATCTTTTTATTTATTTATTTTGTCTTTTTGTCTTCTAGGGCCGCACCCAGAGCATTTTCAGGTTCCCAGGCTCGGGGTCAAACCTGAGCTGTAGCCACCAGCCTACACCACAGCCACCCCAGATCCTTAACCCACTGAGCAAGGCTAGAGATCGAACCTGTGTCCTCATGAATGCCCGTCAGGTTTGTTAACCACTAAGACATGACGGTAACTCTTCCAGTCTTCTTTTTAAAGGAAACACAACAGATACACTCCAGCAGTAATTTAAATCTATTTAATTTTTAAATAGTTGAAAATAATGTGTTTTCCAGGGTGTTTATAAATATTTTACTTAATATGAATCTAACACCATTCTTATAAATGTATCCAATGGAATCTAAATAGTGATTATATGTAATCTCAAAGCTATAAAAATTAATGTTCAGGATGTACAGTTTTATGAATTTTACCTCATATACAGATTCATATACAGTTTTATCATATATAGATTCTTCATCAAAATCAGGGTATAGAACTTATTTTAACCCTCCCCCCCAAAAAAAAAGTTTCTTGGACTTGACTTTTCAAGCTCCATTTCATTTTACCCCTAATCCTTGATGAGTACTGATTTATTACTCACTGCCATAGTTTTGTCCTATCCAGAATATCATATGAATTGAATACAAAATGCAATATTTTGAGACTTATTTTACACACAATTTTGATTCATAAATGTTGCATGTTCAATGTTTTTGTTGATACTGAATGGATGTATAACAATTTGTTTATACAGAATCAGTTGAATAACATGCGATTCAACTTATTTTTGACAGTTGTGAATAAAGCTGCTGTAAACATTAATGTGTAGCTTCTGTGTGAGAATAAGCTTTTATTTCTTCAAGGAAAATGTCAAGGACTGAGAATGCTGGATCATATAAAAACTAGAGATTTAACTTTATGATAAACTTACAAGATACTTTCCAGAGTGGCTGGATTATTTTGCATTATAAACTATATTAAAGTTTGTTATGTGTGCCTTCTTAACAGATGCTGTAGTGGTTTCTCTTTTTGTTTTTAACTACACTTTCCTAGTGGATAATGATGTTGAGCATCTATACATGTGCTTAATTGCTATCATATATCTTCTCTGGTGAAAGATCTGTTCAAATATTTTACCTATAAGTCAGTAGTTTTTCTTATTGATATTTTAGTATTTCTTACATTCTGAATATGTCTTTTGTTGGATGCACAATTTACAAATATATTTACTCCAGTTTGTACCTTGTGTCTTCATTCTATTAGCAATATCCAGGAGAAAATTTTGATTTTTCATGAAGTCCAATTTATCCATATTTTATTTTATAGATCACACTTTGGTTTCATATCAAGAACACTTTCCTCAACTCAAGGCCATGAAGATTATGCCCTATGTTTCCCTCTAAAAATGTTAAGAGGCCTGTGTTTCACACTAAGATATATTTTGAATTAACTTTTGGTAAATGTGAAACAGATTAAAATTTATTTTGGGCTGCCTAATTAATATATCACAGTTTTCTGAAAAGACTATACTTTCTCCACTGCATTGTTTTTGGGATTTTTGTTAGATCAATTAACAGTATCTGAATGGATTTATTTATGGAGTCTATTGAGTTTCACAGGTTATATAGATATTCTTTCACTGATACATTTTCACGGTTAACGCAACTTTATAATGAGTCTTAAAAAGCACACTGTATGAGTCTTTCATATTTTTCAGTACTGCTTTGCTTATTCTGATTCTTTTTATTTTGCATATATAAAGTCAGATTGTATCTACAAATTTTCTAAGGAAATATTGATTGAAATGTCATTAAATCTATAGATTAATTTGGGGAGAATGGATTTGCACTATGTTGAATATTAAAATCCATGAGCATTCCTTTCACTCTTTTGTAACATTTGGCACACAGTTTCTGCATATTTCTTTAGATGTACAAAAATATATTTCCTTTTGGGGGTGGAAGGCTATGATAAGTGGTACTGGTATATTAATAGTTGTTGCTCCTGTTCATTTAATTTTCAATTATTTGTTATTAGCATATACAGATATAATAGAATTTTATTAAATGATTGTGTCATGAGATTATCTTAAATCCACTGATTAGTTCTAGGAGATTTTGTGTAGATATTCTGGGGATTTTAACTAGAATGTTCATGTAATTTGAGGACCGCATTTCTTCCTTCCCAAATTTTATGTCATTTCTTTTTCTTTCCTTATTGCTTTTGCTAAGATTTCAGTATAATGAGGAATAAGGGTAATAAAGAGTCATCACCCTTGCCTAATACTGATATTTTTAGAGGGAAAATCAAGTTATTCATCACTAAATACGTTAGCTGAAGGGCTGTTTTGGATGACCTCATTAGGTTGAAGAAGTTCACTTCTATCAAAATTGTCTAGGTTTTAAAATCATGAATGGTAGTTTAAATTATTTTTCTGTATCAATTGAGATCATGCGCTTTCATAATTATTAATATGGCAGAATATACTAATTTTGAAAATAAAAAACTGAAACTGATTTTAGCCTCAAAGTAATGTTGTCTCATAAAAATAAGTTAGGAAGCATGTTCTATTTTTGGAAGATACTGTATATAATTATTGATATTTATTGTTTAACTGATGAACTGAATTTGCCAGTGTAACCACCTGAACTGGAGTTTATTATGAAAGCGTTTTGTTTTGTTTTGCTACGCTCATGGCATATGGAGTTCCCAGGCTAGAGGTCAAATCAGAGCTGCAGCTGCTGGCCTACCTACAACCACAGCAATTCCAGATCTAAGCCGACTTTATACTACAGCTCATGGTAACACTGGATCCTTAACCCACTGAGCAAGGTCAGGGATCAAACCCGCAACTTCACGGTTACTAGTCGATTCATTTCCACTGAGCCACAGTGAGAACTCCAATTATGAAAGTTTTAATGAGTCCATCTCATTTACATAGTTTCATAAGTTTATTCAAGTTATTTTTCTTCCTGAATTTGATATTTTGTACTATAGAAAAAGAACCCCAAACTTAGAAATCTAGGGGCTTATATAAAAATTACTATTAAGTTTCCCTTCCATCTCCCTGAGAAAAAGAAAGCTTATCTCCCTAAAGCAATCAAATTCTTTGGAATATAAAAGGACAGTTCTAGGTTTTATCCTCCTTTGAAATGTAAACATATAGATCTGGAAATCTCTATTCAATAACCACTTAACTTTCAAAGACTTTTCTTTTAACCTACATTCCAGTTTTATTCTGATCAGAAACCTTAACCATGCAGAAACATGAAAATATTTTTTTCCATGTTCCCACAAGTTTCAAATATTTGATCTTAAAAATTTCTTTTTCTGCATCATATCCATTCTCTGGTTCTAAAACTCTAAAGAATGCTAGGTCATTTGTTTTTATGCTGCAGGACCCTTTGTTTGCCACTTTTTTTTTTTTTTTGCCTATTGTTCAAATTGGGTAATTTCTATTGTCCTATCTCATTTATTAATCTCAGTAATCATCACTCTGAAATTTTCATGTAGTACTATATATGATATATTTTATTTTCCTTCCAAGAATTTCTATCTCTGCATTAATCTAGGAGCCTTTTTGCTTTACCTCTTTTGCATATCTATAACGCCACCTAACATCTCTTGATTACCTTTCTGTAGAGAATTTATCATACTTTGTTCATATGGATTGTACATTGGACTTTTTGTTTGCTTTTTTTTTTTTTTTGTCTTTTTAGGGCCGCATCCATGGCACATGGAGGTTCCCAGACTAGGGGTCCAGTCTGAGCTGTAGCCGCCGGCCTACACCACAGCAATGTCAGATCCAAGCCATGTCTGCGACCTACACCACAGCTCAAGGCAACACCAGATCCTTAACCCACTGAGAGAGGCCAGGGATTGAACCCACAACCTCATGGTTCCTAGTCAGATTCGTTTCCGCTGCGCCACAATGGAAACTCCTACATTGCGCATTTTGAACATTAAGAGAATATGTATCTGTGTCAGTGGAGAACAGTAGGTTTTTATCTTTGTTTTTAAATTTGAATTTCCTTGTTTTAGCAGGAAATCAGTCCTTTTAATTTTTATACCACATGTTCCAACCCACATTCTGTGTATTTTGGTTCTAATGTCTGTTCAATTTAATGACCTTCAGTGCTGTTTAGACCTGTCCTGCATGTGCTCCACATAGATGCCAAATCAAGACCTTAGACAACTGTTATTTCAGTCCTCACATAATTTGGTATGGTGTCAAAAAATTAGCTCCCAAAATGTATAAATCAGGGATGAGCCATGCATTTACACATATTTTAATACCACCCCATTCTCACAATCCCTTCCTCTGTTCTCTGCTCAGTGCTTTGTGAACAGCAACTCTTCCTAGTTCTCTTGCTAGAAAGTAAAGTTAGCATCCTTCTCTATTGCACATTCCCATGACCATTTGACTTTGGGCCTCAAAGGCAAGATAATAGAGAGAGAATAGGAATTTCCCCTATCCTCTTCAGGGATCAAAATCTTTTGAAAGATAAAGATTCCCTTCTCTTCAGGTTTGAGATGCTAGAAAAGTCACTGTTTCACTGTTTCTGCCACTGGATTTCAAGTTTAGAAATGGAGCTTGAAGGCGTGAGAGAGATTTCAGGGGGAAAAAAAAAAAAAAGAAAAACAAGCTAAGGGATTTTGTCCACTTTTTAAGTTTCACAGTGGCTTCTTTTTTACACCTTGAACCAGAGGGGAAAAAAAATATTTGTTTTGAAGACTTCTGTCTGTGCTCAGTGTGCAGTTAAAGATTTGTACTGCCGCTCTGTCTAGGCCAGAAGATAAGGGAGGGAAAAAATGCTCATGAAATTCACCATGAGTCATTCATTGTTTTTGAGTTCTGATTTTCTTTCTCAGTCTACCTATTGCAGTTTAGTTCTCAGAATTCCCAGAGATTTGCTGCATGCATTCTTTCAGAATTTTTAGTTGTATCCAGTGAGAGAGTAAGGTATGGTTACCTCATTAAAACCAGAACCTGAAATTTGTTTTTAAACTGGAATTGGTATTGCTAGCAATATAGCAAAGTATTTCATTTCCTCAAATGTATTTACTCAATCCCTATTCATTACGTGATATTAAGAAAAACAGTATCTAGCTCAAATCTTTTTTTTACCTTTGTTATTCCCATTAAGAACATCAAGAGTACAAGGACATGGCAGAGACACGTTTTTATGTTTTTAAGTTCTATTCCTCTTAAACATCACAGCAACTGTTACCAAACCAGAAATACCAAAGATAACATCTTTATCAAAACTAGATGAAAATGTATTCTAACTATCCTCACAATTGGAAATTAGGCTAAATCACAGATAGCAAAAGACCCATAACATATCACCCATGCATAGAAGGAAAAGTCAAGAGATAAAAGGTTTCCTGGAGTTCCTATTGTGGCTCAGCAGGTTACAAACTTGACTAATATCCATGAGGATACAGGTTCGATCTCTGGCCTTGCTCAGTGGGTTAAGGATCCTGTGGTGCCGTGAGCTGTGGTGTAAGTTGCAGATGCAACTCAGATCCCTAGTTGTTGTGGCTGTAGTGTAGTCCTATAGCTGCAGTTCCAATTTAATCCCCTAGCTGCCTGGGGACTTCAATATGCTACAAGTATGGCCCTAGAAAGAAAAAAAAAAAAAAGGGTTTCTGATGTTCCCATGAGGCAGAAAGCCAAAAAATTTTCACCAGTCATCACTGGAAAGTTCTGTACTTACATCCGTTGATAACCCCAAATCTAAACTTCTTTAGCCTTCCGTTGATAGAATAAGAAAAACAGGAATTATTTGGAACCAATAATCAGAATGAAAACTGAGAAAAAAGTGATAGAAATATAAACTTAAGTACATTTTTTCACTCCTACAATTAACTGAAAATGCAAAGACTAAGTTTTCCAGTTCTGACCTTTACAATTTGAAATAATCACCAACCCAGTAGAAACAAGTTCTGCTTAATATTCACATCTGGTTCTCTAATGACCATTGTCTCCCCAAAGCTATCAAGAGAATGTGGAGGTACGCTGGATTCTTCTGAGGGCAGCACATGTACAAAATGAGCCTAGCAGACCTCTTAATACTAGAAAAAGAAGTTTGTCACTATGTGTCTTTTTATCAACAGGCGCCAACTTGATCCCTAATGATCAATGGCAGGGTAATTTAAGCATCAGCACAAAGAGCCATCAAAAAAGACTGAAACACATCAAATATGTTAAAATCAATGAATTAACAGTGACACTGAGAAATAACAACACATTGATCAACTTTGAAGAAATCGAGGTTCAACTCATTCTGAAAACTAATCATTATAGGAAAGAATTATATATTTGATTTTCTTCACAAGGTAACTAAATTACACATGATGAGGGGAAGTTTTTATATAGGCGTGCCAACTATTAAATAAAGAACAGAATTAGAATATTACCAACTTCATACTGCTTATTTAATAAGGTAAACTTGCAATGAATATTAGAAACTACCAAAATCAAGAAAATTGGGACAAACGAAAGCATTTTCCTATAATAAGAGTACATGATTTTACCTGTGAAGTAATCCTATAAAAATATTTAATGCACACTCAGCATCTCTGCATTACTAACATCTTAGCAAAAATAAAGAGCACACAAATATGTTAACAGGAGTACAAACGGTAAAATGTGGACTGTGAGAAACTCAACAAGGGAAAGGATTCAGTTTCTTCAATAAAAAATTTCAAGGACAATGAGGAAGGATTAAAGATTGAATCACCAAATTCTTAAGAAGAAACTCAGACTTATTAAAACAAATTATAATACATCAACTTTATTTTGGATCCTAATTCTATCTGTTAAACTACATTATGAAAATAAACAGATTAAGTCATTTGATATTTGGGATTAACTTCAAAGCCATCAGGTAGAATTTAAGGTGAGGATATGGATGAAATAAAACTGAACATGAATTAAAAGTGATGGATACAAGGGCACTGATAATGCTGTAGCTTCTCTCTTTATAGATGTACATTTTTTTTAACAGCTTTTAAAAGAAAATTCAATACATGAGGGTAACTCCAGGAATAACTGATGAGAATAAAATCCAAATACTATTATGGACTCATGTCTATGGCTGAAAATTTTCTCTGCAAGACTTTTTTAAATCTAATATGATATTAACACTTTTCATTTCTATACTATAAAGAATACAATCTAAGATTTCTGATTCTCACTCAATTTTATGGAAAAGGTCCTTGGGACAGTGATCAAGAATTTCCTTGAAAATAAATAAAAATTTTAATCATATACTAGTATGCTAAAGACTTTCACAAGAAATACAAATTAGTATAAATTCCATAGGTTTATGTTTATTATGTGTGAAGTCAAACTTTCATTTAAATAGTATTATCAATTCATTTTTAATTAGAATCATTTTATATAAAACCTGTGCTCTTCATCATTCAGTTAGGAGTAAGTATAATTACAACTGAATAAAAATAAACATATTTATTAAACATGCATCTTAATTTATTGCTCTTTCCAGGATCCTTTCACTTTAAAAAGAAGTGATCCATTAAAAAAAGTCCATCTTAGAGTTCCCGTCGTGGTGCAGCACAAACGAATCCAACCAGGAAACATGCGGTTGTGGGTTCGATTCCTGGCCTCGCTCAGTGGGTTAAGGATCAGGCATTGTTGTGAGCTGTGGTGTGGGTTGCAGATGCTGCTTGGATCTGGCATAGTCCAGCAGCTGTAGCTCCGATTAGACCCGTAGCCTGGGAACCTCCATATGCCGGGTGAGGCCCTGAAAAGACAAAAGACAAAAGACAAAAAGCAAACAAACAAAACAAAACAAAAAAAAAACAAACCATCTGTAAACTCTCTCAAACACAGAAAAACTCACTTATTTCTCACTTTCACCTCACCACACTTTATATAGATCTGCTGGCAAAATCAGCAGGACTCTATAGAGGAGAGCTCTGAAAGAAAAAAAAAAAAAAAAAAAAAGGCAAGCACATCTAAACATGGCAGTGTAAAAGTTTTCCATTTGATTGCATTTTACATAGGGATAAAGTTTACTTATTGCCATGTTTATATAAAATCTTATTTCAACGACCAATGTGTCTAACCTTAAAGTGAACTGCAAAGTTCAAAACTATTTCCTGATGACAGGCAAAACAATTCAATTGAAGACCATCTGTTGAAGGCCCTGTGTTTTTACACCATTTGCTTTCCTACTTACAACTATTCACAAAGATTTTGGAGTTGTCTCCACGCTAATTTTAAAAACATGATAGCTCACTCACTACACAGTGCAGAAGCACATGAATTTTTCTCTACCTGAAAAAATAAGAGACTATTAATTAGCACCCATTTAGCAAGTTTAAGGTCCTAAAAATCTCCTCAGACTTTGCGATTGGCCAAATTGGTATTATCAAGAATTCTATTTTTGTTTTGCTTAGTATCTAATTAAAGTCAAGAATCAAACAGTTATCTATATTAACCAAGTCAATTTGAATTATTACAGCTAATTTCATTCATTGATATAAACTCAGAGTACATCATTTCTGTCTGTCGTTAATGTTTAACTTGTCTCTTCATTTCTACCTTAAAGTGGTACCCTGATTTCATACTGTGATTTTCTTTTTCGAATTATATATTCCAGAGGACTCACACAAGTACTTGACATGCAATGTTAAACTTTTCTAAAATACAGGTACTGCATTCTTTTACACTGACATGAGAAACCACAGGTGCTTATAAAGGCACTTTTAGAATTATTTTCAACACTGGAATATGAACACATTTCTCTATTCCATCAAGTATTTTTGCCATACGGTTACAAGATCTTTTAGATTCTACAGAGCAGTACATAGACAAATGCTATGTGACCACCATGTCTGTATTTGACTACAAATTCTTCTGTCTGGATAAATCCAACAATCCAGTTTTGATCTCATTAGGATCACCATTTTCCTCACACAATCATCCACCTGCTTTCAACGACTTTAGCTCAGTCGATCTTGTCACTCTTTTCCTGTCAAAGGTTGTTTGTATTTCACTTTTATTTAACCTCAATTTTTCTCTTTTAAAATGAACCCAGAGGGGCATTCCCATGGTAAATGTTTTATTATCTTATGTGTGCACCTCAATTTTAAAAGTAAATTGAACATATTTGGAATACTGCACATTAATTTCTACATGTTTACTTTTCTCAGTAAATTCTTACTCCAGTTCAAATTAAGTTGAAAAGGCAATTTATGAAAAGAAGTTCAGAAGAATTGTAACAGTTTTTACAACAGATTCAAGTAACTATGCATGTTATCTAGTAGTAATTTATAATTACTAAAAGTCAACCTTTACATTTTCGGAAACAGAAATGTTAAGCAATTCTCAAATTCTCTTTTAAAATTATTAAATAGGCTGTTTATTCACAGTATCAATGGTATATATTGCTTTAATATAGATAATTTAGGGTAACTATTATAGCAGTCTTCAGAAAATTTAACTTTTGCAAACTGATTAACAAATCACTGGCAAATCAAATGCAAGTTATTTTTTATTTTCTCTGGAATTTTATTAAAAACAAAATAAAACCCAGAGACACTTCCCTAAGGCAGGATAACTTTGATTCCCTCATCAGAACAAGTAGGCTCATAATTAACCTCTTTTACTTAAAAGGGAAAAATATTAATAAATACTGTGATGATTAAGAAAAATTCTAAATGTTCAGGCAGGGTGTTAATTCTTTTTTTTTTTTTTGCTTTTTAGGGCCGCTCCCACGGCATATGGAGGTTCCCAGGCTAGGGGTCCAATCGGAGCTGCAGCTGCCGGCCACAGCCACAACAACGCAGGATCCGAGCCATGTCTGTGACCTACACCACAGCTCCTAGTCGGATTGGTTTCCGTGGCATCACAACAGGAACTCCAGTGTGGTAATTCTTAAGGATGTTTTTGAGATGCACTCTGCTGAGGTACCACTCAGTGTTTCTTTCCGAGGTTTCTTAAACAGATTCCATTTATTAGTCACTAAAACATACTCTGAATGTGAAAGGATGACTAAAATTTACAAATTTGATTTTAGAGACCTCCAAGTCCAATTAAACATACAGATAATACTAAGAAACTTGATCATTGTAATGACAGTCTCATGCAAAAGTGTATTAAAAAAATGACCTTTTTTCTTTAACAAAAGTCTTATTTTAGGAAAACTATTACCAAATTTATAATGAAAAGATTAAAGTTACACAATAAGCTTTCAATAAGTAAAACCAATAACAGAAGAGAAATTTATCAAAACATATGTACTGATATTTATATATGTTTCTTTTCTTTTAATGGGTTCATCTGTATTTTTTCTTTTAATGGGTTCATCTGTATTTTTAAAATGTATTTGTTTTTCTTTTGTATTTAACAAAATTGGAACTCATGAAAAATTTATAGGGACTGAATGTGTGTGATAAAGCAGGAAGTCATGCAGACTATATTTCCTTCAAAATGGTTAAATAAAAAAAAGGTAAGTCCAAGGTTCTAAGATACTAATCATAGCATTAGTGAAATTCAGATATATTCAATATATATAATTATAAACCATTAAGGGACTGGTTTTATTTGGTCATTAGACAATTAGAAAGGACAAAATATCACCTCATGACTTATGGTTAATTTTTGAAAGTGATGCTATTCAAGGAAAAAATAAAGAAGTCCTGAATTATTAGGAAAAGTCTGGCATATATTACATTTGAGCTGACTGCTGAATATCCAAACAATCATGTCCCAGAGACAGATGAGTGTAAAGCATTAGAGCTCAGAAGAAACATACAGTCGAAAAGCATCATTTGAAAGCGTGAGAGTGTGTGTATAGTATTTGAATCATGTTTACATAAAAGGTTGGCTAGGAAGAATGTGAAAAGACTAAAAGCAGCAACTCCCAAAAACTTGAAGGATACTATATTGCAATGAAAAAAGCCAGAAATGATCAATGAAAGATGGAAAGAAATATCCAGAAATGCTAGAAAAAAAGATGACAGAGTTTGAAGAAATGTTAAAAAGATCAAACTATACTTTAATAAAAACAAAACAAAAAGAGAGCTACAGCAATTTAAAGAAAGCTTTCTAATTTGGTACTGCTATCAATAAAATCTGAATTATAAGAACATTTTCATAATTAAAAAAGATCAAAAGGTGTAAAAGTTTCAAAATGAGGAAATGTTTATAATTATAGCTGTGAATTAAAGGAAAGCATTTGATACTGAAATGACCAATACAATGTTAGAAAAATGTTAAGACCCACATCTTTACTAGAAAGTTAGTGCAGTTCAGAACGGACAAGCTTTAGGAAGACTAGCATGCATGTACCTAGAATCCTCCCCAAGCCCAAGAGTGTGGCATGGCACCAGTGGGAAGTCAAAACCAAACTCATAACCAGATTTAATGTACAAAGACCTGGAAGAATTCTCAGTGGTATGTCGTTTACAGCTGTGACTTAATGATTTTTCATAGTGTTAAGTTATGAGGCTCCTTTCGTATCAGCACCCTCAAGCAAAAAGCATGTCATTGGACAACTGCTTCTTGATGAGCCATTGCCTCTTCCAAACAAGCATAATGATTAAGAATGACTGAGGCAAAAAAACAGTAATTGGGATGGCAATTGGTCCAAACTAAAATTGGTTCACAGAAAAATGGCCTCTGGCACAGTATCTTCTCCAAGGAGTGAGAATAAATTGTATGAATATGAAATTTTTCTAAATGGCTTCCTAGGGCTCTGGCTGCCTGCCAACTTGCTCTGACTAGTGGATAATTGAACTGGCTCTCAAAATTTACATTAACCATACTACCTCCTTAGCATTTTAGAAGATGATGCTAATGGAAACCAACTGGAGAGTAAGGGTGTTTAAAAAGAAATCTATACTTTTCCAATAAAAGCCAGGCTTGGTTTGATCTCTCTGCATACCTAATGGGCATAAAATTGCCTTGCCTACAAAATATTTGAAATATATAGAAAACATTTTGAAAAACAGACAACAGACTATCAAAATATGTATTAGATACTGCCTGCTTTGATTTTTTTTTTTTTTTTTTTTTTTGCTTTTTAGGGATGCACCTGTACCTGTGGCATATGGAGGTTCCCAGGCTAGGGGTTGAATCAGAGCTGTAGCTTCTGCCCTACACCACAGCCACAGCAACGTAGGATCCCAGCCGCGTCTGTGACCTACACCACATCCCACAGCAACACCGGATCCTTAACCCACTGAGCAAGGCCAGGGATAGAACCTGCAACCTCATGGTTCCTAGTCAGATTCGTTTCCGCTGCACCATGACAGGACCTCCCCTGCTTTGAATTCTTAATCATATTTTAAAATGTATGAAATCTGAGGTGAAAATCTTATAAAGTTAAATACTTTTTTACCAGACCAAATTAAGGGTGGAGTTTGTTAAGAGTGTGAAATCATTTGCAGGCCTTAAAAGTGAAACAATAATGA
This sequence comes from Sus scrofa, assembly GCF_054392235.1. Classification (NCBI taxonomy): domain Eukaryota; kingdom Metazoa; phylum Chordata; class Mammalia; order Artiodactyla; family Suidae; genus Sus; species Sus scrofa. The sequence goes on along the minus strand of NC_139393.1, from coordinate 65,302,872 downwards.
TAAAATATGCATTAGAAAAAGTATAGGCAAAACTAACTCTAAAGAAAGATAATCAGTGATGCTGAGGCCCTCATAAATAGATCCCTCCAGAACACAGATGTAAAAAGATTAGAATAGATGACAGAACATATGGATCACAAATATAGATAATGTAAAGAGATTCAGATAAATTCACGAGGATTTCATTTTTTAAATTAAAATAAAACTTTATTAAAGCTAGGGAATGACCTAATACTCCAGACCTAAAAACAAGCATATTAGATAAAATTAAAGGAAATACATCGATCTTGAGGTAGATAGACTTTTTAATGTCAAAGATGAAAAAAATTGCCAAAAAAAAGAAAAATTCAGTATTAGGCAAAAATCATTATAGTTACAAAATAATTAAAGTTGAAGACATAAAACATTAAATTTTAAAAATATAATGGAGCACTATCTGCAGAAAAAAAATCTAAGTATAATAAGTAAACTTTTTTTCCAAGGAAATCTTGGACTCATGTATATATGTATTCAAAAAAGACGTGGTGAAACTGCACAGTCATTTTGAAAGCAAATTCTGCATGTACGCACATGCACACTGAAAGATACTCTAGTTTTATAAGAGTACAAATTAACTTTGAGACAGATGAGAAGTTCTAACAGTTAAGATTATTAAAATAAGGCCAGCATCTTGGCTCCTATGTCTCACTAAGCAATTTAATTCAGACAAATTTATGCATTCTTTCTGTATAAGATACCACCATAGCCAGTCTCTTAGAACTAAATACTAAAACCTTATATAAATTTCTAAGTACAGCAATGTTTGGCTTAAACAAAATACATGTCCAGATGAAGACAGATATGTAAAATAAATCAATGAAAACTGAAAAAATTCAATTTAAAAAAAATGGTGGAAACTAATGAAATAAACAATTTCTCTTTAGTAGATAGCTAACAAATGAAAATGCCTATGATCTGAATAATTCCACCGATAGTCAGCAATTATATGCCAAAAAGAACAACTATAGAAAGATTTGTTTTTTCCATATTCATGCTACGTATAGGTGAACCAAATGTTATCTGACATTTTAGTTATGAAATATAATTTTCAATTATTAAAAAACTATAGGCAACAAACCTTTTTCACTGTTGTGGGCAAGGAAAGGCACACTACAGATGAGGGAAGTTTAAAAGAAAAAAAAAAAAAAAAAAAAGCACACTATATAAATCTGCTCTGGGCCCAAACCCATTAGAGTTCTCCTACTTTGGGTAAGGGGCAGGAGCACAAAGAAAAGCCCGCTTGGGATAACCAGGAGGCAAGCGAGCAACCACCAGCAAGATGTAACAGCCTGCCACTAGGGGAGAGGCAGGAGGATGGGGTGAGAAACTTTCTGAGGGGCAGACAATCAAGGGAAGGTCTGAAGCTGAAGGAAGAGATGGAATAATGAGAAAAACCCTTAACATACCAATTCTACCTTAACTCAATGCCAGAAGTATTTGAAGCCTATAGTACAGTGTGCAGTGTGTGTCACCTGAGTAAGAAAAAACCCCAAACCTAGCTCGACTCATGACAGAGTTGATCCAAGTCCCCACATTAACATCCTAGCAGAGAGAAGCATTTATTATGTCAAGACATACATTTTACACATCTCAGCCTCTAATGAGAATAAAACAATTATCTGCCAAGAGACAAAGCAATTAACAGAACCATATTCAAAGACAATTTCATGTGGAGCTATAAAGAAGACAATATAAAATAACTATATTTAATAACTTAAAGGCTCTAGTGGAAAAGATGATAAGCATATATGAACATATCAGCAAAGATGGAAACTATAGAAGAACTGGGATGATAATGCTAGGAAAAATACATACAGTCATGAAGAGGGTGAATGCCTTTAAAGTGTTCATCAGTAGACTTGTCAGAGCCAAAAAAAGATCAATGAACATTAAGATAGGCCATCAGAAATTATACAAATTGAAACAAGGAGCAGAAAAACTCTGAATATTCAAATTTGGGACATATTGAATCATATAACAACTGTAATTAAAATCACACAAGGAAAAGGGAAGGCAGACAAAAAATATTTGAAGACACAATAGCTGAATGGTTTCCAAAAATAATTTTAAAAATACCCAACTACAGATGCAAACAGCTAGATAAATATCAACATCTTACAAAAGGCATGCAAAAAAGAGACACAGATATTTTCACTGATGAAATCCAAAGATAAAAAGAATTGGAGGACAAAAAATATTATGCACAGAGGAATAAAAAAAAATAGTAAAATTATCACAATATATGCCAGCTAAAATATAATGGAGTGTCATCTTTGAAACTCTAAAAGGAAAAAAAGTATTAAACCAGAAAAAGTTCTATTGAAATTAAGAGTTGTAAGGCAAGAAAGACTCAGAATTCATTACCAGTAGACCTAGACTAAAATAAACATTAATTTCTTTGAGCAATATGACATGGTAAGAGAGAATAGCTACACCAAGAAATGAAGATCCATGAAAAGGTTTAAAATGTAACAAATTGGGAGCTCCCCTTGTGGTGCAGTGAAAACCAATCTGACTAGTATCCATGAGGATGTGGATTCAATCCCTGGCCTTGCTCAGTGGGTCAGGGATCCTGTGTTGCTGTGGCTGTGGCATAGGCAGGCAGCTATAACTCCAATTGGACCCCTACTTCCATATGCTACAGCCCTAAAAAAAAACAAACAAAAACAAAAACACATCCATATACTTGCAATAAGCTCATGCAGCAACTAATTTTCTAAACTGAATAAAGAGGCATGTGGCAATTTAGATGCACTGTAAGAATATGATATTCAGATTACCCTGAAGGTCTGAAACACATATTATATACTTAACATTTCATCAGTTTTTTGTTTTGTTTTTTTCCTTCTTCTTTTTTTTTTTTTTTATTTTTTTTTTTGCTGGCCCACCAGTATATGAAAGCTCATAGGCCAGGGATCAAATTTGAGCCACAGCTGTCACCTATGCCATGGCTACAGCAACACCAGATCCATAACTCACTGCATTGGACCGGAGATTGAACCTGTGACTCAGCAGAGAGAACACCAGATCCTTAACCCTCTGCATCACAGTGGAAACTCCTTTATCAGTTGTTTTTGATTGGCAAGTTTAACATGAACATGACTGAGCCAGATTTCCCTCCGGGTTGTTCCACCGGCTTTAAAACTGATGAGATGAACTTCTACCATTACATAGTACTAGTTTTCAGATGTAACTCAATTTTATTTTCTTCTGATTTTCATTTTATGTCTTGGTTGCCCCACTGTATATGAGTGCTTCTGGTAACTACATGGAACACTGGAATTGACAAGTTTTGTAGGTGCTTTTGAGATGACATTAAAACTATGAAGTAATTAAAAACATCTGGATTTAGTTGTGTTATTAACACATGAGTTCCTGTTGATCTTTCAGACTTTTCACAGAGCTGACTTCACACAACTGCTCTTTCATTGCTCAAACTGAAATCAAGTATGCTTCCAGTCAGCTCCCAAAGTACCACACAGATTCTACTGCTCTAATTGTCCTTTAATTGTCTCTTTCAAGGCTAATAAGGTTTTCAGAGCTTTTCTTAATTTTCTGAGGATGACTTCTTTAATGCTGACCTATATGAATTCTTCATGATTACTAAAAATGTCATTACAAATCATACTTAAAGCTGGTAGATGTGTTTTGCTTCTACCTCCAAAATATAAAATAGAACATCCACATACTTTGTGATGTGAACAAAAAAAGATTGCATTAAACTGTATGCTTTGCTACATATCTTACCTCTGGCAAGAATATTTTATTATACATATTTTCAGTTTTCTATTCTTATCTCTGCCACTCATTCTGAGATTAATTATTAGAAGTCATTTCTCAAAAGCTTTCCATCATGAGAGTTGATCTATAATTCAGAAGCAGACTTTGAATCTTAATTGGGATACTTTTTCAAAAAGGACATATTACACTCCTAGATATATACTGATTCAATAACTCTTGTAAGTCAGAGTAAGAGCCACTAAAACTTTGCCCCTCCAGAAAAGCAATAAAAAAAGGCAAAAATTGGCAGAATCTATTTTTCATAAATGGAAATTAACAGAATTAACCAAACTTGCAGAAACCAATTTAGTCAATGAAAAAATGATTGGTTTGAATCTTGGTAAAAATAATGAGTTTTGTGATAAATTTACCTATAGTCCTGTTCTTCATTTTCTAGCTCTGTGGCAGCCTTATGAAATAACAACTTGCTTTGCTAGTACTGGAGAGAAAAGAGAAACGATTGCAACTTGGGCTCTTTCAAAGATTTATTCACAAAAAGAGACTTCATTTGACCTGAATGGTGGCTTCCTGGAAGAATCCACTCAAAAGGCTTATCTTTTTTGAACTAAATTGAAATTGCCTGATACTGAAAGCTTCTCCACAGTGGGCATTTATCAAAAGTTTTAACATCAGAGCCTCCTGAGATGAAGTTAAAAGTTGGGGCAAACAAATGTCTAATCAAGAGAAGAAGCTGAGTAATGAGAGTAACAAGACAGCTTGGGAAAGGTCTGACATATTCCTGGGAATCACTACGGCAACACCCATGCTTTATATACTCAACAAAAAGACCTGAGGAGGTCATCATCTCACACTTCTGCCTGACTTTGAGGTTCTGTGCAATCACGGAGTAAAGACTAAAGCAGAGAATTAAAGTGCCAAGCCAATTATTGAAGGTATGCCTTCATCTCAGAGCTCCCCTCCCCCGCAGGGAGATTTACTGTCCCAAGTGTGAAGAAGATCTCTGTTCAATTATTAACTGAGCAGAAAACTAACCAAGGATAGATGTAGTAGCCATATGTATCAAAGAAAAAGACATTAAAAAATTAGTTCAGAAAAGTTACCTACCAAACAACTACAACAAGCAGCAGTAACAATGAACCCTAAAGAAAGGAGGGGACCTTATTTTCAGAATTTACACACATTATCTGAAGTGCCCAGTTTCTATATGAATATATATGAAATATCCAAAGAAACAAGGAAGTATAACCCATACACAGAGGAAAATGCACTGAATACTTCTTGAGTAAGAAGCTCAAAAGATGGACTTACCAGCCAAAGACTTTAAATCAGATGTTTTAAATGCGTTCAAGTGCTAAAGAATCAGCTTATTTAAATGTCCTCAAAGAGCTAAAGGATACCACCTCTATAAAAATTAAGTGTTAATAAAAATTCATTCAAACAAATTACAGATTTGAAAATTATGATAAGTGAAAAGGAAAATTCACTAATGAGTCTCAAAGGCAGATGTAAACAAAAAATAATCAGTGAGCATAAAGATAAATCAACGGACATTATCATGTTTGAGGGAAAAAAGGAAAAAATAATTAACAGCTAATTTTAGGAAATGTACAATTCCAAATTTCAAAGGTTAATACAAAGCTACAGTAATCAAGACATTATGGTACTGGTCTGCTCTAAAATTAGATTCTGCTATAATACAGTTAGCTCTAATCAATGCATTAAGATAGAATATAAAAATAATCTAAGTGAAAATACTAATTCGATGAAGACAATGATTAACCATCTTACTATCCAGAGATCAGAACTCATTTTCAGTTACCAATATCAATGAAAGATAAAATAAAGGCTGGAAAATCCCTCTTTCAGGAAAATACATCAAATTATAAAGTTCTAATCTTCGGTTACTTTTCCTATGCTATAATACACAAAATATTTCAAGAAATTATATGGTGTACAAATTCTGATACATGTTATTTCTGGTAAAGCCACTTTATCAATATACTGGCATAAATTTACACATCATGCATAGTAAATATATCAAGTGTTAAAAATATCTGAGCTTTAAGTCACAATTATAAATTGTTCTATTAGAATTTCACCCTCCTTTGAACTTTGGAAATTGAATACTTTTTTTTTAATCGTTCAAACATCACAGCTATCATATTCTAACTAAAGAGCATTAAGATGCCCAGAGATTAGTAAGTAATCAGCTGAATATAAGTCTCCCATGAAGTCATCAATATAAAAGTAGCTGCCACTAATACAACTGAATTTATAAGAGGGACAGTAGTGCAGACAATGTGAAAAAATACAAAAGCATTACATGCAGATCAGACAATCTATAATGGTGTAGAATTCTAATATGCTTATATTTCCACAGAGCAAGCATTTCAGTATTTTGAAGGTTAATTGCATTTGTCATATTATTCACAATGCAGTGAAGCATGTATGTAAACATCTGTTCTAAAAATTGAAAGTCTTGATTAAGACATTTTAATAAATTTTCATCTTTAAGTACGAAAAACTAGAATTGAATTCTATAGTAAAACTTGTCAGAAAGTCCCGCAAGTCCTCATGCATGTTGTAACACAGAATTCCCAGATCACAGTGTATAAGGATGATTTATTAATGTACTGTCCCTATGTGAACAAACGGCTACTCATAAACATCATTATGACCTTATTTAGCTTCCTGTCCTGTAATTATATCCAGTTTTAATTCACTCAAGCTAACTCTTTTCTTCAATACAATAATTTTGCTCATATTGAAAACTAAAATAATTCTATGATTGATGTCAAAAATTTTCAAATACAATCGTTTTTGTACTGTGGTGGTCTCTTAAATCACTAGATGCCCTTTAATATTAGTCCTGTTTTCTGTTCAAAATTTAAAAATGCAAATAATTAGGAAAAATATATATTCTGAACTTCAAAGATCTTGCAGCATTGTAGCCTGAAACTTGTTATAGGCTCTGCTGTCTACAATAAACACTGGTTGTCTCATCTAATATGCAGCAGAATTACTATGTGCTTTATAAACTATTAACACCATCTTCTGTTTCTGAATTTATAGTGGCAATAAAAATGTATCATGGCAAACCACAATTAACAACAAAAAAATATTTTAGTGTTTGGCAGGCCAGACAGTAGGAACTAAAAATATGATATAAAGATAACTGTGGGCTTTTCAACTTACACAACTCAAAGTCTATGAGACTATCTGATGAAACTGAGAAAACAGCACCATTACTCTGCTTTGGGATTTGAATTAGCGATGGAATACAGAATAGGAATTTTCATTTTTTCACAATGGTAAAAAATAATTCTCAGATAAACTCATAATACATGTTCCTCACCTCTTTGATAAATTAACTTTTAAAACATGATTTCAGAGTGGAAGAACTTTAGGAATTACAGTAACTTTGAACATAAATAAATGGCACAATATAAAATTCTTGCCATCTGTGAAAAGATAGAAAGCCATCTACAAATATTAGAAATACAGTCTCTGTTGCAAAAAAACCCCTGATGTTATGAACAAAATACATCAATGTTTAAGAATATCTGAATCATACACGTTGATCTTTCAATTTATATCCCTTTTGAGTCTCAAAATGCTATGTTGAAAATAAGTTAATTTACATCATTTTTACATTCCAAAGACAAATAACATTATCACTTCTCTGACTTATTTCAACTAGTATGATAATTTTTAGATCCATCCATGTTGCTGCAAATGACATTTTTCTTTCTTTTTATGGCTAAGTGGCATTCCTTTATGTATATACACCAATATACATCTTCCTTATTCATTTACCTGTTGATGAATATCTAAGTTGCATCTATGTCTTGGCTATTGTTAATAGTGCTGCAATGAACACTGAGGTGTAGGTGTCTTTTTGAATTATGGTTCTCTCCAGATACATGACCAGGAGTGGGCCTGCAGGATCATTTGCTAATTTTATTTATTTGAGGAACCTTAATACTATTCTCCAGAGTGGCTATACCAATTTACATTCCCACCAACAGATGTAGACTCACAGACACAGAAAACAAACTGACAGGTGTTCCTGTGGTGGCTCAGTGGTAACTAACCCAACTAGAATCTATGAGGCCTTGGGTTCAATCCCTGGTCTCACCCATGGGGTTAGGGGTCCAGCATTGCTGTGAGCTGTGGTATAGGTTGCAGACACGGCTCAGATCTGGCATTACTTTGGCAGTGGTATAGGCCCTCAGCTGCAGATCCAATTCGACCCCTTGCCTGGGAATTTCCATATGCTGCAAGTGTGGCCCTAAAAAGCCAAAAAAGAAAAAAAAAAAAAAAACGAAGAAAGAAAGAAAACAAACTTATGGTTACCAAAGGATAAAAGAGGGTGGGGAATAAATCAGAAGATCAGTGTAAAATATACACACTACTACATACAAAAAAGATAACCAATAGCACAAGGAACTATACTCAGTATCTTGTAATAACCTATTAGGGAAAAGAATCTGAAAAAGAATACATATATGTTAATATATAAAGATGACTGCATCACTTTGTTGTACATCTGAACTAGAAAAACATTGTAAATTGACTATAATTTTAAAATGTTGAATTTAAAAGGCACAATAAAATTCCTAGTTTTTGTTTTTAGTAGAATACCTTTTACTAACATAGGTCTTTCTTTTCCTACCATGTTAAAACCCCCCATCACCAGGCACTGATCACAATAAGACTTTTGAGTTCCCAAGTGCCAGTGTGAGCAGGTGATCATGATAAAATAACAAAAGACCTGAAAGCAAGAATCATAGCAACTTACCACTCTGCCTCAAGACAATAGGAAAACCCTGCCTCTGTGTATGTCCATGTTCTTCTCACCTCACAGAAATAGGAAGCAGAATCAAGAGCGTCAAATATGAGCCCTCTCTGCTTTAAAAAAAAAAAAAATCACATTTAAAGTGTTCTAGCATTGGACCTAGAGCTCCCCACAATATGGAAGGAAGGAGATCCTGTCTTTTAGTTTCACTCAGATATTATCTTCCCAATGATCCTACTACTACAATAAGATAATGTTAATTAATCTTTTCCTGCTCCATATGTATTTTTACCACCATTATTTCTAGTTCATCTTAGCAGATTCCATTTCAGATTGCACTGATGTAGTATTCTCATGCACTTGAAAACTTTGTCTTTTGTGGTTGTTTCACACAGGCTATTTAAAGAATTTAATTCCTTACTTTCAACTGGGCATCAGTTTGATTAATCTGATAATCATTTGTTATTATCTGCCAACTTATCAAGAATCATGGAAAACCAATGAAAATAACTGCCTTTTTCCTTAACTGACTATAAATGTTGGTCCCAATGTCCTCAACTACTTTTGAAACCATTCTCTCTGAAAGGCTTGTAGTCTTTTTAGGCACATTTCTTCAGCTGCTATAATCACATAATTCAGTTATAACTCTCCCAGCAGTAAATGGCTCTCATTGTTTGGCTACCTCCCCAAATTTGCTTACAGCTTCATTTTTACTTTTTGTTTGTGAAGAAATCTTTCCATAATAAGGTATTTCATTTTAAATTATCTACTTTTTTCTGATTCTTGTCTTCCTGTAAGTTGGAAATATTGTATTCAATCTTTACTCTGACAATGTAGATGTACCTTTTATTCTTTTAGCACTACCGAAGTTTCATAACATAATATTATTTTCCATCTGATTCAACAGAATAAATGTCACCTAATTGTGACTTGAAAGCAGAACATTTCCTTGTTACCACACAATAAGTACATAATAATAAACCACAAAAACAAGAGCAGAGTGATAAATATGACACTCAAAATCCTATGCAATTATAACTGTTTCACTACAATTACTAGTGTGCCTAGTAGTGAAAACTGATGCAATAAACTCTTTTACTGTAACAGGAAAACATCCATTAACAAACATAGTTGTGATACAATTACATTTTATTTACAGATAAAGAAATTTGAGTTCTATATATTTTTCATGGTACATGAAATACTATCTTGTAATATTTTAATCCACTTAATATAAAAATAGTTAGTCCAGACTATACCAACCCAGGTACTATGACACATCTGCCTGGCAGCGAAGAGTTTGCCAATCTTTGTTCTAGTGTAACAATAATATTGTTTTCTTCTATTAAAGAGAGAATTACTAGAGTTCATTAATAAATTCCTAAAGTTGCAGGATACCAAAATAATACACAGAAATCTCTTGCATTCCTATATGTTAACAAGGAAAGACCTTTCTAGAGAAATCAAAGAAACAATCCCATTTACCATTACATCAAAAGAGATAAAAATACCTAGGATAAACTTAACCTAAGGAGGTGAAAGACCTGACTCTGAAAACTACAAGACACTGATGAAAGAAACCAAAGACGACACAAACAAATAGACCAGAACGGAAGAAACAGTGTTGTCAAAATGACTATACAACCCAAGACAAACTACAGATCCAATGCAATCCCCTTCAAACTATCAATGGCATTTTTCACAGGATTAAATTTGTATGGAAACACAAAAGATCCCAAATAGCCAAAGAAGTCTTGAGAAAGAAAAACAGAATTGAGGAATCAGGCTCTCTGATTATAGACTATTCTACAAAACTACAGTCATCAAAGTAGCATGATACTAGAACAAAAACAAATACAGATCAATCGAACAGGATAGAATTCCCACAAATAAACCCACACGCTATGGTCTATTAATCTACAACATAGGAGGCAAGAATATACAACGGAGGAAAGACAGCCTCTCCAATAAGTAGCCGCTGGGAAAACTGGACAGCTACGCATAAAAGAATGAAAATAGAACACATAAAAGAATGAAATTAAAACATTCTCTAATACCATACACAAAAATAAACTCAAAATGGATTAAAGGCCTAAATGCAAGACTGGATACTCTAAAATTCCTAGAGGAAAACAGAGGCAGAACACTCTGACAAAGACTGCAGCAGTATCCTTTTTTTTTCTTTTCAGGGCCGCACTTGCAGCACATGGAGGTTCCCAGGCTAGGGGTCTAATCAGAGCTGTAGCCGCTGGCCTACACCACAGCCACAGCAACACAGAATCCAACCCGCATCTGCAACCTATACCACAGCTCACAGCAATGCCAGATCCTTAACCCACTGAGCAAGGCCAGGGATCAAACCTGCAATCTCATGGTTTCTAGTCAAATTCGTTTCCAGTTTCCGCTGTGCCATGATAGGAACTACTGGCTTTTTTTTTTTTTTTTTTTTTTTTTTTTTTAAGCAGTATCTTTTTGACTTTTTTTTTTTAAGCATTATCTTTTTTGGATACATCTCCTAAAGTAATGGAAATAAACAAAAATTTAAAAATGGGACCTAAGACTTCCCGTCATGGCACAGCGGAAACAAATCCAATTAGGAACCATGAGCTTGGAGGTTCGATCCCTGGCCTTGCTCAATGAGTTAGGGATCCAGCTTTGCTGTGAGTTGTGGTGTAGGTTGCAGACATGGCTCGGATCTGGCATTGCTCTGGCTGTGGCATAGGCTAGCAGCTACAGCTCCCATTAGACCCCTAACCTGGGAACCTCCATATGCCACGGATTTGGTCATAAAAAGACAAAAGACAAAAAGAAAAAAAAAAAATGGGACCTAATTGGGAGTTCCCTTCATGGCTCAGTGGTTAACGAACCCAGTTAGGATCCATGAGGGTGCGGGTCTGGTCTTTGGCCTTGTTCAGTGGGTTAAGGACTCAGCTTTGCCATCAACTGTGGTGTAGGTCACAGCTGTGGCTCAGATCTAGCATTGCTGTGGCTATGGTGCAGGGTGGCAGCTGTAGCTCCAATTCAACCCCTGGCCTGATAACTTTCATAGGCCTTAACCCTAAAAAAAAAAAAAAAAAAAAAAAAAAAGATAAATGGGATAGAATGGAATCCAGAAATAAACCCACACAAATATGGTCAATATGCAATTGTGAAAAGACATCCTTTTCAATAAATGATTCTAGGAAAACAGAATATTCATAAGTAAAAGAATGAAACTGAACTCTTACACTATTCTAAATTAAGTCTTAATTAATGGATTAAAGACTAAATATAAGATCTGAACCACAGAACTCCCAGAAGAAAACTGAAAAAGCTTCTTGACATTGTTTTGGCAATGACTTTTTCCATAGGACACCAAGAGCATAAGCAACAGAAGCAAAAATTTTAAAATGAGGTTATGTCAAACTATAGGGTTTAGGTAATTTTCTTCTAAGTAATTTCAACATGTTACTACATGCAATTTCCAAATGATCAAGAGATACGGTATATAGATTACTTTTCTATTTTTGCAATTTAGAAAATGAAAACTCATAACTGAACTCCTGCATGAATATAGAATTAATAGAAGAGTATATAGTACAAATAATTCAGGTATCTAAAGGGATTCTTTAGATATTACTATTGACTCCAGTGGAATATATTTTTATAGTACTTAGAATTATGCATAACTACATTAAAAAGCAACAAATTCTCTAAATAAGAGTTCATGTAATAGAGGTAACCATAAAAAAGCCATTATGAGTAGGCATGCTCTTCTACTCCATCATACAGATGTAAATATACAGGACAAGAACATGCAGCTCTTGTATTAACTAAAATCAAATTGCTTGCAATTTCACTGATCCACTATACCTTCCATTCCTTAACTCAGAACAGACCTTCACTTTATTCCTGCTCTTCCTTAAAAATATTCTTCTCCCCTGGTATTCAATTTCCATGACCAAAAGAAGCTCAGATACATCCACTAATAAAACCCTAGTCTGATATCTGACATCCTCTCACCATGACAGCTCTCGAAATCTATTATCTTCTCAGCAAAGATTGAGAAGAGCTATTTCAAGAGTCTCAGCTAATAGGCACAATGAGAAAAAATTAGTATCCATCACACATTTCAAAGATACTTCCTAACCTGTCCTTGGGCATATATTTTGGAGCATATATGTAGCAACTGATATTATATTTTAATATGTATTTATACCAAAATATATGAAAGACCCCATCCCATCAAAATTATAAAGCTGCAAATAGTGTGGTCATGGAAAAGTGAAATACTACCTCATAACTTACTGTACATCAGATGAACTATAAATTGAATATAAACCACCTAGATGGTAACTTCCCTTTTTTGAATATGTGTGATGATGATCTTTTCAGACATGCACAATCACATCTTCTGCCCTTTTCCCAGAGTGCCAAAGCAAGGGCCTCATTTTCAGAGCCTACCCTGGGCGGGGGGGCAGGTAAGAGAATCTCACCAGAATGACTCTAAACCAGGAGCATTAACTTCCTATAAAAACCCACATAAGAAGGGGAGACATCAGGCATTCAACATGTATGTAATAAACCTTTTGTGAATATTTGATTTGCCCATTGAATCTAGAATTTCTGGTGGTGATTTTTCTTCTGGATTCTAAGTAGATGAAAGAGGACTCTTAAACCATCAGCCAAACAGGCAACTTGGTAAAAACAAAAGACTGAATTGGTGAGGAATTAATCATTTCACTGAGATTGATTTTTTTCTGACATTGACCCAAATGGCAAGAGCAGCTGTCATAGAAAATAAAGGAAGGGTTGTTGATAATAAGATTTGGCACATTTTCTTGTAGGTAATTGTTTATATCAAGGGATAAATTGTCTTTTTAACAACCATCTGCTATTTACTTGACAATTCATTTTTTGACTCTTTCTACTTCCGTAATGATTTAAGATGTTTAAACCAAAATATATTTTTCCTGCTCATAGTACTATTTCCAAAATTTATAAGACTATATTTTAATAATACTCAAACCCAAACATAAATGAGATATCTTCCATACTCAATTTGAATTGTTTTTTACTCAAGTTTCCTCTTCTCCTTTCTTGATGCTCAATTACGTCAATAAATTTTCCTAGGAGAACTGTGATTATGTGTTTGTGAGTGTGTTTTATAGGAAGATCAAAGACTTTATATTCTGAAGATACACACATGCTATCTGAAAACACGGAAACCAACACCATAAAATACTGACAACAAAGTTACTATAAACCAAGATAGGAGAAAGAAGTGTAGGCTAGGCAGTATGCTAGGCAATTACTAAGCAATTTGCATTTGTTTTTTACATTTCATGACAAATCTTTCTGTCAAAATTACTGTACACTGGAAAATCAGTTTAGAGATATTAACCATCTTGTCAAGGTCACAAGGCTTTATATTTACAAGGAAAGAGATTAAGCTATGTTTAGTCTATCTTCAAAATTCTTACCACGATGAAAACCGGAAATAAAACCAATCAAAGCATTCTTGCAAAACACCACTATATATGATGTTTCTCCACGATAGGAAAAGTAAATTTTGTTGAGCTCACTATAGTTGACTCAGAATACTTTCAAGTTTCAAAATCCATTGTTTTAAGCCACATGACCATGAACAAGTTATTTACTTAAAAAAATAAAATAAAATCAGAATCTCTGGGAGATTACACGCAGTAGTCATATTGAAAGTTACAATTCAACAGGCTTGATTTCCAGTGCAATGTCCTTTACTTTTTTCAGTTGTTTAAACAACAGATATTATAAAACATCATAATACTCATTCTATCTTTTCATCTTTAAAGCTAAACATTTAAAAAGGAGGGAAAATCCAACTTTTGAATGGCTATGGAAAGCTTTTTCTATGGCTTAGATTTGGAAGATAGACATTGGTTGAAAGGTACTCTTAAAAGGAGGGACAGAAAACACTGGTAGGGTCATTGCACAACTATAAATGTAGTAAGTTAATTGAGTAATAAAAAAATTCTGGGGGGCATTTAAGTTAAAAAAACTAATAAGGAGAAAACCATTTACAGAATTACAAATTTTTTAAAAATGTTAAGAATTATAAAAATTTCAAAAATTGCACTGATAATTCCAGATGTAAAGAACTGATACAAAGAATGATATTAAAGCAGCAGCAAAATGAATAGCATGGTATGTCCCAAATTAAAACTTTATAAGCCATGTATAAGAGTACATTTTATAGAAGATGCTGAAATTCCTTGAAATATAATTGCTAAGGGAACTCCATAAAAAAATTGAAAATCACTATTTTATTTGAATTATGATGACAACATAAATCCTAGTAAATCCGTATCTAGTGGGGTTAAGCCAGGAACTCCTAAAACAATCATAAAGGTTGAATCAACCCTACATAAGAAATAAACAAACAAAAAGAAAAAAAAAAGAAAACACTGATAGGGGTCAAATTATTATAAAAGCATGCTAGGTTATATATATTATATATTATAAAAGTCACAGCTAATAGGCAAGAATAAAATTAATCAAGTGATAACTAGAATGTATAGTAAGACTTATAGAATTTAGTTTCACATTAAGTTTGGTAGATAAAAGAAACTGAGGAATAAAAATTGTTTCCTATGAATCTGATTTTATAGAAACAAAAGATGCCTGTAGATCCAAAATAACCTTTATGAATAAAACAGCAAATAGCAGAACCCAATATATACAGTACATACGTAATTCCACTAAAAAAATACCCCCTTAATATTTTAGATGAAACATAAAAATTCTGTGAAGATATTTCCTGTAATATGCCCATCAGAAGTTCTAATATGGGAATTAAAGTTCAAGTGTTTAGTATATGATTAATTCCTTTTTTTTTCCTTTAAGGCCACACCTGCAGCATACAGAAGTGCCCAGACTGCAGCTGAAGGTCTATACCACAGCTATGACACCACCAGATTCAAGCCTGATCTGCAACCTATGCCGCAGCTTGCTGCTTGGGGCAACACCAGATCTTTAACCCACAGAGGAAGGCCGGGGATCTAATCCACATTCTCACAAAGACCATGTTGGGTACTTAACCCCCTGAGCCACACTGGGAACTCCAGTATACACTTTTTGTGTCACCTGTTGCACAAAAGACCCTTTGATCACTCCAATCATTGCACTTCATTTAATTTTCCCATGCTATTTGCAGTACTTTGCCCTGATTATAAAATCTTAGAGGGCAATGTTCTTAGGGTACTGTGTTTTAAATGCCAAAGTACCTTGGTTAGGGTCATTCTTATTTTTATTGTGCATAAAATATATTTGAGTAAACCACCAACCCATCAGACCCACAGCAGATTTGATGAAAGCTTTATATTCAGTTTTCTGTATTTAAAGATAAACAATAGTTATAAAGTATTGTCATATCACTCTCATGCTAAACATTCTTTTTTTTTTTTTTTTTTTTTTTTAAGGCCACACCGATGGCACATGGAAGTTTGCAGGCTAGGGGTCCAATCGGACCTGCACCTGCAGTCTTGTACAGCCATAGGCACAGCCACACCAGATCTGAGCCATGTCTGTGAACTACACCACAGCTCACAGCAAGGCCAGGGATCAAACCTGCATCCTTATGGATACTAATTGGGTTCATTACTGATGTGTCACCACGGGAACTCCCCTGAGCTTTCTTAAGTAGCCTTTCATTTCTCACCAGATAAACATAAACTCTTTAGCTGGCATATACATATCATATTAAACCATAATCACAACAAAATGTAATTTCTCTCTCATGGTTTTTGCACAAAATTATCTTTCTCTACTACTAGTTTAAATATTTCCTTCCTTTAGAATTTGGTTAAGATACTACCTTCCTGAATAATGCATCTTATAAGTGGGTACATATATGCCCAATCTTAGTTGGCTCCCTTCCTATGTATTTTGTTTCCTACTAGGAGAAAACACCATGATTCCTGTCTATCATCTATTATCATAAGAAATGATGTGAGAACATGAACTTTTTGTATTTATTCCACACGATAATCCCTATCATGTACAACTTGGTAAATAAGCTGATACATCTAATGTTAAAAATATAATAAAGATTCTGTGATGAACAATTCTGTAAACTTTGAATTTTCCCATAAACATCTATGAAAAAGAGCAACTAGGATAAAAGGCAAAACTTCAACATATAAAATAAGCCTAAATGACAAGGTTCTACATGTATCATCAAGACTCTGACAGGTGAAGAAGAAACTTGAACAAACATAAAACCTGTATGGTAAGAGCAACAGTAAGAGAAGCGGCAGAGAAAAACCACAGTGACTTTTGAAAGCCCCAACAGCTGTAAAACAACTTAGCTGCCAACTGGAAAACTCGCAATGGTCAATCTGAACTCTGCAGAAAAACAGAAGCGCATGTGTGAACACCAATTAAAATTGCAGCTAAGAAAGAACATTTGAACGATCAGATAGTACTGGAATTATCTGGGATCTATGAACTCAAGGAAATAACCAAAGAAATATTTTCCCTTAGACAAAAGCTTCACACTGAGCATAAACTTCTCGGTGAATTCAAATAAAGCATAACTGGAAAAATGAGAGAAAAAGAAGTTTGAATTCTAAGGGAAAGGGAAGATAGCAGGCAGATTTCAGAAGTTATGAGGTAATTTTGGAGCCACCCTAATTCATGCTATTCTTTCTGGAGTATAGGGAAAAAACAAAAACAAACAAACAAAAAAACACTTTAAAACCCTTTTCTTAAACCTAAGTCCAGTAAAAAATAAATAAGAGTATTGAATCTTATTTAAAGTTATTGTTAAAGAGGATGAAACCAATTTTTTTCCTTGGCTACAATTTTATTGTGTGTTTAATATACAGGGATTTCCTTTGTAAAGATGTGAGAATTCTGTGTCCTCTAGATACGCCTCTTCTTTTTCCTTCCAGTTTTATAGTCATAACTCTATAACTCAGCACTAAGTTTAAGGTGTACAGCAAAATGATTTGACTCACCTACATCATGAAATGATTGCCACAAGAAGTTTAGTGTATATCCATCATCTCAGAGACACAAAATTAAAGAAAAAGATTTTTTCTTGTGATTTTTTCTTGTGTATATTGCATCCCTACTACTTATCTGATAAGTGCCTTCATCCGCTTCTCCCTGGGTTCACTCCCACCCACCTCCCTTTTTCCATGAGTTTGTTCCTGAAGTATAACCAACTGACAATACTATCTTAGTTCTACGTGCACAACACAGTGATTTGCTATTTCTATACATTTCAAAACGATCCCCACGATAAGTATAGTTCCCACCTATCACCCTACAAAGGTACTACGTACTTCGTGTACATATTCCTCACACTGTACATTACATACCTGTGACTCATTTGTTTTGTAACGGAAAGTTTGAATGTCCTAATCTCCCTTATGTATTTCTCTCGTCACCCCTCTCCTCCCTCTGGCAACCATCTATTTGTTCTCTATTTTATCTTTGTTCCTTTGTTTTCCTTCTGGATTCCACATATAAGTGAAATCGTATGGTATTTCTTACTCTGACTTATTTCACACAGTATAATACCCTCAAGGCCCATGCACACTGTCCCAAATAGCAATATTTTTTATGGCTGAGTAATATTTCTCTGTACATACACATGCACATCTTCTTTATTCATAACTTGATTATAAATACGGCTGCAATAAACAAAGGAGTGCATATATCTTTCAAATTAGTATTTTCATTTTCTTCAGATAAATATCCAGAAGAGGAGCTGCTAGATTATATGACGGTTCCATTTTTAATTTTGAGGAACATCCAAACTTTCTAAAGATGCCAAAGTGAATCAATATAATGAGATAATATAAAAGAATAGCATAGCAGTTTGTGTTTTTTTAACTCAAAATTGAGGCAATTAGAAAAAGTGATGATTTAAAGAGCTGACAATTCAGAGCTGTATCTTTAACTAGTATTAGATAATTAGTTTCCTTCTAGCTTTTGTTGTTCTGACACAATTATGTTTTCCATTTCTTTTTATCTGTTTGCTTTCAGTTTTATATTCTACTGCAAGATCATCTATCCCAACATTAAAATGACTAAAGTTGAGTACCTCCAAAAATAACCATGCCTCTTTTCTAGCCTCCTGTTTAAATCCTCTTTCCCTTGTGTATTACAGCCCTAGCATACTTCAGTATGTGTTTTGTTCTTCACAACACACTTTGAGGTCCAAATCTATGTTGCCAGCTTTATTTACAGTACCTTCCTTGAAGTTGTTTGCCTGATGCCCACTTATCATATAAAAGTCACATGTCACTGCCTCGAAACAAACAGAACTACTTAGCCTGCCTATATCCTGAGTATGGTCCTGCCTGAAATCCTGTGTGATTTTTCAGTTAGGACACAGGCAATCACAAGGCTTCCTCTGTCATACCTCAGGAAGAAGTTCCCTCTCACATCAGACACACTGCACAGCCATCTCTGAAGGAGGCTTTGGTCAAGGACTCAGACCCCTCTGGCCCATCGTGCTCTTCACACATGTGCATTCTTAGGTATCCTTACCTGAGTCATGGGTCAGAGGTCTTATTCAGTCACCACTGAGAAGGACTCCTCATTGGGAAGCGTGTGGGAAGAACAGGAACCAGGGGCAACCTTGAAGATACTTTCTCCCACTCTTAGAGCAGTACTTTTCGACTCACTGATCACCTCCCAGACCCCTTGACCTCCCCACCTACACTCCTATATATTTCACAATCTGTTTACAACTCTCCTGCCCACTAACTTTACCATCATACTCCTGTAGTTCCCATGCCTGCTTCAGAAATATGATGTAAGCAGCTTGGGTCCATGAACTTCCTATCACCTTGTATAAGCGACACTGTCTCATATTGCCTTGATCATTACAGTGAAGCGAAGAGTGAAGATGTAGGCCCATTATCTCCTATATTTAAATACTTTAGAGTTACAAACTAGGGCCTTGTCCCAGGCTATGTTTCCATGAATGGCCCTGCCTCCCAGTAATTTCATTGAGAATGAGGATAAAGCTATTTAAGACATAATAAACAGTGTAATTACTAGGGTCAACCCTGCCATTTGAATGACAACGTGGATGTTCTAGACAGAGCATGGAGAAGAGCATGCTCAGATCTCAAACTCAGGCAAGCAAATGGATTGAAACCTGGATAAGCACTACCAGGTCAAGATGCCCATGGATTCGAAGTGCTCTTCCCGTACATCAGCTGTTTCCAGTACAGAATTGCTAATTCAGCTTTTTCCTGCCTTTGGATTTAAACTGAAATGTTGGCTCTTCCTGTCCTTCAAGCCTGCAAGCCTTCAGACAGAGCTATATTTATATAACTGTATCACTGGCTCATCAGTATCTCCAACCTGCACTGACCCTGTCAATGCCAGGACATGTCAATCTCCGTCCTCCATAAATGAATGACTTATTGACCTCTATCCTCCATAAATGAGTAAGCCAATTCCATATATATATACATGGAATTATATGCACGTCTGTATGCACATGTTTGTATAAATATATTTATATATCTATATATCCATACATACCTCTCATGGGTTTTCTCTGGAGAACTCTATCTGCAGCATATTTTCATTTTCAATTTTTTTTAATTGAAATGCAGATGATTTACAATGTTGTGTTAGGTTCAGGTGTAAAGTGATTCTATATATACACACACACACACGTCCATTCTTTTTTCAGATTCTTTTTCATTATAAGTCATTACAAGTTATTGAACACAGTTCCCTATCCTATAAAGTAGGTCCTTGTTGGTTATCTATCATATATAGAATAGTATGTGTATGTTAATTCTAATCTCCTAACACCACCTTTTTCCTTTGGTAACTATACACTTATTTTATATGTCTGTGAGTCTATTTTTGTTTTGTAAATAAGTTCATTTTTATCATTTTTTGATTCCACATATAAGCAATATCATATGATATGCATCCTTCTGACTTGCGTTACTTAGTATGATAATGTCTAGGTCCGTCCATATTGCTGTAAACAGAATTATTTCATTCTCTTATGCTGAGTTAACAATCCATTGTGTATGTACATATATTGCACATCTTTTTATCCATTCGTCTGTTGATGAACACTTAGGTTGTTCCCATATCTTGGCTATTATAAATAGTGCAGACATTGTGGTGCTGCATATATCTCTTCACATTATGATCTCTCCAAATACATGCCCAGGAGTGGGATTGTTGGATCACATGGTAGCTCTATTTTTTGTTTAATAAGGAACCTCTATACTGTTCTACATAGTGGCTGCACCAATTTACATTTCCACCAACAGTGTGGGAGGATTCTTTTTTCTTCACACCCTTTCCAGAATTTATTATTTGTAGACATTTTTATGACGTCCATTCTAATGGGTGTGAAGTGATAACCTAACTGTAGTTTTGAATTGAATTTCTATAACAGATATGTTGAACATCTTTTCATATGTTTTTTGGTCACCTGTATGTCTTTGGAGAAATGTCTATTTATTCCCATTTTTTTATTTTTTTTAAATAATGAGATGTATGAATGATTTGCCTATTTTGGAAATTAGTCCTTTGTCAGTTGCATCATTTACAAATATTTTCTTCCAGACCATGGGTTATCTTTTCCTTTTGTTTATGGTTTCCTTTGCTATTGTAAAGCTTTTAAATTTAAGTCCCACTTTTTTTTGTTTTATTTCCATTACTCTAACAAATACCATATATCACTTATAACTGGAATCTAATATCCAGCACAAATGAACATCTCCACAGAAAAGAAAATCATGGACTTGGAGAATAGACTTGTGGCTGCCCGATGGGGGAGGGAGGGAGTGGGAGGGATTGGGAGCTTAGGGTTATCAGATACAACTTAGAACAGATTTACAAGGAGATCCTGCTGAGTAGCATTGAGAACTATGTCTAGATACTCATGTTGCAACAGAACAAAGGGTGGTGGGGGGAAATGTGTACATGTAAGAATAACTTGATCCCCATGTTGTACAGTGGGAAAAAATAAAAAAATGTATATATACAATATAAATACTAACCAAACCAAATAAATAAATAAATAAATATTTGGTTTGTCTGACTTAAAATATATACATATATTGCTGTGATTTATTTCAATGAGTATTCTGCCTATGTCTTCCTCTTGGAGTTTATGGTATCCTTTAGTACTATACTCTAGTAGTAACCTTTAACTTCTTGCAGAGTTTCTAAATTATAGCTAGTAATGTTCAGTTCTGAATCTTCATATATGTAAATATAAAAAGGTCACTTTTAACGGCTGACAAGTTCAAATAATTCTAAGAGTTCATTTTAATATTTTTATTTGTTTTCTCCCCACAAAGGACCCTGATAAAATACATGAAGTACAATGAGTGAGGGTGAATGAGACAAAAGGCAACGTAAAAAGGAGGTTTAGGTTTGGGACCAATTATGCAGAAGATAATTTTCATTGCCAGAGACCAGTTAATCAAAAACTCTAATTAGATGAAGTATGAGGCACTAAAAGAGAGACTATTACATGTAAATTCAATGATAGAGCATTTACATAAAAATAATTATCATCATCATTATGTCACAAATATTCTGGATACTTAACATAGAATTACACGTGATCCTTCAACATAATACTCATGCCCTAAAGTAGACACATCTGTCTGCCATGAAATCAGAATGGAAGAGGATTTGGAGACACTGGAAGCAACACACAACGAAGTAGAAAAATCAACTGCAGAACACTTACAGCTCTGTACTCAGTTCTGCTCTTCCTCTTTGACTAGAAAGTTAAGTCAAATTTTCAAAATGAAGAAAAGCTAACAAAAGGTTATCAGAGCTGACCAGAGAACTTTCTGTACACAACTTAGGCTGCAAATACCATGCATGCAACTTATTTTGTAAATGCTAAAAAATGAATATTCTTTTCAAAGTAGACTGGTAAGTTGTTTTTGTGTTTGTTTTCTTTTTAGCCAGTCATGGAGATCTAACAGTTCATGCTTAGCTATTGCAATTGATGTATCAATTAAACCATAACTTTTTCCATTGCCCACAAAATTCCTATGAATGAAGGTCAATTTCTTTACTCTCAACATGGGCATAATAATTAGTAATATGTGTATGTCTACCCTAACTTGTAATTTGTTGACAAAACCCTCCCCTCATCTGTTTTGCTTACCCCAACATCAATCATTCCTGAAAGCCTAAATGAGAATGCCATCTCTAAGAAATTTCCCATAAAGTTACACTTTATAGTACCTCTTCCATACATGCTAATAATAATAGTCATAGTGACATTTTGAAAAACAAATCTCTTATGGGAGATATAAGAGAGGTATAATTCATAACAGAGCTTTTGTGTGTGTAAAAGGGAAACAAAGAAACTAAGCTAAAATACAATAGAGTCTTAGAGGGCCCCAGATCTGCTTTTACAAGGAAGGAGATGAAAAAGATGTAACAAGTTACGCTAGATCAGAGTGTTCTTGAATACTGTATAGGAGTATGATAAATGGAGCTAAAATACCTATGTGTGAGGCAATGTGGGTCAAGATCTTATTAACTATTCTATTTCTAGCAAAACATTTCTCCACTTAGCTATTCAAACTACTTTGCCTTTACCAAAAGCATTTTCTATATAAAGAAGCCGTATTTCTTTAGAACTAGTGTATCATCTTTTATTAAACTCATAAGTGGAGTTAACAAGACTATCCTGATTCATAGCTTTTCTCAGTTCTGCAACTGACTAAAGCATACCACAACAGGATTAAAAGCTCCAAACAAAAATGAAACTGAATAGTCATACTATAGCTCTAAAACTATTATACACCAATTATGATATATACATACAATGAAAAACCAATTGTCAATAAAAACAAATGAGCTATCAAACCATGCGAAATCACCGATTATTCTTAAATGCATATTCCTGAGTGAAAGAATTCATCTTGGAAATGTTACATAATATGATTCCATTTATGAGACTTTCTGGAAAATGCAGAACTAATATAGCAAACAAGAAAGAGTGATTTCCAGGGATTCAGAGAAAGTCTGATATTGGAAATCCAGGGAAATTTTTCAGGCAGTGAAACATTCTGTATGATATTATGATGGCAACATGACACTATTAAGTCAAAACTCAGAACTTTTATGGCACAAAAGTAAATTTTAAGACATGCAAATTTTAAAAGTCATTTAGGAGATCAGGGGAAGTAACAGTGAAATTCAAACTCTAAGAATCTAATGCTATTACAGATATATGAAGTCACCTCTCAGCAGAGGATGAGGGGAAAGATGCAGGTCTAAGCAACTTTAGAAATATACAGAGACTAGAAGAGATAAGCCAATAGATATTGTATATAAACATACTCTAGTCAATAAAGTTGCTTCACAGAGGGGTACAGGTTAACAATTCTGATATTTTTATACATATACACTGGAATTGATCAGCTAAGGTAATGGCAGAGAGCTGGGTTTATTTGTTTTGGGAGGTTAATTAAAAGCAAAGAAAGAATTATCCGTGAGGTGATGGAGTAAAGTGGGAGATAGCCATATGAATCATGTTTAAGATAGGGTTGTGAGTTGAACTCTGTCCCTCAAAAATTCATGTTGAAGCTCTAATTCCTAGTATCTCAGAAGGTGACATCATTTGGAGATAGGATGGTTACGTTAAAATAAGGCAAAATAAAAACATGCAAAATACCTCAATATGTTTTGATTACTTGTTAACATTGATATATTTGGTTAAATAATATATTCTAAAATCAATTTTAACCATTTTTGGTTTTTAAAAGTATCTGACTCATTACATACTATCAGTACTGCTTTAGAACTTAAAAAATGTTTGGAAAATACCAAATATTTTTACCAGACTAGATACCTTGTTTCAAACTGACTGGAGAATCTGCTGCAAACATCTCATTCTAAGGAGTCAAAATGTAATCTGCCAGATTAAAGAGTCTTAAGTCCTCCAGTAAAGGCAACCATTTGCATCACCTATCAATTCTCTTATGTTATCTACTACTACATAAAAACCTTTCAAAAACATAGTAGCCTCAACAACATTTACTTATTATTCTGCTGTGTGGGCTGGGCTCAGCTTTTTGCTTTCTCTGGTTCATTGTTTAAAGTGTCTCATTGGTCTCTAGTCCTCCAGATGCTCTAAAAGAATCCAAAAAGGCTTCCATGAAATGACTGGCACCTTAACACTAGATGTAGACCAGACAACTCTCTCTCCAGCAGGATATCCTCGATTCTTCACCGCAGTGCCTGAGGAGTCCAAGAGAGTGAATGGATACTACCAGGTCTATTAAGGTCTGAAGTCCCTATCTGAGTTTCCCTTATACTCCATTATATTGGTCTCAAGGCAGGGTCCTCCCAGATACAAAGGTAGGGAATAAACCCAACACACAGGGAAATAATTTGGCAATCATTTTCAGAAATGAAGCACTATAACCATTAAGTATGTGCTGATTTTCAAAATATTTCACTCCAAAACATGCAACGTTTTTTTCAAAAAAGAAAACAACAATGATGTAATCATCTTTTTTTTTGCCTTTTTTTTTTTCCTAGGGCCACACCCACAGCATTTGGAAGTTACCAGGCTGGGGTCTAATCAGAGCTACAGCTGCCAGCCTACACCACAGCTACAACAATGTCAGATCTGAACTGTGGCTGCAACCTACACCACAGCTCATGGCAATGCTGGATCCTTAACCCACTGAGCAAGGCCAGGGATCAAACCCGCATCCTCACGGATACTAGTTGGATTCACTACCACTGAGCCAGAATGGCAACTCCCAAAGTAATCACATTTTTAAATTTTTCTTGAAAAAACACTATTGTCATTTATTGGATTTAACAAGAGCATATATTTGTACAATCAACTACAGAATTAACATTCATTAACTCCAATTTGGAAATTAATAGAATAGCTTAAATAGCCATTTTTAAAGATTCAGAAGTTCAAGATCATTTGTTAAAGTTGATGTATTTATGGTAACTTTATTCTTGCGGTTATTTTTTTGTGGTAATTTCACAACAGAGGTTAACCTTCGATGCCTTTGTAAACATTTACATGGGCCACATATCACTCATAAAAGGAAAGACAGTAGTTAAGCCTTCCACCTCAAAGAAAAATATGTGCAGATTTTTATTAAGCAAAGAAAGTCTCAACTCTGAGAAATTCCAATATAAGCAGTCAGGGAAAAGAGCAAAAAGAGGACAAGAAAGGCATCTAATATATATTGATAAAACCAAGGAAGTGCAGGATGCTGAAAGTCAAATGAAGAAAATGTTTCAAGAAGGAATGAATAAACAACCAAAGTACTCCATCAAATACCAAATGATCAAGTTTAAGGAGAACTGAAAATTGACTACTTCATTTAGGAATTCAGTGGGCACTGTTCCCCAAAATAAAAGCAGTTTTGGAGAGTGGGCATGCAGAACCCTGATTAGAGTGGGTCCAAAACAAATAAGGAGTTGTGAATTGGAGTTGCATTAATGTCCATGTATTTTATGGAATGAGTACATTTGAGAAGAAAATCAAGGAGAAATTGATTAATTTTTTATTGTGCCTAAAGGACTATGAAGATGGTGATAAAAGTAAAGAAATGTGACAAAACAAACAGAATCCCAGTTTTAGACATATTGAATAAAAGTAATAACAGGCAGGACATATGTAGCAAAAAATTGAAAATACATACTATATACCTAATGCTATCAACTGGACATCAGCAAATGAACTCACATGGCCCAAACTGGCTTGATATCAGCTTTCATAAATGATGTTTTATTGGAACTCAGCCATAATCACTCATTTGCATATTATCTGTGGTTTCTTTCATACAGAAGCAGAATTGAGTGCTATGACAAACCATATGGTCCAAAAACTTCAAGTGTTGACTATCTAAATCTTTGCAGAAGAGTTTAGCCAAACCTAAACTCTGTTTACATTCTGTCATGAATACAGCAAAATGTAATTGCTAGTATAGTTAAATAATTTAACTAATAACTACAAAATGTAATATGCATGATGAAAATGATTCAAGTGGTCAAATAGCTGGATTCCCACATAGTGATCCTGGAAATGTTCAATTCTAGTAATAAATTCCAAACTCACTTGAAAACAGTATCAATATTTTTATAAATAAAAAGTTACACTGGATACTGAAAGATGGAGGATGTTAATAATGGTTACCTTGGTGGTGAAACATTCATGAACTGAAAATTTTAAGGTTTTAATTGACTTTGGAAACCTGATAATTGTAGTACTAGTGCAAACTTCTATTATCTCTAAAAAAGACCCTCAAAATCAGAATAAGTATGAATAGAGACAAATATTACCTCAATTTTTTTTTTTTTTTTTTTTTTAAGAGCTGTGCTCATGGCATATCAAAGTTCCCAGGCTAGGGGTCGAATCAGAGCTACAGCTGCCAGCCTACACCACAGCTCACAGCAACGCCAGATCTTTAACCTGCTAAGCGAGGGCAGGGACTGACCCCCATCTTCATGGGTATTAGTCGGATTCTTAACTTGCTGACCCACAATGGGAACTCAAATTTTCTCTAGCAGGGAGAAAAGGTAGTTGCTTCAATCACAACACCAAAATATTACAGTTAAGTCGTTATGACAGCAAAATGATGTATAGAGAGCATCTTTAAAATGTAAGACTATATGAAATACCTACAGCAATAAATATTTTTCATACCTTAAGAAAAATAGACATTTCTTGAAATATTTTTTATTACCTCCATAAAAGTTTGAAACATTTTACAAATGACATAATTTTGATATCTCATTATTAAGGTATTTGCGCTTTTAAACTTGAATCATTATCAGTGGATACCCAGCTATATTATGACTATTTTCTACAAGTTGACAAGGGTTATTTATATAAGCAATTACCCACATATAGGAGAGTAATTTCCCTGGTCAAGTTCTAACATATGTATATTTCTTTTATTTATTCAACAAAGAGTATCTGTTTATTTAGGTTATTTCCTTAATTAGAACAACATTCCTCAAGTTGGAAAGTAGCATTACAATTCAGAAAGAAAACAAGAATACAATCAAGACAAAAAAAAGATTAATTTTGAAGCCGGAATTTATCACAGTTAAACATACTGAGATAAGACACATTTAATTAGAACCCTCACAAGAGAGGCAGAGTGAATAGAAGCTTCCAAGACCTGTGCTAAATTAACTAAGTTCTGTTAGCATTTTACAAAATCTTTGCCTGCAAAATATTTGCCGTAAGTCATAATGTCTATTGACTTTGAAGAGTTAACATTCGGTGGTAAGTTTGTGAGTAATACAGAGTATTCCAAAACCATGTATTTGTAGGATGGTAGTCCCCTTAAATGTCATAAAAGTCCTTCAGAGAAAAAACAAGAAGCTTCACCGTAATGTAAGTTACCTTGGTCTACAACCCTTAGAAATGGATACAGAAGCTACCAAAATATTCAAACATACCTTGTTAGAGAAATTCCTGATTCTCTGTGAAATTCAGCAATGAGTTCTGAGGAATTCCTTAGTACACTGCAAAAGTTTATTCCAGGCTTCACACCGCTAAAGGCTTAACCCCTCATGGACATTCTGTCTGGGGTTTATTTTAGTCCACAGACTATTAATGTACCAGATATTATAAATTTCAGTGTAGTCTTCTCTGTATGTCTAATTGGAACAAACATTTGTTAATGATTACAGTATTTTAGATTTGGAAGAAAAAGGTAAATATTTTTTTTAGTTTATCCAGCAAATAAAAGCACTACTTGTGAATTTTGATTTTAGAGGAATACAGTAATATAACTTGACATTCAATGATGTTGGATATTTTAAGTATTTTTATATTTATTTCTGAATAGTCAACAGTGCCATCTATTTTGGACTTTTCTACACTATGTTGTATTAGCTTTAAATGTCTCATTAAAATGAGATTTAGTACTCAGTTTGAAACTTCCCTGGCATTTTGATTTATAGTGTTTATTTCTTGTGTATATCTCAGACACATACCAGGTGACAAACATAGGGCTTCCTAAGGGAAACATTTCTCTCAGGTTTCAGAAAAACTGCTGTTCCTGAATAGGTTTGCTGCACTGGATGCTTAAAATCTTCATTTTTTATTCCAACCTTTAAATTATTATTGATATTTATAGCTCTACACTGTATATATTAACACACTTACTTTCCTGTTTTTCAGTATTATAACTTGAATCACCTCAAGATTAAGTACTAGCACTAGGGGCACAGAGTTATCTAAAGAATCCTAGTTCTAGGCTTTAAAAAAGCTATCTTCTGGAGTTCTCATGGTGGCTCAGTGGAAACAAATCTGACTAGGAACCATGAAGTTGCGGGTTTGATACCTGGCCTCGCTCAGTGGGTTAAGGATCAGACGTTACTGTGAGCTGTGGTGTAGGTCACAGACGTGACTCAGATCTGGCATTGCTGTGGTGTATGTAGGCCGGCAGCTGTAGCTCTGATCTGACCCTAGCCTGGGAACTACCATATGCCACAGGTGTAGGCCTAAAAAAAAAAAAAAAAAAAAAAAAAAAAAAGATACCTTCCCTCTACTAGTAGAGCAAGTGCCTGCACAATAAAACCACAACAGTATTTCCTCTCAACCTGTATCTATACAAAAGTACCTAGTACTCTGAATAAAATGCTCCTTGCATTTTATTTAAAAAAGGAGTATCTTAAGACACAAAGTTGATAAACTTACAATTCGCTTGTTCCTATTCTGCTGGCTGTGGCCCCACCCCCTGGAGCCACTAAGGTAGGCCTGCTTTCAATAACTAAGAACAGGCCACCTCTGGTTTGTTTTCTTAAAGGATTAACACAAATTCACAGATGGAGAGCTCTATGGGCCCATTTTACAGGTTGAGAATTCCAGAAGTCCCAACATTACTCCTTCATTTCATCTGGTCTTCCATTTCAAGCTGCCAATATTTCTCCTGGAGATGGTTGACTGGATCTACATGCCAAATGCCTAATCTCCTGAGGCCATCATTCAGTTATACCCTTGACTCTCTTCAAAGCATGCTTTCCCTTTCTGTACAATATAGATAGGCGGAGAATTTTCCAAATCCTCAAATTCTGTTTCTTTGCTGCTTGACAATCTATCTCTAATCTATACTTTCCTCTCAGATTTTACTATAAGCAGTAAGGAGAATCCAGTTCACTTAAAAGTCATACTTCCTATCAAACAACTGAACACAATTCAGCCACTTTATAACAAAGATCACCTTTCTCCCTGTTTCTAATAACTTTCTCATTTCTGAGACCTTACCAGATGCACTTCTGACATTCCTATTTCTAGCATCAATCTCTTCAAGGAAGTCTAAGCTTTTTCTATCATGCACCTCAAAATTCTTCCAGCCCAATTCTAAAACCACTTCCACATGTTTTAGACATTTGTTACATCAGCAAACCCCGCCCCCAGTCTCTTATAGCAGAACCTGATATTTGTTTGCTAGGGCTCAGATAACAAAGCTCCACAAATTAGGTGGCTTAGCCAGAGAGAGAGATGTATTGTCGTCTCGCAGTTCTTGAGACTTTTAAGTCCAAAACTCAAAGGTGTCTGCACAGCCATACTCCCTCTGAAGGCACGAGAAGGATCAGTTCTAGCCTTCCCTCCTAGTTGCTGGTAATTCCTTAAATTGCAGAATTATAACTGCAAATTTCTCCTGGTATTCTCCCACATGCGTTTATTCCAAATGGCCTCTTTAGAAGGACATGAATCATACTGGATTAGGTCCCCACCTGACCGCAGCTTGATCTCATCTTAATGACATCTGTAATAACTATTTCTAAATAGGATCACATCATGAGGTACTGGGAATTAGGTACAAAATTAGGTCCTAGAACCTTAATTTTGAGGGGGGAAAGAAACAATTCAACCCATAACATGCTAGAGTTATATAAATAATACTTAATAAAATTATGTGGTTATATCAGATAGAGTTCTTGAAATATGTTGGTTTATATAATGTGTTGCTTGTAGACTACTTTTGTTATGGCATAGAAATGGGGAAAAAAAAAAAACTGGAAAAGAAAACACTTTAAGAGTTTATCGTTCACAATTCCGGTCAAGGAAAATTAACAGATTAATTTTTGTGCTTAAAATATTTTGACTTAGCACCATCAATTTCTTGGAAACCACAGGTTGGTTTCACAGAGTATGTCAAACAGAAGAGGTTCCTTTTAAATCAAATTACAACTCCCTTCAGGTTACTGGCGGTATCCCTTCAGGCTGAACATTCGGTGTGTAATTATATGAATAAAAAGTTATAAATATATTAAAAAATAAAGTGACAAAAAGGTTTCCATTGAATTAATACAGTAAATACATAAATTCACATTGTGGACCGACAGTCAAATTTACTGATAGATTTTTTTGGTAACAAAGTCTCTAATAATTCTTCCTTAATCAATTTTGTTATATATCCCTGAGTAAATATAATTTTCTTACTAAGATCATAGAGATAAAGTGCTGTCCTTTAATGCTATTTGATCTATTGCAAGTAACATTATCAGATAATCTCTTATCCATATATCCATATGAAAATATTTGCACTGGTTTGAACTCAATGCTTATATGGATATAAGGAGGAGGAAAAAATAAACTTTTCTTAACAGTTACCATTTTCTACATTAGTTTGATAAAAACAATCATAAATTGGACCCCAGAGAGTTAATATAAACATGCAAAATTACCTACTTCCTTTCAACTAATATGAGGTTGTTATTCTTGTTCCTAAGAACCATATATTTCAGAAAATAAAAAGACTACGGATAGAAAGTCATGTATCTTTCACTTCAGAAATACTTACAACAGTTTATATAATTTTGTAATGAAGAAAGTTAAGACATACTTTTTTTGTCGTATAATTAGAGAAATACAGGTTGTAGAATTTGAAAGTTTTAAAGTTGTAGGGTTTAGGAAAAATGAACACAAAGAAACATACTTTTGAAGTCACTGGAAAATATATAGAAAAAACGACAAATTCAAATATTAAAGGTGATTTTATAGTGTGGTTGTAGAATTTCTTCTTACATTTTTCTAGAAGTTCTTATTTATTCTGATGAGTAGTGTTATTTGGTAATATTAAAAATATATACATATATTTTAAAATTTTAAACAAGAGAAACCAATGAGTGGCAAAGAAAAATGAATCTATGAATACCAATGTAGAAAGCTTTGCTTTTTAGAGAACTATTGTAATGATCAGTCTATTATGGGAATAAATTCTTTCCGTGGGAAAAAAGCAACAATGTAATAGAAATTAAAGGGGAAAATTTTAATAATTATCATCTAAAAGTCTATCCAAAAAAGAAAATTCTAGTTTCCCTGGTGCTGATTAATTTATATTCTCTCAATTCTTAATGAATTCAAAAATTAACCTGCCTGATGTTATAATTTGATAATTTTAGAATCTTAATTTCAAAAATCTATACAACAAAATAAATAACTGAATTCTCAAAGAGGCAGCAAAAAAAGATTTGAAGCTACCAGACAGTATGACATTCTAAAAGCCATTGCTATGAAAACAGTATAGTTTGATTAGAAATAAGTTTCTATAACAAAAAGTTTAAGAAATACAATGGAAACTTGGAAGAGCTAATGTGCTAAAAAATGTAAATTAGATGGATTTGGGGAAACATAATGGCCAAAAATACAACAAGATCCTGCTTTTTTTTTTTGCCACATATACAGTAAGCCTGAAATTATTTAAAGATCTGCATATAAAAACATATTGGGGCCTACTAAGTAAAACTGCAAAACACCTTGAATCACAGTGAACTTTTCTTACAATTCCTAAACTGTGCAAAAGATGTGAGTTTTTGTTATATTTGACTACCTCAAACTTAAGGATTATATTAAAAGACGACATAGACCAGGAATAAGTCAGAGAATACATCTGCCACATCTTCAAACAAGGACCTGATATTTAGGGTGTACAAAAATCTACAAACCAATAAAAATACGTGGGAAACCTAAATAAAAAAAATTGTGGAGTGTCACATTAGCTAATATGTAAATCTCACATACATATTTACAGATATTCTGTAAATTATTCTCATTTAGTAAACTTAACTGAAACTGAGTTGCCCTATTAAAAGGAGATCCCTTTCTTAGTTTTATAAAATTTTTCAAAACGGTCACAAAGTTACATACAAATAGGTTGGCTTTTACACTGTTTTCAATACAGGGATAGAGAGGCAACTTCTGTCTGCCTCCAATAATGTTTTTTTTTTAAAGTACATTTTACATTTCAAATCTAATTTTCCCTTTTAGCTTTATGATCTTTCTTTGGTTTCTTATCCCTATGTACTTTCTACTAATTTTTGGCATTTTTTGTGTACCACCCTAATTCCAATTCCAGGGGGTAATAGTAATTCCTTTTGTTAAATTCAGTACCCTTTTTTCACTTGGAGAAATATTTGGTAATTTTTAGTTGTCTTGTTTTTATATTTTTATTCTCTCTTCACCTCTTGGTGAATGCCAGCTCTGATTATGGTAACTTTTTTCAGAGAGTTAGATAATTAACATGTGACTGTGGCAGAAAGAGGAGATCTATAGTTTTTGCTTTTGCCACCCGTCTTTCGAATGTCCACTACTTTATATCATTATGTCAGTGCTAACATGGGAACAAATATTGTTTCTCACTGATTTTCAACATAAATATTGAGAGTAATTCTGCCAACCCACAAAACTACATGAAGTATAGATTCCCTATTAGACTCTTGTTAAGTCATTTACACCCTAGGCTTTAATCACAATGCTTGTTTTTGTTTTAATCCTGGAGACCTAGAACGCCTTCTTTGACCAAATTCTTCATCTGCACACGTTTTGTGCTACAGTTTCCACTAATCTTACTTCTCCTTCAGTCTAGAACTGTTTTCTGTCTTTTAAGAAATATTACATACCCATCATTTTGCCTGGCTGGCGTTTTTCTGGAGGGGCAGAGGGTTGGTTCAGTAACAAACGTCTCAATATGTCTTTCATACTACACATTTGTCAATGAGTGGGGGGCAGGGGAAGATGCAGCTGTGTTTAGTCAATCATCTTCATACAGGTATGGTGCTTCTTCTGGTACTGCTCAGAAACATTTCATATAATGGAAAGAGTAAATCCATACAAACTATGATGCAGTATAAAGTTTCAAAAAAATAGGTGCCAGGACACAGTTGTTCACTGTACACGGCTTAAACCCAGTTTTTTCTCTTTCTCTCCCCTGCTCCTTCTGTGTATATCCACTTAAGGATACTCTAGTGACCAAGAGAGACATATGTTTCTCTCAGGTGGATGGCAAAGATATATAGAGCAACGCAATAGAAAAGTGCCCAGAAATAAATCCACACATGTGGATTTACAAAACAAAAAAAAAAAAAAAAAAGAGAGAGCCAAGAATATATGAGGAAAAAAAATATAGTCTTGTCAATAAATGTTAGGAAAACTGGACAGCCACATGCAAAAGAATGAAACTTGGAGCTCCTGCTGTGATGCAACAGGACTGTCAGTGACTCCACAGTGCCATGACACAGGTTCAATCCCTGGCCTGCCACAGTGGGTTAAAGGATCTGGCATTGCAGCAGCTGTGGCATAGGTTGCAACTAAACTATGGCTTGGATCTGATCCCTGGCCCAGGGTGGCCAATGAAAGAAAAAATAAATAAAAGGAATGAAATGAAACCAGTATCTTACATACACAAAAATTTAACTCAAAATGGAATAGAGGCTTGAACATCAAACCTAAAACTGTGAAACTCCTAGAAAATCTAAGCAGTAAGATACTTCACATCAGTTTTTGCAATGACTTTTTATTTTATTTTATTTATTTATTTTTTTTGTCTTTTGTCTTTTTTTGTTGTTGTTGCTATTTCTTGGGCCACTCCCATGGCATATGGAGGTTCCCAGGCTAGGGGTTGAATCGGAGCTGTAGCCACCGGCCTACGCCAGAGCCACAGCAACGCGGGATCCGAGCCGCGTCTGCAACCTACACCACAGCTCACAGCAACGCTGGATCCTTAACCCACTGAGCAAGGGCAGGGACCGAACCCGCAACCTCATGGTTCCTAGTCGGATTCGTTAACCACTGCGCCACGACGGGAACTCCTGCAATGACTTTTTAGATCTGACCTTAAGAACAAAGGCAATACAAATTTTAAGAAATAAGCATAAAAAAAAAAAAAACTTCTGCACAGTACAGAAAATCAACACAGAAAGGCAACTAATTGACTGCGAGAAAACATTTGCAATCATTATCTGACAGTGCATTAATATCCAAAAATATAAAGAACTACAACAATTAAATTATTAAAAAAATAAAAATAAAAAAACAAGCAACTTGATTAAAAATGGGCAGAGGGTATTCCCATCACCACTCAGTTTAACCAAATATAATTGGTATCCATGAGGACACAAATTTGATCCCTGACCTCGATCAGTGGGTTAAAGATCCGGTGTTGCCGTGAGCTGTGGTGTAGGTTGCAGATGTGGCTTGGATCTGCTGGCATGGCTGTGGATGTGGTGTAGGCCAGCTGTTACAGCTCTGATTCAGCTCCTAGCCTGGGAACCTCCATGTGCCATGGGTATGGACCCCCCCCCCAAAAAAAAAAGGGCAGAGGATCTGAATACACAGTCCAAAGACATACACATGGCCAGGAGACATAGGAAAGATGCTCAACATCACTATTCAGGAAAATTCATTTTGCAAGTCAGACCTACAACGTAACACTTGCTAAAATGGCTACTATTAAAAAAAAGACAAGGGATGATAAATATCAATGAGAATGCGAAGAGGGAACCCGCCTGCACTGTTACAGGGTATAGCCACCAGGTGCAACAGTAGAGAGGTTCCTCAAAAAACTGAAAATAGAATTACCATATGATCCATCAATTCCACTTCTAGATATTTATCCAAAGGAAATGAAAACACTAACTCAAAGATTTCTGCATGCTCATATTCACGCAGCATTATTAACAATAACCAAGATATGAAAAGAACCCAAATATCCATCAGTGGATGAGCAGATCAAGAAAATGTGGTATAAACACACAACAGAAAATTATTCAGTCATAAAATAGACAAAGCTTGCCATTGCTACAACACAGATGTACCTTGAGGGCACTATGCTAAGTGAAAGAAATCACACAGAAAGACAAATGACAAAACAGTATTATCTCACTTAAATATGTCATCTAAAAATCAAAAACCAAGCTTATAGATAACAGATTGGTGGTTGCTGGAGGAGAGGAGGAGGAGATGGAAAGTGTGAAAATGGATGAAGGTGGTAAAAGATACCAATTTCTAGTTATAAAACAAAATCATAGGGACATAATGTATCACATGGCAACTATAGTTAATACTGCATTGCCTATGTGAAAGTTGATAAGAGTAACCTTAAAAGCGCTCATCACAAGAAAAAAAAATTATAACTATTTATAATGATGGATATTAACCAGACCTATTGCTGTGATCATTTCACAATATATACAAATAATAAATCATGTTTTCTGAAACTGATGGCATTACATTTACACCTCAGAAAGATTAAAGGGACAGTAGATAAGCATCAGAAATTTATTTCTTGAAACACAAAAATATAATGACAAATTTAAGAGATCTTTCTTCTGTTTTAAATGAGGTAAAATCTTATTAAGAAAATACACAAGCAAACCATCTAAAAAATCATTCCCTTTATACCACATGTCTGCTGATTTTTTTCAGCCAATGGCCTTGAATCAATTCTAATCTCTGTAAAAGATAATATGCACAAACAAACGACTGCCAATGTCTACCAGTCATCCCTGGCAACACAGGCCATATTCAATGTTTCAATAATAATTTTCATTTTGGAGTTTATATAACTTCTAGGATAACTTATCACAATGTGTTTTCATGAATAGGAGGTATATTTTGCATAAAAACTTTTTATCCCAGAGATACCACATTTTGCTCTTCATTAAACCCACTAATAATGGCTAGTTTAAATATAGGGATGGAAAATCACGAAATCTAAATTCAATTTTGTCTGTTTTCATTTCTATGATGAAAACACATTAACCAGGGGAGCCAAAATTTAAAATTGCAAAAAAATGTTAATCAGGTATTAGCTAAGTTCAAGGTTCTTTTGTTGATCCCATGATATAATACTTATAAAGACATGGTTCCTAATCTTTAAAATGAGAGTTGGCCATGAACATATATAACTGTAGCATAACATGTACAACATATGTTCCTAATATTAGCAATTTTGGTAGGATTTTAGAGTAATAATTTACAGAAGCATAGGATAGTACTCCATAGGAGTTTTAGGACAAAGGTTAGGGACCTGAATTAAATAAAGCTTTATAAATTTAGTATAATTAAGTTTTTAGAGATGTAATTTCTATATATGAAGCAAAGCACTGCTGACTCTACTATTTGAAGCAGTATAAGGCTGTGTAGAAAAGTGGTAGGAAAGGAAAACATCAGAAAGACCTTTCTCAAAACCTCTCTGACCCTTACTAAAGGTGAGCTTAAATTATCTTTCTGATTGTTAAATCCATTTGTAAAGTGGGAACAAAACCTATTGCTCAGTATTTCAAAAATATGAAATTTTAGCCTAGATATTAAGGGAGAAGTTCAATACATAATAGTTCATTCTCTACCAATCCCAACAAGTTTCATATAAAAAGAGTGACTTACTGGAATAATGGAGAGTGATGCAGTATACCTGGAGATAAAGTTCCAAGAGTTAAATGGCTATGAATGGTAGGATTAAGATATCTTTGAGGGCTTGAGAAACCAGGTAAAGATACTTTACTGAGGTAATTCTGTTTTTGTTTTTATTATTCATTTTTGCTGACTTGGTTTAGATTTACACTATTAAGAACCTATAGATATCTGGCAGCAGTAAGCATTTCTAATTATACATACATTGTACAAATATTGATACAAAATTTATATCGAGTATATTCAGCCACCCCAAGTCAAAAAATTAGTGGAATTTATACCATTAATAAACTGGAATGACTTCAAAATTGATAGGACTGTGACCTAAACCTAGCTAACTGCACTGATTTATTAACAGATAATAATTTACCAGATTATATGGATGCTATATTAATTTCTTGGAATATCAACTATGTTTTAGAAGGATTTGAGCACTGTGATAAGATCTTTACATACAAATATATCTTACTCATTTTCACAGCAATCCTGAGATAACCCCATTATTTTCTCAGTTTCTCAAGTTGAAATTGGTGATATGAAGATCATTCGGCTTGTTAAGTGAAATAAGCCAGGATTCTCCAGAGCTTCACTCAGAACCAGTATTCTAATATAGATTATTAATCTCAAGGGGCTCAAGAAGAAGCTAATTAGAGATAAATGGTTAAAACCAAGGGGAGATAACCGAGAGTAAGTAATTTCCAACTGCTTCTGGATAGTGACCAAAAAAAGCATTAATAAAAAGAAAGACTGCATGGATGGCTAACATGATCTATGTATTTATCAATTATTTGTTTTATTTGAATTTTCCCAGCATATACTATAGAATTGCAGAGAATTAAGTATGAAGGGCATGTAGTACAATATCCACAAAATCATTACTTATATGTTGTTGTTAACCACCAATGCTCTATCTGTGGAAATTCGATCACTTGCTGACTGTCATAACTAATACAAAATAAAGAGGTGCACACTGCCTGTGTATAACCAACTGCCTTCTCTGGATAGGATTTAGACAAAGGCTGAAACCACTGACTGAGACAATCCAAAAGGGGTTTTTTAAATGTGAAGGAAGAGAACATCCATGATAACTGATTTTAAGTTCGCTACATTAAAGGACTAAAATACAACATAAAAATGAAACGCCGTTTTCCAATGTTCCACTACAACAGGGCGACAGCACATGCCTTACAAAATGGAGCATATATTTCAGCTCTACTCTCACCCGATTGTACCTTTAATGTGAATGGGCTATGTTCTCAACTTCCAGGAGTCTGCACAAGCTATTGCTTCTTCTTCGAGTTCTAGTTCCTCTCAGACCTTTAAAGGATGCAGCACTTGCTCTCCCGTGCTCTCACACCATCTTGTCATTGTTTTCTTTCCTAGCACTTATCAAACTGAATGATATTGGCAATCTTCATGCAAGACTGTAAGAGCTTTTAGAACAGGAATTGTGTTCTGTCCAGCTTGTATTCCAAGGGCATAGAACAATTCATTCCCAAACCAGGCTCAATCCACTGAACAAATGAATAAGTATAGAAATAAAAATAAGTTGATGGAAAACAAAAACACAATTTAATTATACATTCTATACTGAAGTCTATGAGGAAACATCTGGGGTTTTTTTCCGTATTTATTGTGAACTAATTCTCTTCACACTTATTCTTTCCACAAATTTCAGCCACATCAATTATCCCTTTAGTTGCAAGCTTTCCCCTCAACCAAAGTTCATATACGTTTTACAATTTACATTGTACCTTTGCAAGATCATCTTGGGTTTTCCTTCCTCCCTGCCTACGTCCATTTATTAAACTCACCTTCACTAATTTTGTATTTGTAATGAGGCACTGTCCTTGGTATTGAAAACAGAGAAATACTTAAGATGTACTTCAGTAGCTTTCAGCTTTGTGGAGGAAAAGGAAACAAAACCCAAATTAAACCAAACACCACAGTGCTTTGTAGAGATGAGTTATGTTCCATTTTTACTTAGAAGGCTATAGAAACACAGAAGAGTCACAACTAAATTTAATGAATTCTTATAGAAATTAAGTATTGGGCAATGATAGTCAGCCGGACAGAATGGGAATTAGAGCAGAAAAGGCCCCCAGGTAAAATGAAGGAAGAGTATAAAATGATCATAGATCCGCAACTAGTTTTGAATGGTTAGTTCCATGAATGTCTCGGAACAACTTAAGGTTATAAATAGTCTATTAAAATAAATTAAGAAGGCCAAACAACATTCTGAAAATTACGAGCAGTAGACGTCTAACAGAGATTTCAACATGTGAGTATGAAATCAACCACCCTACACAGGCTTGAAGTTGCTCAATCCAGTCACAATAACAATACTGAACTCTTAAGAGCCAAAGACAGGGTCCTCTGACACCTCACTTGGAAACTTTGCTCACGATTCTTAATTAGGAGTCCCTGCCAACTAGGAATACATTTAATAATTATGTTCTGGTGATTATTCCTTCAGCTTTCTGTGAAAAGATAAGATTTTGGCAAACGTTTTGTTAAAGTGCTGATAACACTACTGCCATTTTGGTAGATGTATTTCATTTCCTATTCTGAATAGCCTCTGCACTTGGATGGGATAACACATACGATTTTCTAATTAAAAATTTTTCACTGGCCAATATTTCAGTTCTTCTTTATTTCGTAGAATCAACATCCTCCATTTGAGCAACTGTTCCTTCCCCATTCCAAACATTTGATTCTAGAGGGGATGACAATTATTTCACTTTACCCTCAAAGGAACACTTTAGTGGTTTCCAAGAATAATCTTGCAAACCAATCCTTGCCAAATCAGAATTCTTTATAAGAATTTCTCCAACTGATTTTGAACCACAAAGTTTCCAATCTCTTTAAAATTTTATGTAGAGATGACAGGAAAAAGAACAAATCAACTACTACAAATTCAGGCTGCTTTTATGATTGCATCTTTGGTTAAAGATTACACTAGTTTTCTTTGGGAGATGGCAACTAGTCAATAAAATATGTGTGGGCAATTAATATACAGAATTTGGAATAAGTTTCCAACTTCAATTTTGTTTAATGGTTAGTAACTGGCTATATTCTCCATAATGTTTTTCCTGAAGCCAAGAATATTTGAAATTGCCTCCAAATTCACAGCTAATATATTTAAAGGCATTTAGTCATTAGACGATACCATTTAAAAACATGTTCAAAACACTACTTATTATAATAATAGGCGCTAAGGACATGGTGGTGAATAAGATAAAAACATATGTAGCCCTGGACTTATCAGTCTTAATTTAGTAGCTGAGATCAAAAAGATTTACAATAACTGAAAAAGCTATAGATTAAAATCAATCCATAAGAACAAGGTACAGTAACAGAAAGTACAACATGGAAACACTTTAGATACTGGAGAAGTTCTCTAGGAATAAAGGACATTAAAGGTATAGGTATAAGAATGTAAAGAATGCAGCCCTGACCCAAAGGTTAAGGTTTCTTGAAAGAGGTAAGAGAGAAATCCTACAGATAGAAAAGACATTGGCTTCAGAAATAACCAAGAAGAATGTTAATCTTGTATTCTCTACTTTGCTGAATTCGCTGGTTAGTTTGAATAGTTTTCATGTGGAGTCCTTAGGGTTTTCTATATATAGTATTCATGTCATCTGCATACAGTGACAATTTTACCTCTTCTCTTCCAATTTGGATACCTTTTATTTCTTTTGTTTGTCTGATTGCTGTGGCTAGGGCTTCCAATAATATGTTGAATAAAAGTGGTAAAGAGTGGACATCCTTGTCTTGTTCTAGATTTTAGTGGGAAGGCTTCCAGCTTTTCTCTGTTGAGTATTATATTTGCTGTGAGTTTGTCATAAAAGGCTTTTAATATGTTAAGATGTGTTTCCTCTATACCCATTTTGGTTTTATATTGAATATTGGACTTTGTCAAATGGTTTTTCTGCATCTATTCAGAAGATCATGTGGTTTTTTACTTTTTTTTTAATGTGGTATATGATGTTGATTGATTTGCATATGTTGAACCATCCTTGTGAACCTGTGATGAATCCCACCTGGTCATGGTGTATGAACTTTTTTATATGTTGTTCGATTCAACTGGCTCAAATTTTGTTGAGAATTTTTTACATCTATATTCAAAGACATTGGCCTTTAATTTTCTGTTTTTGGCAGTTTCTTTGTCTGGTTTTAGTATTAGTTGATGGTGGCTTCATAGAATGTCTTCCTTCAACTTTTTGGAAAGTTTAAGAAGGATGAGTGTAAGTTCTTCTTTGTATGTTGGTATAATTCCCGTGAAGCCATATGGTCCTGGACCTTCATTTGCAGGGAGTGTTTTTATTACATATTCAGTTTCATTTCTAGTGATTGGTCTGTTCAGTTGATCTATTTCTTCTTGATTCAGTCTTGGCAGGCTGTAAGTCTCTAGAAAGTTATCTATTTCTACTAGGTTTCAAAACTGTTGGCATATA
The DNA here is from genome assembly GCF_054392235.1 of Sus scrofa. Classification (NCBI taxonomy): domain Eukaryota; kingdom Metazoa; phylum Chordata; class Mammalia; order Artiodactyla; family Suidae; genus Sus; species Sus scrofa. The sequence continues at coordinate 65,261,153 of NC_139393.1, read as the reverse complement.
AGTATTCATAGTATTATCTTTTTTTGTATTTCAACAGTATCCATTGAGATTTCTGCATAGAAGATTAACATTCAGAAATTGGTGGCATTTCTCTACACTAACAATGAAATAATATAAATAGAATATAAAAATACCTTTTTAAATCACACCCCAAAAATTAAGGTTTCCAAACCTTACTAAGGAAATGAAAGATTTATATGCTGAGAAATATAAAAAATTAATCAAGGTAATTAAAGAGGATTCAAAGAAATGGAAAGATATCCCATGCTCCTGGATTGGAAGAACTAATATTATAAAAACAGCCATACTACCAAAAGTAATCTACAGATATAATGCAATCCCTATCAAATTACTCATGATGTTTTTCACAGAACTAGAGTAAACAATCCAAAAATTTATATGGAACCATAAAAAAATCAGAATTGCCAAAGCAATCTTGAGGGGGAAAAAAAATTATGAAGATATAGAAGATATAGTCATCAAGACAGAGTGGTACTGGTACCAAAACAGACATACAGACCAATGGAACAGAATAGATAACCCAGAATAAACCCAGACATATACATCCAGTTAATCTTTGACAAAGGAGGCAAGAATATAAAATGGGGAAAAGGGAGTTCCCATCGTGGATCAGCATAAATGAATCTGACTAGCATTCATGAGGATGCAGTTTCCATTCCTGGCCTCACTCAGTGGGTTAAGGATGCAGCAAGCCACGACCTGTGGTGCAGATCGCAGATGTGGCTTGGATCTGATGTTGCTATGGCTATGGCATAGGCCAGCAGCTAGAGCTCCAATTTGACCCATAGCCTGGGAACTTCCATTTGACACAGGTGCAGCCCTAAAAAGACAAAATAAAATAAAATAAAATAAGAAAAAGACAGCAAGTGGTGCTGGGAAAACTGGACAGCTCCATGTTCATCACTGAAACTGGAACACACCCTCACATCATGCACAAAAATAAACTCAAAATGGCTTAAAACTTACATGTAAGACAAGATACCATCAAACTCCTAGAAGAGAACATAGGCAAATCATTCTCTGATATCAAATGTACCGATATTTTCTTAGGTTGGTCTCCCAAGGCAACAGAAATAAAAGCAATAATAAACCAACGAGATCTAATCAAACTCGCAAGCTTTTGCATAGCAAATGAAACCATAAAAAAAGAAAGAAAAAGACAACCTACAGAATAGGAGAAAACAGGTTTCAAACAATGCAACTGACAAGGGCTTAATCTCTAAAATATATACAAACAACTTCTACAAACTCGACACTAAAAATACCAACAGTCCAATTGAAAATGGGCAGAAGACCTGAATAGACATTTTTCTGAAGAAGATATACAGATGGCCAACAAGCACTTGAAAAAATGCTCAACGTAATTTTTATAGAAATGCAGATCAAAACTACTATGAGGTACCAACTCACACCTATCAGAATGGCCATCATTAACAGTCAACAAATAAATACTAGAGAGGGTGTAGACAAAAGGTTGCCCTCCTGCATTGTTGGTGGGAATGTAAATGGTGCAACCACTATGGAAAACAGTACGGAGGTACCTCAGAAAACTAAATATATAACTATCATATGACCCAGCAATCCTACTCTTGGGCATATATCCACAGAAGACTTTCCTTGAAAAATATACATGCACCCCTGTGTTCACTGCAGCACTATTCACAATAGCCAAGACGTGGAAACAAGCTAAATGTCCACTGACAGATAAATGGATTAAGAAGATATAGTTGGTCTATCTACATAAAGGAGTACTACTCAGCCATAAAAAAGAAAATAATCCCATCTGTAGCAACATGGATGGAACTAGAGACTCGCATACTAAATGAAGTCAGTCAGAAAAAGAAAGACAAGTACCATATATCATGCATATCTGAAATCTAATATACAGCACAAATGAAACTTTCCACAGAAAAGAAACTCATGGACTTGGAGAACAGACTTGTGATTGCCTGTGGAGTGGGTGAGGGAGTGGGATGGATTGGGAGTTATGGGTTAATAGATGTAAACTATTGTATTTTGAGTGGATAAGCAAAGAGACCCTCCTGATTAGCACAGGGAACTATTACCTACTCACATGTGATGGGGCATGAACTTAAACTTTTGAAATGTTACACTTCAATTACATCTCACTAAAATTGGAGAGGGAAAAAAAAAAAAAAAGAAATATGCAAAAAGAGCCAAAAACAGCCAAAGGAGGAGAGAGAAAAAGATTACAAGAAATAAATGGAGACAGTGCACACAAAAGGACAGTTTGGACATAAGCTGGTTTGATTTTTTTCTGAAACAAAATGGGAAATTCCAGGACAACTGGGACAACTATGATTTGAGTTTTATTTTTAAGGGCAATTCATGAATATTTTAATGAAGTAAATGTGTAACAGAAGGGGAAATGGAAAATTCATTTAGATTGCAATTTTGGCACCTAAAATATTATATTGGGAACTGAAACTTCAGCAGACCTGCTGACAAGATCAAGGTATATACGCCTATTTGAACGAACAGAGCCTGATGGTATCTTAGATGAAGATGGGTTAAGGAAAAATGAGCTTTCAATAACCACCACCACATTTCTGGTGAAGCTGGTCAAATCTTGTTGTTGTAAACTGAAATGGGGACATGTAATGAAGAAACACTGAGGGTGAGGGAAAGATGGAGAAGAGTTCTACGAGGTAAATAATTATTGCTAATGAGTTATCCAGAAGCATTAAGTAGCCAAATACAGGTGAACAAAAAATGTATAAAGTATCTAGGTTAAAATTTCTGCTTTGAAAAAGAGAATTGAGTATAGAAGCTCTCAAACAGATATACAACAAACAGAAGATGCAAAGAATCAATAGGAAAAAAAAAAACCTACCTTGTTCAACTGAATTATTCAAGGAGGTATTCAAGAAATGGAATGAATAGTACTAGTTAAAACATAAAATATTATACAAAGTACTGTAATTTTAGAGGTAAAACACAAAGCTATTTCCTTTTTTACTTACTTCTAGATGTGTTTATGCTATATTTCCTATTTTTCCACTCCATCAATACAAAATCTTTCCAATATGCAGTTTTCATTTTTGTTACAATAAAACTTAAGACTAACCTAAATAACTCACTCAATGTATAGATACTGTAAGAGTACATGTTTTATATGTGATATTCTATAACATTACTCAAGTATCTGTGCTTAGAATAATTTATGTGTTTACTTAATATACATTGCAGGGAAGACACTATCATGGTTATGCAGTTATCAGCTACTGCGGAAGAAAACATCAGTGACTTTGAAGACATGATAGAAACTGTTAAAAATAAAGTGGTAAGAGAGATACTAAAATTTTTATTTTAAAAAAGAAAGAACAAAAATCAGTAGAGCCTCAGTAACTTGAAGGACAAAAACCCATTAGTCTAACCCATAATTAGAATTATTATCTTGGGCAAAGGAGTTCCCACTGTGGCACAGTGGGTTAAGGATCTGGCATTGTTACTACTATGGTATAGGGTGCAGCTGGAAAGAAAAAAAAAAAAATACTGGGCAAAAGTACTGGGGTTAGGAGAATGGAAATATTTGAAGAATGATAGAATTGTTCAAGTTTGATGAAAACTGAGGCCACAGATCAAAGATACTTAATGTAATTCTAGCATAAACGAAGAAAACTACCCAAAAATGTAATAAAATTGATGAAAAAATAAAGGAAAAGCCTTAAATCAGAAACAATATAGAGGAACAATGATAAAGGTATCAGCCAACTTTGTTGGTAACTGTTCAAGATTGAGAAAAAATTATTATAATACTAAAAGAAAAATACTAAATTCTATACATTTAAAGTATATTTAAAAATAAAGATAAAATAAAACTTCTCACACAATGAAAGAATTTTACTGCCAACAGATACTTCAGGGTAAGTGAAATGATACTATAAAGGGATTAGTATCTACACAAAGGAATGAAGCGTTCTAGGAAATAAAAATGAAAAAATTATACTTATCTACATAATCTAATCTCTTTAAAACATTTGAACAAAACAAAATTATGACCAGTATTTTATGAGTCTTATATATTTCTTTTTCCAAGAAAAATAAGTTTAAAAAAAAAAAAAAGACTATATGGGGCAAAAAAAGGTGATGAGTTTAAATCTAAAAGTACATGTAAATGATTTGAACACTCCAAATAAAGATTAAAATGTTAGATTGGATGAAAAAGACTCAAGCATAAAGGACTCGAGTATATACCATTTTATATGAATCTACTTTCAGTAAGAGAAATAGATGGATTATAAAACAAGGGGTTGAATAAATATACCATTCAAATACTACAAGAACAAAGTAGACTTGCAGACAAAAAAGAAAAAAAAAATTGCCTGGAATAGATTGAGATTTTTATAAGACACAACAATGTTGAAAATATATATATTATAAATATATATACACACACACATATATATACACACACATAAAATGAGGGCTTCAAAATACATCAAGAAAATAGAAGGAATAAAGTTAAATGATCAATAAAATAGTAAAATAGGGAGATATTAAAAAAAAAATCAAAGTAACCAAATCTGTTTATTCTTTAAAAGAACAGAATAGTAAAACATTCTTGTCAGGCTAAAAGGGAGGGGGAAAGAATTGAGAGAAGATAATTAAGTCACCAAATACCAATATCAAGAATGAAAAAGTAGATACCCTACCAATAATGTTGCAGACATTAAAAGAATCACAAAGGAATAGCATGAAGAACTCTATTGTTTTATTCCATTATATTTAACAGTTTAGATGAAATGAATTCCTCAAAAGAAGCACTACTAAAGTTCACTCAATAAGAAACAGATATTCTGTGTCTGAACAATTGGAAACCTCCTCCTAATGGAAAGGGGAAAAAAAATGTAGGCTCAGTTGACTTCACTGGTGAAATCTAACAAACACTTAAAAAGAAATAATGCCAATTCTTCAAACTCAAAAGGAGAAACACTTTCCATGTAATTTTTGAGTCCAGCACATGCAGATTAACACCCTCCAAAAACTATAGACCAACATTCCAATATTCATTAAGAACTTTATGCAACAAACTTTAATTTGGGATAAAATACGATGATATATAAAAATAAACCAAGGTGGATTTATCTCAGGAATAGATAAATCTGAATTAGCATATGAAAAGCCATCAATGTAACCAACAATGTTAACTGACCAGATAAGATCGTGACAATCTCAACATTTGGAGAAAAATATCGACAACTTCAACACCCACTCATGATTTAGAGGAAGACACAAACAAGTCAACTGAGCATAGCAGGAAATTTCACCTGAAAAGAGCATCCACACAAAACTTAAGCCTAACATTATACTTACTGTTGTAAGATTAAATGCTCTCATCTGCTTTGGCCCTAAGATGAAGAACAAGGCAAATATGTCCACTCTCAACACTTATTCAACATTATTTTTCATTTCCTAAACAGGGCAACTGAGTAAAAAATGAAAGTCATAACAAGAGGAAAAATTTTTAAGTCTTTAACCACAAATCACTAGAAATGTTCATAGAACCACCAAGTTTAGAAAGGCAACATGACAAAAGGAGTAGGTGTGTGTGGATGTATGTGTATCTCAAACCTACATATAATCAAGTATTATTGAAAAACTGGAAAGCAAAACAAAAGTTACACATTAAAAACACTATAAAGTGATAAATATATACAAAACTTGTACACTTATAACCACAAAAAAATACATAACATACAAAATATACCTAACAAGGAGTTCCCGTTGTGGTTCAGCGAGTTATGAAGCTGAGTAATATTCATGAGGATGCAGGCTCTATCCCTGGCCTCGCTCAGTTAAGGATCCAGTGTTGCAGGGAGCTGTGGTGTAGGTCGAAGACGCAGCTCTGATCTGGCGTGGCTGTGGCTGTGGTATAGGCAGGCAGCTACAGCCCCAATTCAATCCATATGCCACATGTGTGCCCCTACAACAAACAAAAATAACCTGTAAAATACATAAAATATATGTAACACGTAAATAACAAACATACATAAGACAAAACAAAACACTGCTTAGAAAAATGAAAGCTATAAATAAGTGTCTGTTTCTAATTAGATGAATATAAATATAAAATTTGTTTTATGGATATTAAGTATAGGTATAGATGATTCACTTTGCTGTGCTGTACATCTGAAACTAACATAACATCGTAACTCTACTCCAATAAAATTTTTTAAAAAAACATATTTTCAAGATCACACTGCAAAAAAAAAAAAAAAAAAAAAAAAACTCGTTTTGAAAATTAAACGATCTAGTATAGTTAGAGCAACTTTGAAAATAAATCAAGGTTGATGGCTTTTACCCTGTGACTTCAAAAATCTACATCAAAACAGCATGCTAATGGCATACACAAAGAAACAGTGACCAGAAGATCTGAACAGCAATCAAGCAACAGATTCACATACATACCCATCCACTTTTGAAGGAGGCACTAAAGTAAGTCAGTGATATAAAGGATAGCCTTTTTAATAAAGCGTTAACAGTGAAATAGGATGATGTTCATTTGGGGGAAAACTCCAACATTAGCTTATACTTCATCTACAAAGTAATATGAATTTGGTCACAGATCTTTTGTAATTTTTCTACTATCAATTTACAAAATTGATGGCATGAGAAGAACTCATTTAAATTATAAATATTTTTGTCATCTCGATATTGATTTTTATGACTTAATATCCTAAAACATTAAACATTTTATTGGCTGAGTGTCAGGCCATGCAGAAATTCCAGAGTCAGGGATTAAGCCCACATCACAACAGTGACCTAAGCCACAGCAGTGACCACACTTGATTCCTAACCCACTGAGCCATCAGGGAACTCCAAAAGCATTAAACTTCTGCATAATAAGTTAACCTATATCCCTCTTTGGGATATCTAAGATTTCAGTTTGTTTTGTTTTTGTTTTTTTTTTAAAGAAATTCACTCTCAACATTATTATATAAAGTATTCCCCTAGGTTTCTTCCCTAGATTTCTGTTCTTCACTTTTACCATTTAACTCTAACCAATCTCAACTGTACGTACTGTTAGTTTTTCAAATTTCCCCTCTTTTCAAATGTATTTATAGTTCCAATGTGTATAAACTATTACGTCCCTTCCCAGTGAACTATTTATGTATTTTTTTTTTTTTTTGGTCTTTTGTCTTTTTTTTGTTGTTGTTGTTGCTATTTCTTGGGCCGCTCCCGCGGCATATGGAGGTTCCCAGGCTAGGGGTCGAATCGGAGCTGTAGCCACCGGCCTACGCCAGAGCCACAGCAACGCGGGATCCGAGCCGCGTCTGCAACCTACACCACAGCTCACGGCAACGCCGGATCGTTAACCCACTGAGCAAGGGCAGGGACCGAACCCGCAACCTCATGGTTCCTAGTCGGATTCGTTAACCACTGCGCCACGACGGGAACTCCCTATTTATGTATTATGTTCCCATATTTACTGAGATCAATTTCTTAATTTACACACTTTCTCCATCTGTTCTTGTAGAGTTACCTTGAAGACTTTTTCCTTGCTCCAAAGAGTTCAAGTCTAGCTTTAAGGTACCCTACATCAAAACAGCATGCTAAAGGCATAAACCAAACAAACACTGACCAGAAGATCTGAAGAGCATCAAGTAACAGACTCACATATTTAACAGACTCACATATATAACCATAGACTTTTCAGGGAGGCACCTGAAAAGGGCAACCTTTCATGGATAAAAAGCCCATCAGTCTGCTACATACATGGAGCCATCAGTCACTAGATTGGCGGTCTCTTCCCTCCAGCCCCTCTGCTACCGAGTCTGACCAGCTTTAGACAACAGACTACCCTGGGGCTTTCTTGAGACTCAGGGAGGCTAGCTGGCCTTGCGAGAAAATTCTGTAGTACAAGTCTGATGCCCTCTTCATCCTTAAGACCCAGGGAACAAGGAATCTTGGCAGAAGCGGCTCCTATTCCAGATGCTATCTACATCCATACCACCAAACTTCCGCCAGTTCCCAGGATTCCTTGGATCAGTTTGAAATCATTCTCACCCAATGTCTTCCCCAGGAAGCTAGAAGTGGATGTAGCCACTGGCATGTGTAGTAAAGTATGTACAGCACTCTTCAGTCATCAGGGCCTGGCCCTGAGGAGGTTTCAGCAGTTGAATGGAAACAGAAGGAATAGTGGCAAACATACAAAGACTCATGAAAGTTTAATAGTTCAATCCTTCAGAATCCTACACTTTTTTTTTTTTTTTTGGGCCATGCCTGGGCCATGCCAAAGTTTCCCAGGCCAGGGATTGAACCCGTGCCACAACTATAACCCAGAGCCACAACAGTGACAATGCCAGATCCTTAACCCAGAGTCACCAGGAAACTCCTACACCAATTATTTTAAACATAATTCAAGATTATGGAAACTATGCTTCTTCATTTACACTAAAAACAAAAGAAATATAATTCTGTCACATAAACATGGTATAAACATACTTTGCCATTTTGTATCACTGACTTACTGTGTCTCTACCTGAGCATTCTATGTAAAAGTATCATTCTTTGAATTCAGTTTACATTCTGCACATGGCTATTTATTGGACTGGGGAGGAAACAGGTTAGAACTCTCCACCTGACAAAATAAGCAGGTATCTAAGCATCAATGTATAGCATTTATTAAAATTATCATTTATATAACTGGCTAAGTTGTACATGCTTATTCTATCTAGGCTACAGAAGTTCTTGTGAAATGAGAATGTTTCTATTACATCACCCTTAACACTGTAATATAGAAAAAAGTAAATAGGTTGGTAACGTGGTTTGAAGGATAAGTTATTCAAAGTTGGTGTAAGAGAAAAAAATATATATATTGGAGTTTAAGGATGTCATTTCCCTACTTATTTTGGTAGTACATAATTTATGATAGGTATATACCTGACCAAAATTTGAGCCAAAGAACAGTTCATAAACTAGATAACATAGCCTTGAATGAGAGACAACTGATATTAATCTTTTTTCATGTTAAGCAGCTTTACTTTTCATTGCCATTGGTTTCAGCACATTTAATCTGTTTTTCCTGAGTGATACACTGTCAAAGAATAAAATGTAAAAACCTGATTAAATCGTTTTTTTAAATGAGAACAAAAGTAGAAAAATATACCAAATGAGCCTCAGAATCTTGAATATTAGAAGCCATATGATAGCTAAAAACAGACAATAATACTAGAGAAAATTTTCTCTGTCAGCTTAGGTGAATTCTTTATATAATAATACTACAGGGCTTATTTTTAGAAATAATGTCTAGAATTTCAAGTTCTAGCTTATGTTCTGGGGTGTATTTTTTTTTTTTTTTTGGAATTTCTTTAATCCAGGTTTTCCAAAAACCCTATTAGATAGCAGACAAATCTAACAACCTGTTTTCCTAAACAAGCATATTAAGAAAAATGAAGATACATACTTTTGAAATGTAATTTAATGTGATTTTACAAACACAAAACACTACAAAACGTGATTTTACAAACACAAAAAACTACAAAACGAAGACAACTACAAAATCATAATTAGCCCTAGTGAGGCTATCCCTAAAACCTTTATAGGTTAAGAGTTTTAGAATATTCAATGCTATGAGCTACCTGGTCCCTTTAAAGAAATAGGTCTGAGGGTACGTGAACTTCTCTTAATGAAAAGAGAGCCATGCTACTCGGCATTTTTTAGTAACTTTTAGGTATATGTGGGGAGGCTTTTTATTTAGCTTTTGTAATTTTTTCCCCTTGTGTTTATTTTTTTTCCTGTTTCAGTCATCTCTAGGACATAAGACTTCATTAAACCATGTCTTCTTAGGCTCTTCTGAGCTGTGACAGTTTCTCAAAGAGGCTTGTTTTACTGACTTTGATGATTTTAAGGCTTACTGGTCAGCTATTATGCAGAATAAACCCAATTTGGGTTTGTCTGAGATTTTTCATATAGTAAGAAGGTAATTATGGGCTTTTGGTAGGATGACCCCAGTAGTTAAGAGCCATCATCATAAGATTAGCTGTAAACATGATTTACCACTGATGTTACTAAGCCTTGATCACCTGGCTGGCAGAGTATGTCAGGTTTCTGCAAACCATACAGTATCCACCTTCCTTTCCTTACCGCAATCCTTGAATGCAACTCACTCTTATGGGCCACTCATGTGACAGAAGTTAGGTTCCCATTCCTTGGGGGGGAGTATCTATATAAGTTACATGAAAATTTTAATAAAAGATGTGTTACTTCTACTCCATTTGCATGTTCAATTGTTTATTTATATTAACATGGACCCGTGATTTTGCATTTTACTGTGAGTTACGATCTAATACTTCATTTTATCACTCACATTTTCCCAGTTTTAGCCACTAGGAGCTTTTCCAGTTGTTTCATGTTTCCCCTTGATATACCTCCATCATTGTATTTGTTTTTAGCATTTTTTTTATCTAGTACAATGATATGCTTAAGGATCACCTTATATAGTCCACCTTTCTAGACTTAGTAATCAGCCGTTTCTCCAAGGAGAATGGTGTCAGAAACCATGATCTAAATGCTGGGTGTGCTCACTGCCACTGGAGTATTGTTTATTCTACGTTCATATGACTAGAACTAGGAAATTATAAATATATATACATATATGTATGTCTATGCATATATGTGTGTGTATACACATACACACACACACTCATTCCTATACACACGCATATAGTTAAAGCAAAACACAACTTGGAGACCAACTTCGAAAATTTCCTGAGCAGAAAAAAATACCATTTAAGACACATAAGTAAGGAGTTAATGTTATGGTTCAGCAGTAATGAACCTGACTAGTACCCATGAGGACGTGGGTTTGATCCCTGGCCCTGCTCAGTGGGTTAAGGATCTGGTGTTGCCATTAGCTGTGGTGTAGGTCGCAGATGTGGCTTGGATCTAGTGTTGCTGCGGCTGTGGTTTAGGCCAGCAGTTGTAGCTCTGATTTGACCCCTAGCCTGGGAACTACCATATGCTGTGGGTGCAGCCCTAAAAAAAAAAAAAAAAAAAAAAAAAAAAAAAAAAAAAAAAAAAAACACTTAAGTAAAACTTAATTTAGCATATTCTGCAAAACAAAGTAAATGTTGGCCATTCTGTGTAATGCCTATGATGCCTCCGAAAATCACAAATGAAATTTAATCTGTTCCCTCAAATTGGCAATCATTTATCACTAGAAAAGCTAATGCTATATAACCAATTCCTATAAAGCATATACAGCCTCTGCATTCCCACTATCTAAGCTGTCTTATATATACTTCTGAGCCTCATTCTACTGTTGGTTTGAGAACTCCTATTTTGTCAACTGTTAATATATGCACAAGAAACTTAGTCAATTCTAGTTTGATTTGGTGGTTTTGATTACACTATTCTTGGGTTTGACAACATTTATACTAACTCACATATACAAACATAATTGTTTATCAACCTGTATCTATGCTAAGCTAAACATGAATTCATATTGATGTGTCTACCTCTAATCCAGTGATGTTTGGTTTATTCTAGCCTTCTCCCTTTCCTATGTGTGGCTTCCCCTTCCAAAAGTGAGAAACCTGGTTCCTACCATCTGCTGCCCTTTTAATTATTTGTTCAATACCATCCACAGCAACTTTCACAAGTATTAACCTATATGGAGTCAACTTAAGTGAAAGCTCCTAGAGGGTACCTTGTTAGTTCTTAGGGAGTGACAGCTCTCAGAATTTCTGTCAACTTGGTAACCTTTTTGTTTTTATATTCTACTTAAGGATGTCACTCTATCTTGAGGTTTATAAAGTACTTTACTAATTAAATGCATAATTGATGGGCACACTATCAGCTTCATATACAACATATATTTTATAGTATATTCTATTAAAGGGTTAGAGTACTATCCTTTACTTTATATCATTAGCATTATCAGCCAGTATATAATATAATTTGAAAACATGAGAAATACAACTTGCTTAACGTGTAGTTACGTATTGTGCCTTTGTAGTCATATATTGTGCCTTTTTAAAGGAATCTGAGTTTGGGAGACTGGTAACATACTTGAAATTAATAGTACTATCACTGATAATTACATTACAAAAATTTTTTTAAAGGGTCATTACTACAATTAATTGTACGTGCTTCTATTGTTAAACATAAATTCAAAATCTGGAAAATAGTCTTACTTTTATGTCATTAGATCCATTTTCATAATCAGTAATTTTATGAATGGCCAGTGTATTTTCCACTGATCTATGTAATTGCTATCCTCAGGGTGAAATTTGTGTCAAACAATTGGAGCTTTTTCTAGGACTCAGGGCTAAATCTATAATATATGGATTTACAACTCTATTCCCGTAATTTAACTATAGGAGTAAATATTTTCATTAAAAATGGAGCTCTCTATAAAGTATCTGAATAAATCATGGCATATTTCTTAAAAAAAGAGTCTTTCAAGCTAAGCTACCACAGCGATTTTTTTTTTTAACTCACATAGCTATACTTTTGAGTTTGGAGACTGGTACTAAGCTAGCTTATTATCTGACCGATTAGAGAAATAAAATGACACTATCTCAGCATATTTAATAATTCTAACTTTTTTTTTTGTCTTTTTGCCTTTTCCAGGGCCGCTCCCGCGGCATATGGAGATTCCCAGGCTAGGGGTCCAATTGGAGCTGTAGCCACCAGCCTACTCCAGAGCCACAGCAACGCGGGATCCAAGCCATATCTGCAACCTACACCACAGCTCATGGCAACGTCGGATCCTTAATCCACTGAGCAAGGCCAGGGATCGAACCCGAAACCTCATGGTTCCTAGTCAGATTCATTAACCACTGAGCTACAACAGCAACTCCTAATAATTCTAACTTTTAAAGGCTAAGGAAATAACTAAGGAAATAACTGTTAGCTGAAGTATTCATCCTGGAATAATTATTAACAATAGTTTTAGTCATAATTTGTTTTTATCTCCTACATTGTGCAATTTATAACCTGCGCATCTCAGTAAATGTTTTGAAATAGTAAAAGTTAAAAAGGTTTTGTTAAATATTGATTTTTTAAAAAAGTTGCAGAAGAAGTCAAAGGTTTAGCAACTCATTAAAACAGATTTTTAGCCGCCAAACTTAATCCTTCATAGTTAGGTAGAGCTATGTAACTTGTTTTGGTCAGTGGGGTCACAGACTAAAGGGTGTATATCACACCTCAGATGTAGGACACTTAACTGTCAGTGCTAAAAAAAAAAAAAAAAAAAAAAAAAAAAAAAAAAAAAAAAAAACCTATTTCTCTGTCACATGTCAGAGAAGTTTCAGTATTTTAGCCTAGAAGACAGTGCCAAAAAACACTAGCTAATGGTTAGTTATTCCTTCACAGAATACTATCCTCTTACAGAAATTAGTATCAAAGGAGAGGCCTCGCTGTAAATCTTTTAGGTACTGAGAAAGCTGACAGTAGAAGCTGAAATGATAGTATTACATGTTTGGTACTTTCTAAACATATAATTGGTAAAAATCACCTGCAACATTCAAGAGATTGACAAAGCACTTAATAAACTTTAATGCTTAATGATGGTAAGAACATTAGTGGTATAGGGTATTGCTGGTAGGTACATTTTGCAAGGTTTCACAAGAAAAACAGATGACCACAAGAAAAACTGGTTGCCTTGCAAACAGAAGGAACTCAGAGTCCAGGAATTTGGGGCCAGTCACAAAAGGTAGAAACTTTTAAAAAAATCAAAAGATCTTTTTGTTTTTCCTTGAGACAAAGGCCAAATAAACAGTATGGACTTCTCTCTTTTTAAAATCTCAGAAAGGACAAAAGTGCCTTGAGGAAAAGATCAAACTGGAATTATAGTACCCAGTCACTCCTTTCAATTAGATCTTATGGCTTGTTGGGGGAGGGGGGAGGACTTTATCTTGTGACTTTCTCACCTGAGATTGACAGGTTTAAGGGAGTTCCAATTAATTTTCTAGTTGAATCTGGATATCCCTGAAAATACCAAGATTCAAGAGTTCCATGAATTCAAAATAATGTTCACCTATTAAGATATTATCTGCTTTTTCCACTCATATTTTCACTAATGATGCAACCAATGATGAAGGCTCTGTCGGTCACTGAATTCTTCATTGCCAAGCACTTTAAGACATACTTAATGATGTCCTTGATAAAATGTTATAATTGATTTAGATAAATTTTGAACCTTGTGCTTACATTTTTAATATCTTATTTGACAAAATAAGAAGTACGCAGGGAGTTCCCTTGTGGCACAGGGGGTTAAGGATCTGGCATCATCACAATTGTCACTATGGTGGCTTAGGCTGCTTCTGTGGCTTAAGTTTCATCCCCAGCCAGGGAACTTCCACATGCCATGGGCATGGCCAGAAAAACAGCAAGTACACATAAAACATATCTGCATAAGCTGGGGAAGTATAACTGAAAAGAGAATCTTCACCAAACCCAGAGGACCACTCCACAATGTTTTACTGAATAAGCACTGAACCTGAATGAGGTGTGCATCACAGGAAATCCATTAGGAGACTGCAAAGAAAGAAACTGTGCCCTTTCACACAAATAGATACAACTCATTACATGCATGTTTGCAAGACAATAACCAGTTCTAGAGGACTTGACAGCACCACATATTACACAGTTCATCTTAAAATCATTGGGTACCTGGGATGACCATCTGTGCTAACTGGCTTTCTACAATGGAAAGATAAGCTCCTGATTTTATCACAGGAAGCAGTTTTACAACTGGGAACAAAGCATCCACAGAAATTAAGCTCCTACCTAAGACTCTTCCAGACCCTTTTCCATAAAGTGGGGTATGAGGGCGGCACAACCATCCTTTGATATTTACATTACACAAGAGTATTTCCAAGTCCCTTTGAGGAAAACCTCCCCAGTATGTTAAATTACCAAGGGGCTTATATAGCTTTTAAATAGGTTTAAATACAATTTAAGGTTTAAATACAATTTAAGGAGATGAAGAATTTATAATTTTCTAAAGTAAATGCTCTAAAAAAGGCAAAGGGGGTAAGAATTTCCCCTATTTTCAAGGGGAAGAATTAATCCTCATTACCTTTAATTTGTATTTTCCCTTACTCCCACTCAAGAACAAGGATGGTTATAAGGAAAAGCACTGGTACAACTGAGACCCATATCTGAGGAGAAGCTTCTTTTATGGAGAAGCTTTTTTCTATTTATGAAATATCATTTTCACTCCAAAGACCAACTAACAAACTACTGTTAAATCAATTTGTGCACTTGAGTACTTATTGCCAATGACATAATTCAAGCGTTTAGCCAAAACTTAACTCCTATAACATGTTTGACGTTAACATGTTTGACGTGATATTAATTATTTATTGTCTTTTTTTTTTTTTTTTTTTTTTTTTTTTTTTAGGGCTGCACGCATGGCATATGGAAGTTCCCAGGCTAGGGGTCGAATCAGAGCTACAGCTGCTGGCCTATGCCACAGCCACACAGGATTCCAGCTGCATCTGTGACCTACACCACAGCTCACGGCAATGCTGGATCCTTAAGCTACTGAGCCAAAGCCAGGGATTGCACCCACAACCTCATGGTTCCTAGTCAGATTCGTTTCCGCTGCGCCACAATGGGAACTCCTGTTTGATATAATATTTAAAGGCTTATAAAGGCTGATACCAGTAAAAATAATGAATTTTTACTATTGTGTAATTAAACAATTGAAAAGAATTGTTTGACTCAGTGAACCCATACTTTCCAAATAAGCAACGTATGATGTTACAGACGTATGGGCAAAAGACCCTTTCACAGTGCAAGGTAATACAATGGATTTTTAAATAATTCAGGGTCTTTATTTAGTTAAAATTTCACATTACAACTAAACTTTAGGAAAATACCACTTTTCAGTATAACACAATCACATATTCTCCTTCTTCCAGCCACGTATTATTTGAGGTTGAATCTTCCTTACACTTCAAGACAGTAAATCATAAGAACTATGGCAGAAGCAAATATAAAAATCCAGCTGTGTTCCCTTAAGCTAGGTATTAGAGAGTCTTGCAAAACATATAAAATAAGCTATTTATTATTTTGGCAGATTTCTATATTCCATAAAAATTTATACTAATATGCAATTGACTTCACAGTTTTAATGAATTTAAAGTATTTGATTTTCAGTTTTTATATAATACAGATATAACAAACAGAACCTCTTTGTAATCTCCAAAGGTTTTTAAGAGGGGAAAAAGCATATCAGGTTCTAAACACATGTGCTGTCAAAAACCAACAACAAACTTCGCTTCAAAGTCACTGTCATGGTTAAAGCCTTAAAACAAATCTTGGGCCTCGGATCATCTTTGGAAAGAGCCAAGAAAGTATGTTCCCAGGAAGGGCATCGTCCCTTTGCCCACTTCCAATACTGTCAGGAAGGGAATAGATAGAGAACTTCCCAGAGAGTAATCTAGAGCCTAGAGGGAAAAGTGATCCTGTATTTATTGTATATTTTCTGGGGGCATCTTTCACCCTCAAAAGACAATTCAACAAAATATTTCAGCCCCTTTATATAAAAAATCTAAGATAGGAAATTAAATCAACTTGCCTAAAATCACCAGGGTAATAAGTTGGACAGGCAGCATTTAAGCTAGTGTTATATCAGATAACTGTCTTATTAAAATATGCTTACTTGTTCATTCATTTATTCAGCACATTTTGAATAGCTATTCTATCAACAGTACAGTGTATGAAATTATAAAAGAGAAATAATAATCTTAGATTTTGCCTTTAAGGAGTTTATAGACTCAGAGGATGGTAAGACTTGCACCTGAGTTTTTGTAATAGAGAAAATATGAAGTAACTGATGGGTTTATACAAAATGATAACCTAAATGAAGGATTATCAGAAGAGGATTGATGAAAAAGTCATCTGGGTAAAATACTTTTATTGTTAATACATACTTCCATTTCATTTTTTCCTCCAAAAGTCTAGTAACTAATGTGTTAACCATGTAAGAATACACCAATGAACAGCAATGCTTTTAAGCTAAGGTTAACTGAAGAATGTGTGAATACTGTCATATACACAAGAAACTAATTTTTTTCTTTGATCTGAAAAGTGAGCATTATAAATTTAAGGCAAATGTAGGATTACAGTAAAGCATAGTGTATGATGCAGAAGAGGAGGAAAATCATGTTATTTTCAGTTTAGAAATATGAGTATTCAGAGATTTACATTCTATAGGATGCATGGACATTCAATATGGTGCAGTAAGGAAAAATAGAGCAGAGTAAGAAAACTTAAAGCTCAGAAGCTTCTTTGAGGTGACATTTGAGCAGAGACCTGAATAAAGGAAGTACTAGGTAACAGTACCAGAGAAAAGCTTCCCAAGCCAAGGGACCTGCAAGTGCTAAATCGAAGAGGAGCACGATGTTGCAGAGTAGTGACTATTTCTCAGGTGGGGCAGTTCCTTCAGGATTTTTCACCTTAAAGCTGTCCTATTGATTTTGTTCTTTATTAGATTACCGCCTACTTCTACAACAGGTTCCCAGAAAGCACTGTTTATTGTGGTTCTAAACTGTGCAAAGAATTTTCATCTGTGGTACTGTCAAGGCACACAATGGTCACTACAGTACTGTAATCACCATTTCACCTATAAGAAAAAGGGTTCCAAAATTACTCATTTGCCCAAGGTAACAACTGTGGGATTTGGATATGGATTCAGTGGTTTACCTCAAAGCCCAAGCCCTCCCTCTTTTTTGCATGAAATCCCAAATCAGTCTTTTTCAACTACCCAGGCCTCAAAAAGGATTCTAGAAACTAGACAGACCAATTTTATAGACATTAGGAAAAGGGCTATTGAACAGTGATGTGAATAGGGAAGAAACTAGAAATTACACAGCATGCAACCCTCTCACTTTCCTTGAATCCAGAGCATTTCATAGAAGGCTGATAAAGATGACACCATGGTCCTCAAATACTCCCATGATATAGGTATCCAAAAATTCCAGAGCTTGAAGCAGACCCATTTTGAAGTGTAAAACACATTTTAAGTTGAAGAATGGAACTCATGGTTGAGTATAAGTCACAAAATTGTAGGTTAACCATTTTATACTCTGTATAAACCTCTGTAGTTCCCAAATATGAGAACATCCCATCCATGAAGACGGTAGAGTTCAACAGTTTGCTGGAGACTGTCCATGTCCATGTCCTTCAGATATCTTGTGCTCATGTATACCAAGAAACTCAGATCTTTGAGAATAGTGAAACCTGAAACTTTTTCTTTGAAAGCAGCCATGTGGTCTAACTTGAGGAAAGAAGCAGGACAAAAAAAAAAAAAAAAAAGAAAGAAAGAAACCATGAAAGAATATTCTATCTTCAAGATCCAGGTGTCCAACATTGATTTGTATTCCCCAATCTCTTAGCAGTTACAGAATGTTGCATGTGTTTAGTTTCTTCAGCTTTACAAATGCACTTATCTAGTTTAGTAGCTGGGTATATTAAAAGGTAAAATGTTGGCAATGATTATGACAAAAGTTAAATGTATTTCATATATAAACGGTTTATTTCAATAAATGATTATACAGAATATCCTAACGACTCCACCAAAAAACAAAACAAACAAACAAAAAAAACTACTGGTTAGAAAATACATTCAGTAATGTTGCAGGATACATAGCTGACACATAAAATTCCTAAAATTTGAATAGACCCACAAAAGACTCCCAAAGCCAAAGCATCATTCTCCCTGATTTCAAGCTATACTACAAAAGCTACTATAATCGAAACAGCATGGTACCAATGGGCATAAAAACAGACACACAGGCCAATGAAACAGAATCGAGATCCCAGAAATAAACCCATGATTAACATGGTAAATTAATCCACAGCAAAGCAGACAAGAACACACTATGGGCAAAGACAGCCTCTTCGATTAACGATACTGGGAAAACTGGACGGCTACACATTTAAAAATCAAACCAGACTATTTTCTCACACTACATAAAAAAATAAACTCATAATGGGTTAAAGAATTAAATGTAGGCATTCCCATTGTGGCTCAGTGGTAACAAACCTGACTAGGGACCATGAGGATGCAGGTTCAAGCCCTGGCTTCGCTCAGTGGGTTAAGGATTTGGCACTGCCATGAGCTGTGGTACAGGTCACAGACATGGCTCTGATCCTGTGTTGCTGTGGCCTAAGCCAGCAGTTGCAATTCCAATTAGACCCCTAGCCTGAGAACTTCTATATGCCATGGGTGCGGCCCCAAAAAAGCAAATAAATAGTTAAAAGTAATATCAGGAACCATAAAACTTTTAGAAAACATAGGCAGGACACTAACATCAGCCTTAGTAAATAATGGATCTGTCACACCAGACAAGGAGAAAAAGCGAAAATAAATGAGACTACAAACTAAGATTTTGCACAGTGAATGTAACTATTAACAAAAAGGCAGCCTACTGAATGAAAGATGATATCTGCAAATAATACAGCTAATAAGGAGTCAATATCTAAAATAAACAAAGAACTTATACAATTCAGCAAAAAACAAGCCAATTTTTAAAAACGGGTGGAGGACCTGAATAGATGTTTTCCCAAAGACACACAGATGGCCAAGAGAAACACAAAAGAGATTCTCTACATCATTCCTTAGGGAAATGTCAAGTCAAAACCACAATAAGCCATCCCCTTATCTGTTAGGACGTTAATTAATTTTCTACATTTCATTTATAGTTTCTTTTCTATAAACTCTATTTCTTAAAAAGAACATTGTACCTTTGATATGGAAGTATTTTAAGATTCGTATAGGATCTCTTAGCATTAAATTTTCCCAAGTCGTAAGAAAATTTGCCTTAGAAAGTAGTAAGAGGTTGAGGTAATTGCTTTTTCATCACAATGTACTCAAGTGTGAAATTCAACACCCCAAACTCATGTTTTGGAATTTAGGACTTTAAATTTTAGCAGTTGCATTTTTCTTTTACTTTTTACTTACAGAATTGTTCTGATCCTCCTCCCAGGGAGAAATACCTTATGTGTAAAGTGTTTTCTGTTAATTATTATTTTAACCAAATTAGCAGGAACTTTAGGAGTCCTTTTGAGGAGTTCTTTGTGAATATAATATGCCTATATACAAACAATGTTATTTGATGAGTTTGAACAAACTGCATTTACCAGAAAAGAATGAACTAATGTCTCTACAGAGGCATAGAATTTTCAAAGAAGTCACAGTTATTTTACTGAAGTTTAACTGTACATAGACAATTAAGGGAGAATGTGTGAATGTGTGCGGATGTGCTGTTTCTTCAGATTTTTCCTTTCTCATAGCTTTTCAAATCAGTCAGAAAGTTGTCTCCCTGGTTCTGGCAGTAAGTGCAGCCAGTAAGAAAATTGCTCAGTGAAGGTTTTAGTTCTTGTTATTTCTTTTTTTTTTTTTTCCAAAGCTCAGAATCAAAGTTCATCATAAGATGCTATTAGTTCAACAGTATGAAAACCTATGTTAACAAATAGAAAAGGGCAGTCTATTGAGAAATATAGTAAAAGGCCCTCAAATGAAGTGGAGGAAAACCTCTTGAGTAAGAATTATTATCTTAATGCATGCCCTTCACTGCTTTAAATGCAGTGAGAATGAGTTTTGCAGAGAATCACTTTCTCAGTATCAGTAAACTTAAAGGACCTATTCACGGGAAAAAAAAAAAAAAAAAAAGGGGGAGCCATTACTATAAAATTTACTGAGTCATTAATATGAAATTCTTACAATAAAAATTACAAGTAGTTACTTTGTCTTCCTTTGATTGGTAGATTAAAATTGAATATCAGGAGTTCACTATTACCGAACAGTTTTTCGTTTTTGTTTTTTACCCACAGAGGTAAGTACCATAGATTTATTGCAAAAATACTGCCTCCATGTATCCACATTGTTGTCTAAATTCTGACTCTGCAGCTACTCCCTCTCATCAAGAGGTAGACCCTCTTTCCCCATTCCTTGAATGTGGCTGGCTTTATGACTTTGTCCAAAAAACATGATGCTGTAAGAAAAATGAAGATCCCTAAATGAGAATGAACAAAAGCTAATCAAAGTTTGCTCTAACAAGGGTGTCAGTCACTGATGCTTGCATTTCGGCAGGAAGAGTGGTTAAGCTTTACAGTGGTCAAAAAAGAGGAAGGTTTCAGATATGCCATGTTCAGTGGCTGCTGAGGTGGGAAAAATGTAGGTAGGCTAAGTAGAAGTGGGACATCCTAGATGACTGGTTTGGGGTGCATAATTTGGCTTTCTCCAATTGGGCTGAAGGTGGAAGTAGGGACAAAAATTAGGGAAGTTGTCAGTTATTAATTCATCAAGTCCTATCTACTTAGGGCTGATTGTTACAGGCTTACTCTTTGCCCTCCAGGGATGTTTGATAGAGACAGCAGTTGGCTTCAAGGACTGGTTACTGTAAGTAACAGACTGACTTCCTGGACTGATTGCTGCAGATATGGGGTCACGGTTTCATTTTTATTTATAGTCTGGCCATTGTCCAATAGTTATATTCAGTCTCTCAGTGACAAGACAGTTTGTCAGTTTTGAGCCTAGACTAGGCCTCATGATTCTCAAGCATACTCCTGGAATCTGCTACTGTCATGTGAGCAAACTTGAGGTAGCCTGCTAGCAGTTAAAAATCCACATGGTAGAAAGCTCAGCTGTCCCATCCAAGACTGTCCTAGACCAGCCTACTGGTCCAATTCAAATGTGGGAAGCACCAGCCAAAGCTGGGCATCTGTCTGCCCAACACACAACAGACTGTAGACACATGAGTAAGCTTAGCAGAGATGAGAACAGAGACTTAGAATCATGAATAGTAATAACTGCTTATTATGTATGCCACTGAGTTGTAGACCATTTCTTTGTAAATGCCATATGTATTTATAATTTGAAATTTTTACAACCCAATTAAGTCCCACATCTTTTGAACAAGAGCATATTAAGAAAGTCCTCAGGCTTAAAGATGCAGAGGTGGAACTGAGACTACATGACTGTATTTTTAAATTAATAAAAATGTTTCATGTAATAAATACTTTTCAAAATATAGAGCCACATTTTCCTTTATATTCCAATATAATCTCTCCCTCTGTACTCACTCCAGTAAGAAATTCTGACTGTTCTTTACATAATTCACATCCCCTTGATGTAACTATGAAGAGGGGGATAAGTATCTCCATTTTATCTTCAGCTAATAAAAATATTCTCAGGAGTTCCCGTCGTGGCGCAGTGGTTAACAAATCCGACTAGGAACCATGAGGTTGCAGGTTCGGTCCCTGCGCTTGTTGGGTGGGTTGACGATCTGGTGTTGGGTGGGTTGACGATCTGGTGTTGGGTGGGTTGACGATCTGGTGTTGGGTGGGTTGACGATCTGGTGTTGGGTGGGTTGACGATCTGGTGTTGCCGTGAGCTGTGGTGTAGATTGCAGACGTGGCTCAGATCCTGCGTTGCTGTGGCTCTGGCGTAGGCTGGTGGCTATGGCTCCGATTAGACCCCTAGCTTGGGAACCTCCATATGCCGTGAGAGCGGCCCAAGAAATAGCAAAAAGACAAAACAAAAACAAAGAAAAATATTCTCAGAAAAGAGGAAATGAGTTGTGCTCCTACCAAGCACTGAAGTATAAATGCTACTGCTACAGGCTCATGCATTATATAGTTTGAGTTTTATTTTACCATCTCCTTGTAAATGTTCATTAGTTGGTTTTCCTGAACTTTCTACATTCAGATCCACGTCACATCAAGTTTTCTGCAGTGGGAAGGCCAAGTAGCAGCTTTAATGAAACAATGACCTCACGGGAGGTTTGCTGATGTTACTTTGACGATTTCTTCCTGACTTGTCTTGCCTTCTCCAAGGAAGAAAGGAGGAGAGAGCCTTCCCACGGAATCTGGGGGCAGCTAATATTCTGTCAAAAAATTTCTCTTTTTTTCCTGCTTAAGTTAGCCAGAGTCAGTTTCTGGCTTTTGGAACAAGGAACCCTACCCAGTGAGAGAGCTGAGGACCTCCTCTCTCAAGCACTGTGGGGGAAAAAACAAAACACAAACAAACAAAAAAACCTTAGCTAGGGAGATAATCTTTGTTTATTCAGACAAATATTACTTCTCATAGCCCAGACTATACTAATCTTCTGTGATCATGATAATCTTGGTCTATTCTGGGCTATGTTCCAAATGCTTTTGTGAAGCTTAAGACTAAAAACTTAGAGTTAATACTTTTCTAACAGATAAAAAGACCACTTCAATTGTTATAGCCATACTACAAAGCTACAGATGAAGCTTTATTTTTCTCCTACAGCTACTGTCTGTAAAAACTAGATATCTCCACTCAATATATCTAGAAATGTTCCACAGTGGACTTAATTAGCTTTTTTTTTCTTTTATGAAGTTGGTTTTGGTTAGATAAGTAGCTTCCCTTCTGGAATTGCAGCTTGTAAGAGAACACTTGCTGTGAGTCACTATGAAACATCTTTTTGTTCTAATTTACAAGTATCTATTCTCCATTATGAATTCCTCTAAAACATACTTAAAATGAAAACAGGAAAACAAGAAAGTATGGGTACGAATGTTTCAGACTATGCAAGTGTGTTCTTTCATATTTCAAATTTTATGTTTTTTCATGTTATGGATTCTCAGAGAGGTTATGAATGAAAATCATGAACCTAATAAAGTATTCATGGACTAGAAGCCTAGAGATCCAGTTCAAATTTTAGCTAACGAACTTGGAGAAATCATTTAATTTCTGAGTCATTTCTTCCATCTATGGTTTTAGGGACTGGATGGAGGACATCCAAGCACTCACAACACTATCTTAAAATAAAGAACAATTAAGAATTTAAAACTACTGAATATAGATTTGAAAATATTTTAGCTATTAGATCTTTAATGAAGGTAATCAATAGTATTGTGTTTCCTCTTTAATGAGTCACATTTATGGAGATGTAATTTATGAAATAACTGATCCACAGTAAGAGATAGGAAATAAGATCTTGTAAGATCGTGCTTTAAGACTTGATTTTAAAGAGGATTTAGAAGACAAAAATAATTTTTAGGAACTGTCTTCTACATACACTGATTATTACAGACAGTATTTTTAAAGGGAACATGAGACAAAAAAAGTGATTTAGAAAACCATTTCCAAGTCTGACACATAGTCAAGGGAATTCTAGATATACTAAAAAATGCTTCTAAAGTGCCTAGCTGGCAAAGAGAAAAATCTGCAAAGTACTTCTGAAGTATTCCAATTCACAGAAGACTGCTTAACATTCTCACTGAGTGAACATTCAGGTGAGTGGTATTAATCTGCCAGACGACATGACAAATTAGACACTCCTGACTGAGACTGAAATGGCCTGAAATTCTAGGTCCACACTGATTTACATTATTAATGAGAATATTCTACTTTCTGGAGTCACTTTAATCCAAACTCCTGCCTTTGGAATGAGGTAATCCCATTGGAAAATAATTACTTTTGAATTTAGTTATTTAAATTTCTGAATTCAGGCCTGGGTACAAGACAGTTACAACCATTCATGTTACAAACACTCACTCTTTAATATATTTTCCACTACCTCATTAATAAAATTTGTTATTAGACATGCTATTTTTCTGGAAACATAGCCAGTTAGATACTCATGAGGATTTTGTAATCTTTGCATGTTTCTTTCAATCACTTGACCTTACCGTCATACAATATTACTAGTTTTCCAAAAGTGTTAAGAATCACTTTTGCTCATTTCATCTTTTTCCCCTACAGCTCATTTTCAGAAAAGGAAAAAGAATAAATGCTCTCACAGAATTAGCATCTGAAAGAGTGGTAATACAAATCAAGTGTAATGCTTCATACTAAAGTCATTTAAAAAGAGGTAATGAAAACAAAGAAATTAACTGGCTCAAAGTGGAATTCACGTGTGCTCTGAAGTATTGGAAGCAATGTATTAAGAGTGAAGAATTCAACTGCTAGAATTTAGAAATTAAAATTAACACTTCTTAAACAAATGAATTACTGATTTTAAAGGCATCTCCAGAGATGAGTTACTATTCAATGATTCCAAGAACTGTGTAGACAATTATATAATACAAATATATAAATATTACTATATAATATATATGAACTTTAAGGGCAAACACTAAGTGGATATACATGCCTATATGAAAGCATATAAGTAATTTACATAAAATGTCAAGTTTCCCTTTAAAAAGGGATAAATGGCAACACTATGACCAAAATACTGCAGAGCTATATATAGTTAAAGAAATAACTATAATCTCTCTGGTAAATTGAAGACATGGTAGCATGATCTTAATATGAGGGGAACAGCATAAGTAGAACACATGGCAAAGCCAAAGTCTCAAGATTTGGAGTGTTTAAAGAATTTTTGGTAGACAAGTTTAAGCTTTTCTCCATAAGTGAAATAGTTCAATTAAACTGACATTATAGTCTTTTGAATGCAACTATACTATCTCAAACTTAGCTGTAGCTTACAAGCATACAGGAAAATACAACTAATAGATTTCAATTAGAAAATTGAGTTACTAGTAGAACTGTATTTCTTTGAATAATGTTTGAATTATTTTAGGTAAAAAAAGTAAAAAAGTTGTATTTAAACCTAACTATATAGTTTTGATAGATACAAAGTTATACACTTTTACAATTACCAATTAGCTCTTCATTTAGTTGTAGCTATTTTTTAGAAGAATCTACCTTCCCCATCACATGATTTAAGCCATGCAAAAGTAAAAATCATACATGCTATAATACCAATATTTCTATGATACACAACAATGATAAAACTGACTCCCAACAAAAAGCTAAACTAAACAGGCTACAATACTGCTACAATGGCATATATCCTATGTATGCCAAGTTTCTATCGAGCAACTTGTTAATATATTTTTAATTTAAACTAATAAACTCAACATAAGACTATTATTTAGTTTTTATCTGCATGCCACACAAACCAGCCTAAGTTCAATTTTTTGCTTGACTTAGTGCTTTTACTGACCAATAATCAGTGTAATACATACTTTGAGAGGTTTTTATTTCAATTATATACAGGTGATCAATGCCACAGATTAAAATGGTAATATGGCAAACATTCATAAAGAGTTTCCAGAGTGTACATTTAAAATCTCAAAGGAAAAACTATTTCGGCATATTCTGGCTCATCAGTAGGGCCCAAAGATCAACAGAGACTATGACTGAAAGAAAAGTGAGACCCAGATAATTCCATGGAAAATTAAGTTTTAGAAACCATGTCATGTCTCAGACCTGATTGGCCTCACTTCAAAGAACTTTGTTTTCATGTTTAATATAAAAATATTTATATTCATGCAGACAGTTGGGAGTATATACATATTCACAAATATTTATCTTTAAAAAACAGGTTAAAGATCAGAAGCATAACTCTCAGCTTCAGGGAATCACATTAGATGTGTTCTGTTATTTTTCTGATTTAACAGTTCTGCAGAGAAAGAATATCAGAGTGCTTAGAAAAGATAATTATGTAAGAAGATATTAGAGTTTGAAAAAGCAAAACAATTATTTGCAGATACTTTTATGGACATAAAACTCAAAAAAAGTCAGTGAATGAAGATAGGCAATAGTGTTTTTGGATGATTGGGTACAAAGTTTGCAGATAGCAGCTTTTCCCAATGCACAGAAGAACCATAATAAATGGTCCTACATTATCAATAGAAATTAAAGTTTTTGATGAGAAATATTCAGACTCTATATAAAGAACTCATTAAAACTTTCCAAAGGAGAAATACAGAAGAATCCCAAGCTATTAGGGAGTCTATAATGCTCTGGTTAGCTCTAAGAAGGGTCTGGGAGGTCAAACGACAATATTTCTAGTTTAAGTATATTGCCTCCTAAATATAAATAGGCTGTTTTTATATCAAAATAAGGATTTTTAACCAGTAATATTAGTAACAGACACACAGAATATTTTACCCTGAACCTATATATATTATTTTTATACATTTAAATATAAATTCTAATATATTTTCCAAAATAATAGCTAATAAACACAGGAGAAAATATGTGACAAGAGCCTTAAGTATGCAGAGCTTGCTTAAGTATTAGTTCCAGGAATTTATGGGAGACACAGATATACTTAATTTATAACAAATACCTAGCAGATGATAAAACTGGAAATAATTTCAGTGCTAATGAAAGGGCAAATAAACATATGCTCTATTTAAATACCAGACAGTTATAAATTAAGGTAACACTCAGCATCTAATATTAAAGCCAGGTATACACAGATGTACAGAAGTTACCAAGCATTATATGTCCTCTACCCACTTCCCAAGAACACATATAAGCATGCATATATACATAAAAACAATTTTACAAGAAAGGTATGCAGGGGTTATTACTGTGTTGGAAGCTAATATTAAATTATTGCTTACTTAGAAAATGCTTTAGTAGCCAATGAGTTAACTTCACAAAAAGGTAATAAATCTCTAACACTTAGTCACACTTCGTCTATAAAATGTGTTAAAAATCAACTAGAACAAAAGATAACATGGTATTAGGGCTTTCAAACACAACTTCTACATAGATCACAGGTAGCTTATTCCTAAACCACTGAAGTACAATTCAGTACCCTCTAACCATTTACTAATTAGCACATTAAATCAAATATTTGTATACTTGAGAAGTTATTTGGGAATTTGCTCTAGGAGAAAAGAATTCTTCAGATGTTAACTAACTGGAATTAAGACTCACAAGTAAAATATTCTGTTGTCACTTGCATCCAAACAGATGTAAAATAACATCTCTAGGTTAGTGGTTCTCAAGCCTCACTGTATCTTAGAGCCTCCTGGGGGAACTAAGTTCCAACATTACCATCTGAGAGCTCTTGGTCTGATGCCAGACAAGGGTTTTTAAAAGCTACCTAAGGGATTCTAATGAGAACCTGGCTAGACTTGCATCTGAATTTTAACTCTCACTTTCCACCTCATGTGAAAGTCTCCTACCTTCCTTGAAGGATTAATATAATGTTTTCATTTTTGGAGAGAACACTGTGACAATTTACCTTTTGATTTGTAACAGTTTCTGTATGTTGTTGATCTTAAAGCATACTGACACACTGTAGTTTGGTCTATGGCCACAAGGAATAGAAACTCAAGTCACCTCAAGAAAAACAGAAAACAAAACAAAAGCTACTATACAGTGCTTGGAAGGAAGAACTGGCAGCTGCTCTACAAGTCAACTACTTCTTTGTCACACCTCAGACCACACAGGATCTCTCTCAACACAGCTGCTTCTTGCTGCAGCCTATTCTATTCCTCTCTATACACAATCACTGATTTCTCTATCCTCCTCAGTTGTTATACCTTCATAATTTTCCCAAATATTTAATCTGATTGGCCATATCCATTCTTGTAGTTGTTCAGTCTCATTAGCCTACAGGTAGGCTACTCTTGGCTCTGGTGCTCAGCATCATCAACTCAGCTAGGATGGTGGCAGGGTTCACAAGTCCCCAGACTTCATGCATGTGAGCAGGGCTGGTTCCCCCAGAAGGCAAAAATCAATGGGTATGGACACATAGCAAAGTGACTGACAGCAGTAGTAAACAGTTGTCCAAGGCACGTAGGATAGTACTGGATGTTAAGTTTTAAACGCTGGTAATGCTTACAGTAAATATGAGCAACTTTAACTACTAAAACTGGTTGGACTAGAGTATGTTCCATGAAATCATCATGTCTATGAGAATGTTGCTTCTAGGGGCATGAGTATTAAGTTCTGTCCTCCCCCAAAAGGTAGTAGTTGTGTTTATATCAAAAATGATTTTCAATTATGTGTAAAATAAAGGTTGCAAGTCAACAGTACAGAGTTGCTCTGCCAACTACTCTTTCCATTAAATTTTATCTGCTTATTCCTGAAAAACTTCCTTACTCTTAAAAATCAATAATCTTTCATCTCATTGTTAAGAGCTGCATTCTCTTATCTATAATATAAAAACTTCTGCAACTTTTTGCATAACTTTTTATAACAAGTTATTTCCTGCATCATTAGGAGAATAGATTATTGTAAATGTGAATCTTCAACCTTCCATTTAAAGACCAGCCAGTATAAATTATAAGATCTCAGAGAAAAGAAAGATTATGACATACTAGCATATTGATGCATCATTTAAGTTTTCACACCTCATTAAAAGTCTAAGTTAAAAACAGATCAAACGTAGTCTCTATAACAATTTGGTTTCAAATAATTCATCTTTACAATAAAAAAATAAGCAAAACTACATTGTAATAGTCGGTAAATTATACAACTGTCTATTTACTAATTATATTTTGACAATGCGGTAGTTCCAAAGTAAGTAATTCCGTTTAAAAGTTGTTAGGGAGTTCCTGCTGTGGCTCAGCAGGTTAAGAACCCAAGCAGTATCCATGAGGATGTGGATTCGATCTCTGGCCTCGCTCAGTGGGCTAAGGATTTGGTGTTGCCCCAAGCCATGGTGCAGGCAGCAGATGTACATCAGATCCTGTGGTGCTGTGGCTGTGGGGTACACCAGCAACTGCAGCTCCAATTCAACCCCTAGCCTGAGAACATCCATGAGCCCCAAACAACCCTAAAAAGGAAAAAACAAACAAACAAAAACCTGTTAAAGCCTTTAGCCTTTAATGACCAATTTGCAAGAAATACAGGACACAGGAACATGTGACAAAGGGGCTTGCTATCAGCAAAACCTATACTGTGGTAAACTCCTGGACAACCAATGGTTTATTATATTAACCACAATATAATAAATGAGACAAAGAAAAGATCTATAGATTAAGAGAATCAAGGAGCAAATTTACCAATCACAATATGTGGGCCATATTTCAATAATTATTAGAAAAAAAAACCAAACTCAATCATTTGAGACAAAAACTTGAACACTGCATATCTGATGGTATAAAAGATTAATCCAGATTCATATCTCACTTGAATTGTCTGATTAATGTTGAGGACAAGTAAAATTTCCTTGTTTCCCCAAAAGACAAGTTCTAGTATGATTCTACTTAAGTGTTCTGAAATTCCATTACGAACTTCAGATAAATGATCTTAGAGAGGTTTCCTAATACCTTAATATTTGCTAAGGCATCAAACACAAGTTCTCTAAGTCTGTTCTATCTGGTTGCTTCTGAAGATTTCTACTCATGTCCAACACCATCTGGTCCAGAAGGTATTCCAAGCAATCAATTACTGCAGAAATACTCATCTTCCCTTTTGCTGAGTTATTTTTTAAAAAGCAAGAAAAAAAAATAAAACACAGAAATCTAATTTACTAGCTATTTATTTTTCAACCAGCTAAAACTTCTACATACTTACATATATGCGTAAAATGTCTTAATGTACAACTGAGTTATATATATCTGATGAAAAGTTAATCTTAATGTTTTAATGGTTTTTTTTTAAGCTATAAACAAAAGCTATTAGAGGCTTGAAAAGGATATGAAAATTCATACTCTCCTCTTTAAAATTCTGAATAGAGAATCAAACTAATTTATTTGCTCAGGTCGCAACCAAAGCTATATTTCAGACAAAAATCTTAGACCATTATTTTTCCAAAATAAGCTGCTTATTTCAAAGCTCTCATCTTTGAATTCTAGCTATGAAAGAATAATGGGAAACAAGTTAAAAATTCCAAATTATACATTAAACATTATTTTATAAAATAATGTCTAGCCACCTAGGTAGCTTCAGGAAAAAAAGAAAATGCTACATTTTAAGAAATAAATGACTGACTTTCTAATCTGTTAGTTTATCTAGTTAAAACTAATCCTGTACTCTATTGTCATAGAATCAGGACCACTAAGTCCGCCAACACCCAGCTGTATTATCTTGACTATGTGTTTCACCTCTCTGGTCATCAGCTTTATCATCAAGTACATTAAGACGTGGTTAGATGATTTTTAAGATAACTTACAGCACAAAATTTTGATTCTACATTATAGTATTTAGATAATTACAAAATTTGTTGTTTTTCATTCTAAAACCATTACTTAAATTCGTATGGAATAAGCTTCCTCTTATAATCAACAACTCGCATCCTGTGATTAGTTCTACCCTCATCTATGAATTGCAGAACTGCGACAGACTCCTAATTTTTCCCCAATAGCCTGTCCATAAAGCTTCCAGGATGACCAAGATACAGTCTCATGTTCTAAATACTTCTGTGGCCTTAATACCTGTAAATCAGATCCAAACCCCCTCACAGCTCATATGAAGTAGACTGCATCCTGGCTCCCAATTGCCTGCCTTCACCTTCTCTTTTCATGCCACTTGCATATAGTCTTTACCATTTACTATTTTTAAACAACTTGAAGCAAAGTTTGTCAGTCATTTGTTAAATATATGAACAAAAAAGAATTATAGGACATAATCAGTCAAGTTAACAAAAGTTCAATGTATTTCAATACAGTGAATTATTTCCCACAGACTCAGATTTTGGCCTAATTTACTCTTTTCGAAGTAAGAAAGCCAATCAGTCCTTCATAAAAAGTAGAAAAAAAATCCTGCTTATATCCCCCAAGATAACCTTATACACTAACCAGGAAGGTGAATAGACTTTGTTCCCCCTAATTGTCTTGATATGGTATTCTTGTGAATCTACTATCTTCACACATAGATGTTTTGCTTTTTCCAAAGACTCAATAAAGATTGATTTTTACAGTGCAGTACCTACTATATGCTGAATACAGTTGTGAAAAAAAGCCCTTATCCCAGGGATCCATATTGTGTGGAAGGATACAGAAAATACATAAATGTGTTAGATTAGTGCCAAAACGAAAAATAAAGCAGGGTAAGGGGGGGATCATGGCATTTTAGATGAGACATCAGGAAAGACCTGAGGAAGTGCTATGTCCTTTTAACCTAGGAAAGGAGAAAGCCAGCTGTGCAGGAAACCTGGGGAAAGAGCAGAGAGGACAAAGGCTGAGTGTGCATGTGTTCCACTCGAACAGAAGTCGGGTCTGAGTGGCATAAGTGTGTAAGAGAGAAGGGTGAAACCAGAGGGAGTGGAGCTGGGGTTTGGGGTAGAATAGGGAAAATCAGGTAGGACTTGTGGTTAATACAGAACAACAAACCTGACTCCATGTTAGATCTGTTCTATTGCCTGTGCTTAGTCATGCTGGCTCTACTTTTGTAAAAGAATGTTGCCTGTAGCCAGACATACACAGGCACAGTCTATTATTATCAGAGCTCTGACCTCCAGGAGTCCACTCTTATAGCTAAAACATTTCAGAACAGAGAAACCACCTGTTTTACTGGAAGTTTACAGGAACATCTTAACCTGACTTAACTGGACAACTGAAAAAAAAAAAAAAAAAGATTCCACTACAACAAGTTTGCAACAACTAACTACATCCCTCCCTCACTTCACCTTTAAAAGTGCTTTGCCGAAACCCTTCAAAGACTTCAGGCAGCACAAGCCCTAATCTCCTTGCATGGCCCTACAATGAACCTTTCTCTGCTGACACAGTTGAGACTCTGACTGCAGTGGCTCGAGGCTCGGGTTGCTGTGGAGGTGAGGGCATTGGGTTAAAGGATCCGGTGCAGGTCATAGCTATGGCTCAGATTCAGTCTCTGGCATGGGAACTAAACATATGCCCTAGGTGCAGCCATTAAAAAAAAAAAAAAAATTAATTAAAAAATAAAAATTACAAACTGAGAAGTGGTACCAAGATTTGGCCTCGTGGCCTACCTGGCTTCAAGGTATTTGTCAGCTGTATGTATGTCTTCTACATATGTATCTATACATATTTTCAGGAATAGACAAGTAATTTAAGCTTCCTCTTTATTATGCAGGCTTACTGGTTAAGCACTTTTTAAACATCAAAAATTAACCATTTAGCTTCTGAATAGAAACTTAAGACCTACTGTAAAGACAAGGTAGGCCTCAGAAATTAAGTTTTTAGCCACCTCTCCCCCTCCCCCCCCAAAAAAAGAAGCTTCTCAAAGTTTTCCTATCATATTCTCTATTGTATTAATTGGTATTTGGCAAAACTACAACGAGGAGGGAAGACAAGGTAACTGATCTTAGTTTTTCAGTAAGTCAATGGAATTGAGTCACATTAATCATGATCTTGCTGGCCTTGATTTTTCAAACACACATACAATGTGCCCTTTCATATGTTACACTTTTCGGTGAGCCTCTAAAAATTCAGCCAGTCTAATTCTTAGGTTGCCGTTTTTGTTGAGCATCTTCCTTTACTTTTCAGATTTTTTCGGCAGAGAAATTGAGAAGTTCTTATTGCCCTTAAATATTCTTAAAAGGAAAACAATATGCATCAGTAAAATAGTAAGGAATTAGGGGAATTAAAATTAGAGAAATTACTGCCTAAAATTACCTATCTTTTCAGATAAAATAAATGGGTTAAATAATGAAAGCTTAAGTTCCTGAAGGATATTAAAACTCCATTTAATGCACCAGTCATAAGTTTTAAGTGGACCATTTGGAACTCAACATTTCTGTTGTAATAAATATAAGCAGTGCAATGAACCATTATATGGAGTTTACTTGAGGTGAAAGTGTTACATAGTTACTAGCAATTTTAACATCTTTACCAGGAAAGGTTTCTAATATACA
The DNA here is from genome assembly GCF_054392235.1 of Sus scrofa. NCBI lineage: Eukaryota > Metazoa > Chordata > Mammalia > Artiodactyla > Suidae > Sus > Sus scrofa. The sequence continues at coordinate 65,227,584 of NC_139393.1, read as the reverse complement.
CAAAGCCATTGACTATATTTGCATATCCCCCAAACCCAAAAAGGAATGATTAACAACTACTACTTATTATACTTAGTTTAAAATAATCAGCAAGATTGTTTTTAATTTCAAAATATTTAATTAAAGAGCCTTCTTAAGCAAGTGTTAACAGGAAAGTAATTGCTGCCCGTTTTCCAGATAGCCTGCAAGCAGTTTCAAGAACTGAATTATGGGGAATTAACTGGATAAATCAAATTGAAACTAAATTTGCCACTGATAACAATATTTAGTCTCGACTGGGAAGAGCCAGAAGCAGACTTTTGATGGAATCTCAGAATAAGCCCAGGTCATTCCTAGTGTCTAAAACTCAGGAGCAGCAGTACCTCCTACATACTATCTAAATAAAATGAGTATTAGCAACACTTAACTTCCTAAAATACCTGAGATTGCAACTCAGAGAAAGACAAATTTCATATATCACTTATATGTGACATCTAATAAAAATGATACAAGATAACTTATTCAAAAAATAGAAACAAACTTACAGATTTCAAAACCAATCTGATGGTTACCATGGGTGAAACTGTTGGGAGGAGGAAGAATTGGGAGGGTAGGAATATATATATATATATATATATATATATATATATATATATATATATATATATATATACACACACACACACACACACACTACTGTATAAAACAGATAATTAATGAGAACCTAGTGCATAGCATAGGAAAATCTACTCAGTAGTTTGTAATAACCTATATGGGAAAAAAGAATGGATATATTTATACGTATGACTGTTTCACTTTACTATACACCTGAAACCAGCACAACATTGTAAATCAACTCTACTCCAATAAAATTAAACTTAATAAATGGAGTACCCACTCTAATATTTTTTCCAAATCTTAATTTTATTACTAATATTTGACTAGTCCAATGTGATAAGGCTCTGCTTTCTCTCATTTAATCTAAATGAACTGTTATGAAATAGTAACTAGGTTTTATCTTGATTAAAGTTTATTTAACTTTCTTTTGGAGTTCCCGTCGTGGAACCATGAGGTTGCGGGCTTGATCCCTGGCCTTGCTCAGTGGGTTAAGGATCCAGCGTTGCCATGAGCTGTGGTGTAGGTTGCAGACGCGGCTCGGATCCCGCGTTGCTGTGGCTCTGGCGTAGGCCGGTGGCTACAGCTCCGATTAGACCCCTAGCCTGGGAACCTCCATATGCTGCAGGAGCAGCTCAAGAAAAGGCAAAAAGACCAAAAATAAAAAATGAAAAAAAAAAGTTTCTTTACTTTCTTTCATGTATTACTCTGGCATGGCTGTTCTGACATTAACAGCTGCTTAATACGGAGTGGTTTAAGTAAATTTTTTCTGGTTCTAGAGGCTAGAAGTGTCAGATCAAAGTTCTGGCTAGTTTGGTTCCTGATTCCTAAAGACAGCTACCTTCTCACTATGTCACACTGGTTTTTTTGTTGTTGTTTGCTTTGTTTTTGTTTTTGTTTATTTTTTTTTTGGTCATGCTAGGGAGCAGAGGAGGAATCTGTTGTCTTCTCTAAGAACATCAACCTATTCAATCAAGTAAACTACTTTTATGATCTCAGTTAACCTTAGTTGCTGAGGTTAGTTGTTAACCTCAGAGGCCCTACTTCCAAATACAGTTACACAGGGGTGTTAGGGTTTCAATATGAATTTGGGGTGGGGGTCCCCACAACATTCAGTCCATGACACTTCCAGTAAATTTATACTACCTTGTCACAATGCTTAAACATTAAAAAGTAGTTACCAGTAATTTTAGTGTCACTATTTCACTGGAGACTTAGATTAAGTGAAATAACTCTAAAAGATCTACAGACATTAAAAGAAACAATTCCAAGACTTATAAGTATAATCAAACTAAATACATTTAGTATTCATTTTTCCTAAAATAAGGTAGGGTTATCATAAATTACTGTAACAAAGACTATCCATAGTACACAATTACAAGAGGTAACACAGGAAAAGAAGATAGAATCAAACTTGTAGAAAATCAGACCACATTTTAAATCTCAGTTAGACCTCTGGACTAGGGATAATACTGAAGATAAAAAATAAATCCTAACACTTGAGCTATAAGTAGGTTAGCAAACAAATTCTAAAAGGAAAGGCTGAGTCATTTATTAATTTGAGATCAATAAGACAAGTGAAGGGGATAAAAGTGATGAGGAGGAGGGCATATAAGCATCAATGACATGGAAAGGGATAATATTCCCAGGGGAATTAAGAGGTAGAGTGAATTTTCCCATGCTAACCTGCTGCTTAAATATAGGAAAACAAGGATTTGCAGGTTGAATAACACCATAGGAAAGATTTTAGGCCAAGATAGTACGCACCTGTGAACCACACACCATTTCCAGATTCCTCCAGGCACGATACAATTCAGCATCTTAGCATTTTCCCTCCAGCATTATCACCCACAAAATAAAAACTAAATCATGTTCATATAAATACTTTAATACATCACAAGCCTGGTCCTGAGAAGTAAAAACACTAAAACTCACACCAGGTTAACTTGTTTTTAATGCTGATTTTGTCAAATAAAAGGTTCCGTACATGTTGGCTGGAAACTACATATTTATCATCCAAGACAAAATAAGTTGAAATGAATATTTAGAACAGCAGACCATAGCTCAGTAAGATGAGTTATCTTGATTTCTAAACAGGATTTAAAAGACCAGAGAAGCTTACAATGAATGTTTTAGGTCTAACAGTCAGAATATAAGCTTCAGTTTATCCTCAAATCTCACTTGTATATGATTTAACAAGTCTTTAAAGGTCATTATCTACATCTTAATGCTCCTTTATTTACATCTGGTCAAATGTTTTCTAAAAACGTCATGACCAAAGCTATCATGGAATCTAGTGACCAGTTGTAATAATCCTGGATAAGAGACCTGATCTTTGTAGGTTGATTTCTTCAATCAGCAATGCAAGAGTAGAACACTGATTAAGGTCATTTGGAGGTGCAAATAATCCTAGAAGTTCAGAGATCAAAATTTCACCTATGATAGGACCATTAAATACCAAATAGAACAGGACAGATCCATGACTAAGAAATAAAGCACAGGAACAAATATGATCCTGTCAGCTACAAGCTTTTAGAAGGTTTAATAAGAAGGATCAGAAGTTGTTTTAAAATATATCATATCCTACATATGCTCTTAAGCACTATATGAATCTAGGCTACTTGGCATTTTCAAGCTCATCATTACCTTTGTTTGAAAATAGCTATTTTTCAAAGCAAAAGACCTGTCCTTCCCATGTACTTGAATTCAACCAAAAAAGCTTAATATTGTTTTAGATGTTTAACACTTTTATTACACACTGGTAACATTTATAATACTATTGAGAATCATCTTTGCTAAATGCACACCAAAAAATAATTCTTGAAAAAAAAAAATCAACTCAAAGCAGACACATCAAGTTAAATCACACTTACTCAAAAGTTACAAGGGATAATCAGCATCAGCCATGATCCACACACTGAGCATCAATTATGGCCCTGCTGTGAAAACAACTTAAAGGCAAAAAAAATTCTGTATCACTTCAAATAGTGTGATTAAAATCCTTAAAAACTGATCAATATACACATTATAAAATTGGACCCCAATGTAAGGTCAACAGAGTTACTAAACAAACTCTGAATATTTGCAAACTTGAGATTCATTCTTAGGCTTTAAACTAGAAGAATCATACAGCCCAAGTATTCCCACAAAACTTGAACAGTGAGCTATCATCATTTCTTTCACACATCATTATAGTTTTTAGAAGTAGTTTATTCAATGTTTATTACCGATTATTGCCATCTACTCATTTTTCAGAAATGTTAATCTATTGGTTCTCAGTGGGCAATTTTAACCCCCCCCCATGAGACAAATGGCAATGTCTGGAGACATTTTTGGCTGTCCCACTATGTGGCTGGAGGAGGGTAAGGAAGGCAGGTGTGCTACTAGCATCAGTGGGTAGAGAGAAGGAAGGGGATGCTGTTAAATAGCTTCCAATGCACAGGACAGAACCATACAACAGAGAAATTGCCAAGAACACTGAGGTTAAGAAATCTCAAGTTGACCAGAAGAAGAATGTTCAAAATTTGTGCCAAAGCAGCAGGCACAGTGTTAGCTGCCACAAATACAAAGAATAAGACAAAAACATGGATTTTGGAATTCCAGGGACCTTAGTTCGACCCATAGATCCATCATTCACTAATAATGCAACCTTGGACAAAGTGCCTAACTACTCCGTTGTAAAACAGACCTAATCCTACTTCTCAGTTATTGTGAGAAGCAGATTAACACAGGCAAAGTGACCAGGAATCAACAGATGTAGAACCAACAACGTGGGAGTGTTCCAGCATAGAGAAATCTAGAGAGAGATGACAACTCAATGTAATGTAGTATACTGGATGGGATTCCGGAACAGGAAAAGGACATTAGGTAAAATCTAAGGAAATCTAAACAAGTTATGGACTTTAGTTATAATCACCTGTCAATACTGGTTCATTACTTGTTACACATACAATATTAATGTAAGATATTAAGAAACTGGATGTGAGATAGAATGGAAACAGTATGTACTAACTTCATGTCTTTTATACATCTAAATTTATTTTAATATTTAAGTTATTGAAAGAGAGGCACTTCTAGGCTTCTTCCTTCCTCTGAAACTCATCTGTATAGTCCCCACCCTCGGGGAATTTTCCCTGTACGTACTCTGACCACCAGGATGGATGATGGTGTCAAACCCCAAACAGTATTCAATCAAAGACTACCAGGACACAGGAGATAAGATGTGACACAGCAGAGGATTTAACACTCTCCTCCCCCCGCCCTCTATATATATATATATATATAGAGAGAGAGAGAGAGAGAGAGAGAGTCTTAAAACATTTAAGATATGATTTTTTCCAAAAAAGCTTTCGAAAAATTACAGAACTGTCAAGAACAAAGAACCACATTACTGGACAGCAACCAGAAAGTCATGAAAATGTAAAAAGAAGTGTTATGGGTGTAAAAACTGGGTGCCCCGAGTGAAAAACCTTCCTATACTATAATCAAGACTACAACACACACACACACAGAGCTACAACACATTTACTGGATATTGGTTTTGTTAATGCAAGGTTTATTTTTCCTTCTATTATGGTATCAGATTTCATGCTGAGATTGCCTCTGAAAATAAGGCTACAGACAGGTAAAATAAATCTACCAACAAAAACAAGTGTTCGGTGTTAAGAAATAAAAGTACGACTCCTGCTTTAAATCAGATTAATAAGAGCATGTGGGTTTACTCTGAGCTCCCTAGAAAAGTAATACCAGGCAAATGCAAAGAATTAGGTTACAATATTTAACAGAACAGTGTACCATGTTCTTGTCATCTATATCTATATTTAAAAAAAAAAAAAACTATCTCTGAAATACTTGCTGAAGGTTGGTGTGAGACCTGATTTCCTTTACATAAATCAGGTTCCTGGTGTTTACAGCCCCTTTAAGGCATAGAAGAGTTATGAACAGTTCGAGAGTCAGAAGTACAAAGCCACTTGCCATAGTGCACAGAAAAGGAGCAGTAATGACGGGAACTGTGTTTGCCCCAAAATATGCCTAAGTCCTGACCTGGGTGCCTGTGAACGATCTTATTTGGAACTAAGATCTTTGCATGTAATCAAGTAAGTCATTATGACTGGCCCTAATCCAACGGTACTGGTATCTCTATAAGAGGAGACAAGAAGACAGCAATACCACAGAGGCAGATACTAGAGTGACATCTGCAAGTAAAGAAATACCAAGGATTGCTGGAAAGAGCTAGAATCAAGGAGTGCTCTTCCATGGAGCCTTCAGGGGAGCTGAGGCCTGCTGACTCCTTGATTATGGATTCTTAGCTGCCAGCACTGGGAGACAATAAATCTGTTGTTTTAAACTACTTAGTTTGTGGCACTCTATTCTGGCAGCCCCAGGAAACTAACACAGTAAGGAACTCAAACACTGGCTTTCACTACTGTGTCGCTAGGATATCTCAAAAGTAACATCTAACTGGTTGATGGAATCTGCCAACTTCTAAAACCCTATTAGAAAGTCAAAAACTTCATTCATTGAAATATTGCTTAACCACACAGGAAGTGCAATTAATATATTATATGCCAAGTTCCTGCCAAGACAACTTAAATAACAGCATCTTCTCATCTCCCCGAGGAAGAGCCTGGGGAGAAAAGCTTGACATCAGAATCCTATTGGCCTGGAGGACCAGGTGGACAAGAGAGGTACTGGGTCCCAAGCCCCACTGCAGAAGGAATTAAGGTTTAAGGCTGAGACAGAGGCCAACAACTCTACAAATTCAGATATTCTCATACTTTTCACAAGTAACACTGCAGAAACCTACTCAAGTGCCTGGTGCAACCAAGCAGGACAGGGTGAGGCCTTCCCAGCATAGACCCCCCCACTCATGTCCCCCACCTGCCTTTTTATCTATTAAAAAACTTCAAAGACTCAATATAATCAGATAAGTGAGGAAATACAAAGAAAAAATAAACAGTAGTAGTAATTTAGCCATTTAACAAAGTCAAGAACCATAGGTAATCTTTTAAGCCATGTCCATGGAGCTGTTTTGCAAGTGCTGAAACCCCCAGCACTTGGAAGAAGTCAACTATACGCCGCCCACAAGCACAGAGACTCTAGACTAAAAGGTTGATGATGCTGACTCGCAATTATCTCACCACCCAGCAATCAGGAAAATGTTCACCAGCTGATCACATCTTGTTCCTCAAAAACTGTAAGACTCCTCACTACCCCCTCCAAGTATGTGTGTTGGGGGGCGGGTAGAGTCCTTAAGGCATCAGCCTGCTGTGTTCTCTTTACCTGGCCATTATAGCTACTATTTGTTTCCTCCAACTCTGTCTCCCATTTCTATTTTGCATCGGTGTACAGAGGCAGCCTGTATTTCAGCAACATTGGCACACTACATACAAAGACAAACTCGCCATGAAGTTCGAGTAACTTAGCAGAACCTGGGCTGTGAGAGCACAGCACCAGCCAGAAACCGACCCCAGAAACCTCCAACCGCGGCAGACGCCAACTAAGTAGCCTCAGCTGTGTGGGTTCCAACGCGAAGTCACAGAGTCGATTCCCACGACCACGCAGGCAGCCAGGTGAGTGCCGGGACATGTCCCCCACTCAGCTGCGCCCGTGTCCCACGTGGGAGACCCTGCCCGCTTTCCAACCCCGCCAAGCACAAGCTGGAAGGGGTTCATGCGACCTACCTGCGGTCCTCTGCGCAGGGTCCAGGAGAGCCGAGAAATTCAGAGGAGCTGTGCAATCTGCATCACAGGCAAGGTCCTAAGTGCCAGACGCCAACTTCTCAAGCGAGCAGGAGGTCAGGGCCTTACCCTCTCCTCAGATTAAATGGACCCTAGGCCCCGCCCCCGCCTCTGGCCAGACCCCACCCCCGACCATGGGCAGCACGTGAAGACCCCAGCAGATGCACCTGGGGCTGAGTCTCACGTGTGGCCAGGCTGGCACGTGGAGGCCTGGGCAGGCTCATGTGGGGCTGCGGGGAGTAGGACTTCAGGAGATGGGGCTGGACCAACACTTACGGCCACAGCAGGCGCACTGCGAACGGCTGCACGTGCGGTCATTAGCGCCAGGGCAATCAGGCATGCGCAGACCGCGGGCGCTTAGGCTGCTTTCCTCCCGCTCAGACCCGTCGAGATGCGAGCCAGGAGCAAGTATTTCCGTGGGCCTCGCGCACCCAGCCCGCGGCCTCCTAAGGATGAGTGACACCACCCACGAGTTGGGGTAAGCACATGGTCAACTCACACCACCTGGGTTCAAACCCTTCTTATTAACTCTAGGAACGGTTACATTATTTAACTGTTCTGTGCTTCTTGCCTCACCTGTGATGCGGAGGTAATATTAGTACCCACTTCATGGAGTTTTTTGTGAGAATTACAGAAACTACTCACCATTTAGTCACTGGGTTTGGAACATAAGTGCTTAAGTGATGTAGTGGTAGTAAACGCACCTCCCTTTAAAGAACGGAAATCTTTTTCTAGCTCTGGAGAGCAATGTTTAAAGGTCTTAGGGCCGGCTAAGGAAATGTTGGTTCCTCACTAAGGGAAGCAGAGTTAAGGGGGTGCAGGGCAGGGGAAGTTGAAGGCAGGGAATCCAGGCTAGAGGTCCACTGGGGGACCAGGAAACCCCTAATTGGCTCTAAAAGACCAATAATCCAATTACAGGAAGCTTGCCCATTTTTTTTTTAAGTTTGAGAAATTTGACGTCGTTTTAAACCTTTGACAAATATATGATAATGTCTTAATAAGGAGGATGCTTGTGTGATTCGGTTTTAAATGACAATGGGGTTTAAGTGGTAGCTTAGTGGGAAAATGTCCTATCTGTGGTTGTTTCAGAAAATACATATTAAGAAGCTGTGGCCCTGGGGGCCATGGTTTAGTGAGAGGGGGAGGAGGCAGAAATAGCTGCTCTCAAGACTGAAACGTATCAACTGCTGTGTACGGTTTTCTTGTTTGTTTGTTTTTAATCTACTCATACCTTCTGGTGGCTACAACTCAAGACTAGTTTCAGTCACACAGTAGACTAGTTGATTTAATCTGCCCCAGATTGCATAACTGAATGAATACGCAAGTGGATTCTCAGTACACAGGAGGAAAAAATTCATCCTGTTTCTGAAAACAAATCTTGACAAACATTAATGTTGAGTCTTTTGAAAAAGCAGGTGTTTTATTCCCTTCAGGTTGCTGTAACAAAACACCACAGACTGAGTGACTTATAAAGGACAAATTTCTCACAGTTCTGGAGACTTGAAGTCTAAAATCCTGGCATAGGGCTAATCAGGTGAGGGCCCTTTTCCAAATTGCAGGCTTCTGCTTCACATGGTGAAAAAGACTACGGAGCTCTGTAGGATCCCTTTTATAAGAGCACTAATTCTATTCATGAGAACAGAGCCCAAAGGCCCCATTTCCTAATACCTCACATCAGACCTTGATTTCAACAGATGAATTTGGGGGGGACACATTCAGACAATAGCAGCAGGTAACCTCAGTGGTCATTTTGATAGCTTACATAACATCTCAAAGCATGTTTCATCAGCTTGTGCTCTATTTGCTCTCCCTATCTAGAGTGCTATATTGATTCTTTTCTACCTATCTGCATTCTAAGTAACTTGGAAATTATGCAATTACAAATCCCACCTTCATCGCTAGACAGATATTTCCAGGTTACCCTCATATATTCCTTCTGTGACTTTCAGTGGCACTTATCAAGTACATTATTATTTAACTATGTGTTATATATTCTTAATTAATAGACTTTGTTTTTAGAACAATTTTAGTTTTACAGAAAAACTGAACAGAAAAGAGTTGTATATGCTACTTCTCTCCCCCCGACAGATTCCCTTATTAATATCTTGCATTAATAAGGTACATTTGTTACAGTTGATGGATTAATATTGATTCATGATTATCAAGTAATACCCATAGTTTATATTAAGGATTTACACTTAGTGTTGCATAGATCCGTGAGTCTTAACAAATGGATAATGTCATATACCCACTGTTACAATATCGTGTAGAATAATTTCACTAACCTAAAACTCTCCCATGTTCCAAGTATTCATTCCTTCCTCTCTCCACCCAGTCCCTAGCAACTGTTGACCTTTTTATTGTCTCTATAGTTTTGATTTTTCCAGGATATCATACAGTTGGAATCATAGTATGTAGAATTTTCAGATTGGCTTCTTTCACTTAATAATAGGCATTTAAGGTTCCTCTCTGTCTTTTCATGGCTTAATAGGTCATTTCCTTTGAGCACTAAACAATCTTACATTGCATAGATGGACCAAAGTTTATCTAGTCACATACCGAAGGGCATCTTGGCTGCTTCTAAGTTTTAGCAATTATGAAAAACACTACTATAAACATTTGTGTGCAGGTTTTTGTGTGGATGTAAATTTTCACCTCCTTTGGGTAAAAATGCAATTTCTGGACCATGGGATAAGAAACTGTAAGAATATTTTCCAAAATGAATAAAATTTTGCATTTCCACCAGCAAAGAGAATTCCTCTTGTTCCAGATCTTCACCAGCATTTTGTCAGTGTTTTGTATTTTAGACATCCTAACAGGTGTGTAATGATATCTCAATCCTGTTTTAATTTTCTTCTTTAATGTTATGAAATGTTGGGTATCTTTTCATTTGCTTCTTTGTCATCCATATATCTTTGGCAAGTTGCTTGCTTTGATCTTTCACTTATTTTTATCGGGTTGTTTGTATTCTTACTGTTAAGTTTTAAGGATCCTTTGAGTACCTTGGATACAAATTCTATAGCAAATGTATGTTTTCAAATATTTTTCTCCATTATGTGGCTTGCCTTTTTGCTCTCTTACAAGTGTTTCTCACAGAGAAGTTTTTTTTTTTTTTTTTTTTTTTTGTCTTTTTTGTCTTTTTGTCTTTTGTTGTTGTTGTTGTTGTTGCTATTTCTTGGGCCACTCCCGCGGCATATGGAGGTTCCCAGGCTAGGGGTTGAATCGGAGCTGCAGCCACCGGCCTATGCCAGAGCCACAGCAACGCGGGATCCGAGCCGCGTCTGCAACCTACACCACAGCTCACCGCAACGCCGGATCGTTAACCCACTGAGCAAGGGCAGGGACGGAACCCGCAACCTCATGGTTCCTAGTCGGATTCGTTAACCACTGCGCCACGACGGGAACTCCACAGAGAAGTTTTTCATCTCAGTTGAGGTCCAAGTTTTGTTTTTTCTCACAGAAAGTGTATTTGGTGTTGTATCTAAATTGAAGTGTGTCTATGTTTTCTCCTATGTTACCTTCTAGGAGATTTTTCTTTTTGCATTTTACGCTTATGTCTGTAATCAACTTCTTTGTGCAGGTTTTTGCAAAAGATATAATATCTCTGTATACTTGCATTGTTCTAAATGTATATGTACAGTCGTTCCAGGACCATCTGTTGTAAAATCTATCCTTTCTCCACTGAATTGCATTTGCTTCTTGATCAAAGATCAGTTGATAATATTTGTGTGGGTCTATTTATAGGCTTATAGTCCCTTCCATTGGTGTATTTGTCTGTTCTTTTGCCAATACTACACTATCTTGATTAATGTAGCTTTATCGTAAGTTTAAATTCCCATGAGATAATGACCAGATAAAGCAGAGCTTTGTAGGCTATAATGAGGGGTTGGAATTTTATTTTAAATGTGAAGGAAATCTATAAAAGAGATTTAAGTTAAAGGGGCATGATCTAACTTATTTACTTATGTGCTTATTTATCGTTTTTGAATCACCCTGGATGCCATTTGGAGAAAAGGTAGAGGGAATCAAGAATAGAATTAGGGAAACTGGTTAGGAGGCTTTGAAACAACTAAGAACTCCTAGAACAGTCACATGTCAGATTAGCTAGACATAAATATCTCCTTTAAAAGTTCTTTCTGATTCAATAAGCATGGAGTCTGAACTGAAAATAGAAACTGCAGAAAAAGATCTGTTCATAAATCCAAGAATCCAAAGGTAAAATCTGACAGGCTATGATAGTATAATATTAAGAGGGAGATGCCAGGCTTAGGTCATTTTGAATAGCCTCTAGCTTAACTGAACACACACTCCTTTCTTTGGTGCATTTTATAAGGTGCTTCAGCTTAAAGAAATGATCCAAGGTTAGTTAAGGAAGATGAACATCAATTAAATGTCCATTTTATCAGATTTATACTAGAAGTTATTTACTGCTCTTTGGATCAGACGTCTAATTTGTTTCTTCCTTGAGTGTTTGATAGGCCCAGTAGCAATATTTGTCTGTCTAGTAAGGAGGTAGAGTTTCCAATGTGATTTCCTACATTACAAGCTGTATTACCCCCCTTAGGACAGTTTTTTGTTTGTTTTAAATCTGCCATTCCATTTTGCTTACTCCTTATCATCCCTTTACAGTGTTTTTAACCAGCGTAATTTTACCATTATTAAAACCTTGAACAAGTTTGTGGAATACAACATGAGATTGAAAAGGAATCTGAGAAATTAATTTTTACAAAAAGAGCAGTAGGCAGTAGATGGGTGTTTAAGGTTGCAGGCTTGAAACCACACCGCTTATATTTGAAGGTCAGCTCCATCAACCAGCTGATAACTTAAGACAAATCATCACATTCTCATACCTCAGTTTCTTCATGTGTAAAATGGAGATACAACTGATAACTTCCTAACATTATTTTGAGAGTTGAAGCCTACCTAGAAATCTCAGTCTCTTCTGTTCCAGGAAGAACAGAAAACTGATTTGGGGTAGGCTCTAGAAGCCTGCTCCATAGCCAGTGATGCAGAGGTAACTTTAAAGAGATGGGATGGATTCAAGAACCACATTAGAGACAACGGTAATCAAGCTCCTCCAAGATTCTTCTTTAAGAGAAGATGTTTGCAGCATTTGGTACACATGATGCAATCTGCTTCCTACTAAGTAATGACTTGGTAGAACTTAAGGCGGTGCAGATGTTCTGGAGTTTTAGAATCATCAAGGCTCTTCTGGCTATAAGTCCAACCCATCTGGCTACTACACATCCCATCCCTATACAACTACTATTCAGAATCTCCAGATCCCTCAACCAGAATTTGAAAGACTATAGGCAAAGGGGGAAATTCAAAGAGAAGGAAATCCACATCATATGGAGTTCAAACAGCTTTCATTCTTCAGATTTAATATGACCAAGAGCTGACATATCAGCCACTAAAAGACCTTATGGCATGGGGCCTTGAGACTTCGGGAGAAATAGATGCTCATACAGAGGAACTGTGAGGAGAACCTACAATTCCTAGAGAATTATGTGAACGTAATAGAGATAGTAAGCACTACTTTTGGTCTCTTAGGCTCTTCACGCCTCACCAGAGTAGCTGAAATCTAACACTTTTTGTGGTATTAGTCTAGTATTGTCTTGACCTTGATAAAGAGCAGTATTTGGCCTCAGTTCACCTCCATCCAGGTTTTATGACCCTTTTAAAGAAGCCTGGAAACAGAAGAAGCAGTCCTTGAATCTCATTTGCCTATAGTAGCCCCTGGATGCATGGGTAAGTGTTGGGAAATGAGCGTATTTTTACCTGTTTTTTCTCCTAGAGGCCAAGGATGGGAAGATATTATTAAAGTAAAGCCCATAGGACATATTTCCTCTATATTAACTGGGGAAACATTACATAAAATAGAAAGGACTCTTGACATTTGTGGAAGATTTCTTTGTATATCTTCCCATCCAGATATGATTGTTTTGGGAATCATCAAAATAACACATTAAAAAGTATTACACAATGGCACTGCATCCAGGTCCTGGAGTTCTTTACTGTCATGTTCAATACCTGTGTTAGTTTGCTAGACTCTCATAACTAATACCGTAGACTAAGTGACTTAAACAACAGAAATTTATTTTCTCACCGTCTTGGAGGTTGAAAGTCTAAAATGAAGGTATTGGCAAGTTTGATTTCCCCTGAAACCTCTCTCCCTTGTTTGCAGATAGCCACCTCCTTGCTATGTTTTCCCATGGACTTTCCTCTGTGAATGCATGCCCCTGTAGCCTTTTTCTTTTTTTATAAGGATACTAACCATCATGGATTAGGCCCCACCGTTATGACCTCATTTAATCTTAATTATCTTTGTAAAAGTCATATCTCCAAATATAGTCACATTCTTAACTATTAGGTCTTCAACATATGAATTTGGGATGACACAATTCAGTCCATTACCATATGTAAAGAATATGTCAACCTGATGTGGTGTGCCTACCTTTGCATTGGCCAAGGAACACAGTGCCATCAGCCACCCATGTAACACTGAATGAAGGCTTATTCCTGAGAAATAGCTTCTGCAGTGACAGAGGAACTGAAGACTAAATCTGAAATAATCTCAACTTTTAATTAAGAGTAATGGCAGCCCAGAGTTTGAACTACTTGAAACATATAAGGTTTCTGAGATTCCTCACCTAGACTAATAACTTAAGGAAATGTAGCTACTCCGTAAGTTTTAAGTGCATATCTTAACCTTCTCTTGGCTCTCATCTTGTCATCTGAATCTCCTTGTTTATATCACTGGCTTTATTATAGAGTTATTAAAGCCTGTTTTTGGCCAACTTGAATAGAGAGCCATAGGAACAGAATGTTAATTATATATATTTGAAATGAAATAGCACAACTAGATGACAGTAAGAATAATTCTCACATTTTGCTGCTTGCCTTGAAAGTTCTAAGAAAGAGACATATTTACCAAGTCATGACAATAATAGCATTTATTAAACATTTTATGTATGGATTTTTTTTTCAAGATCTTTACATGTACTAGTTTGTCTTTACAGCAGCTTTGTGCTTTAGGTTATATTATTATCCTCATTTTGTGATGAGAAAATTGTGTAGCAGAGGTATTTTAAAACTTACCCAAGGAGTTCCCGTTGTTGCTCAGTGGTTAACGAATCCGACTAGGAACCATGAGGTTGCAGGTTTGATCCCTGACCTCACTCAGTAGGTTAAAGACCTGGTGTTGCTGTGAACTGTGGTGTAGGTCGCAGAAGTGGCTCAGCTCTGGCGTTGCTGTGGCTCTGGCATAGGCCGGTGGCTACAGCTCCGATTAGACCCCTAGCCTGGGAACCTCCATATGCTGTAGGAGTGGCCCTAGAAAAGGCAACAAAATAAAAAAAACAAAAAACAACAACAACAAAAATCCTTACCCAAATGTAAAGGAGCCAGAACAGGTAGGGTTGTAATTAAAATTCAGTAGGGTTGGTTAAAAGTCATCATTTGCTGTTTGTGCCTTTTCCTAACCTAACCAGGGAAGACATATGCATATTATTCAAGTTTTTATCTTTTAGTTAAAATGCTGATCCCATAAAATAGATTAACAAAAAAGAAGCAATGAAAATAACTTGCCCCAAACACCTCAGAATGTTAGGACTGGATGTCTTCAAGAGACTGAAATTTTTAGAATACAAATACATATTCATTTTTAAAAAAAGCTTAACACTTGTCATTCAGAAAGCCTGGGATGAAATATGCTTTGAAAACTGGGGTAAAAGTCACATATCTTAAACTAAAGAAATACTGAGGGAATATTTCTATAAAATATAAAGAGCATTGGTATGTCTGTGTTTCCCCCTAGACCCCTTGTGTTCTTTGTTATTACTTTAATCTAAACCACATTTTTCCCTATTATACTCGTAATGTCAATCAGTATGGCTTCCCCTGCTATCAAAATTCCAGCAAAACTGATTTCATCAGTCTATTATTTTTTTCTTTCTAGAGGTCAGAATAGCAATGGTAGCACTGGTTTCTATTAAATTTGTGGTCAGAGGTCATTTTGGATAATAGCCTTTTTGTTTCTGATAAAAATAAAAGCAGACCAATGAAGAGATGTGCAAGTCACTGTGGTGAAAGTATACACACATGCACACATGTGCGTGCACATGCAAACACACGTGCCCATGCCATCCATCATCCTCAAAGCCAAATCCCAAGATACTTTACTTTCTGTTCTTGGGTTTAATTCATGACCATCATTGACTGCATAGTGTGGGAAAGAAGCCAATGCAAATGAAAGGCACCAGAATTCTATAAAAATCGTCAAAAACTGGCATGTGTTCCAATTGACATGGATGCTATTCCTATAGTAATGAAAAAAACTTTTTATAACGTTAAAATGAAAATCATACAAGCTCATCCTACTTAAATACTAGGTAGTTTTTTTATTTGTTTGTTTGGTTTTCTTCAGGAAACTCATAGAGAAGAAAAACTGAACCACACTTGGTAGAATAGGAAAAAATAAGTCAAATACTAGGGTAAGAACCCAAAGAGAACCTTAGGATCCATGAGCAAATACAACAGCAAGATCATTACCTTAGAACTAGAAAAGATTTTGAAGTCTTCTAAGTGCACGTCCTTCAGAGCTGATTCCTTTTGTTTTTTATTGTGAACACCTACCCACTGATCCAGAAAAAAGACAAACCTGAGTGATCTGGCTTGTCATGTACTAATTGAACTGGCACACTGACTCTGGGACCAGTTCGTTTTAAATGCTTTCGGAAAGCCTAAGTAAAATTACTTTGCACTGCCTGTTAATGTGTTCCAGATCTGCTCATATTCTGTACAGTCTGTTGCATGATAAATCCCTCAAGTGTATAATGAGGTGACTGACTCATGTGGTTCCTGAGGCCTTTTTTGCTCTAACATCCATCTTCCAATCTTCTTAGAATTCAAGCGTGTCATTCTTCATGTGGCTGCTTTCTGTAAATAATGATATTTTTAGCAGAGCAAGAGTAAACCTAATACACTGGATACAAACAAAGTAATACTGTAACAATAAATTAATATTTGTGTGATATTTTATTTTTATAAATGATTTTTGATTAATCTTTTGTTTTTATTTTTTCCATATCTACCTCCTCCTCTCTTCCTTAGCCTTCCCCCACATTAAAAATTATCACCCTTTACCTTGAATAAATTGTACATTATAGCATATACCATATGAAGATAGTGTAGATGGACTGTAATCTAGTCATTTACTTATTTATTGGCTTTCTTCTCATTTCTTTCTACTATGTTCTTTCATTAAATATCTTTAAAAAATTGTCTATAAGTTTGTACTTATAGTCAAGACCTGAATGAGACCTTACCCTACCTGCAAGGTATCACAAAGCCAAAATATTTATTATATGGCCCTTTACAGAAAATCTTTACTAACTCTTGTTCTAGATCTCATAGTTAGATCTCAATAGAGACCAGTTTCTGCTTTGATTCTTAAATTTGAGATGAAGTTATGTTTTTAAGCTCCATAATGACTTCCTCTTTTTTTTTAAGAGGGCAGATACTATTATTTTCAATAATTGCTGGGTTGTGTATGTGCGTTTGTGTTGTTTATGTTTTTTTGTTTTGCTTTGAGTTTTGGGTTTTAGTGCTGCTCACTGATCTCCTTATATTATATTTTTCCTCCCTTGTTTTATTCAGTCCTCTCATTAAATAGTTCAGTTTCACTAAGTGTTCTGATTATTCTGCCTGATTACCCTCTTTTTGACTTTTGAACTGCCTTTGGTGGGCTCTTATTTTTCTCCTGGGCTCCTAGAAAGCACCCCTCACTGTGGAAACTCTGAAAATACCAAGACAATGGAATTTGACCCTGTCACCTTGCACTAACAGGCAGGCTGTCAGCATACGACTGAGCCCCAGAGAAAACTTTGCTACTCTCCTAAATCCCTATAGTCTTGCAGTGTCAAAGCAGGAAAGACTAAACTCACAAGCTCAACAGCCATTTGTACTTTTTTTTTTCCTTCATGAGCAGTTATGGCAAGGGAATAATAACACATATTCCTTGACTTCAGCCTGGGAACCAAAGGTCAAACTCTTTTTGGAAGCTCTGTTCTTCAACCCATTTCTAGCACCTTAATGAAGATGTTCTTCTCCAGTTTTATCCATGCCTTGGCTGCACCCAGCTGCCCAAAGATCACAGCATTTGTTGTGTGATAAAAGGGAAATACTGTAGAGTTGAATTCAGAGGAGAATGGAACCAAGTTCAAGCCATCATGTTCTAGAATTCCCATGCATATCGCAAAAGCTCTTAAGCATATTGTTTCAATGTAATCGCTACAATATTATTTTAGAAAGAAATATCAGAGTTTACGTATCAAATATAGAGAAGTTGTGGCTAGAAAATCTTGCACTTTCTCTATATATTAATAATAATAAAAATAACCCAAGGAGTTCCCGTCGTGGCTCAGTGGTTAACGAATCCGACTAGGAACCACAAGATTGCGGGTTCGATCCCTGGCCTTGCTCAGTGGGTTAAGGATCTGGGGTTTCCGTGAGCTGTGGTGTAAGTTGCAGACGCGGCTCGGATCCTGCATTGCTGTGGCTGTGGTGTAGGCTGGCAGCTACAGCTCCAATTCGACCCCTAGCCTGGGAACCTCCATATGCCGCAGGAGTGGCCCAAGAAATGGCAAAAAGACAAAGAAAAAAAATAAATAAATAACCCAAGACCCTGAAAAGTTATTTTCCACTGCTAACTTCTTACCAGGAGAGACCATTTAGTTTCGTATGATCCACTCCCAGAACCCATTTTTAGAGATTTCTTGGTGTTCCCTTGTGGCACAATGGAAACGAATCTGCCTAAGATCCATGAGGATGCAAGTTCGATCCCTGGCCTTGCTCAGTGGGTTAAGGCTCTGGCATTGCCATGAGCTGTGGTATAGGTGGCAGATGCGGCTCAGATCTAAAGTTGCTGTGGCTGTGGCATACGCCAGCAGCTGCAGCTCCAATTCAACCTCAAGCCTGGGAACTTCCACATACTGTGTGTGTGGCCCTAAAAACCAAAAAAAAGAAAAAAGAAAAAGATAGAGATTTCTTTTTTTTCTATAATAGAAGAGCTTGTTTAAATGTCACACAAATTAATATCTCAATTTCATCATGTATCATTTCATACTTTTCGTAAAAACGTGAGAAATTACATTGTGACATAAAAAGGTAATGTGCCAAAAATGGGAATAATTTATTTCATTAATCTTAGCTCTTAATTAAGAGAATAAATTTAACAAGCTCCACTGCTTGGAATAGAATAGAATTTACTTCCAACTTATTCTATTTCCGTGCAATTTTTTTTACTCAGAGAAAATAAATTATGAATGGAAGATCTCGTACCCTAAAGAGAATATGTTGTGAACTGAAGATTGGCACTTGCCATCTGCCTCTACATGGATTAAATCATGAACCACTGCAGCTGCCAACCCTCAACACCCCTGAAAGAAGCTCAGCATGGCGATCAGGAGTGGAGCACACTGTGCTCTGGGAAAACTGGCAGAATAGGTCTTCAGATGGTTAGATATTTTCAGGAGAAAATTTTACAAGCCCGATTCTTGCTTCTCCTGTTATCTGCAAAAGCACTAAAATTCTTCATGGTAGTGTCTGCTCCTTGTGACTAGTAGTCACCTTCATGAGACTAGCAGCAACGTTCTGTAAAATGTATGCACAGTTGCACGTACCTCCCCCTTTCACCAAAATCACATGTAAACTGACATCCTCCCTACCTCTTTGGAGCAGTATTTCAGCGCTATATGAAATACTGCCTTCTGGGCTATAAGCCTCATTTTCCCCAGATAAACCTTAACTCTCAACTTTTAGGTTGTATATATTTTTTAAGTTGACACAGTGGAAAAAAAGGCACAATTCTCTTTAAGACAGTTGCCTCCCTTCTGTGGTCATGCACAATATACAATTCATTTTGTAGTAGCAGGCTTTTAAGTCCAAATAATTATTGTATCACGGTGCTGCCTTTATATGAAATATATCCATTTTAGGACTAAATACCTGAAGATGGAGAGGGAGAAAAAATCCCATGTAATAGATTTGTCATTTTTATGCTCTATTCAAAGCTATATGATTTTCTCTATCACCATCTATTATCTTTCAAACACTGTCAAACACGTTCTCTTTTACTTCCTATGCAACCAGAAAATAGAAGTAAGAAATGTGATTTTTAAAGGTAGATAAGTTATCAAAGCAGTAATGCTTTTGAATTAAATCATCCTTCTACAGCATAATGAATTTGAAATTCTCAGTAGAGTTTTCTAAGGAGCATTTAGCAATACTCAGGGAATGTCAAACATTGGGTATTTGTGAGACTTCTGTCCTAATCCACACTTGATACCTCAGCCTTAACGTTAACTTAGAGTGGGCAGCCAGAGTCTGATTACATTGTTAGGAAGGATGTTGGTCTCTCTAGCAGGTAAGCTCCTTTAGTGCCTGTTCTCCTTCACATTTATCAAAAGGCATCATCATTTTCTCAAACGTAGTTCTAGGCAGGAGCTGGATGAGGCTTTCAGAATCATAGGGGTTGTAGCTCTATACCTCAGCTACCTTTACTGTGAAGTCTATGTCCAAAGCATCAACTATTTATAAAGTGAATCCTGTATAGTGGGATTTTACAGAATATGCAGGGGGGACAGAGAGGACCCTTCAACCTTTAATGAATAGAAAACATACTTCCCATTGCAGAAAAAAAAAATCAAGCCATGGAATGATTTTTATCTATTATGCATGTCACATATTGTTCCCCAAATGATTTCAGATATCTTACAAGGATGCATAAAATGAAAAGGTAAGAGTGCCATTTCAAAAAAAAAAAAAAAAAAAGGATGCAGGAACAAAGAATTGAAAAAAGAAAAAAATGTCAAAATAACCCATAAATCCACTGTAGCTAAACCACAAAAATAGATCAGACTTATAAATAAAAAAACTTCTAAGTTATGCAATTTACAATGTCCATGAGATACAAACAAAACAATTGCTAAGGAGAAGTACGCTATACTTCAAACCTAAGTCAGACAGCAGTTTCTCCTGGGGGTCCTCATGAAAAGGATGTCGAGATGCAGATGAATCAGGTGTACCCAGAATGTCACACTGTGCTCTTAAGAGCTGAGCATTTCTTTGTTATAGAAGCTTAAACCTTTTGAGATGAAGCACTGTTATGTAATTCATAACTTTTTCTTAAAAAAAAAATTCCTCCAGGTAATCTTCATAGGAAACTATCTGTATCTGTACTTAAATATGTTGCAGTATAGTTGAAATAAGAGAGATATTGCTAAATCTACTTTTAAAAGTAGTGTCAATTTAAAAAGCAAGGGTCTTATGTTACAATAAGGCTGGATGCTATGAAATTCCCTAATCAGAATTTTTTTCTCTTAGGAATTTACCTTTACATTCATCCTCTTTATGGCCAAGAAAACCCATTGGTACAAAGTCTGTAGGTTTACTTTCTTAATATTCCCCAAGTCTTTCCCATCCAGATGGTCATCACTACTGCCTTCATTCTTGTTGCCATCACCTTTAAGGTGGACCACTCCCAACTGCTTCTGACATTCTAGTTTTTCTATGTTTTGTTTCTACTTGAGCCAATCGTCTTTTCTCTCTTAGGTTGCTTTTTCTAAATTGCAGATATGCTTATGCCTATCCTCTGTTCAGTCTTGCCACTGTTCATGTAATGATTTATCTGACACTTTATAAAATGTGTGCTTTTATTTCCTTATTGGAGGAAAGAAGAGACTACTTTTTCCTAGTAAACCTTACCCACATGTACTTCCCAAGTGTTGGCATTCTTTTCTTGCATATTTCTCTCCCTGCACATCCTATTGTCACTATTTTAAAAGTCTTTCTTCACCTCAATTTCAGTATGATTGTCATCACCTTCTCTAGAGTCACTTTCCTTGTGCCAACAATATGGGTTGGCTTATGTTCAGGGAGGTTCTGTTAGTCTCCTGTGCTTTTTATTCTAACCCAAATCACTATTAAAGCACTTTCATTCTTCTGTCTCCTATGAGACCGAGAGATTTCTAAGGATAGCAAGCACGTCTTTTTAGTGCTCTGATTCAGTGTCTAATGGCTTGACTTGTACTGGCTAATAATAGGAATAACCTTGATATATATATCTATATATATAGATATATATATAGATATATATATATAATTCTTCCTATGAGAGAGCATATTAAAAGGCTTAGCACAAATATGCACTTTTAATTCTTAGTGTAACTGTGGGAATTAATCTGTAATTTATAGATAATAAAACAAAAAATTGAGAGATTAGTCAATTTTTCAGTGCCTAGCTAACTAGTATATCTAGTACAGAAGCCAAAAAGAAAAGCTAAATAGTTTCATTAAAAATTTTTTTTTTTTTTTTTGGAGTTCCCGTCGTGGCGCAGTGGTTAACGAATCCGACTAGGAACCATGAGGTTGCGGGTTCGATCCCTGCCCTTGCTCAGTGGGTTAACGATCCGGCGTTGCCGTGAGCTGTGGTGTAGGTTGCAGACGCGGCTCGGATCCCGCATTGCTGTGACTCTGGCATAGGCCGGTGGCTACAGCTCCAATTCAACCCCTAGCCTGGGAACCTCCGTATGCCGTGGGAGCGGCCCAAGAAATAGCAACAACAACAACAACAAAGACAAAAAAAAAAAAAAATTTTTTGTTTTTTTTGTTTTTTGGATTTTGTCTTTATAGAGCCGCACCTGCGGCGTGTGGAGGTTCCCAGGTAGTGGTCTAGTTGGAGCTACAGCTGCCGGCCTACACCACAGCCACAGCAAAGCCAGATCTGAACCGTTTCTGCGACCTACACCACAGCTCATGGCAATGCTGGATCCTTAACCCACTGAGCAAGGCCAGGGATCGAACCTCCATCCTCATGGTTCCTAGTTGGATTCATTTCTGCTGTGCCATGACAGGAACTCCTCCCTCATTAAAATTTTTAAATTTCTACAGGAAAAAAATACCATATTCAAGTTTGACAACAAACTATAATCTGAAAGGGACATACATTTTAACTATTGTCACAGAAAAGGATTAGGTACCTTAATTAACAAAGAACTTATGCAAATATGTACCAGCAAGATGAAATCAAATAATAGGAAGAGAAAAAAAAAAACCCTCAAAAATGGCCAAAGCAGATAATAATGATATGATAGATAAAATTGTATTCATAATCTGTAGCTAATTTGTATTTAATACAGGCACTTCTCACTTTGCATGGTAGTGCCACACTGTAAAAATTACCGTGTAAACTGAAATTATGCAAAGCAATCATAATCCATGGAAATACTACAATTATTCTATGACCTTTGAATTTTTTTGTCAGAACATTTAAAACTCTCTTACCATAGGTTATAAATATGTAGGAAAAATAAAATTAGTATAATTAACACTTATTTAATACATTGCAATTTAAAACATTGAAACATTGAGGATCAAAGTTTTATTTCTTTGTAAAAACTTATCAGGAACAGTTTGGACATTGCTTACCTTCTACTTCATGTTATTTAATATATGACACAGAGTCAATGTCTTTTCTGTGCCTTGGCAAATTATTATTTTCCTTCCTAAGTTGAGATCAGCTTCCAACATTTCATCCTTTTTGCTTTCAATGTTGTGAAATGCCTCTGAGGATTTCTTTAACATGAAGTTTTTTTTGCCAGTTTTATTTCCTTTGGGTTCTCTTCATCCTTTTTGCTCACAACTATTTTACTCATATATATGCTTAATAACTGTTTCTCAGAACTTCATTTACATTATGATTCTAATTTCACTGGTATTTCTTTACCTTTATTTGCTGCACCTTTATCTTTGTCATCCAATTCCCTCTTTCAATTATTAATTTTTACAAAATGTCACATGGGTTTATCTCTGCCAAACAAGGAGTTCCACCTAAATGCTTTGTTGCCTGTTTGTGAACTGAGTAACAGATATGCAGGGACCAGTCACCAAGAGACTTCGAAAGAAGGAAGATGAATGGCCACTGATCATCTTGTACATGTGTTGTTTCTGTAGTGATTTGTTGACTGAAGAGTGCACAGTGAAGATACTGCAAGTCCTTCTAGTTAATAAACATGGTAACTGAAATTTGAACTAGTTTTTTTTTTTTTTTTTTGGAGGGGGGTTGATGTTATTTAACTAAACTATGCAAATAAAACTACAGCATATCAGAACCTTGCAAAACGAGAACTCTTGTATTTAATATTGTACCGTATCACCCGTTTCCATACACTAAATCTTCTCCCTATAATTATAAGCAAGCACTGTCACAGTCCTAATTCTACAGATGAGGAAACTGCAGCACAAGGCTGTAAAGTAATTCATCCAAGTTTATAATTATTGTGATCAGGATGCAAATCCAGCATCTGTTTGTAAGCTGTGCTCTTCATCACAACTCCCCATTATCTCTAGCATTCTAAATAAATGAACAAAATAATGAATATACTGGGCATATGAGGTTTCCTGTCCTTTGTGATTTTTCATTTGAGTAACATTATAAATTTTTTTGTGAAGAGATGAGTTAGTTTTAGAACTTGATTATCTAATAATGTTAAATACAAATGACTAAGTGCAGAAATACTCTTTATTTAGAATAGAGAAAATAAACCAAACAAATTACTCCAGAAAGAGTATAAAAATTAGTATTAACACTTGGATTTTAATTTAGTGTCACTCATTCCAACTTGATGTGAAATTCTTCTACCTTTATATAAACAATAGTGTCTTTTTTTTGTCTTGGTCTTTTTTTTTTAGTTTGCTTTTCATGGGGTTGTAGGAGGCTGTGATGCTAGCAAAGAGATGAAGGATTTCATTGACATTCTGATGAAACTATGATCCCTCTTCCCAGAGTAATAAATGTACATTTAACATTTTGTGTATAATTTAAATGGATGCATTGATTCCCCAAAAATCTGTCCACAGACTTCTTATGAGATTAAGGGCACATATTTAAGTTTCTTAATGAGTCAAAGGTTTTTCCATTCTCCTGTGATCACTTAGTCAATCTAGGCTGACTGAGGCTCTCCAACATATTATGGTGCCATCATCTCCACAGGAGATTTTTGCATTTGCCAAGGTGGAGAAAAGAGCATGCGTCATCGTCATCGTGCCCTACCCCAAAAGCTTCCTTGACAATGAGAACAGCTCTTCCTCTCCTGCAGTTTAAAATCCAGCATTTTAAATCTTCTTCTTCTTCTTCTTTTTTTTTTTTTTTTTTTGGCCTATTCCTTTTATTTCACATTATGTTCAATGCTTGATTATCTATTTCCACTTCAACTATTAGTGTTTGTATTGATTACTATTTATGTATTCAGCTAATACCTATTGGATACAAAATGTGCATCCCACATATTTTGATATTGAGAATATACCATTGAACAATTCCTGCAAAGACTGTTCTCAGGAGCCTTACAAATTGATAGGGCCAAACTACAATAAATAAGTAAAACTTTAATGCTTAATTTAGCATGATAATCAATATGTTCAAAAATAAATTAAAAATTCATATATTGTAGAGTAGCTGCTTAGAAGAAACACTATTTAGCATTTCAGGAGGGAGGGTATTCTGAAGATTTAATATTTGAGTTGAGACTCTATCTTCAGGGATGTAGGCTAGAGATACAACAAAATGGAGAGAACAGCAAATAAAATGGGCCCTGAGGTAAAGCAAGCCTGTTTGTCGGGAAAACCTGCATGCACATGTTGGAAAGAATTAAAAATAATTGTGAAAGATGATTTTAAACCTACCAGTCAGATCCTAAGAATTCTGGAACAGGAATTGGAAAAAAAAAGGGGGTGGGGGGCTGAATAGCTAAGCTTGTAAGTGGTTTATAAGATCAATTGGAGAATTATATGGGACCTTTGCAACAAAAGGAAGTGTGATTATCTAATAAAATGTATACAATATGTTTTATAAATGCCACTCTGACTCCTTTTGGAGATTTTTAAAGGACATTTGGGGAGGCAGTAGTGATTCCCTAGAAGGCTGTTTTTATAATTCAGATAAGAAATGATGGGGCCTATCTTAAGGTGAAGGCAGTGATGAAGGAGAGGTGTGAATAGCTCAGAGATTGATTTAGGACAGGCTTTGCACTTGGAAAAAGAAAAAGTTTAGTTTAAGTATTGCCAAGTTGTATGGATTTTATTTTATTTGTTTATTTATTTATTTATTTTTTGTCTTTTTGCCATTTTCTTGGGCCGCTCTCGCGGCATATGGTAGTTCTCAGGCTAGGGGTCGAATCGGAGCTGTAGCCACCAGACTAGGGCAGAGCCACATCAACGTGGAATCTGAGCCTCGTCTGCAACCTACACCACAGCTCACGGCAATGCTGGATCCTTAACCCACTGAGCAAGGCCAGGGATCGAACCCGCAACCTCATGGTTCCCAGTAGGATTTATTAACCACTGCGCCACAACGGGAACTCTTGTATGGATTTTAAATGTTTGCAGATCATAATAACTGAAATCCTTTAATTTTTTATAATTTATTTTTTCAGGTAAATTCTATATATGAAAATAAAAGAAATTACAGTATATTTTTGTTCCTACTGACTTTGCTAAAACATCCTTTCCAGGGTTTTAAAAATATTTCATAACAGGCATTCATTTTTTTCCTATAGTCCATGTTGCTCCTAAATTTTAAACATTAGAGTGTTCTGCTTGGAAATAATTTCTTTATCTGTGATTTTAGAGAGCATTTCTTATTTAAAGCCAAATACTTTTCTAAATACCAAGTAACTCACATATCATTAATCTCTCATAACTTCTTTAATTTGTTTTATGTAATATCTCATTTTTTTAGCCTTTAATTTTTCTTCCCTATAGGGCTTCTGTATTTTAGTTATGCGTATTCAGATATGGTAATTCCCATTTTAAATATCTCAAAATACTTCCTATTTTTCATTTTGGCCAATCATAAACATGTCATTAACAAATTTCCCCAAAAATATGTCAATGCAAAGGTGCAAACTTATCTTCTATAAACTAAATCAGTGGTTCAGGCCAGAAATATTTGCCTAATAATTAGTTCAGTTAGTCTGACTGGAGATTCTGTCTGACGGGCACTGTGCCAGGTGCTGTGGGAGCCTTCCTGTGCAGTCACTGCCAGTCTTTAAAATTGAATTTACATCATTAATGTAGGATTGACCCTTATTTTATTTCTTAATAGCATGTTGATAGTTGACAGGTAGATTGACCCCACAGGATTTTTTTCTCAAATGTCATTTGTCATGCTCTCACCAGTGCCTGTGAGTTTCAGTGACTTTTTTTCTTGACTCAAACCAGTTGCTAAGTAACATGGAAAAGTACAGCTGCAGCTTCACTTCCTTCAAACTGCTGCTCCTAAATATGAATAAAACCATAGACATTCTATTTTTATGTTCAGAACTCACTGCTTTCAAAGCTTCTGTGTCAGATTCTCTGAAGCATAATGGAGGACGCAGTAAAATTACAAGCCAAATAAGACTTCTGAAAAATATTTGCTTTTTTTTTTTTTCCTCTAGATGCAATAGGATTACTTCTCTTTTACCTCTGAACTCCCACTAGAGTCCTAGAATGGACAAATTGAACTTTAAAACAAGAAGACCCGTTACTTGACCTTGGGAAAATGATTATTTTCGCAAGTCTTTTTTTTTAATCTGTAAAGCATGAAGTGGTTAAATTGGATGATTGTATTTCTCCCAACTGGATGATTCTGTGAAACAGTTCTGCATAATATCACTAAGCCACCAAGTGGCATTATTTCTACATAAATTTTATACATTGCTTTGTTATTATTTGTGATGCACCTCTCTTTGGTTTAACACAGGATAATGACTAAAGATATTTAAAACAGACTTCTACTTCTACACACTTTATAGTTCTTTGCACTCTCTGTGGGTAGATAAAATTAATCACATAAAAATAATACGAAGTAATGACCCTTTGACAAATTTCTAGGTCATTTCCCTCCTCAAAATTCACATTAAGTCTGTGTCTGCATTCAGTTCACATCTTGGAAAATGAAGCAAGCTTGTGTGTTACCTTGCCTTATATCTCTAGTAATTCCAAGTGACTGATTGCTTTAGTAAGATCCCTCTTGGTGGCAAGAGTTCCTGTAGAGGATGTGGAGCTTTTCAAATATAATATGTATTTTCGTCCATTATAACTATGACTGCTTGTCTGTCTTCCTCCCTAGGTTGTGACTTCCTACAGGGAGGATGTTTTTGTATTTCATCTTTATATTTCCAGGACCTAGCACC
Source organism: Sus scrofa (assembly GCF_054392235.1). Taxonomy (NCBI): domain Eukaryota; kingdom Metazoa; phylum Chordata; class Mammalia; order Artiodactyla; family Suidae; genus Sus; species Sus scrofa. Next base: position 65,200,013 of record NC_139393.1, on the reverse strand, counting down.
GTTCCTGATTTATTACACTTATTATATATTTTCTTTTAACCAGCAGAAGTAAAAGCACTTTAGGAAACCTCATGTGCCATGTGGCTAGTGGGGATATAGTTAGCAAATTACTTCTTTTCAGAACAAAATATCATGGGAGATATATCTCCAGATTCTGTAGCCTCAGGAAAAAAGTCTAAGAAATAATATTTTATGTAATTCTATAGAGCATATCTTCACTAAAATTATAAGGGAAAGTGTAAATCAAAACAGTCATAATCATTTGAAGCTTATTTGCTATTTTTAACCATTCTGTGTAGCAGGTGTATGGCACCTGGGAAGGGGTAATTGGGAGGGGAGCTACTCTTTATCTCAAAAGGACTTTTTATATTAGTGGTATCCATAAAATAAATTTAAAGATAAAAAATATTTATTACAAAATGCTTTGTTAATTTACAGTTAAATGGAATATTTAATAGCATCATCTTCCCAGGTAACAATATATTATATATGTATATGAGTTATAACATATATATGTTCTGTGTGTACTGTATTGCATGTGTGTGTGTGTAAAATAAGCTTAAAAAATCCTCTGTGGGGCCAAAGAAAATAACTAGTATCATATACACTTAAATAATTTGGATTTGAAAAATAATATGAGATAAACAGCCTTACTTTAGTTCTGCCTTTATTTCATTAAATATTCCAAAAGTGGGAATAAATAAAAGAAATATTTTATAAGGAAAAATCACCTCTTTCTCAGTATATTAATTAGGCTCAATATATTAATTAGACTCAGTATATTAATTAGGCTCAGTATATTAATTAGACTCAGCATATTAATTAGACTCAGTATATTAATTACATTTCTAAAAATGTAAACCAAAATGTGAAGACGTAAATAAAGTATTTCTTATATTCTTACCTGCTTATTCAAATATATTGTTGTATGGAATAGTAAAATGCAGGGATTTTTTTAAGTTTTATTTACTAGCCTGTGATAATTTCTGCTAAACAACGAAGTGACCCAGTCATCCATATACACATATCCATTCTCTCTAATTCTTTTCCCACATAGATTATTATGGAATACTGGGTAGAGTTCTGTGTGCTATGCAGCAGATCCCTGATGGCCAATCATTCCATGTACTCAGTGTGCATGTGCCAATCCCAAACCCCCAGTCCATCCCTCCCACTTCCCCAACCTGTCCCCTTTGTTAACCATAAGTTTTTCAAGGTTTTTATCATGCTTAGTATATTGTTCCCTATATCCAGTAACAATTTAACTAAATGAAGATGCCCTCAAAATACACTTAATGTCTGTATTAATTATTGTGTCGCATAAGTGATGGATTAAGGAGTGGATATATGTATAACTGGCTCGCTTTGCTGTATACCTGAAGCTAACACATTATAATTCACCTATACACCAGTAAAATTTTTTAAAAATATATTAATAATTTATCTAAAGTATGTTTATATATGAAAACATTATTTTTTCCCTTTTCACAATTTAATTTAAGGACATTCCCTAATTATTTTTCTAAGTTTAAGTGTAATATGATGGAAGAGTTTGTGTGAAATATATTAATAGAGTTGATTCCAATCATGATTTTAAGATCTAATTGTGGAGGGGATTTTTTATACTATGGAGGCTAAGTTATTAATTGTTCATTGGAAGGGTGGAGAAAAAAGAAAATGAAAGGAAAGGAAAGAAAGAAGAAAAGGAAAAAGAAAAATGACAGATTCTTTTTTGTTTGTTGTTTTTAGCACCCAAAATGTATATGAAACAAACTAAGTGTATTATCTTGGAAATGGCCCTTAAACTACATGATACTGCTTAAGCTAAGTTTCTTGATTAGCTCAGGGAGAAGACATATTTATGAATATGTTGCCAAGTTACAACTCAAATTTTATATCAGTGTACTTTTTACAGATATTCTAGCTGCTATTCAGTAGGACCGCAAAGAGCAGTTTTGTACACTACCCCTAGCCTATTTGGGACTTGCTTCTGTGTCTTAGTCAGCTGGCAGGTAGGCTGAGAGATGACTGCTTAGGATAGTAGTAAATGGTGTTCTATACCCATCTCTGATAGTGGGGGCTTGCCCTCCACACTACCAAGCAATTCAGTCCTGACACTGTACCTGAAAATAGTCTCTGATCCCACAGGTTACGGGCTCGGTCCTGCAAGACTACAACCCTCTACCACTACCATTTCAGACTTCTAGAGTAAGTCCAAGTTATCACCCATGCTTCTCACTGACTAGATGTAGAATAGAAGTTCCATCCCCTGTGTTGGATTCTATTAATTTGCTAGAGCAGCTTACGGAACTCAGAGAAACATTTTACTTACTAGACTAACAGTTTATCACAAAAGGATATAACTCAGGCGCAACCAGGTAGAAGAAATGCACAGGTCAGGGCAAGGGGAAAAGATGCACAGCATCCATGCCCTTTCTAAGTGCTCCACTCCCACAAACTCTCCATCTGTTTACCCACCCAGTGCTCTTGTTTTGCATGGAGGCTTCCTTACATAGGTGAAATGCATCAAATCATTGGCCACTGGCAGTTGATTCAGCCTCCAGCCTCTTCCTCTCTCCAGAGATCCGTGGGTAAAACTGAAAGCCAATAACCTGGTTGGCTCTCCTGGCAACCAACCACCTCTCATCCTTAGGTGCTTTTCATGAGTCACCTTATTTACATAGCAGAAGACGCTTTTATAGTTCATACAATTTAGGAAATTCTCAAGAGTTTTAGGAGCTCTGTGTCAGAAATGGGACAAAGACGGTGTATACTTCTTATTGTAAATCACAGTGTCACAGGTAGCCTTGATTAAGACACTTCAGTTCTGCTCTACATGGTCCCTCTTCTTTAAGAAAACTAGTCTGGACATGTCTTCACAGTAAATGCAGGGGAGCACAAGAACAAGTAGAACTGAGCAAGAACTCTTTCATCCTTCTGCTTGCATCAAGTTTGGTGTTATCCAGTTTCCCAAACCAAGTCACGGGGTCAATATCAGAGTCACAGAGGGAGTAGGAAAATGGACTACAGGTTTGTAAGAAATAAGTGTATGGCTGCAGAAAAATCAGTTCGCCGTCACTGAACTCTACTGCACCTCCTCAGAATGTGGAGGGAACGCTGCTTCCATTGGAAAAGGAATCAGAATAAAATTTTAGAGTCCAGAGTTCCTACTGTGGTGCCATGGGTTAAGCATCCAACCAGTGAGGAGGTGCGGGTTCCATCTTTGGCCTGGTACAGTGGTTAAAGGATCTGGCCTGGCCCATAGCTGCAGCGTAGGTGGCAGCTGTGGGTTGGATTTGGTTCCTTGCCCAGAAACTTCCATATGCTCTGGGCACGGCCATTAAACAAACAAACAAACAAACAAACCCTGATAGCAGGTGTTTGCAGCAAATTTGGGGTTTACTTGTAGGGTGCCAAGCAAGAAGTTCAGACGGCTCATACTCAAAAGACTTGCACTCCCTATTTGCAAAGGCTTTTAAATACAGTGTTAGGGGGAGAGTTGTAGGATGCTTGTTCAGCTCACAGATCTTTTTCTGATTGGTTGATGGTGAGATAATGTTCCTGCTAAAAGGTCCTTGTCTCTTTGCAGAAGAAATTCAGAAAGGAGACATAAATTGAGAAAGTAAAGGAGGATTTATTTAAGTGAGAAATATGGCTCTAGAGGGGAGGCGGGTAGACTGGCAGGCAGCTGCCCTGCATTTCTTGGGCAGGCTGGTTGAGGGACATACAGATGAATGGGAGGAGTATTCATTGGGAAGGAGGGGTTTGGAGGTTTGTATTCCCTGATTTTCATTCCAGCTCCACCTTCCGGAAGGAGTGGGATTTTTGTCCTTATTTTGCCTTGATAGAAACTGTCATGAGGTTGGTCCAGAATGGGAACTTGTCACCTGCAGGGCTAATAAGAAACAGGTTACATTAGGACACTGGAGATTCATGCAGTTTCCCACCTTTCTTTGTCTGCTTCCTCGTCCCTTATCACCCCAGAATGTGTGGTTTCCTGTCATTCTGGAGGTTGCTGCTCTTCTTTGTCTTCCCATGGAACCCCACTTTTTACAAGTTGTGTGGTTTCCTGCCACCTGGCCAGTGGCCCCCTTCTCTCTGCTCACATGTAACTATCTGTCTGCTCTAACAGTAACAGGGTGGTGTTCTGGGACTCTCATTCACTAACCTTCTGGTTTCAGCCAGTCTGGGTCTAGTTCTTATGGTCAGCATGTAGTCACCATTTTCCACTGAGTGTTGGAGAGGGGGATTTAATTTCTGCAGAACAACTCAAAGATATGTGTCAGATTAATATCTATGTCCCTTCAGGAAGAATTAGGAATCTGATCATTAACTGCTTGAGTGTGCTGTTTGGAACTTGGGAGGGTAGGATACTGAAGTCTTTTTTTTCTATGAACAAGAAACAGGGGACACAGAGGGGCCTATGCACCCAAGCAGGCCCTCAGGGTCCTATTTGGTTTTAAGCCCCCTTTGCTTTGATAGTCCTCAATCCTGAGGGGAACAGGGGCAGAATAAGAAAGGGAATAAAGTTTTGGATAGAGAGATAAATCATACACTCTGCTGGAGAATTAAATTTTAGAGGGACTTGCTTTTACCTACTTGTAATTATTTGAATAAACGTCTCCTGTTCAGTTCATTGGCTTGTTTTCTTTCTTTAATGCCATATATTTGATATAAGACACTTGTAAATGCTATAAATTCAATTTTTATTTTATACCAGCCGCCCATAAATTAAAAACTGAGGTTTTCATTCAGAAAACTTGTCTTGCACCTGTAAGATGTGATGGATTAATTCACGGTAGAACCAGAAGCTTATTTGGGGGGATCTTGCCCCTTATCTTGACCTGTGAATTTAAAGCTCAGAAAAGGGAAAACACATGAGAATGTCAAATCTCTCAGCGCTAATGATTCCATCCAGCCATCTCCACTAAGAGACTTGCTCAAACCCTAGCATGGCGTCTAGCAGCTGCAGGCTTGTCCCTGCGATAAGCCAGCCCTGCTTAAGTTTCTTTCTGCCTAGGGAAGCTCAAGACTGCCAAAATAATTTACTGCTTATTCTCATCTAAATCTGATGAATCCCCCCCGCCAGTTAGCTCCCGTTTCTTAGAGTATTTATTTTAGAAAACTTGCAATTGTGTAATCCCTTCTCAGTCCCTTTGAGATGTATACATGTCTTCTAGAATCCAGGACTCTTGTCTCAAATACTTGGGAGCCCTTCATTTGAAATGTAATCATCAAAAAGAATAGGGCCCCCTGGTTCCAGTCTCTGTGGGAGAGTAGGAGCCTAACTTCTATCAGTACTGGTTCTCAGACAGCTAGCCTAATCATTTCTGTCTTAGTTTGGGATGCTGTGACAAAGGACTATAGACTAGGTGGCTTATATAGAGCATAAATTTTTTTTCCCACAGCTCTGGAGGCTGGAAGTTGCATGATGAAAGCACTGGCAGATTTGATGTCTCATAAGGTCCTACTTCCTGGTTTCCAAATGAGAGTCTTTCTTTTTTTTTTTTTTTTTTTTTTCAGTGCAAATATGGTATACACACATTGTAACTGAGCTAGTGCCCTGCGGAGCTCCTAGGCACACAAGCCTTTCTGTGTCCTCCATTTCTCGTTTTTTAGGAAATAAGCCCCTGCCTCCGTGACTCTCCCTGAGTTCCAAAGGGCAGTCACTATTCAGGGAAGGGAGGGGATGCAAAGACCAGGGGGGAGCAGTCAAGAGACAATGGTGCAGCCTTGAGGCAGGGTCCTGGTTCCTCCTCAAGGAATATGCATAACAATATCTTAGAGCCTTTCTGCAGAACTAAAACCCCCAACAAAGGGAAGAACTACTTGATGAAGCAGTCTTCACCAGGGAAGTAGGAGGATGCCAGAACCAGTCCTGGGGCTACTAAACACTAGCTTCTAGAGAGTACAAGATTGCCTTATCCACAGCTCCATTTTTCACTCCCCAAACTATAAAAACACCTCCTTATCTCTCCCAAGGGGGGGCACAGTCTTTAAGGCATTAGCTTGCCAGGCCACCTTTCCCTGGCAACACAATAAAGCTGGTTTTTTTTTGTCCCTCCCCCAAACTGTCTCTGCATTTCTATTCTGCAACAGCCGTCCAAGGCCAAGTTTCAGCAATGGAATCTTAAACCCTCATGTGGCCACCCATTTGCCATGAATTCTTATGGACTGCTAGCCCCAACCAAATTGGAGACAGTGCTCTCTGTTCTAAGCCTAACTCTGCAGTGAGGCTTCCTACCCTTTCTCAGTTCAAGGAATTGCTTCTATTTTCCATCCATGAACCAAAACTTTAAGATAAAATAATGCAAATAAAAAATGAAACTATACACAGTGCCTTTAATTTTCATTTCCTGATATTCACGATCACAAATTTTACTTCAGAAATATTGTCATTATTTTCTTTCAATCTTTTTTAACCATTCTAATATTTCACTTTCTTTAGCACTATTAGTGTTTTATAGCAAGAATCCTTCAATATTTCTAGTCCACAGAGAAGCCAGAAATAGAATTTTTTGGGTTTACTTCATTAATGTTTGTGCTGGCTACTCTATCAACCCTTTCTATTTGGAAATTGAGATCTTTAAATTCTTTGAAAATGTCTGTTATTTTCTTAATGACTTCCTCCCTTCCTTTTATGGTGTTTTATTTCTGAGAATTCTATTATTGAGATGTTGGATCTCTGGGCTGATTTTCTAATTTATTTAAACTAGCTCTTCTAATTTTCAGTTCTCTTTATTTCATCAACTCTGTGTTCTAGTAATTTGATTGCTTCTCAAAATTTCTATCATAACCTTTAAAAGCTCAGTCTTATTTTTTGCTATTTCCTTTTTATAGTAATCTGTTAAATATTCATGGCTCCTTTATTTTTCTTTTACTTCTATAGGTATTTTTAAGTTTAAAAAATTTTGTTTAAATACTAGTCTGAATTTCTACCAAATTCCTTTCTAACAGTTTGTTTTGGATTCTCTGTTTCCATTAAAAAACTTTTTGTAAATCCTTATTATTCCTGCTTGTCTGTTCCTATTTAAGGGTAGGGCACTTAAGAACTAATGTTTCTAGTTGAATCATACTTGTTAGAGCTGTGTACAGGTTTTGTGTAAATTTTTATTGTTGGAAATCCATAAATGTACATTGTTTGAGATCTCAGTTGATGTTTTTCCTGTGGCAAGATTAGAATTTCCTTCTAGGAGTGTCAGGTTCATTACTAAGGTTCATCAACTGATTATTCCTATGTGCTAGGCTACTCCTGACCAGCAGAATCTTGACTAATCAGATTCCCTTGTGTAATTTGTTATAATCTTCTTCCTAGAAAGCATAAACCATACTGCCAGAATTCTTGGAGTCAAGTATAGAAGGCTTTTCTCCATTATAGAAATCTAGTTAATGCTACAGTTAAAAAATCGTTCCAAGTGATTTATACAAATTTTGAACTTTATGTTGTTTATTTTTTTAAAGGTCAGCTCCATCTCCTCTACAGCGTCACCTTCACTCCAGGACTCAAGCTGTAGATTAACCTCTATATGGCAGTGTTTTAAAATCTACTAATCAGAAGTTAGACATGTCCCTTTCTTTCACATTTCATAGGCCCAATTAAGTAACATAAGTAAACCTTTGTTGATGACTACAAAAGAATAATCATTTCCCAGGGAGAGGCGTTTATGTGAACAATAGTACAATCTATCATGGGAGTGCACTAGTGATCTTACTCTGTAGATTGTCATTATTCCACTTTTACTCTTATTCTTCCTGTTTTCCATGAGCGTCCTAGTCATTCTTACCTTCTGGAAAGAGCTAATAATTTTTCTGCCTGGATTGTGTTGGGAAAGTTTCCCAGCTGCTCAGTTTAGGGATCCTGACTCATGTCCATTTGCTTCGTGAAGTTCTTAGGCTCAGCTTCAAGACCACTTGAACTACCAGGAACTTTTGATTTCTGAATATATGTATATATATACATATATACACACACAAAAAAAGGACAGCAAGGAATTAAATATATATACCAGTTAATTAGTCAGATCATGTTTCTTATTAAATATCATTTATATATACAAATATTCAGTTTAATACTGTATCTATTAAACATTGAAAATGGCATAATAACAATAATGAAACACTCAATATAAATCAGAAGACATATCTAGAAAATTAAGAATGGAAGGAATAAAGGGACCACAGAATTCATGAACGTAACCAGGCAGGTTATTCTCTTTATCACCCTTATGTTTTAAAGTGTTTTAAGTTGTAGAAATAAAAAGAAGTGTCAAGGTAAGATGAAGATGATCTATAAGCAATAAAAACGAAATAAAAATGTGATGATCATGTTGAAAATCCTAAACTGTTTAGTTTGCAGCAAAGAGGAGGAAATGGATTTCAAACTTTTATGCAAGAGGAAAAGAAGCAGAGAGGGTAGAGACTGTCTCTGAAGAGGCCCATGTATAGCTTTAGGGAGAGAACAGGGAGAGCTCTGCGTTCGTGAAGGAGCTGAATTAAGACAATATGGGCTACTTCTCTAGCATCCCCCAGGAAGAAATCCTTACATTCTTAATCTTAGCAAACATTTAGAATCTAATGAAGAATAAATCACAGCATTGCCACTAAGTAGTCATGCAATATTGAAAATTTTCCTTAACTTTGCTAAGATTTAATTTTTGTCATCAGACAACATGGCTCATTATGCCTATGTCTTAGGACATATGTGAAGATTAAATGTTATTAGTTCTGTATCTTTTGTCTTTTCTATTATTAACATTCTTGGCACATAATTAGAACCTAATAAATTGACGTTTTTAATTATAAATATCTGGGCATATTAAATCAGTTATATTTTTTAAACGTTAGTAACTTGGAAACAATATAATGGAAAATGAAGAATCATTCAATGTAAAAAAAATAAAAGCATGCTTATCTAGAATACAGCAAAAAGAGGGAAGGCTAAGGTAGCAAAACTCCTTATATAACTGTAAATATTCTTTTCTTCCCACTTCCATTGGAAAGTTTAGAATAAAAAGATATAGGAGCTCCCATCGTGGCTCAGCGGTTAATGAACCCAGCTAGCATGCATGAGGATGTGGGTTCGATCCCTGGCCTCACTGAATGGGTTAAGGATCCATGTGGCTATAGCTCCGATTAGACCCCTAGCCTGGGAACCTCTCTATGCCCCTGGTGAAGCCCTAAAAAGGCAAAAAAAAGACCAAAAAAATAAATTAAAAAAAAAATACACAGACTTTCCCTTTATCAGAATTTTTCAAAGATAAAGGAAGAAGTGGAGAAACTACAACATGGTGGTGGTAGCATCTTAGTCAGCTTGAGCTGCCATAACAATGCTATAGAATGGGTGGCTCAGACAACAGATACTTATGTCACAGTTTTGGAAGCTGGCAGTGGGAGATCAGGGTGCCAGCATAGAGTTTCTGTTGAGAGCCCTCTTCCTTCATTATATATGGCTGCCCTCTCATTGTGTCCTCATGTGACAGAGAGAGGGAGAGAGAGACCTCTAATTCTCTAGTGTCTCTCCTTATAAAGACATTAATCCCATCAGATCAGGGCTCATAACTTCATTACCTTCCAAAGGCTCCATATCGAAATACCATCACATTGGGTGTTGAGTCTTCAGCATATGAGTTTAGCAGGGGGTACAAACATTCAGCCTATAACAGCATCCAAAAAGTCTGTCATCCTGTCTGGTGACGTTAATTTTGATAACTAGTCAAAGACATTCTCAAGATGGAGAAAGTTTAGTTTCTATGGATTCATACAGAGTATGTATTTTTTAATTTAGATTTTGACATAATAATATATCACTCTTTCAGGAATTATTAATAGCGTTTTCATGACTCTTGTTTCCTCAAGAGCTTTGCAAAGAAGAAATAGAAGCCTATAATTAAACCATTTTTACTTCAACAATGTGAAATTTAAATTTCATGTCCTACTTTATGCGTAAAAATGTAGGTACTTGTCTATATAAAATTTGGATTTTTTTCTAATAACATATTCATTATATCCCTGTAATGTGAAGGCCAACATGAAAATGGAAATAAGGGAACATATGGAAATAAGGTAATTCTAAAATATTCAAAAGTATCTTACATGTTCCTACTTAACTGCACTTTTTTAATACAAAGGGGAAGTTTTGTTTTATTTATTGAGAATCCAAAATGATTATTTTTTAAGATCTTTATAGGTACATAGATATGCTATTATGTGAAACCACTTTATATAGACGGTATGTAATAAGGAAACGTTATGTCTATGAATAATTAATAAATAATATGAATTCTAAGTGAGTCTAAAATAAAAAAATCCTCTTATTGTATTTCAATAATACATCTAGGAGTTCCCGTCATGGCTCAATGGTTAACGAATCTGACTAGGAACCATGAGGTTGCCGGTTCAATTCCTGGCCTTTCTCAGTGGGTTAAGGATCCAGCGTTGCTGTGAGCTGTGGTGTAGGTTGCAGACGCAGCTTGGATCCCTCCTTGCTATGGCTCTCGCGTAGGCCGGTGGCTACAGTTCTGATTAGATCCCTAGCCTGGGGATCTCCATATGCCGTGAGAGCGGCCCTAGAAAAGGCAAAAAAATATATACATATACATATATATATACACACATACACATATATATATCTAAATTTGGTGTAATTTTTAAGGCCACACCTTCAGCACATGAAAGTTCCCCGGCTAGGCATCAAAAGGGAGCTACAGTTGCCAGCCTACACCAGAGCCATAGCAACACCAGATCCGAGCTGCATCTGAGTCCAACACCAAAGTTCATGTCAATGCTGGACCCTTGACCCACTGGAGGAGGCCAGGGATGGAATCCACATCCTCATGGATACTAGTTGGGTTTGTAACCCACTGAACCACAAAGGGAACGCCCAGTATCAATTTAAATACATTTTCCCTATCCAAAGTTCTTTATAACTGTAATTTAACATTAGCTTTTTTATCAAGAAGGCATATTGAAAATTATTTTGCTGTATTTTTTCAGATGTATATGACCTCTTCTTAGTAAAATTTTAAGATATTTTTTCAAATCTTAAATCCAATCATATTTTACATGGGATTATATGTTGTTATATACTTTGTTAAAAGTCTTTTTTCAACTAGAACACTTTAAATTGACTCACTCCTTAGCACATTATATCCTTGATTAAATATTTTTTAAGAATGTTTACACTAACTTTCAAAGGTAGTAATGAATAAATACACAGAGGCAGTTCTTTTCAATGTAAGTTCACTGCTCCTGTTCTGAAATTATTGTTGCCAACTGTGACATAGTAAGCCCTCAATAAAAACATGCCTATCATATGTAATTCTGGTAATAACAAAGTAGAAAGCTTTATTATTGCTGCTTTTGTTAAGAGGAATAAAACCCCAAAGAGGCTGATCCTTCTAGGTTACAATTCAGTGGGAAAACCAAATTTCTGTTCTGTCAGAGCAAAACTATCAGTGTCTATTGATCTTACATGAGATTTATCTGTATTTCTGGTAATTAATACCATTTATCTTTTAATTATGTTGGAGTTTTCTAATACTTTATGGGGAGAAAGTTTTTGGTAAAAGAACCTTACTAATCTGTTTACATTATCCTGTTATGTGATACTACATTCAGATTTAAAGTGTATATGTTGTTTTGCTAGATATTGGTTAACATGGTATCTTTTAAGAAGAGAGTGCCTTTCTATAAAAGTAGCTAATTAAAACTGAATTTTATGTGATATGTAAAGTAAAATGCAGTGACACAAAGTATCAGATTCCTTAGAAATGATGTAATGATTGAGAATCACAGTAAATGAAAAGTAAGAGACAGTTATCCTTGTTGAAAGTATTCTGGAAGAGTTCCCTCCCTCCTTTTTTCTTAGAGAATTTACCTTAGAGATCTTGAAGTTGTAAGTACTTCTCTCTTTGAACTGTATGTGGGTATATGTATATAAAATCCTTTTGTAAACTAGATAGACCTGTTGATGAAAAATTAATCAGTTTATCAACCATCTCTGCATTATTTCTCTTGATTCTTGCCCATTCGCAACAAGGACTTGGAGGTGTGAGCAGTCTGGTAGGCGCAGGGTGGGGTGGTGAGTGCTGTTGCAGCTGCAAAGTGCTGCAAGGGTGCTGGTGCTGAGACAGAGGAGCCGGTGGTCTTGCCATGTGAAGATGGAGGCAGGCAGTCTGGCATTTTACAAATTTATTAAAGCAAAAGTACATTTTCAGGGAGAGAGCTCATGCTTGTGCATGTGTGGTTAAAAAGAGGGACCTACTCACTTTACAATTGTTTTTACATTCCCATGGTGAAGATCTTATTTGCACGGGGAACAGTTTACACATCGGTGGGGAGAGGAATGGCCGACATTCCTTCCCTAGTAAGAAGTGAGCAACCCAGGCTGCTCAAGGTGGGGAAGGGGCATTGTAATGAGACATAGCCAGAGGCTTTGGGTTTAATCTCCTTCAAGGGAACTTGAAGCCTGTAACAAGTAGATCTAAGAAAGAAATGGACATTGAAGAAAAACTTATGGTCTCCAGAGGAGACAGTTTGGGGGGTGGGGGATGTGCTTGGGCTGTGGGATGAAAATCCTGTGAAACTGGATTGTTATGATCATTATACAACTACAGATGTGATAAATTCATTTGTGTTATTTTAATTAATTAATTTAAATTAAAAAAAAAGAAAGAAAGAAATAGAAACTTTTGTTCAAGCCAAATTGAGGACAGTAACCCAGGAACAGACCCACAGAAGGCTCTGCGAACTGTTCTGTCCTTTAGAGGTCAAACACAGTTATATAGGTTGTTGAGACAGAGGGCTGTGCATTAAATGACGTAGTTTGCACAATCCAGATCTATAAGTACAAAGTGGTCGGTCATCATAACCCCTTACAGAATCAAGGAGGAATGTTATATGTTAAGGAGTTGTCTTGTTTTTGCCTGGAGAATGTTGCTCTTTATGGTTGAGCAGGTTTTTTGGCCAGTGGAGAGGTTTGATCAAGGCATATTGCAATTACAAAATACACAGTAGATGGGAGAAAGGATGCCAAAGGCAGATAAAATATTTTGATGCTTAAATTTTTATCTTGCCATAAAATACAAATTTTATTTCACAGCCTTTTCCTAAAGGACTCAGAAGTTTCTTTCTCAAGGGTGTGAGAATCTCATTGAAATGTAAAAATCTAGGGAGATTTGCATCCTGTCTCCTAGTTTGGTGGTCTCCTTGCTTCAAGTTAAGAAAATACCTCCTGGAGTTCCCATCTTGGCTGGGGCGGTTAACAAACCTCACTGGCATCCTTGAGAACGCTGGTTCGCTGGTTCGATCCTTGGCCTCATTCAGTGGGTTGGGGATGTAGCGTTGCTGTGAGCTGTGATGTAGGTCGCAGACGAGGCTCAGATCCCAAGTTGCTGTGGCTCTGGCGTAGGTTGATGGCTACAGCTCCGAATGGACCCCTAGCCTGGAAACCTCCGTATGCCCCAGGTGTGGCCCTGAAAGACAAAATAAAATAAAATAAAAGTCATGAGGACTAGAGCCTAGGGGCCTTTGTTCAAAAAAAAAAAAAAAAACACCTCCTGTCTTTAAGACAAAAGGTCTTAAAAAAGTATTTTTCTCCTCTGGAAAAGTTCACACAGAACGATACCCCATCTACCAAGTAAAGTTGGGATGAACTATCTGTGACACTAGATGTGTCAAGACTTCTGACTTGAGGACAGGTTATTGTTTATGTTGAGAATAATGTACTGTATCTGCTTTGCTTTATAAAGCGTGAGATTTATTTCTGTCTTTGCAATCTCTTGGTGAATTTCCTCTGACACATCACATTCTGGTTTAAGGCTTTGTTGAGGCCCAGGGGGACAGCCCCAAAATATGTCACAGTCGATATTGATTACTTTGAATTGAAGTTGCTTGAGAAGCAGCCTGTGCAAGAAGGAGACTCTGACCCTCCTCTGTGCCTCTGAAAGCAGGAAGTAAATTCCTCCTGTGAAAGGTGCCCTCCCTGCATCTGGAGGTGGATCACCAGAAAATAGCAAGTTCAGGGCCTAGAGGCCAGTGTAAACAAACCTTGTTACTTTAATTTACTATTGCAAGCCAACATTGGTTAGATTCTTAGCACCCAAAGCCTAAATTTCTTCATCCTGAGAATTCCTCATATATGTATTGTTTCTTTGTCTAAAAAGTGTAAAACCTTCCCTCTTTGGCCATTGCTTAGGTCTTTTTATGACACCTCCATGCACACAAATTAAACATTTTTTTTCTTTTCTCTTGTTAATCTGTTCTTGTGTAAACTTTATTATTAGTCCAGCCACAAGAATCCAAGACGTGTAGAGGGGGAAATTTCCCTTCTTAATAGTTTTTCATTAATAAAAGTGCTGTCTTTCTCAACTACCCTTGTGGAAAGGATTTCTGAGTTGCAAGGAGATTTTGTCTTTAATTATATTTCACCAGTAAATTCAATATCTTAGTTTTAATTTTACCATTCTATTTGTTAATGTATAATAAGGAGTAAAAACTGGTGATATTTGGCCCCAGTAGTGGACTATCATTTGGCCTACCTTCCTGGGAAAAGAAACAAAATCTAGATTAACTGAAGTAATGGAATCAGTCTATTATTTTTTTACCAAATTAATCTCACAGAGATGAATAACCTCTGTTCAGAGAAACTTGAGAGAAAATTACCTAGATAATTGTATTGGTTTAAAATTCAGGGCACCTGATCTTTTGCAAATTTTTAGGATCTGCTATTTTCAGTTCCTTTGGTGGTTTGACAAATAACATAATTTTCTTTTAATGTAAATGATGAAAATTCAAGAAGGTAAAAAAATAAAGAAATTTTTATTTAGAACAGGAATTATAAAGAATATCAAAGGTTAAAAGATGTAACACAAAGTCAGCTTGGATATGATCAAGGAAAAGCAGATCATTTAGATTTGAATCTTTCCCTTTAATACATAATAGCATTAGATTGTTTTAAGTGGTCATTCATTTGCATAATGGCATTCCCATGGTTTCTTTTTTCCTAGTTTTTCCAAATAATTGTTTTAGCTATCTCCTGTTATGTAATATCACCCTTTGATGGGATCCCCCTTAGGGATATGTAGAATTTGGTAATTTGTGATCTTTGAATCACAAAGACAAATGTATTGGTTATGTGTTAATCTCTAGATATCAAAGGAAAAGACAAGTACCTTAAATTGATGTCAGTATAAATCTTTCTTGATGTCCCTATGGTTATGTGGGTTTCCATGGCAATGGAGATTTTTGTTGGAGTAAAGACATAAAGTATGTTATTTGGGATCATAAAATCTCTGTAAAATGTTTTCCTTAAATTTATTATTTATCTTTCTGAATTTGCCTTGGAGAAGATAGAAAAGCTGATGCTTCAATTCTGTGTTGTAGACAACATATAGCCAACAAAGTCCACTTCATTGTCATTAATCAAAAATGAGGTTCAGTGCATTTTATTAGCAATCCACTTAATAGAGTTATAGACCAGAAATCCTAGAAAAAGAATAATTCAAGATTCTGCATGGGTACAGTGTGCCATAAAATATCAGAGAAAAACAATATGATTTTGGAGAGACTAAGCTCCTCCTTTTACTTTTACCCACTTGGTGAACTTGAAATCATTAATTAACTACTCTAAGTTTCAATATCTCATCAACAAAATAGAGATAATATCTTATTCTGTTTTTGTAAGAAAAAAACACCAAGTACCACGCATACCACAAATAGATGCCTCATAAATGCAATATACCATTTGAGTCCACTGTAAATATATCAGCTGTCAAAAAATTAATTTATGTTATTTCAAGAATCATACTGCAGAATGCAAACTGAGAATACCTATTTACTAATAGGAATCTAATGGCTCCAATGGGATAAAGATATTCACTAAATATAATCTGTGAATTTTTCTTTCTTTTTTTTTTTTTGTTAAGCTACCCATCAAGTTATCTTCTATACACTTGTTATAAGTACTCAGTAATCATTTATGTTGGGCTCTCTGGCTGTCAGATATTCATCATGCAAAGTGATTACTATGGGTAGCATTTACATTTATGTAAGTAAAGAAATATATAAAATTGTGCATAAAACATTTCTTCTCTTACCATCTAATTTTTAGTTTTTAAAAAACATAAATAAATTTTTACAAAAATTTCATTTAAATTTACTGCACAATACATAAAATATATATAACCCGCTTTGGAATATTCAAATATTTTAAAAATATTTTAAGAGTATTTGAAAAGTTATTTTCTCCATTTATTAAGGCAGAGACCATTTCCCCTTCCCTCTTTCTAAGTCGGCTTCCTTGGAAACATAGTGAAGCTGAGTCCTAAGCCTTTAGCTTTTGAAATAGAGAAAAATCTTGCAAGTGTTATGCTCAGTTTATTAGTGTCCTGGGGCTTCTTAAGCCAAGTACTACAAACTAAATGGCTTAAAATAAAAGAAATTTATTTTGTCATATTTCTTGAAGCTAGAAGTTCAGAATCAAAGTGTCAGCAGACCAATAAGATTTCTTTTTTGCTTCTTCCTAGCTCTTGGCAGTTGACAGCAATTTTTGCCTTTCCTTGCCTAATAACTGCATCACTTCAATTTATACATCTGTTTTCATGGCCATCTCTTCTGAGTGTCTCTGTGTTCACATGACTCTCTCATAAGGATACCAAACAAATCCAGTGTGACTTCATCATAACTTTATGTTACTGAACCAGGAGTTCGCCTTGTGGTGCAGCAGATACGAATCCGACTAGGAACCATGAGGTTGCGAGTTCGATCCCAGGCTTATACTCAGTGGGTTGGGGATCTGGCATTGCTGTGAGCTGCGATATAGACCACAGACATGGCTCAGATCTGGTGTGGCTGTGACTGTGGTGTAGGCCAACAGCTGTGGCTCCGATTTGACCCCCAGCCTGGGAACCTCCATATGCTGCCAGTGCGGCCCTAAAAGCAAAAAAACAAAAACAAACAAACAAAAAAACTTTATGTTACTGACCCAAACTTGGGCCCTGCATGCAGTCAGCAAATCTACTGACACAGGATTGTGGTGAAAGGAAGTTCAGTGTTTATTGTATACACCAAACAAGGAGTCTAGACAACTCATGCTTGAAAAACGCAGACTTCAGGGAAGTGTTTTTTAAAGGCAAGGTGAGGAAGGTGATGCTCATGGTTATCAGGTGGTTAACTTCTTCCCTTTGGTGGGGTTTTAGTATTTGTAAAACAGCTCAGTAATGTGCATCAGATACTGTTATCTCTGTATTTCAGGGAGGAACTAAAGATTCTGTGGCTGCACATGTTATTTTTGTCACTAGATGTTCACATCCTTTCAATAATTAATTCCTGGACCAGGCTTTTGTGACTCAGAGGTGGCCTGGGAGACTACAGCTTTCCTATAAAGAGAAGGCAGGCAGAGGACATGGTGAGGGTCTGTCCTGGGAAGGCCCCATAAGTTCCTGCTGCATTGCAATTACATCTGTGGACGACCTATTTCCAAATAAGGTCACATTCTGAGGTTCTGTATGGACAGGAATTTTGGAGGGAGACTAACTCAATACAGTTTGCTCTCTGTCCTCCTAAATTCACATTTGTCCCATGTGCAAAATGCATTTACCACATCCCAACATCCCCACAGCTAACACTTTAAAATATTAACTCTAAATATAAATCTCATCTAAATATCATCAACTTAAAAGTTTCAAATCTTTCCCAAGGACGTAAATATTTTGTATTTGATGATAAACATATGAAACATGAGTAAATATAGGTACATATATGTATATGCACATATAAATTTATATTTATATATAAATAAAGTACAAATTAGTTATGTGCACTTTCATGAAAGTTTAAGATTGTCAGTTTTCACACAGATGTGCACACACATTACTGTATTTTGTTGGGATTTCTTTGCATTTAGAGACTAATTCCAGTTCACTCATTTATCCCTAAAAAATAAGCAGAATATCATTTAAAACACTAACATTTTAAGTACTAATCATATTAATTATATTTTATTTAATTTATATGATTTTTGGGGGGGTCTTTTTAGGGCCGCTTCCATGGCATATGGATGTTCCCAGGCTAGGGGTCAAATCAGAGCTAAAGCTGCTGGCCTACACCACAGCCATAGCAACACAGGATCCAAGCCGCATCTGCAGCCTATGCCATAGCTCATGGCAACACCTAACCCACCAAACAAGGCCAGGATTGAACTGGCATCCTCATGAGTACTAGTCAGGTTTGTTACCTCTGAGCCATGATGGGAACCGCTATATAATTTTATCTTGATGACATTGTTTCTCTATTTAATAATCAATAAATTGGCATTCTTAGCTCTTCTGCTAACTGTTCTCCTCCAGTTTACATTTTCAGTAATTACCATCAGTTCCGTATCATCAGCTATTAAACATGTTGTCTTTAGAAAACTTGTGAAATATTTAGATTTTATGCATTAGAAAACTTGTGAAAACTTGTGAAATATTTAGATTTTATACATTCTAAACTTGGGCTTTTATCATGTATTTTCCAATCTTCAGGTTTTATTCTAATTCTCATCTTTGTAGAACTCAATGTTTGTTTCATTTTTATAGAAAAATAACATCGTAAAATCTGATTTCTACATGTAGAGGATATAACATGCTTTATACTCTGAAGAAAAATGGTTGAAGATTTGAATGTTCTCTGTTGTATAGATTTTTATAGTGTTTACGGTATAACAATTGCAAAGGAAGAACATCCTTTGTCTATATTTTTCTAAAATTAGAATACAGTTCTTTTTCAGAAGATTGATGATAGTCAATTCTAATTTCTATCACTTTATCTAAAATTCAGCTTTTTAAAATTATTCTCAATATAACTATTATATTGACATTGTATGAATTCATTCTCTAAGCTTCTATGTATGTGCCAAATATGTGAAGAATTAAAGTTTAATTTTCCTAAACATTTTAGATAAATGTAAAGGTTTTCATTAGTGACCTAAATTTCAGGGAATTGTTCATTCATAAATAATTTAATATCATCTCAGAAACAACTGTAATTTAATGAGCTTGATCTACTGTCAGTTCACTGATTACTAAGGCAATATAAACTGACATTTTAAAGTAATAGTTAATAATACATCTAGCCTGAAAACAGTTTTACTGTATGCTGGCAATATATATATACTACTAAACAGATGCGGTGTGAAATGCATTTAGTTATTGTCAGATTCTTATTGGGAAGCATATTTAGTATAAATATATTATGTATCATTTTAGAATTTTAGATTATAGAGTAGACATTACATAAATTAAAATGTATATATTATATGCATAATATACATAGATGCATTTTTAGTTTAAATAAATTGAATAGAAATTTTTAAAGGAAATCTCCTCAATTGGCATCATCAGGGTTGGGGTTAACCTGCACTGTGTATGCTGAGAATTGCTGAGTGTCTGTATAAGCAGCAAATAGCCCAGACAGATCTTGACACACCGAGGACCAATTATCATGGAAATAGAGAAACATTTAGCAAACCAGTAGTGGCAGCTGCAGAGATTTGTCTATCACAGGTTACAAAGGGATTTACCTCTCTATACTCAAGAAAGACTGCTTCTTATGAATCCTCCACCTGTCTAAAAACCACTTACTTAAAGCTTCCCTTTCTCCCCTACCTCTATAGGTTCTTCATCTGTGGGCCAGGTCAGACTTTTGGCCATTGTCCACAGAGCCAACAGCTAATATGTGCATAGCCACATACAGCCAAGAGCTAAGTGCTGAAAAGAGAAACCCCTTAGTAGATAGCTAGTTCTAAACATACAAGAGCAGTCCTTCTGCAGGAGCATGCTTCCCCTCACATTCATTAGCATATAGTTCCATCTGCACCCTTGCTGCTAGTGGTTTGGAAGTAGATAAAGTCTGAAAATATTACATATGTATGTCTGTATGCACGCTCACCCAGAGCATGTACCTCAGCTGAATAGATGAAGAGGTACTTTCATGAAACTGGCTCAATCTTCTCTCAGTGTATCTATACATGCACACCGCTATATAAATAAGTGCATTTCCAGAAAAATATTTTAAAAGCTACTCTTTTTTAATGAAATTACAAAATGCAGAAGAAACTTAATATTTGATTTATTTTAACAATTTACAGATGATACTATAGTTTCAGTATGTTCAGATCAGTAAGGATGGGGTAAAATTAAATCCATGAGGAACCAAATCAGGAATATATTCAAATTAAAATTTTTAAATAAATCATTAAATCTAAATCTACAGATAATGCAAACATTGGTCCAAATATTAGAATACACAAAGCTATACATTGAAATGATCCTATTCCTTTTCCTAACTTATTCTTTCCTTCGTTTTGTTTGTTTGCTTGTTTGTTTTAGGCCCAAACCTGTGGCATATGCAAGTTCCCTGGCTAGGGGTAAAATTGGAGTTGCAGCTTCTAGTCTACGCCCCAGCCACAGCAAAACCAGATCTGAGCCACATCTGCAACCTACACTGCAGCTTATAGCAACACCAGATCCTTAACCCACTGAGCGAGGCCAGGGATTCAACCTGCATCCTCATGGATACTAGTAGGTTTCTTAACCCATTGAGCCACAATGGAAACTCCCTATTCTTTCCTCATTTTAACTGCATTTAATCCTAAGCAACCATTTTCATTATTCCTTGTGCATCATTCTAGTATTTCATTATAAAATATGATTATGTGCTCTTTTTTATCCCTTCCATAAATACGGCATACCATAACATTGCTTTGCAAATTTGTACTTTCACTAGCAAATATCAATTCATAGGCAGTATATTTATTGAATAAAAATTTTTTGGTTGTTTTTCATAAGCCCTAGATGTGTTAGTCATGATGATAGAGCCAGATTATCCATAAGATTTTCCATAAGAGTTTTTCAGTTTGTACTCCAATCTACAATGCACTAAGAAGCAAATTTCGCTATGGCTGTTCTAACAGTATTTACAAACTATTTGATTATTGTCAATCTGACAACTGATAAATGATATATCAATGCACTTTAAGTTGCTTTTCTCATTGTGAATGAGATTAGAAATCTCATAATTTTAAGTAGAAATTATCATTATACAGTTTAAATTTTTTTGCCAATTTACTAGTTTAAGTGTTGCTGCTAGATATTTTTTCCTTCTTAAATTATACTAGCTCTTTACATAATAGGGAGTTTAATCCATTGCTTACGCCATAAACTGCAAATACTTTCCCGGTGTATCACTTGTATTTTGGCTTTGTTTATATATTATTTAGGTATACAGAGTTTTTTAAAGTGTATATTTAGTTACAGTTTATAAATTGATTTGGAATTTTTTTTGGCAAATAGAAAGTCTTCCACTTCAAGACTAAAAGTTAAGACTCAGTTCAAAAGAGCTGTAAATTCCTTCTCTTGAAATTAAAAGTCAAGCTAACTTTAAGCGTAGAGGTAATTATCAATTTTTCTTATTCCTTTTTTACTTTAGTTTTTACATTTAAAATTCTGACTCACTTATAATTTGCATGATATACAAATTATACAGTGTGGAGGATGCATCCACAGCACATCATATTTTTTTCGCAAACTACTTATTAGTTATTAAACATTATTGATTTTTTAAATCAGTCTTTGAAATGCCACTTTTATTATGCATTATTCTGGTGATATGAATACATTTCTGGATGATTTCTTTGAATTATTGGTCTCTGCCTATTCAAAGAGTGGCACCACAGTATTTTATTTAGGATAAAATAAATATAAGGTATTTTTGAATACCTCATAGAGCTAGTATTGAGTCATTGATTTTCCTTTCCAGAGTTTTTGTGATTATTTTGATTGTTAATTTTCATCTGAACTTTAGATTGGATGTCAACTTTGGTATCAGAAATAGATGCCTTTGATATTGATGGGTACATATTAAATTACCAAATAATCTAGGGAAAATTAACAACTTTATGCAGATGGATATTCTTATACAGTAGCATGAAATGCATTTTTAAATGTACATTTTCCCTTCATGTATGTTTTACATTTTCCCTGATACAGTATGGTTTCATACTGCTGTTGTCAGAAATAATGTTTGATATAATTTTTATCCTCCTAAATTGCTTGAGATTTGTTTTGTGGCCTAGTGTGTGATTTATTCTGGAGAACATTTGTATGAACTTGAAAATGTGTAATTTGAACATCCAATTTATTTGTTTTACTTTTTCCTATAGTAAGAAGAATCTCATTTTATAAATATGTGGTCCTTAATATTTTTGAAAAATGTACCCACATCCTTAGAAACCTGATAGTTTTGCCCAATTTTAGGAGGTTTACAGAACCTATGTAAACTAGTTGAGAAATGTCTTCCAAATTCAGAACCCATGTTATTGATAAAGAAATTGAGACCCAGATGTGAACCATTAAATTGAATCAAGTCTTATCCCTTTGTCCTTTCTATTAAATATACTGTTTATACTCCAGGTCAAATGTAGCACCCCGTGATACTTGAGCACTAAGAGACTTTATTCTAGTTTTACATTCATTCATTATAAGCACTGTTTAGGGAAATCTAGTCTATTAAACTGTACAATTCCCAATATGCTTTCACAAAAAAATTTTACTTTATACAACTTTTTGAATTAGGAAGATCTTTTGTTTTGTTTTGTTTTTTCTTTAAGAAAAAAGAAATTGATGGCTTTAAATGTAACTGCTCTAGCAAGACAACAGGTAAATAGCAGAGGCTTAACTCAGATTGGGTCTTCTGACTCTATCCTAAATTATATCCACTTTTCCAGTGGATCCCATTGCTAACCTTTTGACCAGGACCTGACCATATAAAGATTTTACATTTCTATAATAAAGAGAAAAAAGGAAATACAAGGTAAGTTTCATACAGTAGAGATATATGTTTTCAGAAATGCCCTATGCCTTTTTTGTTTTCTGGGTTTTGTTTTTTGTTTTTTGTCTGTTTTTTTTTTTTTTTTTGCTTTGCTTTCTAGGGCCACACCTGAGGTATATGGAAGTTCCCAGGCTAGGGGTTGAATAGGAGCTATAGCTGCCAGCCTACACCATAGCCATAGCAATGCAGGGTCTGAGACACATTTGCAACCTACACCACAGCTCACAGCAAGGCCAGATCCCTGACCCACTGAGTGAGGTCAGGGATTGAACCAGCATTCTCATGGATACTAGTTGGATTCATTTCTGCTGCACCACAGCAGAAACTCCAAGAAATGTCCTATGTTTTTAAATGTTGCCTTTTTACTTTCATGGTGTTACATATCATTTCCACTATTAAACATTTATTCTAAGTGATAGGTGAGTCTGAATTTCTGTGTATGTGTATTTATAAAAGTACATTTAACTTATTTTAAAGGCAAAATACAATGTTGTCAACCCTAAACCCGAGTCTCTATTTTCTAATTTACAGAACTCTGAATCCTGAGGATTATTTTCTACACTATAGAATTCATTCACTTAATATTGCCTGAATTGGGTTATAACTAAGCCTTCTTTATTCTTTTCACAAAAACATGGTGTAAGCATTAGACTTAGAGTGACTAAACTTAAGATGTATAATTTCATGCATAATATTTGCCCAGTAGTCAAGAAATCCTATCAAAATCTGGAACAAGTTTGAATTGATGATCTCATTAATTTTCAGTAATCTTAAAATTTAAGGAACAAGAAGCAATGATAATTAAAATAGTTATTGCTAATTAATATCATCTCAGATATTAATTTAATTCCCTGTTGCTTACTTAAAGGAGTTTTTAGCCAATATGTCCTGCTATTTATAGATGCTACTTCATTCATCTGGTTTGCAGAGAGCCAGATATTCTTATAGTCTTAGCTATTGTCAGTAAAATCAAACCATAGTTTTATTTTTTATTTTTAATCATCTATTCAGAAAACATTCTCAACAAAGTATATGAAGATGTGTACTTCTGCTTTATGTAGCTTTTAAAAAATGTGTTCAATAATTTCAGACCTTAATTTTTGAGGATTATTTTCAAAAGTGCTCTTTATATCAGAAATGTAATTATATTAAGTCAATAAATAGTAAAGGTCAGTCACGTGATTTAAAAATATATATATGGCCAAAATGTACAGCCAATATGTTACTTCTTTTTCCTGGTACCATTACGTTGACCTGTTTTCTAGTTTGTTTCAGCAACTTAACAATTCTAGCAATCAAGTTCACTACATTGTAAGATCCACTTACTCATGCAATGAAATACTGAAAATTCAGTGTTTTTTATTTTTTAAATATGTCTTCAATCTGGGTAAATGTTGTAGTCAGGGTGGACTCATGCGTGTCTCTTAAAAAGTACAATTATGCTTTACGCTGTATTAAAGAAGACTTTTGTTGTTGTTATTCTTACAGGAAAACTTAAACATACACTGTTAATTTCAACAATATTAAACTAATTCCTGATGTAAGAACAGATGAGTAATGTCAAGTTAGAATTCATATAATTTTGAATATAAAACATAAAACTCCATACTAAGTAAGGCAAAATGGGAGAGGGAAAGTAGATAAATGGTTGTTTTCACTGAAGATTTTTATTTTTTCCAAATGAACTTTCAATATAAACTAATTCTCACTGCTCTGAGAAAGACAGCTTAAGTAACAGTTTCAATCCATAAATATAATTGCTACCTCTGCATTTTTTAGGGCATAATATATGCTTGAACAGGTATATTATGATTATGCCACAAGAACCTTCCGTGTCTACATTTCTTTTGGGAAAAAACACATAAACCACTGTTAATTGGTATATTATTACCTTAAGCAAAGTTAATTGGACTTGGCAAGACTAGCTCATGAGAAGAAGCAAACTCTTAAGACCACATAGTAGCTTTGCTCCATGGCAATAAGAATGACTATCCAACAAGATAATAACCTCTTAGAATGTTTGAATGTGATACATACTGTCTGTGAACAATTAGTAATCAGTCATATTCTTGCCTCTTTCTGCCAGGTAAAACCGTAAGTGGTTAAACCCAGTCCTGTCTATAAGGAAGATGAGGAACATGTATGTTGGATGGGCAACTAACAATCCCTGTAACCGTCCCCTGCTCCTCAAAACCTTGATTCAAAATATGAGGCCTCTGAGTGATGTGTAGTCCTTTCCATCTCATCTGGATGTGGTTTGTTTCTGAGGAGAAGTAACATATAATCTGCAAAACAATGTATTTGGCTCCATCAGACCCAACACACCACAGTTGAGAATGTGGAGGCACATCTCCCTCAGACGCAAATACACACATACACACAAAACCTTCCCAGTCAGTAAAAGGCAGAGAGAAAACACACACCAGGCACTGGCTCAGAACAATTACTGAAACATACCCATGAGGACTTGCTGATACTTCTTACCTAGCAGTAAAATAAGGCCTTCACGTTACCCTTTTTTCCTCTATGCGTGTGTCTCTCCATCATTCATCAAGCGTTTCTTCATCACTCCTGTGACTCATCCTGAGATGAGCATTTAGGAAAAAGAGGTTTCACGGACTACTTTACAGACCAGTGCAGGTTGGCGGGGGATGGGGGTGGAGAGTTAGGGTTTTCCTGTGGGCTGTACAGGTATATGTACAGCCACCCAGGTTTTAGTTGTTTCTGTAGTTAACACTTCCAAATTCCTATAAGTTTACCTCTTTCTTTACTTCTGGGCTGATCCTTGGATGACAAATTGTAAGCAAGAATTTGTCTAGATAAAATTTTCAAGCACAAAGATGTTTTACTTCCTGTGTTCCATTTGCATGCCTATGTCTGAAATTGGCAGTTATCCTGCAACTGTAATTAAGAAAACAGTATTTTTTTTAATATGGTCATCATGGGTATGCTTAATATCAATATATGGCAGAGATTATCAGTGGAAGATGCATTAAAAAGTCTGGTGGATACAGTTTCTATCCTATTACTTCCCTGCAATAACTGCTTTAAGAGCTTCAGCTTGGGCTACAAAGCAGTAGCAGTTGGCTTTTCCCCCTGAGCAAGGCTCCAAATTACAGAACTTTGAGTGAATTTTGATTTCAGGGCAAAGGCAGAGAGCACCCCCACTGTCATAACAATATTTCCTTTTATTTTTGCTTGCAGCTTTGACATCTTTATCCAGGATCCATGTTTCTCTTAAAGAACTTTGCTTAAAACAGCAAAAAGGAGCCATCATATGAAATATTCTAAATATTTTCTACCATTCTCTTTGGTTTTGCAGTCTCAATAAAAATGTTGTCTATCCTCAAAACTACATCAGGAGTTACTTGGAGGCTCAGTGAGTTAAGGATCTGGCATTGCTCTGGTCACTACTTGTGGTGTGGGTTTGATTCTTGGTCCAAGAACTTCAAAAAAATACATCAAGTAATGGTGTGGCCAAACGTTTTTTACTATTATTATTTTAATAACCAGCTCTGTCTGGAACTTGTGAAGCGTGTGTAATGTCGCCTTTGTTCAGGCACATTTTAGTTTGTGTTACTACCATCACTTCCAAATTATGTCTTTTTTTTTTTTTTTTTTTTTTTTTTTTGTCTTTTGTCTTTGTTGTTGTTGTTGTTGTTGTGATTGTTGCTATTTCTTGGGCCGCTCCTGCGGCATATGGAGGTTCCCAGGCTAGGGGTTGAATTGGAGCTGTAGCCACCGGCCTACACCAGAGCCACAGCAACGCGGGATCCGAGCCGCGTCTGCAACCTACACCACAGCTCACAGCAACGCCGGATCGTTAACCCACTGAGCAAGGGCAGGGATCGAACCCGCAACCTCATGGTTCCTAGTCGGATTCGTTAACCACTGCGCCACGACGGGAACTCCCCAAATTATGTCTTTTTTAAGAATTGTGTCAGAGTTTCTATCATGGCTCAGCAGTAGTGAGTGAACTGGACTAGTATCAGTGAGGACGCGGGTTCAATTCCTGGCTGGCCTCGCTCAGTGGGCCAAGGATCCAGTGTTGCCATGAGCTATTGTATGGGTTGCAGTCACTGCTCGGATCTGGTGTTGCTGTGGCTGTGATGTAGGCCAGCGGCTACAGCTCTGATTTGACCCCTAGCCTGGGAACTTCCATGTGCTGTGGATGTGGCCCTAAAAAAAAAAAAAAAAAGAATTGTGTTTAGTAAATATTTTAAAAATGTGTGAGCAAGTTTGGAGGCTTATCTTTCCTTCAGGTAAAACATATTTGGAAGAAGACAATCCTTGTCTTCTTTTGGTGGCTTCATACTTGCTAGAGACTAATAAAAAGAATCCTGCATTCTCAATACCTCAGAGATACATGCAGACCTTGCTTTATCGCACTTCATAGATATTGCATTGGTTTTTTACAAACTGAAGGTTTGTGGCAACCTTGCATCAAGCAAGTCTATTGGAATGACTTTTCCAGAGCATTTGTTTACTTCATGTCTGTCACACTTTAATAATTCTTGCAATATTTCAAACTTTTTCATTATTATATTTGTTACCGTGATATGTAATCAGTGGTCTTTGGTGCTACTACTGTAATTGAGCCTGTTTAAGGTGGTGAATGTGATCGACAAATATCTTGTGTGTTCTGACTGCTCCACCAAATGGGTATTGTTTGGTCTCTCTCCCTTTTCTCAGGCCTATTTCTTGAGACACAACAGTATTAAAATTAGGCCAATTAATTACTCTGTAATTACCCTTAAGTGTTCAAGTGAAAGGAAAAATCACACATCTCTTATTTTAAATCAAAAGCTATAAATGCAATAATTTGCATCTGTTAGCTGTGAGATCCTACTGTGTAGCACTGAGAACTCTGTCTAGTCATTCATGATGGAGCATGATAATGGGAGGAAAAAGAACGTATACATGTATGTGTAACTGGCTCACCATGCTGTACAGTAGAAAAAAAAATTGTATTGGGGAAATAACAATAAAAAAATTTAAAAATGAGCTAGAAATGATTAAGCTTAGTAAGGAAGGTATATCAAAATCTGAGATAGTTGGTTCCCATGCTGTAAAGTGGGGGAAAAAAAAATCTGAGATAGGCTGAAAGCTAGGCCTTTTGCACCAAACAGCCAAGTAGTGAATGCAAAGGAAAATTTCTTAAAGAAAACTCAAAACACCACTCCAGTAATGCATGAGTAATAAGAAGTTAAACAACAATGTTACTAATATGGAGTTTTAGTGGTCTGGATCGAAGATCAATCCAGCCACAACATTGCCTTAAGCCAAAGCCTGGTCCAGAGCAAGGCCCTAACTCCAATTCTGTGAAGCCTGAGAGAAGTAAGGAAGCTGAAGAAGAAAAGTTTGAAGCTAGCAGAGGTTGACTCATAAGGTTTAAAGAAAAAAAAGAAAAAAGTTGCCTTCAACATAAAAGTGCAAGGTGAAGCATCAAGTGCTGATGTAAAAGCTGGAGCAAGATATCCAGAAGACAGAACAGCTTTATATTGAAAGAAGATACCATCTAGAACTTTCATAACTAGGGAGGAGTCTATGTCTGGTTTCAAAGCTCCAAAGGACAGGCTAGCTCTCTTGTTCAGATTAATGCAGCCAGTGACTTTAAGTTGAAGCCAGAACTCATTTACCATTCCGAAAATCCCAGGGTCTTTAAGAATTATGCTAAGTATACTCTGCCCGAGCTCTATAAATGGAACAACAAAACCTGGAAGACAGCACATATGTTTACAATATAGTTTACTGAATATTTTAAGGCCACTGGTGAGACCTACTGCTCAGAAAAAAAGAATCCTTTCAAAAACCTACTGCTTATAGGCAACATGCACCTGGTCACCCAAGACCTCAGATGGAGATGTACAAGATTAATGTTGTTTTCATGCTTGCTAACACAACACCTATTCGGCAGCCCATGGAGCAAGAAGCAATTTCAACTTTCAAGTCTTATTATTTAAGAAATACATTTCATAAGGCTAGAACTGCCACAGATAGTGATTTCTCTGATGTATCTGGGCAAACTAAGTGGGAAACCTTCTGGAAAGTTTTCACCATTA
This sequence comes from Sus scrofa, assembly GCF_054392235.1. Lineage (NCBI taxonomy): Eukaryota > Metazoa > Chordata > Mammalia > Artiodactyla > Suidae > Sus > Sus scrofa. The sequence continues at coordinate 65,171,085 of NC_139393.1, read as the reverse complement.
TAGATGCTATTGAGAACATTTGTGATTCATGGGAAGAAATCAAAATATCAATATTAACAGGAGTTTGGAAGAATTGATGGAACCCTTTGTGGATGACTTTGAGGAGTCCAAGAGTTAAGTGGAGGAAGTAATTGCAGATGTGGTAGAAATAGCAAAAGAACTAGAATTAAAAGTGGAGCCTAAAAGTGTGACTTACATGCTCCAATCTCATGCTATAACTTTCAGGAGGAGGAGCTGCTTCTTATAAATGAGCAAAGAAAGTGTTTGTTTGAGATGGAATCTACTCAGGGTGAAGATCCTGTGAAGATTATGGAAGTGACAACCAAGGAGTTAGGATATCGTATCACATAAATTTAGTTGACAAAATATTGATAGGGTTTGAGAGAATTTTCAATTTTGAAAGAAGTGGGCTACTGTGGGTAAAATGCTGACAAATAGCAGCATTGCATGCTACAGAGAAACCGTTCATAAAAAGAAGCATCAGTCGATAGGGCAAACTTCATTGTTTTATTTTTTAAAATTGCTGCAGCCACCCCAGTCTTCAATATCCACCACTATCTGTCAGCAACCATCAACAATGAGACAATACCCTTTGCCAGCAAAGAGTACAGGTCTGTGAAGTCTCAGGTGATAGTTAGCATTTTTTTTTAGCAATAAATTATTTTTTATTAAGGTATGCACATTGTTTTTTCAGACAGAATGGTGTTGCACACTTAACAGACTACAGTATAGTATAAATGTAACTTTTATATCCACTGGGAAAATGAAACAATTGTGTGACTCACTTTATTGAAATATTTGCTTTATTGTGATATTCTGGAACCAAACCCACAGTATCTTCAAGGTATTCCTGTTTAAGATTCCTGATGGAGCTTCAGCCTCCTCTTCCTCATTCTAGAGAAGAATATAGAAAAATAGGTAAAGGAGAAAATGCTTTTTTTTTTTATCACAGACAGTGAATCATACTCATTCTCACTTATCAAAGCCTTTACAATAGTAGCTATGAGATTTAGTTTTAAACTGGAAATATTGCCCAACTTCACTAATGCAAGGATTGTTCAATTATTAAGAAAGCCAGATTGGATAAAGAAGAGACTGCATGCTCCCATCGTCACATCTGCGTGTGTGCTCCACATTGTACTTCATCTTCTGCTACTGTGGATGAATATTTAGGCTCTTCATAAAATTTTAAAAAGTATGCTAACTATATATTAAAAAGTGTGCTAATCATAAATTCTCTTGTAATTTTATTCCATACCCACTGACATTTGGTACTTAGGACATAATGTGTGATTTGTCCTCTTTTGAATCATCAAGATTTGCCTGTCTACTAAGCTATTTACACCAGCCTATAAACATACACCTTTATGAAATAAATTCTTCTTTAAAACCTTTCTGTTACAAAACCATCCTCTACCAGCTAAATGCCTCATTTTTTTTTTCTTATGCAAAGCTGTCCAGTGAGGTGGGCATTAGCTATGTACCGCTATTTAAATTTAAAGTAAATATAATTAAAAATTCGGTTTCTCAGTTGCAGTGGACACATACAAGTGTTCAGTAACCACATATGGCTAGTGACATACTGGAGAGTACTGGTTATATATACTTCCATCTTTGCAGAGTATCTAGATTGGACAGCCCTATAAAATGAAAATATACAAGCTTCTTAGCACTGGAAGATAATAATACATATCAAGACACAAAATGCAGCACATGTTTTATGTAAAAGAAAATGTGTAGCTATAAATGCATATATTAAAAGAGAAAAACATTGAACTTTAGTATGTGTAGAAAAACACAAATAACCCTAATCATTACAAAGAAAATGAATAAATAAAATGAAAATAAGGAAATGAAGAGGATCAGCAAAGCCAAAAGTTGGTTCTTTGAAATTTGTAATGAAATTCAGCAACCACTATTAAGGTTTATCCAGGAAAAAACTGATGTCTTCTAGAAAATAAATGTTAAGAAGAAAATGGGAATCACAAATATCTTAGGGAGGAAAGAGCAAAAGTTGCTGAGGTAAGAGTATACCTAAAGCTGGCCCAGTAGGGAGAGGCTCTCTCCAGGTAGTGGGTAATGTGAGTAAAGCAAGGGGTTAACTTGAGAAGAGGTCTCGGAGAAAGAGAAGAAGGCTGTCAGAGGCATTAAGGAAAAACAAACAAAAAATACTGGGAGTTCCCTGTGAGGATTTGGCATTGTTGCTGCTGTGGCTTGGGTTCAATCACTGGCCCAGGATCAGAAACTTAGCAGTTTGAGAGAATCACATATGGTCTTTGACAGTAAGAAATGGACTGGCTTTTCTAAGGCATGTTTGAACTTAGCGAAAGTCCAGGGGAAAGTGCACCCAAAGAAATTGCTTAACCACCAACTCCACCAAAGGCTATCGTGCAATCTGCTGGGCGTTTAGGTCACATTTCCTGTGTCACCACTTTGGGAATGAGCAGTTCTCTGCTCTGCTTTAAATGTGATTGTGCAGAGATTGGTGCCTGACTCTTCAACAGCTCTGTGAGTTCTGAGATGTCCAGTGTTCAAGTTCTGAGTGGAAGTACCCAGTGAGTCTCTGTCACACACCCAGGCCAGAGCTGCCTGCCAGGGGCTGTGGAGATAGAAGAGCTGATCCCCTTGCCTCCCATCAGCAGTCACAAAAAAGTTTCTCCCCAAATAGGACATATGTGGGCAGTTAAAAAGTATTCCAACACACAGTGATGCCCTTTATTATTCTGTAGCTGTTTTTCAAATTAGAGTATGAAGTCTTACATAGAAGAACCTAAGTAGATCTCACAGATCTCCATAAATATGCCATAGTTTAAAGTTTGACAGATTTGTTTTCAGGATTTATTGCTTTCTATGCTATAGTTAGAATGCTGGAGGCGCACCAGTGTCCTAAAGCAGGAAACGATGAACTTGCCTGTTCAAGAAAAGAGAGGGAATTCACTCTTCCTCTGACTTTTTGTTCCCTTTAGGCCCCCAGTGTATTGAAAGATGCACAGTATTTACTCAATCTACCAAATCAAACGCTAGTATTTCCCAAAGATACTGTCATAGACACCCTCCAAATTGTGTATGTAATATGGACAAATTATATTTAGGGCCATACCCACGGCAAAAGGATGTTCCCAGACTAGGGGTGGAATCAACCAACCTATGCCACAGCCATGCCAGAGCCGAGCCGCATCTGTGACCTACAGCACAGCTAACAGCAAAGCCAGATCCTTGACCCTAGGAGCGAGGCCAGGGATGGAACCCACGTCCTCATGGATGCTAGTCAGGTTCGTTAACCACTGAGCCATCATGGGAACTCCCCAAATAATATTTTAACAGCTATCTAGGTATCCCTTAGTTTGGTCAATTTGTCCTGTAATATTAATCATCCGTACAGGGACAGGGATTGCGGGAGGAAGTAGTATGCTGTGTGAAAAGGATGACAGGTCAGTGCGGATGGGCTTGTTACTGCCTTAAGATTCTGATAAATGGAACCTTGGCCCTAGATGATATCAGAACTGTAATTGTTTACATTTCATGGCCTACAGTAGTGTGATTCTGTCTTTGTGTAGGCCTTTCAACTGAATTTTCGTAGCTGTTAATGAACCAGAGCCATTAGAGTCACGGGTACACGCACTTTAAGATTTTAGATCTCATGTGACAGTCTAAGGTAAAGTCTGAGGGCAGTAATCATGTGTTCTGCTTGTCATAGAAAAATGCAATTTTTACAATCATATATGGAAATTAATTTGCTTGTAAGTCGATATCTACTTACTGACATTTTTGTTCATTTTACAAATACTTATTGATGCCCCATAATGTGCTTGACACTCGTGTAAGTGCTGGTGATATGCCAGTGAATTCACCTGATATAAACCCCTGTCCTGATAGACCTGGATCCAGAGTTTCTAGTATATACAGTATGAGAGATGATTACACATCTAATGACATGTCAGTTTGCCTCTGGAAAAATTTCCTTTTTTATGTGTGTGTTTTTTTAATTTCCCAGGATAGGGGTCAAATTGGAGCTGTAGCTGCTAACCTATGTCACAGCCACAACAACGCCAGATCTGAGCCAAGTCTATGACCTACACCACAGCTCATGGCAACACCAGATCCTTAACCCACTGAGCAAGGCCAGGGATTGAACCTGCTTCCTCACAGATACTAGTCAGATTTGTTTCCCCTGAGCCATGATGGGAACTCTGAAAAAAATTTCTTGATATAAATTTGAAAATGTTGGTATTATGATAAATACAATATAAAAAATGAGTAGAAAAAATTTCTTAACTGACATCATTAAATACGTTTAAATTTTGTGTTAGGTTGTCTTATTTAACTATGGTAGATAATGCATCTCATTCATAATACCTCTATTATTTTAAAATTTTGGGAAAAATATATATGTTTATAACCTTACAAACAAATCAGTTTGTATTCTAGTTCCACTGGAAGTAATAAACTTCTCTTTCCAAAAAGACCTACTTTCTTATGATGGCCTTGGTAAATTTATTATTCATAATTTATTCATTAATCAATTTCAATGCAAAAAATAAGTATAGGAAAAATTATATAGCTAGTACTGTATATGTTTCTCAGAAAATAGAGTAACTTTTTTTTTTTGTCTTTTTGTTTTTTCCAGGGCCATAACCGCTGCATATGGAGATTCCCAGGCTAGGGGTCTTAATCAGAGCTGTAGCTGCCAGCCTACACCACAGCTCATGGTAATGCTGGATCCTCAACCCACTGAGTGAGGCCAGGGATAGAACCTGCAATCTCAGGGTTCCTAGTCGAATTCATTAACCACTGAGCCATGACAGGAACTCCAAGAGAAACTTTTTTACCTACATGGAAAAATTTTTAATATTTTGCATTTCCTTAAAAAATCTAATGCAAGCTTCTTAATTTTATAAGACTGCATAGTTTACCTTAAACATTTGAAGATTCATAAATATGTACAGTTGCTTAACCTGTCTTAAAAATGAAGTAGATCTTGCAATTAAAAGTTTATAATATTAAAATATACCTGAGGCTCTCAATATTTTATGCATTCAGTCTGGGGGAATTTTTTATGAGGTACATGACATTGACTCTCAATTTTAAAAATCTAGTTTTCATTAATTTTCCAACATATACTAAAGAAAGGAAAATTGGTTAAAACGAATAAGATTTTTGATATTACCCAGTAGTAGAGAACAGTGAGCAAAACATTTTACAATTAAAATAAATTGCTTCCCATAAGAGATATTATTAAATGTCAGTGGAAAGGGAGCAAAGATAAAATAGCAGCCTCTGTAACAAACCAGAAGCCACCAAAATCTTGGGAGGAGAATTGCTACTTCAAGACATTTTGTATGAGTGCTTCACATTTGGGGGAAATTCTATGATGGAAGACAGACAGTTATTTTAAAGTTACTGTTTTGCAACGTGAAGGGACACAGAAAATGATATAAAATAATATTAATTTTACAGGTCATTTTTATGATCACATTAAATCACAAATGTAGCATAAATACAAATAGAGAAAAAAAACCCTGAATATGTAGATGTTGACTAATTTAGAAAAGAAGTCATTAGTATCAGAGGACATCCTCCAGGAATGCATTTGTTGGCTTTATTCTTGTACTATGTCAAATTATTTATATCATCAAGCATGGAACTGTATAAGTTTGAACCATCACTTCCACTGTATTTATTATATATTATATTATATTATAACTACACTGACTTCTTTCCTTTACCTATGTTTACATAGGAAAAAGCATTTTCAAGGGTTCTTTCAGTTTTGTCTTCTTCCTGCAACTGACTTTGAATCTCTGCATTTCAAGCAGATAAGTGTTAATCTAAAATTTATTAAAATCTTTCAAAAAATATCCTTCAGAGATTGTACAACCACCTCTTGTACACAGTGATAACATTTAGTGTTATTTGATATTGTTTGAAAGTGCCAGCCTTGACATATCACTGAATTATTAGTTTTTACTATGCATTCAGATATAAAAATATTTTGTTATACCAATATTACTTTTATTTCTATACCCTCTGCTTAATATCTATTAACGGTATTAAACATTAAAATGCCTCATTCATTTCTGTTTTTACTTCTCTAAATTTTTTTTTCTTCTGGTATCTTTGATTATTCATATTTTATTTTATTTTATTTTATTTTTTATTTTTATTTTTGCTTTTTAGGGCTGCACCTGTGGCATATGGAGGTTCCCAGGCTAGGGGTCCAATCAGAGTTACAGCTACGCCTACAGCTACAGCTACGCCACAGCCACAGCAATGTCAGATCTGAGCCGCATCCACATCCTACACTGCAGCTATCGGCAACACCAGATCCTCAACCCACTGAGCGAGGCCAGGGATCGAACCCTCAGTCCCATGGTGCCCAGTCAGATTTGCCTCTGCTGCACCACAATGGAAACTCTGCTTATTTGTATTTTATTTTATTCCTTTCAAATAATCTCTCCTTTCTTATATAAAAAGTTAGTCACTCTTTTCTTGTCATTAATTTTATTAACCTTAATAATGTAAGACAAATGCAGTTTCTTTTACATGGCTATCAAACAGACTACCTCTTGTAAAGTCTGTAAAGCTTTTTATATGAAAGTATAAAACATAACTCAGTTTGAAAAAAAAAACAGTGTAAAAGAGGAGGCTTTTAAATGTATATGTAAAAATGAAAAAATATAACAGTCACTTTGATTGATTTTGAGTCTAAAACTGAATGCTAGTCAATAGAGACACTTTGGAGCTAATAATATCTAATGAAGGTACTTTACTGTGATATATATATTCTTTATGCTGTAATAGTTTTTATTATGGTAAAATGCACAGCAGTTAAGAATTCAGAATCTGAGGCATGTTTCAGGTTCTTCCAGGACCCAAATCTTTGTCTTTGGAAAGTCACCTAATCCCCAAGTCTTTTGCATTTTCAATGGCATAAGCAGCAATCTAGCCCAGATGATTTTTTTGGCACCCTTCAGAGGCAATGAGGTAATGATGCCTGTCAATGCAAATGCAATTTGTATTTGCTTCTGGAATTCCTTTGTTACTTGGCTTCAATTTTGGGTATCTCCTTTGTGCTAGGAACCAATCAAATAATGAACTGCCACTCAGAAGATTCAGAAAGCTTATCAATCTCCTTCCTGACAAGTATAAACCTTCTCTGTGTAATCTTTCTCATGCTTCACATTCATTGTTTGCTTTTCAGACAGTTATAAAGCTTTCTACTAAGAAATATTCTCTTTCAAATCCCCATGAAATAGAGATTGTGTAGAAGTCTTTGAGATACCAAGGACTTCTCTGATGGAAGGGCAACTATTTGATATATTGTAGGACTGATTAACTAAATCACTCATTTAAAAAGAAATAGCCTTTACTGGTACTATTGTAGAAGGTTAGTTATACAGAGAAACATTGCCCAGCCTCCTACATTATAATTGCTCACATTCTAATGGAGAGAATCTTCAAATATTTAAGCAAGCTTGAAAAACCATGGAAGACTCTATGTAAAAGACAACATGTGGTTATCTAGAGGCCAATTAGTATATAGTCCTGTGAAGATGGACGACCATTTCAGGAAGAGGATATAGCACAAGGATGGCACAAAAGACTCAGATGAGCATAACACCAGAAGACATATAAATAGCTTTGCATGTCGGAAGCATGGGGATAAGTAAGAGAAATAAGAGGAGATGGAGGAGACAAATCATTAATGACATTTTGTATCTTGCCTTTAGGTATTGGATTTTTATCCTGGGGATTTGAGGTGGGGAAGTGACCCTATCAGGAGCACTTTTGAAAAAGATTATTCTATCAGCATGAAGGACAGATCTGACAGGGATCTGAAGCAAGAAGAACCTTTAATAGATAGGAGAGATGCAAAGAGCAGCATAGACAGTGCACATTAGTGAGCCATCAAAAATGTTTATTGAGTTGAAATGAATTGAAGAAGTTTGTTGAAACTTTTCTTTCTCACGTCTTATTTTTAGAAAATGTCAATAGCAGCTATTCATTGGGTTGCTTCAAAGTTCTTCCACTGAACCCCAGTGAGGGTGAGATAGTTGAAACCTGGGTGAGTGACCCATCTCATCACAGATGCTTCAAAAATGTCATCAAACACTCCTCTACAGATGGTCCCATTGTTCAAAATGGTCTTTATAGGTCCTGAGTTTTGTACTGCAGTCCGATGCACAAAATAGCATCCTGCTTTTTGCAGTGGGATTCATTAGGTACCTTAATTATTCCCTTGCACCTGAGCAAACAGCATGTCAGTGATTGCATCCTCTTTGATTGTTATAACCATATTCCTTGGCTATTAACTATTATCTACAGCTATGGCTTATTCTTTTTTTTTTTTCTGGGTCATTTTCAAAAAATTTTGCCAATAAAATAAATCCTTTAGCAGTTCCTTGTCAATAATTTTGAAAGCGAAAATAGACCAAAGAGCAAGCTGTCTACTGATGATTGAAAGCTGATTGCAGCATTTTTATTTTTGGAACATTTTCATAGTTTTATAAATGTGTCATCATAATACTGTCATAGAGATGAATAGAAATATACATTTCTCATTTTACAAATGAATGGGTTAAGATACAAAAGATTGACTTAGAAGAAGTCGGTAAAAGTGCTTAGTTCAAAAGGAAAAAGAATATCTTACCACCACATCACCACATAACAATATTTCAACACCTAGAATATCTATATTGGTGATGACATTTTATTAGTTCAGCCTCAGCAATGGAAAAATGTTTCACACACACATGCACCCTTGCATTTCTCCTTTGTATACATACGTATTTCCAAGCTTCCTACACTAGAAACAATGACCAACCCAATAGCAGTGAGCATTGTGTTCTCCTAAATAGCATTTCCTGGGGAATTGCTGTAGTGGCTCAGCAGAATTGAATCTGACTAGTAGCCATGAGGTTGTGGGTTCCATCCCTGGCCTTGCTCAGTGGGTTAAGGATCCGGCATTGCTGTGAGCTGTGGTGTAGGTTGCAGATGCGGCTCGGATCTGGCATGCTATGGCTGCTGTTATAGGCCAGCAGCTGTAGCTCAGATGTGACCCTTAGCTTGGGAACGTCCATATGCCATAGGTGCAGCCCTAAAAAAGCAAAAAAAAAATTCCCATTGAAATGAATCAAGGGTTTTCAAAGAAATGGCTAAATCCAGATATAGTGGGAAAAAATATAAAAATTGGTTAAAATCTCCCAAATCAAAGAATCTACCCAAAACTACCAGGAGCATATTGAAACAACCCATGGTTCAATTTGAAGAGACTTTTATTATTAGGATGACACAGTTTGAGCAGCTAAATGATGGGACCAAATGAAAAAAAATGAAGTTTTTTAAAATGATAAATTAATGAATTGATAATAAAAAATTCACTCACATTTGGTAGGTACTGAGAAACCAAAGTGTTGTGAAAACTGAAAAATAAAGGGAAAGACTCAAGCATCTATCCTAATATTTTTGTACAAACTAAAACTAAGTAATTGATGAAGTTATTTTTAAAAATAAACATTCTAGGTAATAAAGGGGGAAAGTGTGATAGAATTGGAATATCATCATACTGTAGCTGCTAAGGAAATAATTGTCATAGAAAATGACTATCAGTGAATTCCTTAATTGTTAGGGAAGAGGCTATAGAGGATTAGGTTAACTGCGCTTGAACCCACTAATCAATTGTAAGAGAAAGAGATAAAGAATAATATTTCTGTGACAGGAAGTGTTGAATACTACTTGTGAGTCTTATAGCCCTAAATATAAAATCTACCAGTTTATTTGAAATGCAGGAAATGGAAGAAGAAATTAAATGGCACCAAGGGATGGAAAATTCAGAATATGAGACATATACATGACAACCAACCTGGTTTTGTCAGCAATAACAAAACTTTAATCATAAGAAAAATAAAAGAAGGCAGTGAAACCTATAGATTAAAGTAATATTCAGGAACATACCAATCTACCGTAATATGTGTGCTTGTTTGGATACTCATACAAACCAACCAACTTGAAGAAGAAGAGAAAGAAGAGGGCAGATGTGAACACTGATTAGAGAATTACAGTATCAAGGCATTATTGTTAATGTGTTGATGTGCTAAGTGTTACTGTGGTTATATTTTTAAAGAATTTTGGTAATTTAGAAATATGTAATGAATTATTTGTAGATAAATCATATGGTTTTTGGACACTTGCTTCCATATACTCTGAGGAGGTAAAGACGGAACCAGATTGCTAGTCAATTAATTGGAGAAGCCGACTGCTTGGTAGATTACAGCTACTTATACTATTTTCTCACTTCTGCATATGCTTTAAAGTTTCCCAAGTATGATTTTAAAAAAAATCTTTTAAATTTACTTTAAATTACATCTAATTCTTAGTGAAGCAATATTTCACTAAAAATTCAAGTAAAATAACTGCTTCTTTCTTTGCTGGTGAGAGGGACAGGAGTAGCAAGAGAGAGTTTATCATCCTGCAGAATGAGGATGTTAAATGACATGGAGTTGGGGCCGCTGACAAAATGCAGGATTCAAGTATGTCTGAAGGCTCTAGGTAACAAGACTGGTACAGAGGCTAATGAGTGAAAGTGACATTGACTGGGATTGAAAACATAGTTTGCTTTGAATAGCCATTACCAGGAACTTTGCTTTGGGTTGTGATGTGGAGAAGTGTTGAAGCTCACCCAAGATTTGGGTAGCAGAGTTACTGAGAGAACAGATTGGATAACTAGAAATATGTTAGTGCAGCGGAGTCCTATAGTGGCTTCAGTCACAAGGCAATTTTTCTCAATGGATGATAAAGATGAGATTAGGTAATTGTCCCACAACTGAATGTTTCAGTAGCAAATTGTGGAATACACGTGTGTGTGTGTGTGTGTGTGTGTGTGTGTACATATATAGGTATATATAACATATGAAATGTATTATTATGCATGCCATATTTTAAGTACTCACTAAATAGTCTCAATAGATACTAATTAGTTAGGAACAAAATAATAGAGAGTTAATTATTTGCTTGTGATGGGGAAAGCAAGAACAGGAGAAATTAAGGGAACACATACAGAAGTGCATTTTTGAGAAATGAGATAACTTGAAGGGAAGGAGGGCTGTGTTACAGGGAAAAACTGAGGCCTAATTATCACCTTCTGGTTAATGGCAATAAAGAAACAATATTGGAGCCCAGGAATCCAGAGTGTTCAACACATCATGGGTCTGGGCATTTGGACAAGATACAAAGTCATAAGACAGTTTCTTGGATAAAATTATGATTTCTCACAGTCAGAATGTACTCAAAAACATGAACACAATTAAGCCTGAAGCCGGGAAGATTCTTTTGACAAGATGGCTAGAAATGATGAGAGAAAACTGAGGAACTGGAGACAAGCCACACTCAGATGTTGCATGTCTTCCAATGCTGCCTCCAGCCAGTCTTGTTGCTTACTAAATTCGTCAACATTTATCTTGTAAAGGGTGCTGGTTTCTCCTAATGTCTTGAAAGAATCATATCTTCTATTGGCTGCCAAATTGAAGACTTGTTTACATTAGTGCTCCAACTGAAGTTTATCATAATTAATTTTAAGAATATTATGTGGAATCACAGAATGGTGGAATATTAGCATCAGATGTTATACAAGAAAAGATTTACATTATATCAAAGAAGAAACAAAGGGTCTTTATTTTACTTAAGTATAGTTGGTTAACAACCTGTATGAGATCTTTTACACAAATCTGATCTCTTAATGTGTACCTGGTATTACATCATTACTATTAATACGTGGGAGGAGTGCCTGTGAGAAATATATGTGGTTTGTGCAATACTTTTTTTTATTTTTAGGAAATAAAAAATTTGCCAAAAAAGACACACCGATGGCCAGTGTGCACCTGAGAAAAACACTCTACATTACTAATCATCAAGGAAATGCAAATTCAAGGAGAACTGCCATGAATTTTATCCCATGGGACACTCTAGAGGTGGGATCGCAAAACAGAGTTTTTCCAAATTGAGATAAAGAGGGAGGCAGCCTTTGTATCCTTAAAACCAGTCTTTGTATATGGGTTAGTTCTAAGGTGGTATACAAGCTTAGGGGAGGCACCTACCCTTGGCACAGAGCAATTCCTTGAAATGGACTCATCTTTGAGCCTTCAGCATCCAAAAATGTTGGCATCTTGTTCTGACAACGGGTGATCTAAGCATGGAACCAGGGCATCATCTACAGTTGTGTGGATTGGATGTCCTTCCTGGACAGCCTCCAAGCCCAGCTTTCTAGCTTTGCTAGAGATTGTGAGAGTTAAGAGGCTTAATCACATGCCTTTTGTTTTAGTAATTAAAATAGGTATGTTTCAGAGTTCCCATTGTGACTCAGCAGTAATGCACCTGACAAGTATCTGCAAGGATGCAGGTTCAATCCCTGGCCTCGCTCAGTGGGTTAGGGATCTGACGTTGCTGTATGCTATGGTATAGATCTCAGACTCACCTTGGATCTGGCATCGCTGTGGCTGTGATGTAGGCCAGCAGCTGTAGTTCCAATTCCACCACTAGCCTAGGAACTTCCATATGCCATGGGTGCAGCCCTAAAAAAAAAAAAAAAAAAAAAAAAAAAGAGCAGAGAAAAAAATAGGTATGTTTCATGCAAGTATATGTTTTGACTGATAAAACCTTGTATTTCCTTAAATTGTTCTAAATTCTTACATGAGATATGTTTCCTGTGTCAACGGAAATTTGGACTGTCTCATCCTACATGAAGAAGGCTTTCAAAATTTTCTAAGTGTTGTTGATATGAAAATGAGGAATAGCAGAAATCAGTCTTTACATGTGAGTTTCTCTCCATCTCTCTCTACATTAGAGCTTGTATGTGAAGATCAGATGTCACAGAGGCAATGAGAGTTTATTCAAAGCACAACACACCAGTCAGCTCTACTTATTCTACAACAGGCTCTGCCTTTGACCAGCACTGAGAGGAGGTAAGAAAACTAGGGTGGAAATGCAGTAGTCACATTTTCATAAAAATGAAAGAAGGACGAGATAACCTATGGGACAAGCTGGAATGACATTGGGATACATGTGTGTGTGTCTTTTTAGGGCCACACCCACGGCATGTGGAAGTTCGCAGGCTAGGGGTTGAATTGAAGCTGTAGCCCCCAGCCTGTGCCACAGCCACAACAACGTGGGATCCAAACCACATCTGTGACCTACACCTCAACTCACGGGCAACATTGAATCTTTAACCCACTGGGTGAGGCCAGGGATCAAACCCCTCTCCTCGTGTATACTAGTCAGGTTTGTAAACACTGAGCCAAGATGGGAACTCCTGGGATACTTGTTTTTGTTTTACCACTTCTCCGTAGAATACAAATATAAATTCGGTAGAACTATGTCAGAATATCTGCTTCTGTAGGTGAAACTTGCAAAAGAAGAAAAAATGTATCTGTAGTATATATACACAGAGAAGCATTCTAGTTGCTCTCCAAGATTGAAAAATAACATGAATCACGTGAAATTTTTAGCTAGATGTAATTCCATTTTGCTTATTGTCTTCCTTAAGCCAGTGACCTGTAGTTCTGAAATGTGACTGAGACAGCAGATACCATCTCTTGACCAGATCAACAGCAGACTTTGGAAGCCAGAGGAAAATAAAATAAAGATAAAATGGTGTCAGTAAAAAATGAGGTGCAGAAAAGTGCTCTGGAGAATGTTGAGTGAAATTTGAGTAGTCATTATAGAGGAAGCATTGGCAGGAAGGTCTGGAGCTCAGGAAATCCTCTGAAGTGTAGACAGCACTCCTGATTTTCATGTGGTGTGGGCTGCTGATAGAACTATTAAGCCCGTGAAGGAAATCTATGCAGCCCCTGCTGTTAATCCATCTGCAGAAGGTTTCATATGCCAGTTTTCTTAATTAGGGTGGGCAGAGAGAGAGGGGCATCCTATTGAGATTAAGTCCACAGCACAATAAAGGAAGAAACTGTTTTTACTTACTGGGCTGCTACCAAGAAATGTGTTAATTACCAGCATAGGAGAACATTTTGTATATGTGATAAGTGAATTTCTTAACAAATGAAAAGATTGGAGGTGATCTTTCAAAAATTTATTCAACACGGAAGACTGCAGCCTACTGAGATGCTGATTGAACTAACTGCTCTAAGTATATTTATTTGATCTCTAACCCCGATTCACTAAGAATTCCACTGTGCTAAAGTGTGTGATGGACCTTTTTATTCCAACCTAGAAGGAGCATTTATATTATTTTCCACTAGATAAAGATATGTTTTATAATTTTGTTATTTAAGAAGTGTGATGTCGTTTACACTCATGCTAGAAATCGAAGAAAGACCCTTTTGAAATAAAGGAGGATTTACACTATCATCACAAGAAATGCGCAATACCATGGTATCAGATATAAATCTTAATTACAATCTTTTCCTTTCATTGCTTCTTGTTTTCTTCACATATATTGGTTCCTTGTAGTTTTATAATCTCTTCTATTCTGAAAAATAAGCCAATATGAAGAGTGTTTGTAAAGGGCCTCCATCTCTCTAACATTCAGTTGGAATTTTAATTGCTTTTAACCTTTTTATTATTTTGTTTCAATATTAAATTTCTCCATTGGCTCTTGTAATTATATTTGTCTGCCTTTGTGTTTTAAGTAAATATGCAAAGGGTTTCTTTATTGTTGGTGTCTTAGACTTGCACTTACTTTTCACTTATTATGTACTCTCAATAATCTAGCTGATGTGTTTTCCTTCAAAATGCCATTTGTATTAGCCTGACAGAAAGATTAGGTTTATTAATTTTACTTTTATTATTGATATGTTTGTTTCATGTTTTTATTAACACTTGGAGATAAATATTTCCTTTAAGTTACATTTCTTCTAAAATTAGAAGATGCATTTTAATAACTAATAAATATAATAGATTATGTTGTCTAACCTATCATAATGCTTTATATTCATTAGTAACTGTATACATATAAATATATACTATGTGAAACAAATACATGATAAGTATAATATATCCATTATAGATATATAGTGAATTTATATTTGTTGATCAGTGGATAGAAATGTAAATAGGTACAGATAGATATACATATAAGTTACATGTATTGCTTTCATGTAGGACTTTTTGTTGTCATCTACACAGTCTCATAGATTAATATATGCCAATATAATTTGTAGGGCTCATTCTCAGTTTCCCTCTGTTCTGGAAATTCAATTTGACTTTGGTACTCCTTTTTTTTTTTTTTTTCTTTTCCATACTTGGTAAACAGAATGGGCTATAATTTATCTAGAATAAAGCAAAGCATTCCTTTCTCACATTAAAACCATCAAATTTCAGTTGTTACTTTTCTATTAAAGAGACCCTTCTTTTCTTAAGTTTCTTCCATCTTGCCTAATTTGTTCACAGTACCTTAGTAATCTTGGACCTGTTTGCTTACTTGTTTACTCACAGACATGCCTTCTTATAAGCTCTTCTCTGTTAAAAAAAAAAAAAAAAAATCCTTTCCATTAATACGATACCTGTGTGATTGTTTAAAGAGCTATTACACCATTTTTCAAAGAAGTTTTCTATGTACTTTTGTTCATTTATAACAAGCTTGTCTGTTTAATCCTGACATAGCATGATATCTTCAACATGATGCCATGAATAGTGAACCTGTGTTGAGAAAGAGTACATGTTGTAGGTATGACACAATTCTTAAAAACTCTGTGGATCAACACATCATAAGAAATATATGTAAAGCTGTATTAAACAAGATAAAATTGTCATAACATCAATATATATGTATATGATATCTTAATTAAAGGTAATATAGAAAACAGTCTATTGAACATTTTGGAAACCAGGTTTGAAAGATGAGTTACAGAATGACAGGAAGAAATAATAGAAAGTAGAGGTATTTTATTCACTTATCACACATTTTTAAGCCAATAAATATGTGTTTATTCATCACCTATGTGCACATGGCACGTAAGTGTTAACATATATGTACATGGCACATAAGTGTTTGACATGAATGGAAGAACAAAATATAGTTAACAGTTGTTAAATCCCTAGTTAAGTGTCAGATGTGATGTTTAGAGTTAGGAATCACAAAGATGTAAAAATATGAACCCTAAGTTTAATGTGCTTATATTCTCATGAGGCAAGACCAGTGTATAAATAAATATTTACATATATAGTGATGCAAAGTACCTATAAAATGTTATGAGCACACAAGTGAAAAAAAATAATTCTTCCTAGGGAAGGTGAGATGAATGGATATATATATATATATATATGGAAGCAGAAAGGTGTTAACATTTGAACTATATCTAGAAAAATTGGGTGATTTTCTTAGGAGAGCTAACAAAGAAAGTGGTGAAGAAAGTTGTTCTAGATAGAGAAATCAATATGAATATAGACACAGAGCTTTACCAATTTATGGGGAGTTCTGGGAAGACAATGTAGTCCAGTGTTTCCCCAATTTGTTTTTATTAACACTCCACACAAGGAGATTTTTTTTTTTATGATTTTTACTTTTTCCATTATAGTTGATTTACAGTGTTCTGTCAAATTCTATTGTATAGCAAAGTGACCCAGTCATTCATATATACATACATTCTTTTTTTCGCTTCATTGCCTACCATGCTCCATCACAAGTGACTAGATGTAGTCCCCTGTGCTATACAGCAGGATCTCATTGCTTATCCATTCCAAATGCAATAGTTTGCATCTATTAACCCCAGACTCCCAGTCCATCCCACCCCTCCCCCACCCCCTTAGCAACCCCAAGTCTGTTCTCCAAGTCCATGAGTTTCTTTTCTGCAGAAAGGTTCATTTGTGCTGTGTATTAGATACCAGGTACAAGTGCTATCGTATGGTATTTGTCTTCCTCTTTCTGACTGACTTCATTTAATATGAGAGTCTCTTGTTCCATCAATGTTGCTGCAAATGGCATTATTTTGTTCTTTTTTTATGGCTGAGTAGTATTCCATTGTGTACATATACCACATCTTCTTAATCCATTCATCTGTCAATGGGCATTTAGGTTGTTTCCGTGTCTTGGCTATTGTGAATAGTGTTGCAGTGAACATACAGGTGCATGTATCTTTTTCAATGAAAGCCTTGTCCGGCTATATGCCCAAGAGTGGAATTGTTGGGTCATATGGTAGTAGAATTTTTTTTTCTAAATCACCATCCCACCCCATGAAATTAAACAATAAGGACGAAAATTTGGATGTTACATTTAAGCTTCAGAGACCTATAGCCAGCTTAATATCAAAGAATAATTTGCCTGCTCAGAATAATTTTATCTCCTTTGTGGAAAATAACCGCCCCTTTTAAAAATGCATGATCTATTCTAAGATGATTTTGAGCAAGTAGTATTTTTGAAAAAGACTTGATGCTGAGGAGATTGGAGAAGAAGTATCAAGATACCATGGAAACTGATGAGTTATTCTAAGGGTTTTGGAACTCTTTGGGTAAGGACACCGAGGTAGAAAGTGGCGACATACTCAGAAGAGTGTAATTTAGTTGAAAAGCATAAGTAACAGAGGAGCAAAACTGGATGGGGGGATGTGAAAAGGCATTTTTTTTCATAATGTGGTGGAGCAGAATATCAGAAAGAGATTAAATTAATTTTAGGCATAGAAGCGTGCTTTAGAATGATTCATTTTAACATTGCATTCTAAATGGCTAACTCACACAAGGTATATATATTTATGTGAAACAGGATACTAATATAGACTGCCACTTAGTGAAACTTTCCTGGATTCTTCTGCCTTACCAATCTAAAACATTCCACTAGCTGTTTAGAGAACTCAGTCAGACCTTTAGAATAAAAAAAAAATACATTTTTTTCAAAGTATGTGTTTATGAATATTTGCTGCATTATTCCATTGTCTTTATTCAGGTTGTAGTACTATAATTAAATTGTGGTTTTACCCCACAATGATATGAATTATTTGCATGTCAATCATTTTACAGTTATAAAATATTTCAGATGAATATTTAGCAAATGATAACAACATTTATTTTTTCAACACAGTAGCAATTATTTTCTCATTCTCATTTTTATAATGGCATTATGATAGATTTTGATTTCTAGGCACATTTCCAGACTTTGTCAATCCCTGATATTAATGAAAAGCTCATTCCACATGCTTTAGCATATTCTGAAATAACAATATCTTAAAACTAATGACCTAGATTGTATGTGTTTCATTTTCACTGGACAATTTTAGATTTGAGAATTTTTCCAAATATACTAGGTGTACCTAGATCCACCTGGGACAAGATCATACCTGGGGCTACTTGGTACCCAGTGCTGGAGGCTTAGGCTATACAAATAAGCAGTGCTGGGGGCTGGACCAATCTCATACTTTTTACTGTGCAAAGATGATGAATGCAGATTGTTGCAGTCAGGAGACAGAGACTGTCTCTAATCATTTTTTTTTTCTTAGCTTAAAAACCTCAGGATGGATTTTGGTAAGGGATGTAGAGAACAGGGGAGAGAAGCCATTGGATGTTTTTTGTCTTTATTGTCATATCTCATTACATGCTAATAGTGGGAGCAATTAGTCACAAAGAAAAATAAATGAGGATGGTAATGACAGTTAAAAAGAGTATCAACAATGATTAAAATTATCCAGAAGAGTTCTGTGTGTGTGTGTGAGAGAGAGAGAGAGAGAACACACCCTTAGGTACAAACTGCATTATTACACATATGCACATACTTTATGACTAATTATAAACACTAGTGGCAAAAATAACTAGCATCTATGTTTTATTTCAGCTGTATGTTTCCTGTTGTATAATGGAAGCTTATTTCTTACATAATTTTACAAGAATATATAGTGTTCATAACAAATTCTTAGTGAAACCTGTCAGTTTGATTTAAATTGGAGTTAATGGAAGTTTTGTATTTGTTACATAAGATAACAATTGTTATTACCACAGGTTTCTGTCAAGTATTTACCTTCTAAATTTGATGATTACTTCTGTACCTGGTGGGCATTCATTCAGTCAGTGTCATCAATTTAACATGTGAAAAGAAATCTCAAAATTACCTATCTTAATTTCAAGCCCATTACTACTAAATCTATCAGAGTCAAGTGTATATTATCAGAGTAAAAGCATATATCATCTACTATAGGGAATTAATTACAGCAGATATAGGAACATTTAATTGTGTTCCTGTTGCCTCTGGTCCTCCTTTTCAGTTTAATTTGCCCCCAGTGCTTTCTTTGTTATGCCTCTGTGCCTTCCATTGCAGTATCCTCTCATCTCTTCAGTATCTGCCACTTTGTTTTTTCCCCTTTTCCTTCTCATCACTGCATTGTTATTTCTCCCTTACTGTGAATTGTTTATGTCTTGTGTTTTCTTCTACTTGCACCTCACTTTTATTGAATACTCTCCTCTCTTTTTCCTCCTTTCTTCATTCTTTTTCCCTAGTAAAACTAGAACCCCTAGGTCAAGAGCAGTAGCTTTTAAAATTTGCATTCTCTACACATTGCAAAATGTCTGACATATATGTATTGATAACTATTAAATAACATTTATTCTTTCTTCTGATAATGTTTTTCTTAATTTGGAATAGGTTTACTTAAAATCTATTTCAGGTCAGTGCTTTTGCAAGGTACTAAAAATGATACAATGAATTACACCCATTCCTTTCCTGTAAGGACTTTGTTAACATAAATTATAAAAGGTAGTTTTGCTAACCACAAATATATATACACACATATCCATTCTATATCATACCCTCATAGTTTGAATATGTTCCAGCTACAAACTTTAGTCATGAGAATTTAGTCTCCCCGGCTCAATTGACCAGCTTTTCTCTTAAATTCAGTTCACTAAAACTAGTTAGAAATGTGGATTTTACTTGTTTTTTTTTTTTATCTAAAATATCAACCCCAATACTAGTATTGCACCCCTGTATATACACATCCTGGATTTGTACTTGCTGAGTACTGTTAACATCAGACCCGAAGCTTTGCTCTATATAGAGCTGTCCTACTAAAGATTACAAAGTTTCAGATTTATGTATCAAATAGGACCCCTCCCTTATAAGGATCCGCAAGAAAGAGCATATAGAGAGAAAGAACAAATTTGGGGGCCAAGAATAAAGCTAGATTAGAAAATGTGCTTTAAACTCACAGTCCAAAATAGTGACCTATCTTCTATTGCAAAATACAGACCTTTGAATATGTTCAATTTTACCTAAAAAAAAAAGAAGATAGGCATTACCGTGTCTGCATAGCCATCTTCAACCCTTGTTCACTTAGTCAATTAATAACACAGGGAAGGTTGGATATGATCAGGCAAATGGCTACACTTCCTTTGTGTGACAGAGGTATTCTTTTTACATTTCCAGAGGTCTGTTGTCTGTCAACTCTCCTCCCCATATCTTCCTTAATTTGCAGTATAGAGGGGAACATGGATAAAGCAATTGTTACCAGGATATTTTCTTATAGCTCTTTAGCATGACATCAAGAGAAAGATTCATCCACACAGAAAAAATTTTCTATTGACTGTATTCCAGCAGCTGGAGTTCTCTTCTAAAATGGCAAGCTATAACCAGGTCTGTATTAATTAAGGAGGATTGGGCAGAGAGAAGTATGCTGCAACTATGCCTCACACTGGAAACAGACACAGTTGGTAGAACTTGGTAGAAGTTTATCAGTAAACCCATGGTTCTTTACAGGTAGTCTCAAACATGTCATACTTCAAGCCAGTTACAGTTTAAGAAAGCCATTAATGGATTTACGTCTGCAAAAGTAATTAGTAATATCAATATATTAAAAACATGTTGAAGTTCTGCTGGCTTTGAAGATCCTGTTTCTAATCATTATGGCCATTTGCGGTAGAAGTAAATGCAAGACTAAGTTGAGACTTCTAAGCCACATCATATGCCAATAACACAGTGGGACATAGTGAAAAAACACCCAATAAACTGCTGCCAGTCCTCCAAGGTGAAATCAAAATAATGATACCCTGTCAAATGAATCAGAATAATTGCTATGTATGAACCAGAAAAATGACCAGGATCACAGGAGTGTAGGGGTTAGAACTCAGGGGGAGGGAAGAGGAGATAAAGACTAAAGTAGTGAAAGAAGATAGAAGGAAATAATGGAAGTGCAGACTCTGACATAGCCATCAAAGCTGGGTAAATGGAATTTAATGGACTTCTTGCTTTAGCTAAACATGAAACCCTTTCTTTCACTTCTTTCCTTCCCTCTAGCATGGGTCTGGAAAGATAACACACTCATCTGTAGGTCCCAGGCCATTGCTATGGGGGGTAAGCTCTGGAATTTAGGCTCAGTCTTTATTTCAGGCTAGGAGATTCTCTTCCCACATGTGCTAAAAACCTGACTGACCCCCGGTTTAAATAAAGGTAAGTGCAGCAGTCCTTGTGAATGAATCCACCAGCAGTACTTCCTTAAAAGTAATGACTTATGCCCCTAGAGGTCTTGTCTTTGTCTGTGCTGGTTATCATTCTCCTTTGGCCTATCTGGATTGACACCTCTGGGCAGGTTGAAACTCAGTTATATATGGTCACCTAGTAAGCCACTTAGTCTGACAGGCTGACTCCTGCAGTGTTTTTTGGTTTTGTTTTTTTTAAGATTGGCTTGGTTCTTGGTGCATGGCAATGAAGTGAAGTGTGATAATTCCACACTTTAGGAATTATCCTGCTTATAGTTGATTATTTATAGATTACTGTTCTAAATCCCCCTGGTGCATTGTATCTTCTCAGAAGTTTTAAGTGCACAATTGCAACTGCTGACCAGGAGAGAAAGCTGCTGCAAATTCCCTAAGACTGGAACATCAGAAAAAAGTAAGCAAAATGCTTCAGGGGCTAGAGGAAGGGTCCAAGCCATTCTGGAAACACACCTACAACAGCAGGACTATATAACTGATAGCCCATACTAAATGATAGTTGAAGGAAGTCTAGCTGCAATGTTCAAAGGTACAGAGGGAGAAAATCTGAGGCCTCTAGAGACAAACGTAGTTTTTATGAATGCATTGTGGTGGGTGAAGGAATGTAAAAGAGATAAATAGGATTTTCCACGGAGCTGGGAAGAAAAAAAACAGCTGTCTTGGGTTATCAGAATGGCAAAAGTCTGACAGGTAGGGGGTCATTTTGCAGAAGAAGAATAGACTTCATTCATTGAACTTCACACTACATGTGCCACAATTTTACAGACTCAGTTGCCACTCCCTTTGTATGAAAGTCACCTAGGGCATTTCCCTGATGCTCAGGTTCAATCCTTTGAGTGTGAGCTTCCATTATGATGACAGACAAAAGTTTATGCTTGGATGTATCAGACTTCAAAAGATTTCACACAATTTCTGAAATACTGAGAACATATACCTGTACAGATAGAACATAAAGAAGGATTAATGCTGGAGTTCTCTTTTGGCTCTGGAGGTTAAGGATCTGGTGTTGTCACTGTAGTCGCTTGTGTCATTGCTGTGGTGCAGGTTTGATCCCTGGCCTGGGAATTTCCATATGCCGTGGATGTGCAAAAAAAAAAACCCCAAAACTCTGAAACTTAATGTTACTTCTTATTTGACAATGTTTTCCATGTAATTTAATATATCAAGCAAGTCTAATTAGCTTGACAAATCTTTAATAACGTTCTAAGGGCACTCTGGAAAAAAATCTTAAAGTTTCTTCCAGGTCAAAAAAAAAATAACTTTATAACTAAATTTTTAGAATTTGATTTGGGATTTGTCAAAGATACTAAAGTATGGACACTTGATTAAAATAAGATCACAGATCAATATGAAATAATATTTAATCGCTTAGCAGATGAAATAAAGATCCAATTTAACATAAGGACATTATTGATATTAAAGCTTAATGTTAAAAATCCTTACAATTCAATTTTAGCCAGCTCGATTACACAATGTAAAATCCGTTCTTTTTCTCTTCAACCTTTGGTATACTTTTAGTTTGCCCTTCATAACCAGAAATTCTAATTTAGACAAAATTACCCTCATTTTTCTTAACAAAATGCACCTTTACTCCTCATACCTTTTTCAAACAAAAACACATCATGCTTTCCTTGCATACAAAGATATTCCCATTTTTTGTTTGTTTGTTTTTTAGTAGCTCTGATTGCATTAGAATTCTTAACCCTTGGAATTTTAATTTCTAATAAAAAGTTAGGAGCTAAACAATTGTGAACTGTCTCTTACACTAGTATTCTTTAAATTAACAGAACTATAAACACTTTCATAATATCTAGAAACATGACCTTTCTCATAGAAAGTTTCTCAGCATGGCACCAAACATGCTTACTAATAGACCCAAATTTATCTTATTTTCTCTATAATAAGACACCCAAAGTAGATAAAGCTCTATTACTTGATGTTTCAGTATTTTGTTCTTATTTGGAAATACTCTAGCTATTCAGTGAATTTCCATCATTTAACTTGGTTTAGCAAAACTCTAAGGTTTTTAGCAGATATTTTAAGTACATATACCAAAAAATGTAACTGTTGCTAAAAATTTTATCTATAAATTCTTATCACAGTTACATCTACTAAGGTCATTTGCTCTTAACAATTAGGTTTGGATTACCTAGGAAAAATTTCATCATACCTAAGACATGATATATCATATGAAGGCATATATCATTTGTCTTGTCAAATCTGTAAGACTAGGTAAAATAAAAGTATTAAACTTAATGCTAATAACTCTAGAGATATGTCTGTTTTAATTGAACTAACAAACTAGCTTTTATATGCTAAAGATTATCTTAGATCACATGAACTTGAAAGAATCATTTGGGTTTGTTTCTATGTTTCTGATGAGAGTTTTAGAATAGCCAATCTTTACAAGTGCTTGACCCTCAACCCAATTAAAGAGAACTCTTTTAACAAACTAAGTTTTGCAATACTTAAGGTATAAAAATACCACACATCTACAACATAAATGTATGTTGTATAGACAGAGACAGAGGCTTTTTACTTACCAATATTTGTGGAGAAGATTTGTAAGACCTCTTATTAGCCAGATTTCCAAAGCTCCTTATTACCTCCTTTTTTTTCCCCTTCTGATGAAAAACATTTGTAATTCAAAGATTGGCTTTTAGATCCTAGAAAATATGGGGTAGAACATCGACCTCATAAGGGTATCCACAAATTCTCCAAGATGGATTTCAAGGAGCAATTCTATTTTGGATGCCCCAATATCTTCACATATGTTGAGATATATAGGGGAGGTTTGGGAATTGGCAAAAAGGACTGCTTACCCATCCAACTCATGTTGAATGTTTCTTTTCCTCTGTGTACATTTGGCTTCTGGGTGAAGTCCTGAAAGAGCTCCTGTCAGGCTTTGGATATCAGCTATGATCAGACAGATTCACCAGTGAGTGGCCCTTGTAAGTGGCAAGAAAGACAGTAAACTTAAAAGTGCTCTCAGAGTGTTATGTCTGTGTTCCTTGTTATCCCCTTTTGCCTTTGGAAGTTCACTTCAGATCACATTGCTGCCACCAGTCTTTGAAAAAGATTAAATTCAAATGAGTAAATTTGAAGATCTAACTGGCATTGTTAGGCAGTTCATGAATCAGACCGCCTCCCATCTAGCATCCAGAAGGGTACTCTTAGGGGGTTGCACAAAATGGAAGGTAGCTTACAGGACGTAGGATAGGGCAAGGAACTTATTAGCAAAAAAAAAAAAAAAAGGAAGGTTTTGTTTTTCTTGTTTTCAATGCCCTGTGTCACATGGAGTTCTCAGGTGGGAGATCAGATCCAAGCCACAGTTGGAACCTCCACCACAGCTGCAGCAACGCAGGGTCCTTAACCCACTGTGCCTGGCTGGGAATTGAACCTGGAAGATATATCCCAGCACTCCAGAGATGCTGTGGGTCCCGTTGTACCACAGTGGGAACTCCAAGAAGGAATTATTTTTAGGCCAGGACATCTTTTTTTGAGAGGAAAGGGAGTGGCAAGGGTTTTATAATGTAGATTGCCTTTTCTTCCTCTGGATGATGAAGAGGGCCTATGTGACAGATTATCTTATTGCTTCTAAACAAAAAATTTCAAGCTTGTTGATTAGAATTACATTTCTGGTGAATGCTGAAATGGCAATTACGTTAGATATTAGCTCTGGGTTTAGCACAGGTGATGCCATTTGGGGACTGTCGTTTCTCTCTTTTACACAATAAAGAAGGTAATTTCTAAAGTCATCAGCCTGGTGCCAGTCTTGGAATTTTCAATACAAATATGAGACATTTTACAAATGATGTATTTCTGAAAAGTCATGTGTATTTTTACACTCAAAGAAACAGATCACATATTAAATTTACTTAGAAGGGGGTTATTGTAATTCCAAAGTGAAATATTTTACAAGGTGAAAATTTTTATTTTAAAGTAAATATTTGTAACAACATTTTAAAAAGTTAATCTGCTTTGAAAAGAGAAACTGACTTCAAGTCCTACACAAGATAGAATAACCATACTTCTCAGAATACCTCATGCTAAGTACAGCTAAAAATATGAAAAAAACCAAAAACAAAAAAAATCCCATAAGACTGTGTAGTGGAGAGAAGAAAGCAGACCAGCTAGAGACTTTGTAACTAAGGAATGACATGGCAATGAGTTAACTAGGTTTTCTTTTTGCCTCCTTTATCTGGGACTGGGTGCTGCTCAAAGCCTACAATGTAGAAACATCCAAGGATCAAAATAAAAAAAGTCTCAGGAAAAGCCCTTTCTCCAGCCAAATAACCGGGAGAGGAACAGCCCAGCATAACAGAAAACAATTTCCCTATTCCAGCCATCCATGATGGGAAAAACCTCTGTCTCCACCTATATGTATATCTCCAAAGGCTGTTTGGGAAGCAGAGCCTTCCACCTTTGGGTATAAGAAGTCCCCCTCACTTTCTCACTGGGATGGTGTGAGAGAAGGCCTTGGGAAAACCAGAGTTTTCACTACCATCCAGCAGGACAATCCCATCCCCTACACACTCTATTCCCACCCTCTATCAGCACCGCCCCACCCCGCCCCCTGACTAGGGGCACAGGGGTCTGGATTCCAACTACAGCCTAGTGATAAAGAGGAACCCCTTCTGCTTCACTCTGAGGTGGTGTTCTAGGAGGCTGAATGAGAAGATAGGACTTTCACCTCCTCCAGTGAATAACAGGTACCTGGGACTCCTGCGTACTTTTTTTTTCCCCCAATTCTCTTTGAGTCTGTAACTACTTAAAAAGGTAAAAAATAAAGGTAGAAACACATTTACTAGAATTTTCAACTGTTGCTCAAACTTCATTTCCAATAAACTACTATATTTCTTTTTTAAACATGAGATGAAGCCTCAAGTACAGAAAATATGTTCATATTTTCAAAGTCCCTAATTCTGTTAGCTGTCTCACCACATATATTTATCTTTTCCTTGTTAAGATACTACATTAACTTTATGGTCCTGAAGATTTAGCCAACCACATTTATAAAAATAGGTCAATCAGAAGAGAGGATATAATACATTTTAGAAGATGGAAAGTGGGTGCGAAAGTGGAACTGATCAATTGGGGAGGAGGAGGCCTCAGCCTAACTTTCTTCTGGTAATTGTGACATGTGAGAAGGAAGCCATTCTGTGTGTCAAACACCCCAAAAGCCTAGGGCTGAACACTAATTTGAAAATATACATGCCTTCCTATGTTCAGAGTAGCATGGTTTACAGCTATGAAGATAGGAAGCAGCCTAAGTGTCCACCAACAGATGAATGGATAAACAAGATGTGATGTATGTAAATACGATGGAATACTACTCAGCCAAACAAAATAATGAAATGTTGCCATTTGCAACAACATGGATGGACTTGGAGGATATTATGCTAAATGAAATTAATCAGAGAAAGACAAATACTGTATGATATCACTTATATGTGGAATCTAAAAATACAACTAGTGGATATAAATAGAGAAAAATTACTAGTGGATATAAATAGAGAAAAATTACTAGTGGTTACCAGTGGGTAGAGGGAAGGGGATGGGGCAATGTAGAGGTAAGGAATTAAGAGGCACAAACTGTTATGTATAAAATTACCTATGAGGATATATTGTACAACATGGGGAATATAGCTGATATTTCATAAAAACTATAAATGGAGTATAACATTTAAAATTTTTGAATCACTATATTGCATACCTATAATTTATATTCATAGAATATATTAACTACACTTCAGTTTTTAAAAATCAACAATTCTGAATGAAATAGATATTTGGGTAAAAGAGTTTGAAAGGAAGTTTGAAATTATTCTTGAAATGTGGAAACAACTTAGAATAATAATAAATACATAATATAAGAAAAAAATAGAAGGATTGCAAAAATGAAATGGGAAATTTGGGGGGGAACTTTACTTCAAAATAACACTATTTTTGTCATAAATAGGTATTGGAAACAAAACAGACAAAATGTCTACACTCCAGAGTACTTGTTTTAAGATGGGAAAAAAGAGATAATAAAAATTAATACATCATGTAATTTTCAGTTAAGATAAGTTGCTTGAAATAAATGGGATCCATTTTTCCTTTTAGTTCTATGTGTATTTCCTTCATACTTATTGGTTGGTCTTTTATTAGGTACATACATATTTAGGATTGTTTTGACTTCTTTCACTCTTTACCTCATTTTGTCTCTCCTTATGCCTAGAAATATGCATTGGGTCTGCTACTTCAGGTTACTTTTGCCTTGTCTTGCCGTAATATATCACTTTTCTAAGCTTGTACCTGGCATATCCAGAACAACCTTGCTGTACTTGGTACTAATTCACCTCGCTGCTAAGACATGATGTATCAGGGAATTCTTCCCAATGCCTTGTGTGTTATAGGGTCTCTCTACTCTAGCTGGTGGAAACACAAAACGATTTCCAGCTCTGTGGAAGCTCTAGGAATTGTTGGTCTATTGGGTGCCTCATGATATGTCTTTCCCTTTTCTTGGGGAGTTTCCACTCACACAAATGCAGGTGGGTTCTCAGCAAGAATCAGTGGGCAGCCTCAGTACACACCTGGAGCTTTTTTTCCCTGTGTACTTCCTCTCAGGTACAGTTCCAGCCATCGTTGCCTTCCTGAACCTTATGTCCTTATCTCCTCAATTCAGCATGACTACAGGATACTTTCTAGGTTCTGCCTAAAAAGCATAATAAGAAGCAGGTTGTGCTACAGCCTGGCAACCACATGCAGACAGTGAACTGAAATATCTTCTAATGTATAAGATGCATCTGAAAATAATTGAGAAGTAGAAAAGAAGAGAATTTTAGAGGCGAATACAAGCTATTAGAGGAGTTTCTTTGTGGTGCCACGGTTAAGGACCTGGAGTAGTCACTGCAGAGGCTTGCATTGCTGCTGTGACTCAGGTTCAGTCCCTGGCCCAGATCTTCCACATGCCACAGGCACAGCCAAAAGAAAAAAAAAATCTGCAAGGTATTATGTTATATAGTGGGCAGTCAAGAAATGAGATTAACACAGGGAGCATGGGAAACGGGTTTTAATATAGTCTTGTTAAATTAAATAAGTCATTTTTTGAGATTTAGAAACAATGAGACTATTAAAAATGCTATGTCGACCCCCTATCCTGAGTTTCTCTGATGGGTGACTTTTTTTTTTTGGTCACTTTTTAGATTATCATTTGCTCTGCCTCCATGCCCAAATGTGCACTGAAGAAGCCCTAAGGGTATGGCCCTTTCACCTGTTAATTGATGAAGCTGACTAGATGAACAGCTGTAAAGTCAGGGGATAAAAAATTATGCTCCAGGTATTCTTAGCTACTCTTACATACATGCACTTTTTTGTGTGTGTGTGCTTTGATTGAGATGGTCTCTATAATTATGAACTGTTATTCATAAGCATTTAGGGGGAAAATAATTTGTATTTGGTACATTTTCCCTTAATAATGTTGGACAATTTAAAACTACTTGCATAACATTTCTTACTTACCAGACAGTTTTAAGTGTACTACAAAAAGCATTTCCTTTAATCCATACCATTCCTTCTATATGGTAAGAAGCATTATTATCCCTGTTTTCCAAATAGAAAACTGAGGCACAGGGATTTTAATTACATGGTAATGACCACAGGCTGGCAGATGGTAATGTCAGAATTCAAGTCCAGACAGTCTGGCTCTAGAGAGCCCTGCTGAAACTCTTCACAAGCTACTGCTGGAGCAAGATATGCTATTAATGATAATTTTATTGAATCTTCTGAACTATTTTCTTCATTTCTATGAGTCTGAATGTTCTTGCTGTTAATATAGTTGATTTTTACTATTTACGTTAGCTATGTTCTACAAATTCACCATGAACACTAATTTAACAAACACCGAACCATTGCTCCTAGAGGAAATACAGGGTTAGGATCCTGTGAGCCTCTGGTCATTATGTTTTCATCAAGCAATCGATATATAACCTTGCTTTTTTTTTTTTTTTGAGTCACCTTATTTAATATACATTAAATACATTGATTCATTAACATTGAACTCACAGCAGACAGCACTATAACTCATGCCCGAATGAAGCTTGCCTAACCTGTGCATTTTCTTCATAAGACACATCACAGCCTTTTTGCATCTAGGTAAGCTAAACATAATGTCAGCATTATGCTTGGGACCATTTTAAACAGTGAAATCACCAAGAAAAAAAAAATAAAATGGTAAGAAATATATCACTGAGTAGATCATGGAAGGATGTTTGTTTACAGTATTAACCTGAGACAAGAAGGCAGGATTTGCCTTGTTTGACTTCACCTGGGAATGTGTGCGCAGGTGACTCAGTTTGTCACTACTGATGTTTGCCCTTAGGTGACTATGCAGGTGCCACTAGTGTTGATTTTGAGGTCACACAGAAATTTTAGCAAGTAGGTGAATTCACAAATATGGAATCCATGGATAATGAGAATCCATGGATAATAAAAATAAAGGAAAACAAAATTGGGTCTTATATTCAGAATATGAATATAAAACCAATAATGCAAAAACAAAAACAAAAATCCAACTTTGTTTTTATGGTCTCTTCAGTTTTCAAATTGGGAATGGATAGTGAAAAATTGAGAAGGAAACATTTGATTTATGACTTTAGCAAGTTGAATGGAACACTTTTTCTTCTGTTTGAAGACACTGCTTATAAGCCAAAGATAGCATCTTCTGAGAGAAAGAACTTCTCTGATAGAAAAGCCCTGTCTACTTTTATTTCACAGTAAATAAAGTTATTTATCTTTTCATGCAGAACTGAAAATATGTGATTTTAAAACATATTCAAAGGTATAATTTATTTC
Organism: Sus scrofa; assembly: GCF_054392235.1. Lineage (NCBI taxonomy): Eukaryota > Metazoa > Chordata > Mammalia > Artiodactyla > Suidae > Sus > Sus scrofa. Next base: position 65,140,833 of record NC_139393.1, on the reverse strand, counting down.
CCTGAGACCTTGATATCCCATAACTGAATAAAGAATGAGATTAGTGATGAGGAGAATATTAATAAAGGGAAATCAATAACTATTGGTCCCATATCTAGAAATTGAAGTTAATGAGCAAACAGAATGAGTGGTACATAAAACTTTACTGACAAAATTGGTACCTGTGTTATTTTACATTCAAAGTGCTTAACAATTCTGTGAAACAGTTGCTGCTCAATTAGAACTCAATTACATGTTAAATGAACTAAATGCCATTTCATTTGCACAGAGGAATCTTTAATAATGATTAATGGAAATTTAATCAAATATGAGTTGAGACTGCAATGTGTTCAGCAATAGAATATGAATGAGTTATATGAGTACTAACTAGATCCATTATCTAGATCATGATGCTGATGAGGTCAAGTTTGAGGGTGTGATCCTTTTGCAGCACATGAAGCAAAAAGAATGTTATGTAGAGTAACAGATGGCATCTCATAATCGGCTCTTCACCTTGCAAATGTATCCCTTTGGCCACAATAGACCAAAGTGATGCTGAGTAAGGAAAATTACTCACACTGGCTCAAACATGTCAGTCAGTAGTTTTGTTTGATGAAAGGAACAATAGCCGAAAAAAAATTTTAGTAAATAATTTTTTGATGATTAGCCCATAAAACCTATACATCCAAAGAATTACATTTACTTCCATAAGAGGGAAAGTGAAATCCTTTTCCCTTTTCCTTCATTGCCCATATCTGACATCCAACTATTATCCCAAAGTTTTGTAATTGTATAATATTCTCATTTATGGAATAATAAATAGTTTCTATAATGTATAATGTTTATAATGTATATATTTCACTTCAAATGAAAATAAATTTTATTTATTTAAAATATGAGCTTTTAATTTACATGTAAACCTTAGGTTCATCTTGAGTAGCAAGTATATGTTACTTATTTGCATGTAGTACATTAGTGTATTCTTTGGAATGTTTTATTCATATTCTATTAGTTTTGTTTTTTAGTTCATATTATTACAAATAATTATGCATCATGTTACTTTCTCACTCTTGAGAAGAACTGAAATGTGTAGAAATGCATTATTATCTTCTTTCTTCTAAATTTGTTTTGCTCTAGGAGCCACAGAACTGTTTCCCTCATCTGTTGATCCTAATATTGACCCTTCAATTTATCTGTGTAATTTTACTGATTCTCTAGCATCCTAGCATTATTAGGGGAGCAAAAAAGCATAATTTGTATTCCTCATTACCTGGTGTTTTGGAATACCTTTCACTTCAGTAAAAGTATTCTAGCTGTATAAGTATTTGCCCATTAGGCTTATAATTTCTACACTGTGGAGTAAAAAAAAAAAAATGGTTTTGGTTAGTATATTATTATAAAAATGAGGCGAATCTAACAACTTTTTTTATTCATATGCTTATTGAGCACGCAGTGCCAGTGATTGAGAGGGGTATTCAAGATAATGCTTTTATAATATCGCAATACCCCTTTGGTAATTCTAACACTATGGGGGCCGGAAATCACTGTTAAATTTAGTTAGGTGTTATACAAATCTCAACATAGTGACATGCTTTATGTAGTGTATAAATCCACATTCTACTTTTATGGACAAAATGCAGAAACTGAGTTATTATGGTCTCATTTGAAGACACCCACTGAGAAAACTGCCTGCTATTCAATTTAACTATCTCAAAGGGATAACAAGAGAGACCTAGTTGTTGGAACTCAAGCCTGTGTATCAAAGAATGTGAGCCATGCATGGTGGATTTCAAGCTGAAGAGAAATGGTATTATTAATATAATACCCATGTGAACTATTCTTTCATTAGCAGTTCCAATTTGCAAAACACTCTCCTTGTGTTAGATATTCTTTTTAGTTTTATATCCTACAACCGAGCCTACTAGTATTTCAGACTTTGAAATACTGGTATTTTAAAAAGTTTCATGTCAAATATCTCCTAAACCAGCTATATGATAATATCCATTACCTTTTTAAATTTAGTTTTGAGTGTGTATTCAGAGGATCTAAGAAATGATGTAAATAGATCTTAAGTCATTATATGAACTATAAGTTTTCTTGAAAAATAAGTAATTAGGAAAAGTATGCTACTGGAAATAAAAATTTATGAACCATCAGGATTAATTTTTAAAAGATAGTTAAATTTCTAATTTTAAAACATATGAAGTTAAATTTCTAGAACATTAGCTTAGCTTATGCAAATAAAATACATAGAAGAAGTACACAATAGGAGTTCTCCTTATGGCTCAGCAGGCTATGAAGCCAACAAGTATCCATAGGATGTGGGTTTGATCCTTGGCCTTGCGCAGTGGGTTAAGTATTCAGTATTGCTGTGAGCTGTAGTGTAGATCAAAGACACAGCTCAGATTCTGTATTGCTGTGGCTGTGGTCTGGGCCGGCAGCTGCAACTCCAGTTCAACCTCTAGCCTGGGAACCTCCATATGCTGCACTTGTGGCACTAAAAAGCAAAACAAACAAACAAACAAACAAAAGTACACAGAATATAAGGCATATGAGCTTTCCTCAGTTATAAGCCATTTTTATTTAAATTTCAAAAATCTTTGTTTCTCTTTCTCACCCACCCACATTCCTTCAGTAAACACAAAGCATTAGATAAATATAGGGCTGTTATGTCTACATTTTTTTCCCTCCCAATTCTGATGTCTTCCAGCACAGAAATTAAGTTCTTTCATTTCTTCCCCCTTCTTTCACCCTCCCAATTTGGCATCAGTCCTTACCCTAGAATCACAGAAATAAGGAAAAACTGTAGATACCTGTCTGTCCTGCCCCTCATCCTCCATTCAATGAGGATTGCTCATATGCCATCCTGTAACTGAGTCTGATACATTTCTCTTACCACTACTTAAACATTTTTCATATATTCAGGCTTTGTTTAGAGCTTGTTTCTAGCCCCCAGATCATCTCATACATCCAAACTTATCTCATGGCAAGTTTCCTCTCATTCCTTCTTTCTGTCCTCTCTCTCTGCCATCTTATTTCACTTTTCCTCTGTTCAGGCCATCTGTGAACCAGACAAACAGATAAAAACACACAGATTAAAAGCCCAAAAAATGAGTGTTGAAGTAACGGCTGAAAGGGCAAGATTAAATTGGAGCATTTAGAAAATAAAATAATAAACAGAATCACCTTTATTTAGCTTTAATTGTATATAGTATTCAGTTAATTAAGCTTTTGAATACATAAAATGCCAATGCAGTTTATTTACGCAGTTGGTATTTACTTTCAATTACTTCCAAAGTGGTTTTCCACATTCACAAGAGCAAGGAGGTATAGTGAAACAGTCTGTGTCAAGTGCAAGCTCTAACAGGTGTGGCAATGACGGATGCTACAGGATTTCTATGTGCTGTCACACCAAATGAAACCAGATCTGCTTGTGGAGCAGTTAACTTCCAAGTAGAGTAATTTTTCTCTTCCTCAGAAGTTACTGGTGAAGGTCTGTTAATACGGTTTTTCTGAATTCGCATGACATTGCAGAAGTACTTGAGGAAGTCAAGTTTTTTTGTCTGATCCTTCTTAATTTCTTTTCATCTTGTTCCATCTTTAGGATAGCTAGAAGAATTTCCACATAATTTATATTTGAAAAAAGACTCTTTCCAGAGTCTTTGGCATGCGTCCCACTCATCCAATATGTTCATGCTTTGGTGCAAATCAACACATTTTGATAGGTGAATGTGTAGGGCATATCAAGTGAGGAAAATGGTGGAAACATAGGCTCATATTATTATCCTTCTAAGAAAATACCTATCATATTTTTAAAGGCTCGTATTTATGGTCTTTTAATTTTTATTTAGGAACATGGACTATGGAATCATTTTGTGAGAGATTTGGCTCCTATTTGTACCAGTTTGATAAATTCAGGCTTGGGCAAATTAATTAGTCATGTTTCTCATATATAAAATCAATTCTTCTGAGAACTCATGTATATGAAGCATTTTTATTGCAATTTAGGATTCGTTAAGCATCAACATTGGTTATTACTATTGGACTTTGATATTATTATGGGATCATAATATATAACTTTAATTTATGCTTTACCCATTAATCCTAGTTGTTACCCTGAAACCACAGGGAATAAATGCAATGTTTTTATATCTGGCAGTCCTTGAAATACTTAGATCATGTTACTCTAGTCCAAAAACCTCTTATCTATGCCAGTCCTTGTGCCTTTGGAAATTTTTATCACATGGTTTTCCTGAGATTTGATCCTCCTTGTCACTGTTTTATAAATATTCATTCATAAATATTTCCTTTTCCATATGAAACCCTGAACCAATTACTGTACCTCTGATATACTTTCATTAAGGATGTAAAGATAATTCATTAAAAATTTTTAACCTGAATTAAACCTTATAATTGATGATCTTTGAGATTATATTGGGCTCTTCCTCTTCCTTGTCATTTTTCTGTACAGAATCACTCATCTTCTCCTTCTCTTTCCCTCCCTTCTCTTCCTCAACTATTTCTTTCTAAAATGTATCTCAGCAAGGTTGGCATTTCAGGCTGTCCCAGAGGAGGTGTCAGGGGAATGGGAGAGAGATGAGAATGGTGCTGTGGGGGCAGGTTCTTAGTATGGTGTGGTAGCTCCCAATTAATGTGAAAAAGTCATCTAACCAGGGTGGGGACCCAGAACAGTGTGCCAGAGCCAAAGCAGTTTCTACAAGGGATAGGCGCACAGAATGGAATGGACTAGGATGTTGTCCACGCACCAGGGCAGAGGTAAGAGGAGACACAATACAGTGCAGATTGTCAGAGACCACGCTGGGGAGGGAAGTTGTGGGAGTGGGGGAGTGGTCATCGGCCATGTGTGGGAATTCAGAAACTGAGTGGGGACTACAGGTGTAGGTGCAGTCAGGTGTGGGATAGTAGAAATTGGGTGAGAGGGGCATTCTGTGAGGGGACTCCTGGGGTGGAGCGTTCAAGCCCAACCAGATTAAGGAGGGAGGCCTTGCAGGAAGTGGCCAACACATTGTGAGCAGTAAGGAGGATGGGCAGGCAGGGAACAGGACATCAGTGAATGCAGGGAAAGGGGTTGGATGGGTGGAAATCTGAGAACTAAATGTGTTCTTTGTTTTCTTGATGTCACTGCTTCCAGACCTTTTCTGTGTATGTAGCCAGGGAATATATATGTGACCACATGCATGTGTATATACACACACTTACTCATATACCGCAAAATTCATGTACAGTAATAGACATGAAAAGTTTTTAGCCATTTACTTTAAAACTGGTATTTCTTTTTTTTTTTTTTCTTTTTCGAGCCACACCCATGGCATATGGAGGTTCCCAGGCTGGGGTCCAGTCGGAGCTATAGCTGCCAGCCTACACCACAGCCACGGCAATGCAGGATCCGAGCCGCGTCTGTGACCTACACCACAGCCCACGGCAACGCCAGATCCCCAACCCACCATGCAAGGCCAGGGATCAAATCTGCTATCTCATGGTTACTTGTCAGATTCATTTCCACTGCACCAAAACGAGAACTGCCAAAACTGATATTTCTAATGCTGATGCAACAACACAGGTTTTCTTCCCGTTACATTTGCAAATTCATTAATGGTGGGATCAAGTTCTCTATTCTTAACATGCTTACTTAACTGAACATTTTGAGTGTGTGTGTGTGTGTGTGTGTGTGTGTGTGTGTGTGTGTGTGTCAGTGACTGAGAGAGAAAGAGACGTTAGTATTTTGGCTAATGTTGAGATTATTGGTAATTAAAATCACTTCCAGTTACTCTATATTGAAGAGTTTCGTGACTGCTTATTTGTTTAATTTTCTGACACTTCATCAAAAATTCTTCAAAGTGATACAAGATTGAGTAAATGATACATACTTTTTAAATCAAAGTATCTACAAAAATAAAGACTGTATAATATGACAGAGTTGATTTGCAAATGGCTTGAATTCCTTAATGATACAGTTTATAAATCTTGCACCAAAATAATTTGTCAATTTCAAATATAAGACCTGGAATGAAAAGAGAAGAAAATAGAGGGAGCTATTTTATTAAGTGCCCTTTTGTGAATTTTAAATATTTTTATTCAATTTATGAAAAAATAGGTATTTAAGTATACCATAACATTTGCACATATTGATTCAAATGCAGTCTCATTTTTAAGACAGCAAGAGAAAATTTTGGCAAAATTTTTTAAAATAATCTAAAATAATTATTCTTTGCAGTTAACTTTCAACTGTGCACCTATGTATATTGTATGTAAAATAATGGCCCCCCAAAAATGTCCAATGTTTGTGTCCAAATTTCTGGACCTGTGAATAGGTTATATTGCATGACAAAGAGTACTTAAGGTTTCAGATGGAATTAGTTGCTAAAAAACTGACCTCAAAACTGAGAGATTATCCTGTATTATCTAGGTTAGGTCCAGAGTATTAGAAGAACATGTATAAGTGGAAGAGAGGATTGAAGAGAGAGCAGTATGAGAAGGCCTGACATTGTGGGGGTTTTTTGTTTGCATGTTTTATGGCCTCACCCATGGCATATGGAAGTTTCTGGGCCAGGGATTGAATCCAAGCAACAGTTGCATCCTACGCCACAGCTGAGGCAACACCGAACCCTTTAACCCACTGTACCAGTCCAGGATCAAACTGCTAACTCTGTGGGGACCCAAGCTGCGGCAGACAGATTCTTAACCAATGTGCCACAGTAGGAGCTCCCAACATTGTGGGTTTTAAAGATGGAGGAAGGAGGCCAAGAGCCAGGAAAAGAGAACAGGCTCTCTAGAAGCTGGAACAGGCAGGAGACCAAATTCTGCAGGTCTCCAGAACAGAAATCCACCCTCCCAGTGTTTTTATTTTAGCCCAAGGAGATCTCTATTAGACTTCTGATCCCTTCCAGTCAGAAATGGAAAATAATAAATTTGTGTTTTTATGTTTAGCCACTAAATTTTGAGGAATTTATCATGGCAGAAATAGAAAAAGAATACACCCGATTTGAAGAATTCTATGACAGTACCGTATATATTGCAACTCGAGTTTTACATTGTGTTATTTGTCTTATGTGGGCATACTATACTTTTAATGGAAAATACTTGCTATATAGATAAAATATTATCAATGAAGTATGGTAGTGATAACAAGTAATTCCCTTAAACCCTACAATATTTCCCTCTTCCCAAAATTATGGCAGGTTATTCCTTGGAAATAAGTGACTATTTACATGTTTCGCTGAACTTTCTGGAAGATGCTGAAAATATTTTTTTCTTGCAGAAAAACACTTTGTTTCGGATCAGTGCACTGCTAATCTCTGTGCAATGTGTAGTACTTAGTGCTGGTGTGATGAATTAGGAAGTACACCCTAGTGAATCCTAAGTCATTTTTTTTTTGAGGCATGTAAACATTAACAGAAGAACACCAGAGTCCATAAAATATTTAATATCATATTGGACACTCTTCTTTATGAAAAGAACTAATTAGGCATGTAATTTAATTAAACATTCAACATTTAATTAATATGATCTTGATTGTTGTACTTAAGGTATGATTCTTGAAAATTATGTGTTTATATGACACTACTTTGGGACCGTCTGATTCTTATTTCCCAAGCAAGTGGGTCAGAAGAAATCTTCCCTCCCTCCCACTCCTCTGTTCTTACCTTCTTCATTCCTCCCTTCCTTTTACTTTACTTCTCTTTTTTATGCATAAATATTGAAATCAAGTGTTAATGATTGAGAAATGAAGTTCTATATTATTATTGAGCAATCTTAACACCAGGTACAAACTATGTTGTAGAGGATATTCACAGAATATGGAAAATATTGCAGATGACCAATAGTTATAATAACATTAAGTTCTATTTATTCTCCAGCATGGGGACTACAGTTAACAATATTATATTGCATTCTTGAATTTTGATAAGGAAGGATTTTAAGTTCTATCCACCCCCCTTCCAAAAAAAAACAATGAAAACCAGAAAGAAGGAAAATGGTTATTATGGGAGGTAATGGATGTTAATTAGCTTGATTATGTTGAACATTTCACCATGCTTATGTACATCAAAACATCAATTATGTACTTAAATATATATAATTTTTATTTGTGAATTATACCTTGATAAAGTTGAAAAAAATCATAATCAGGACCATCTGATGGTTTAGAAAAATTCATTTTAAAATATTATATAGGAAAAAATAAAGATTAAAAAGTGGAGTTCCCATAGAGGCTCAACAGAAATGAATCCGACTAGAAACCATGAGGTTGTGGGTTCGATCCCTGGCCTTGCTCAGTGGGTTGAGGATCTGGCGTTGCTGTGAGCTGTGGAGTAGGTCACAGATGCAGCTCTGATCTGGTGTTGATGTGGCTCTGATGTAGGCCAGCGGTAACAGCTCCAATTAGACCGCTAGCCTGGGAACCTCTGTATGATGCAGGTGCAGCCCTGAAAAGACCAAAAAATACCAAAAAAAGACAAAAAAAAAAAAGATTAAAAAGAAAGAAGTATAATATTACTCCAAAGTTGCAAAAGAAATAAAAGTATATTTGCATAAGGAAGTAAACTAGAAGGACATACACCCCTAAAACAACATCAAAAACACAATGAAAGCAATACAAGCATTTGGTACCAAATCCATATAGTAAGAAAAAAACAAAGCAGAAAGCAAAACATTATCCCTTCCCGCACACTTAATTCCTCTTCTCCCAGAAGTAAGCTGTTTTAACCATCTAAGATATTAGGCCTTATAGATATTATCTCATTTATAAAAATATATTACAGTTAAATCTTTATTTCTTGAAATAGCAACTTAATCTCTGTTAGGTCCTCATACCCATGTGAAAGATGGAGAATATAGCTTGGCTCCCGTCTCAACACCTGGGGGATACAACAAAACAGCATCATTTTGGTCCTAAGACATCTGGAATATGTAGGTTTTGTTGTTTATTTGGTGTCATGATAGCCAGCATAACAACTTGACCATTACTGTAAGGCAGCTGCATGTCTAAACTGAGGGAAATTCGCAAACATCTCTTTGTTTGAAATTATACCAATTTTTACTTTTGAACCACATTTCCTGGTATGTTTCCATTAATGACTTAAAGAGAAGCAGATCCCTTTGAATTGTTTTAAGAAGATAACCTAAAAGACAAATTTATAAGGGTCAGGTAGCACCTTTTTTTGTTAAAAGACAGTATTTCGTTGGGTTGGCAGAGGTAAGCCCAGTGATCAAGCACAGCTGCCTTCATCCTCACCAGAGGTTCATATCACTACAGAGTTTGCTCAGGCAGAAGACTTAATGCAGTGAGGAGATTTTTAAATATTGTTTAGGTATTATATTTGATAGGGAATAAAGGCCAAGAGATAAATGTGACCTGTCCCTGTCTTTAGACTCCTTGTCCTTTTATGATTTATTTTACAAAGTCAAGATATAATAAATGTGATAATATGCATTCTACTTAATAAACTGATTTCTTAAATACCTATTTATTTTATATTTTATTTTTTATAATTATTTTTTCCATTATAGCTGGTTTACAGTGTTCTGTCAATTTTCTACTGTATGGCAGGTTGACCCAGTCACACATACAGGTGTAGATTGTTTTTTCTCACACTGTCATGCTACATCATAAGTGATTAGACATAGCTCTCAGTGCTATACAGCAGGATCTCATTGCTTATTCATTCCAAAGACAATAGTTTGCATCTACTAACCCCAAATTCCCAATCCATCCCACACCCTCCCCCTCCCCCTTGGCAACCACAAGTCTGTTCTCCAAGTCCATGAGTTTCTTTTCAGTGGAAAGGTTCATTTGTGCCATATATTAGATTCCAGATATAAATGATATCATATGGAGTTTGTCTTTTTCTGACTTACTTCACTTAGTACGAGAATCCCTAGTTCCATCCATGTTGGTGCAAATGGCATTATTTTGTTCTTTTTTATGGCTGAGTAGTATTCCATTGTGTATATATATCACATCTTCTTAATCCAATCATCCATTGATGGATATTTAGGTTATTTCCATGTTTTGCCTATTGTGAATATTTTAGAGAATTAATTATAACATTTAGTATTTCTCCCAGAGTTTTGTAAATTTCATAATTTTTCTCAGCTAGCAATACTGATATATACTATTAACATATATATATATATACTATTAACATATCTATATATTACAGTTAATGTATTAATATACAACTTTGATGTAGCTATAGAATGTATATTATATACTCATATATAATAACATATAAATTTATTTTTTTGTGAGGAGTGAAAGAGAATGTATTCAAGCATTTGATTCAAGAAGTTTCAGAGCCCTTAGTCTAACTTTCACTCCTAGCTGATAGTTTTACTGTAAATGAAGTCACAGGTTTAAGATATTTACTCTCCAACAGTTTTAAAGTATTTCTCAGTTTTTCTAATATTAAGTATTAGTAATTAGCAGCCCTGATACCAATTTAATTTTATTATAGGTAGGCTTTTTTCCCTTTTTTTTAACCCTTGAGGATACTTTGAATTTCTTCTTTACTTTCATTGGGCTAAAATTTCACTTGTCACATAAAATTGGGATTCTGCCCAATTTAAAAGCTATAAACATTTTTTGAAAGAATCAACTTGACTTCTGTTTCACTTACTACCTCAGCTCTGAAACTGCCAAGACTGAGTTTGGAAATTCTCAGTGTGCCAAAAAAAGAATGACTTCCATTTTTAATAATACCTTTTATATTCTGTTTCTCTAGCTGTGGTTGACATATTATACACACCCAACCCATCTACTTTATTTTCCCCTAATGTCTCTTTTCCACATGACTCTTCTCTTTCCTCCCTTTCTTAGAGCTGATGTGTGTGCATATGCAAAAATTTCTTCATTATGGTTTCACTGTGGGAAAAGATAATCCATGTGCTCAGCCCTCATAAACTACACAAGTTTTTTTTTTTTTTTTTTTTTCTTTCTACAATGGAGTGACTTTAGAACTAAGATTTCTTGTTAAGGGAAAAATCTATCCCTTTGAAACTGATCAAGCTTTTTTTTTTCTTTCCTTAATTTTAAATCAATGTAAAAATATTTCTGTAATAATTGCAATTTTTTTAAAAAGTTGACTTATTTTAAGTCTTCTACTTATAGAGCCAATAATAGAACTCATTATCTGTAGCAACATTTATTTTTAATGCATCTGTAGAAAGAAATATAGACATTATATTCTTTATAGTTTTTGTTGTTGTTGTTGTTGTTAGTTTTTTGTGTGTGTGTCTTTTGTCTTTTTAGGGCCACACCCGTGGCATATGGAGGTTTCTAGGCTAGGCGTCTAACCAGAGCTGAGCTGTAGCTGCCGGCCTACGCCACAGCCGCAGCAACGCGGGATCCTAGCCCTGTCTGAGACCTACACCACAGCTCACGGCTCTTTATAGTTTTATACTAAACCGTCATCTAGTGATACATAGAGTTCTTTAAAAGCGCCAATGTATAATAACTTTTATATATAGATGTGTAATATGTGTATGTGGGTGGGTGGCATGTATTGAATGCTTTTGTGTGCCACTGTTCTATTTACTAAGCATACTGATAAACTCCCTACTTTCATGGAACTGAAATCCTATATGTAACCATAAAGTAGGCTTTTATTTCCATAATGGAAACTAAGGCATTCACCTGAACCTACTTCTGAGAAGCAGCTACTGAGAATCATCATGATGTGTGCAGCCTGTGGAAACCCTAGGTAGTAGGGAGAAATTAGTTTGAATGTCTCTGTGACTCAATGTCTTGTGAACTCTGGAGTATTATCTTTCCATCCTTACTTCACTGAGGATCTATGGACAAGATGAAAGCCAAATGTAACTTGAAAAAACATGAAACAGTGGGGAAAAAGTATTCTAGACTTTAATATACCTCAGTCCAAAATTCTCTTCCTCCCATTCATAAGCTTTATATTTTCTGTCCATTAAAAAAAACCTGTATTTTATACAGTTTAATATAATTTGTTGTATAGATCCTGTAAAGAAAAAAAAAAAGTCTAACAGAGTTAAAACCATTTACTCAGTTGATACACATCCAGGAGAATCTGAAGAACTGGGAATTCCCTAAAGCAAAGCAGAATTAGAGATTTATAAATAAGGGGAGATGCGGGGTACATGTCCCTGTGGTCTGGCCCAACTCATTGTTTCCTTAATCTGTACCTGCCAGAAGATTTTTGGTTGGAATGGCTAGAGAGTGTGCCATTTTCTTACTCTTCTTCTTCAGTATCTTTGGTTCAACCCTATTTTAAAAAACTATTAGACCAGTTCTTTCTAGAGCTGCTTTTGTCAGACAACTAGTGACAAGGTGCTACCCACATTCAGGATTATACAGGATTTGTACACTGTGGAGGAGGACAGATCTTAGAAACCATTTGAGAAAATCTCCTATGATAGATAGATAGTTGGATGGATAGTTGGATGGATAGGTGGATGGATAGGTGGATGGATGGATGGATGGATGGATGGATGGATGGATGGATAGATAGTAAGGAGGGAGATGAAGACGACTTCATGTGGATCATTATAAAGCTCAATTTTTATATCAGTTTAAAAGTGCCCCGGTTTTCTACTATCTTGAAAGGATGAGAAATGTGAGCATGGTAGTTAAATGGAGCTGCTTTAGTATGCAAAATATAAAAAAGAAAATAACTCAGATTGTTGTTTTATACGGTTAATTGGAGAGTAATTTATTTGAATCTGCTTTATCTTTTGATTACCTTAGAATGTGTTATAAACATGTAAATGGAAATATTTGAATGTGCCTCAATTTAGAAACATTTAAAATATGCACATTATTTTGGGATTATCCTGCTCACTGGTTACATGAGAATTGATGGGCTAATTTCATACACATGACCTGGTGAAAAAAATATGCCAGGTATAAAGTTAAATTTTTTGAAAGATGATTTTTGAAAAATGACTGCTCATTTATCCATATTAAGTATTTTCCATACTCTCATTCTGGAAAAGAATGATCCAGAATTTCTTGATTGTATTTAATAAGCAATAAGTTATTTAGAAGGTGAAGGACTAACATAAACTTGTGAGATACTTTTCAACTATATGGGGATTAAGCAACATGTGTGCTTCAGTAAACACTCTTTTGCTTTAATATGCTTATCTTTAGAAGCCCTTTCTGCAAATAGTTAGAATCTAAGTATTGAATTTTTAATCTCCTTGCAGCAGAGCAAAGGGAAACTTTAATAGTGTCAGTGTATTTTGTACTAGAACACTTTGGAAAAATAATGATACTTGCTGGAGTTAATTTCTAATTTTGTACTCTTGGGATAATAGAGTTTGGTTATTACAGAGTTTGGCTCTAATGGGGTTCCTGGAAGATATTGCCAGTTTTTTGGTTTGTTTATAATAAAGGATATTGTAGTTGATTTTTCTTAAAATTATCAGTAAGCAATCAAATTTATGGTACAGAAATAGGTTTGTTGTATATAGACCAAACATTGAGAATAGAGGGTGCTATTCCCAATGGAAAAAATTCTGACAGACAGTTTGTTAACATTATGCTAGCAGAAAGCATATCACATTCAGGATTTTATTTTCTCTTGAGAAAGGGGCAATGGCAGTTAATCCACTAATTTTTATTTTCTCTGTGTTCAGATCTAAATCCAGTAATCCAAGATGTGTCCGAGGATTAAGTGTGTATTTACCTCTAAATCACACAAAATCAGCATTTTAATAAAAGTAACTAGACCCTGCAGAAGTTATATCTGACTTAAATATTTATTCTTGAAGGTTTTGAATGTACTTTGACTTTCTATTTTTTATAGGCTGGACCAGGTGAAGAATTAAAATTATCCATGTTTCCTTGTTGAGTAGACCAATCTACCTCCCTAAAGTTTAATTAATCAGAGTTTCATATCTTTTAGATATTTTATCTCTTCTGTGACATCTGAAAAAGTTATATCACATGATTTAGATTGATGTTATTGCCAAAATTGTTAGTGCAGTTTGAAAAAGTTAAATACCAGTAACTATCTTCTTATTTTAAATCAAATGCAATACCTTATTTAGCAAATCTGTCTCCTCACATAAGATTTCTTTCCCAGTAATTAGCAGCATCATAAATCTAATTGTCAAAGTCAGAAGTCAGGGCTTAGCCATTTTTATATTTCTCATTATAAATCAATCACTAAATCCTGTTGACTCCATTTGTAAATTTTCTCAGCTCCTACACCTCTTCCAACCACTCTCATTCTCAGGTACATAGAGCAGGCCACGGTTAGTTCTCTTTTGCAAAAGTGACTGTCTTCAGTTTTTTCCTGAAAGCAGCCTGGATGGGAATTTTCCAAAACCTAAATTGTCACCCCCCCCCCCCATTGACTAGCATCACATTAAATTTTGGATGAAGTCCAAATGCTCCACTGAAGCCTATAAATTCTTTTTAGGGCCACACCTGAAGCATATGGAAGTTCCCAGACCAGGGGCCAAATCGGGGCTGCAGCTGCTGGCCCACGTCAAACCATGTCTTCAACCTCTACCACAGCAAAGGGCAACGCCAGCTCCTTAACCTACTGAATGAGGCCAGGAATTGAATCTGCATCCTCATGGGTACTAGTTGGGTTCATTATTGCTGGGGCGCATCGGGAACTTCCTGTAAATTCTTTATTATAAAATCCTAGCTCGCCGAATTTGCCATTTTCTCACTGTTTCTGAACTAGCCAAAATTATCTTTGGTGGGTTTTTTTTTCCACTTCCCTTTTAGACTTTCAAACACATTTGTTCCAGTTTAAATACTTTCCTTCCTCCTGCTCCATTTTGCCTATCTATCAACTACGTATAATCTAGGTCTCAAGTTTTTCAATCCTTCGTCATCCCTGAACTGAGTTTATTTGCCCATCTGCAGGCTATTGTTGCTTATCCATATCCTCTGTCCAAATGTCTGTCACAGTTTTGAAATCCTCATGGATACATCACAGTGACTAGGTCAGTGCCAGACATATGATAAACATTTGGTAAATGTCTGTTGAATGAATCAATGGATGACAGCTAAGAGAAATAGAGGGGAATATAGAATTATTGATGTATTTATAGTACACAATAAATTTACTTACATTATTGGTTTTTATTGTTTTTTTGGGGGGTGGGGTCTGTGGATATCAATGAGAAAAGTAGATGCATCTCTGTTAACCTCTTTTTAATTCTTATTTTATATTGGAGTATACTTGATTTCCAATGTTGTATTAGTTTCAGGTGTACAGCAAAGTGATTCAGTTATACATAGACATATGTCCATTCTTTTTCAAATTCCTTTCCCATATTGGTTATTGCAGAATATGGAATGGAGTTCCCTGTGCTATACAGTAGGTCCTTTTTGACTGCCTATTTTTTATACCATAGTATATATACGTAAATCTCCAATTCCTAATTTATCCCTTCTCCCTTTACCCTTTGGTAACCATAAGTTTGTTTTCTAAGTCTGTGAGTCTGTTTCTGTTTTGTAAATAAGTTCATTTATATCACTTTTTAGATTCCACGTATAAGTGGTATCATATGATATTTGCCTTTGTCTGACCTACTTCACTTAGTATGATAATCTCTAGGTACATCCATGTTGCTGCAAATGGCACTATTTCATTCTATTTGTGGCTGAGTGGTATGCCATTGTATACATGTATCACATCTTCTTTTATAGTCCTCTGTCAGTGGACATTTAGATGGCTTCCATGTCTTGTCTGTTGTAAATAGTGTTGCAATGAACATTGGGGTTGCATGTATCTTTTTTAATTAATGGTTTTCTATGAACATATGCCAGGAGTGGAATTGCTGGTTCATATGGTAGTTGTATATTTAGTCTTTTAAGGAATCTCCATACTATTTTCTATAGTGGCTGAATTAAATTTACATTCCCACAAACAGTATAAGAGGGTTCCCTTTTATTCACACCCTCTCCAGCGATTGTTGTTTGTAAATTTCTTGATGTTAGCCGTTCTGACTAGTATGAGGTGATAACTTATTGTAGTTTTGATTTCTATTTCTCTAATAATTAGCAGTGCTGAACATCTTTTCATGTGCTTTTTGGCCATCTGTCTGTCTTCTTTGGAGAAATGTCTGTTTAGATCTTCCATCCATTTAAAAAATCTTTTTGGCCTTGCCCCCAGCATGTGGAAGTGCTGGGGCCAGGGATTGAACCCTCCCCACAGCCACCTGCACTGCAGCAGTAACAGCACCAGATCCTTAACCTGGAAACTTCCTCTTCTGCCCATTTTTTGACTGGGTTGTTAGTTTTTTGATATAGAACTACATGAGCTGTTTATATATTTTGGAAATTAATCCCTAGTTGGTCACTTCATATGCAAAGATTTTCTCCCATTCTAGGGGTTGTCTTTTCTTTTTGTTTATGGCTTCCTTTACTGTGCAAAAGCTTTTAAGTTTAATTAGGTCCCATTTGTTTATTTTGGTTTTTATTTTCATTACTCTAGGAGGTGGTTCCAAGAAGATACTGCTGCAATTTATGTGAAAGAGTGTTCTGCCTATGTTTTCCTCTAAGAACTTTATAGTATCCAGTCTTACCTTTAGGTCTTTAATCCATATTGCATTTATTTTTGTTCATGGTGTTAGAGTATGTTACAATTTTTATTAATTCTATTTCTTCTTATTAAAATGATAATAGAAGGTTTTTAAGGAAAATAAAAGTAAAAATTCAGACAGTATATGTAGGATGACATAGGTGCGTATTCGTTCACTATTAAATAAATGACAAAATGATGAAATTTAAATATAGAAGGAGTTTATCTCTTTCAGAATGATTGGCTTAGTAAGCATTGGAGCCAATCAGCACAGTAGAATAGTAGAAAGAGAGATGCTTCCTCTTCAAAATTGCTATTTTTGTAGGTGCTCACCAGGATTATCCTTGAATAAGAGAGATTTTTAATATAATACTGTTGGAACTGAGAATGTAAGAAGATTATTTTTATAATTTATAAATATCAGTAGTGACAGAGTCTAGAACCACTGCCAAAAGAGTAAGGCTGAGTTTATATATTTTTTTAACCACTGAGTTTGTATTTTTTTTTTAATTCCTGGCATAATTTCAAAATTATGGCTCTTAGAAAAGAATTAGTAGGAAAAATAATGTCAGTGAAAACTTCAAATATACTGTTTTCATTGTTTTATGAAACCCACTGTAGCAAAACAAAAAACCTTCACATTCATTTGATGGTAACAGAGGCTATTGAAGAAATGTAAATGCATACTGTTTTACTCTGAAAAATAGAGCGTAACAAAGGAATGAATTAGAAAAGTAAGTAAAATGTTCAAACAGGAAGTCTTTCTATTTTCTTTTGCTTTTTTCTTTTCTTTTTTTGTCTTTTTGCCTTTTCTAGGGCTGCTTCCTGCGGCATATGGAGGTTCCCTGGCTAGGGGTCAAATCGGAGCTATAGCCATAGCAATGCAGGATCCAAGCCACATCTGTACTTACACCACAGCCTCACGGCAACGCCAGATCCTTAACCCACTGAGCAAGGCCAGGGATCGAACCTGCAACCTCATGGTTCCTGGTCGGATTCGTTAACCACTGAGCCACGACGGGAACTCCTTCTTTTGCATTTTTAGAGGAATTTTACCAACTGCTCATAGAGAGATACTCTTTATTTATTTATTTATTGTCTTTTTGCCATTTCTTGAGCCTCTCCCTGTGGCATATGGAGGTTCCCAGGCTAGGGGTCAAATCGGAGTTGTAGCTGCTGACCTATACCACAGCCACAGTAATGCGGGATCTGAGCTGCATCTGCGACCTACACCACAGCTCACAGCAATGCCAGATCCTTAACCCACTGAGCAAGGGCAGGGATCGAACCCTAAACCACATGGTTCCTAATCAGATTCGTTAACCACTGAGCCACAACAGGAACTCCCTCTCATTTTATTTTTTAACTATCTTATTAATACTACTACTACTCCTCTATGTGGTTTGTTCGTTTATTTTATTATTTTATTTATTTATTTATTTATTTATTTATTTATTTATTGTCTTTTCGTCCTTTTTTAGGGCTACACCAGCAGCATATGGAAGTTCCCAGGCTAGGGGTCCAATTACAGCTGTAGCTGCTGGCCTACACCAAAGTTACAGCAACGCCAGATCCGTCCCATGTCTGTGACCTACACCACAGCTTTCGGCAACACCGGATCCTTAACCCACTCAGCAAGGCCAAGGATTGAACCTGCAACCTCATGGGTCCTAGTCAGATTCATTTACGCTGCACCATGACGGGAACACCTATGTGGTATCTTTATGACATTCAATTCATTACTTAAAATCAAGTTATTAAAGGTACATTGTATATAAATTTAAAAGGTTTTTTTCAGAATTTTCTCTTCATCACCATGTGATATAGCTTGCTTTCCAATGAAACATGCTTTTGAAAATTTGCCATTTCTGGAGTTCCTGTTAAGTGTCATCACCATGCTGTATGTTAGATCTCCAGGACTTATTTATCTTATATCTGGGATTTTGTACCATTTGACCAACATCTTCCCATTTCTGCCATCCTCCAGCCCCTGGCATCATTCTTTTCTCAGTTTGTATGAGTTCAGCTATCTTAGATTCCACATATAAGTGATATCATATATATTTGTCTCTTTCTGATATTTCTCTTGGCATAATATCTATGTTGTTTGTAATGGCAGGCTTTTCTTTTTTCATTGCCAAATAATATTCCATTATATATACCACATCTTATTTATCCCTTCATTCATCCAGTCCAATTCTTCAGGACATTGAAGAGATATCTGTCCTACTATGTTCATGGCAGCATTGTTCACAATAGCCAGACTATGTAAACAGCCTAAGTGTCTCCTTTATTTTAATTGTGGGTACTTCTCTGAAATACTAAAACAGAGCAAAACCAAGTGACAGAAGAGTAGACAGTTTCCCATCACCTATGCTTTAATCTCCCATTTGCTTCTTTCACTCTGTGTTGCTCCTTATGTTTCTAGGACAACCTGAATTGCTAATGTTTTGGGAAGATGTGTCTAGCATTTATTCTTATCTATTTAGCATCCTATAACCTGATATCTGTGCTCTTTTCAGTATGACAGCTGACATATCTGAAAACCTAATTGCTAAAGATGTATTAAAAGAGAATTCATTATTCATATGTTCTAAAGAGGATAAGGGTATATGCTTTTACATGTAATCTTGCATAAAAATATTAAAGCAATAGTAGTATAAAATAAAATAAAAATTACATTAACTTCACCAAAATGTCTACTTTAAGGTATTTTTATTTTCATCTTCTCTTCAGTTGACCAGCATATCATCGTTCACTTTTTAATAACTGAACCAATAGTGTAGAATATAGCCATCTGTTAATGTAATTTATTCAGCAAACATGTGTTATTTACATTGAGTTTGAAGTTTATTGGCTGGTGCTTTGAAAAGGTAGCTTCAGTCTGCAAGAAGCTTCTTATGTATTGGAGATATGACGACTAAGTAGGATAATGCCATATAGGGTGATAGCATCTTTATTAGAGTCACACTGGAGCACTCTGAAAACACATTAGTGAACAACAGATAAAATTCCTGAGAAGGATTTCAATGAGAAGTGAAATGAGACATAGAGAACTCAAGAATACAAGAATACTTTCAAGATGGATTATAGATTACAGTGAACAAAATTATAAGAAGAAGGAAGAACCAGAAAGAGAATAAGAAGAGGATAGAGTGATGTATAAGGGAGCTAAAGAACTGAGCACAGAGTGCATGGTATACTTGTTCTTGAGGATGTGGAGATCATGAGGATGATGTTTGGGGCTCTTAATAAATATTAAGAACAAAATGATGTGACTGTTTAGGAAGGTTTTTTGTGGTTTTTTTTGTTTTTGTTTTTGTTTTTTGTTTTTTGTTTTTTTTTGAAAACAGTATAAACTTCAGGCAATAAGACTGGAAAGATTGGAGTTCCCGTCATGGCGCAGTTGTTAACGAATCTGACTGGGAACCATGAGGTGCGGGTTCGTATCCCTGGCCTTGCTCAGTGGGTTAAGTATCCGGCATTGCGGTGAGCTGTGGTGTATGTCGCAGACACGGCTCGGATGCCCCTAGCCTGGGGACCTCCATATGCTGCAGGGAGCGGCCCAAGAAATGGCAAAAAGACAAAAAAAAAAAAAAAAAAAAAAAAGACTGGAAAGATTAGAGGAATGGAGGTCAGTTCTATAAAAGGTTGGTAAAATGAGAGACTAAGGTCATAAATAAAGCTAAATTGCTGTAAGTTAAATTTTTGGTGGGTGAGAGAGGAGATGTTAGTGATTCCTAGGTTTCTGGATTGTCCAGTTGAAATATTTACAACTATGAGCGTCTCCATTGGAACCTATGTCAGTTAGGGTTACAGGCAGACAGTACCACCAATGTATCCTCCCAGGATAAAAAGTTTTCTCACAATTGTTGGGGCTCTCCAAGTAGGATCTATATCAGTGGTCACTGAGCAATGGAAAATGTATGAGAGTGGGGCAGACATATGGAAGTATAAACAGGTGTTGTATCTGAGAGGTGCAGAAGCTGGGAAAACATTCCCTGTTTTTTTGGGTAGTCATCTTGGTGATTAACAAGTCATAGCTGGAGTCACCTGGAGGAGAATGGCAGCCCTATCGGTCAGTTACGTTTAAGGAGCTTGCAGCAGTTTGTAGGGTCCCACCTTAGTGTTTCTCCTTGTGAGAGGGGGTTTAAGTGGACACTTTTAAAACTTTGTAATAGCATAAATAGCACATCTATATCTTTATATACTCCACATCTATATCTATATCCAAAGTATCATTCTCTCCCTTATGCCTCCCATTATGAGGGTTGTTGTTCTCCCAATACCACAGTATCAGTGTGCCCCATTTGCCTAGCAAACTTCACCCTGAGAGTGGGCCAAAGGTTTGATTTACTTAATTTCCTGGCATCCAGTCTTGGGCAATTGCCTCATTTGATGTTGCCTCTCTTTCTACAAAACAAATGGATCAATTTCTGGTAAGAGTCATAAATCTGCCATGCAGCTGTAGACTCTGTATCAGAATAATACAGCCTTTTATTTACACGCAATCTATTATAGTCAGTATGTTTCCCTGTCTGATTTGATGATAGATCCAGCCAGCAACAGTGGCAATTTGTGAGGTTCAGACTTGGTCCGCAGCTTGATTACAATTGGTCTCATCAGCAAATAGGCCCATATCATGAACACTAGTCAATGTCTCATTATTTCTGAAGGAAAATTTGTCTGTTCCTGGGAAATTCCCCCCGAGGTACCAAATAGCGATTTTAAAATAACCAGAGCCCACTGCAAGAAACTCTGAGATATTTTTTTGTATCCAAATGGATTATTGTTGGCTTGATACACATAGGAGGAGGTGGGCCAGAAAGCTTTCCAGGAGATGCAGTTCTTCATTAATAAGAATTATATACCCATTCCGTTCTCTACCCAAAGATCTAATGATTCAGCTAGTTTTGTACATAGTGGTTGCAAATTTCATCTTTTTATGCTTAGTGTAGGCGATTGTCTCAGTAACTTTTATTTGAAAGGGATCTGAAACTGATGCCCATCTAGGCGGACCTAAGGCTGATTGTCACACTTGTGACAAAATCCACTTGCCCAGAGAATGGTTAGCAACAACCAGGGTACCATTTGGACAGCCACCTTTAAATCTACTTCCCAGTACTTGGCCTTTGATTATCCTACCAATTCCTCCTTATTAATAGGACACTAAAGGACCATTTATTACCTGAATAACCATATAGTTTGGCC
Source organism: Sus scrofa (assembly GCF_054392235.1). Lineage (NCBI taxonomy): Eukaryota > Metazoa > Chordata > Mammalia > Artiodactyla > Suidae > Sus > Sus scrofa. Next base: position 65,119,102 of record NC_139393.1, on the reverse strand, counting down.
AGTGTTTTCAGTATTGATTCCCATGGACTGACTCAAATTCTGTTGATTGGCTCACCAGGTTTCGTCCTTTCTCTTCTGGAAAGCTGTGTCTCATTTAGTATCCCACTCTTATTGCTAAAAGCATTAAGAACTGTGAAGGATCTAAGATGTTACCCTATATACAACTTTAAAAGTTATTTAGCTCCTGGTGTTCTCACTGTCTTAGTGGTGACAAACCCGACTAGTATCCATGAGGATGCCGGTTCAATCCTTGGTCTCACTCAGTGGGTTAAGGATCTGGCGTTGTGATGTAGGTTGCAGATGCAGCTTGGATCCCACATTGCTATGGCTGTGGTGTAGGCCAGAAGCTATAGTTCTGATTTGACCCCTGGCCTGAGAACTTCTATATGCTGCAGTTACAGCCTGGATGCTGTCAGAATATATGACCCTCTTAGTACAAAGACAAAGGAATCAATCATTTCAATAGTAGTAGTCGGAGTATCAAGTTCTTATTGCACCTGTTCTATAAGCGCAAATTTATAACGTGTGGTGCAAAGAAGGATGAGTGACACCTACACACACATGGGTTAAATTACGGATGAGGAACCTTTTTTCTTAGGAAAATCAAAAATTTTACAATAGGCTGTCATGGACAGTTATGCTGCAGAGAGAGATATTCTGTCTTCCAAGGCTGTTTGCCATACAGTCATCCTTGAAAAGACAGATTAGATCAAAGGCAGTAAGTACCTCTATGCATAATATGTACAGAAAGGGAGAACCTTCACAGAGAATTGTCTTCTAATATGCAAAAGGGGAGAAAAGTAAGGTAAAGGAACAAAGAACAAGATTTCCATTGTATAAAATAATTGAAATGACTTTAATCTGGAGCCTTGCCTCACACATGGATGAAATTCTCTTTAAGACCCATAGAAAATGTTTTATAATAAAACTAAATTACAGCATAATCCATATAGAGAAATACCAGGCCTGCTCTTGGTGGATACAAAACTATGCACTGAAACTGCTAGGTAATTTTGCAAAATTATATTGGAGAAAAATTTAGCATTAAAATGTGATAGAGTACCAGAGACTGGATTTACCCAACCATCCCTTTCTGGACATTAGACTGTGAACCTAAAGACCCTTCCAAAACAGAAGTTTAGGGGAAAAGGTTCTGAGCAGAGCACAGTCTCACTGAATTAAAGAGACAGAGATAAATGTTCAAAGTTACAAAGTGCCTGTAGCATATACTTGTTTGCATCTTATCTTTTTATCTTTATTTAATTGCCGTTTTTTCATGTTCCTAGGGTTTCATTAGTTTTACTATACATTGTTTTTACATTTACTCTAGTTATCTTTCAAGACATAACAAAAAGAATACCATAACAAAATGATAGATTTATGATCAGTGGACAGTTTATCCTTGAGTAGGACTAAGATACAGGTGTTTAATCCAAGGAAATTGTTTCAAAGTATTCAATAGTAACCTGAGTTTTTTTTTTTTTTTTCTTCTCTAATGTAAAGAGTTTTACTTTTTAAATTATGGGGTTTTATGTCTATCTTTGATATAAATTTTAGATTGTGAAATTTGGTACCTTTATTAAAATTGATATATTAATTATATATTCTGTGGTAGGAACTAATAACACATGGCCCTGTTATAATAATATAGTAACATGATTTCTCAATGTGACTGGGAACTTACATATAGCTTAACAGTATTTCTTCAAAATGTGTAAGGTAATTTAGAAGTTTCAATGTTTCGAGCAAACGATTATGTCTCTACAAGTCTGTTTCTTGAAACCTTTAGCTAATTTATGTTTTTGAAAGAGTAACATTCTGATTATTTTTCTTAATTGGGCCTTTGTATAACCACTAATGATAGTCTATATTTGGGCTTACTTCTAATCTTATTGTTTTTGGTGCATTTCTTCAGTTTTTGAGGATATTTTTTCTGACTATTTTAGTGTTTGCACTTTTCGATTTACGAAAGTTTGTTTGTATATGTGTGTACATACATGCACATCTCTGTTTCATAATCAAATGAATATTTAAAATATAAAATGCTCCTTTGTATGAAAATGGTTTAAAAGTATAACTTCTATTATTGTCGTCCTTTTAATTCTGTATAAGTACATATGTTGTTCTGTACTTTATGCTACTTTTTTTCTTTTGGACTCATGGATTTTTTTATAAATTCAAATTAATCCAAATTACCACAATAATTTTTAACATTATTTCTTATATTTAAATATTTCAACTTTATCTGTGAGAGCCCTTTAAGGTGGCTTCAGTACCTCTGTCAACTTTGACTGTATCCTAAATGTTAGGTAGTGACAGCAGAGTTCACATCAAGCCTTTTACTTTTTCCTACACAAAGCGGTGAAATCAAGTTTCCTCCAAGCAGCCCTACTTACTTTAAGTAGATATTAGTGACAGAAATGAAAATAACACATGAATTATTTTGTAGGGATATTCATGAGACTTTTTCCTGGACTAAAATGCAATTACTCTATTAAAGTACTTTTGTAAATGATGGAGCTGGAAAATATTTCCTTTTTGTAAGTGATATCCAACTAAGTTTTCCATTATAATATAGGGTAATAGTTACCTTTCTTACAGTGTGAGGCTTCATAGACACCAATGATATCCTCATGCATTGATTGTATATCCTCGGTTCATTTTTAAACTTCAGATTGTTGTAATCTTAATGCACTGCATTTCTATGTCAATTAGAAATTTAGATTTGTGTCAATTTAGAATTATAGATGAAGAGTATGGTATTAATCAGGAGCAGCAAAGGTAAAGATTTTCTAAGGATAGAACTGTGTCTTTGCATTCTTTCCAAACTCTCAGTTCTGACTGAAGTTTCAATGTATAGTAACCAAGCCCAGTATATCACAGAATAAATCAGCCTTTTTATGCTTATTTGCTGCAGTTCCTTGGGCATACATTTAAAGGAACATGAGTTGACACATTCAGCTCCCAGCCCCAGCTACCAAAGCTAGAATTCTTGAAATCATTCTTTCTCCCCCATTAACTTTATTCCTCACATCCAATTTGTCGTTAGGTTCTCTTACTTCCTGGATGTCATTAGAATCAACCCTCTTCAAGGTCATTACTGTCACTGCGTATGATCAGTGACATTTCTCCCCTCATTTATTGCATTATCCTCCTAACTTTTCTCTGTTCCTTAAGCTTTGACTCTCCTCTGCCATTTCTTTCCAGGTTGCTGTCAGTAATTTTTATAAAAATAACATATGCTGCAACTTTATTTCTTAAAATGCCTTCGTGGTTTTTCTGCTACATTTGGAATAAAACTCAACTGCCCAAGCATGGCATAGGAAACACTGAGTTCTCCTCACAATCTCTTCATCCTTTCATGACACCTACATTGCTTGCTAAACTGAACACACTTTTTCAAAACTCTAGTTTCTGTTTTCGAATCATAGACCTCTCTCTTAATCGTTCATGTTTAACTAATTTTTCTTCCCCTGGGGAAATTAATATATATGTATATATGTAATATATGTGTGTGTATCATAATATGTGTGTATATGTATAACATATATGTATATATGTAATATATATGTGTATGTATGTGTATATATATGTGCATCCAAAAGAGAAAATTAGTACAAAATACAGAATAATGTATGTACTTGCACAGAATGAAAAGGATTCAATAATTTGAGTTATAATTTTAATTATTTTCATATAAAGGGGTATTTTATCCTATAAATATGCACTTGGTTATGAAACATGTATGTGCATATGTATAAATATATGCATGCATATACACATACATATTTATACAGATGCACATACATACATGCATATAAACTTTTATAAACTGAACAGTAGAGAAATTAAAATGTGCATACACATGCACACATACACTTTGTTTTTTTGTTTTTTTTTTTTTTTGGAAAGGAGGCTACCTACTGCTTCTGTATTTTCTGTGGTAGGCAGAATAATGCTCCTACACCTCCACAGATGTCCTTGCCCTCATCTCCAGACATATGCTATATACTATAGTAGAAAAATTTACAGATGAGGTTAAGGCTAAGGACATTGAGGGAGGGAGATGATCTTACATTACCTGGATGAACCCAGTCTAATCAAATGACTCCCTAAAAGGAGAAGAAGAAAGCAGAAGAGTGAATCAGAAAGATGTTATATGAGAAGAACTGGACCCACTATTTCTGGTTTTGAGGGGGAGGGAGGGAAGCTAGGAGTCAAGAAATGTGGCAGCCTCAAGAAGTTTGGAAGGGTCCTTCATTTATAGTCAGCAAAAAATAAGGACATTAGTCTAGCAGTTGCAAGGAGCTGAGGGGTTTTCCTCTGGGAGCCTCCAGATGAGAACACAGCTCTGCTGATATCTTGATAACCTGCACAGGGTTTCTGATCAACAGAACTGTAATGATGTCCTCCATATATACTCCAGTAGCAACTGGGATGATCTTTATTGAAACATTCATTACACAGTGTTATGATCTCAATTGACTTGTCGGCGTCCCCAGTAGACTGCGCTGGACTTGGCACTGCCTGTATTCATGTCAACTTGCAGAATGTCTGCAACATAGTAACCTTTCAGAAGTTACAGATGTACTAATATAAAAACATAACACTATTCATACATTTATTCTTATTGCTTTATTACAAATAAAGATAACCTTAATTTCATATTTGATTGTTAAATTAAAATGTCTTCTTCCCCTTTGATTTTTTCTCTTTTGTCTTTTCAATTTCTTCATTCTTTTTTTTTTATGTGTCCTTTCTCTTATCACATCTGCCTCTTTCCACATAAAAGGCTTCAGTATCTTCCAGATACCAATAAATTTGGCCACTGAATACTTTAAAACTTTTCTTTACAAATGTAAAAAATAAACACAGCTCAGTGCAAGTAATCAAATTTGACAACTTAGTACAACTTACTTACAAATAAATTATAGCTTCTTTGTTATAAGCTATTGACAAATATATTATTTCAAGCACAGAAAATCATTGCGCCAAGCAAGGTACTATCACATTTCTATTTTAAATTAGATCATGGTGAATAAATGGGAGAAATATCAACAGATTACATTTAAAAAGACAACTATACACAGCACTTTACTGCAACTACTCCTAAATTTTTAAATCCTCTAAGAACTGCAAGACTTTAAAGTAAATCCTATTGAGTAAAAATTTAGCATCATTATTTTGATTGTAATTCTATATTATTATATTAATTATTATTAGGAAACATAGGGTTTTCTTTGCATATTGAATTAATGTTAAATTAATTATAGTACAGCCTTAGAAATTGGCCTGACTTTGATTTTTACTCATAATATGAATACTTTTAAATGCAAAAAGGATCTAGGAAGAGAGCATGAAAAAAGAAAAGCATGATGTAAATAGTAAAACTGATATTTATTTTGTTATCATGGAGAAGTATTGTTAGAAATTCACAATATTTTCAATTCCAGTTATTCATTGTCCTCTGATTTCCCCATCTCAGCATTTTTAAAATCGTGTTGGAATAGAGATATTACTTTTGCATCTAACAAAATTGTATTCGCTTTGGCAGGGCATTCTAATAAAATGGATTATAATATTTATTCTTCTTGGATGATAGATTAGCATTTCTTTCCCAACAGTTAGAAAATAGTGTAACACTTGAAAAAGTGTTAGGAGAATAAGTGTTAGTTGCAAGTAGGCTATAACCAACTGTGGAAAAAGGTAGCAACACATTCTCTGGACTCTATCCTCTGCTGAATAAAGGACTAGATGAGGAATTTTTTAGCTCTGCTCCTTAGATTTCCAAGGGAGTTTTGGAAACTCTCTCATGAGCCAATTTAGGATGGTCGAAGTGAGGATTTGGCATTCTATCTTCATTTCAAATAGAATAGCTCCACTATTTTTTTTCAAAGTCGAGTACTGTGATTCCGGGTAATATTTACTAGAAAGTTTTGTTTCTAGGTTTGACATGCAGAATTATAGTATGTCAGTTAATTAGTTGAGACCTAAAACTTTGCATTTCTAACTAAAGTAAAACACATTGAAAAGGAAGTGGCTGTGAATAAGAAAACTCACATTAAGTAAATCTTAAAATCCCCCTACCAGTTGTTATTTTCTTTTATATAAGTCAGTGGCAAGTGGGAGGGAAAGATTATATTAGAAGATAGGAATTCTACAACCACCCATGGCAGTTTTGAGAATAAGCATAATTATATGAAATGAATAAAAAACTACTAGAAAATATAAGGCATAAAAAGATGTCTATAGGCTTATGAGTTTGTTAGTTGAATACCTGAAATACATTATTAATAAAATTTACTTTAAAATATGAGAAAAAAGCCTCAACAAACCTCAAAAATGGATTTACAAAAGTAGTGCTCTAACCATGTGGGATTAAACTGTATATCAATAATAAGCAGGCTCCTAAAAAAAATTCATAGTTTCAAATTTAGTCAATACCCTTAATTGAAATATAAGGAAAATATATCGTAACTTATGCTATTGTTGCCGGAATTTGGCCTCTGCCAGTGCTGAATTGAAATGCAGAGATAGAGTTTTGGGTAAAGGAGAAAAAAAAATATCTTTATTGCTTTTCCAGGCATTGGGGGGGCCACAGCAGGCCAATGCCTTGAAGCATGCCACCACCCCCCCCATTAGAATTGCAAGGAGATTTATAGTAAAAAGGAGAAAAACAGGTTTTCAGATAGGAATCATGATTGGGACAAACATGCATTCTTCCTTCTTTGGGGGAATCTTAGTCATCAAAGCTGGAGTCAGGAGATCTTGATATGAGCATGATGGTGGTCTTCCGGGTTATTGCCTAGAATAACAGTACTTGTGAAAAGGGCGTATTGATCAGAGAGTAGAACAAACTAGGAAAGTTCCTGAAAAAAATCATGTGCTAATAATCTTTAACCCACAGGAGATTGTGTTTAGGGTGCAATTAAGCCAGGGAGAAGGACAAGGAAGGACTCTAAGCTGTCCTTGACTGTTCCTCCCTTGTCTTTGCATATCCTCCCTTCCCTGATCAGCAGTTGTATGAACCTGCCCCTTGGAACTCAGGGAAGGTCATGATGGAGGAATGAGGCCTATTTCCTAAGAATAAGAAATGGGGGACACAGAAAGTCTTTTGCGACCAGGAGCCTCAGAAGGCCGTGTTTGGTTTCACTATACAGCTAAAGCTGCACCTGGAGAGCAATATGTAATTTTAATGTATGTAATAGACACGTTTTAAAGTTAACAGTTAATAATCTAAATATTCATCTGAGAAAATTAGCAAAAGAAAAGCAAATCAAAAACAAGGAATGTAAAAGAACATAAATGATAAAGATAAGAGAAATTGAAGAAGTAGGAGTTCCCATCGTGGCGCAGTGGTTAACGAATCCGACTAGGAACCATGAGGTTGCGGGTTCGGTCCCTGCCCTTGCTCAGTGGGTTAATGATCCGGCGTTGCCCTGAGCTGTGGTGTAGGTCGCAGACGCAGCTCGGATCCCGCGTTGCTGTGGCTCTGGCGTAGGCCGGTGGCTACAGCTCCGATTAGACCCCTAGCCTGGGAACCTCCATATGCCGTGGGAGCGGCCCAAGAAATAGCAACAACAGCAACAACAACAACAAAAGACAAAAAAAAAAAAAAAAGAAATTGAAGAAGTAGAAAACATAATTGTAATAATAGTCTTTCCAAACTAGGATGTTTCTTATTGAAAATATTAGTAACTCTGAAAGATTTCCAGGAAGACTAAACAAAAGAGAAAGTTCAAATGTTCATTACTAATATCCAGAATGAAGGCAGGAATCATTTCATATGTTACAGTCATTAATAATAGATCAATCAAATGGTTTCTCTGTGATTAAGAATTAGCCCATCACCAATTCTGTTTATTACTGGCCTAGAGGGTTTTTTTTTTTTTCCCTAGTGCAATAAATTAAGAAATTTAGGAGTTCCCGCTGTGGTGCAGCAGGTTGGGGATCTCCTGGTGTCTCTGTGACAGTGCGGGTTATCCTCGGAACATTAACGTGGGTAAAGATCCGATGTTATTGCAGCTGTAACACAGGTTGTAGCTGTGGTTCAGATTCAGTCCTCGGCCTAGGAAATTCCATATTCTATGGGTGCAGCCAAAAAAAAAAAAAAAAAAAAAAAAAAAAAAAAAACTTGAAGGGATCTGAAGGGGAAAAAAATATCAAAATTTTATTCTCCACACACAGTTGTCTGTGCCAACAATCCAAGATAATCTATACATTGTTAGAAGTTATAAGTGGTTTTAGAAAGGTCACTGGACATACTAGTATCAAATATTGAGCTTTTTATATAATAGGACACAATAAATGGAAAATATCATGTGAAAGATACATTTACATTACCATAAATAATCAAATACCTAGGGTAAATTCAGCAAAAATTAAGATAATACAGTATTAAATATTACTGAGTAAAAGTATAAAATGCATTAAATAAGTAAAGGGATAAATCATGTTTGGTGTCTGTGGTTTGGAAGATTCAATAGTATAAAGATATCAATTTTCTCCAAATTATTTTATGTATTCAGAGCTGTCCCAATGAAAATATTAGGAGAGAGAGAGAGCATGTGCATATGTGTAAATTGCCAGGTAGTTTCTTTTATATGAATATATGTAAGGGTCCATTTTTGAAGAACAAAACAAAATTTGAAATGTACTCTACTTCATTACAAGGCCTATTTTAAACCCAGAGGAATTAAGACAGTGTGAGACTGGCTCAGGGAAAGACAAAGAAATGACTATATTTATGATTTGCAGGCACCCACAGATTTCCTAAAATGACTACCAAAACAAAAACAGTTAACCTTAAAGGGAAATTTTTGATTAATTGCACAGCAGTATAATTTATAAACTATTCATCAAAAAGATTAAAAGAGTGAAAAAGAAAACCACGGAATGGAGAAGATTGTTGCAATGTATATACCGAACCAAGGGTTCACACGTAGAATGTATTAAAAATCTCAATACATCAAAAAAGAAAAAATTGAATAGCAAAATGGATTAGATGTTTGAAAAGATGCTTCAAATAAGCAGGATACCCAAATGACTAATAAAGAGATTCAATCTCTTTGAAAATATTAGTAAGAAAGTACAAATTATTTAGTAAGAAAATACAAATCAAGTTGCAATGAAATTATTATTGTCAATTTATTTTTAATATTGTAACTTCTTTAAAGCTTTCTATGTTCCAGGTGTAGCTGTAGTATGCTGCAAGTATTTACTTCATAATCTTTACAACTACACTATGTCCATTTACATATTAAAAAAAAACCCTGAAGCACAAAGTCACCAAGTGATCTGTGAAAGGTTTCAGAGCTGGTGAGTGATAGCGTGAGAATCCAGTTTGAGTCAGCGTAGTTCTGCTATTCATCCCATTCCACTCAACATGAGTTGCCCTATTATTTCAGAGAGGAATTGTTACAAATAAAATTTGATTTTTTTCCTTTACATTCCTTAAGACACAGTAATATATTCTCCAGAATTGAAGAAGAGAGAAAATGTTTTGTACATCGTATCTTAATTATTGTTCTAAACTGCTGTTGCCTGATTCCAGAAATGCAGCTTGATTTGTCACAGCTACCTATTTCTTATCACAAAACTGGGGAAAGCAGTCACCTTAGAAAAGTTATAAGCATTTTGAGAAGAGAGCCAGTCTTTCATGTGGACAGATGTGTGCTCAGACCTAAAGGCAGTGACTGGGGCATAGCAGACCCTCCATCAACGTGTATTTGTGAAACGGATCTACTTCTGTTGGACTGGTCTCCTTATTGTACGTATTCAGCATATTACATATTCAGATTTTGAAATTGTTATATAATCTATCACACTAGACAGTGAACACTTTGATAATATAAGTTGTGCCTTAATCAACGGAAATTTTTTTAACTTTTTTTGATCACATCGTTCAACTGTTGAAAGTGAGTCCCCTCTGTACTTTTTTTTTTTGTATTTTCATAATGATTTTTATTTTTTCAATTATAGCTGGTTTACCTATTTACCTCTTATCCTCTTATAGAACAAAACAACTCTCGGTTTTGATTTTTGTCCCTTTCTGTCCTTCTCTTACACAGTTTTTTTTTTTTTGTATTGCCTTCTGTAGCACATTTTCTCTTGTGATTATAGGATTTCTCATCTATAAATCAATTCTTACTGAACTAATACTTACTCAGATACCATGATCTTTGCAAATTACATTTATTTGGAAAGTTCTTTTCTCTATTTTTCCCCCAAATGATTCTTCTTTTAAGCTTACCCAATAATATCTTTGCTATTTAAGGACTCACTAGCAAAAAGCATTTATAGTTTTCAAATGATTCATACTTGAAGTCCTATGTATATATTAATTAAGTATTCTAACTTCAACCAAAAAAGTTTTTTTGAACTTATAAATAGCCTTTACTTGAATTAATCATTTTTCTTTATATCTAAATAGAAATGATCTGTTACTGTTATTTTGTATAATTTAATATTTGCAAAAGAAATCTGTATCTTAATAAACATATAGCAAAATACCATATGTTACTTCTAAAATTATGTTCTTGGCTGAGTGAATGGTTCTGATATTTATAAATGATCAATTGTATGTCTGTGTATCTAGTCAAACCATTTTATTAGCACTAGCCGTCCCTTCTGCTACTAGCAAACAAAATTGTATGTTTCTTTCATTCTTTATCCAGCTAAAAAAATTAGAATTGTACATGCTGAGGATAAGCAACCTAAATTCATTGCATTTAATATTAGTATAACTTTTCGTTATTAAAAATAAGGCATAGAAAACTCTAAAAATCTGTTATAGTAGTGAATCATTAATTCTTAAATATATCAATAAGGATACTACAAAAAAGAAATGTATTAAAATGAGTTTTGATCTGGGAAAAAATCAACTCTTTATAAAAAATTAAGTTCAAACCTTAGATTTGTAAGGTCTGAGTACAAATTGATTAATTAATACAATCTATTACATATAGTAATGCCTTTGACCTTACATGTCCTGTTCAGTATGCAGCTAGTAAAGTAAAATAGATACAATGTCAGGAGCACTCATTTAATGACATAAAACTGTCTGAAATTACTTAAGGTTATATACACCAAAGAGATCTAGATAATATTTAGATTCCTAAAAGGCAAGTTTTTAAAAGCATATAATATAGTATTAAATGTCAAAATCTGTAATAAATCAAGAAGCCTAGAAAATACCCAAGCATTATTTGGACAAATTACTACTTGTTTCTTGGCAAAGAAGACAATAGATAGTGGCCCTGATGACAAGACAAGCAAAAGAAAAGGCATTGAAATTGGAGAAGACAATTAAGTGATTGTCACATAAGGAAATTAAGCTGTGATGGGGGAGGGGTACATATGGGGAGAAATATGTAAGGAACAAGAATGAAAAAGCAACTGGTGAAATCATAAGGAATAATATTTAACATATGTATTAAATATTGGAACTTGCATTTGTGACATTAGAGTATTCTTAGATTTAAAATCCAAAATATGGGAGTTCCTGTTGTGGCACAGTGGAAACAAATCCACGAGGACACGGGTTCAATCCCTGGCCTCGCTCAGTGGGTCTAGACCCCATGTTGTTGTGGCTGTGATGTGGGCCAGGCAGCTGCAGCTCCAATGACCCCTAGCCTGGGAACCTCCATATGCCATGGGTGGGGCCCTTAAAAGCAAAGTAATAAAATAAAATAAAATCCAAAATATGGATTTGGGGTATGATCCCAAAAGTGCTAAAAAGTCTGGATTTTTTTAATTCCTTTTTATATTATATGCGCTATGTTTACTTCCAAACCCTCCATCCCCAGCTTTCATCTCTTTGACTCCAACCCCTACTCTACACACACACTGTTTTTATACTTCAGTGTACTCAAATAGGTAATATCTCAGAGATTCTGATCATTCACAAGGATCTAAACATTAAGAAAAAAATGGGATTTCATCAGCTCTCACTCCAAGGACATACAAGTTCTTCACATAGAAAAACACAGGAAATTTTAACTGTGTTAGAAATTCTGTAGTCTCTTTACGACCACCAACTGATATGGATATTATCTCTTTGGGTATAGTATTCTACCCAGTGGACCTGTTCACTGAAAACTGGTGTTTATTAAATGAAGCCTACATAGACAGCAGTGTTGAACATTCATACTTAGCCTGGCCATGATGACTATATGATGATACAGTGTGGTTGACTATAAGCTTTAAAGTGCAATGTCATGTCTGATATTGTCAGAGGTCCTGCTGCCTTTGTAAAGGCAGAAATATCTTTCCCCTCTTCTAGATTTTTTGGCTTGCATAATAATTAAATTGACATTAAGTTTTTTTTTTTTTTAATTTTTGGTGATAATGACTTCTACCTCCTGGTACAGTGAGGGTACCTTTCTCATGGGAGATTTAGTTGCTGTTTCCAGGGGGACAAAGGGGGGTTTCTTTGCACTAACTGCTTCTTAAGTAATTTTAAAGCAATCAATTTACTAAAATAGCATATTTTGTGGTGGCGTATCTCACTACCTTTCATCTTCATAGATGAAATCTTAGTATCCTAGAATATTCCACTGTCTTAACCATTGTGTATCCTCATTTGAATACAATCAGCCTGCCTTCAATACAACACCTTCATCTCCAAATCGTTACTGCATCTTAGATGTTCACATGTGGCCATTTATGATTATCATTAATTAAATGCCCATGGATTTCTGTAAATCACCGAATGCTTCATTCACTATGATTCATTTGAAACATTTTCATCATAATCACTTCATTAACTAAGCTTGTACAATTGTGATTTTTTTCATTTGTTTCTTAGAAGTGTTTACTGACTCATTGCAGATTAATATGTATGAAAATGCTTCATCAAATGTTAAATTGAAGACAGTCCTTTTCAATAAGAAATTGGCCTTTTCTATTTGTTGCTAGATATTTAACAAAAGTATTATCATCAGGCTATTTATCTGTCTCCATAGACCTGCGCTATTAAATACTTATGATTGGCAAAGTGAACTTCAATACACCTGAGCTCAGACACTGTTTTTTGTGGTGTATTTTTTATGGCATTTGGATTATTATACAACTTTTTAAGACCTCAGATTTCTTTACTTATATGTGGGATATAAATGTGAGTAATGTTTAAGCTTATAGTGAATATTAGATGAAATAATGGATATAAAGCACTTTCCCCATTCCTGTCACATATGTCTTCTACAAATATGTTATTCCTTTTTTATGTTTACTACGGCTCCTGCTGTCACTGCTGCTGCTGTTGCTGCTTCTTCTGTTATTACTACTACTAACATTTACTAAAATACACTTTCAAATAAATTTTTGATGCTAATTTGTTTTATATCAGTCGTGATACTGTGCCAGGCTAATGTAATTAAAGGCAATAAAAATATAAATATGAAGAAAAGAATGATCAACATGTGTAACTACTAAAGGAATAATAAAGAACAGAGCATCTAAAAATCTAACCAGGAATATAATAGAACTCAATAATAATATATAATCAAGGTAAAATAAAATTTAGTACAGGATAAAAACTGAATAATATGTAATAAACAGGGTAAAATATAAGTAAAAAAAGCAGATAGAGCTACTAACAAACAAATGGCAAAGTGATAGACTAAAGCCTCTTATGTCAATGGTTTTACTAAAAGAAGTGCCCTGTTAAGTAAAAAATAAAAACTGGACTTATGTAAGGAGAGACTTCACTGGGAAAGACTATTACACTAGAGAGAGGATAAAGATTGCCAGTAAGGAGATGCTGAAAGAAAAAGTCAGGTAAGTCTCAGGGAAGGGGTGGGTCAGCAGACTTTTTATGGACAGAGGCCTTGGGAGGGTGGCTGTGTCAAGAAGGGGGATACTAAAACCTGTTAGAAAGAAGGCCCTGACACCTAACAAACTGTCAGATGTTCTGATAAGAGGAAATTTAAAGCAGCAAATGTTCCTTTGTAATTAAGCACAAAGAATGGAGGTGGGAAACTCTGGGCAAAGTTAAAAGCTGGGGAATTTATATAAAGGTCAGTATGTAAATGTCCTGGTTAAACCATCCTACGGATATGTCAAAAACAAAGTTTGATCAGCCATGTCAGCTCTAAACAATACAAATAAAGGACAATGTCTGCAATCTTTTTGTGAAAAAAAAAAAAAAAGATGAAATGTGTGCTCTTAAGAGGACAAAACTTCATATAAGGAAACAGAAACTTTGTATGTAAAAGAATGCAAAAGTAAATATTATGCACATACTTAAAAATCAAAAGTGGTGTGGGTATATTAACATAAAAGTTAAACTTGAAGGCAAGAAATTTTATAAGAGATAAAGAGTAATCGTTTGCATTGATGGAGGAAGTTATAATTTCAAAAGGATATACAATTTATTATATAGCTCTATCTATCTCATAAAGCTAGAGAAATCACAAATCATACATCATACTCAAAGATATTAATGTATTTTCTCAATAACCAATAGATCAAACTGTATCATCAATGATATAGAAGATTTGAATAAAAAAATATTAGCTTGGGGAGTTCCCTTCGTGGCGCAGTGGTTAACGAATCTAAGAACCATGAGGTTGCGGGTTCGGTCCCTGGTCTTGCTCAGTGGGTTAAGGATCCAGTGTTGCTGTGAGCTGTGGTGTAGGTTGCAGACACGGCTGGGATCCCTCATTGCTGTGGCTCTGGCGTAGGCCGGTGGCTACAGCTCTGATTCACCCTCTAGCCTGGGAACCTCCATATGTAGTGAAAGTGGCCCAAGAAATGGCAAAAAGACAAAAAAAAAAAAAAAAAAAAATAACTCACTTGAAATAGTTGGCATATCCAACAATTGCTGTAATTCATGCCTTTAAATTACACATAGAACAGTGATTAAAATTGATAACATTATGGTGTAGAAACATTCAATAAGTTCCAAAGGCTTGAAATAATATAGAACAATTTCCTTCAACACATTAGGGCTCAGTAATGTTAAAGCAATTAGAAAATGGCTAGAAATTAAGCAGTACATCAGTAAATATTCCATGGATTAAAGAAAATAGTAATTACAGTAGCTTTAAAAATCTCTTGACTTGAATGATAATGAAAGTATAATATCTCAAAACTTGAGGACTGTGATTCATTACTGTATAGAGGGAAATTTATGGTTTCAAATGCTTTTATAAGAAGGGGACAAACAATATAAATCAATGATCTACACTGGAGGTTTCAGCTCTCACATTTAAATGGATTGAAAATTGTCACTCCCACTCTTAGAAAAAAAACATGAACAAACTGAAAATCAGTGACTTATCTTGGACAAATCAGAGAACTAAACTTGTAGGACAAACTATCAACCTGAAAATTGGAGAGACAGGTAAATGTAGAGCTATAGCCAAAACTAGCTTAGATCAGATTTTGAAACCATAAACTGATAAAAAACTTTAAATGGTAGTTTTGATAAATTGCTAGAGTCTGAGTGTTGTACCAGCTTAAGGGTGAGAAATGTCTGCTGGGCACAGTCTTGAGGAAGGGGATTCTTTTGTGTATTTTGCGTCAAGGACACATTATTTTAGTATGGCAAAGAGCAAAATAAGAGTCCCTTATGACCCTGGCAACGGGACGAGAACTATGCCAGGAGCATTCATCAACAAAAACCTACTTTCCAAGGCATAAGAGCCATATCCAATTTGGTGGAATATTATTATTTGAAAATCAGTCCAAGTATACAACCATAAAAACAGACTAAAAAAGAAAAGTCCTATTAGTTGATATTGAGAAATAATTTGACAAAATCCAAGACAAATTGATGATAAGAACTCTCAGGAATGAATAGAACTCTCACAAATTGATTTTAAAAAATCTAAACAAAACAAAGTACTATAGGTAGCATTATAATAGATGGTCAGAAACTAGAACTTTCCCATTAAGATGGGTAAAAAGCAATGCCCTTTTTCACTGATACTGTTAAAAATCATACTGGAAATACTAGATATTACAATAAGACAGGAAAATAAAATAAAAATTAAACTATCTTTGTTCACAGATGCAATGATTGTTCATGTAGACTATCTTAAAGAAATAGTGTGTAATACCACCTACTCTGTAACAAAACAAAATATTTATAGCATGGTTGCATGATATAAAATTAATATATAAAAATAAATTTCTTTTTGTATATACCAACAATGAGTAACAGGAATTATAAGTTAAAAATAAATATATTACAATGGCACCAAAAGAGAAATTAATAGGTATAATTCTAACAAATTATTTATTAAGAAAATTAGAAAATTCTGATGAAATAAATTAAGGAATGTCTAAATAGTTGGAAAGATACCCCATGTCCGGAGTTCCCATTGTGGTTCACTAGTTAACAAACCCACCTAATATCCATGAGGATGCACGTTCAATCCCTGGCCTTGCTTAGTGAGTTAAGGATCTGTCATTGCTATGAGCAGTGGTGTAGTTTGCAGATGCAGCTAAGATCCTGTGATGCTGTGGCTCTGGTGTAGGCTGGTGGCTGAAGCTGCAATTGGACCCTTAGCCTGGGAACCTCCATATACCATGGGTGTAGCCCTAAAAAAAAAAAAATCCCATGTCCATGTACTAGAAGACTCAATATAGTTAATATTGTTGAAATGTTATTTCTTCCTATTTTCATCTGTAGATTGGTGCAATCTCAATATCTTAATAAGGTTCTTTGACAACGTTATTCTGAAATATTTATGTAGAGGCACAAAGTGATAATAGCAAAAACAGTAATGAAGACGAAGATCAAAGTTGAAGGACTTAACACTACTCAATTTCAAGACTTAGCCTAAAGCTGTATTAATATTGACAGTAAGGTCTTGGTGAAAAACTAGGCACACAGTTTGATGGAAAATAAAACAGAGTTACAAAATAGACTCAAACATTTATCACCAACAAATATCTGACAGAGGAGCCAAGGCAAAAATAATTTTTTTTCAACAAGTGGTGATGGAACAATTTGCACCCGTATAGGAAGGAAATTAACCTAGAAACAGGTCTTTTATCTTTCACAAAAATTAACTCAAAATTAATCATAGACTTCCCAAATATAAAACTCAAATCCATTAAACTTCTGGAAGAAAACATAAAGAGAATTTTGTGTGGCCTTGGATTTGGTGATGATATTCTAGGTACAACATCAAAAGCATGATCTATGGAAGAAAAAAAACTGATAGACCAGATTTTATTAAAATTAAAATATTTTGTTCTGTGAAAGACACTATTATGAGAATAAAGACAAGCCATAGACTGGGAGAAAACATTTTTCAAAAAATATATTTGATAAAGAATTTGTATCCAAGAAAACCCTTTAACTCGAGTAAGTAAACAAACAGCTCGATTTAAAGTTGGAAAAAAACCTAAAAAAACACTTTATCAAAGAAGATATATTGATGGAAAATAAGCATATGAAAACCTGCTTACATGTTTCATCATTAGGCAATTTGAATGAAAATACCAGCAATTATTTTCAAAACCTATTGCACTGGCTAAAATTCAAAAATTGACAATACCATTGCTGGCATGGATATAGAAAACAGTAAACTCATTATTGCTGCGGGAAATGTAAGTAGTACAGATACTTTACAAGGTAATTTGAAAATCAATAAAAGGTAAACACATGCATAATCTTACCATATTATTCAGTGCTTCTCCCTCTAGGTATTTCCCCAACTTAAAAATATATATACATAAAAACCTTAACACAAATGTTTAGAGAAGCTTTACTCATAATCACCAAAAAACTAACTGGAAGCAATAAAATGGCCTTCAATGGGTGAGTTTACAAGCTGTGATAAACCCATACAATAGGATATTCAGTGGTAAAATTATATTCACTGTCAGGTTATAAATATGCATAGGTGAGTCAGTCATTAGTACTTGCTGCTAAAATTAGAAGAAAGGCAGTCTGAAAAGGCTGCATTTTATGCAATTACAGTTGTGTGATATTATGGAAGAAGAGAGAGAGAGAGTAAAATGACCATTGGTTGCCATGTGTTTAGGGGGATAAAGGGAAGAATAACTGAATTACAGGGGATATTTTAAAATGATGAAATATTCTATAAGGTAACTGTAGTGATGAATACATGAGATTATACATTTATAAAGCCCCATGGAAATTTACAGCACAAAGAATAATCCTTAACATTTGCTAAAGGGATATGAATAAAGTAAAGACTTTAATAATGTATCAGTAATGCTTCATTAATTGTAACAAATTTACCTCACTAATTACAGTACTAAAAAATGAGATGAACTGTGTACACAGTTTGTGTGAACTCTCTGTACTATCCTCACAATTTTTTTATAAACCTAAAACTGTCATAATAAGTAAATTCATTCTAATGAAAAACAATATAAACTGCCAGTGTATGAAGCAATGAATAAATAAATAATAGGGCAAAAATAATGAAGGAAAACAGTAAAACAAAAAGCACAATTCAGTAATTTAGCAGAAATATAGTGGAGAAAGTTAACAGTATAAAAGATGGTTTTTGAAAATAGAGTAGCAAAATAGGAAGAAAATCACAGAAAGACAACTAAGAGAGGGAAAACCCAGGCTACCAATATTATGAATAAAAAATAAAACAGTACTTCATATTCACAGATATAGAAAGAATAAATTGATACTGTTTGATACACATAAGTTGATAATAACTTAGCAATTAATTTTTTTCAAAAATGTTTTATGTGAACAAATTCCTTCAGAAAGCACAGTATAAAAAATCCTAGAAGAGAAGTAAAAATGAATGTTTTCTCGAACATTACTCCAAGTCTGGTTGACTTCATAAATATATTTTTCTCAAACATTTAAGGAAGAAAGACTAGCATTATTATTCAAATTCTTCCTGTGTACAGACTAAAAATTGCCATCCAGTTTCTCTCAAAAACACATTGCAAATTCTAAACAAAAAAGCTAGCAGAAATACAGCACAGGGAACTATATTTAATCTCTTGGGACAGAACATGATGGAAGATAGTATGAGAAAAAGAATATATATATATGACTGGGTCACTATGCTGTACAGCGGAAATTCGCACAACACTGTAAATCAACTATATTTTAATAAACTAATAAAATATTTAAAAATGAATACTATTTAAAAAGAAGTAATTTAGGGATATACAAAAGATTGCTATATTGTAAAAAACTGGAATTTATTCTATAAGTAGAAGTTTGTTTTAATATTTGAAATTTAATCAATATTTTCCACATTAAAAGAGAAAATCAGATAATTATCTGAGATGAATAAGATACATTTGATGAAATTCAAGACATCCATCATTTTATCACAAAATAGGAAACTTCCTTAATCTGATATGGTGCACATATAAAAATATATGTTATATTATTATTTAATATTTTGCTTCTGAGTCTGAGAGAAATGGTTGTTCATCATCACCACATCTAGTCCATATTTTACTGTGAGTCTTATCTAGTGTAATAAAGCAAAACAGATAAATAATAGCTGTTTAAATTTTTTTAAAAAATGTTGATTTTTCACACATCATGATGGTATCATAGAAAAATCACACCTCCCCCAAAAAGGACATACTACAAACAAACTATAGCAAGTAATTTCTAAATTTATCTGGATTCAAAGTAAATAATTACGTATTTGTTGACTACATATCATTACACTGGCGATAAAAAATGGGTCTAAAAGTTAAATAGATAACTCCTTATGTCACAGAACCCAAAATATTAAACACCTAGGAATGAGTCTGGTAAACATGTTTTAAATGTACAATATCTCTATACTAAAAACTATACTTTCATTTGAAGAAAGTGTATCTAAATAAGTGGAGTTATATAAAATTCATGGACTGTTAGATTAAAACTAATAAAAATGCCATATATTCCCAAATTTCACTAAAGATTCTGAGCAATCCCAATCAAAATTCCAGCAGAAATTTAAAATATAATTCCAATTGTAGATGGATGGAAATGCAGGTGACCTAAAAGAACTGAAGTCATTTTAAAGCAAAATAAAGCTGGAGGACATACATTACCACTTACCAAGACTTTCTATAATAATATGGTAATTCAAATAATGTAATGTTGGCTCAAGAACAAATGATCCAATGGGACAGAGTACAGAGTCCAATTAGAGATTCATACATTAAATTTTAACTCATTTTTGACAAAGCCTCCGCTTTTATTTTCGACAGAGGCTCCACTGATTTTGACAAAGGCAAATTTCCTGAGGAAAAAAAAAGTTCTTTTTAAATCAATTGGATATTCATGAAGGGAAAAAAATCATAATCCACTTCTTTCAAATAAGCGCAAATTAATTTTAGTTGGTACATAGACCTAGATGTTAAATCTAAAGTGATCAAACTTCTAGAAGAAAACAGAAGAATGTCTTTATTATCTTGGTCTATACATAGATTTATTAAACAGTATATGCTAAGGAGTAACTAAAGCAAAATGCTGAAAAACTATGCTTCATTAGAATTAAAAACTTCGGATTTTTGAAAGACCAGATCATTAATGAGAGTGATAATGAAAATCATACCCACACACAAGAAAATCCTTATAAATCAGGGAAAAAGTCACTCTAAAAAGAATTGAACATGTAATTCACAAAAAGAAATTAGAAAAAAAAAACTTATGGAAATATTTCATCATAATTATTCATCATAGAAGTGCAAATTAATACCACAATTAACAATCATGATATATTCCATTAAGTAACTAATTAATAAAACTAAAAATGCCACAAATTATTGAGGATGTAGAGTCACAGAGAGGCTACCATATTTCTAGTAAGAATAAAAATTTTTAAAGTCATTATGAAGAAAATGTTTTGCTAATAACTATTTGAAAAAAATTTAGCAATACTCATTCATATGCTGAGAATCAGCAATTATATTTCTTAGTATGTGCCCAAAATAAATGGATAGGAGTTTTACTCATAATAGCCCCAACTTGTAAAAACACAAATGTTCAATAACAGTAGAATGAATAAATAAATCCTTTCTATCTTGGAATTCTATACAGAAATGAAAGAGTTCACTGCTAGTGCATATGTAAGGATTAAGCTCACAGATATAATCTCTGTGAAGGAAGTGAGATAAAAAAATAGTTTATGTCGTGATTCTCTTTATATTAAGTCAAAAATAGAGAAAACTAATCTATGGTGTTAGAAATCACTGTTTACATTTGGGTATGATCTTGATTGGAACATGGCACGAGGGAGGCTTCTTGCGTAGCAGTTACACAGTGTTGATGTGAATAGTAGTTACATGAGCTGCACATTTAAGATACGTAGATTTTATGTGTATGATAAAAAGGAAAAAAGGAATAGTTGACCGTCTTCACCTACAGTAATTCTGTTTACATATTATTAAATAATGCTTTTGAAATTGGAATATATTCTCATTTTGTAGCTCACAAAGTAAATTATATAGAACTGTATTTTATAAAACACAGATTGATGCACCATTGTGAACTGTATTTATTCTTAAAGTTCCTTTTTTTTCCATTTTAGGCAAGCTATTTACTTAAAAGCAAATTAGCACCATCTTCCACTGTTATCCTACCCATTAGTATCATATGCAGAGTATGGTGTTATTAAAAAAATCCTAATAAAGTATAAAATTTCAGGTTTATAAGTATTTTTTCATGGTGTGAGATAATATTATGCATCAAATCAATGAATATCATCTATATCAGACTTGAACACCTTGAATAATGAAAATACAATTCATTGCATTACACTTCAAATTCTTTTAATATGTGGAAATTGTAAGATATGGAAATAAGATTCATTAACATATAATAGTAGAAGGAATTTTTATCCTAGTGTTTGGAGACTGTTGGAAAATGAAAACTATATAGAGAATGTCAGTTGTATATCAGCTACTATTCTTGTCCCAGAAAAGTACAGTATCACTTAATCTAATAGTAAGTATAGTATATATAATTGTCAGTTCTATAGGAGGGTAAATCGAATTAAAAAGAATTAATGCTCACATTTAAAAGAAATCCTCACACCCTCTATGTATAATGACATAGGGAAATAATTTATCTGCCCTGCAGCCATTATACACAAGTTCTGAACCTATCACAAAATTAGCATTATGATTATTAATATTACTTCCACCAGGAATTCTTCCAAAATGACATGTTTGGAAGAAATTAGATTAAAAAAATTATTGGCTCATTTTATTAAAAGTAATTTTTTCTTCTTCTGTTAGGTCTGTATGATTTGGGAGCGCCAAAATATGTGAGAATAAATTTAAATTAATTTTCCTTTTAATTATGCTTCATCAAAAAAATATAAATTTAAACTGGAACATAGATAAAATTTTACTCACGTTGTGGTCAAGGACAGAGAACATTCTTAGTCTCTAATATTTGATGGTATATTTAGTATGTATAGTAAACAGTATTTTACTTATGGGTTTCCAAGATAAAATCAGCTAGGTTTACCACTTTGTTGGTATTCATCCTTTTTTTTTTTTTTTTTTTTTGTGGCCGCACCTACAGCAGCATATGGAAGTTCCTGGGCCAGCGATTGCATCAGAGACACAGCTGCAACCTATGCGGTATCTATGGCAACCCACATCCTTTAACCCACTGCGCTGGGGCTAGGGATCAAACCCACACCTCTGCAGTAACCCAAGCCACTGGAGTTGGATTCTTAAGCCACTGCACCACAGTAAGAACTCCTTTGGTTCACCTTTGGTTGTTTCCTTATGGCTTTCTCATAGACATCTTACTTGCTATTAAAAATTCAAATTTGTTCATTATCTTGCAGTCTGCCATATCTTTCAAAACTGTTCTGCCTCTCTTCAGAAAACTTTTTTTTTGGCCAAAAATGGTGGTCTTATTTTTTTTTAGTGAATGATTGTTTTAGGCAAGGACATCTGACAAAATTGTGGCAATTCAGAAGTATAGAACAGTTCAAAGAAAGCAATCTGTGAAGGAATTTGGGGTTACTGAAGGAGATAAAAGACAGGGATGTTCTTTTATCTGTTTCTTGATCCTCTCCTCTACATGAGATACCTCGAAATGGATGAACATCTTAGAATTACTTGTAGAGAATAAATATGCTGAGGAGGGCAGAACTCAGGACCAAATTCTTATTTAGCCAAGGAATTAACCTACCCGGACTTGCCCCGCTGTTGCCAGACTTAGTGTTTTTTGTTTTGTTTTGTTTTGTTTTAATTTTCTGCAACTTGCAGCCACAAACGTCATAACTTTAATTTTCCAATTCTTTTGTTGTAAAGCTCTACAAAACTAATCCTGTGTCAATCATAGTGTAGATTCTAAGCATTTTAAAGTAGAATACTATAAATACAGCTGAAATATTGTTTATTTTCTTTGACTGGAAAGAGAGCCAAAATGGATCAGTTCAGAAAACACCATTGGGTGTTGAGAGTATGGTTTCTGTCTTCAACCAGATTAAAGTTGAATAGTCTCAAAACAGTGTTAGCTATATTAAGATCAGCCTATGAATATTAGCATTTTGTGAGTGGAGAGAAATATACTTTCAGATGTTCCCAAAAAATATGTGAAAAAAATTTAGGTAGTTATTAACACACATGAAAGTATAAAAATGTTAAATTTAACTTCTTACAAAACTATGCTTGTCTATGGACTCTGAAGATACAACGTAAAAATGCTAAAGAAAATGAAGTACTCAATCTGTACATGATTTCAACTACAGAAAACTGAATTGACAATCTACTCCTTTTTAATGCATTGTGTTAAAGGTAGTGTGAAGGCTCATGGCACAGAAAATGAAATTGCAAAGAGAGAAGCCATGTGCCATTGGCGTAGAGTATTTCAAAGTAACATGTAGCTATTTATAATTCCATATTGCATGCAAATGAGCAAAAGAATGTTTTCACTACCACAGGTATATATATGTGTATGTGTGTGTATATATATATATTCTGTGGTAAAAGGTTGTAAATTTCATAAAAACTTAATACTATTTATATTACTATTAATGCCTTTTGAGAAACCTGAAAATATGTCTGCCGTGAACCTGGCTTCCCACATGGCAGAAATCAGTTTTAACTGATTAAAGACTGTTTGCTTTAGTTAGGATCTCTCCTATTGGCCACAGTCCTCACTACTCTTTATCACTTCTTAGGACATTAAAAGCAATGATCAGCTACTATTTACTTTCATATTGCAACCAGCTTAACTCAGTAAGGGTGACAGCCTGCTGCATATCCCTGCTGTGCTTCTAGACCTTACTCTTGGTTTCTTCAGATTGACACTTTCAGTTAACTCACTACAGAGATTTTAATTTTCATTTTGTGTTTACTGTTTGGCACTTTATTTATTTATTGAGTCTTCCTTGCCTCCCCCTGGCTCTGTTCAGGACCTCAGAATTATCATCCTCTTTCTGAATTGTATACAGTGTTCAGGAACGTAATTTGTACCATATTGACTTGGTAAGTTTAAAAAAAAAGTATTGTGCTTCTTTTAAACACTATTTTCAATGCAAACTAAGTACTGTAAGTATGTCCACTGTTTGGAACGAGATACTAAACCTTTAATGGTTGAGGGAGAAAAAGAAGATAGTCAAAGTGAGTTTGTTGTTAATGGGAATAACAGCTCCTAAAACTAATTATGTAGCTTTCTCCAGCATTCCCATCATTATTTTTTCCCTACCTACTCCTAACTTTTGTTGATTTATGATTTTCACTTCAATTTTCAGCACACTTGATTTCCTTTAGAAATTATTTCATTGATAGAGAGTTTATGGAAAAGAGCTGCCCCATAAGTAAAATATTTTTATCAGTGGCTCACATATACTTTCAATTATGTTTAATTTTTTTGCTGTAAGTCAGAAGTGGGAAGAAATTTTATAATTAAATATATACTACTTACATAGCTATTAGAATTCAATTATTTATTCAACATACATTTACAGACTTTATCCTTTGTGAATTGCTGGAATTAGAAGAGAATTGGGATATGGCAGCAGAAATAATTTATGATATGGTATGGTATGGTGGTTGCTTTACTCTTAAAGCATCCTCTAAATGTTAAATGATTTGTATGAAATTTCTCTTTATTACTCTTAATGGATAAAATAATTATAAAACTAAATTCAAGTTTATGGAAAACTAAGTTAAATAAACCAAATCATAATCTAAATTCAAATAAAATAATTGCATAAATAAGTAAGATAATTCCCTATTTCCTAGGAAGGATAACCCCATACATAGTCTCTATTCTGCAAAGGAAAAAAATGTGTAGCTTAATATCCAAGGATCACTCTTGTATTCTTTCCCCCAGTAAATATTCTCATCATTTCTTTTATGTGCCATATCCTAAGATTAAATGGACACCCTTAATCTTTGTCTCCTTGTTCCTCTCCTTCCCTTCCTCTCCTTTTCCTTTTCTACCTCTTTTATCTTTAAATTTTTATCTCCTTTTCTTCTTTTCTCTTTCTCTCTCCTCTTTGTCTCCCTGCTCTTCTCATCCTCTTCGCCTTCTTGCTATGTCACCATGCATTTAGACTGGTATCACACATATTTGTGTAGTGTTCAATCACCTAGCCCTTTGAAAGAAAATGTAGTCCTCAAAGAAGATTTAGCTGAATATAAGTCAAAACAATCAGTCAGCCTGACAAGTAGATGGCTCTTGACTATCCATAATGATAAGAAAAAATGATTTATGTTTTGAACTTAATTTTAAAGAATAATTACATAAAACTGGTTTTAATGTTAGAATCTTACAGTTTAGTCTAATTCTGCCTTTGAGTGGGTCATAAAAATTATTCCATCATTATTTACAAAAATTAGGGACTCTTAAAAAAGGTGAATCTTCAGTATACAAAATTGGGATAGTTTTGTGTGTGCTTGCAACTAATGTTTACTCATCTCCAACTTTTGGAGATAAAATTGTCAGCATGGCAGAGAAATGTAAAGGTTGTTCAAAAGCATATTTGCATGAACCATAAGGAAATACTAACTGCTCGTCTGGAAATGGCTTAAAAATTAGATAATTGTGAAAAAGTATTCATAGCATGGAACAGTATGAAAAGGAGCATGATCTAAAAGCCAGACCACAGAAAAGAAAAAGGGAACTTTCATCATGCTACCTACCTACTTACCAGAAGTTACTGGATATATGGACTTCACTATCATAAACTTCTGAGTGTTTAGGCTACTAAAGTTTGTCTGTTTGTTTTTTGTTTGCTTGCTTATTTTAAGACATAAGGGGAGAAAAAAATGTATTTATGCTAGAAGCAACTTTATCTTTTATAAACAAAAGGTACATTACTGATGAGAGCTAATGAGAAAAAGAGCAATGTAAAAAAAAAAAGGGTAAAAATGACAGTAAAGGGCACCTGTACACCTCGGGGTACAAATAAGAGAAGGACAAATAGCAGTGTAGTAGAAAAATTACATTTCAGCCATGGCAGTTTATAGTTGACCTAATGACAAGGTCGAGTATTATGCACTGAGTGTAAAATTAATGTCAAGTCGAAATGGGCTTTTCATCTGGATGGCACTTGCTAATGCAAAGCATTTTAAAAAGAAGCCATCAGCAACACTTGGGGAAAGATAATTTTGAAAGGAGAAGTAATTCATGTCATTTATTTTAAGAGGAAAAATAAACCCTTGAGAGCAATGCTTTCATTTTCACGTTTAATTTTAAAGAAAGAAGAAAAAGAGTCAGATGCAGACAAAAGTCCGATAGATATCAATAATTATTTCTGTTCGCCTGGAACCAGGATAGTAATTTAATTTGTGTTAAAGTAAAAATTGAACGTTTTTCTTTTTGCTGATAAAAGACTTCTGGTATATAATGCCCAAACTTAACCAAAGAAGCGCTTAGTATCCTAAAAAGGAAATGGTAAACAATGTGACTTAGATTAATAATACTTGATGTATTAGATGAGAGGCAGCTTTCCAGCTTTGTACTTTCCAGTTCCCTGAAGACTAAATGGGGCCGTATGACTAGGTTTTATTGATGCAGTTTGAGTGGAAATGGTAAGTGACACTTCTGTGTCGAGGCACTTAGGAATGAGTCATGCTTCTCTAACTTCTCTTTGCTAATCTGCCACTGAATGAAGAGGATCCAGATGCACTAAGAAAGAGAAAGTGCCAAGGCCCCTGAATCACCACATGGAAGTTCACTCACTGCTACAACCATCCGTCTTTGACTGAAGTGAGAACAAGAAGAATAAACTCTACAGGGTTAAGCTACTGAATTTTTGCAGTTTTATTTCTCATGCCTAACTAATGTAGCTGCAAAATCAATATATGCATTTTCCTGAAAGAATCGTGAGTCCTCAAACACTGTTAATGTTCAAGAAGAAACATTTAAAATCTGAAATATAGGAGTTCCCGTCGTGGCGCAGCGGAAACGAATCCGACTAGTAACCTTGAGATTGCAGATTTGATCCCTGGCCTCATTCGGTGGGTTAAGGATCCGGCATTGTCGTGAGTTGTGGTGTAGGTCACAGACCCGGCTCAGATCTGGCATTGCTGTGGCTCTGGTGTAGGCCAGCGGCTTCAGCTCTGATTAGACCCCTAGCCTGGGAACCTCCATATGCTGCGGGTGCAGCCCTAAAAAGACAGAAGACAAAAAAAAAAATCTGAAATATAATAATGTTCTATACTGATATGGTAAATAAATGCCCATTTTTCAGAATTCTATAGTCCCACAAATAGATGTAATTAACCTATAGGAAGAAAGTTGAAAGAAGAGCAATTTTCTTACAAAATCAGGTTTTTGCTTTTTGATTTTCAATTTTATAAGTAGCTCTTTCCAGTTTTCCACTATATATATTTTCCACCTATATGTTCTGCAAAACACTCTATATTAACTTTTTACAGTGGAATTTTTGGTATAAAATATACCAAATCTGGTACCCAGTCTGTTTTTATACTGTCAAACAAATTGTGAGAGTCTCAAGAATGAGTCTTCTCTTTTTAGAAGATGGAATTATCGCCATGTATTTCACCATCAGAATGTCAAACTCAAATACCCATCCAGAGAAGCAATCACGTCAGATTACATAGTAACAGGTTTTACAACCAATACTGAGAACTGTATGGTAAGGGTTGATACATGCAGAACCACAATACTTCAATGTCAAGAAAGGAGTTTGTTTTCTCAAGAGCTAGAACAAGGGGTAAAGCCAGGTTACAAAACTAAAAGTCAGAGAGTAACAGGCACACACATGCAAATATTTTAGATGCAAGAGATTAACAGCAGGTGGTTTATTAATTGAGCCCGTAGCAATACTTCTTGTGCTTTTCTCTTCTATCCATCATTGATTTGCTGGTTAATGCACATCTTTTCTGGTCAAGTACTTTCTTTCAAGGCTGTGCTTTTCGTGAATGCTTCTCAGTGCTATTCACAGTGTGAAATGAAGTGTATGCAAAGACATATATGTATTAGACAAAAATAACTATTTTATAGATTTTATCTTCAAGCTATTTTGGCCCCAAATGGACTAACATAATTTTTACCAGCTTCTCATAGAGAATTTTTAAATTCATGTTGTTCATACCTCTGAAATATCACATTCCTAGATAAAAAACAAAAAATTCTCTGGAGAAATGTATTGAGATATATCACATATTGTGTTAGGAACTGTCCATGCAGGAACATTTAAAATAATATTTTTTTGTGAACAGTGCATTGAATTCAAATTATAACATATTGTCTAGATGACTTACAGAAGATTTCAATTAAATCACCAAATAGTCTTACAGCATTATTACATTATTAGCTATTGTGAAATAGGATACATTTTATGAACAAATTTTTTTAAGAATATTTATTGAATTCTTACCATCTGTAAGTACAAACTAACGTGACAACTTTTTAGTCTTTAAAGATCTGATATGGTAAGAAAGGGCTCAGGAGATTGTTTTACTATAATATTAATAAAATGATTTTTAAAACAATGTTAAAGTCTCTAAAGAAGAGATGTGAGTTGAAGTTATAACACTGGTTGTAATTGGGGAGTAGGGATGAGGTTGTTGCATGGAGTACATCCGAAGATCCTGGGAATATATTTTTTTCAAATTAACAGAACCTAGTCCCATATTTTTCCCCTTCTGTGGATACTTAGTGAACTTTTCCAGTGAAAAGGAAAGCTGTAATTGACTAACCTCCCTAGGAAATTGTTTCTTCTTCTGTCTTCTTCAGGAGCCTAGTATGTTTTAAGATTTGAGGAACTTTTCTTTGCATGAATAAGTTTTAAGAAATATGCCATGTCTTGATGGGAGAATGTAGACTAGATAGACTGGGGGGGGGTGCGGATAGCATAGAGAGAGGTTAATTATTTTTTGCATATTTGATAATTTAGCTAAGAAATGCATTTAAAATGATTCAGATAAATTGCCTT
Source organism: Sus scrofa (assembly GCF_054392235.1). Classification (NCBI taxonomy): domain Eukaryota; kingdom Metazoa; phylum Chordata; class Mammalia; order Artiodactyla; family Suidae; genus Sus; species Sus scrofa. The sequence continues at coordinate 65,089,760 of NC_139393.1, read as the reverse complement.
TTCTATACTTATTAATGTTAAATTTGTATTCTTTATTGTGATTCGTAAATGATAAGACTTTGTAGATAAGTCTCTCTAGCTTAGCAAATGGAGAGAGGATGTTTTCTAAGTTACTTGGGATAAATATTTATTTCCAAGTTATTTGGGATGAATGCTTTTTGGGTGATGAGCTCTTAATTTATTTCAGAAATAAAAATGTTGCAGATTTTCAGTGGGTTAAGAATCAGGCATTGTCACTGCAGTGGCTTGGGTTGCTGCTGTGTCGTGGGCTTGATCCCTGGCCTGGGAACTTCCACATGCTGTGGGTGTGGCCATAAATGTGGCAGATAAACTGTAGCATTTAGTCTTACTGCCTTCTAAGACTTCTAAGGCATGTGTGAATGTTTTCAGAAGCACGTAGGTGTAAAGGACAGCGTACATGGAGGAGGAAGAAAGCATAACAAAGAAATGAGGATCTTGACCAGGCAGAAATCAGTACAACGTAGGACACATGCAGAATGTAACAGCAGGTGGAGTACATCGTCAGTGAAGTATAATTCACCTTTGATAAATACAATTTTGTGTTATATTGAATCAGGAAGAAGAAAGGGATAAGGATGGAGGCCAACAGAGTTATAGATTTGGAGCTTAGAAGTTGAGAAAGTTTTGTGCTAAGTACCCATTATCTTCATGAAGTATGATACTCAGAGAAAAGTAAGGCTAAATAATAAGATTTAAGTAGAATAGAGAAGTTACGACCAAGTTATTTTAGAAAAGTAGGGAAAGAAATGGCCAAAGAAATGTGGAAATGTGGCAAAATTACCCTTATTTGTTGAGCACTCAGTTGAGTTTGCTGATTTATATTGTATTCATTGTGCTGTTCATACAGTAATAAAATCTCCACGCCAGAGAGGGCCAATGACTGAAAATAACCATGGCTGTGGATATACTATATGGATACATTAGAAAAGAAGGCAGGGAATTTCCTGGTGGCATAGTGGTTAAGGACTCATCGTTGTCACTGCTGTGATTCTGGTCACTGCTGTGGTGGGGATTTGATCCCTGGCTGGGAACTTCCATATGCTGTGGCCAAAAAAGAAAAGGAAAAAAAGAAAAAAAGAAAGAAAGGCAGAGACAGTTGAAGGAATTTGCACTGTAATGGTAGAAACTAAACTGATGTGATTTTTTCAATAGATTTTAATAGAAAACATGAGAATTATGTGGAAACTAATGATGTTAGACTAAACTATGAATCAGATATGTCAGGGGAAGATCAAGGGTTTAAATAGGCTAAATGTATCACAAAAAGTCAGCAAACAATAAAACATAAATGCATGGCACTTTTTAAAATTATATTATGAGCTCCTTAATTGCACAATGTACCTGGATAGAGAAATACAATGATTATTAACATGTTGTATTAAAAAATGCAACATAAACCCCAAGTTCTGTCAAAATGATTCCTCTGTTTCTGTAATCCAATTTAATGACAAGAACTAAGCAGTTACCTTCTGGAATGGTGAACAAATGAATGTTTTGTGCAAGCATGTTTTGGGAGATTTTCGAGCAAAGTGTTATGTTTTCAGCTGTATTTTATCATAGTTTGACCGGTATTGAAAGGGCTAATGATCAATCAGGCAGGATTAGGTTAGGTCGTGATAGTAAAGAAATCCAAATACTTAGTGGCTTAAAGTTAAAAAAAAAATAAGTTGTCTTTCTTTGTGTTTATTTTTCTTTCTTAATTTCTCACGCCAATCACATTTAGAAGACTCAGTTAACGGACTCGGATGTGCGTCATTGTTACCTTCACAAAGTAGCAACTATTAGGAATACTGCCTCAGAAGTTCCCGTCATAGCCAGCAGTAATGAACCTGACTAGCATTCATGAGGACTGGGATACAATCCCTGGCCTTGCTCAGTGGGTTAAGGATCTGGTGTTGCTGTGAGCTCTGGTGTAGGTCGCAGATGTGGCTGGGAGCCCATGTTGCTGTTGCTGTGGCTATAGTGTAGGCCCAGCAGCTACAGCTCTGATTTGACCCTTACCATGGGAATGTCCATATGCTGTGGGTGCAGCCCTAAAAATCCAAAAAATAGAAATAAAACAAAACAAAACAAACATTGCCTCAGGAGGAAAAAAAAATAATGCCACAAAGCATCTTCTGGATTTTAAATAGTCCACCTGGAAATGAGACAGATAACTTTTGTTCACATCTCACTGGAAGTAATAACAAGAAGAAATGTAATTTCAAGAGGATGGAAAAATGCAAACAGAGTGACTGAAAAGAAAAAGAGCTAACATATTTGTGAAGAAGTCTAATGTGTATTAGATTCCCTGTAAAATAAAAGGCATTGAAACTTCTTATTGTGTAAATGTCAACACTCTGAGGTACACATTAATTTTTCTGTGTGTCTTCCTCATTAGAAAAATTAATTTACTTTCTTAATTTCTCATATCAATGAAACATCAAAGTTGAATTTGGAATTCGACACTGCCATTTAGCAATTGGTTGAGGAAAAAAATATTTTATTTTCTCAAAGTTAAAAATGGAGAAAGATTCCTTGTAGAGTTAACTGAATGCAAATGGTACTATAAATTTGATGCCAGCTCTATTGAAAATAAATTCCACATTTATGTGCTCTGTAATTAGTTCCAATCAGCATGCTATAAATATCTATAAATATGTAACGGTTTTATCCATCTATCACTTGCATCTCCATTTAAAGCTCTTCAGTTGAAAAGACAAACACAAATTCTGAACCGGTTTTAGCTCAGTGTAGATTTGTCTAAGACTGAAATAAAAGCTGCAGACAACTCCCTATTTTCTTGAGTTTTAAAGTCTTGTTTTTCCTTCCACTGAATACAGTAATCATTGTTCTCTGGAATCAAAGAAAACTAACAGAAATAGTGTCAAATTTGAAAATGAAGAAATTTTGGTTGTCACGAAGGCTTGTGAGATGGAGATAAACCCTCTTTATTAGTCATCTAAAGGTTTGCTCAAGGAAGTGAGAAAAAGGTTGCTTATTAAATATCTAGTTGAGGAGTTCCCTTTGTGGCTCAGTGGTTAATGAACCCTACTAGTATCCATGAGTACGCGGGTTCAGTCCCTGGCCTCGTTCAGTGGGTTAAGGATCTGGTGTTGCCGTAAGCTGTGGTGTAGGTCATGGACATGGCTTGGATCCCGAGTTGCTGTGGCTGTCGGATAGGCCAGCAGCTACAGCTCCAATTCAACCCCTACCCTGGGAACCTCCATATGCCTAAGGTTAGGCCATAAAAGACCAAAAAAAAAAAAAAAAAAAAAAAAAAAAAATCTGGTTGAAAGTCTTGGGTTTCCCATAATACTTTGCCCTTCTCTTCTAGCATAACTTTCCTATTTAAGTCAATAGTTTTCAACATGTTTGCAATCATGAAACATAGAAGAAGTCTCATGCACCTCCAACAGCAGCAATTCTGTACTTTTACAGTGATCCTTTGAGAGGTTTAGAGGTGGGATGAGGCATATCACTGAAGGGATGTTTTTCGTTTCAAAATTCCCTCAGGAGTGTGACACTTAAAACATGCATTTGAAAATCCTTACCTCAGGAGATTCTGATATACTCAGCTTCAACTCAGTTATCTTATTGAGAGTAAATGAAAACTATTCCTACACTAATTTTCATCATCTGTAAAACAGAAAGTTAATAATGGATGTGTTCAGTGAGTTTATAGTCTTAGATGTTATGTTAAAGAATTTACTAATAGTTTCAAATCTGTGTCATCTGAAGTGACTATGTAAGTAAATAAATGCCCAACCTCAACAACCAGAAACAAGGAATGGAAAGTGATTGTTCAGTATGCTTGGGATAGGCAGTTACAGATATAATTTTAACAGATATACGTGCAGTTTGTGAGTTTTAGTCTAGGTAATGAGATTTTGATCTCAAAACCAGTGGCATTTTGTGTGGGAGGACCTCATTTTTATAGGTACTGCAAACATTCAAAGACACAGTATTATTTAGAATATTTCCTGATATCTCAAGATGAAATAAAATAGCATTTTCTAAGATGTTCACACCCATTCATTTATTCATTTAGATTGTATTTAATGCCTATTATGGTCAGGCTTTGGTAATTAAAAAGGCAAGAAAAAATAAGACATTCTACCCCTTGACAGTTTACAACCTAGTGGCAGAAGGCAAATAGTCACTCAAGTAATTAAAAATTACAAAATACAGGTAAATTTTTATAAAAAGAAAACTATAAATTATTGCTTTAAAAGCATATAAAGCATACTTCCCAGTAGTTTGGAAGATGAAGGAAGGTTTCCTGGAAAAATTACTTTTAGATGTAATAGAAAGAATTTTTAGAAGTTAAGAAGATAAAGTTTAATGTTGGGGAAGCAGAGCACTGCAGAGAGAATTTCTAGCAGAAGGAAAATGTGCATGGAGGGAGGTCCTTAATGGAGATGAAGAGCATGGAATATTTGAGGAACCCATGCCACGCAAGTGGGACCTGAGCATGGCAAGCTGGAGAAGGAAAAATGGGAGGTAAGAGAAGGATGTTTTACAAGGACTAGAAGTACCAGATAGATCTCATAGGCCTGATTAAAAGTGTGTTTAGGGTCTGTGAATAGTGAGAAAACAGCTTTATAATTGAGTGATATTAAACTTGCATTTAAAAATAGCTTTGATCACAATGTAAGGAGCCAACTGACAATAAGCCTTGTCACTTATATAATACAGCTTTTCCATCACCATGCAATAATCGCCATGACACTTTATAAAGAGCACTTTTTTAAATTAAAATTATTCTAAAAGTAATACCCTTAAGGAACAGTGAAATATATATATTTTTTAAAACACTAGGGAGGTTTTGCATCTAAATACATACATATACTCAAATCTGAAAAGAGACTAGTAAATTGGAATCATTCCTATGTGATTTAAAATAACTTTTTAAAAGTGAAAATTAACAAAAATTGACAATATATATTGCACAGGAAGAGACATCTACAAAGTTTCTTCTTTTATTTGAAACAGTATTTTGGAGTATTTTTATATTTACTGTAGTACTGTAACTTTGCTAAGCTACAAGATGTGTTGTTGATAAACCCACTACATATTGTACAGGTTACATAATATTTGAATATATCATATTACAATAAAGATTCATTTCCAGTTTTATACTAAGATAAACATTTTTGTATTTAAGCAGTCCAATTCATTTGGTTAAATAATTATTAAATTTACCAAAGGGTAAAACTCAATAGAGGATATCTTATTATCAATTTATCATTAATACAGAGATGATTAAAATGTTTAAAAAAACTAATTCTTGGAGTTCCCGTCATGGTGCAGTGGAAACGAATCTTACTAGGAACCATGAGGTTGTGGGTTAGATCCCTGGCCTCTATCAGTGGGTTGAGGATACAGCATTGCCATGAGCTGTGGTGTAGGTCACAGACATGGCTCGGATCTGGCGTTGCTGTGGCTGTGGCATAGACCGGCAGCTGTTGCTCTGATTGGACCCCTAGCCTGGGAACATCCTTATGCTGTGGGTGCGGCTCTTAAAAAAAAACAAAACTAATTCTTCTCTAATTTGGCAATAGTCATATTAGTTCAAAGTACCTAAAAACATGCAATTTTAAGTTATTTTAAAATTATTAATAAAATGTAATACGTGAAAATCATGCTGCTTTAGTCTCATTTTAAAGAGAAAATTAATTCTGATAGGTAAATGATGACGTGAAGTCAAATTTTCCCTCTGACTAGTGTAAAAAGAAATAATGAAGGCTCAGGAAGCATTCTCAAAAACCTCTATTCACATATTATGGAAAGCCAAGACTGACTTCCAGATGAGGGCATAATTGTCCATTTTATGATTTCTTATAAAATGAGTTTTCTCACACTTGGCAGTCTCCAGTCCAGTAATACATTAAGTCATGACAGCTATTAATTAACAATGGATGCCCTTCTCTTGACATCGTGAGTCTCAAAAATACTTTGTTGCTTACTAGATTAGAGACCATAAGAAATGAGTAAAACTACGAATAGGAATTAATTAAAGATTTCATTAACCTCAGAGATAATGTCTGATGTGTTTTCAAGCTGAATTTTGCAGCAGCCATGACAGAGTCAAGCTCAAATCAGGTAACTTAATCTAGTGTCCATTAAGTGAAGAATCTAGCTTTAATGTCCTGAAAGTAAATAAATGCAAATATAAACCATTACAACCTGATGTCATATCACTACATTGAGTAGACATTTAGAGCTGTATATTAACAAACATGATTAGAGAATCTTTTTATTTCTATCACCACCACAACTGAGACTTTCAGAAAAATGTGTGTAATATTTTTAAAATGTCTAAAACAACTTACATCCATTCAAAATTAATATCTATGTTCTTTTAGTAATATAGCACATATAGTTAACAACTAAAATGTGGGACAGTGAAATGGAGAGACTATTCTGTACTCTTGACATGGTGATACAGTATTTACACTGTAGCTACATAGCTCTGTTTTCATCATGAATGGTATCATAAGTGTAGTGATGGATTTCTTTTTCTGTCAGTCAAAATATCATAATGAAAACATGTCTCATAGATAACATTTAATTGAACTAAAGAATTTAACCAGAAAACATTGTAGAAGGAAAGTGTATCCAAAATTATGACCTTTTCTACAATATTTTACCATTTTACTATCATCTAATGCAGAGTTCTCCAGTTGAAGGCTCAGTGAGTTAAAATACCTTCCCCATCCTGGACTGTTCCTTGAGAAGCAGCAGCAATTTTTTTTTATTTGTGTAAGTCCTTAATAAAACATTTATAAAAATCATCATTGTAAGGGAATATGTCAGTTTTGGTCAAAGGTAAATTCTTACAACAGCAAAAAAAAAAAAAGAAAATATATCCAATTTACATACACAGCAACTAAGGGCATATCTTTACATATTCAAGTGAAATATACCTGTTTTCAAGTAAGCACTGGAAAGTACTAAAGACTCTTAAGACGACTTTCATCAAGAAAAAAAAAGGACTTTTTATAAGAGGGAGTACATCTAATTTGTAAACGAGAAGATTAATATCATTTTTTACTGGCAGTTTTTCTCTATGAAAATGAGATAGTTTATGTTTGTTAAATCTGTATCTTCAAAAACCAAAATACATTACATCCAAGGTAGTGCATTGCTTGAAAAGATGCTAAAGTGCTTGGCACACTCTAGTAATCAGAAGATAACTGCAATCTCTGCCTAGAAACCCAAACAGATACAGTTATGCATATTCTCTATGAGTGGCATAGTCTATAGACACTCTTGAAAGTTAGGTAATATTATTATAAATCTTTTATCATGTGGTGAAATAGGAATTTCACAGGGAGTCAAGTATTGTGACTTATCATCTCATTTCTGCTACTTCTTAGTTGAGCAGATCACTGAACTGGCCAAATCCCTGTTTCTCATATTTACCTCATTTAGACTAGAAGGTCTCTAAGGCTCTTCATAATCTAATATTCTATTTTTTTAACATTAACATTCTCAAAAGCAGAAAAAATCCAAATTCTTTACAGAGATATGTAGGTACTTTTATAGGTACGCAGTAAACTATTTAGGGTTTATCTATACAAGACTGATTACATGTGTCAAAATAACATCTTATAAAGCCTTTGTACAGTAACTTAAATGAACTTCAAAACCTAACCGAGCCTCAAAACATAATACAGGATGCAAATATAGATCTTTTTACTCCAAATTTAATTGATTCAGGAGTGATGCATTCTTATTTGACTTGTATAAGTTTCTAAGTATAAAAAGGTCATCATTAATACAAAAAAATGTAGCCTTCTGATTTATATATCAAAACAGCAGTCATCAGTGGTATAACTCTTTATATTTTCAGGGTTTTATTTTTTTCACAGACATTATGTACCTTCTTAGGCTTGAGAGCCTACAGAAGATTGAAACCATCCACTTGGGTATCAGTGGGAACCAGAGAAGTCTAACGTACAGGTTGAGGAGTTAATAAGGTATGAAAAGGTAACTTAAAAATAGAGATAAACAAAAAAGATGAAGGAGAAAGAGGAAAAGGAGGAGATGAGGCAGAAGAAACAAGGGAAGTGATAGACTAATATTGACCAATAATTTAGAGCTTATTTTATGGCATCTGCCCCACAGGTACCTTGAAGCAGGAAAACCTCTCCTGTTGAAGGATTCAGCATCAGTGATTATTGATATACAGCATAAATTTTTTTTTATTATATCCAAGTTTTAACTCAATTTCCAGCTCATTCCATATTATGTAAATTCAAAGCTGACACTTGAGAGTAAACCCATATAAGTGAACTAGTTTTGATGTATATTCTTCATTCAGCAGTATTTCAAGTACCAATTGTATGCTATGCTTTGTGCTCTCTGCTAGCTGAGCAAAGTGTTCTTAAGTGCCGTCTTCCACAGAGTGGTTCTTAAGTTGTAACTTGCATAAGAATCATCAAAGCTCTTGCTAAACTATCAAGGCTTGAGCTGTAGCCATACGTTAGTTGTAGAGTGTACTCGAATAACTGGCATTTTTTACTATGAACCCAGGTGATTACAGCTCCTCTATACAAAAAACATTGGTTTACAGTTAGAAAATGATGCCAGATAAATAATTATTTAAATAATATGTAGTTAGATCAGTTTGTTTCGTGCGAGGAAAGTACAGGATAGTATCTGAGGAAAATAACTAGAAAAATTTAATCCAGCTTATGATAAAGATTAAGTAACATACCTACATAGAGACCTGGAAGATGTGTAATACTTAGCCAGATGAAAATGTCAGGGGGCAAGGAAGATATTCAGAAAGAGGAATACCAGATATGGAAGGAGTTTAACACATTTGTATGTCAGAGGAAGTATTAGTGTGATTAGAACCCAGAAGGAGGATGGCTAAGGAAAGCAATAAAGGACCTTTACCCTGAGCCCATCATGTACTCCTAGTCTCACCTAGAAATCCTCCAACCATGCAAGATCCAAAAACTTAAGAGATAATGCCTGGCGCAGCATGAGGCTATCAACTGGAGTTTCTCCTGGCAGTTCCATGCCTGTGCTCTACCAGTGTTTAAATATTTTCAGTACAATCAGTATGTATGGCTAGAAGATAAAACTGGAAAGTTAAGTGGGGACTGATGATGTAAGATGCTGTGTATAAAGTAAAGGATTTTTAACAGCATCCCGAGAATAACTGGAATCCACAGAGGAGTTTCAGCAAGTGAGTACCATGATTAGAAATATATCAGTATCAAAGTATCTGTGGGTAAGAATGTGAAGAACAGAGGCAGAAGTGTTCTTACCTCTCCTTCAGAGCAGGACAGGGCAAATGTACAGAGGTCTATTGTACAATGAATGTTGAATATTAATTTTCAGAACATAAGAATCAAATTTAGAGTTCTCATCTGGTCACATAATATTGAAATAGTGTCTAGACTTGCTGATTGGCATCTGAGTGCCTGTTTCTCATTAAAGTGTAATACTCTAGCTAAACATGAGAGTAGTTGAGTCTTCAAATGAGATTTTCTATTCAGAGCCAGTATAATTTGGTTCTTCTCTCACTGAAGTCTATTATCACTTTGTCAAATTATACTACTGTATAACATAAAATCTAGTTATAGAGACTTGAAATCTAGATTTGGCGTCATTTAACACATTTTTATCTTGCTCCAAAAGTCTCTTTTACCACTGTAAGCTCACGCTTTTCACATCTAGGCAAGCAGTTGAATACACAATGACTTCATAGTTCAGGTCATAAACTTTGCACCATTATAAAATGAGGCAATATGTATTATGATTTTTCTCTCAGTTTCTTTTCTTCTAATGTTGTTCTTATTTCTGATTCTAATATAAAAATATTTTCAACTGTGCCATAAAAATGTGTAATGTGACTGTTTGCTTATCTCTCTGCCCAGTGAATAATGAAGTCTCCTAAATATTACAATGTTCTTGTAATTAGTAGTGTCTGCTGTATCCATTTAATGTTGGGTGTGCTTCAATTTCTTTTGATGCTTCTGGTAATTTACTCAAGCAAAGAGCATACTGTAAATGAAGTCAGTCGTTATATGCTGTAACTATAAACTAATGAAAATACTTTTAAAAGCCATTTTTATCTCCAGAGACTTACATTATATTTTATTCATTGAAAATTAGAAAAGATGTTTAAATTACTACAGAATTGATTAACTTGATAATACTGTTCATCAGTGTGACTTGGTGTTAAAGCAATTTCTTTTCTTGTTTCTGGTTCTGTCCTATCCTTTTAAATTGTCTTCACTGTTGACCTGACTTTCAGAAAATTAATTCTTCACACATTTTATTTGTTCTATCAGCATAACAGAAACACAAACTTCCATCCATAAATTGTGCTTGCAGTTAGAGCTCAGTGATAAATAGGTTCTTGTTCTCAGCTACTTTCAATGATGAAATGCTATTAGCACTGAACTCTTACTTTGCTACTCTAGGCCCAATGAATAACATTAATTGTTTTATAACCCTACACCATCTCATTCTGCCTGATTCATAAAACAGTTATGCACCATTTAGATGCATTTCTCAGTACACTTCATTTTCCCCCAAAAACAAAGAGTTTGACTTCATTAATCTCCTTTTTCTCTCAAAATGCAGCATAAACTTTGGACTGTATAATAAATGTTCACAATTCTTATCATCTCTGAATTAGCTCAGGAAGGGGAGACTTAAACTACATTCAAATGCAGATTTAGCCCGAAAATATTGTTATTTTAAGTACTTCTTTTACCTGAATTTCTTTAAACTCTTTTAGCAAATATTAAAAATGATATTTGATATTCAAATCTTGAAGAAAAAAACCATCCCATAGGAATACCTAAGCATGAAGTGTCACTCAGTCCAGTATTCATAAATATGAGGAAGTAATATCAATTCTATATTTATGGTTTAATTGGAAGTAGTGAAAAAGATTGTATTTAATTCTCAGCAAAAGCTCTGAATATCCCAAATTATATTAACTTCATAATCTAGAAGGGCTTGTGGAGGAGGAAAGAAAATAATATTAGTAATTAAGTTCTTTTAGAAATATGTAAAGCATTTTAGAGGGAATTTTCTAAAGAATGTTTTTATTTCACTATGGAAATATAGATAATTAAGCCCATGTTTGTATGTTTTAGTTTAGAATGCATTCTTCTAAACAAATGAACTAGGCATTAATTTGTATTAACAATAAGATCAAGTAGAGAGTTTTTTTTATTCATTTTATCTTTATTTCCCTAGGCATAATAAAAATGATAAAGTAGCAATACTTATGTTTCTGTTTTGATCATATATAAATGTTAAAAACCTAATAAAAAACAAGCCATCTAATGAGAAAGGGACCTCTGTGAGACAAAGTTTAAAATGATGGGGAGTAGGACAAACTCTCAAAGACTGTTTATTGAGCAAGATTGCTGAGGTAGGCACCTTTTTTTATCATTCACAATCCACTGTTAAAATTTTTCAACCTCCTTTCTCTTCCTGCATTAAAGAAACACTGAAAATCAGGGCAGATTTAAATAATGGTGGTCCAGAATGAGTCAGTACAGAATACCCATCACCATGCAAGTTGGGAGATCAATCAGTCCATCCATGACCCCAGTAAGTGGGAAACATTGTTTCTTTAGTGATTACAGCTTAAAGCACTTAAAGCAATTGGATCACCATAGAGGATTGGAATAGGCAGTCTATATTTATGGACATACATTGAATAGCCATAGGAAATCTGTGCACTTCTAGAATTACCTGATTTTATCAAAAGAGAAGAGTATTTCTCAATATACTCTTAAGTTTTCATTTCCAAAATCATTCCATAAGACATTGGAAGTATTGGGAGTTCCCACTGTGGCTTAGCATGTTAAGAAAACAACATAGTGTCTGTGAGGTCACAGGTTCGAACCTTGGCCTTGTTCAGTGGATTAAGGATCTCGTGTTGCTGTTAAGTTGCACCATAGGTCTCAGATGCAGCTCAGATCCTATGTTTCTGTGGCATTAAAAAAAAAAAAAAAAAAAAAAAAAGAAAAGAAATAGAAGAAATTGAAAGAACTGAATTTACTAAGATAACATCAATCTTGATCTTCTATTAGGAATCTATATAAAGCTATCAAAGTTAAGGGTCTAAAGAGTAATTTTCTGATGAAACATAAATAACAATACTGATAAATAGTAAAGGGCAGAGAAATATAACTGAATAATTTTATTAAGTAAACATATGGCACATATCTAAATATATGAAAGAAGTCATATGTAGATGAATTATACAAAGTAGCTCATCTCTTTATTTAGTTGTAAATGTAAATTATATAAAGATCCATTTTTATAAAGTTTAACACCAATGAGAGGTAATATTCTATGAAAACATAGAAGAGATAAACCTAGGCTGTGATGACCCTGCTGACACAGAAATGCAGCCTTAACTTCAAAATATATTCTGCTGCAGTTCCTTTGGGTACAAATGTGTTTATTTTTGGCTTCCTAGCCTCAGTAAAGCATGTTACAAGGAGTATGAGAGTCAAACAAAGCAATCTTCAGTTCACCTTTGGGTAGTCAGTATCCTAAATCATCCATTTTTCCTCCACTTAAGCTTTCAAATAAATCCTCTCATCAAACATAAACATACTGTCAGACACGTCAGAAAAACATGTCTTAGTGGTAATTATATTCATATTTGGTGATATTCATCTCAACTCTTTTTCTGGCAAAATTTTATCTTATCTTGTAATTCATGGACTAAACTATAAAATTAACCACTGCACATACTCTATATAAAAAATAATACACAAAAGGGAAAATTAAATAAATATGCATAAAAATCTGAATGACCCAACAAAGTAAGACATGAGTATAATTACTAGAGTCCTCACTTATTGAACTAATCATAACATCAGAAAATAAAAAATCTCCTTCTTCTTTTTACTCTCAGCTAGAAATTCAAATTAGCAATGTTATTTCTCTTTCAGAAACTTGAAGCTTCATTTCTGAGGAATCTGTCTTTGAGGGACTGGTCAGAACCATTTCATTAACTTTTATCAATTGGCTTAAAAATAGTAGGAATGCCTCAACAAGTAGTTTGGGTTCTAGGTGTGTTCTTTTATGCCTGCATTGTGCAGATTAATCTGTCACACCTTCCTAATCAGGGTCCATTTTCTTAGCTAAAATAGCAACACTATTCTTTGCCTCTTTGTACAGTAAAATGAGAAGACACATTACTGACATAAAAATGATGTAAAACAAAGATGTAAAACAAAGATATAAAATAAAGATGAAGTTATTGGAAGTAACTGCTTCCAAATTGATATTATTGGGAAACTGCTTTCCCCCTGCACAGAAATACTTTTAAAATAGTATACTAATACCATTTTGGGAAGGTAGAGAAATTTGGGAAGTGTTTCAATCATTGCAATCATGAGAGTACCACTCCTACCTTCACATTTTGGTTGCTGCATTATTGTAGTCAGGCCATAGGGAAGGAGTGTCATATTAGATCATTGATCTGAACTGTATACTGTGGACCAGCACCACAAACTCACAAGGGCTTTGTATCCAGCTTATGCCATACCCAAGATTTTAACAGGCAGTTTACTTATTTGCACAGCCATTTCTGAATGAAGAGGTACATGCATTGGCTTTTTCCTTTTGGGGTTAATCAAATCCATAGCCAGAAACAATTTTGTCTAGGATTGCACATAGAAATATAAAAGAAAAGAAGTGATATATAGGTCCATGAGACCAGGGGAATGAGTGTGGATTTCAAAACGACATTTGAAAGCCATAATAAGATTTAATTCAGGAGTTCCCGTCGTGGCACAGTGGTTAATGAATCCGACTAGGAACCATGAGGTTGCGGGTTCGGTCCCTGCCCTTGCTCAGTGGGTTAAGGATCCGGCGTTGCCGTGAGCTGTGGTGTAGGTTGCAGACGCGGCTCGGATCCCGCGTTGCTGTGGCTCTGGCATAGGCCGGTGGCTACAGCTCCGATTCAACCCCTAGCCTGGGAACCTCCATATGCCGCGGGAGCGGCCCAAGAAATAGCAACAACAACAACAAAAACGACAAAAAAGACAAAAAAAAAAAAAGATTTAATTCAGTTGTCTAAAGTGCTTTGGGGTGGCCGACTCTATCCTGTATAAGATAAATCAGGCAGGCCCATAAATGAAGCGATAGATAGAATGAAGACTAAAACTAATACAGGCAAGAACAACTCTGGACCAGGGAGAAGATAGTAGCAGTGAACAGGACATACTGACAAACATTTATGTGGCCACGTATGCTCGTATGTGCATACATATTGAAATTTGTAACAGATTTTCATGAGGGTTAAAATAGAGGGAGGATGTGCAAGAAAAATCCAGTTTGGCTAGGTAAAATAATTAATTATTGCCATAAATGTATATGATTTCCCATAGATCCTATGAAAATAATTTGTATTTATGATTTTTAAATATTAGATGGAATTCAATTAGAAATTTTTATATAATGAGATTCTGCCTCAGTTTATGCTAGCAGATACAGATGGTTCTTTGAAGTTTATTTATCTTTCTGAACTTTCTAAATGACTAAGCAATGACTTTTTTCCAGTGATATCAAAAATTGCCTCCAACTATTTGTTATTTTTTGAAGTTCAGAACAAATGTCAAGCCAGGAGATATTATAGCACTTGACAATAGAGTTTTCAAAATGAGGGTGCATATATCAAATCAAATTTTATCTTTAATATTCTACACAATACACCATTTTTCTCAAAGGAAATTATTTGCTATATCAAATTTTTCATAATGTAGCTTTTCAGAAAATAAAACAAAACTTTTTTATCTCCTTTATTTCTAAAAATTATTATTTGGAATAAAATGGATCCACCTTATATTAAAAATGTAAGGAACTGCTAGTTTAATCATTATGTGAACCTGTTTGTCTATTACAACATTGTTTCAAACCAGTGTTGATGGGCATTATATAATTTATGCCTACACTTTTTGGATAATTTTTGATAATAATCTATATCATTTGGACGACATAAGTAAGTATATTGGACACAATTCTGATTTTATGCTTAAAAAACTACAAAATCACTATATCTAGAACCATAATATGCATCTTCACTTAAAGCAAGGTCATCTTGAGTAATCCTTTGGTATGATCCAAATCCAAGATGGAGTTACGCACCATTTGGAGAAAACCCTGAAGTAAATAACTATCATAGGAAGTTAGCTAATAAAACATTCAGAATGTGAATTATTGTATTGAAATAGACTTTGCCCTTTTATTTCTGATAGCAAGAGAATGGAATATTTGGAGCATTCATTAATGATAATTATTTTTCAAATTATTGAAGGAATCTATATTATTATAGTAATCTATAAGAATCCTCAACTATTTTTAGAAAAGATATTTTTAGTGTACAATTACATTTATTTGAGATATCCAGAAAAGGTAGTTTCATAGAAACAAAAAATTGATCAGTGTTTACATGGGACAGGGTGTTGGGATGGGGTAAATGGGGAATGGGTAGAGGGGTAACTGCTAGTAAGCAGGGGTTTCTTAGAAAAGTTATTTAAACTGTGGCCAAGTCGATATAAATTATTTTATTTTATTGAATTTTTAAAAATGTAGCAGCATTTTAAACTTTATGGCCTCTACCTTTGCATTTTACAGGTATATGTGGATAAGGTTTTTTTGGTAGAGTACTTCAAAGGTTTATGTTTATTTGAATTGAGTCTGTAGTGGAGTTATTTCCTTAAAACATGAGACATGAAAGAACTAAACCTTTGTGAATAGTATTTCCAGAAAGAAGTCTTTTCTATTGAATATGCTGCCTGAAGGCATTTCTGGATCAAAAAGTTGAAAAAATGTAGCACTCATTCATCATTCATTCATTCATTCATTTTCTGCCTAGTTACATTCCAAGATCTAAGCATACAGAGCTAAACAAGGCAAACGAGGTCCTTTCAATCATTTTCATTTGGGAAGAAACAGGCTAGAGGTATATACATAACTGAAGAATATAAACTCAAAGATGGATAAGTACTATAACAAAAGTAAAACTGGGTATATAAATAAAATGTTCATTTTACAATAAGAGACATGCAGTCAAATCTAATCATGTTTCCCTTCTTTGATCAATATGTTTAGCATCCCAAAATATTTTGACAAGAGTAGAATAGACATTGTTCTGAGGTTACTAAACTTATTTTTCTAGTTAATAAACCGCAACACATTTTTGCTTGGGGTTGAATTAAAGGGAAAGGAAAAGATCAATCACAGAGGAAATACATAAATGCAACCACCATCCAGTCCAGTTCTATAACTACAGATAATGAAAGTTTAATCAAAGTGCTCTAAACCCTTCTTCCTCCCCAAAATGCTCCTCCTCCCCAGTGCTGGCTAATAGGGGTGGAGAATCATCAGCAAGCAGCCGGATGCAGACCTGTTTATCCAAATCTATCTATCTTTTTTTTTTTTTTTTTTTTTTTTGGTCAAACTGCACCATTCAAAAAAAAAAAATCAAAATTAGAAAAATATTTATTGTATTTACGAACACAAATAGACATGACTGCACCCACCCATCCCACCATGATCCTACTTTCCCTTTCTTCCATGGCAGTTTTCACGGTCTATATGCCCATATTCCTATCTCTTTTCCCAGAGAATATATCCTCAATGTCTTGGGCATCTGTTCTTGAGAATAGATATGGCTGGTGACAGAGAAGATCTTGATGAGCTACCCTGGTCCATGACATGACTTCATTGCTCTTGGGTTTTCCCTGGGCTTATCCTGAGAAAATTAAAAGTGTCTGTTCAAGACTCAAAACATCAATGAGACAGATAGCTTGCCTGCCCAAGGCTCCCACTCTTATAGTGATTCCTTTCTATTAATTTCTACGCACAAAAAAATCTGTCTCTTTCTGACTCTCCCTTCTTTTCAAAGGCAATTCCATCAGAAGTAGATGCTAGCTTATTTCCTCCAAAGGCACACTGAATGCATTTGTGATGTTTAATTAGTATCCAAAAATATCATATATAAAATAATGACTAAGTAGTAAAAAATATTTCTGACATTAACAAATATTCCTAAGCAGACACTCAAAATATGACCCAAATAATACCAACATCTTCTGGAAAATACCCCCAAAACAGTCTGAAACTAGTTTTTCTTTTCTTCATTTCATTCTTAAGAGCTAATTATAAGGAGATACATACTTATTTACGAAGACATCCCTGTAACTTCTTGATCAGCTATCAGTCTTGACCTCCACACTAATGTGAGAAAGAGTTAGATCAATTTAGGTTCTTGAAAAGATGAATTCCTCTTTCTCTGCATCCCCAGACTAATTCCTCTAATTTGTGCTCTTCCTCAGCAGCACACTCCCATCATGTCACAGTGACCTCATCGGTAACTGCAACCAGGATGAACCTCGCCCTTTCTTACCACCCCTTCCTCTCTTTCCTAATCACTTTCTATTGTAACCTAACTTAAGCAGTTCCTCAAATATCCAGGGACTTATAATCTATTGACCCTATTGTTGTAAGAATTTAACTTTCCTTTTCCTACTTCCCGCCTTATCAGAATGCACATTCCATTATCATTATTATTCTTATGACTTTCTTAGGCATATCTTCAACTGCTTTGTCCTCTCTTCCTCCACCATACTTTCTAGAATCATCACCAACCCTAGTTAAACCCAACTTACTTTCCATTACATATGTACTAGATACGTTTCCTTTTCCCCTATTGATCTGTTATTCTCTTATTTTCTCTTCATCTGTCCCAGAAGTTTAGCTTCCAGGGATTGCTTCAACCGAGCTTCTTGCCCTTCTGGTTTCCTGTTGGAATCAACAGATAGAGTGAGATAGGAGGAGATGCAGAGGTGGGGGAGACCTTTTTCAAGGTAATTATTCTCCTGTGTTGCTTCCCCCATCAGGCTGTGGTTTTTCAGAGGCTGCCAATCCTCTAGCAATCCCTGCTGAGAGACCTTTTCACACCTTTCAGATTTGAGTCCTCTCCAGGTTTTTACTTCATCTCTAAACAATGGTCTCTGAACCAGGATCCGGTCCCTGGACATCTCTGCTCCTTCTATGCATCCTCCTCTAGTGACTGCATCCGTTTTCAAGACTTGAAATTCCACCACAATGATAATGAGTGTTAAGTTTTTATCTTCAGTCCAGACTTCTCTGTGGATTCCAGAATTGATGTACAGTAATCAATTCAGCCCCTACAGTGGGATGTCTGATAACATCCCAGCCTTAATGAATCTAATTTGGATATCCTAATTCAGAGATCTCAAACCTACTTCATCTTCAGGTTTTCTCATATTGGTTAATGGCAGCTTCATTCATCCAGTTGACCAACTTAACTTAGGCTAAATTAACCCCTTCTCTCATTTTCTCTCACTGTCCCCCTCACTACTTTTAGCCTCAATCTTTACCTTGCTCATTCCACTTCTTTCAGCCTTCAAACATGCCAGGTATGTTTCCACCACAGAGGCTTTAAATTTGTTACACCATCCACCTGGAGAACTATTTCCTAAATATTTCCTGGTTCATACCCTCCCTTCAGGTTTGTTCCTTAAATATCCCATGTTCAGGGAGGCCTGCTTCCATGACCTTGTGTAAAGCAAAAAATTCTCCCCATCACAGGCACTCCCTGTGTCTCTGACTTTGCTGAATTCTTTCTATAACTCATATCACCACTTAACACAATTTGTTTATGTTTTGTCTACTGTTTTCCACTGTATATCTACAGTCTCTAGGATAGTGCTTAGCAGATAATATGTGCTCAGTAAATATTGGGTAAGAGAATTAGTGAGCAATGAATAACACAATATAATGATGCATATGTATTCATAGTCTATACATAATCATAAAACAATCTGAAAAATAGAAATGTTCTGTTTTCCAATATTATCATAATATATAAGGCCATATATAGATGGTGATATTAGCATTCTTCAGATGTCTTCCAGGACTCTGGTACTGGGGAATATAACTGTTTTACAAGTAGAAGCAACTAGGTGTTCCAGAAACTTTGTACTTTACTTGAATGATAAGTGATTTATTCTTCCCATTAAATCTTTCATGTTTTACTACATAAGTGAATGAACATAGGTATTTTTATTAGAGACTAGCAAGTTATTTACAATATGCATGGCTTAAATGATGATTTAAAAAAAGACATGACAATTTCAAATATATCAGGCATCAGTACAATTCTAAGTTCTTCTAAAGTTTGGCATCATCATTTTACTTAAATATTTGTTTAATTTATACTAATATATTATAGTCAATAGGTATTCTAAAGTACATGGACATTTGCAGGTGTTATAATGCTTTCCTTTATCATATCAATAAATATACATGTGACAGGTGCATTTCTTCATTATGGTACTTGTAAAAGTCTATACAACTTAGAAATCATTAGTATATCTTTACACATACACATATACACAAATTCATATTTCCATTCTTTTTCAGATTCTTGTCCCATGTTGGGATTTTATAGTAGAGTCCCCTATGCTATAGAGTAAGACATTGTTGATTATTGATTTTTTTGTACAATGTGTATATATTAATCCCAAACTCCTAATTTATCCATGTCCCCCATCCCACCAAGTTTGTTTTAGAAGTCTGATTTAGTTCATTTATATCTTTTTTTTAGATTCCACATATAAGTGATGTCATACAATATTTATCTTTCTCTGTCTGACTTACTTTGCTTAGTATGATATTTCTAGGTCCATCCATCTTGCTACAAATCACATTATTTCATTCTTTTTTTGTGGCTGAGTAATATTCCATTTTGTATATGTACTGTGTCTTCTTTATCCATTTCTCTGTCAGTGTATATTTAGGTTGTTTCCATGTCTTGGGTATTGTGAATAGTGCTGCAGTGAACATAGGGGTGCATGTATCTTTTTGATATAGTTGTCCCCAGATATGGTTTTCTCCTGAATAATTTGTTGTATACATGCAACTAACACAATCATTGTAAATCAACATAAAATAAAATTAATTAAAATTTTTTAAAAAGAAGTACATCAGAAGCTGGATTTGTTATGCTATTGTAAACTTCATTATCAGATTTTCCTTCCAGAACACATCCTGCTATATAACACCATACCTGGGCAATAACCACTAGAAAAATCATTTCTTAGATGCTTTCTGGATTTCTAAGAAATTTTATTAAAATACAGATTTCCCTAGGATTATTAGCACATATGAGTGTTTATGGCATACCTAAGAAAAGATTTCTAAACAATATAAGACATGTGACCAGAAAGTTCATCCCATCTCCAACCCCAACACCTTTACTTACTGACTCCAGTAAATTTATTTTTATATAATTTGTATAATATGTTTAAGTTATAATTATAGACTATGTCCTGATTACTAATACTGATGTCTATTTAAAAATCAGGAGTTCCCATCATGGCTCAGTGGATTAAGGACCCAGTGTTGTCTCTATGAGGATGTGAGTTCAATCCCTGGTCTTTTTCAGTGGGTTAATGATCTGGCATTACCACAAGGTGCAGCATAGGTTGCAGATGCAGCTGGGATCTGGTTTTGCCATGGCTGTGGCAGGTGCAGCCATAAAATAAATAAATAGTAAAATATACTTAGGCATGACTTAAGTAATTTCCTGAGAAAATTTCAAACGTTATCTAATATTCTATCCAACTCAGTTTTCTTTAGTAAATTGTGTTCTATTTCTAGTGTAACCTATCTATTGTCTGTTTCTTTCCTCCTATCTATGATGATAAGACTTTTTAAACACTCATTCACTTAGTTGATATTTATTGAATACTTTGTTCTAGGTAATGAGTTATAAGGGCCTAACCCTAAACAATATATATCCAGGCTCTGCCTTCCACAAATCCTGGGAGTTAAGAGATTTTTTGGTTACTTGCTAATAATAACATTTTTATCCTTATGGTCTCTCTCTGTACCTAGATAAAATTACTGTAATAACTTTTATTAAAAATGTCTCTTTTAGAGAAAAAGTAGTTCAACGTAATAAAGGCCATATATGACAAGCCCCCAGCTAACATCATACTCACTGGTGAGAAGCTAAAAGCTTTTGCTTTCCTTTACCAGGAACAAGATAAGCATGTCCACTCTCTCCACTTTTATTCAACATAGTTTTGGAAGTCCTATCCAGAGCAATTAGGCAAGACAAAGAAATAAATTTATCCAAATTGGAAAGGAATAAGTAAAACTCACTATTTGTGGATGACATATTACACACATAAAACCCAAGACTCCACCCAAAAACTTAAAAAGTAAAGTTGCAGGATACAAAAATCAATATACTGAAATCTGTTTCACTGATATATACCAATAATGAACTATTATAAAGATAGTTGCATTTACAATTGCATCAGAAAGAATAAAATACCTAAAAATAAGCTTAGCAGAGGAGATGAAAGACCTGTACACTGAAAACTATAAGACACTGATGAAAGAAGTTGATGACAAAAATTAATGGAAAGATATTCCATGCCTATGGATTCAAACAATATATATTGTTAAAATGCCCATGCTACCCAAGGAAATCTACAGATTCAGTGAAATTCCTATCAAAATTCTAATGGCATTTTTTACAGAAATTGAACAAACAGTTTTAAAATTTGTATGGATCCACAAAAGATTGTGCATAGTCCATGCAATCTTGAGAAAGAAGAACAAAGATGGAGGCATAACACTCCTTGATGTCAAACTGTTTAAAAAAAATATTATATCTTTAAGACATCTTATAGGAAAAAATATATTAGATAGTCTTCCTGGAAAAAAAAAACAGTAGTATGTTGTCAACTCCATTAAATTACTTACTTTATGTAAAATTATGTTTTTAACTATTTTATGAAGAATAAATTACAGAATCAGAAATATTTTTCTATAGTTGCTTCATAATGTAGTTGGTCATAACTGTACATCTGGAGTTTTTTGGTTTTTGTTTTTTTATTTTTGGCCAAACCTGAAGCATATGGAAAGTACCCAGACCAAGGATCAAATTCAAGCTGGAGCTTCACCCTATGTCATAGCTGTGGCAATGCCAGATCCTGAACCCATAGTGCCACAGCAGGAACTCCTGTCTGGAGAATTTTTAATTTATAAGTTATTGTAAACAAAATATGCAAGAGTAAATTATTATTGTATATACAGTTTTAATCAAATCAGCATAGCCAAAAATGCATTGTCCTTGATTAAATGCATAATAGTGTTAGGATAATTAAAAAGAACATACTGACTTTTGTGAGGCAGTACCTCATTGTAGTTTTAATTTATGTTTCTGTTAATAATTAGCAATGTTGAGCATCTTTTCAAGTGCCAATTTGCGATCTGTATGTCTTCTTTGGTAAAATATCTATTTAGGTCTTCTGTCCTTTTCTTGATTGGATTTTTTTTGGGGGGGTTATATGAACTGTTTGTATATTTTGGAAATTAACCCTTTGTCATTTACAAATATTTTGGAAATTAACCCACATCGTTTGCAAATATTTTCTCCCATTCTGTAGGTTGTCTTTTTGTTTTGTTTATGGTTTCCTTTGCTGTGCAAAGCTTATAAGTTTGATTAGGTCCCATTTGTTTTTTTTGTTTGTTTGTTTTCTATCCTGTTACTTTGGGAGACTGACATGAGAAAACATTGGTACAATATATATCAGAGAAGGTTTTGCCTATGATTTCTTTTAGAAGTTTTATGATGTCATGTCTTATGTTTAAGTCTTTAAGCCATTTTGAGTTTATTTTTGAATACCTGTATATAGTGTGAGGGTGTGTTCCAGCGTGATTGATTTACATACATTCAGCTCTCCAACTTTCCCAGTATCATCTGTGGAAGAGACTGTCTTTTTCTCACATTATATTCATGCCTAATTTGCCAAAGATTAATAGACTGTTAGTATATGGATTTATTTTGGGGCTCTCTCTTCTGTTCCACTGATATATATGTCTGTCTGTGTGCCAGTAGCCTGCTGTTGTGATTATTGTACTTTTGTAGTATTGTCTGAAGTCTTAGAGGGTTATACCTCCTGCTTTGTTCTTTTTCTTCAGGACTGCTTTGACAATTCTAGGTCTTTTGTGCTTCCACATACATTTTATGGTATTTGTTGTAGTTCTGTGAAAAATGTCATGAGTAATTTGATAGGAATCACATTAAATATTGCTTTGGATAGCATGGCCATTTTAACCGAATTAATTCTGCCAAGCCAAGAGCATGGGGTGTTATCCTTCTATTTCTTTGAATCATCTTCGAATCATTTATTGTGTTTTATAGTTCTCAGCATATAAGTCTTTCACCTCCTCGGCCAGGTTTATTCTTAAGTGTTTTATTTTGGAGGGTGTGATTTTATTTTATTTTATCTTTGTAAAGTTTTATTGAAGTATAGTTGATTTACAAGGTTGTGATCATTTCTGCTGTACAGCAGTGATTCAGGGGGTGTGATTTTATAAGGTAATTTTTAAAATTCCCTTTCTGATATTTCATTGTTAGTGTAAAGAAGTGGAACCATTTCTGTATGTTAATCTTTTATCCTGCTACCTTGTTAAGTTCATTTATCATATTGAGTTGTTTTTGTGTGGGGTCTTTAGAATTTTCTATATATATTATCATGTTATCTTCATATATTGACAGTGTTACCTCTTCTCTTCCAATTTGGATACCTTTCTTTTTCTTGTGTGATTATTGTGGCTAGAACTTTCAATACTGTGTGAATAGAAGAGGTGAGAGTGAGCATCCTTGTCTTGTATCACCACCCCCTGGTCAGAATGGCCATCAATAAAAAGTTTACAAATAACAATGCTGGTGAGGGTGTGGAGAAAATTGAACGCTCTTAAATTCTTAAGAGGAATGAAGGTTGGTGCAGCCATCAAGGAAAACAATATGGAGATTCCTCAGAAAATTAAAAATAGAATTACCATCTAATCTAGCAATCCCACTCCTGGGCATATATCCAGACAAAACTATAATTCAAAAAGACACATGTACAATTCACATATAAGAAATATTCATAATAGCCAAGACAAGGAAACAACTTAAAACCCCATCAACAGATGAATGGATATAAAAGATGTATTATATGTGTACAATGGATTACTACTCAGCCATAAACAAGAACAAAATTATGCCATTCACAGAAACAAGTATTCAGCTAAAGATGATCATAGTAAGTGAAGTGAGTCAGAGAGAGAAAGACAAATACCATAAGATAGCACTTCTATGCAGAATCTAAAATATAACACAAATGAAACTATCTGAAAAACAGAAGCAGAATCACAGTCATAGAGAACCACTTGTGGTTTCCAAGGGAGAGGGGTTTGAGGGAGGGATGTAACGAGAGGTTGGGATTAGTAGATACCACTATAATACACAGAATGGATAAACAACAAGGTCCTACTGTATAGCACAGGGAATTGTATTTAATATCCTATTATAAATGATAATGGAAAAGCATATTTTAAAAAGAATGTGTGTGTATATATGAAACACAGCATTGTAAATCAACTATACTTCAATTTTAAAAAGAACATATAAAGCAATTATACAAAATTATTAGTAATTTTTAATACCTAAGCATTGTATTAGATGTAAGACTAAGTTTTGCTCAGGCAGTCAAACTTCCCTCCAGAGATATGCATTTGCTTTCCTCTAGTCGAATTTTAGAAGTGTAGGAGTTCTTATTGTGGCTCAGTGGGTTAAGAACCCAACGTAGTGTTCATGAGGATGCGGGTTCAATCCCTAGCCTCAGGTTAAGAATCCGATGTTGCCACAAGCTGCAGCTTAGGCTGCAGATGCCGCTTGGATCTGGTATTGCTGTGGCTGTGGCCAGAAGCGACATCTCTGATTTAGCTCTTACCTTGAGGACTTCCATATGCCATGGATGTGGCCATAAAAAGAAAAAAAAAAAAAAAAAAGAAAGAACACAAATTAGAAGTGTACATCTCCATTAGTTCCTGGGAAACAAATTTGGGAACTACAACATCTTTCTGCCCACATAACCTCTACTTGTCAGCCTAGTCTCCTCCTTGTCTTAAAAATGCTCTATTTAGCCCCTACTAGCAGTATTCACCTTTGTGATTTTAAATTAGCAGTCTTAGATAAACAGATTGTGGCATATCCATATAGTTGATTACCACATAGCAATAAAAAAAAGTGAATGAAGCTACAAAAAAAAAAAAAAAGACCATATACATTCACATTCCATTTATGAAAAGTTCTGGAAACAGCAGCTCTAGCTATGGGGAATGAGTCAATACAGTGGTTTCCTATGGGGGCAAAGAAGAGGATTGACAAGAAAGGATAAGAAGAAATTCTCTAAGTGATTGGAATATTCTATAACTTGATCAATTTGGTGATTACTTAATGAACTGTTAACTTTGTTATAGGCAAATTATTTCTCAATAAAAACAAGAAAATGAGCTGTTTCTCTGCTTTACACCCAGTGATCTCAAGGTCGAAGGTTACCCTTCATCTTTACATTATGTGTGAAAAACATTAGTGCTTGGAAGGCATCTAATAAATATTGCTTGAGGGACCAGTCCCTTCTTTCTAAGATATCATTGGGTAACATTTAAAAGTTTTTCTCTTGATTTCTGGAGGGCAGTATATTCAATTTGAATATTTTCAAATGCTTGACATTCAAAATAGATTGTCTATAAGAAAAATAAGTAAATAAAAAGACTGATTCCTGAGGACCTGCACTTACTTTACTGTATGTAACACATTTTCATGAGAAGTTTGTATGTGAAATGTCCTCCTCTCATGCACCCTATTATTCTGTCAGTAGATGAATAAGATCACGGAGATATTCAACAAAACCAATTTCCTTTTTAAAATCATATCCATACAACTTTCAGTGTTTTGTCTGCCATTAAGTTTACATCATAGATTTTTTTTTTTCTTTTCAGGCAACAGTACGAATAAATGAAGGTAAATATAGCTTAAGCACAGTGTCTGCTCTGTTTTTAACAGAATTTAAAATAAAAAAGTTTAAGCAAATAGAGATCCATACAATCTCTGCAACCTTGATAATAAAATATGTTCTATTGTAAATATCTTGTATTTGCCATTACAGATATCCTTGGATTTAGTTCAAAATAACTATAAAGAATACATTTTTGTGAAGAATAGGTATGGCCATAATCCTATAAATTTTTCAAATGTAAAAGAGATATATTGTTTTATGCTTATAGGTGATTTAGGATTATTGAGACTTTTAGCAATAGCAAGATTCACTTTGCATTTATATTTATGATACCATCTGGGAGTTCCTGGGGACCTTTGTTTGGCAACAGAAGAGACTTCATTTAATGCAGGCTTTCTATCCTCCTCTTTTCAGGTTATACTTGTTTGCTTTGCCAGAATTCTGGGTAGAGACTGAATTTTATTAAGAAAAAAAAATTTTCCATGTATTTAGTTATTGACTGATAAGTATCACCAGATAATTTTCAGACATAATACATTAATTTTTTTTAATATTCTCTTTCTATAAATACACTGTTCCATTTCCCTCCTAAAATCTTGTATATTTTCTGGTTAGACAAAAAGATTGGTAGAAACTTAACATTAGAAGGACTGGAAGAATAAGGTGACTTCTATTATGTGGCATCTGTGATAATATTTAAAATATAGGAAAGTTCAGGAGTTCTCATCCTGTCGCAGTGGTTAACAAATCTGACTAGGAACCATGAGGTTGTGTGTTCTATCCCTGGCCTCCCTTAGTGAGTTAAGGATCTGGCATTGCCGTGACCTGTGGTGTAGGTCGCAGACGCGACTCAGCTCGGATCCTACGTTGCTATGGCTCTGGTGTAGGCTGGCAGCTGTAGCTCCGATTAGACCCCTAGCCTAGGAATCTCCATATGCTGCGGGAGCAGCCCCAGAAAAGGCAAAAAGACAAAATAAAATAAAGTAAAATAAAATAAAATAAAGTTCAGAAAATAAGCCGTCATCAGAAAATCATAAGAACAAAAACAAAAGATTTTTCTGAAGACAGTATATCAACAGCTCTGAGAGATTAAACACAAAAAAGAGATAACTTAATTCATAATTAAATGAATAAGTACATTTATGCACACCTATGTCTTTTTCTGTGTTTTCATTGTATCTGACAAACACAAAACTGGGGAAATATTTCCTAAAACTGCAAAATCTAAAGACATTTATAATATGAACAATTTAGTAATAAAATTCATAATGTTTTGTCAAGTATATTTTTAGCTTTATACTTTGTTCATTCCTTATATTATTTTCCACATATTTTTCTTATGAAAATGCAAACAGTATATATGGATCAATTTGACAAGCAGGAATTGTTTTTTATTGGGATGCAAGATAAGCAAATTTTTGTTATTGATAGTAATAAGGTAAATATTTATCCCAAATATAAACTAAATAATGTATTTTAAATGTTTAGAGTATCACTTAACACATGGCACTCACTGTTTACCAGATATTTTAAAATATTTTTTCAACTGTAATTCATCAAGAAGCACCCTAAGTAATTGTTACTTTTTAGATTTCTTGTTTCAGTGTAGGTGAACACCTAAAATACTCATTTGAATATGACTTTTTATTTGATATAACTTTACATGTGATATAATATGTAGAATATCTACTCTCTAGAACCTGAAACTATTTCCCTGTCTTAGCTAACCAAGAATCCTTTTAATATTTTTGAATTTTGCAGTGTGTGACCCTAACAACATAATTCAGATTATAATTATTTACAGTTATCTCAGGGTACATTTACTTTGGGAAGTGAAAGTTGATTGGCCTGAAATTGTTATACCTGACAGAGTTAATTTATCCTCCTGTGCTTGATTATTTCTTACTGGGGCTGTGACTGGGACTCTACACTGTGGAAAATGGTGCCAAATAAATGTTAAATCAATCAATCAATCTATTGATGAATCAGAAACAGCAAGGAATGTTGACTTCTATTCATCTTCTTGGAAATTGGAGAATAGAACTTATTTCAGAGCCAAAGCAAAGTATGTCACAACAGCCCTAGCAACCAGTATTCTGAGAAAAGACTGTTACATTGAGAAAATTCAAAAGTGTTATCACCCTATCAATGCAGAGAAAATCATATTATTAATTTTCCTAGTGCTACGAATATCTAGCCTAATAAGGTTGCCAAATACTTTTCCATGTCATACTAAAAATATTTAAGTATGAGAGATTTAGTTTTCTACCCATTTTTTTTTTTTGCTTCTGACAGCATATAGTTTGTTTTCAACTGCAAAATATGTCAAAACTATTATAATAGAAGTAAATAATACCAATGGAGTAAATGAGGGTTACTTTTTTATCAACGTGTACTTCAGGTTTTGAAATAAATAAAAATAATTAGTTTATTACTATTGTCTGAATTTAGGCAGTATTAACAAACTATTTTTTACTGAATATCTACCACATGATATTTATAAATACGTGTTTTTAGCAGTGAAATCTTTTCTGATACTCAGGTCAAATTTTAAACACACTATAGATGTTCATAGTTATATATTTTCAAAAATTATGATAAGCTTCAGTGTATAAAAATGAAAATTATCTCATAAATTAAATAATAATAAAGAGTCTACTTATTTTCCTGCATGGTATAATAATAAAATCAAATTCATCAGATTCGACTACACAGAATAGCAAAAAAATATTAATGTCTAGATTAAAAATTCATGAGTTCGTAAACCAGTGTTACCTATTATAAAACAATAAATGGGAATGGATACATGACAAATGAATACCTCTTAAATTCCCAGTTTTATTATGATACATTCAGTAGTGCCAAAGGGAAAAAGAGCAGCCAGTAATATTTGAGAGAGGATAAAAATCAGAACAAATATAAACATTTTAAAATGTGATATTTTCACTGCTTTCATTTCGTTTTAAAATATGATATTAATACAATCAAGAAAAAATATTATTGCAAGCTTTCCAAAAAGGCATTAACTACCTGAATATTAAACAATTGTTTGGAAGCATGTAAACACTTAAATAGGCAGTGAATGTAGGTAGTGGGAGGAAATACCTTTCAGTCATTCAGGATAGAATAAATAAATTAAAATGATGATGCACATCAATGATATCTGATCAAGACTTCACTAATTGACACTATGACAAACTCTCCAACTCAATCAAATGTAAACAAGCACTTCCTAACAAATAGTTTTACTACAACTGAGCTTTCTAATCAGAGCTGACAGGAAAGGCATTAATACCATCTTGCCCAACACAGTCATTTTGCAGATGAAGGGACTAAGACCATGAATTGCCTTCCAAAAGGAAAAAAAAAAAAAAAAAAAATCAAGCAATTAAACACTAAAAGGAAAAAATTGTAAATTAAGCCTATGATTTTTGATTACAAGGTCAAACAGAAATGATATCTGGCCTGGTCTCAGAGGTAGAATTGTGGAGGTATTTTAGGAAAGATTGGTTGAGCAAGGTGATGTAAAGTGAAATTTGCAGTGTTGGCATTAGCCAGGCAAAGTCTTGAACATATGTTCCTGGCAAGTTCTACATCCTGGGTGTAAGAGATAACACAAAGTTTGAGGAATTCAGAGGATTCAGTTTAATAGCTTTTCTTTTTTGCATCCTTCCCTTTTTCTTAGACAGCCTTTGCAAATCTAAGATTGGGATGGAATATGTAGAAGAGAGGAGGGGAAAAGAGAAAGGATAAGTGACAGAAAATGTGTCATCTGAGGCGTTTTCTCAGGGAGCCTTTGGCAGATGATGAAACACCAATTCTCTCTTTGTGTACTTGTGATTTTTCAGGCATTCTTCCTCTGAAGACCTTAGCATGCACACCTCTGACACAGATGGCATATTCCTGATCATCTGCTTATAGTTACCTCTCAACATATGACCTCTGCTAAGACCCCTTTCCTTGATTCACCAAACATTAACATTTTTCACAAAAGAGAGAAGGACCTAAACCTGAGTATCCCATGTTTTCTACGACACAGGGCATATCCTCTGTAAGTTTATCCAGACCATCTCAGTTGCAGACATACAAGTGAGGACACTGCCCTGCCTACTCCCAATAAGAAGGATAATTGCACCAAATTCTCAATACCAACTTCTCTGTCCAGTGCAGTAGCTTCTAATTTAAAACTCTTTAAAAAGTTATAATTGCGTGGTAATCATTTTCTAAACTATTTCTTTTGGCAGTTCCTCAAAATATTAAGCATAAAGTTACATATACCCCAGAAATTCTGTTCCAAATTATATACCCACAGTGGGTATGAAAACATATATATTCATATAAAAACATTATGTAAATGTTTATAGAAGAAATCATAATAGTCAAAGGTGGAAACCACCCAAATGTTTATCAGTGATGAATGGATGTACAAATGTGGTGTATCCATGTAGTAGAATATTACGTGGCATTAAAAAGGAATAAAGTACTCATATATACAAAGTGGATGAACCCTGAAAACATACTAGGTGATGAAGCCAGACACACAATACCACATAATGCATTATTATGAAATATCAGAAATAGGAATAAAGATAGAAAGGTTAGTGTTTACATGGGACTGGGAGGGGTGCATGAGGACTGACTGTCAGGGTTCAGTGTTTCACACTGGGGTAAGTGTATCATTTTGAATTACTAACATATTATTTAAATAATATTTTACCATTTGTATTTTATATATTCTGTGATTTTTTTCAGACGCTAATGACAAAATACCTGAGAGAAAATATATATATATATATTCCCTTATCTAAAATATGACAATTCAAGGAAATTAAAAAAATACACAAGAAAGATTTATATAAAAGCAATGCACTAGGATTCTCCATTAGTTATGATTATCTCACTAGAATATTCCATATTTTATGGGCATTTTACCACAAATTTGTAATTTTCAGTGTCATTGTTTTAAAATTTTTTCATGATTCCACACAGTAAATCTTCACTAGTCATGCTGAAAATGTTTTAAAAAACATCTGTAGGTGCATAATTTACAAGTAGCAGGTCACTTAAATACAGCACAAATATGGTACTAAAAGTTTGGCATGGACTGGGTTTGGAACACAAAGCCTACACCTGGCAAATGATATATAATAGATGCCAAGATAACTTTGAGGAAGTAAGTCATGACAAGTCTTACCTTCCTACCATCTCTCATTTCTGTAGTGCCTTTATCTAATGTGATGAAAAGATGCATTCAACTTCTGTTCTACATCTAACTGTACCTTGTTCTGATTAAACGCTTATTTGGAAAAGCTACTGACACAGGAAGAAAAGAGGAAGTGCCACTCTGTGTGAAGTATGCAGTCATTTTCATACAAGTGATAACATTTTACTATCCTCACCACAGGTTTTAAGAGTATGACTACTGAAGACATTTCTATAATATATGTTTTTCTTAAACAGCATCTCTCTCTAGATATAGAGAACATTTTCCTTCGCTGACTGAGGGAAATTAGCTTATGAAGAATATGAATGACTTCTTGCACAAATCAGGAAGAACTGAGAGGAGGTAACCAGCAGCTGGCAAAAGAAAATGAAGCAGGTAGGAGGAAAAATGAGTGCTGTATTTGTGGATGACAGCTTTCCTCATCTTTTGACAAATGTTTAAAAGGGTTGCTCTCTGCATTTTCTACTAGTATCTGTCTAGGGGAAGTTAAAATATTTAATAAGTCATAACTATTTTGCCTTAGTTTTAAAGGCACTTCTATGTAATGTATCACAGTTAATCATCATAATTATCCTATGCCCCTATGTTTTATAACCAAAGATATTTAAATCTCTGGGTACACTCCACAATGTGTGTCCCATAGTTTATATACTGGGTTCAGGGTTTCCTTCCCTACCTATTCTCACTTTATTATTATTTTTTTATTCTCGCTTTAAAATACTCAATGGAATAAACAGTAAGTGGATATGTATCACAGTGGAAAGTCCTGGATATCATAACCTTTCAAAAACCTCTCTTCCATTTGTGACAAATCAGTATTAATGAGCATGAAAATAAAATGCCTAAGGCTGAAGTCTCATAAGAGGCTACATGGGCCTTGACTGCCTGTCTTTGTAAAGACTGTCCTTATTCTTTGGTCCAACACTATAGCATAGTTGTTCTTTAGTGGGCCAGTAGTATTTGTGCATATGTGGAGGGCACAGGTGAAGTCATATATTATACACTCTATTTGTTCAAGAACTCAGGTAGTCCTTGTTTTAACATTTGATATGCTATGCTGTAGCAGAGAATCTAGCTTCTTTCTGAAGAATAAAGGCATCATTGCTGAAACACATTGTTGATGACAAATAATGATTTCTTTGAGTGCATACACCTGGGAAAATAAAAATAGTTCCGGACTATTGGACTTAAAAGCAATTTGTGAAACTGATTATTCCAGATTACTTATCGTTGTCCTTCTTTAGATATTTATCAATTTTTATTTATTCATTCATTCTACAGTAAGCCTCAACTTTATTTTCAAGCTGTCCTCTTTACTCAGGTTGCAAGAAAGCAGAGAATAAGAATCACTTTTAAGAGAAGTTTCTCTGCGATTCCAGGAGTCAAGTCATATTTACTATTACCTAATAAGAGAGGAAGAATGATTTTAAAAGAATACTACAAAAAATATTAAAGGCTTCTTGATCATATTAATTCTGCATGCGGTACCTGACTTCTAAATCCATAATGGAAATGTTACTTTCATTTTGGTTTTTCTCTTTCATAAAAACATAATTGTAACCCTTTTTTTCTTCCCAAGATTCCTAAATGCAAACTATACTCATTAAATGTGAATCTGAACCCCACATAAAATAGCATACTTGCCAAATATAAATGAGGTTTTTCTAATTCTTATGACTATATATGTTCTTTTTTAAAAAATTACAGCAGAGTCGAAATACATTATATTAATTTCAGGTATACAACATAATGATTCAATATGTGTATGTACCTCAAAATGATCACAGTAAGTCTAAGTAACATCCATCACAATCATAGTTACAGAATATTTTTTCTTATTATGAGAACTTTTGAGATCTATTATTTAGCAACTCTCAAATATGCAATATAGTACTACTAACTAGAGTTGCCATGCTGCGCTGTATTTTATGATTCATTTAATGCTTTAAAAGTAATTTTAAGTTTTTCTTTTGAAGTTCAGAAGAATTTTCTCTATTTATATTGTATTGTCTGAACGCTCTCATGACACCAAGTTCTACATCTGTAATGAAGTTAAACAGGCCATGCAAAACACAGCACTGCTTTGAGAATGAATATGTATATTCATTTCTAGACTTATTTCCAGTATTTAATTCCCTTACATGTCCCCAATGAACTGGCACCTCCAAGTAGAAATGACATCTTCAGATGAGCAAGTAATTAAATACACACACCTACACTTGCACACATGCTCACACACACAGTATAAAGATTGATAGATAAAAACATAGATAAATGGATCTAGATTTTTGAGGTCACAATTTGACAAAATATATATTCTCCTTTATATTAACCATTCTTTCTTGAATATAATTTTATTTTACTTATCTGTTTGTGTATTTATGTTTATGGATGTAACTTAATACATTTGTTTTGCTTTTATAAATACTAAA
Source organism: Sus scrofa (assembly GCF_054392235.1). Classification (NCBI taxonomy): domain Eukaryota; kingdom Metazoa; phylum Chordata; class Mammalia; order Artiodactyla; family Suidae; genus Sus; species Sus scrofa. Next base: position 65,056,200 of record NC_139393.1, on the reverse strand, counting down.
CTTTTTTGCCTGAAGCAACATTCAATTTTATTTAGGTCTTTCAGCTCAAAAACAGCAATATTTCTGGTCAAGTGATTTGAAAATGTGATATATTTGATCTGTTTTCCAAAGCACATTGATATACTTTCTGGCAAATACAGTTGGATATACTTTTCTCCAGATCCATTGTAGATCATTTGAATTTAACTTAACCTCTTGAAAGTAATGAATGGAACCATCTTAATTCATCTTAATATTTTTCCAATTTGATAATCAACAAATATACTTAAATCTCACTATAATTTTTATGTAATAATTTTCTGGTGAAGTGGAACATTCCACAGTATTTTGAAGTAGTCACGCACTCTCACATAAAATAAAATATTCTATAACTATACTGTTTAACTGATAGCATTTTTAAGGAAACTCATAAACTCAGTTATTCTGCAGAAAGAAATTCAGTGAGCTGAATATTCATGGTTAATATTTATATTTGTTTTTCAAGAATCCATATCAAACATAGAACGTATTCCTGCAGCTACCACCACTTTCTAATCATGTATATAGATTGTTGCTTAAGCAACAAAAAAATTGAAATATACACTTACCTAGTATTTCAAAATAATTTGCAATAACTTCTAATGATTTTATAATGAAAATTGTCAGAGAGAGAGACTCTTAATTTATGAGATACTAATTTTTAAAGGAAAATGACTGCCAGTAATATTTTTTCATCTTGCATTTTATTAATATTTCACCACTAATATTTTTCATCTCCTCTCCTTTTCTGAATTATACACATTTTGAAAACTTTTTTCTAGACCCTTTGTTATAATCTACTTGCTATATGAATAGAAGCTTGAAAGAATTGCTGCTGTGCCCGCTCAAGCTTCACTCAAATTTTTTAGGACCAGCACTTCTGCACATTTTCAGATGAAGTATGCCTGGATAACTCTGTTTGTATTATGTGATATAACACTTGAACACTTTCAGAAAAAATGCTGAGTATGATTGAGAAAAGTTATGTTTTATTTCAGTATTTATGTGCATGATAAAAAAGTAAGGTTTCTCTAAGAATTAAACAGTAACTCTATAGTCCTTAATAGTTATAGACACAAACGTAGATTTTTAAATATTTTCTAGGGTAACATATTTGATTCAGACTTTAAAGATTCTAGAGACAAAAGTGGAAAAAATAATTAATATTCTTATTTTAGAAATTACACTGGAATCCAATGACATATCAGATATAATCATTTTAACCCTCCTACAAAAAAAATTAAATACTTTCATGTGACAGTACCATTAATAATGGACATAGTATGCAATTCAAATTTTTTTAGTATTTATTCAAAGAATATCTACCCCTGTTATATGTTTTAAGATAAATCATGGGCTCATGTTGTGCATGTGTACATTTTTAAAAAGTTGTCATTAGGGAAAGTGGCACTCCCTACAGTCACCCGGTATGAGGTCTTTGTAAATAGCTGCTTTTAAAGGCCAATCAAGAAATTTGAATGGTATCATGGTGTTCATCAGGAATCAACTTTTGACATAGACCACTGATTATTCGTTTTATAAAAGAAATATATAGGACTATACACACCATTAAAATATCAATAATTAAAATAATAATTAGCTGTAATAACTCTTGCTGATCGAATTGTAAGCCATCAGAATATGATTTTCCTACCCAAATAGGTCTAATTTACCCATAGCAGCCGCCTCTGTTCATAAACCATCACAGCCTTCTCTCTCTTCTCACGTGGTCATATGCAATACGAACTTGTCTCTTCCCTGTCAAGAGTTGAGTTTACTTCATTCACTTGAATCTGACCAATAAAATATTGCAGACATGATGCTGGACTGATAGGAGGCATATCTTTAAATTGCCTAGGAGGTTACATTTTCTAGGAACCCTACAGAAAATGCACTTACCCTGAGACAAACATTCCATTAAAAACAAACAACCCAAGTCCCCTGCATCCCTCAGAAAACGAGATGAAATTCAGAAAGAAAGAGAGCGAGAGGACTAAGATGTATAAATAAGGAAACCAAATAGGTAATGAATGGATCCATCAGCTCCATTTTCTACCACAGGGATTAGAGAGGACCCACTAACTGGCCCTTTCACAAAATCATGAGCAAATTAAAGTTTTCATTTTAACCACTATGTTTTTGCAGTCATGCAGCAGTAGTTATCTAAAAACACCTATGTTCATAGAGGAAAGAATTATTTTAAAAAGCATTGAAAATATAGGTGCTTGAATTTTATTAATAATGGAGAATAGTAGATCAACAGTTTAGACTCTTCAATTATTTCTTGGCTGTTTAATGTCTTTTACTCTCAGAAACTGTCCCCTTCCCTCCAGTAGATGGTGTCAATATTATCAGTGTCTTGCATTCCTCTTTGTAGGCAGATGATCCAGGATAGCCAGTAATACCTCAGTTCTCCTGGATATAGTGATTGGATTAAAGGTTATACAGCACCAGATAATGAAGAATCCTTTTATGGCATCATGACTGACACTAGGAAGAAGGGACTCTCTCTTTTTGAATGGGTGTGACTGAGAACCAGGTGATTCATGGGCTGCCAGTAGATTTTAAGGTCAGCATGTGGAGAAGACTTGTCTAAGAATTAATTTTTTAAAAATATATAAAATGGATCAAAGTGAACAAGAAATGATAGACAAGTGATGACATCTTTTGAACTCCAGGACCTAGTCATGCCTTAAGCAAGAGCTTTCCCTTTGATTTCACAGATACGCAAGCTGCAAAATGTCATATTTTTCTTGAGCTGGTTAGCATTAGTTTTCTGTTACTGAAATCTGAAATCTTGACAACCAAACTATATGGGATGTTGTGTGATCTGTGGAGATGGAAAGAAATAATAGAGGTCCTGCTTATCATGAATTTATTATCAAGTTAACCTAGGTTGAACATTGTATCAACATTCATTTTAAAACATTTTGACTACTTATTATGTGTAAAAATTTGTGTTAGACTTATAGAGGTATGCATACATGTCCCGATATTATGCATGTTCTCAAATAATCAACAATATGTTGAAAATTTTTATGTTTTAAAATAGATAATAGAAAGCTATAAGTTTTAAGAGCATGAGAATTTTGAGTAACAATAGAACCATTCATTATCAAGAGTTCCCATTGGGAACATATACTTGTTAAACATTGGAAAATAAGTTAGGAGATGTGTAGTTTTCCTCTCCCTCCATGTCCAGTCCAATTTTTTTTTCCTTCCAGTAGCTGACCTTACAGGGCGCCAGTCTTAAGGAACTAATCTGTCCACACAATACTGGAATTGCTTAACTGCATTCAGCAGTATTTCAAGAAAAAAAAAAAATGTCCAGAACAGCTCTCTCTTATTTCCGGTGGTTCTTCATCATGGAAGCAGGGTCTTATATCGATGAGGGTAATCAAATCCTTAGGAGAATGTGTTTTCTTCTTCCATCACCCGAACCAGTAGAATGATGTTCCAGTGTGAGAAACATCCATCATGGTGTAAACTGTATTATTTCTTCTTCTACTGATTAGGTTTTTGTTGTTGTATTTAGCAATGTAACTTTCCCAGCTAAGTCAGTCTCCTCTCAATAACTTAAGTATTTCAATAATTTCATCTCTTGAAGAAGTATCTCCCAGAGCTTTATAACTTGCTTCAATCTGGGGTCAGTGTTCTCCAGGCTTATTGTATATATGACATGTTTGAAATACCATTAATTAAAACTATAATAACAATGGTACATGCATATCGTACTTAGTATTTCCTAGCATTTCACTAAGTGTTTCACTTTTAATAATTAAATTAATATTAAAACATTTTATACATGAAGATTCTGAGGCAAATACAGAAAAAAATATATATTTGCCCACGATTGTACAACTAGCAAGTCACAGGGGTGAGAGTATAACTCCGGAGATCTTGGATGAGCTGAAAATGACATTTAAGTGATACTTTAAAAGAGTGTAAAATTCTGTTTGAAATTATTTACTTCTTTCTGATTTTTGAAAAATCTGATTGACAGATCTGCAGCTCACCTAGATTGGTAGCTTGGGCTCCTTCCAGTCAGCAGAATCTCTCCTATAAATGGTCTCGCTGACAAGCTGAGTTCTGTTGATATATCTTTTCTTAAATACTTCCTTCAGGTCAACTTACTTGCTCTTGTTGGGAATGCAGTCCAAGGAATCTTCAGGTATCAGCTTGTGTATCCAGTCCAACGTTTTTTTCCAGTATTGATTGTTTTTTATTGCCCAGGTTCACCTTTTATATTGTATAGCAATATTTGACTACCCTCGTCTGAGATTTCCAGCTGTATATGTCCTTCCTAGAGTTCTTCAAATAATATTCATTAAGTTTTATTCTGTTTTGCAGTGCTTTCTCATAGTGATTCAAGATAGCAGATATCTAATAGCTTTTATCAGTCCTTTTTTATTCTGATATTTCTTTAACCCAGACTGATAATTGCATATTCTCTCATTATCCCCTTATATATTTCTCCTCATCTATTAATTTCAAATATATATATCAGTAAAATTCTCCTCTGTACCTTATTTTTAAATTTGAGTCTACAGTGACCACTTATTTCTTAAGATCCAGATGCATATTTCCAAACTTCTTATGTCTACATCTAGAAAGTAACAACAAACAAGCAAACAAATATACCCCAAAGTAACTTATCCTTATAATTTCTTATCCTTAAGTATTTACTACCAAACTCCAGGTATTCAGTATTCAATTCAACTTCAGAATTCAAACTTCAGAATTATTTGCTTCTTTTAACTTTTCATTTTTACGTGCATGCAATTATTTAAAAATTGTATTGGTTCTACTTCAGCAGTCTTTCTAAATTTCCTCATTTCAATTGCACTTATCTCTTCTATTTCATAACAGATTATCTCTCTTCTACCATGCAGTACACAGGATTTTCTGCAAAAGGAAGATTTTGAAAATTTCTCTCATTTCAAATATTAGCATTTTGAGAACTATGAAATTTACAGATGATATAACTATATATAATTACATATATAATATATAATAATGCATGTATTATATATAGCATAATTATATATAATAAATATTGTTTATTATAAAATATACTAATAAATAATGCATATACTAAAAATGTCATGAGATATACACTGATTTTTTTTTTTTCTTGTAAGGGCTGCACCCACAGCATATGAAGATTCCCAGGCTAGGGATAGAATTGGAGCAACAGCTGCTGGTCTGTGCCACAGCCACAGCAACGCAGGATCCAAGCCACTTCTGCGACCTACACCATAGCTCACAGCAACACCAGATCCTTAACCCACTGAGCGAGGCCAGGGATCGAACCCACAACCTCATGGTTCCTATTCATATTTGTTTCCACTGTGCCATGATGGGAACTCCATAAACTGATTTTTATACATGTCCTTATTTTCCTCTAGTAGGTTCTTCAAGTAATTTCATTAATGATTTTAGAGTCTTAGAAAAGATAGATTTCTAAACATTTTATAAATAAATTTAAATATCTCATATGTCAACACTTATTAGCAATCATCAAGAGGGAAATTAATCTTTTCCCTTTTTCATATAGATTCATACTTTATTCATACAAATTCTGTATTTTATTTCAAAACATAAGCCTAAAGTAGAAGAGAAGAAATATTATCTTTGGATAAATTAATTAGAAAGCTTATTCAATTAAATATTTATTACATTTTTGAAAAGATGAATTGCTTATTATTTTCTCTTAAAGGCTGTAGGATAAAAAATTTGTAGAAGTAGGAGTTCCTGTTGTGGCTCAGTGGGTTGCGAACCCAGCTAGTATCCATGAAGATGTGGGTTTAATCCCTGGCCTCGTTCAGTGGGTTAAGGATCTGGCATTGCCATGAGCTGTGGTGTAGGTCACAGAAGTGTCTTGGACCCCATGCTGCTTGGCTGTGGTGTGGGCCAGCAACTACAGCTCCAATTTGGCTTCTAGCCTGGGAACTTGCATATGCTGCAGGTGTGACCCTAAAAAAGAAAAAAAAAAGTAGAGGTGAATGCAACTAGATACCTACCTGCAAATTGACTTTCATTAAGAAGAATGAAAAGGAATTAACTCTGTATTAATGTTGATTGAAATCAACATAAATTTCATATCCCTCAATATCTGAGATTATTCAAGCATATTAGTAATGTTTTAAAATCGGATTTCTTTAACACAATTACTTCTTTTCAGTTATGCTTAAAATTAAACAAAAATTATATTGTTACAGGTATACTGTTTAGAGTTATAGAATATTAGTAGCATATAGTTAAACTATTTGTTAAAGTTTAACAAAATATAAAAGTGCTGTATTTTTTGTATAATTACAGAACACTTTTTATTATTTGATTATAGATGTATTTCATGCATCTATAATATCCATAATTATTTATAAAGTTAATATATTGTATATGTTTCCATGCTATAATTATTTATTAAATCTTGTATAAATCAGGTCAGTGTATTACCTCGGAAACTGAAGTGTGAACTGACCCTGTTTTAATGAGTGGTACCTTCTGTTTATCTCCAAGACAGGTACACTTTGAAAAGGAGTAATGATATAGGAAGATATGAATTTTAAAGCTGTATATAAGAAGAAAATATTATCCCTATACTCTTCAAAAGATTGCTGTGATTTACATTGTTTTAGAAGATCTCAAACGAGTAAGTTCTATATCCTTACACTTTTTGCATTTATATTTGATTATATTTAATGCAAATATATATTTACTTTCAATCATTTTTGCCTCTTTGATGTGGAGCACTGTAATTTTTTTATGTACTTACAGTTTATAAACCTCAAAGTATTTATGTATAGATAAGTTTCACACATAACTATGCTGGATTTTAAAATTCATTGACTTCTTAAAAAAATTTCTTCCAATTTTTAATCTTTAGCTTAAAGTATTATCTATTGCTGCCATAATTACTGAAATTCTTTGAACTGAATTTGTGTTTTTCTCCCTCCTCTTCTGTTATCTCCATCCCCAAAGCCATTTGATTAAAATTTGAAGTCTCTTAGCAGAACCTCTTTTTGAATAATACCCACATGGTTATAGGAGTTCCTATGGGGTTTTGTTCAATTAAAAATATCATATGAGATATAGCAGATTCAGAGGTTATACTCAGAACAATTATTTCTAATTATCAGAAAAAATGATATATATATATATGATTTTTATATATATATATAAAGCACATTTGTGCTTAAGATAAACTTAAATCTCATATAGATAACTTTGTTAGGACAAAGTTATGTGAGATGTGCTCGTCATTTATAAAGGATCACAAATAACATTTAAAATTGGTTTTTCAGATTCCCTTTAAATTATTTAGCTTTCAGGGGACTGAGCTAGAGTTGTGCTGCATAAATAGAGAAACAATGAATAGGAATAAAAGGTGATATGGGAAATGATTATCAATAGGATATCTTGGGTAGTGTCTTATTTAAACTAATCACCTTGAAATCAAGTAGAGAGTTGAAAAGTTAAGATTTATTTTATGTGGGGAAGTATATAAAACTGAAATAATTAACTGAGGTTAAATCCAATGAGCAAAGGATTTTTCTTTAAATTTGTATTGAAAGTGTATGACTATAAAAAATTTATAGTCTTTTCTCCCCTTACCCTGAGGACTCTCCTCAAACAATTAATTTTGGTCTTTTCCTCTAATTGAGACTTAGTTTGACTTTATTCTAATAAATTATCCTGTTATCCTGTGTTGTGCATCATTTTAAATGCTCCAATGAGCACACACATTTTCCAATTTCAAATTAATTCAACTGATGCATTGCCATGAATGTACCTTGATTATGTGGTTCAATATTTTATAGAAAAGCTCAACTTAACTGATCATTTTAAAAAGTTCCAGAAAAAAGGATAATAAAATCTACTCCACATTATGGTCACTTAATGTATCTTCTGTAATATTAGCTGTATACTTCTAACTTAGAGCATTATATCCCAAAATGTATAAAAGAGGATGTAAGGGCATTTTAAAAAATAGAGTGCATTATTTAATGTATAGGTAACTTTATAAATGGCAGTCATTTTAGATTGAAAACACAGGTGATGTGCAGAAAGAAGAGCCTTCTAGTAGTTTAATTAAACTAGAGGAACTAAAATGATGTAGGTATAAGCATTTTAACATAAATTAAAAAAAATGAAAATTCTCTCAGTATTTTGTATTGTATAGGCAAAACACAAAAGTTTTGAAGCAGTATCTTCAATAATTTCTTCAATTAACTTATTTTATTGTTAATGTACATCTACTTTTAGGTCAAGTGCATATTTAAAGTAATTTCATTTGCTTGTAGTTGAGTATTTGCAAGATAGACCTCATTCATTAGATTTTGTAGAGTTTTGCACATGGAAAAGAAAAATATGAATATATTAATGTTATTTATACAGTAAGGATAATCTAAATTACACCCACATTAATGTCAAAAACAATATATCATACAAACACTTTCATTACCTAAACTCTGTTTTCTGTTCTCTTTACCTTAGAACAGCCATGTTTGAAATTTCCATAATACATCTCACCTTGGGATAGTTGTATATTTTTTTCTACCTTAAATTTTCTTTCCCACCTCCACCCTTTCCCACGATGTAGTTAAATACTATGTGTGCATTATGATTCAGTTTCAGATTTTCTGTTGTGCTCTCAAGACCCCTTACCTTCCCAGGAACTTTAGTTAGTCTGCCCCATTATCCTTACAGTAACATAACATCTTCAGTAGCTAGCGCGGTGCATGAAATAGAGTAGGTAAGCAATATACAATGCTTCTTATATGGAGTCCAGTAAACATGCTTTGTGTGTTCAGCAAACAAAGAGGGAGATCAGTTTGAACTGGTATTTTTGGTGAGGCTTTTAGAGTGGAATATAGATCAGATAAATGATGCAGGAGTAAACGTTAGATATTCAGAGAGGATAAGAACAGTATTACAGAGGGACTGGATTGAGCAAAACTTTCACAGTCCTAATGATGACATTCTCCTTGGGGAAAGTAAATGAAGTAGATGTGGGCTGTTGAGAGTTTTGATTTGATCTTGCCTGTCAGTGATTTCACCTGGACATTTTGGATCTAGTGCTTAGTCCCCAGGCCCAACAAGCATAGTGAAAGACATAGTTGTATCCCAAGAAAGCAGGAAAAAATTAAATAAAATGATTTTTTAAATAAACAAGAAAAGTAATGGGAAAGAAGGACGCTGTTGAAAACTGTGGAAAACCATGTGCCACGTGAAACTTATCAGCCTGATGAAATCCCATCAGCCTGGTGTGGTGCCCAGGATGGATTCCAGCAGCAGTCCTCAAACTGCTCCATCTCAGGCCCCATTTACACCATTCAGAGTCTTAAAAATTTATTGCGGCCCCAAGAGTGATTGTGTTAATATGGGTCATATCTCCTGAGATTTATAAATTTAGAAATTAAATGGAGAAGTATTTAAAATATTTATGTATTTTAAAATAAACTCACTACATGATAACATGCAAAACATATTTTTATAAAATATAACTTTATTTTTGAAAACAAAAGAAAATTTGGATGATTGTTTTGCATTTCTTTAATAAATAGAAGACAGCTAAACTTTCTTATTTCCTTCTGCCTCAATTATGTTGTCATATAATGTTTTAGGTGAAGCCTATAAAGAAAATTCTGTTCCACACGGATATGTAGTTGGGAAAAGGAAGACCTTGAGGACCTCAGGGGTCCTCAGATCACACACTGATAACTATTGGATTAAAAAAATATGGACGCCAACTAATTACGAGACTGTTATAACGTCAGGATTGTTAGGTGAAAATCAGTGTAAATCGTTTCATCCAATTGCTTAATATACAAATCAAAAAATTTAACTAGCCAAGGACTAAACCTAAAATGAAGACATTTTTAACTCTCTAGTGTACACCCTGAAATACAGCTGAATATTCATTAAACAACTTTTCTGCTGCTATAAGAATTAGAATCAAAATCATGTTTAAAGATTCTAGAAATGTAGGTTTATGAATATGTTTTATGCACTTTTTCTTTTGCTGCAAGGGAAAGGCAACCTAACAGAGATCAGAGGAACTTTCACTTTATCCCCAAAAGAGGACCCACAGGTATCCTGGGAGTACATACTCAGATGCAATCTTACATTGTCACAGTGGCACAGAATATAAATCTATGTCGTAGGTAGTAATACAGAAGCATCTACTTCTATTACTCCACATTTTCCCTACTTTCAATTGGTCACATCTTTCTCAAACATCTCCCCTTCCCCACTATGTCCATTAAACTTTCTTCACTAGTAGGATTGTATATTATTTACTTATGTCTCATTAACACCCAGTTGTATTGCAAAGTCATCAAAGAAGCTTTATTTTTTAGGCAAAGTTAGATCCTGTCTGTTGACTTAGCTTTCTCCTGTGCTGTCTGTGCAGTCCATTCTGACTTTCTCCTTGATTAACTCATCTGGAATGAATCCTATGTTTTCAGAAATACCTGTCTTAATTACAACTGTCTTTGTCTTAATCTTTTCTATTTATATTTGCCTAATGTATTAGACAATATATATCTACAAATATAATGTATAACAAGAATGATGTGTACTTCAGAGAAGACATAAGACATGTATACATGTCCAAAGTATCTATATGAATTAACCTAATAACCCATAATAAAGAAAAAAGTAATGAATAAGTAATAATACATTTTTATAAAAATTTTTCATTTTTTTCCTCAAAACACATAACCATATTATTTTCTGAGTTACCGTCTTCAACAATCAGTCTGTGCTCTTCCTTCAAATGTGTCTTGTTAGTCACATATTTTATGAGCTCTTGCTAATGTTCTTTCAGAACTCTGCTCTCTATTTAATGATTTTGGTACTCCATTGCTTTAACTATTGCTTTTATGTAGATGCTTCCTGAATTCATATTTGTAATTTTTCACCCAAAATCTAATGGGGAACATGACCAGAGATTTTCACCTTGGAATCGTTCTAGCATTCAATCCTTACCTTGTGTTCCTGTTACTGGAATTTAGATCATGGACTCCATATGTCTTGCCTTAACTATTTCAAGAATGTCCAGACCGTTATTTTTATTACCACACTGAACAGCTCTCAACTCATTCAAGCACTCACCATTTTATCTTCTCTAAAGCAGAGGTGCATTTTCTCATTCTACTGCTGAAATCCCTTAAAATTGCTGAGACTAACATTAAGACCCGTGAGTTAAAATTTGAGGATATCCATTTCTTTCCCTCCCCATGTGCTCTTCTTTTAAAATCCCTTATTCAAATAGATAGAAAGCTGGATGAAAAAAAAATAGAAGGAAATAATGTTAAATCTATTAAGTGGTAAAGTAGCCAACAAAGAAATTGTTACAACCTATAGCAGAGCAAGAGAGGGGTGATGAGGATCAGATTCTATGTAGACAATTTAGGAGTTTAAAGGAAAGTTCTTCTTAACAGTTGGTGGTTGGGGGGGGGGGTGTGGTTTGGAGGGGAAGAGGAGGCAGAAAGTTTGGTTCCATAAAGGGGAAGATGTATTTAGGGCAGCTACTTTAGCTTGCTACCAAAAGAACAAAAAAATTACCATAGCTGGAAATTTTCAGAAGCTTCAATAGACAAACCAAATGAACTGACCACATAAGTAATAACTAATAAATAAAACCGGATTCAAAGTAATATATTTGAATCTGAAGGCTATGCATTATATATGACTCATCCAGCTTTGTAGGAGGTTAAACTCTCTCTTCCATCCTTTATTTGGCTTTATTTGTCCGTCACATAATAGCATGGTCAAGGAAATGGTGGGGGCACTGTCATCAGAATGGAAAGTCTACATGGCCTTCGAAACATAGCCACATGGCAATATAATCAAATACTGAAAAATAGGAAGCTCTTCAATGGGCAGAAAAACTTGAATCTATGAAAAATCTTTTGGCAGAACTGACATAAGGTTACTTATGGTCATTATTTACCTAATCTAGTAGGTATGTGGATATATGGATATTTTTGTCTCACTGCAAAGAAATGAATATGATATAACTATAACTAGGAATGATATACAATAAAGAGTACATATATTACCTACCTAAAATATGAAAAATTTGGAAATTAAATTGTATATGGCCATAAAGATTTAGATAAGCCATAGTGGGATGGTAGGCCTGTATAGATATGATTTGTCATAGAAGAAAATGACCCCATGACTCTTTAGAATCAATCAAGGAAAGAGGTCTCTGCTTTAGCCTCACCTCCCAGAGTAATGAGTTGTTTCTTTGGGCTGAGTCTGGGTGCATGTTAAATAGGAAGGATGGTCTTTTGTTTAAAATTACATATTCCTTCAAATGGAAGAGCAAAATTTAATCAGCATGTATTTTTAAATTTGAGGCATATGACTACTGTAAATGATTACACTAACAAGAATTAAGTCTATCCATCCTCCTTATTATCAAGAATATATCCAGTTACAGTTTAGCTACTATATCTAGATAAGACATACCTTACAGTTGCTGATGTTTGTTTTTTCTTTAAAAAGTCTAAAGGCAAAATAGATAATACATGTAATGAGTTTGAAATGGTCGTTATTCATTTACAGCCTCTCCAGTTATAGTGAAATATTGTCATTTTTAGGTCATTGTATAATAGTGTTTCTGGTGTACATGGATTGAATAAAGTAATGTTCAGTGCCAAGGTTAATGTATCAACTTCAGGTAGTTGCTTTGTTGAATTTTGTTAAATATTCTTGAGCTTCTCTAACCCTCTGAGACAGACTGAAATGAAAAGGAATTTAATTAGAGTGTGCTGGGAATGTAATGTGATACATTAAGTTTTTATTAAGAAAACTGGTACTGAACCACAGTGTTATTGGTTCTGAAATTATCCTTCTAGATAAACAAAGTACACATATATGTAGATAAGCAGAGTGAATGTAAAGGGAACTTGATCAAATAGTATTAATTCGCTGAATGTGTACATCATAAAATGATTTTGAAAGAAGAGAGCTTTTTCATGCCATGTAAAATTCAAAAATAAATCTCCTGTTTCATTTTGGAACCACTGTACAAGAGCCGTTATGCTATACCCGTTTTAGTCATTGGAATTCAGCACTCCTGTGATTAATTTCAAAGGCACATTGGTCCAGGGTTATTATTAGGTTAGTCTGTTAATGCAAAATCTGTCAAGAAGGCCTTGAAGTGGAAATCACACAGATGCATACAAAGTTCCAGCTTAAAATACCTTTAACTCAAGGATTTTACTTTCTTAGTTTCATTTGGTGAAGGGAGCTCAAAATTAAGACAGTTAATTCAATTGACCTATGTTTAGCAGTGTAATACATTTTTGGGGAATAAAAACACTGATATTCCTCAAAAAAAAAAATCCCTCAATTTAATAAAAGTCTGTTCATTCAAAGGAGCTAACATGTTTTCAATGAGTATTAATATTATATTAATAAAATTAATAAAATGCACATGAGTAAAAATATGCAAAATGATAGAGCTAAATCTTCTATACAGCAAAAATGCCTTCTAGGACTTTAAAATCTGGCTTTGTAATAAATAAGACCTTTTTTCCCCCAGCCTCATCAGGCTTGTAGACATTGTTTACATTATTTTGGTATTAAATAGTCATGGGTGATCTTCTCTTAAATAGCAGTTGAAATTTATATACATCTCCAATTCACATAAGGCTCCGCCATAATATTTTATCTAATTTTAGTTTGATAAATTCATTATTTAAATTATCTGAGTAATTATTTAATCTTACTTTCAGTTTAGTTGCATGTAAATACAATGACATAAAAGTAACTATTATAATTTAAACCATGTTGACTGTCTGAATCATCCATTATTAGAAATCATTGGAAATCAGAATATTTTATATAGATTTCCTAACTCTTATTATGGCTGATTTAAAAGGAAATTTTATCTTTTTGACCAGAACTCCATAAGATGTACTACCACTTCATTTGCTCTTGTAACCAATAAGTTTATTTTCTGAAGAATACTAGTCCGTCTCAGAGTTTCTTTTAACTTGGCCAATATATTTTGTGATTTAACAAATTGGATATTAAAATGTATTTACTGTAAACCTGTGGAAATTTAAAATATGTTAATCTCAGGAATTTTAGGATCCTTGATAAATAAGCTACTTTCAACTCTAGGACACTTAGTAATCTTTAAGGACACTTAATTTTTAAGGACACTGTAATCTTTTAAAACACATTACCGAATTTCTAATATAGTGAGTAAAAAAGTAATCATACCTATATTATATGTGAAATAAAATATTTTCTTACTCTTAAAAATAATATTTTTAAACTCTTTTTTAATACGTTTTTAATACTTTTAATACTGATACAGCTATACATTAGAATTAGCAAATATACTTTGTAATCTTTTAAAAAATATAATTTTAATACTTTTAATACCATGCAGGTATACATTAGAATGAACAAAGACTCTTTGTATCTTTTAAAACACATTACAAAATTTCTAATATAATGAGTAAAAAAGTAAACATAACCTATTATATGTGAAATAAAATTATTTTTTCTTACTCAAAAATAATATTTTTAAAACTTGAATACTTTTTAATATTTTTAATACTGATGCAGATATACATTAGAATTAACAAATATGTCTATTAATAATAGGTAAATTTATATACTAATTATTATATTAATGCTAGGTAATGTTTTCATCAACATTTCAGAATTTTGCCATTTTCCTAATGGTAAGAAATTTAGCATCTTTCTACATAAGGGGAAGATATTCAGTAAATATCTGTTGAGTAGATTACCAAAATTAAAAATCTTTGATGAGTTTTTTTTAATGAGTAGTAGGTATGTTTTTTATCATTGTTTAAAATATGTTTTGTGGGGTTTTATCTTATCTCATTTAGAACACAGTCCTCTGTTCCTTTACTTCCCCTAGCTCTCTCTCTCTATTGCGTTATATACATGAGGTAAAACAGCCATCTCTCCCAGTTTTGATGGAGTAGCCTCAGTAGGAGATGAACCCTATCATTCAACCCTGCCCTAGCTCTTGGCTATGTTTCAAACTTTTGTGATGCTTTGGAATTTCAAAAACTGAAAGTAAGAAAATATACAAAATGATTTTTATGATTTCTTTTTCTTCTTAAGAAGATCTACCATTTTTAAGGAAGGCATTGTCTTTTTGTAACATTTGTAGTATCTAATTAGAAGTCATGCCAGCAGATTTTATTATAAAATCATTGTCCTTTCTGGCTTTCTTAGAGTCATTTTTAACAGTTCATTGAATATTTTCATCACTTCATTTCTCTAGTAAGATTTTTTTTTTAATTTTTTTTAAGGCTACACCCATGATATATGGAAGTTCTCAGGCTAGAGGTCAAATCTGAGCTGCAGCTGCCAGCCTACAGCACAGCCACAGCAACACCTGATCTGAGCAGCATCTGTGACCCGCACTGAAGCTTGTGGCAATGCTGGGTCCTTAACCCACTGAGTGAAACCGGGATGGAACCATCTCCACATGGATACTAATCAGGTTCTTAACCCATTGAGCCACAACAGGAACTCCATCTACTGAGATGTTTTAATCTCAGTACTTTTTTGCCAAAAAATGATACCAATAAATTACATGATTTAATTTAGTCAATTTATTTATGAATATCAATGTTATTGAAAATCCATTTTTATCAGAAACAAGTAGAAATGTATATGTATGCCTGTATCTATGTATTTAGGATTATATTTGTTATTCACATAATTTAGATTGAAATAGACATTAAGATAAATTCATAAGAGTTTAAACAGCACTCTTTAACATACCCAATTTTATAGTATTCGAAATGCATGGGTAAAGATACCCTGATTACTTATCGTACTTAAAAACCTATGAAATTCTGCTTAACTTTGTATAAATATTTTAAAGCATAACTTAGCTAACAAATGAGAGAAAAAAGAAACTTTTTTTTTTTTTAATGTAAAGGAAATTATTGGGAGGTAAACAAGAAGCAAAGATGCTTTTCATATACCAGCCAGGAAGAGTCCTTACCATGAATTGAATCTTCAGTCACCTTCATCTTAGACTGCCCAGCCTCCAGAACTGTGAGAAATAATGTCTGTTGCTTAAGCTGCTCAGTCTATGGCATTTTGTTATGGCAGCCTGAGTTGACTAATGCATTAGCCAACATCATGTTACCTCAAAAATGTATTACTAGTCAAAATAATATGTAATATAAATTCTGGACCTAAAGAAAACTCTTTAGGGCAGTAGAAATATACACAGTGAAGCCAGTTCTTCATGACTTTAACTTTATATTTTTCATTAGTCACAACATTGGCAGCTGTGTTTCTCCTTACTAGAAGATCCTAGAAATAAATGCAGGTGTTCCTGGAGACAAATGCAAATGATATCAACTTCCTCATTTTTTAATCCACTGAGTGTTTAATTATGGAATGCTGTCTTTAGATTTTATTTATGTTAATTGTAGTGCCTTACAAAATAGATGAAGAGCAAGAGTTAAAACGTCAGAATAGTTCATGAATTATTCTTATCATCAGTCTTGTCACTGTTGACGAATGCTCCATATGTTCACAACTTCTCATGATTTGCCTGATTTTTAATGTGCTTGGAATATCAGTACTTGAATAAAATCATATCTAAAAAGAAGATGGTAGGCCACTAGGTAATTTTAAATGTTATTTTATTTTTCTTATTATCTGTTACAAAATTCCAGTTTATATCTTTTGCTGTATTAACTTGTGTATGTGTCTCACTGACTCTACTAAAATGTGGACCACGAAAGGCAAGACTCCATGTTTTATACTGTCTAGAGTTCTTAACAACAATAAAAAGAAACATTTCAAAAGGTGTTGTGAGGTAGTGCACAACAATTTTATAAATGAGAGTTATACATAAAATATTACGTATTACTTCCTCTAACTTTGACCAATTCATTGTGATTTGAAAATCTTGGAGACTTTGAATGCTTTGCTAGAAAATGAATTTGGGCGTTAGTCTCTAAGATGGAGATGATAAGGGTATCTGTCTCACTTTTGCTGTGAGGAGTATAGATTTTATAAACTGCCAAACAGAGTGCTATGTGTAGAAGTGCTACATAAATATTACCTATTATTTTCCTAATAAATATTAACAACATTATTAACTTAGTTTATCAATGGTGCAAACCTGGGTATATGCTAAGAGGTTTTTCCAAATATCCTGTGAATAGACCCAGGCCGAATGACTTCAAGTCATTAAGACCTCGAGGAACATGGACCATGTGTGAGCATCCGCTCACAGCTCATGCTCCCTTTCACACCAAGAGCAAGAAGACCCTGTGCTTGTCATTGTGATCCAGCCCTCCGGCTGTAGTCAGATCTACCTCTTCTGGGGACTGATGTATAGAAACCCTACAGGTTCTTTTGCCATTTGATTTGCTTCTTCTCCTTCCCTTCAACCCTTCAGTTTTCTCTTCTATTCTGCAGTTGGTATAAATTCAGAAGTGAATTAGTTAGCCCTGTGCTAATGTGGACTAACATGCCACATGGGTTAGTGCAGATTCATACCAAGCCTTTTTTCAAAGCTACTATAAATTTTTGCCAGCTGGAATACTAGGTTTGTAGAGTAATTATTTCTGATTCTCACAAAACCTTTTCAAGGTGTGTGTGGGAAAGCACATTGGAAAGCTAATGACTTGTCCAGTTTTAGGTAGTTAACAAATGACAAATGTTCGTTTCAACTCTGAGCTCCAGGACTCAAACGCATATGCTACTCTTAAGAAATGATAGAATATGGATAGTATAAAAGGAGTAAAAATACACATCTCACATTTTAACAACTGAAGAAAATTGTGTTGTTTGTCATTATGAAGTTTCTAATAGGAAAACTGAAATACTGGAACAAGAATCCACAGACTACAAAGTCACCTACAGATAGAGATCAGGAGTTTCTGAACTTAAATGGGAAGAATTAAAGCTTCATGTTAATTAGCCTTGAGCAGAAATATATTATTTCTTTCAAACGTATGCAGTAAATCAAAACAGCATTATATTTGTCAGCAGTAAAACTCAAAGAAATGTTTATATATTATTACCGCTTTTGTAAATATCCTAAATCATTATTTCTACTCATCACTGCTTTAAAATCATCATTGTTATTCAATTTATTTCTGTGTCTTATTTTACCACATTAAATTTTACATTTACAGTTCTACTTTTTGGCTTTATTAATTTGACAAGTCAATCTTATTTCATTTGTTTCCTTTGCAGTTATATCTTTTATTTAAATTATTTAAGAATTATTCAGAAAGAAGCCCATAGTCCTCACGAGACTACCCAAGGAGCTCAATTACCGAGATTTTTAAGAATCTCTTCTAGGGTATATGGTACCTGAAAACATGAAGTTTTAACAAATGCATCCAAAATTCGGAATGACATTTTAAGCAACTACAAGTGTATGACTTTCTTCTATTTCACAGGGTACAAAGAGTCACACAAAAGTATAATTACACTATTTACAAATTTAAAATTTTTGACATCTTAAGAATGAGGTTAAAAAAATTGTACAGGACTGATATTATATCACACTGCCCTAATGGATCCCAAGGTCCCAACTAAAATCATGTGTTAGATTTTTTTTTTTTTTTGAGTATGCATTCACTGCTTTACTATCATGGTTTTTAAGTCAAAGGAGAAATGGACTTTGGAAAATACCCAGTCATTTGAAGTCATCATGACTTTTATGTGCTGAAGGGGTAGGAAAAAAAAAAAGATGTAAAATAAAAACAAGTAAGTATCCATAAAAAGAAAAGAACACAAATGCAATAAAATAGGAATAAGGAGGAAAGAGCAATATTCCTTTATGAAACAGAAGCTTTATTATACAGATGAACCACTTTTTGATAACTTGAATAATTATTTTGTTGAATAACATAAGGGCTCCAAGATAGAAGACACCACTTGTTCAAAGAAAACTTGAGTCGTGACCAGAAATTTGGTTTCCAACCTATTCAGTTTGAGAATCTCACTGTCTATGAAACTGCTTCTCATGAACCAGGGGCATTTCAGAATTGATAATAGAGAAGTTCAGCAAAATGTAATGTGCATTAAGATATAGAGACTTTCTATGCTACCTTCAAGGAGAATGTTCTTTGGTTTCACTGAGATATGCTGTCACTGACCCGCACTAAACATAAAATGTTATATTGATTTTTAAATGCATTTTTAAATGTATTCTACACATACTGCTTAGATGAGAAATCTTCTTTTATACTTATGATGAAAACCTTGGTATTTCTACATGATGACTCCACCAACTGACTTTAGATTAATTCTTTGCCAAGCCATGATGATTTAATAATTTAGCTAACTACATGAAATTAATTAAATCTAACCACTTGTAATTGTTAAGATGTGTGCTCTTTAAGTCAGCTCCTGCGACACATCCCTAATTTGGCTCAGACACTAGGACTAAAAATATATTTAATAAAATCATTTGAGAAGATGTGCCTTGTGTGAATTGACAAATGCAATTGGCCCAAATTAAATGAGACCCTGATCAGTTGCTTGCTGTGATTTTTGCTGGTTAATGGTAGAATTACTAGAAAATATTATTTTAAGAGAAAAAACATTGTCTTATTTTATGTTGTTCTTTAATTATTTTTTTACACTTGATTGTTTAATTATTTCAAATATTTTCAAACTTCTGCTAGATGCCAGGGTGACACACTGCTGGAGTGGTCAGAATTTTTGCCAGCTGGTAGTTCAGAATAATCAAGAAAATAATAATAAATTAATCATTAAAAGAAATAGTGGTATATTATGAAGTCAACGTGTACATATTTCAGTACAAACATCTGGTTTTAAAGTTTATGAGAATCTGAAAAAGAATAGATAGTGTAGGTGTGTAACTGAATCACTTTCTTGGACAGCAGAGTTATCACAACATTGTAAATTGACTATACTTCCATAAAATTTTAAAAAATGAAAAAAAAAGTAATTGTGTACAGGAAAGCACCTGGCATACTATGTGTCACTGAATAATAAAAATGGTAGTTTAGCTGTCTTATTACATTTTTGTAGAACTGTGATATAGTGAACAAATGAGAATGCCCCCAACTGAATATTCTCTGGAAGGATCATGAGAGCTGCCTATTGAGCTGGAGATAGACTTTAATTTACTGGTAAAGGGCAAGTGGAATTCTTTTGAGCAGAAGAAAATGACTGCAGAGGTGACTGGGAGAAAAAAATGCACTCCAAAACACGTGCACCGGTGCCTAGAAGCTGGCAGAATACAGAAGGAGGTGATGTTGGTTCTACCTTCAAGAAACTTCAAAAGAAAGGCCGCCAGTAGCATAACTAAAATGGAAATATAAACAAAGCTTATGGGAGAAAAGATTATCCAGTAATCCTTTCTGACTGGTGGCAATGTTTAATTCTAAAGCAGTATTCCAACCTCTAGAAACATTATAGACACTGAAGAATTGGTTGGTGAAAGTGTACAAAATGACTAAAAGGCTATTAAAATGCTTGAAATATTTTTTAACATGTATGTCAGCAGAGGAAGGATGAATGGAAGGAAGGGAGAAACAGAGAGAAAGAAAAATAATACTGGCATGCCAAAGAAAAGTCACATTTGAGAGATACTGAAGTGGCAGACTTAAAAGCATTCCTCATCAGCCGTGGAAAGCTAGTGGGGAAAGAAGTCAAATTCCTGACCAATATCTAAGTAAAATACAATAGAAATGAATTACCAGAAAGATAAAACAAAAGTTAAAAGGCATAAAAATATATTTTAATTTTTATTGCCAGATTCAGCAGACATAAACTTCCATCTCAAGGAATACAGTCAGAGCAAATATAACATAAAGAAAAAGGAAATTCTCACAAAGCTGTGTATCTTACTCATTGAAAGCATTTATACCAGTCATTGGTTAAATTTAAAATTCTGGCATTCTGAAATTATAACTAAAAAGAACTTTGAGTAAAATAGCAACTCTTTACACTAAACGCTTATATACATGGTTTGAATTAACAACAATGCACCAATTTTGAAGGATTTTAATATGACAGATGAGTTTGGTTCTTCTTTTTAAACTGATCTAATTGAAAATTGATGGTGGTGCTGCACCAGGGGAATGTTTACATTGCTTCTGTGCTTTTAAAAACCGCTTTATCAAAGTATAACTAAAACGCAAAAACCACGCATATATAGAAAGTATGTAATTTGGCAAGTTTGACATACACCCATGAAATGTCATTATAATCAAGATAGTCAACAGATCCAACACCCCAAAAAGTGTCCTCATGCTTCAGTACAATCTCTTCTCACTGTACCCTCCTCTGAGTCTCTAAGAAATGACTGACCTACTTACCATTGTAAGTAGATACTCCTACAGTTTCTAAAATTTTTAGTAAATGAAACTGTATGTTATCACTTTGCAGATACTTTTACAGAGAATAATTGGGGATTCATTCGTGTCGTTGCATACATTAACTGTTCATTCATTGTTATTGCTCAGTAGAATCACATCTAATGAATATACCAAAATTTGCTTATCCATTTACCCTAGATATTTCTAGATTATGGTTAGTACAAACATAGCTCTTATATATAAAAGTCTTTGTAATGAACTAGGCTTCGATTACTCTTGGGTGTAGGGGTAGAATGGTTGGATTGGAAGGTAGGTGTTTGCTTAACTTTATAACAAAATACCAAACTCTTTACCAAAATGACAACTTTTTGTGCCCACCAGTAGGGTGTGAGCTTTCCACTTCTTCCACATGTGTTAGCTGGCACTATACCAGGCTCTGTGTCAACTCCAAGCATTGCACTACCTGTGGGAACAGATGGTTTGTTTCCCAGGCTCCACTAGTTTTTTCACCAACATACATTAAGCTTTACTCAGCTTATTGGCACTCAGCATTGCTCAGTTTAGTGGTACTAAACACTTGAGGGGGCCTCTGAAAGCATCTCTTTTATCTCTGTGAGTCTTACCTGCACACTAATCTCTGTAGTCTGCCTTCTTATCGCCATCTCTTTCAGTTCAGGAACTAGTAGGGTTCAGCCTAGGCTCCAAATTCCACATTGCAATTAGGAAATTCTCTCAATATAGTACACGGAGACCACATTAGGACTCACCTTATTTGTTTCTCATCTCCCAAGGTCACTGCTCCTCATTTCCTGATGTCTTGTGTCTTTAAATTTATTGTTACATATATGTATTATCTGTTTTAGGGAGGAGAATAAATCTGGTCCAGGTGACTTCTTCACTAGAACTTCATTTTTTCGATATGTTAATGCATGGAAATATAGAAATTGTGAAGTATATCCTTCCAGAGGGAATATGATGGAGATTGAAGAAGACTGTTAAAATTTTAAGATCTTAATTTACAAATATATATGAAAATACTTAAGTGGGGCTATGTTTTTAAAATTAATTTTCAGCACTTCATCAAGGTCCTGTTTCAACATTATCCTGCAAATGTGAGTTAAAATTATGTTATACATACATGATTCGCTTATTATTTACATGGATTTGGCTCCATGAATTTCCTGTATGAAGATGTTTATTTGATGTAAAGTCAAATGCAAACTGTTTTTATATGGTATTTGATTTTAACTTTTAGCAGATGTGACATATGTGCATCACCACCTACTTCACTGTTAAAACATTGTTAAATTATGAAATGTGTCATAACTTGCCATAGATACTGTTCTTCCTTTTTGGGAAACCTCCATACTCTTTGGTTTTAAGGACACAGGAGCAGTTTGGGGACCATCATTGGCCAAATCTAGCATAACTAAAACTTAAAAATAATTAATATCATTATTAGATTATAATCCATGGAACAATATAAAGTAATCCAAAAATCCATACTTACATAAATAAAGTTAATAAAATGTAAGTTTGATGAAGATGAGAAAATTTAGAAGGATTCAGAATTTCTCAATGATACTTATAAATTTAGAAGGTAAAAGGTGTGACTTTGTAATGGAGACACCTGGCAGACATGAGTCAATCAAGTGTTTACTATTGACATCACCAATATCGGACAAAAAACAAAGTTATGTGCTTCTTGATACAACGAAATAAGGAAAACACAACATTGATGATAATATTCCTTTTAAGGATACATAAACTGAACTTCACCATAAGGAAATATTCAAATTAGCCAAAATTAAGAATAGTCAAATTCAAGTTGATAGGTGTTAACCAAAATAAGTGTTTTAAAATCTTTGAAAGAATCAAGAAGACAAAAGATAAGACAAAACTCTGGACTTGCTCCAGATTGAAGGAAATTAAAAAGGCATGAAAAATTACATACAATATACAATAATATACTGTATTATTTTGCTCTGCATAATATTATTGGGACAACTGTTGAACTACAAATGGGTACGAGAATTAGCTGTCAGCAGTGTATTGACGATGGTTTTCTGAATTTGATGACTGTGTTGTAATTGTATCAGAGGGGTTCTCATTAGTAAGAAATATATGCTATTGTCCATTGAACATACTTATAATTTTTCTCTGGGTTAGAATTTGCTTCAAAGATTTTTAAAAGATTAAAATATTAAAAGGATTTCTAATGAAAGAAAGAAAAATGATACAGCAGTGACTTGAGTGACCATGAAATTCAGAAAAGGCTTTATTAGGACAGGGACAAATTGGATTTGTTTGTAAGCCTGAGAAAATCACCAAATAAATAGTATAAAAAGGAAGGCACAGAAAATATTGACTATATAATTTGAAAGAGTAAAGTGCCCAGTGGAATAAGAAATTACCAAACTTATAGCTCTGTGATGACCAAGAGTCAATATTTCCTCAAGAGAGTGGGGAAAATATGAAAAAAGATAAGTTAAATATGTGTCTTTCCATCTAGACGCAATGAAAGCCTTCACATCTAATGAACTCAATTTCCTCAAAGAAATAGGCATTGGAAAGTTATAGACTGCCTGAAACTCTACATAATAGGTGATTGAAGTGAATTGATTAACAAATACCCAATGAGAGTGTGGAAAAAACATGCACAATAGAGTCAACTGGACATGAATATTACTAAAAGAAAAGTAGCACTAATGGTCAATCTGAATTTATAAATTACTAATTTTACAGAGAAATATTTACTTCTAGCAGTTCTCATCTTCTTTGATGGAGGACTGAACAATAATATTAGCTTATATATACATAGTTCTTCAAATTTACAATTCCTTATTTAATCCTATGGAGAGTTTAAGGTTCCAATATTCCTACCTGACACTGAGGTACACAGTTACTATGTGGTGTTCCAAGACCTCCAGATGAAAAGTAAGGTGACTGAACTAAAAGGTAGACAGATCCCATGACTCCAGTATGCTGTGATCAATATTCTTCATTTTGGATACTTTGATTTTTAAGTAGGCTGCTCTAAGAATTGAAGGGATTGATATTGATAAGGAGAATGTGTTTGAAATGTTCGCCCTGTCTGGTCTCCTGAACTATTAATACAATATGGGAGAATTCAGATGAAGAATAACTGGGAATGTAGGGATCAATTAAGAGTTTGCAGCCCTGGTAAAGGGAAAGAGGTAAGATTTAGGGGTTTCATGAAGATAAGACATTAGAACAAAAGGGACATATATATAGATTTTGCTCTTTCATTATCTGTAGGAATTCTTATTCCATAATCTTCATCCATTAAGCAAGTAGAGTCAATCATGTTATTTCTACTTTAATTGTTGTAAAGTTATCTGTTTCAGTAAGCAAGAATGTGTCTCCACACCAAAATAACTAGAGTAAAACAATGGCCAAAGTCCCCTAAACTTAACATGTATAATGTTAGTTATAGCTTGATTTTCATCTCTCTGGTTTAAATGTTTAAACTCTTCAAAAGTTATACCACCTGGGAATGATGAGCTCTAGCACAGGGAGCTTATCACTGTTAAGCCACACTTGGCTGCCAAGCCAAAGTTAAATAAAATGTAAAAACACTTCAGACTTTTGTTATTATGGCAAAGATTATGTAATATGTACAGAAGAGTGGAAATGCTCAAAACCACACTGAATTGTACACTTAAGTTCTTTACATTTTATAAATCATGAATATATCTAGTATAATGTGAAGAATAGAAATGATGAGAATAATCTGGTTTATGGAATAAGAAAATAGGTTGAGACCAAATTTGGGAGAAAATAATATCTATAAATGATAAGTTTTATGGTTTCCAAAATTGTTTATTTTTACAAATATTTCTCATCCTGGGGTAGGAATTTTTATATCTAGAAGATAAAAGATAAACTGCCCATATGGATATTCCAGATAAGAGTACAAGATGATAGTCCACCAAAAATTTCCAAGTACAATATTCCTAAATTAAATCTTCATTCAGAGATGTGCTCTTTTGTGTCTATCAAAGGTGTGTTACAGACACATAGAAACACTAGCCTACAACTGGAATCACTTTAAGTAAATACAGACCCAAGAAGATAGGCTTTAGAACCTGAGCATATAAGGAAGATATTGTCTAATTCCATTTGAAGGAAACAATTCATCCACTTGCAAATAGAAAATTATAATTTCTTCTTATGTAAGATTGTTATAATGGATGCAGAAAAATATGTAAAAAAGCATGCAGATAGTTTTGAACCCATACTGTTTAAAATGGAAGATGCAAAAATTATTTTAACAGACTCACAGACATAGGACAAATTTATGCTTACCAAAGGGGAGAAGGAATAGGGGAAGGATAAATTAGGAGTATGGGGTTAGCAGATAAAATAGATAAACAAGGTCCTACTGTATAACATAGAGAACTATATATTCAATATCCTCTTATAAGCCATGATGAAAAAAACATGAAAAAGTATATATAGCTGCATATTAAAAACCTAATCATTTTTTGTACGCTAGAAACAGACACAACATTGTAAATCAACTATTCTTCAACAAAATTTTTCCTAAAATAGTTTTGGGAGTTCCCACAGTGTCTCAGTGGGTTAAGAATCTGACCAGTATCAATGAGGATGCTGGTTAGATGTCCAGCCTTGCTCAGTGGGTTAAAGGATTGAGCATTGCCATGAGCTGTGGTGCTGGTGGGAGACACAGCTCAGATCTGGCGTTGCTGTGGTGGTGGTGTAGGCCGGTAGCTGCAGCTCTGACTCAACCCCTAGCTTAGGAACTTCCATATGCCACAGGTGCAGCCCTGAAAAGACAAAATAAATAAATAAATAAAATAGTTTTAATGCTAAAAGCGGCGGTTATGATCAATAGTTATCAATAATATGAATACCTATATAATATTTTTTAGCAATTTCATATAGTGTATATATCTGCTATTTGGTGATCATATTGTTATTGTAATATATTAAGGAATATGAGTCATGATTTGGTCTAATGTTTTAGGGCAGGTGAACAAAGTGAAATTTAGACATGCCCCATCTAGTGGCCAAACAATATATTGCCCTTTAATTTTATTATTTGGTAAAGGGAGAAGAAACTATTTATTTACCATTCCTCCTCCCTTTTCCAAGTACGATGGAGGAATACACGACCTATCAAAGAAATTTTACAGCTGGGAGAAATTACACATGCAATAGGAGTTGTCAGCCTTAAAAATAAAATAGCCAAATATTGTACCAAAGGGTAGAGGGAGTAGAGGAAGTGTAAATTAGGAATAGCAGAGAATTGTAATTCACAAGAGGCAAATCTAAAGAACAAAGGAGAGAGGCTTGCTTTTATTAGGTTTTAAAAGGAAATTGGGGAGGGTTGCTATGATCAAAAGTTCACTGGAGAACAAGACCTCCAAGTGGTGACTGTTTTTCATTGGCTGCAAGGTGGTTAGAATGTGGTCGGTAGGGCATAGAGGATTTGTCTTCCATTTTTTATTTTGATTTACTTATTTATTTTTTGTTTTTTTGTATTTTAGGGCCACACCTGCGGCATTTGGAGGTTCCCAGGCTAGGAGTCTAATCAGAGCTGTTGCCGCCGGCCTACACCAGAGCCATGGCAATGCCAGATCCGAGCCACATCTGTGACCTACACCACAGCTCATGGCAATGCCAGATCCTTAACCCACTGAGGGAAGCCAGGGGTCAAACCTGCCACCTCATGATTCCTAGTTGGATTCGTTTCCGCTGCGCCACATCAGGAACTCCTGTCTTCCATTTTTTTTAAAGCAGGAGATAAAATTCCTATGTGAAAAATTTCCTCTCTCCCAGTCTTATCTTTCTTCTTCCTGCCCACAAGTGGCATGAGCATGAGAGCCCCCCAGTCCTGGCTTCCTGACTTCATTTAAAATGAAGTTTCCTTTATTTACTTTACAGAGTCAAGACTGTTGGTGTAGACAGAGAGAACTCACCTCTGCTGAAAATACGGGAGCATTGGGTGAGTGAGACAGTGGGAAAGCACTACAGGACTTGAGGGGGAAGTTGGTCAGTGTGATTAGGTTCTATTTGCTAGTGGCTCTCACCTAAGTCCACTCTCCTTGCTGATTACAAGACACTGCCTTCCTTGATGATCACATTTCAAAGAGAAGGCTCAGAGGTCCTTGAGAAAGATAATGGGGGGAGGGAGGATCCAATCTAGAGGCTGGAACAAGATTTACATCTCAAAGAGGTGGAGGAAAAATTTACAATCCCACATTTTCTAGGGAGAATGCTCTAAGAAATGGGAGATCCTTCTCAGAGAACTGCTCTAAGAAAGGGGACCTATTCAGGAAGAAACCTGTCTAAAGTTTTGTCAAACAGGAAAACTTTAATCCCATCTTGGTCAACACATACACTTTGTTTTTTTCCCTTTTGCAAGGGTTTCTTGTTAACATGGACAGTGGTTGTAGCAATGCATTTAGTTTCTATAAATTTATTTATTTGCTTATTTATTTGCTGACACAAATGTCTTGTAGTGCAGTCTTGTTATGGCTTATTTTCAGTGGTTTTTTTTATCATTATTATTTGATCAGTCACCTGAGAGAATGCCACAGATATGTAGAAGGAACAAATTTCTGGAAATCAAGATATGTATTTGGAAACCAAGATGGGCATTTAGGAATAATTAAAGTACGGTTGAGCTTTTTTTTTTCCTTAGTTCTGTTATCTCCGTTTCTACCTACCTACCTACAATTTGTGATAAATCATACTGTGTAATATCGATAGCTTGTCTACATTCTATCCTCTCAACATACCATGGATTAACATAGGAGTTAGTGGACCTGGGAATTTGGAATCTGAGAATTCAATTTATTTATTGAATTATAACATTAATTTATGATTTCATTTTTATATCTTTTTAGCTTTTTAATGTCATATTGTGACATATAAATTGAAAAATAAACTTAATTATAGCATTAACAATATAAATAATAAGATAATTTTAAATAGAAACATATTTGATGGCAAATCACTATCAATCAAAGCAACACTTAAAATTGTTTTTAAAGAAATAGTTTATGGACATTCCCTGGTGGCCTAGTGGTTAAGAATTCAGGCTTGTTCAGACACAACTTAGAATAGATTTACAAGGAGATCCTGCTGAACAGCATTGAGAACTATGTCTAGATATTCATGTTGCAACAGAACAAAGGGTGGGGGAAAAAATGTAATTGTAATGTATACATGTAAGGATAACCTGACCCCCTTGCTGTACAGTGGGAAAATAAAAAAAAAAGAATTCAGGCTTGTCATTGCTGTGGCTCATTGTCACTGCTGTGGCTCCAGTTTGATCCCTGGCACAGGAATGCTGTATGCTGTATGCTGCAGGCACAGCCAAAACAAAAATAATAAAAAAATAAAATAGTTATTTTATTTCTTTTATCTGATCACTTTTCTCATTCTTTGAGGGTATTCTTTTAATCTCACATCCTATAAGATGTATCATACAACTATTCATCTGATAGTATAGTTACTTTTGGCACTATTGGTGAGCATCGTATAACATATAACATATAGCATGCACAAAAAAGATAGGCGAATGTACCTATTCTCTCTTTTCTTCTTCTAAGAAAGAAAAGATATAATTTCTTGGAGTAATTAATTAAGGGAGAAATCATTACGTATGGAATTCCACTCTTTAGCTGATCAATGAACAGAATTCTGCATTTATTTTTCACAGGTATTTTCATTGTGAATTTTCGTAGCTTTGAATTTATTTCTTATATCTAAAAATTAAATAATAAATTGAAATGATTAATCTACTGTTTTGAAAATTATTTAAAAAAACAGATATTTGGGGGGCAAAGTGACTCATTTAACTTATTCTCAGTAATGTTCAATATGACTTTTTTGGGTGGACAATTCGAATTTCATTAAATTCTACTAACTCCCTGGAAATTATATTGAGCCCTGGAACAAATAGCTTGTCACTGAAGAAGCCTTGGTCAGCCCAGCGAAATAGTGTATCGTATCTAAATTCAGTACATTTCTATGTTTCCTTCTTATATCTTTTTAAAACTATTTTAAAATCTTCAATTGTTATAATTTGAGAAATATTCAATCTTGAGTTTTGAGAATAGTATGTTTCCTCAATCAAGCATTAAGAAAAGCATAACACATTAAAACTCATTTTATGTTTTCTACACTTTCCAGATGACAATGAAACAAGAATTTTAAAAAAATAGGAGAGTGAATATTTAATTTGCTTCTATTATTTTTTTCATTGAAGAAGACAATAAAGATATAGAGGACTTTGAAAGGTTCATTCAACTATAATAATATTCCAATATTTATACAAGCTCCAAATGCATTCTTTTATCATTTGTGGGGCTGAAAGTAAGCAGAAAGGAAAATACTTCATTGACGGATTATGTAAATGAACCACATACAACTCCATTGTGTAGCTCTCTATTATAAATCTGATTTGAGGGATGTAGAGTATATTGCTAATCCTTGTCCTTCTCCTAATCAAGAAGCAGCCATAACGCCGTTTCAGACTCTTCAACAAATATGACGTGTCTTTTCACAAATCATTTCAGATGTACCTAGAAGGAATACTTCCTGCACTCATAGAGCTCATTTCATGTCACCTACATTTTGAGGTCTTTATAAAATCCTTGATTAAAAAGATCACTCCCTTCCCTGTGTTCCTGCTGTGATCAGCCACCTCTATTATAATATATATATATATATATATATTTTTTTTTTTTTTTTGCATTTTAGGGCTGCACCCACAGTATATGGAGGTTCCCAGGCTAGGGATCTAATCAGAGCTACAGCTGCTGGCCTACACCACAGACACAGCCACAGCCACACGGGATCCAAGCTGCATCTGTGATCTACAACACAGCTCATGGCAATGCCAGATCCCAGACCCACTGAGCAAGGCCAGAGATTGAACCCACATCCTCATGGTTACTAGTTGGATTTGGTTCCACTGCGCCACAGTGAGAACTCCCTAATATCTATACATTTATAAAACCTTTTCTCAACTTCATGGAAATTCCTTAAGGTAAAAAACTATTTATCCTTCCATCATTAGGATCAAAGGAAGGGCACTAATAAAGCTAATTATGTGATTATAATAGACATGGGGAAGGTGTATTATTTTTCTCCTTTCTCTACTGATTTAAGAAGCAATAGTATAAAATAATGTATGCCTATATATACACACATATATATTATGCATATACACATGTATTTTTTCTTATTACGAAAAGAATGAATTACTAATGTCTGTTTTGTTTTTTGTCTTTTTAGAGCCGTATATGGAGGTTCCCAGGCTAGGGGTCTAATTCGAGCTGTAGCCGTCAGCCTATGCCACGGCCACAACACCACCAGATCCGAGCCGCATCTGTGACCTACAGCTCACTGCAATGCCAGATCCTTAACCCACTGAGTAAGGCCAGGGATTGAACCTGCATCCTCAGGGACACTAGGTCAGATGTGTTTCCACTGAGCCACAATGGGAACTCCCTAATATGTGTATACCGTGGAAGAACCTTGAAAACATGTTAAGTGAAAGAAGCCTGTCACAAAAGACCACCTATTATATGTTAGGTTATTCAGTTTATATAAAATGTCCAGAGTAGGAAAACCTTACAGACACAGAAAGTAGATTAATGTTTAGAGATTAAATTAGTACTGGAGGGAAGGGACAAATGATAGAGAAGTGATAGCTAAAATGATAAGGGTTTCTTCTGGGGGTGAAAAAATGTTCTGCTATTGACTGTAGAAATGATTGCCCATAGCATTGTATATACTAAAAATACTGGATGTGCATTTTAGATGGGTGAATTGTAAGGTATATACATTAAATATCAATAAAGCTGTTAAATTCATAGATAAACATGCTACGTGGAACCAAAGAATTAGAACCTGAATTTTTGTCTCATATATTTTAAAGGTCCACAAACATACGTACTAAGATTTTTTTCCTTAATAACAAGATGGTCATTTTCATGATAATAAAATGATAGAGTAAGGGTATTTTTATTTGCCTTTTTGCTATGAAAACTTGATGAGCTTGTTATTTACAGCTTGATTTTTTGTATTATTTAAAGATTCCATGATGAAATAATATGATTGTATAATTTACTCCTTTTCAGTATCTTTTCTACAGAAGCCAGTTTACATTTCCTATAATCAAGCATTTCAGTGCATAAGTGAAGAAATATCTAGCTTTATTTGAATTTGAACAAAATTTAATTAAATAACATAAAATAGAAAAAATTTAATTCATTCTTAGACTAATACTTATACTTTAGCTATAAAGAAGTTTAAACATTTTTATTCGGTAACTATCAAACATTAATAGTGTAAAATCATTGAGATAAAAGTACAAATTTGCATTCAAATATGTACTAAATTCCCATTTCCATTTACAGATTACAGACTTTTTTTTTTTTTTTTTTTTAAAAAGGATTCCCTGAAGGAGAAATTTAGCATACAAGAAGTTTTCAAGTGAACATCTCTGGAACTAAGGTAAAGAGTCAAGAGAAGCCAGATGGGGCAGAGAAAAAAGCTAAGCTGAGATACAGTGGTCACAGAGTGTCAGCCCATCCTCAGGGCAACTCTGGAGCCAGAGGGACCTTCAAAGATGTCCTTCATTGAAGCGAAAGGCCCAGGACTTTTACTTCCTTGTACTCCAATACAGGGAACTGGCTGTGGCCAGGGAGAGGGACATTTCCTTGAATAAGGCAGTTCCCTGAAGCCGAGGGAAACCTGAAAGGGTGTCCCAAAAGGTGCCTTTGGGTTGTGCAGCCACTGCAGTTTTGCAATAGAAAATGGATATACTGGAGTTCCCGTTGTGGGGCAGTTGAAACGAATCTGACTAGTATCCACGAGGTGGATTTGATCCTTGGCCTTGTTCAATGGGTCCAGGATCTGGCGTCGCCCTGAGCTGCGGTGCAGGACGCAGAAGCACCTTGGATCCTGTGTTGCTGTGGCTGGGGTGTAGGCCAGCTGTAGCTCCGATTTGACCCCTAAGTCTGGGAACATCCATATGCCATGGATGTGGCCCTAAAAGCAAAAAAGAGAAAAGAAAATGAATAAACTGAAAGAACATATTTGATATATATAACTAATGGTATTAAGACGCAGCAGGAAAAACAGAAGAATGTGAAGTGTAAAAACAAAGAAAATTTACGATGCAAAATCTTGTTACTTTGGATAATCAAATGTATCTTTTCCTTCTGTTTATTTTATAGAATAGTTGAAAAATTCAGCTCTACTCAATATTAGGGTACATATTGTAGACTGAGTAACTCACTGTGATTTAGTTGAATATTGTCTCTAGTAATAATCTAGAAATGCACATGCAGACTCTTTTTTTCCTTCAAATTAGACCTACATAGATTTCTTTTGACTTTGACCAAGGAGGGGGGATTCACTTTTCATTACCTAAAGTGATAAATTTTTTTTTTTTTGCTTCTGTACAA
The DNA here is from genome assembly GCF_054392235.1 of Sus scrofa. Lineage (NCBI taxonomy): Eukaryota > Metazoa > Chordata > Mammalia > Artiodactyla > Suidae > Sus > Sus scrofa. Next base: position 65,023,361 of record NC_139393.1, on the reverse strand, counting down.
GTTTGATGAATTTTAGCCTCTATTACTTAGTTAAATCCTCTGCCGTACTTTTCTTTCCCTTCATTGTATATTGTATATACACTGTGTCATCTCATCTCCACCCACAGGCTCTTGAGGGTGAAGTCAGACTTTCCATATCTTTATAACTCAGAATGACAAGAACTGCTTCAAAGATGCTAAGTCCATGATAGGTATTCGATTTTCCGGTATTTTTTCAGGAACTTGGCTTGAGAAATTTTAAAAGTACAGGAGACAGAAGTACATAAAAAAATAATTTAAAAAAAATCACTTAAAATTGCTATAGTCAGAATTGACAACCATTACTAATTTTTCAGTTTTCCAAGGAAATTATGACTTCTTTCTCTCATCAAATAGCCTACACCTAGTTATTTGAAAGTTGTCATTCAGAATCTTCCCATAAAATAGAGTACATCTTAAAAATTCTTATTAATTTGTTTTCCACATAGCATTTCTTCATAGATTTTGGACTTTGATTTTGCCCATACGTTTTACGTCAGTTAACAGTTACATGTATTTGTCCCTACATTCCTTGTGCACCCCCTCTAATATTTTACTTGGCAGTTACATCCACTAAAACTTCCGTAGCGCCCATATGGAAACAGGTCTTATCATGTGAATACTGTCGATGAGAAAGAAAAAGTGCAGTCTTGACAGCTGACATCTGGCGTCTGGTCTAGTTTCTATCAGCTAGGTTGTCATGTTCACTTGCTGAAAATAAACATTTTCACAGAATATCAACATCAGATGTAGTTATCTGTGATTATGATAGAATAAGGCAAAAACAAGGCCACTCTGTAATCAAGAGTCATGAAAACAAATACACAACAGGACCATACAAGTGACCACGCATCCCTCGCTTCCAGCTAACTTGAGTGGCTGCTGCTGCTTCTTCTAAGAAAACTTGGCTCAGTTTCATTCCTCTGACCTCCTATACACAAATCATTTATGACACTGACAGCACCCACTCCAAAGCAGACTCCCATTTTCTTTGTACCCTCATCCCATTCATTAGAGCTTCCTTAGTCATATAACAAGCACCTCCTACTCACTTTTCCTGAGACACACCATGGTTCCCACGATTTGTAGTCCCCCATGTCACATTGAGTACAAAACACAGCTCTGTTTGACTGCAAGTGTATGACTACTGATTTCTGCCCTTTTTGTGCATTGACAATGATATTGAATATCTTGGCACATTTCATGGTGTTCATATTCTGCCTGTGTTGTGTTTCTTTAAGTCCACATACATAGTTTCCATAGAAATTCAGCCCAAGTATTTTTTTTCAGTATCTTTTCATAAATTGAAGAAGTATATCCATGGTCTCTGCCTTTCCACATTAAACCCAAATCTATCTCCCATCTTAAGAGAAACATTTTAAACTCCTTTATTATACTGCTTTGAATCAAACGCCCAGCGGGTCCACCACTTCAGCCTGCTCACCATTTTTGTTTTTATCTTTATGTCCTGCAGAGATGTTTATCTTTTCTGAAGTCCTCATTAAAACTTTCTATTTTCCTCTTTATCTGTTAGTGTTATGTGTTGTGGGGAGGGCAGCAATTAACCACAATAGAGCCATCTTGACCAGTGAAACAGCAATCATACATTGGTCTTATTTCTCTCAAGTTTTTAAACAAAATAAAGTAAATGTTGCTTATAAAATCAAAGTCTCTTGACAACCAGCACAAACCTATGCCTTTATCTCTAAGACAGCCATTTTCTTGAGTATGTGATGGGTGTTTGCTGTTTTATTTTTTGACTTTTTCACACCACGGGTGCAACTGTGTGCAATATATTATTTTTGCTCTGTGCTTTAAAATGTGTGTAAATGGGAGTTCCTGTTGTGGCTCAGCAGGTTGAGAACCCAACATGGGGTCTGTGAGGATGAGGGTTCAATTCCTGATCTTGCTCAGTGTGTTACGGATCTGGTGTTGCCACAAGCTGCAGCATAGGTTGCAGATGCCGCCCATACTGCTGTTGCTGTGGTCTTGGCTTAGGCCTTAGATGCAGCTTCAATTTGACTCCTAGCCCGGGAACTTCCATATGCCACAAATGTGGCCGTAAAAAGAAAAAATAAATAAATAAAATGAAATTTATGTAAATGGAATCATTGTCTTTGTATCATTCTCTAATACTTTTTTCACTCAACATTATGATTTTAGACCCAACCATGTTTGTATCCATAGTTTTTAAGTATTTCCCTTTAACTACTACGTCATAGCCAATTTATTTATTTATTTATTTATTTATTTAGGGCTGCACCTGCAGCATATAGAAGTTCCTAGGCTAGGTGTCAAATCAGAGCTATAGGTGCCGGCCTATGCCACAGCCACAGCAACATGGGATCCGGTCTGCATCTGTGTCCTACACCACAGCCTGTGGCAACACCAGATCGTTAACCCACTGATCAAGGCCAGGAATTGAACTTGCATTGTCACAGATACTATGTTGGGTTCTTAACCTGCTGAGCTACAATGGGAACTCTATAGCCAATATATTAAAATACCACTTTTTACATTGTCACTGGAAAATAAACATGGTATTATTATTTATATACATGCATACGTATACATATTATAATAATATATGTGTGTGTGTGTGTATATATATATATATATATATGAGAGGAAATACATGAACTAAAGGCAGCTGGAGGTATTCAAATCATTCTTTAGGGCATGTTTATTTTTTCTGTAATTGATAGACATTAATTATGTATGAATTTCCCATATTTATGTTTCTGTAATGTCCTTATATAGCCTATTTTGTATTTGTCATAATTAAGACAATTAGAAATTTTTGCAAACCTGGGTTGCTTAAATCTTCTCTTTCCTATCTTGCTGATTTTAATTGCTTTTCTCCACTTGAAGGGTTAATACCTAATACTCTGTGAATAAGTCAATGTGCCTAATAATCTGGAACAATGAATATATAACAAAAATTTAAATTTTACAGAAAATTTATGTCTGTGTTCCTAAGCTTTAAGAAAATCCTTAATTACAATTCATAACTTGACTTTAGATCTCGAATTTAAATGTAGCTTCTACAAATATATCTTCTACCTTATGGTGTAGCAATTTTACAATTTGATTGTTCCTTTCCTGAGAAAACCTAAACAAAATGTAGCTAAGGAAGTAGAAGCAATTCCAGAAGGAGACTGCAGATTTGACATAGACATTTCCTAAAAAGAGAGGAGAAAAGAACAGAAGGAATAAAAAGAAGCTAAAATGAATGTTGCATGTCTGGTTAGAAAGAGAGACTGATGCAGGGACCACACTTTTCAAAAGGATACAGCCTTTGAGGGATCTGATTTTGGATTTGGAATTTTCTGAGCCTCTCTACATACTAATTAAAGAAGCTGACTAATATCTAACATCTTTGTCTCCTTTTGTTCACTCAAATTTCTCTAAAATACATTTTTAGCCCTTTTCTTGTAAAACATTTCCTATAGTGACCATTTCTATTCAAAGTCAGAATTTTGCCTTTTATAAAAATAGCTGTAACTTTCTATAAGAAGTAGAAGCAATTCCAGAAGGAGACTGCAGATTTGGCATAGACATTACCTAACAAGAAAGAGAGGCCAAGATGGTCTGTTAGCAGTGGTTTACAGTGTCTGGGTTTCCCTGCCAAGCAGAGGTTAGGAAGTGGCTATAAAAATAACAACCTGATAGAAGTTCCCCTGGGTAGCAGGTCAAGGATCCAACATTGCCATAGCTGTAGTGCAGGTCACAACTTCAGTGAGGAGTCAATCCCTGGCCTGGGAACTTCCACATGCCATGGGCGTGGCCAGAAAAAGTAATAACAGCCAGGTGAGCATTGATCACAAAATATTGAATAAACACAGAAACCACAATTGCCTCTGGTTTTAAATTGCAAAGTTCAGTCTATATGAACCTTCTTTACTAATAAATTTAGATTTATTCTAACATTTTGGTTCGTATTTACTATGTATTTTCTTTGCTTATTTTTCTCTGATTTTTCATAGATTTATCTAGTTTTTAAATGTCTGTATTTCACCACCTATGTGAAATTTACACATTTTACTTTTACTCTTTTAATGATTATCATTTCATTATTCACAAACATATTCATTGTAGATATTTAGATATTCAAACAGACAACCTTAATATCCTGCTTACACCTCCTCAGTGTCCATGGTTTTAAATTTATTATGTTATTTTATTATATTTTAAGATAAATGCTTATTTTATAATTATTTATTAGATTTACATCACTAGTTGATGAATTTCTGTGCTCACTTTGGGTAATTGTACCTTTCTTTTCCAGTCTTAGTCCATGTAGCATTTTTTTCGGAGTGTGTGCATTAATAATAGTGGGTCTTTGAGCAGTGAAAATTCTTGGTAATGTATATCTAATGTGCTTTTATTTCACTCTCACTTCTGATGGAAAATATAACTTGTTTTAGGAATCTAGATTCAACTTTTGTATTTTATATTTGGAAGATATTACTCAAGTCTGTATTGCTCAAATAAGAAATCTGAATCACTCTTTTTGCCATTCCATTGAAGCTAACCTCACTTTCACTCTAATTGCTTTTCTGGTTTTGTCCGTATCCTCTTATTTCCAGGGTTTATTCTTTTGTAAATCATTATTCAATGTATACATGCTTAACATGCTTAAAATCCTTCTCAGTACACATCCAATTTCCAACTATGAGGATTAGTATCTTTCTCTAATTCCAAATAATTTTCTGGCATTTAACCTCTCCTGTTCTCTATTCAATTTTAAGAATGCCAATAATTCAGGCTTTATTATGAAGTTCCTTATTTCTTAAATTTTGCATCTAGTTTATATTTTCTATCCCTCTAACTCTTTTGATGCATTTTGAAACATTTCTTCAATTCTGCCACCTAGTTTACCAATTCTAATATTAGTTGTGCACAATTTTAAGACTTTCTGTTTTTTCATTAATGGCTATATTTTTATTAAAATAATTTTCATTTTTTCAAATATTCCAGTTCTTATTTAATGGGTATTATCAGCCTACTCCACTTAAACTATATATACTTTAAAAATACTCTTACATTCCTCAGAGAGTTTTTTTCCCAGAATGCGCTATTAGTCTGATTTAATTAACTATAAATTTGTTCTTTTGTTGGACCTTTAAAAATCATAGCAATCTCATATCATTCATGGGTCTGGGCTTCCTTTTGGAATTCAAAATATTTTTGTGAATTCATCTTAAATATTGTTTTAGATCCTCAAAAGGTGTTTATCATGGTATTACTGTGGGAAATTGTGGAGCTTCATGCAACTTATTCTGCAAAATCCGTTTAAGATTTATAGTCATTACAAAAACATAGCATAAGGCCCTCCTGCCTATATTTATTGAAATTATATATGGCTGAAAACTTAAGAAAATTTCGTGTTCTCTCTTCTAGGAGTGATGAAGAACATTTATTTCCATGTTGATACTTGTCAATTGGTTTGATTGTCCAGATATTTAGAAAGCGTTTGACCCTACTTCTACTGAACTCTGTGACTTATTAAGGGACGTATATGGTTACCACCCCAGTTTTAGGACAGCATTAAATGTAAATGCATGCATGTTTTCCTGATGCCAGAGTTTCAGTAAATAGAAACTCTGAGGGTAAAGAACTCTTTAATATCATTGACTACTCATCTTTGTATTTCCCCCATGGTGCCTGCAGTGTTTTTTTCACAACGTAAACATTGAGTTTTGCTTATTGTCTTCTCCATAGCATTTATACTCATCCCATTTCTCTCTGCAACCCGTCATTACATACAATAATTTGGAATCGCAGAAGAAAAAAAAAAATCAGATTCCGTCATTATTGTCAGGCCCACAGCAAGATGCCCACTACTATGTCAGTTTAATTTAATTCTTTTACCTCAAATCCCAGTAGTATCACCTTTAAGCTCTTTTCATTCTCCTTAAAAAAAAATCATTATCCAGTCTGAGTAACCTTCATAAAATCTGCTGGGACCACATGTGAGGAACTATAATTCTGAAAAGTAGGTTAGTGTTTTTTTGTCTATGAGAGTTTCTTCTCTTTCTCATATTTCTTATATAGAGACCTTGATTAATAGAATCAGATTATAAGAACGCATATAAAATATGCATTGGTTGTAGATAATTGTAATGAAAATTGCTTATTTTTTTCTATAGAAAATTATTCTGTTCAAGATAAATCTTTCTTGTGCTGCCTCAAAGGTTTAGTTAGACAAAGCAAGACGAACCTAATTATAAAGTTATCTCACAGTTCATTGCCCTTTATGCCAGCATTAGAGAAAAACTTGAGCTTACACTGATTCAGAAAGCATCAGATGATCAAGGTATTATTTATTAACTGAGTTTTTTTGTGGTCAGTATATTGTGTACACATACAAGAAAAGGAAGAATATCAAGTTACTGTATTCTGTCTGCAAATTATTGTTTGTTGAGAGTACAGATTATTGGTGAATGTAAATAGTAAGATATGCAAACTCAACAATAGTTATTCATTAATTCATAAATAATAAGTACAAAATATTGTATAAACAGTTTTAAAGTTCGCTATTTTTAATGACCTCTCACTCTTAAAATTATAAAGTAATTCATAAATCATCCAGCACTACTAAGCATGGCTTTTGTCAGTTTCTTCTGCATGGGTTAATTTTCCCATTCAGTGTAGGAATTAGTTGACTCAGCTAGGATTCTAAAAATTGTGTTTGCTAACAAAGAAAGAAGGAAATTGGCAGACATTCATAATCCAGTTATTGTTTGACTTAAACATTCTAGCTGCCAACTACAAGAGAAAGTAAAAGAAAAATAGCAGGAATAGGCTTAAAATTTATTTGTTGATTTGGTGGAAATGCACAATAAAGTCTCACTACATTACTTGCTTTTCATGATTTCTTTCATTATAGGATTTTTTTTGAGTCTTGAGGATTTGGAAATTATGTCTTCGTACAAAGTTACAGTTTAAATCATGTAGCCATTTGCTGTTTTCATTTAAGAGGAACAAATTCCCAAAGGGAAATAGAAGGAAAACAGAAGTTCTTGCAGCATTTCATTTATTTAATCGGTGAAAGAAAACAACTCTTTGGCTCTGTCAGAAAATCCAGAAATAGTTTCCAGGTAGTAGGGATGATCAAAGAATAAGGGAGTTAAAGCATCCTCTGATAAGCATTCCTTTGCAAGAAAACCTTGCAAGGGGAACCAACAGGTACATGCTTCCTTATGAGTCTGAGAATTTTATTTAGCACTACATTTTAACCTTTAGAATTGTACGAATGGAAAGAGCCCAAACATCACATCCTGTTCTCTGTTTCTCTTTATTCTTAAAGTGCAATGGCTCAACCTCCCACTGATTCCATGTGATAACTGCACCAAGGTGCTTAAAAAGTGCTTTTCCCTTAATTTTTATGGAGGTTGAAACCATAAGACCTATTCACTGTGCCAGTGGGCAACCTCTCTCTTGCACAAGATCCAAATGTTCCCAGTGTGTTTAAAAAACAAAACAAAACAAAACAAAAAAACCTTTAAATGTTGGCTTTATGTTTCATTCTAATGAGGTTTCCTTAATTTACTGATACAAACATAGGTTAGTCATTTTAGAAACTGGAATTTTTCTGTGGCTGGTAGAATGGGCTGAAAGAATATTTCAACTTTATAAAATATGTTCTAAAAACTATGTATGTCTTTTAGGACCTTTAACATAATCTTTTTTTTTTTTTTTTCCCCTTATTTTGGCTGCACTGGAGCTTTTGTTGCAGTGGTCTAGCTAGACTTTTCTTTCTCTGCCTCAATAGCATAAGATCTTATCTGTTGTAGCCTATTGCTTCTCTGTATTTTAATCCTGGCACAAATGCAGTTTTTTAATATATTTCATATGTTTAATGTTTTTCTGCTATTGTCAGCTATTTTTGATTTTGATAAGGGCATATTGATTTATTTATTATCACATTCTTTGCTAGGTGCTGAGTGGATCAACATGCAAAATAAATTGACCATGAGCTTAAGGGGCATATATTCTGAAAGAAATGTTAGACAAACTCACAGATATGGCATGCAGAGTTAATTGGGATAAGATAAAGATAAATTTTGGGAGTTCTCATCATGGCTCAGTGGAAATGAATCTGACTAGCATCCGTGAGGACGCAGGTTCGATCCCTGGCATCCCTCAGTTGGTTAAGGATCTGGCATTGCCTTGAGCTGTGGTGTAGGCTGCAGATTCAGCCTCTGTTGCTGTGGTTGTGGCGTAGGCTGGCAGCTGTAGCTCTGATTCTACGCCTAGCCTGGGAACCTCCATATACCATGGGTGTGGCCCTAAAAAGACAAAAGAAATAAAAATAAAAATAAATTTTAAAAAATAAAGATTAATTTTGTATAGAGTTAGCAAACATTGTGTTCTTAGTTGTAGTATTTTTTATTCTGAAATTTTATTTTTATTTTTTACAGAATAAAATACATACATTTAAACACAATTACATTCACACAGATTATTATATCATGGATCTTAAGAAACAGATTAAGTGACTCCCTCTGGAGAAGTGGAATGGAAAATATGCTGAGACAAATAGGAAATTTATTCTATACTTTATCCCATTTTGTATAGCTTTCATACTTACTATTTAGTATTATCTATTACATTTCAATTTTTCTTTAAAAATTAGTATTATATTAAAATTGTGTATATCATTCAACTAAAATTTATAAAAAAAGAAAACCTTATATACCATTAAATATTTTATATAGCATAATAAAAAGAATAACTTAACTGGTAAGAATAACAAAAATAATATACCCTCTGAAAATAAGTAAAATATAAAATGCATAAATTGGTTAAAAAACAGTGTAACTATATAAATATGTCCTCACAATTTGTTACATCCTACTGATTCTTCAATATAGGCATTACACCATTCTAGGGGATGTGATAAACAAGACATTATAGATCTTACATTGTACCATGGAGAAAAATGGTTATTAATAATACAATTGTAGAACTGTATTATGTAACTGTACAGTTGCATTATTTAATTATAATTATCATAAATTCTTTGATGGAGAGGAAATCAGAATCAGATCTAAGAAGACTTCAGCATTCCAAGAATGATGTCAAATGACCCCCTTCATGGTGGATTATGCACTTATTTACTATGAGATATGTTTCTTCTCCAGAGATTCCTTGTTTGTGTATCAGTTGTAGATTTTTGGTTGGCAGTTATTCTGAAGTTTTGATATAAGAGTCTATATGTATAAGAGATTGTTTTAAGTTGTTGTTCTCTTAATTGTAAGTTCATCTCCAGTGTCCTGCATTTGTACCCACCTCTTCTCATGATTTCTGATTTTGGTGGTATAATTGTGCATGGATGATTTCATATCTTTACTGTATATATACCTTTACTGGTGAGCCTTGTCATTTGTGGGATTTTTGCTTCCTGTTGCTGTCTTTTCTTTTCTGCCTAGAGAAGTTCCTTTAGTATTTGTTGTAAGGCTGGTTTAGTGTTGCTGAATTCTCTCAGCTTTTGCTTATCTGTGAAGGTTTTGATTTCTCCTTCAAATTGGAATGAGAGCCTTGCTGGGTAGAGTAATCTTGGTTGGAGGTTTTTTCCTTTCATCAGGTTAAGTATATGATGCCACTCCCTTCTGGCCTGCAGAGTTTCTGCTGAAAAATCTGCCAATAACCTTATTGGGGTTCCCTTGTATGTTACTTGTTTCTTTTCCCTAGCTGCTTTCAGGATTTTCTCTTTGTCTTTAATTTTGGTCAGTTTGATTAAGATGTGTCTTAGTGTATTCCTCCTTGGGTTTATTTTATGTGGTACTCGTTGTGCTTCCTGGATTTGAGTGAGTGGTTCCTTTTCCATGTTAGGGAAGTTTTCGGCTCTTACCTCTTGGAATATTTTTTCTGTCCCCTTCTGTCTCTCTTCTCCTTCTGGCACCCCTGTAATACGGATGTTGGTGCGTTTAACATTGTCCCAGAGTTCCCTGAGACTCTCTTCATTTGTTTTCAATCTTTTTTCTCTTTTCTGTTCTGCATCCATAATTCCCACTAATCTGTCCTCCACCTCGCTTATTCGTTCTTCTGCCTCCTGTATTCTGCTGTTAGCTGCTTCTAGGGAATTTTTTATTTCAGTTATTGTATTTTGCATCTCGTTTAAGTTTTATATCTTGTATCTCTTTGGTCAGTGTTTCCTGTAAGTTATCCATCTTTGCCTCCAGTTTATTTCCAATGTCTTGCATCATCTTCAGCATCAACAATCTAAAGTCTTTTTCCTGGAGACTAAGAATCTCCTTATCACTTAGCTGTTTTTCTTGTTTTTTTTCCTCTCTCATCTGAGTTACAGTTCTGTCTTTTCATTTTTATAGGTTTTTGGTGTGGTGACCTTTTTATAGATAATAGAGTTGTAGCCTCTTGTACTTCTGGTGTCTGCCCCCCCTGTGGCTGAAGTGTGTATGGGGGCTTGCTGTAGGCTTCCTGATGTGAGGGGCTGATGCCTGCCCACTGGTGGGTGGAGCCGATTCTAATCCCTCTGGTGGGTGGGGCTTAATCTCTGGATGGGATTAGAGGCAGCTGTGTGCCTGAGGGGACTTTAGGGAGCCTGTTTACTGAGGGGTGGGGCTGTGATCCCACCTGGATTGTTGTTTGCCCTGGGGCTTCTCAGCCTTGACTGACCGGTGGGGCCAGATTTTCCCAAAATGACCACCTCCAGAGAAAGGCACTGCTGCTGAATATTCCCAAGAGCTTTGCCTTCAATGTCCCTCCCTCACAACAAGCCACATTCACCCCAGTTTTCCCAGGATGTCCTCCAAGAACTGCAGTCAGGTTTGACCCAGATTCCTATGGAGACCTTGCTCTGCCCTGGGACCCAGTGCACATGAAAGTCCTTGTGCGCCTTTTAAGAATGGGGTTTCCGTTTCCCCCAGTCCTGTGGAGCTCCTGCACACAAGCCCCACTGGCCTTCAATGCCAGATGCTCCAGGGGCTCTTTCTTCCAGTGCCAGATCCCCACACGTGAGGGTTTGATGTGGGGCTTAGAACCCTCACTCCTGTAGGTGAGTCTCTGTGAACCAGTTAGTTTTCAGTCTGTGGAGCTTCCCACCCAGGAGGTATGGGGTTGTTTATATTGTGAAATCACCCCTCCTACCTCTTGATGTGGCCTCCTCTTTTTCTTCTGGAGTAGGGTATCTTTTTTAAGGTTTCCAGTCCATTTGGGTGGGGATTGCTCAGCTTTTAGTTGTGAATTTTGTTGTTTTTAGGAGAGAAGTTGAGCTCCAGTCCTTCTATTCCGCCATCTTAATCCTGTCTCTTAGTTGTAGTTTTAGGTGAGAACTTAATGCAGTCATTCTACGTGTAATTATTGAATGCCTTCTAAGCTACATTTAAGCTACATTTGTTCTAAGCACTGGGAATAAAATGAAAAACTATAATGGTAAAGCTCATATTGCAGAGGGAGAGATAGAATAAGCACATAACACAAATAAAAGTTAATTTCATGGAGGGGTAAATAATATGAAAAATGTGAAGAATAACTGAATCCAGCATCATTATGTACACATGGTTACTTTAATTTTGATGATTAGGAAAACCTTCAGAAAAATTAAATGTAGAGAAGTATGATAAATAAACAGCAAAGATCTAGGAAAATCCAGCACTCAAGAGAATAATTAAGGCAGACACTGAGTAATGGAAACCTAAAGTCAGGAAAGAGGAGAGTAATAAGAAAAATTAGTAAAAGTTTCCGTATATCAAGAAACTAATGTGTGTCAAGACACGTATATCATTTACTAATTTCTCAGTGGTTTTGCAAAGTGATGTTATTCATGCTTTATAAATTTGGATATTGAGAGAGAAAATAAAAATGATAAAATACAGTTGGACTCAGATTACACACAATGGTGGCAAAACTCTAAACTTTTTAGATTTAAACCCAGATCTAACTTGAATTTTCTCTACTTGTTCAGTGGTTCTTAACCCTGAATATACAGAGGAATCACTTATTTAGAGATACCTTGGCTTAACCCTGAAAGATTCTGAATTAATTGGCCTGGGTTAGTTGTAGCCATCAACTTTATCTCCCAGGAGTTCTAATATAGGGCAGGGAGGTGGTCCATTATCTTGCATCTTGCTCTAAACAAAATAAGAAGATAAGGATTGACCCTTTGGTAGGCATGCTGTATATGCCATTGCATTTAATTCTCAAGTCAATTCTGCAAAGTATTATTAAACTCATTTTACAAAGGAGGAAGATAAATAGACTCAGAAAATTTGAGCACAGTGCTAAGAAGTGGTAGAGCCTAGTTTCTGACAGTGTATTTAAAATAAAAGTCATGTTCACAAACCTGTTGATATTCATCTTTACTACTGAACGTTTGTGAATGTTCTGTAATTTGTAGACAGGCATCTAGAAGGTCTCTGTGGACATCACAAAGGACAGATATAGCCTTCTTGGCCCAATCAGTATGACCACCACATCCTACTTATTCCGAGAGGATTAAAGGGTACATAATATATTATCACTACATAATTTAAAAATGTATTTCAAGTCATCAAAAAAGGGGTTTGCCATCCTTTATATTAACAACGTATATTAGTATCATGCTTTTCTTGTAGTAAACTACATTAAATGTCTGACTAATAAAGCCATGCCTCTGCTTCTCTTAAATTCTAGACGCAGTTTCTACTTGGGGTAATGTCGGACTAAGTGTTTTGGAGGACTTTCCCACTAGAAAGACTGCATATAGTGGAGTGGGGGAGCATTCTTTGTTTAAAAATTTTAGAATGCTTATAAGGCAGTGGAGAATGTGTCAGTCAAGGTTTTAGAGATACAGGACACCAAGAGAAACTATAATCAGTTACATTTTCTGGTTTTCTGTTAGGGTCAACTGCCAGTTCCAATATCATCCAACTTTTTCTGTAAAGGATTAAATAATAAATACCTAGGCTTTGTGGCCCTGAAGGTCTCTGTCATGCTTTTTAAAATCTGATGCTATTATAGTGAGAAGGTAGCCATAGACAATATGTTAATGGATGGGCATGACTGTTTCCCAGTATAATTTCTTTACAAAAAAAAGCAGCATGCCACCAATTTGCCTTCTACTCTAGGTAGAAGAAAATCTAATTTGCCAACTCCTGATCTAGTTGGATGAAAGAGGACTTTAGGATCCTTTGAAGGTGGAGGTGTTAGGGTTAGCTGGTAAGCACTTAGAGTTTAGGTTGAAATTTTAAAGGAAGAATTGGAAATAGTCTGATCCTTGGAAGATAGAAAACGAGCTTAAAATTATTGTAGTTCTGAATAATATTGCTAAATTGTCAATAATGTTACTGATGTACTATACCACTATACCTTAGCCTTCTGTACAAAGTAAATATAAATCTTCTCCATAGAATGGTATAAATATTGAGTTTAAATTATATATGTATTTTTAAATGTGGTATCCAAACATCAATGAAAAATAACATAACTAGACTCACTGGAGACAAGTTTACAAGATCAAAAACAGGAGAGTGTATCTGTACAACTAGTTGCTAGAAGCACTGGAAAATAACTACGCTTAAAATGTTCAAGAAAGAAAAAAGACAAATTTGAAGATTTTAGTAGATAACTAGAAAATGTAAAGAAGACTCAAAAGGTAATTTTATGATTAAAAAGCAAAATGTCATACCTCTTTTTAACAGTAGATTCTGTATATAGTAAAAATAGAATATTGATCAGAAGAAAGCTTATAGAATATTGCCCAAAGATCAAAAAGATTAAGAATATGGAAAAGGGGGTTAGGGACATATAGACTAATGTGAAAAGATCTGTCATATGCATAATTAGAATCTCAGAAGAGGAAGAGAAAGAAAGTAGAGTATACATGTAAAAATATAATTGACAAAATGTTGCCTAAGAATTTCACAAAATTGATGAAAGCTTCAAAACTAGAGATTTACAAAGCTCAGCAAACTTTTAGCAGCAAAAATGTGAAGGAAAGCATACCCAGGTACTTCATAGTCAAACTGCCAAAACCAAATACAAAGAGACATCTTAAAAGTAACCAGAGAAAGTGGGGGTGGGGTGGAGGATAGCATCTTGCTTTCAAAGGGATAGCACATGAGACAGGCAGCTGACATCTCAAAAGAAATACTGAATGCCAGAAGACAAAAGAGTTATATTTTCCAAGTACTCAAAGAACTCTTAGCTTAAAACCCATGCACAGGGAAATAACCATTGAAAAAGTGAGATAAAGATACTTTAAACAAACACAAATTATCAACAGTTTATTATCCCAGATCTGCAGCATAAAATAATACTGTTACTGAACAGTAATCTTCAGGAAGAAGACAAAGAATTCCATTGTAAAAATTCATGAATGCAGCATAAAACAGAGACGATTTACTCAGAGTTTCAGTATACATCTTTTTTTTTTTTCAAATAGTTATGCAGCATTTACAGCAACCTCCCAAATGCTAAACCTTAAAATATCTCCACACATTTCCAAAAATTTAAATCACTCCTTGTTTTATCCTGATAAGAAAGTAAGCTGGATTAAACATTTAAAAACATTAGAAATTCTCCAAATCTATGGAAATTAAGAACTGTACTCCTAAATAACCATTGGATGAGAGAAATAAAAGTCAAAGTTAGAAAATATTGAAATGATTAATAATGAAAATACTGCACACTGAAATTGGCAATATGCAGCTAAACTATGGTTAGAAAGAAAGCATGACTTTTTGTTTTGGTTTGGTTTATTTGTTTACTTATTTTTTTAAATGAATTATTTTTGAAATATAGTTGATTTATAATTTTGTATTCATTTCAGGTGTATAGCATAGGAATTCATTATTTTTGCAGATTATATTCCATTATAGGTTATTACAAGAAAATGAGTATAATTCCCTGTACTATATGGTAATCCTTGATGCTTATCTATTAAGCCCATACTCCTAATTTGTCCTTCCCCCTTTGGTAACCACAAGTTTGTTTTTTATGTCCGTGTGTCTGTTTCTGTCTTATATATACATTCATTTGTATTATTTTTCGATTCCACATATAAGTGATGTAATACAGTATTTGTCTTTCTCTGTCTGACGTATTTCACCAAGCATAATATTCTCTAGGTCCATCACATTGTGCAAATGGAAGCATTTCATTCTCTTTATGGCTGAGTAATATTCCAGTGTGCAGGTTTTATATATATATATATGATATATATGTATGACACATCTTTATTCATTCATCTGTTGATGAACATTTATGTTACATATTTTAGCTATCGTACATAGGGCTGCCATGAACATTGGGATGCATGTATCTTTTTGAATCAATGTTTTAGTTTTTTACTGGTTATATACTCAAGAATGGAATTTCTGGATTATATGATAGTTTTATTTCTACTTAAATAAACCAGAACCTCCATACTGTTTTTCATAGCAGTTGTACCAGTTTACATTTCCACCAACAGTGTACAAAGATTTCCTTTCCTCCACATCCTTTCCAACATTTGCTGTTTTTAGACTCTGATGATAGTTATTTTAACATATGTGAGGTGATACCTCATTGAGGTTTTGATTTGCATTTCTTTACTAATTAGTGATATTGAACATCTTTTCAAGAAAGTACAATTTTTAATTCACCTGTTGATAATAAAGGCAAGGAAATCATCTAAGCATTCATTATAGAAACTTGGATAAGAATTGGAATATCAGATAAAAATATGGAATAATATAAGTAAAAACCAAAGAAAAAGTGGAGTTTTCTGGTGGATCAATGGGTTAAAGACTTGGAGTTGTCACTGCTGTGGCTTGGGTTCGATCTCTGGCCCTAGAACTTCTGCATAGCATGGGTGCAGCCAAAGAAAAAAAAAATAGAAGAAATTTATGAAATAGAAACCAATAATAAGAATTAATAAAATCAAAACTGACTTCTGTTAGTAAGTGTATACAGTTGACAAACCCTGGATTGATGACGTTTAAAAAAAAAGAGAAGGCACTATAAGGTAGTAACAGGAAAGAATGAAGTACGTTACTATAATCTCATAGACATTAAGAAGATGAGGAAGTTATGAGTTTTAAAATCATGCTAGTAAACTAAAAAGTTTAGATGGCTAATGTATATAATTACTAAATTTGAATCAAGAAAATAACAGAAAATTGAAAAGGTTTATAAATATTAAAGAAATAAAACATGTATTAAATTTCCTAAAAAGAAATTTCTAAGATTAGATCCAAACTCTCTGGTGAATTCTGCCAAACATTAAAGGAAGAAATAACACCTATCTTAAAGAAAATCTTTTAGAGAATAGTAAAGAAGAAACATTTTTGCAATATATTTCACAAAGCAATTATAAATTTTTAACCAAAATCTAGCAAGGACATTATATGAAAGAAAAATCAATGATTAATGTTCCTCGTGAACATGGATACAGAAAGATAAGCCCACACCACAAATTGAGTGAACATGAGTCTTCCTGTAAAACAAGAATGTCCCAAAGAATTTTCACTTATTCCACTTTAGTAATGTTATTTCAACATTTGAAAAAATATCACCAAAATATGTCATATTTAAAGAATAAAGAAAATTCATTTACTCAATTCAGTAGATATATGTATACATATATATATAGCATTTGATAAAATTCAAAATATGTCTATTAAAAACAAATTTATTTTAAAAATTCTTAGCAATTTTAGCAGACTACTGGTGAATTTCCTTAACCTGAAAATATATTTTAAAAAACTCTATCTGACCTGATGCTTAATCATGACTTATACTAGGTGCTAAATAACTTCTTCCTTCCGTCCCTTGAGCACTTACGTAATAGCCTAAAATAATAAAATAAAATCTAATGCTTACCAAGTGCTTATTATAAATGAATCTCAGTCTGTTTTACATGCATTATTTAATTTACTCATGCCAATATTTTCAGAAGCTAGTGTTTCCGAAGTTTAAGCAGCAGATAAATACAGGATAATTGTACCATTCAACTAATGAAAGGTTTAACTTGCTTACCTTCTCATTTCTCTTCTTATAGAATACTTCAACACCTAACCAACTATGAAAATAAGATTTAAGATTAGGCAAAATAGAAAGCCAGGAAAATAAAAGACAACAATGATCCCTTCTTTTATCAATTGCAAACAATTTGGAGCTGTTCATATTTCATATTTTTCCAATAGAACAGTCATTATTAGAATAATTTTTAGTTTTACTCTTTGGTCAAAAAGTATAGTAATGCTTATTTTCCTGATGAAGAGTAACCATTCCAAGGAAATCATGGAGTCATTTTCAGCTAACTATTCAACTCTGAAGGTTTGGCTGGACAAACCTTCCAGAGGGTTTGCTATAGCTCTTATCATTATTTGCTCTGACTCTAAATTAATCTCTGTCATTGTATAGTTTGCTTGATCCACCATAATTATAAAGGGTTGAAATAAGGCAAATATTTGTTTTAGGGACATTATTGCTTCAATTTGAAAGGAACTGATTTCTAACAGTTCTGTTTCATTGCATAAAAATATTCTAATCACATAGATTCAAGTATAAGAGCTTTAAAATATGGTCATTTCGGACTTCCCGTTGTGGCGCAGTGGTTAACGAATCCGACTAGTAACCATGAGGTTGCGGGTTCAGTCCCTCCCCTTGCTCAGTGGGTTAACGATCCGGCGTTGCCGTGACCTGTGGTGTAGGTTGCAGATGCGGCTCGGATCCCGCGTTGCTGTGGCTCTGGCGTAGGCTGGCGGCTACAGCTCTGATTAGACCCCTAGCCTGGGAACCTCCATATGCCGTGGGAGCGGCCCAAGAAATGGCAAAAAAAAAGACAATAAAAATAAAATAAAATATGGTCATTTCGGCTTCCTTTTCCTAAGTAAGGGTTTATGAGTAATGTGTTAGCCCCGTTGGTTTTGTATTCTTTCCTGGTTTAAGATGAGTGAAAATATGGATGTTTCTTGGGTTTCGTTTTATTATTATGCTATTTTTCTGAAACAAACCTAGTCTCCTATTCATTTTGTCTGATTGCTATATTCCTAGTCTTTTTGTTGCAGTATAAAGATTACCAAGGACAATGACGTTATATTTAAAAGATGTTAAAATTAGATACCTAAATTCCTAATACATATTGCTTTGTCATGCTTACAAACAAGCAAATTAATCAATCAAGTAATTTTGAGCCCAGTTCTCTTCAATACAGCAGGGATAATTATCTGTTCAGCCTATTCCTCTGTTTTACTTTGAATGCCAATTGGTAAAAACAGAAGTACAGACAACTCTGAAGTATCCATTTTTCTATATTTTAAAATTACTCATCCTCTTTGATTATTTTTCCACATTTTGCTTTGCCTATCTCCACTGAAATGTACTTTTCCATTCCTTCCATTCATCAGGTAGTGGAAGCAGAAAGAAATGAAGTTTGAGTTAGTAATTTGAGACTTTTACCGCATTTGCCATTAGCCACAATTCACTGAACAAATTGGGCATTTTGGTAGACTACTTAAGTAAATAAATAAAAGTTTCTTTGACTCACTCGTAGGGTCTCTACTTTTCTAGCATTTATGACATAACATTAACTAATTTTCCTAGCTGCACATATTTTAATTTATAAAGATTATTCTAGGATCTCCAGATGCCCAGATCCTTTTAAGGATAAAATTCTTACAGATAATTTAACAGAGACTATAATTGAAATTTATGATTTATGAGGGCAGATAAGTACATGAATATTTTGTGTGGGTAGCAGTAAAATGTAGATCACAGTGGAATGAAAATTGCATTGGTCAACCTAGCTGCAGACAAATCATGGTGCTGCCCCAACGCTATTTTCCTGTGATTTCCTTTTGGTCATTTCAGCAGCCAGTCCCAAAGAGAGTATTTTGCTCAAGACCCCAACCTGTAACTGCCTTCTGGACCTTTAGAGCCTTTAATGCTATGCGATTTGCTGACCCATCACACCAGTTCCTCCTGAGAGGGTGTAGTGGATGCCCTCAGTTCTCTATGTGCATGTCCCCAGATAACTTTCAGTGTTTTTGACTGCTTACCCTTAGAGTACTATGTCCTCTGAAACCAATAGCTGGTGTTTCCATATACTCCAGAGGACTAACTGGGCTATAGACTCACTTTGCCCAGACAGCAGTGACCAGGAATTTGTGCCCATTCTACCTGTGGGTCTCACTGGGCAAAGTTAACCAAGAATTACTATTATGGGCGTATGAAGCCAAGTTATGCTGCCTTCAAGCCAGACAAACACTGAGGTGTAATGTACATTCCAGAGCTTCACTAAAGGGCCAGGCTAGGTTGGTCAGGGCCTGAAATTGTGCATTTGCTTGGCTTCTCCCTCTTCCTCATTGAGTTCTCCTGCTACTTATCAGATTCCCTGGGAGCATTTCCATAATAAGCCACTTGCACATGAATCCTGGTCTCATGATTTATTGCTGGAGAACTTGGTTTAAGACAGGCGATAAAGATGATTAGTAGTCATGGCCATGTAAACCCCAAGAGATTAAGTGAATTTTGCAAAGTCAAGTAGTCACAGGATGGTGCTTTAGAAAGTTGAGCCCAGTTCTCACTTTGAATACAATACATTTGCAAGCACACAGACTGCCACATATAGATTATACATTCATATGATTATATCTTGAATAGAACTTCATATTATGGAAGTTTCCATGGAATGAATACTTTAATCAAAATCAAAGATGATGTTTGGAGATGGGGGCCCTTTGTTAGGGCTTATAGACCAGTAAATAGGGAAGACTGACAGAGTAAAATTCAGCTTGATAAATCAGTATGATTTAAAGTTATACATGCTATTTGGGAGGGGGGATTAAAAAACAAAATAGTTTAAGGGATGTTAAGTCCACAGCATGCTGTAAAAAATAGAGATATAAATTTCAGCCTTGAGAAGTGAAATGTTAACAAAGATTTGAAAGAAGGCAGGGTGTTTGGGAATACCAGAGGAAAGAGCAGCTCAAAAAGAGGGAATAGCCATTGCAAACTGCTCATGTCTGGTGTCATCTAAGAAGAGCAGGGTGTCCAGTGTGTCTGTAGGAGAATTAGTGTTAAGGAAAGAAGGTCAGAAAGAGAAGGTCATCCCAAATCATATAGGACCTCTTCATCCTTCAGTAAGAAAGATGTTTTCTGATCCTTAAGCATGTGGCTGTTAATTTTTCTACTTCATCCTCCTAAGGCCAAAAGCTGTGAGAGACTGCAAGATAAAAATCAGTCTAGGACCTAGAAGAAAGAATAGAAAAAATTACTTCTTAAGAAAGTGACCCATATCCTCCTGATAATAATTTTGTGACCTTTGCTAGCTATTTCTCAACTCTACTGTGTGGGACTCTACATAGAGGACTTGGTGAGTAAGTATGGATCCTAAAAAAACACAAACAAACCATATACACCATTTGACTAGCACAGTGCTCCACAACCAATCTTGACATGACAAGAAAAGTTTTTGTTTGAACCAACCTAGTATACATTTCCTTTGTGAAATGCTCACTGTGGCTTTTTCTGTTTAAAGTTCTACTCTTGCCTTTGGTTGGGGAGAGGATTTTCAGAGGGGCTGCTCTTTTTCATTTATACCACTCTACAACAGTAAACCCACAGTGCACTGAACTACTAGTCTCTAAAATTACTTTCATAGTTAAAATGAAGGGCCTGATCCATAAAGCCACATTTCTCTACCTTGGATCACATTTTCTCTGCCTTTCCTGGCAGAAGCATTGCTTAATATAAATGATGACTTAGAATTTTTTTTTTTTCTCTTCTTTCCTTTATTATAGTAGAAAGAACTTTGGCCACTAGTAGGAAAAAGGAACAATTCACAAGTTTAAATGGAGGAATAGCACCATCCGATCCATGGTTAAAAATGTTATTCTTACTGCTGTGTAAAAATAGGCCTTACAGGGGCAAGGATAGAAGCAAAGAGACCTGTTAGGTTATTGAAGAAAGCAGAGTGTAGACGATGCAGTTGGTAAGGCTCTGATCACATTGTAGACCAAGATTGTTGGCAGCTGGTGAGGCTTCTGAGTTCCCTCTCCAAGAGTTGTCCTCAGGTGAATGAAACTACTCATTCTTAGGACCAACTGCTATCCGTTGAAAGTTCAGTGGCATATGGGGGAAGA
Source organism: Sus scrofa (assembly GCF_054392235.1). Lineage (NCBI taxonomy): Eukaryota > Metazoa > Chordata > Mammalia > Artiodactyla > Suidae > Sus > Sus scrofa. The sequence continues at coordinate 65,002,269 of NC_139393.1, read as the reverse complement.
CAATTTTTATCCCCAGAGGGCAATTTCAGCTCCAAAGCCCTCTGTGAAATTGGTGGAGACCACCATTGTAACTACAATGCACTTCACTTCTTCCCTTGCCCAGTTCTGCTTCCCAAGTATCCATTCCTCCACAGATGTTTCTCAGGAAGAGAAACACTCCTTCCAAAACCTCCTGAACAGAATCTCCATCTCGGAAGTGTTTCAGAGAAGACAATTTGCAAACAGAATGCAAACTATGGAGAAAGACACGGATCAAAAATTCAGGTCTCAGCAAAAGAGCCATTGAATTGTCATCATCTGAGATAGGATAAATGGTGGGTAAAGCAAGTCTGAGCGAAAGGCTGAAATTAAGCTTTGGATATCTTGTATTTGAGATATCTAATAAATGCTCAAGTGGAAGGGCCATACAGTAACCAGGGGATTCTGTAAATCTGGATGCAAAAGAGACTAAGATGGAGAAGAAATTTACAATTATCATATTGATAGTTTTAAAGGTTTTTTTTTGTTTGGCTAGGAGAGAATATAATTTGTATGATATTACATCAAAAATGATATAGTCTTTAATGGCTTTTGGAACTTTTTTGAAGACCCTAAAGTGTTTTTTGAAATTTTATATTGTGTGATTTTCTGTAAGATTAGAGCTCTCACATGCAAGTATTATGTCTAATTTATTTTTGTAATGTGAATTCCCAAGATTGTTATAAATAAATATATTCAAAAGTGTTCAAAAAATGAATGACATTTTAGGATTTTATGTAAAGAAGATATCAATGAGGTTGCAGTAGTGAAAGGAGATCATGAAAATGACAATTTTCTGAAATTGGTCTTGAAGTCAGAAGTTCACCTGAATTTATTCAGACAAATGGCATAAAAAAAGGTTAATATGTAATTAATATTTAACATGCAGATACATGACAATTATAGGGAGAGGATAATGGCAAGAGGAGGTAAGACCAATTTTGATGGTGCATGGGAAATAATGTTTAAAAATGAAGATGATATCATGCTATAGAGACTTGAGAAGACTTTCTAATATTATTCTATGATATTTATTTCTCAGATACCTTATTAGATGATTTCCAAAAGTATTTTTCACAATTCAACTGAGGCTCAGAGGAGAAGAGACAAGCTCAAAATTATACAAAGTATATTTGAATTTCATGTACCAGATGGAGAAATTGTGAATCAAAGAGAACCAGGATCTTAAAATTGCAAAAGAAAATTTTGTAGAGTAATGAGAGTTGTGATGCCATTAATCATCTCATTTCTCTGCTGGATATTAAGCTGGAGAACTTTGGATTGTGTATTAATAGAATATAAAGATTAATTTCTTATTACCAGAAATAAGAGAAGCATAATGAAAATAATGGCTAAAATGTATTAGTGAAATAATGATATTTAAGAAAGTAAAAGTACTTCCTACTATGCCAGTCTCTGTCTAAGCATATTGTTTGCACTGTCAAACAATGCTTTCAGTAACATTATTATCCCACTTTCTTATATCCCTTTCAAGTGTTTATGGAGATTGTATAAGTTGGTTAAAGTCACATGTTTAGTAGGTAGTGAAAAGCACAGTCCTATCTTAACCAGAATATTTTGCCACCAAAATAAAAAAGGAAACCCATTTTAACACTGTTTAATAAGAATGCCATGAAGTGTGAGTTTCTCTGAAGATATACTCTGAAGGACTTTGAGGCTCGATTTAGGAGACTGATGAGACAGATGAGTCCCTTAGAACTAAACTATTCTGAACCTAATCTAATCTTTCTTTGGTGATTCAGAAAGCATTTTGGGATCTTCATTATCAACACAAATTATCATTATACTAGTGATTTTAAAATGCAGGATAATACTATTGAGTCATTCAGTTACGTTAACTTAATTTCATTAGATTATATGGCTACATCCAATCTCAAAATATTCTTATAAAAATTCTCATATGGTTTTAAAAGGGGATTAAAATTGATTGAATCTTTTCCAAAGTGGCATAAAAAAATAACAGAACTGAAAGTAAAATCCAGAAAATGTGGTGGAACTGATTTAAGTTTTATTCATTAGTTACCAACATGTATTGACCAGATTTAGATTGTTCAAGGATGATTATTTAATTCAAACACAGGAATTTTTATTTTTTGGAGACATTCTCAGTATAAGTGGGTTAGTTTCAATTTGACATATGCTAAGGTATTTAAAGCAATTGATTATAATCCTCATGTTTACCAAGAAATCTAATTCAGAATTCTGCTTAAGAATTCTGATGACTAGTTGGTGCAAAATTCCCAGTGTACATGTACATGTACATGTGATTCAAATTTCCACAAATTTTGAGATGATCACCTGAAATCAGTGCATTATGAGTATTATCCTGCAATTATTTTAGTTTCAATTGCTGAGATTCTTGAAATTAAGTGGTAATTTTCCCTAAACACCGTCTTCTCAATTTCCTGGAGATTTTAAGACTCAGTGAATGAGGGTGTATGTGTGTGTATATATATATATATATATATCTGTATCAATAGAAATTTGGCTCCATAGTTTTTCCGTATTCATGCTATTTAAATATGAATTACTATATCTCTTTTACTAAAACAGATAGATTAATAATGTTTCAGGAAATCCCACAATATACCCCTTCATTGTTGTTTAACTGTTTGTGAATTGGTGCCACTTAAATTATTCATGAAAGTTTTAAAAATTACTGGGTTATTTTTTAGTGACTAGAACATATTAATAATAAAAATCTTATATTAAATTTCAGTTTATTAGCGATATTGTTGGGCTAGAAAATATGAGAATTTACGGAATGGCTGTATCAAAAAATGTTGAATAAACTGTATCAAACAAACTTAAGCAATACAGCTGATCTGCTAATTAGGCACAGATTTCCCCAGGGACATAAATTAAGAGGAAACTGCAAACCAGACTGGCTCATAAACTGGACAGTTTAGTTGATGGGAGTAAGGCAGAAAGGGAGTTATGGTAGTTGGGAGTTGGAATTTAAATATCACTCTGGCATATGAGAAAAGGCTTTCAACCCAAACAAAGCAGGATTGCAAAACTGCAAAATATGTGGCTCAAAAGAGTGTTATAGTCTTAGTGAAAGAGTACACCAGAAATAAATCTAGACAGCAGCAACAAAAAGATTAAAATGATTTTTATGTATCTTCTGAATTCTGGTTAAATTTTTTTTGAAATTATACCTTATGATCTGTTATCACAGAACTGTTCTAAGATTTGGAGTTGGAACTTAAGATTTCTTCCCTGGAACTCCCAAACTCATAAAATAACATAAAAAGCTCATGAGGTAATGCTTTTTAGAAGAATGGGATTCAGGAGATTTACATTTTGAAATTTTGTAAGACGCTGTGAAAAAATAATTAAGATATTGAGATAATATTAAAGTGATTGAATTTAATATGCTTATGGATAAAAAGCTTCTTCATTGTAAATACATCTGTTGTCTTTATATTAAGTTATAAATATTATACAATCAATCTACAGTCAAAAGTTTCATAGTGGATTTGGACTATCTGATTTTCAAATTTAGGTGAAAGAACAAAGACAAACTGAGAAATGTTTTGAAGAAAAGAACAAGGTGAGAGTATTTGTTCTATGACATATTAGTTCTAATAATTAAATCAAAGGATTTAAGGCAGTGTCCTGGTAGTGGAGATAAATGTATTAAAAAATAAGGTAGAAAGTATAGAAGTTGATCCATGATTATAGGGAAATTTGATATAAATTAGAGATGCTGCTGAAAATTTGTGACTAAAGTAATAATTTCTTAATACAATATATGATAAGTGACCTGGTTATGAATAGAAGGGGAGAGAAATAGATCCCTAAACTATACCAAACACGAAAATAGTTTCCTGAGCATTAAAGAAGCAAATGTAGAGGAAAATATATGCAGTTATCTATGGGGCACTGATATAGAAATATTTCTTTTATATAAGACAAATTTTAAAAAGGAAATATTATTGCAGTTTACATTAATTTTTTTATTTTCTGTAAATTCAAACATATCATATGCAAATTGATATGCAGAACACAACTTGGATGAAGATATTTGCAGCATATAAAACTGAGAAAGAATAATAACCAGAATATATAAATAGGTTTTAAAAATAATTGTTTTCAAAAATAATCTGGTTTAAAAAAAAAACTGGTGAGAGATGCAATTCAGAGAGAAGGAAATCTGAATAGCAAGTAAAAATAGGAAAAACTGCTCAAGCTACAATAGAAATGGAGAAATTCAGGCCACAATGAGGTATATTTTCAAACACATTAGATTGGTAAATTTATAAAACTCAGTACAAAGTACTGGTGGGCTAAAGAGAATTCTTATAATTCTGTTAAGGGTATAAGCTAGTAGAACTAATTAAAGCAGCAGTTTTACAATAACTGATATATTTACAGAAGTACATTTTCACACTCATGAGAAGCAAATGGGGGGGGAGTGCCCAGGAGACTGGTGTATGTCCCCCTTTTGTTAAATGGGAGGGGATCCAGTTCAGCTGAAACTGGTCAGCCTGCACAGAGACTGCAAGCTCTCTGGGTAATGCCAGCATTCCTGGCAGGTGCCATCAGCTAGATGATGGCCTTGGTGCTCTGTATGTTTACTCCATAGTGTAATCCCCATGCCTGGAGATCGCTTGAAATATTCTTGTTACTTAGTAAAAATAGCTGTTTCCTAGCCCTTTTAGGCTAATCTGATGAGGCAGAACCTGAATCTTGGTGAGGTTTATCTCCTAATCACTGGTCCACTTGTTTTTCACCAGGGCATCTAGAACACTTACCGTTTCCTGCTCACTAGATATAATTAACATGATACTACTGATATACTAGAACAGTGTAGAATTTTCTAGAACATGCAGGCAATTAAGGCCTTTTTGTACCTGATTGTGATAGAGAACAAGGAGAGTTAACCTAGCCTTTAGGCAAGAAATTTATTAAGTACTGATGCCTTGATGGGGTATAAAAAGAATGTGGTCACTGTATCAATAGCCACATAACCGGTGCCAGAGGCTCTTTTAATCTCTTTCAGAAAACATATTACATTCTGCACAGCATGTATGATTGAGGTAATCTCTAGGTTCAGTTTATAGTAATCTACAGTCACATGCCATTGTACAATCTACTGCTTGTAGGCAGGACTGAAACAGCAACAAACTTATAACTTTAAAGTCTTTGAATATGTCATAGCTCTACCATTTTACTTAGGGCATGGTTGTTACTTCTAATTAACTTGGCCAGGAGAGGCAGTTTCAGTGATGTGAAGTGATTTCCATTTGGCCTTGCCTATCATGATAATTCCTATCCCATAGATTAAGAAACCAATACAACGCAATCTCTGTGAGCTGGTCTGTATATTCATCCTCGGTGTGCAGTTAAAGAAAGGAGAAATGATCACAGATTGAGACTATACTTGTTCATTCCACCATGAGATGAGTATGGGCCAGAGCATCATTTATTGCCTTGATGTCATATGACCCTGCTCTAAAGTGGGACTGTGATGACATTGGGATCTCTTAGTCTCAGTGCCAGATAAGACCCTCTAACTAACATTTCTTCCATATCTGTGAGTTATCCTTCCCCTAGTGCATAATTACTTTGTAAATGCCAGAGGTACCATTGAGAAGGCTTGGGAGAATAGCTGTTATAAAAACATACGTTGGTATTGCAGGGTCTTGCCCCTAAAGGATCTAGTTTCCCTTTATCTGATGGTCTTATGACTGAAAATTATCCCAGGTCTAAAAACTGGGGAAATAAGTCTTGAGTTCCTTTTATGGCCACCAACATCATCCTTCTCCTCATCAACTCTCCACCTATCTGGCATCTATAAGCCAAGCAATATCTTCATTGGCTGCCTGTCTTGCTCCTGGAAGCACCATGGTCTATGAGTCACTGCTACTGATCTCTTTAGGTCAGGTTCCTGGTTGCCACTTCAGCCATGCTGCACATCCTAGAATTACACCCAACTTGTTTCTGACAAGGTGAGGTGCTATTACCTGTTTTTATTATTTGCGTTAATACTAGGAAGCACAGTTTCAAAGATTTATCTCCCATTATCCATTCTTAGCTATTGTGGACAGCTGCCACTTAACTTTTCACAATTCCAGCATTCCCTTCACTAGCTTTAGTGAAAGGAGTGTCTTTGGGGCTTCTCGGGAATCATAATCAGTAAAAGGGTTCTCTGGTCTTACATTAAAAAAAAAAAATCTGGAATAGGACAGATTTAAACTTATAGCATATCCACCATAGGTGTGGTCTGTGCAGGTCTCCAACTATCAGGAGGCTACTCTACTCAAGAAAAAGGAGGATTGCTTTTATCAGCCTAAGGGGTTATATGAATATGTGTATTCAACATTCTTAAGCATATCCTAACAAAAGTCCCCACACGCAGATCCCATCATTTTCACATCAGGCACTGATTTTGCTGCTCTTATGATCGAATTTTGAGCCTCTTTCAGTATAGTCTTCCCTCTAGATGGAGGAGTTGATGGCCTCTTTAAATGCTGAGATGGGGGCTTTTTGGTTTTTACTGTAATGTCTGAATTGATAATTGGATAACCCAAACCTATCCTTCCCCTTTTCAAGGCTTCTAAGAGGGTAGCCAAAAGTTACCCAACCCCACAATCCTTCTATTTAACATCGCCTTGTATATTTCAAGGGCTAAAGATATTGTATAAACCAATCTTCTGCTTCAGCAGTGCCCCATCCCAGTGTCCTGAAGGTGAAAGTGGTAGCCATCGTGAAGTTGCAGCAGTTGAACAATTATCACATTCATTGTATACAATGATGGTGGTTTTCTGTTTTTTTTGTTTTGTTTTGTTTTGTTTTGTTTTCATTACCACTGGGTAGGCAAAGACTCACATTCTAGAAACTTACCTGGAGGATTTGCCTTCTAGAAACATTTATGGTCACAACTGTTTTAGTTTGAGTTCTCCTCAAAAAGCAGAACCTGAAATGGGGATTTAGGTGTAGGTATTTTAATAAGGAAATGACCCCAGAAAGTAGTGTGAAGGGATGAGATGTAAAATTTAGACAGCAAAACAGGGTTTAAATCTGTGATTAGGTTACTACTATAGGTAACTGGTTCCAATTCCTCCAGAGATCCTCTGAAAAACTATAAAGAACTTCCCATGCTCCAGAACTGCCAATGCTCATCGGTTGATTGTTCCCAGCCCCCATGCTGGCCTTTAGAGGGACAAGTTCCTGCATTCAGAGAAGGTTCTTATACAGAGAATGCAGTCAACAGAGGAGCTCCCAGGAAGGATGGGGAATAACGTAGGACACCAATAGGAGCTCCAGCTTCTCTTCAACAATGCAGATTTCTGGAGAGACCAGAGGAGATCCATACCTCTAAGTCATTAACATAGAAAACTGTTTACTACATGCAAAAGAAATGTACTGAATTTTACATTAGATTAACATTTCAAGTTAGTTTTGGGGCTGAAATGGTTCATACAGGAAACATAAATTAGGTAATCAGGAACACTAAAGATGAGGGAAACTATGATTTTCAAGTAGTCAGTTACTTAATAGTTTACCCCCTAGTAGATTTGCAATATCTTTAAAACTAGATGATTCTGATAATAGCTATGAAATTCTACACTGGTAGATTAAGATTTTTAATTTCCATATATATATGCAAAATGATTATGCATGCATGTGTAAAAACTTTATCTCCCGGACTTTTATTTGTAGGGAGTGATTTTATGACCTCTTCAATTTCATTTCTAGTGATCGGTCTGTTCAGTTGGTCTGTTTCTACTTGATTCAGTTTTGGCAGGCTGTAAGATTCTATAAAATTGTCCATTTCTTCCAGATTGTCAAACTTGTTGCCGTATAGTTGTTCATAGTATTCTCTTATCGTTTTTTGTATTTCTGCTGTATCCGTTGTGATTTCTCCTTTTTCATTTATAATTTTGGTTATTTGGGTTCTTTCTCTCCTCTTTTTAGTGAGTCTGGCCAGGGGTTTGTCAATTTTGTTCACCTTTTCAAAGAACCAGCTCTTGGTTTTATTAATTTTCTCTATTGTTTTTTGAGTCTCTATTTTATTGATTTCTTCTTTGATCTTTATAATTTCCTTCCTTCTGGAAACTCTATCTCCCTACAAACCTTTTCTTGTTTTAATCATTTAAGCTTAGAAGAAGTAATATTTCTTTTGTTTAATTACACCATATGTTTTAGGTTCTAGGTATACAAACAGCATACAAAATAATTATATTTTAGTGAGACAATTAAAGGGAAAATTTATTATGGACCCTTATTATATAAAAACTTTGGTACTAAATACTAAAAAGAAAACATTGAGACAAGGAATATATAGTCTATATTCATTAATGATCTTGGGAGCTAAATATGTAAGAAAATAGCAAAGAATATAAATCAAAATTTAAAATCATATGAACAATTTTGATACATGTTAATAGTTTCACCTTTTGCCAATATCAGCAATATAAAGTGGATTGTACCAGTTATGAATCACAATTATGCAGATATATTTATATATAAATTTTAAAGAATTTTTCTCATATATCATCTAATCTAAACACTGTAGAATTTCAAAGTATGAAATAAAAAATACAAATTAATAATAGATTTACTGAATGTTCCCATATGTTTAGCACAACTGTATTATAGTTTATTTTCTAAAATATTTTTATGTATCTTAATTTTGTGTTCTCATATTAAATATTGTGAACTGTGTTGTATGTTTAAAATTTATATATATTATATACAATTTTCCGTAACAACTATATTTTAAACTCAATGATAGGTCTTATAAAAGTCTGTGTTAGAATCCAGGATTCAGCTAGGACTTTCAACACTTTCAAGTATTAAATACATGCATTTTGAATTTTACATGTTTAGGGTTCCTAAAATTGAATATGTATAATCTCGGGTGTGTGTGTGTGTGTGTGTGTGTGTGTGTTTTTGGAACTCACTGTGATTTTTTTTTCTACATGTTAAAATATTTTGCTTAACATTTTAACATCTCTTTTACAAGCTAGTACAACTATGATTCATAATAGTGACTGAATTCTCAGGGAAATACATTCATTATGTTTTTATATTTTGCTAATGTAGGAAATACATCATTTATTTAGTAAATATTTCCAAGAAGTAACTGGCAAGAAAAAGTTTTTGCATATGAAGAAGTGTTTATCATCCAGATTGATACTTGTGAATTCTGGCTAACTGAAGAGTTTATAAAATACAATGTTATTTTATTTTTTTTAAAAGTCCTATAGACTTTTTTAAAAAAATTTAATGTTTTTGGTATATTCTTATATTTATGTCACTGGTAAGCATAGGAAAAATAGTTTGAAATTAATTTTATATACAAGACATGGATAGTATAAAAATATTTAATTTACTATTATAAATATCAATTCTGAAAAAACTTTATTCATAATGAATTATGAGACAAGATTCATATGCATTACCATCTATTTAGCCATCTTTTCTCTATGGCAAATACTCTTCAAGTACAAAGATTACCGTATCAGTGCCCTCATCACACCATTAGTCTTATTTCTGCCTTGTAAAGATCTCATTCTGTAGGGATTTGACTAATGAAGTTTCGGTGCTGAAACAATAATGGCTTCCTCTGAGCAGAGACTGCCAATTCAACCATATTGTGCTGAAATGTAGAAAACTGTGCCAAATTGTGTGTGTCTGCTTCAGAAACAAGCTGTTCATTAAAAAGAAAAAGAAAAAAAAAAGGTAAAAGCAAAATACATTTTAAATGGTATCTATGAGGACCTGGCAGACTTTAAAAATTTGATTTTGTTTCTCACAGTATCAAAACAGTCAATGGAACTGTTTTTCCTTTGGAGGATGAACAAGCTTAATAAGCAAGCTTCAGTATCAATTTTATTATCTCCCTACTTGTGGGAAACAAACATTTTTAAAGGCATATTGCAGTTTACAGTGGTGTCTTAGTGTTCAAACTCCTTCATTTATTCCAAAATAAAATATTTATTCTAGTGAAACCTCATGCTAGGCACCATGCTAGGCATTGTGCATATGCCTATTTCTCATTTTTTGTTTAAGAATATATTTAAATAAAAAAAGAAAAAAAGTTTTAATATTTTATATGGAATTTGTCTACATTAAAAACAATAAATGAGCCAGAACCCTATAATGTCTTCTGTAAAAGTATTGGGTAATCTTAGAGTCATTTATCTTTTACTTCACCACATGCTCTCTTATTTTGTTACTAATTTGTATATCTATTATATTACTTATTTTAATTATTTGATATCAAATTTTTATTGATAACTTAAGTGCTGAGTTTAGGGACCATCATTTATCATTCATCTGGCTATTCCCTTCTTCTTCTTCTTCTTCTTCCTTTTTTTTTTTTTTTTTTAAATGGTGGGGCAGGCCTGTGCCCATGGCATGCAGAAGTTCCCATGCTAAGGATCAAACCCATGCTGTAGCAGTGACCCATGCCACTACAATAGCAACACCAGATCCTTAACCCACTGGACCACAAGGGAACTTCTCTGCCCTTCTATTAAAGGTTGCCAACAGATTGTATGATTTAAATCTTTGTTTGTTGCATAAAAATTAAATAAATCAATTGAAAAATAGAAATTTGAATGGCATGGAGAATTCAGCAACCAAATATTCATATTCAGAGTACTGCTAAATTTCTATGATTTATGTACACACACATGCACTCAATTTATTTCATTCATTTTAAATTTCTAGAAAGCCATGAGTCTTATCCTATTGTTCATCTTTTAAATGTTCTTTTGTTTTAGTCATGTTTCTTTAATATTTAATAAAATAGTTAAGCGTATAAAAACCATTCTATTTCCTTTACATGATAGGAGAAGTTATAGTCTCAACTTCTGGAACTGGGCAGTCAGTTTGGACAAAGAAATCAGTATACCACCTCAAAATTTTATTTATTCAAGGCAATGTAAAACCAAAGCTTTGGTGGTTTATTTTGCAATATGTAAATATTATGTCTATTGCCATAGAAATTAATAGTAATATTCTTAAAAATTATTGTCATAATTTGCTTCTTAATTTTCAAAATATAAAAATAAATGTACTTTGAGCCTCAGGTCATCATTAATAAATTTAATTGATTTTTCTTTTGGAAGCCTTATTTTTTCTTCCTTTCTTTCATCCTTAGAATTTTTATATAAATAGTTTTTAATTACCATCTAGAAACTTTAATATTCATGCTTAATGACTTAATAATTTGCAACAGTTTAGTATTTTTCTTAGACCCTTCGATATTCTAAATGATTCAGAAGGGGCCTTGTAAACAATAAGCCAACAGTCATGTTTTATGGTAACATCATGTGTCCTTCCAATACCCAACTTTAAATCTATATTGATAGGGAAGAGCTTTAAATAGTCTTCTTTGACATCCATAAATAGGGAAAATAAAACTGTCTCATTTTTTAGTAGCATTTTAATAATCTAAATAATGGTACCTTTTCTTGTACTTTTTGAAGATCATCTATTCATATGCACTTGCCTTCATTCATTGTTTTTTGTAAGATTTCTATACAGATGGTGATGATAACTATGTTTCAAATGATTTTCTGCATTGTTGTTCACTATTTGTTATATCATTTACACAGACAAACAGTTTTCGTATGCTCAAAACTACTATTTATTGACCGCCGATGTTCTTATGTAGTTGCTTTGACTAGAATGATCTCTCTCTGAAAGCAGGATAGTCCTTCTCTTCCAATTGCACTTTGTTTCAAGGGACCAAAACCAACCATTTTTTGTATTACTTTCATTTTTACTGTTTTTCCCTTCCTACTAATTTTAGACAGGGAATTGACTCTCTAGAGCTAGGGCATTAATTACCTAGTAATATTCTCTTTGGTTTCCTTGTTCTCTGCCTGTGTTCAGGTGGAAAGTTTCTCCTAGACCTTATACAAAGAACTTGGAGTCATTTATAGAACAATTTCAGTCATCCAAAGTGTGAGGATAGGTAATTAAAACTCATACATCTCATCAGGGAGCATTATTTGCCACATTGCCGCTTTTGAATTTTTTCTTTTGGATAAACCAGCAAACAAGGCAGCATATCACAGTGAGAGCCTTGAGAAAGTTTCCTCATCTCTCCTTACATGTCCTCATCTTTGGAATGAGGATAAACATAGTAATTATATCATATCTTCGCCGTGCTTGAGCTCATGTACATGCAAAGTGCTTAAAACAGCGTCTACAGAGAAAAAGTGCTCTTGTTACTCCAGGCAATGTGAACTTCCAAAGTATAAAAATAAATGCATTTATTTCATTAGCCATTATTATTATTACCATTATTATCAGCACTATCTGAATATAGTAAACATTTTTCTATATCTGAACTTCTGTTTCATTTCGCTTTGTTGGTTTGTTTGAGGTCACAGACCTCTGATTATCATTAGGGTTAAGCTCTTATCATACCACAGGGATGTTGCTGAGCATAGCTGCTATATCACTCAGCTATTTTTCAGTACTTTTGCCAAATACTACTGATTTCAATAACTACTATTAATTAATTCAAATAAAGTCTTTCCTTTAGTCTTCACTGCCTGCCTCCTCTTTTGATCTTATCCCTCCAAGTTAATTTACGTCATTATTCTTGACTTAACTGAAGTGTTCAACACTTGCTTGCTAACAGCACTGTTTTCTTCCTGAGATGCAATGTACCAAAGCTTTTGTAGGTGCAAAAATGTAGGTGGGTTTCCTCAGTTACCGACACATAGACAAATGGCACTTTTATTTACTTTAGCACAATTCTAGGGCTTTCAGTATTTGTCTGTTTGTGTTATGTATATTGTCAGTTTATACAGAGAAGGTGGCAGTCAGCAGAGCAATCAAATACAGTGTTCTTCAAGTGGCCTTTTTGCTCAGAAATGTGAACTAATTAGATTACGTATCAGTTTACATTCCTGAAACTGAGTCTCAGGAATATCCTTTCATATTATTTCCCAGTGGTATATTGTGTTCTCTGGCTCATAATTTTACTTATCCATGCATTTCACAAACACTTCCCACTCAGCACTGTATGTCAATGAATGAAGAAGGTGAAAGGTTTATTCTCTCTTCTAGGGGAAGAAAACCAATATAAGCCAATATTTATATGCAAGATAATCACAGATTAAAAACTATGGAGAAAATAAAAATAGATGCTGTAATGAATAGTAAAGAGGACTTATCTAGGGTGATTGGGATCAGGAAACTCTCCCTAGACTTCAGGAAAGAGAAATTGGCTGTGGTGTGGAACAGAGGTGTCAGAGTGTTGATTTGAGAGGTGGGGGGAGTCAGTTCATTTGGAGAGGTGTAGGCCACTGAATGAGTTTGAGTAAGACAGAATTTTAGAAACCATATGAAAGAATTTGAAACAGGCATGTCTAAAAGTCCTGTTTGATTGCTAAACAGATCACTCTTGCTAGGAGCTACTGTGTAGGGAGGTTGTATTCATGTACTGGGATGAGGGTGTCTTAAGGGGATAAAAGTGGTTAGACCACTTACTTCTTTACTGATGGGGGACACCAGAAGAATAACAAGTTTAAAAAGGTTTGTATTGTTATTATATATCTTTTCCCTGACAACAAGTAAGAACTTAGTTTCCTATTAGTGCATCAAACAAACATACCCCACATACACGCCCACATACACCCACCATGTTTTCTTTCTCTCCTAATTTGTTTCCTCTTTATTTCCTTTTAATATGCAGGCATAATTTAGGAAAGAAAAACAAGCAGAACTTTATTTTCCTTTTTAGCAAATGCATCAATTATACTTACAATTATACTAGAAATCAATAGATTCAAAGGAAGAAGAGTCATTGGTGCACATCAAATGTTCTTTTAACTATTGCTGGCTTTTTCAATTTTAAGTAAAAATATCATTAAATAGTTTTTATAAAGGCACACAAATTAATTATCCAAAGAAAATCAATACAGTTTGATGTTGCACCTGAGTTTCTGGAATGTCAACTTCTAATGGTGTTTTTGCTTGAATCTTTTTCTTTTTTTTCTTTGCATCTATCTTTTCAAATTCCATTCTTACTTACATATTTGCATTCTCCAGAGTGATTTTTTTGAAAATATAAATCTAATGGTATTGGTTCCTTGCTTTAATCCCATAGTAACTTACTATTGCAATGAAAATAAATTATAAATTCTGTAACAGATTTGTTTTTACCTCCCAGCATTATTTACCACCACCCTTCTCAAGTAACCTATGGCCCAGAGATATTGCTTCTTAAACACTTTCAAGTCTAATCCAGATTCATCCTGAATCTTTAACATATACACCCTAGTCATCAACATATAAATAAGATAAATATAAGAAAAGTCAATTACAGCAACATTTTGTATAGACGAGAAGTATGCATTTGACGTCAGTCTGTGTGAATTCAAATCCTGGGTCCACCATTATTAGGTGTGTATCTTTGAACCCACTTAAGCTCTTTGTGTCTCCATTTAAAAAAAAATTGTAAATTAGTGATAATAGACTTCCTCCCGTATAGAATTTTCGGTAGGGTTACATGTGTTTAAATTTGCAACACCTTTAGACAACAATGCCTGGCACATAGTATATACTAACAGTATCTTGGTTAAATAAGATAGAATAACGGAGTTCCCATCGTGACTTAGCAGTTAACGAACCCAACCAGCACCCATGAGGATGCAGGTATGGTCCCTGGCCTCACTCAATAGGTTAAGGATCCGGTGTTGCTGTGAGTTTTGGTGTTGGTTACAGACGCTGCTTGGATCCCAGGTTGCTGTGGCTCTGGCATAGACTGTTGGCTGCAGCTCTGATTGTTTCCCTAGCCTGGGAACCTCTATATGCCATGCGTGCAGCCCCAAAAAAGACCAAAAAATAAATTAAATAAAATAGAATTTCATTGCATATTTACTTTATAGTTTATCATCTCCCTGAAGCAATAAAAATATAGGCCAAATAATACAGTGCTACAATCAGATTTTTCTTATACTTTTGTAACATGCATGTCTAATGACAGTTGGAAAAGAACTTAACCTTATATTAAATTCCACACTTAGTTCATTGTGTGAGCCTATATATTTATTTTCAAGTTATTTTACCATTGTTGGAAAAAAAACTCTGCCTTTTCATTCCCATAAATTTCAAAATGAAACTTAATTTCACTTTCAAAATGACTGTTTTAACACATTAAAATAAAAGAACAGAGTCCCCATTGTGGCTCAGCAGGTTAAAAACCCTGCTAATATCCATGAGGATGCAGTTTGATCCCTGGCCTTGCTCAGTGGGTTAAGGATCCAGCGTTGCCACAGCTGTGGTGTAGGTCCAGATGTAATTCCAATTCGACCCTGAGCCTGGGAACTTCCATATGCTGTGGGTGCAGCCCTAAAAAAGAAAAAAAAAAAAAAAAAAAAGAGTAGATCCGTAACGTATTTTCAAGGAAGACTATTTCTTATATGACAGATGATAATATGCTCCAAGTGCTGCTGCTTCATCTACTTTGTTGTTGTTATTGCTTTTGTCTTTCTTTCTCTGGTTTAAAAAAAAAAGAAAGAAATAGTAGAAGGGGAAGTTGACTCAGCAAAGGAACAGTCTACCAAGACTCATTTCCTGTAAGAACTTTGCCTATTAAATACTATCATCTTTGGTCTGATGATTCCGTGTTTTACCTCTGCAACCTGAACCACATTTTCATTTGCAGACCTGTATATCCAGATTCCTCTCTGATAGTTCAAACATCTTCAAATTCTTGATCTTCTCACTGAAGATCCCTCCCACCCCTGGTCTTCCCCGTATTACTCAGTAGCAAGAATTTTCTTTCAGTTTCATAAAACCAAGACTTTGGGAGCCATGACCCATCATGGAGAAGCAGCAGAGCCCAATGATTGAGAGCTAAACAGCAGAATCAGGCTGCTGGCCTAGATTGAAATGCAGGATCTGTCCTATGCAAGCTTTGGACATGGGCAGGTTGTAGACTGTCTCAGTATCTTATTTCCTTATCTATAAATAAGAAAAATTATTTCTATTAGGAAATGGTTTTTAATTAAACAAAATTAAATAACATTTAAAACAGTGACACAGGTGACCAATGAACTGTTAGCTATTATATCATTCTAATTCATTTCCTTCCCTCATACTTCATATTATATCCATCAACAAATTCTGTTGGAATTACCTTCAAGATACAATAAAAGCCACCAATTTCTCATAACCAACCTGACCATCATATAGACAAGGAATAGCCTTTTACCCAGTCTTTTTGCTTCCACTCTTAATCTGGTTAGCCTGCTCCACTTAGAACTTTCCAATGGTTTCCAAATTCATTTCAAGAAAAATCTGAAGTGGTTATAGTGCTCAAGGGATGCTTCAGAACCTGTATTCCAGTTGTCTCTCTGATGACATTCTACTGCTCACTCCCCTTGCTCACCGGACTTCAGATGTGCAGACCCTCTTATTCTTGAGTCCTCCCAGCACACTGTTGCCCTTGCCCTTTCCTTCATATTTAATTACGAGACTTTTTTTCCCTTAAGGTGCTCATATACAAGTCTCTGTGAGGTTTTTCTGATCCCCTTGAAAATTATATACTGTATACAAACACATACACCTGCTCTATCCAACTCACTTGCTTTGTTCGTCTCCATAACACTCATTACTATCTGATACTCTATATATTTTACTTACGTAATTGATGTTGTATCATTCCATGAATATAGAAGCACTATGAAAGCAGTGAGTTTTGGTCAGTGTTTCTGTTGTTCTTGGGATATTTTCCTCCTTCTCTACTTATTTTGCCTGTCATAAATTATACAGTTAATAAATGTAGGACAAATAAATACATTATTAAAATATAACTTACTGATTTATTCCACACATATCTACTAATCTTGGTTTGTAAAGTTTAGAATATAGGACTTGCTTTCATATAGCTCAGTATGTATTGGGGAGATGTAATATTAAAATATGCTAATGTATTTCCTTAAGTGTTATATTATTTTAGTTGACGATGCTATAGTTTACTTGAGTACATATAAATGAACCTGAATATATATATATACACATATATAGATATTTATTTATATATACACACATATTTACACCTACTGGTATATTTGGACTTTTCTGAAGTTAGTGTATACTTTTATGGAAGCAAATGGTCTTTGTGTTTAAAAGTTCTTCATTTCTCTCTTTTATGTTTCATTTTTTCTTTTATCCTTTTGATACTTTATTCCAAACAGTCCTCTGGGACCAGTTAAGCAAATATCTATTTTTGTTGTGTGGAGCCATGAGGTGATGGAAAATCAAAAACTTTGTTCACTTGGAGGTTACAGGTGGTGAAAGATAAGTCTGTTTCATTTTTATGTATTGTTCTGTGTGAATAGGTAAATTTATGAGTGATCAGAGATTGCTATACAAAGATTAAATACATTGTTGGAAACTAACTGTTACCCAGGGGTTTCAGGTACAAAAATCTAAAATGCTCAAAGATTACAGATTTCAGATTCATTGGGGTGACATAAGTAGCATCTGTTTCCTTGCTGCAAAATGTGATTTCAACCTTGTTAAGCAACTTGAGTTCTTATCATTCACAGGAGAGGTTTGAGCTGTTCATCAAGGAATGTGGAAACATTAGAATAAAAAACATAATCATGATAAGGCTAAAGAGAAAATAAATTAAGTCAGAAACCAAAATCTAATTAAAACTGCTAAAGATGAAAATATAACATCAAAAAATTCACATTCCGAAGCCTGGAAGATTTTATATAGATGTGGCCATGCCTCCCAGTGGCATAACACTGGACCATCAGTCTGACAGGGAAAAAGTACCACGCTCAGAGACAGGATCATAAAGCACTTTCCTTTATTATCTATTGATTAAACATTAAGTCCTTTATAGAGTGACCTAGGTAGTAGCTTTTAATGTATAGAAAGTCAGGTTGCTACAGCTACGAGGTGTAAGGTTTAAAAGTGCAGGGACCTTAACACCTCTGGTTATCAGATTATACACATGGCTTTGTAATATTTGTCTAAGCAAACCCACTGTAAAAATATTTAACATGAAAATACTTTTACCATTACAAAAACTTTCCCCTTTTTTTCTCTCTCTCATATATATAAGATATATATACATATATTTTTCTCTCTCTCATGTATATATTTTTTTCTCTCTCATATATATGATATATATATAAATGTGTATATAAGATATATACACATTTTAGAATATTGTATAGTTACATACATGTATGATATACATATATAGTGATACATATGATACCATAGTATGTATATATGTATATATACCAGATATATATACATAATGAGAATATATATTCACTATCATATCAGAATTATCTATTGTATAAAAATTCTGGGAGTTCCCCTTGTGGCTCATTGGGTTATGAACCCAACTAGTATCAGTGAGGACATGGGTTTGATCCCTGGTCTTGCTCAGTGGGTTAAGGATCCAGTGTTGTTGTGAGCTATGGTATAGGTTGCAGATGTGGCTCGGATCCCGCGTTGCTGTGGCCATGGCATAGGTCAGCTGCTGTAGCTCCTGTTCAAGCCCTAGCCGGGGAACTTCTATATGCCAAAAGTGCGGCCCTAAAAAAAAAAAATTCTCATGGCTCTGGCCTGACATGAAAACAATATTCCTATTGTTAGTCAAGTAAATACTCTTGTGAAAAGAAAAGCACAATGGAATTTCAATTTTTATTTCCACCTCCAGCTAGGGAATAGGAATTGATACTAACTAAGTCCCTACTATGTATCAAACCTGTAGCTGCTGTCTACAACTTTTGTCATTCAGTGTCCAATCCAGAAAGTAAAAACCATGCTGTACAGTAGGAAAAAAAAATTGTATTGGGGATATAACAATTTTAAAAAATATGAAATTTAAAAAAATAGTAAAATGCTTTAATTAGAAGAAATAAAAACAAACAAACAAAAAATAGCAGTCAAGTTCCAAATATTGTTTTCCTCATTGCTTTAGAGTTACATGCAAATAATTAACATAATGATTGCCAAAGTCATCTTTTTATTAAAGCAGTTCTTAGGAATATGTAATAAAGTATTCTGGTATTTTATATATGCTGAGCAATTGAAAATGAATTAAAGGATTTTTTCAAAAACAAAAAACAAACAAAAAAAGAAATTAAAAGTAAAGAAAAACACACACCACTGATTTTTTAGAGTCTGGTTAATATAAGAAAATGATTAAACTAGTGTTAGAACACTCATCAACTAAATTCTGAGATGGTATTGTTAAAATAACTTTAGAAAGCAAATATCACCTCTAAGACTGGGAGAAGAGAGAGAAGAAGTTGGATATATTAGAACCTACAAGCCAGGAGGAGGGATATTGTGGGTCTGTGACTCACACCTCTGAAGGCCTGGCATTGTCCAGCTGCTGCTGAGAATGCCAAATCCAGAAATTAGAATTAATGAAAAGGTGAAGAGAGTTGCAAAGGGGATGCTGACAGCTATAACGTGCAAACAAGGGGCAAGTCTCTTCTCTTAACCAATCTTTCAGTCCCCTCTCCGTTCTCCTATTTGTAGAACATCACAAGGATCCAGGTGATAAATGAGACCAGTGGTTTGCAAAGTCCCAGCCCCAGCAACACAATACAGAATATAGAAGGCCGAATTAGGAGTGTGAGGCAACAGCTTAATAACTGGCACATTGATTAAGTATGCAATTTTAGCTTGCAGGTGTTTGAAGATCCAATTATGTTATTTCTCCAGTAACAGCTCCCAGCAGTGTTCTATCAGTACTCTCACCTTTACCACTACCTAGCTAACTTCCTTAATGGAATATCAGTTCAATTCAATACATTTTGTATACTTATAGTTATTTAAACAGATACTTTTAGATCTCATAACTTTACCTTTTGTGCTTCATCTTTTCAGTTTCACATTCTATTCAAAGTTCTTCTCTCTTATATCCCATGGTCTAGTCTCTGTCTGGCAGCCTTGAGTAGACCAATATATTCTGTGAATAAGCAGACTTATTGAACCTGAAAATGAACATTAGATTCTGTGCAGGCAGTCACTGACTTCACGAGATATTCTTTTGATGTGTCTCTCCCTTGTAGATGGAAAGGCAAAAGGATAACTTCTTTTTATGAACTGTGTCCAACCCAAAGCCTGTCCCTGACCCCTTCCATTTTTATGCTTAAATTCATAGATGTGGTGATAAAGATGGTGGTAAGGTTTCTTTCTGTTGAAATTGTGTATTTAAGATTATCTTTGGGGTTTTACCTAGCTCTGGCCCCTTTACATATTTTTTCTTGATTGTGAGTCTCTCATCCAATTCCAGGAACCTTACTCAAAGCAGTTCTATATACATGAATTCATTTAGTCACCACAACAATGCATAAGGTACTAACTATTGTTATTCCACTCTAAAAGTAAGAAAATTCAGTCCTTCAAATAGTAAATGATAGAGTTAGATTTAAAACAATTTCAAGTCTCATCAGACTTAATCTCTATTCATTTTACTTAGTATCTGGCTCAGCCTTCAGAACATCTAAGGGACTCATTTTTGAACAAGTCGGTCAGGAATCTAAATGAGACTATTCCTGCAGTGTAGAATTCTTCTCCAGGGATTAGCAGAAATGGGAAGGAGAGGCAACTGTCAATAGTATCTGAATAAAATGAGCAAATTCTAGCATAGATTTCAATTTTGGCTTTTTTTTTAAGATTTGCATATTTAAATTGGGTAGTTAATCTCTTTGTGCTCAAGTTCTTCACCTGTAAATAGGAAAAAAATAATAGTTTCTACTCCATAAAATTACTATGAGGAGTAGATCAGTTATATATAAAGTGCTTAGAATGCTGAAGGGCGCAGACTAAACTAAGCACTCAAATATTGTTGCTATCATTATAATCATCATCATCATCCCATTTATATACAGAGAAATACACTACCTGGGCATACAGATAGAGGCTGGAGAATTCAAATACTTTGGTACTATCTCCAAAATATCCCACATTTTATGAGCTGGGAAAAGAGTGTCATCTTTCTATGTGGATTAAATGGCAGAACTATAGAATTTTATCCTATCTATATCACCTCCAGTCTTTTTGGGATCTGTATATATTTCCTTTTGGTCTGTTTAAAACTTTGGGTCAATTTTAGGGACGCTGCTTTTGTCCATTTTTGTTACCTTGTTTGGTTTAAATGTGGGTTGCTGTGCTCCTGTTTCACAGCTACTATCTCCACAATTTTAGCCCTTGCTTTCAAAGAAATTTTTGCAAGACTGCCAGTTGGAATAAGTAATTAACACTTCAGCTCAGCTCTGAAAGGAGAAAACAACTGTGGCATACAAACTCCTGCCAAAGTCAGTTCTCTCACCCAGAAAATGCCTGAAATACTCATCAGGGTACTTTCAATTTCACTGAAAGGGAAAAGAAAAACGGCAAAATGATCAGAATGAAAGTTCACCAGCCTATCCCTATCAACTGTTGGACAGAACTAAGGTGGAAGAAAATGAGTGAACTGAACTTATCAACATGAAGAGATCTCACGAATACAGAATTGAGTGAAAAAGATCAGGTCACAAAAGGATATAGGCAATATAATAGACTTCATTTCGAGGATTAAAAACACCCCAAATCATACAATGTGTTGCTTTGTGATAAACATGTAACAAAATTTGAGAACACCTATTGAATTTCAGATGATATTGCCTTCTGTACAAGAGGAGTTGAGGAGGAGGGGAAAGGCGATTGGGAGAGATACACAGGGGACTTGGACTTGACTTAATTCATCTGGGTATTGAGTTTATAGTTGTTATATTATTTCTATAATATGGATATATATGACGTATTTCAAACTAAATAAAAGTCAAGGCCACTCTCATTCAATACATTCCATTAAAAAATAACTGTTGTAGTGAGTCGGCCTAGGTCTGAACAAATTTTAATGTTACTCTAAAAACACTAGGGACTTTTCTGTTAACACATATCCTTTCTGGGTGAAGAACCAGTTAAGTTTCTGCCCCACTTCTGTCTTCACTGCCATCACTGTCTTTCCTAGAACCTGCATAGAACAGTAACACAGAGTCAATTCTTATCTATAAAACTCTTTCGAGGTGGAAAGTATGTGGTGTGTTCTGAATCTGCTACTGAAAGGTAGATAGCCTTCTTTTCTTTTCTGTACAGGATATGGCTGCTCTAAAACATCACTCCTAGGGTTCTCCATATCATTTCTAGGGTTCTCCAGAAAAACAGAATCAATGGCATCTACATATCTTTATATCTATAGCTATCTATCGATCAATCGATCGATTGATTTGGCTAGCTATTGAGAGTGATTCATTATAAGGAATTGACTCGTACAATTATGGAGGTTGAGAAGCTGCAAAATTTGTAGTTAGCCATCCAGAGACCCAGGAGGAAGACCTGAGAACCAGGAAAGCCAATAGTCTAAGTTCTAGTCCAAAGCCTCATTTTTCTGTTCAAGTCCAGAGGCAGGAAATGACCAACATTTCAGTTTAGCAGTTAGGCAGCATGACTTCTTTCTCTCAGGAGGATCAGCTGTTGTGTTTTATACCAGCCTTCAGCTAATTGGATGAAGGTCAACCATATTAGACAGGGCAATCTGCTTCACTCAGTCTACTGACTCAAATGTTAATCTCATCCAAAAATACTCTCACAGATACAACCGGTATTGGCCAGATATCTGGACACCCCCTGGTTTGATCAAGTTGACACACAAAATTAACTATCACAATTACTGACAAAATGTTCCAGTCTTCCCATTACTCTTCTCTTAAAAATTAGTATTTGTAGAGAAAAGAGTAAGTCAAACACCACTCCAGTTCCTTTTTTTACTGGCACTTCCAATATATCCTCAAAAATCATCTTAAATATCTGCTTTTATCATGTCATTGAAATCTTATTACTGCTAATATCAAAATTCTTAGCTTCTAGATATGTTTTCAGCAAGTAGATAATTATTGTTGGTGTACATTACTATAGGGTTGTATAGCTACAAAAAAAAAAATACTGGGAGGAAAAAAATATACAATGATGAACCCAGTCAAGGTCAAATATTAACATCACACTTCACTTCAAAGCTAATAATAGCAATCCCATTAAAAATCAGTTGTTGAGACACAATGTATAATAACCAGTGTTAAATATGCTGATTTACTTCCTTGTCATCCACTATAAAACATTCATCAGAACATTAATGTTTTTTAAATGAATTATTTTAAAAAGTTTTAAGTTCCCCTCATTTCAAGAATGTTTTGAACTTGAAATCCAGATTGCCCTTTGAAAAATGAAGTTTAGTTATAACTATACTAAGTAATGCGAGAGTAAGAGTCAGACTATCATTTTAGAGCCGATCAGACTATCATTCTACTTATTTTATTGATCCAATTACAGTTGAATGCTTATATCAAACAATAATACTAAGCATATGTATATGTGTATGTAATGACTTTTAGGCACAAAACATATCCTGAGGTGCCGTGTTACAATCTTTTATAGTGAAAATGCATTGCTTTGCAATAATAGTAATCATCTCTTTCTATGGAAAAATAAACTATCCACAAGATATAAGAACGCTTTTTATGGGTTTTGTTGTTCATTTGCAAAGTGGTTGAAGAGGGAATATATACATCTTTCCCATGACAGATAAACTATGAAATATCAAGTTAAATACATTTTTGAGGTATAGTTTTTATACAATGTAGTATACAATATTTAATGTACAATTAGATAAGTTTTGGCAAATGTGTAGAATTTTGTAACCCACATGTATCAAACTATAGATAATTGTATTTTATTACTTCAGACTTTTGGAAATTGTTTTGCACTGTTAATAATTTCATTAAGGAGTTACAGGAGTTCTTTATATGGTTACAATGTAAGCTCTTTTTCAGGTGTGTTAAAATATCTTTTCCTAGTCTCCTGCTGACTAATTTCTTATAAGAGTTTGGTGAACAGAAAATTTTCTGTTGATTCAAAAATGAAATAATTGCCTACCTAAATCACAAATATATTCTATATTTTCTTCTTGAATACTTGTAGTTTTGGTTTTTAACTTCAATGTTTATGTTTATGGATGTTTAGTCTTGAGTTTAAGATGATTCCATTTTGAATAAATTTTTGTATTTTGTGTGAGCTAAAGGTGAAGCTTTTTTTTTTTCATTTTCATATGGCAATTTGGTAATTCCAATGCCATTTTTTGATGAAGTTTCTTTCCCCATTGGATTAACACCCTTGAACAAAATCATTTGATCATGAAATAAGTTTGTGGTATTCTCTTTTTGAACTGTCTGCTTTGTCCATTTGAACTATTTGTCTTTATGCTAAACCACACAGTCTCATTTACTATAATTTAACAGTAAAATCTGGTCAGAAAAAGAGAGTTTTACTATTTTATTCATTCTTATCAAGTTTGTTTTGTTTATTCTAGACTTTTGCATCTCCATTTACATTTTAGAATCAGTTGGCCATATTAAAGAAAAAGTCTACTGAAGTTTTGGATTTGCATTGAGTCTGTACATCATCTTGGGAATATGTAACATGTTAAAACTTTTGAGTCTTTTAATTCATGAATGTGGTATATCGCTCATTGGAACCACAGAAGAATTGTGAAGAACAAAAACCAAGCAGGAGGCATAACTCTCCCAGACTTCAGGCAATATTACAAAGCCACAGTCATCAAAACAGTGTGGTACTGGTACCAAAACAGACATATATACCAATAGAGAACCCAGAAATAAACCCTCTGGTCATTAATCTTTGCCAAAGGAGGCAAGAAAATAAAATGGGAAAATGATAGTCATTTCAGCAAGCATTGCTGGGAAACCTGGACAGCTGCATGAAAATCAATGAAATTAGAATACACCCTCACACCATGCACGAAAATAAACTCAAAATGGCTGAAAGACTTAAAGATAAGACAAGACACCATCAAACTCCTGGAAGAGAACATAGGCAAAACATTCTCTGACATCAACCTTATGAATATTTTTTCAGGTCAGTCTCCCAAACCAACAGAAATAAAAGCAAAGATAAACCAATGGGACCTAATCAAACTGAGAAGCTTTTGCACAGCAAAGGAAACAACCAAAAAGAAAACAGACCACTTACAGAATGGGAGAAAATAGTTTCAAATGATGCAGCTGACAAGGGCTTAATCTCTAGAATATACAAGCAACTTATACAACTTGACAGCAAAAAAGCCAACAACCCAATGGAAAAATGGGCAATAGATCTGAATAGACATTTCTCCAAGGAAGATAGACAGATGGCCAACAAGCACTTGAAACAATGCTCAACATCCCTGATTATTAGAGAAACTCAAATCAAAACTACCACGAGATACCATCTCACACCAGTCAGAATGGCCATCATTAGTAAGTCCACAAAGAACAAATTCTGGAGGGATTGTGGAGAAAAGGAACCCTCCTGCACTGTTGGGAATGTAAGATGGTACAACCACTATGGAGATACCTTAGAAAACTATACACAGAACTACCATATGATCCAGCAATCCCACTTTTGGGCATATAGCCAGAAAAAATTTTCCTTAAAAAATCCATATGCTCCCGCATGTTCACTGCAGCTCTATTCACAATAGCCAAGACATGGAAACAACCCAAATGTCCATTGACAGATGATTGGATTAGGAAGATGTGGTATATATACACAATAGAAATCTACTCAGCCATGAAGAATGAAATAATGCCATTTGCAGCAACATGGATGGAACTAGAGACTCTCATACTGCGTGAAGTAAGTCAGAAAGAGAAAGACAAATACCATATGATATCACTTATATCTGGAATCTAATATAAGGCACAAATGAACCTTTCCACAGAAAAGAAAATCATGGACTTGGAGAATAGACTTGTGGTTTCCAAGGGGGAGGGGTGGTTGGGGAGCTTGGGGTTAATAGATGCAGACTGTTGCCTTTGGAATGGATTAGCAATGAGATCCTGCTGTGTAGCACTGGGAACTATGTCTAGTCACTTATGATGGAGTATGATAATGTGTGAAAATAGAATGTGTACATGTATGTGTACCTGGGTCACCATGCTGTACAGTATTAGAGAAATAACTATTAATAAATAGTAATAAAAAAGCAAAAAAAAAAAGAATTAAAGCAACAATGGAAAAATAAATAAAAAAAAAGGTTTACCTCAGCTAAATTTTATAGTTTTTAATGTAAAGATATTGAACAAATTTCAGAAAATAAAATCCCAATTATCCCATGTCTTTGGATACTGTTTTAAATGGTGTTCTTTTAATATTCAACTTTTTTATTGATAACATATAGCTATGTAAATGATTTTGTGTTTTGCAACATTATTAAAAGTATTTATTAGATCTAGTAAGTATTCTTTTCCCTCTAGCAATTTTAGGATTTTCTGCCTATTTAATTGTGTCATCTGTGAATAATGAAAATTTAATATTTTTTCTTTTATATCATTGTATCTTGTTTTTTTCTTGTGTCTAGTAAATTTGAAAATGTGGATGACTCAAATATGACACTTTTCTCTTAATTTACAGTATCTCTCCCTGGGCAATCTTATCCATTTTTATGGTTTCAACTTCAATTTAGAGCTCTAGTTCAAATTCCTATTTTGAGCTTTATGCACATATTTCTAACTAGTTATCACTAATCACCATCTGTACATTTTATAGCCATCTTTAATTCATCATCCCCACTGAATTTACTTTCATCTCCCCAAGAACTAAATATGTTTATTTCCTGTATTTAGGTCAATGTCATGACCAATGACTCTGAAATGAATTCTTGAAGTCAATTTTAATTTCATAGTTTACTCACACCCTTACTTCTTCCACAGGGCACATTCACTCAGACACAAACTATTGAGCAAACATTTTTAGATTTACCTCTTGATAATCTTCTGTTCTCTTCTCCTGCCTTCCGTGCTAGTCATGCAATTCACACACTTATTTTCATTTGCTTGGATTATTAACTACCAGAGAATATGTTTCCTCATCTACCTTCATAGTTGAAAAGTTGCAGTTAAAATACAACCACATGATGATGATGTCAAGTGATGTTAAAAGGCAAATATGAACATGTCATTTTGTTTCCAGAAAAACTTCAGTGAACTCCGTTTATGAGTGGAATAAAATTCAAAATCTTAACTCTGTATAGGATATCTTTATGTAGCGATAATAGAGAAATTTAGGAGGCAAATTTAAAAATCCTCATTGATTTCAATGTCACATAGGATAGTGCACTAATTATCTTCTTTTTGCCCCTCCAGATTACTCTCTGCCATCTTCCACCCCACTCGATGCACGAAAAGCAGACTATTATGGTAAATGGACTGACCTTATACTCCTTTGGTTTCTTACTGGGCATGACTAATGAGTAGATGAGTAGCACTGTCAAGAAGTGAGTGGAAGGATGGAGGGTAAGTTTGGGTTATACCTTCCTAAGCTTTATGCCTTGGCCTGATCATGTGCCTCACTTCAAGTTTCCCGTCATGCTTATCCATCTCTGTGGTTGTATTTCTACCTCATCTTCACCTTTCTTTTTGTCTTTTTTTAGAGCCGTGCTCATGGCATATGGAGGTTCCCAGGCTAGGGGTCCAATCTGAGCTGCAGCCACCAGCCTATGCCAGAGCCACTGCAACTCCAGATCCAAAGCATGTCTGTGACCTAAACCACAGCTCATGGCAATGGCTGGATCCTCAACCCACTGAGCGAGACTAGGGACCAAACCCATGTCCTCATGGATGCTAGTTGGGTTTGTTAACCACTGAGCCATGACGGGAACTCCTTGCCTTCAACTTTAAATAGTCTCTTTATTGAATGCTTTCCAGATTATTCCATTTGAGTGAACTGTGTGTTTCCTGTAATAATTATGATGTATAGTAAAGGTAAAAGGAAGGCTCGAAGGTGGTTTTCTTAGAACATAAACTAATACAGTTGGTCTTTGTAAAAAAGACATGGACAAGTAATACAGTCTTAGGTATTTTTCAGGGTTAGTGGTACTTCACTACCTAACACCCACTATTCCCAAATTAGTCTTACCTCACTTTCTCACTCGTACCTCAGATACCAACCATATCATGCTAAATGTTAGCTATATTCATACGTGTACAATATGTTACCTGTAAAGTTTCCTCTGTCCTATTCCTTTTTCTGTTAGTCTGCATAATGTCTGCCTAAGTGATACTGTGACCTACTGATACTGACCATATTTATGTTTCTCTTTAATTTATAGAAAATTGAATTTAACTCTTCTTCCCCTGTTTTCTCCATAATTTAATGATTCAAGTCAGTTTTTTGAACGAGATGAAACTTTCTATTTGGGAAAGACAGAAGACTTTATTTTGACTTTTGTATAACCAGTACATAACATAATTCTTGAAATATAATAAGGATTAAATAAAGGTTAGTTGACAATTCACAGAGATAAGTAAATTTAAACATGGATGCATGTAATGCAGTTTGGATATATTTTGTGGGTCTTGAATTATTAAGTTAGTTATTGGTATTGAGCAATTGACAAGTAAGTTCAGACATTCTACCTGCTTAGCTTAGTATAAGCAGCCTTAATGATACAGATACATAAAGCTGGAAAAGTGCAAAAATTCTGAATTTGACAATATAATAGGAAAGAGCTTTAAAGAACATTTAAGGGCAATGAATTATAGTGTTGATGAATCATAAGATAGCGCATTTCCATAAAAAGTATAAGTACATCCATACCCGAGAATGATACAATGATTCAAAATGGTACAAGTGGCAAGGATAAAAAGTGAAATTAGATTCCTGACTGATTGTGTTCATTGAAACTCTCATGTCACTCCAGTACCTGGGATAGATGCCAACTTAATTCATTTCATTTACTATCCTTAAATTACTTCCAAAGTTTAGTCAAACACTCTTGTGCTTGCATTGTTAGCTAACACTTTAAGCAGTAGCTTACATGTCTCATGAGTTCCATCATTGCCCATTTTTCCAATGATGATAACAGAATAATGTAGAGTAATTAAAGAAAAATAATTATGTATATGAGATTATACTGAGATTATAATATTCAGGGAGAAAAGTTTTATATTTATAGTACAAAATCCTAGTATGAAAATCCTTTAGGAATTCTTTGTTCTGGTTTTATTGTGGTTGTTATTGAAAGCCTGTGTATTTCAGGTGAAGTAACTTTAGTTACCAAAACTACCCTTGAATAAATACCCTGCTTTTTACCAGTGACCTAAGTTTAAATGATTAGAAGTAATATATAATTGTTAACCCAAATTGTAAAAAAATGTGCAAACTCCTTGAAAAATAGAGATAAAATCCTTCACAAACTACTTTGGATATCATAATTATCAATCCCATTTTGACTGGATACAAGGATTCATGACTTTCAGGACTGAAAATGATTATAGATGACATCTACTTTATGGTACAAATTATTCCTCACTAATAATAGCTAAGAAGAGCAGGCACGTGGACTTGTTTACTCATTTCTAGTGACAAAGAATTTATTGCCCCATTTTAATCCAGCCAATTGTTAGAAGTTCTTCCTTATTATTACATTAACCTGTCTTTCCTTAAATTATACCCATTTTTCAGTTGATTACACAACAAGTGTAATTATTTAGACACAATGAACCTTCAGATATTGAAAGATAGTTACCTCCTCCTAGGTTTTCCAGTGAAAGAGCTCAAGTTCACACAAACCTACAGTTTTATGACGTTTCACCATTCTGACCACCACCCTTAGGATTTACTTAGTTTATTAATAATCCTGTAAAAATATAAGGCACAAAACTGATTGTATCACACTCAGTGTTTCATGACTCGTCTAGTGTAAAGGACATGAAACAACATTAATAACTAAAAACTAACCAGATCATCATATTTAATCTGGTATTGTAGTCAAAATAATTAATAAATAGTGTATTCATTAAGGTCCCGTTGGGAGAGAGGAATCACACCGTTATTTGAACAGGGAGTTTCATATAAATAATGATTAACCATAACAAGAGATTAAAAATGTATTTGGTAGTAAGAAGTGCAGGGAAGTAAAGAGAACTTTAAAGAATATAGAAACAGAGCTATAAGAAGCACCCACTACCTCTAGGACTGGGCTGGAGCACTGAGGGAAAAATGAGCACATTCTCCCCCCACTACTGTCACATCACCTCTTTTAGATATGTACTGACAGAGCTTGCTGGAAATCCAAACTTTAGGTGTCAGAGAAAGCCCTTCCTAGAAGGTGTCTCACTGCTGGTATTGTATTACAAAAGGGAGGTGGCCAGGGGAATCTGTTGGTCTCTGAGTTCCTGTACTGCAGAACCTGAATGCTAGAGTAACCACGACTGGCACTCAAGAGCCTTGTGCACACAGCACACATGCACATGGAAGGAAACAAACTCTGGAGAAACTGCCTGTTCTATATGTACCAAGCACTGGAGAAGCCACACATGCTGCTGGTGTTGAGCTGTGCACAAGGCAAAACCTTCAGCTCTGCAGGAGCCTAGTGCTGGAGAAGCTGAGTGCATTTCAGGAATCTACTGTTGAAATCCTGTGTATCTCAGAATCTGAGAGCTGGAAAAGCCAAATGCAATGCAGAAAAAACCAAATGGCTAGAAAAGTTGCAAATACAGTGCAGGAGGTGTGCATTTGCTCAAGGAGTCTGTTGATGAGAGCACTCTGGAAAACTAGGAAAGATGATCCTGCCATGTTGCTCCCGCATCTTCTTAAAATCATGCCCAATGGTACAAGGAAAATATTTAAAGGGCTTGTTCCCACTTCTGCAGAATACCCATTCATATTTGGATTTTGAGCTGAGAGGTGACAATTTAATAATGGGAAATGTGATACAAGACGGGGTTGCTCTATTAAGGAGTTTTAACATGGTGACAAAAGGCTATCAAGAAAGTGAAGTGTATGCATTTCCTCATGGAGGGGTGGGGATGGGGGTCGGGGGTTGGGGGAGGCACGAACCTTGAACGTTTGAACTGGACCAAACCACAAGTATTTCTTGGACTCTGCAAGAACACCTGCAACTTGTCACGATAACAAACTTTTACCTTCCTCTAGTAATAGTGGTAGCACTTAATCCTGTATAGCTAAGACTAGTTTCCAAACTAGCTAAAATTCTTTGCAATGCGAACTCCCCTTCTTTGCCTCTAAAAGCCCCCGATTTTACTCCCTATCTGGGACACTGGGTTGCTACCGGAATCTGTATGCTGCCCCAAATTGCAATTTTTTGATTCCAAATAAACACTTTTTGCTTGATTATTGCCTCCTAGGTAATTTAGAACAATAATTAGCACTAATAGGCATATAATTTTGTGATTCATTCAGTTGTTTATTTGTCAACATTCTGCCTTAGGTTAGTCTTTTTATACCCCTAACTTCTTTCGACAGATAAAATGATCATTTAATACCTCTACTTAGCCGTAAATATAAAAAAAAGTCCTAACTTCATGTGAATTTAAGAAAAATATGAGAGTCAGATTTGACAAAATAATGTTTAATGTTATGTTTGTACAAACGTACGTGTAGAATATTATATACAAGTAAATGATACTTAAGTTATGAGCTATTGTGCCTATTTGGCTAATTTTAAGCACCAGCAAATATTTGAAATTTTAATATGCATATTGATTTTCATGGTGACAAATAGTGTATTAGTTGCAAAAATAAAATTTTATATATTATATTCTCAAAGCCTGTCATCATTTACCACAAAATTAATGTAAAGCTAACAATGAATGAGGTGAGTGAATGAATGGATATGTGAAAGTAGAAGAATTAATGAGGGTCTTTTTTTTCTTGAGAAAAATCCATCGATACAGAGAAACATTTTTTCTTTCTTTATATCTTTGTTTCTCAATCTCTACTTTCTGATTCTCTGCCTTTGTCTCTCGTTTGGTATCTATCCGAATATCTCCATGAATGTGCATTATAGGTGCATATGTATGCATATTATATATATGTATGTATGTGTATATATATATATATATATATATATACACACACGTATAATCAGGGTGAAAAATATAAAGAAAAGTAAATACCTACTTTTATTTTTACTTATATTAAATGTAGCAAGTGTATTAATGACAAAATAAAATTTTTATGGCTTTATATATATTTGTATATTTAAAATACTTCTATATTTTAGGTGTCAGTCTCAGAAAAATGTTTTCTTCTCTTAGGAGTTCAGACTTTCTATTTAAAACATCATGCTCCAGGGGCAAAGGAATACATTTATATATGACACATCAAAATGATCTTGTGTTTTTTTGCATTTTCAAATTGAGTCCCCTCTCTGCCATTGGAGATTTTGATCCAACTTCCTATGATGTCTCCACCTTTGAAAATGATAAAGAACATATCATAAAGAACAGCAGTGTTGGTCTGTCCAGGCTGCTATACCAAATACCACAGACAGGGTGGCTTATAAAGAGCGGAAATTTATTTCCCACACTTGTGGAGGCTGGAGGTCCACAATCAAGGTGCTGGCAGATTGGTGTCGGTGAGGGCACACTTCCTGGTTTATGGACAGCCTTCTTTTTGCTGTGTCCTCACATGGTGGAAGGGGAAACTCTGGTCTCTTCTGCTCCTTATAAAGGCACGAATCTCATTCAGGAGGGCTCCGCCTTTGTGACGTAATCACCTCCCCAAAGTCTTACCTACAAAAACCTTCACTTTGAGGACTAGGTTTCAAAATATGAATCTGGGGAACAGGGAGACACAAACAGTTGGGTCCATAGCAGCCTCTGAAACTAAATTACTGACCATAGCATGTCTTAGCCCTCAGTTGTGCCACACACGCACAAACACATGTGTACATACACACTTCAATACACATACTCACCCCTTTAAAAAAGGGAAAAAAAATTGAATCACTATTCTTTAGTCTTTTAATTTTAATCAACACAATTTTTATGAGTTGTTATCCTGTACTGTCTACTTTTACCTGATTTAAAACAAGAGCGGAAATGTTAATTTTATGATATTACATATAAGGAAAATACAGTTACTAGCAGCCATAGTCAGTATATTTTTTCTGATAACAAATTTTTGTAGATATTATCCAGAATGATATAGTTTATCTAGAATAATACAATGTTTTCTAAAATGATAAAATGATATCTAGATATGCATGGGTGTGTTTTATTATATTGGATACTTTTTGCCTTTAAGTCACCATCCTGAAGTGATTGTAATAGAAAGATTTTATATTACTATGCAATACATTGAAAAATGTCATTCCAGGGATGAATCCAAACTAATAAAGCTACTTTCCTGTGTAGTCATATCTCTAATATTTCAAAATATGTCAGCTTCTACCTCACTTTGAGTTCCAATTTTAGGTTTGCTGATCCAACCTCAAATTAATTTTAACACTCACCTTACTCTAGCCCTGTAAAAATTACACGACAAAATTATAATTATTTGGGGGGTATATTGGGCCCCTCTTTCAGTCTGTTTTACCTAAACCACATATCCATCTTTTGAATGGAACCAGCATAAATCCAGTGTTTGATTCGCGATGTTGTGGGAGGTCTGAGATCTGTTCAGACTGTTTGTGTCTTAAATCTGACTACATGCCTCAATTAAAGAACAGCATATGAATAAACAGGAAATTAAACATTCAACAGTGTAATCTGCTCAAGATGTGAGGTTATAAGATGGCTAAATAAAATGTAAGGAATTCCAACAAGGTAATAACGGTAACACATTTTGTTTTTCCTTTTGAAATACAAGTCGGAGTTTATTGCTTGCTTATATATATCCTGAAGTTGGACTTTGATTGATAGTTCCAGTTATCCACATGTTGGAATTATACTTATGAGTACTGCATCTAGCTCATGTTCATATGAACATATAACAATGTTCTAGAAATCACTGTGTCTTTGCAATTCCTAACAGTAATACATGCCATTACAGAAGTTTGGAAAATATAGAAAATGTGAAAAAAAAATTGAACTTCTTAATGATAATACTATAAAGAACATACACTTAATGCTCATCTATATAATAATGTATGCATATTAGAAATATTAATTTTCAAAATGTCACTGTAAAATATATTTTCCGTGTTATTATCATGCTTCCTCTTTGTCACTAAATATCCTTTAAATATGATATATATGCCCAATAGTCATTTATGAAATCATTGTAAATCAAATATTTCTCTACTTTTTAATATTCACATTGGTTCCACTGTTCTATTATTATGCATAATTCTGAGAACAACATCATCATCCATTAAAATTTGAATATAATTCTGATTTTTCCCTTATAGTAAATTGAGAGAATTTGAATGATCAGGGGAAAAAAAGGATGAATATTTTTTCAGTTTTTTTTTTTTAATTAAAATACCAGTTGACTTTCCAGAAAGATTACATCAATATGCATTTCTATGTATAGGGTTTGATAAAAATTCCTGGACTCTCAAAACATTATATAATTTGGATCATTACTTTTGTTTCTTCTGTATACAAATTTCCTCTGTTTCTAGTGTATTCATTTTATTTTGTTTTGAATGCACAGCTGAAAATAGAGCATTAGTTTGCACAGGGGGATTTTAATAATGCCTTGGTTTGTCAACCTAGACTTGTATATGCAGCTCACTTTGAATATTCTGGCAATGTACCTGAAAGAATTAAGAACAGTTATGCTAAATTACTTAGCAATGATGACAACATACAAAACGTCCCATAATATTTTTAAAGACATTTCACCACGATGCCATGTTCACTTTGTGACCTACGGGCAACTCTAAAATTAAATCTATTACTGTACTGATATCACTCTCTTTTGTATTGATGAGGCAAAGTCATAATGATTTCCAGCAAGTAGAGGAACCTCTTTAGCTTTGGTTCACATTAAGCTGTCTCTAACCTCTTACAGTTGGTTGAACTCCCGCTCTACTGCATATCACAGCTCTCCTGCTGAACATAGCATCTGACAGATATCCCAGTAGGACAATGTATACATAACTCTAGCAAAATTAAATTTTTATGTGCTGATACACTTTGGTAGCATGAATATGATGAATCTGCCCTACTCCCTGTGCAAAGAAACACTATAATACACAATGTATGAGAAAAAGCAGCTTGTTTGGATAAAAGAATTTTGCAAGGAAACTTCCCAGAGAGAGAAAGGTCTCCCCTACTGGCATCATCAAACAGCATTTAAGCCTTCATGTCTCTCCACACTCTTTGAAAATGACAATTGAAAGGAAGTTGTTTTACAGGAAGAGCGCCTATGACTGTATTTTCATACATCAATGGAGAGGCTACTAGAGAGACAAAATACTCTGACTTAATGCTGACCTTTCCACCTTCCTCTGTCTTTTTACTCTGTGTTGAGACGGGCAGAACAAAGATGCAGGAGTGCAGCCAAAATCTAAATCTGCAGACAGAAGGGGACATTGGAGGTTGTCTAAAGCAAAAACACTTGGGGATTTGGGGCATATGTCATGACTGGTGATAAATCACTGATTGTTAAAGAAAAAAAAAAATTATCAGTACTAGGCCCTGCTTTTTAATTCAGTAATGTCAGAAGATCTAATATAGCTATTGAGTGTATGGAAAAAGAACAATATCAACCTTTCATTCAAGTAATTCATTTGAAAAGTTTTTTTGTAAAGTGAAAAATAACCCCTTGTTTGTTTGTTTTTAGGGCTGCACCCGCAGCATATGGAAGTTCCCAGGCTAGGTATGGAATTGGCATACATCACAGCCATAGCAACATGGGATCCAAGCCACCTCTGTGATCTACACCACAGCTCATGGCAACACCGGATCCTTTAAAACCCACTGAGTGGGGCCCAGGGATCAAACCCATGACCTCATGGATACTAGTCCGATTTGTTTCCACTGTGCCACAGTGGAACTCCCATAATATTTAAAATCTAGTTTGGTTGGTTTTAGGGAACAGTGTGTCTATTTTGAAACAGAGAACTCAGATTTCACCACGAGTTGTTCCGAATAATCCCCTGAAGAGGTAACATTTTAACTGAATTTTAAAGATGAGGATTGCCAATAGAAGGAATTTGAGCGGATGGAGTTTTTCTTAGTGGAGTTTCTTAGTCATGTGCAAAGTGTGAGGAGTGAAGACATGCTTATGGAGTTGCGGTTTAAAGTCTGGAGTACAGCATCCTTATGCAGGAGTGATAGGAGTCTGGGGTCTGATCTCAGAATATGGTTATGGGGGCCGATATCTGCCAAATCTATAGAATGAGATAAATCATGGAAAAAATACTATGTGAGTAGTAGTGTATAAGTCCCAAATACTTTGATTCTTCAATTCAACTTTGAAAGAAATTTTAGTTGAAATCATAAGCTACAAGTCACCATAGGAAAATGTGAAAGAAAAAGACTATTGATTTCAGTTGTTTTGAGATTGCAGAATATTGGTCTAGTTCTATTCTGTTATAAATGGATTCCTTATTTTAATTGTACTTATTTATGTATTTATTTGAGTCACCTACTTATATAATGTATCTTCCTAGTGTTTGAATAATATTTGCAAACCAGATACCATAAGAAAAGAAATGAAAGAGAGAGAAAGAAAAGATGGGTGCTTTAACCAATGGGCTGAAGGTTTTTATTTAAGTTGTGTTTGTCTGTAGTTCCAGAATATATTCTCTGTTTTTGCACAATTTCTTACTGTTTTTCTCTTCAGGAACCAGTAGCATCAACATGTTTCAAAACTCCAGGCTCACGTGTAACTAAAGACATCTATATAGAGCATTGGCACTCTTTTTTGTTGTTGTTGTTCCTGCTATTTTAGGGCCGCACCTGCTGCATTTGGAAGTTTCCAGGCTAGGGGTCAAATCAGAGCTGCAGCTGCTGACCTATGCTACAGCCATAGCAATGCCAGATCTGAGCCACATCAATCTGTGAACTACACCACAGCTCATGGCAACACTAGATCCTTTAACCCACTGAGGCGGCCAGGGATCAAACCTGCATCCTCATGGATACTAGTCAGGTTCATTTCCATTGAGCCACAGTGGGAACTCCCTTTTTTTTTAATGTTAAATTATAGAAGGAGGCCATTAGACTGAGGTGACTCTAATGCCCCGTCACCCTTCGTAAGCAACCAAAGTCTAAGCTTGTAAATAAATACCTTAATGTTACAAAATTGAAACTCTCAGGAAAACCAGTTCAAGCAGAGAGTGAGGCTATAGCTAATCAATTTCCTTTCTTTGCTTATTCACTTACTCTGTGTCTTTCCTTGGCTCCTATGGATAGAACACTCCTAATCACTGCCATTTTGGTGCTGCCTAATTCCAATTGATTTTTGCTCAAATAAATTTAAAATGATTAATATGCCTCACTTTATATTTTGACGTACAGAAACATAGCTTTCCAATTCTGAGTTGAACATATATCCAATTTATAACTCTCATTTATCACATCATCCCTACCAGCTTTTTTTTTTTTTTTATCTTGAATCTAACTTCTTTCCATCCTACACACACAAAAACTTTCTAATTTTTCAAGAGTACTGACTATACAGCTCAAATTTGAATTGACCTCATATCTGGACCGCTTAATAATTCTGATCTCAGAAGTTCCAGTTTTGGCTCAGCGAGTTAAGAACCCAATCTAGTGTCCCCGAGGATGTGAATTCAATCTCTGGCCTCTTTCAGTGGGTTAAGGAATCAGCATTGCCACAAAATGGACATAGGTCACAGATGCAGCTCCGATTTGACCCCTAGCCTGGGAACTTCCATATGCCGCAGGTACAGTCATAAAAAGAAAAAAAATTATGACCCCATATTTTATCTAGATGCTCCCTATTAATGACATGCCCAAAGAATATTGTTCTTGGGACTTTTATTATCTGAAGTAGTGGAATTTTTTTTTTTATTTTTAAAGGTCAGATAACCCGCCCATAGTTTCTCAATTGTTCATTATGCTCTACTTGACTATGGATGATTGTAGAAACTTGGGGCTTTGCTTTTCCTACTGGAGTATATTTTTTTCCAGTGGTCCTTTTTTTTTTTTTTTTTCTTTTTTTTTTTTTTTAATGTGTGCACAGTATTTTTGCCGTAGCTGTTTGTAAAAATTAATCTTCAAAAATTATATCTTGATTTTAAAGGAGAAAGTGAATATTGCTTAAGCAACATCCATTTCTGTTTTTTAGGAGCAACTTTAATATGTTCCTACCAACTAGTTCCTTTTGGCAAATCTACATGACATTGTCCTGCTTCCAGCACAGGCCACCAAATCAGGTAAGAAGTTTTGGCAGCTAGCAAGGAGACTTCATCATCCCAGATTTACTAAAATATTTCTCAAAATCCTACTTGGCTTCTGTGTGTTTTGGGCTTGGTAACAAATTAATAGTAAGGGTGTGGGATAATGGTGGAAGGAGCATAAGGTTGGATCAGATTGAATTTATTGATACGGCTTAGTAAGCAAAGATTCTGTCTTTAATGTTGCACGCAGCTCTAGTTGTTAGAAAGGGTTCTAACAATTTGGTTGGTTGTCTGGAATATAAACCAAAAGGTGGCCACAGTGGGTGAATTGAAAACGCTGGACCAACCTTGGTTTAATGTAGAGGAGGAGTTTCAAAGGCTTAGAGGAGAATTCTTAGGTTGTTTTCATATTGTGGCTATTGAAAATAAAGGAAAACAAGGTTAAGGGTTTAGACAAGAAAATACCAAACTCAATATATAATATTTTGAACAGAGTTTTTATAGAAATCAGAAAGCAAGAGTAATAAGAAAATGCACATAAAAATATGCGAGCTAAGTATTAAAACAGTGATAGCATACCACCTCTAAAGTATATAGTATCCGATTTTCCTGGGGAAAGAAATTTGCCTTCTGTTCCACATGTGTCCAGTAGAGCTTGAATTTCTTGCTTCTCTGTTCTTTCACCTTTTCACTCTCTCTTCTAGCACTTTCATCACAGTCAGATGTGTTTTATAGTAAAAACCCTCTGGCTGGAAGAGAGACAATAACAGACAACCCAGATCTATCTCTTTGTCCACCTCTTCATAGGCTAGAAAAAATCAATCATTGTTCATGTGTATTAAGCTAATATATAAAACTGTTACTTAATATTTATAATTATAGATACTGGCAAAATATAATTTTATTATAGGATATTTTGTGAATATGATAAATACATGATTTATCATACTAATTTACTAATATAACATATTGAATATTTTTCCCCAAAGACATGCCTGATGAGAAATTTTCCTCTTTGAGATTATGAAATAATTCCCATCTCCATGGTAATGAAAAAAGAAATATGATTCTTTAGTAACCTTCAAATGGGCAATGAAATGTTTACAATGTATATTTATATGTGATGAGATTAAAAATCAGAGTTTGAAACTCACCTTCCCTTTATGGATTTATTCAAGAATTAAAATATCCAAATTTTAGTTAATGTTAAAACATTTCCTTTTAAGATTGTATAACTAAGTGTATATTTGTTTAATAGAACCATGACCATAAAATATCTCATTTTTCATAAGATACTCATTATAAATGTAAATAGTATAAGCTCATGCCCACTAACATTTGGGCAATTTGGGAAAATTTGTGTTATTCATTAATTTCCACTCTTCCCTAAGCCCTTGGTATTTAGAGCTTGTGTTGTCATCGTTGGTATTTAGCTTAATAGTAAAGTTACAGAGTTTAAAGATGATTACTAAAACTCCATAGTCCCTTCAGCTCATTTGATATTGTTGCTGCTTTCACCGACAAAGCTGACGTTATGGTTTTGAACCACTGGAAGCACTTTTTTGTTTTGTTTTGCTTGTTTGTATGTGTGATTGATTGTTTTTTTTTTTTTAAGGAAATAAAAAAATTTTAACTAAGACAGACCATAGATATGTTAACATTTTTTCCAATTTTTTTTATTGTGGTAAAATACACGTAGAATAACACTTACTATCATAACCACTTTTGAGTGAACAGTTCAGTTAAGTACATTCATATTGTTGTGCAACCATCACTGCTATCCATCTGCAGAAGCTTTTCATCTCATAAAACTGAAATACTGTATTCATTAAACCATAACTCTCCATGCCCCTCTTCCAAACCGCATTCTATTTTGTGTCTTTGATTTTTTTTCATTTTGCTTTATGTTTTCATTTTTATTGCAATAAGTGTACTTAACGTGAGATTTACCCTCCTAGGCTTTCAAGTGTACAGTACTGTATTGTTAACTGTAGTCACAATGTGGTAAGCAGATCTCTAGAAATTATTTGTCTTGCATAAATGAAAAGTTTGACCAATGTCTCCCCACTCCTTCTCTTCCCCTAACCCCAGCATTTGGCAACCATCAATCTACTCTCTGTTTTTGAATTTGACTCTTTTGGTTTGGTTTGGTTTAATTTCCACATGTAAGTGATACCTTGCAGTTTCTGTCTCTTTGTCTGGTTTGTTTCACTTAACATAATACCCTATGCATTCATCCATGCTGTTGTAAAGAGCAGAATTTTCTTCTTTATTATTAGTTGAATAATATCCCATTGTATGTATGTACCACATCTCCTTTATTCATTCATCTGTCAATAGACATTTAGATTGTTTCCATCTCTTGGCTATAGTGAATAGTGCTGCAGTGAACTTGAGAGTGCTAATATCTCTTTGGGGTCCTGATTTCAATTCTTTTGAATAAATAGCTGGAATACCCAGGGATTGTTGGATCATCTGGTAGTTTTTTTTTTTTTTTTTTTTTTTTTTTTTAGGAAACTCAGTACTGTTTTCCATAAGCTACATCATTTTGTTTTCCCACCAATATTGGATAAGTTTTCATTTCTCTACTTCCTTACCAATACTTGTTGCCTTTTTTTTAAATTTTATTTTAGGGCCACACCCATGGCATATGGAGATTCCCAGGCTAGGGGTCAAATTGGAACTGCAGCTGCCAGCCTATGCCACAGCAACAGGGGATCCGAGCCACATCTGTGACCTACACCATAGCTTATGGCAACACCGGATCCCTAACCCACTGAGCAAGGCCAGGGATCAAACCTGCATCTGCATGGGTGCTAGTCAGATTCATTTCTGATGAGCCATGACAGGAACTCCTCTTTTGGGGTTTTGATAATAGCATCCTAATAGTTGCGAGGTGACGACACCATGGGTTTGATTATTTGCATTTTCCTTAAGATTTGTAATGTTGAGGCTTTTTTTGTATACCTGTTGGCCATTTGTATGCCTTCTCTGGAGAAAAATCTGTTCAAGTCCTTTTTATATAACCATATCCATTGGCAGTTAATGCATGCCTGAACTGTAAATGGACTGGTAGTATTATCTGTAGAACTGTAGCAAATGCCAGTACATTCTGGTATTATTATGGTATTCTAGCAAGAGATACACACTTCCATTCAATCTCCAAGTGGAATACACAATCCCTAAAGATTGTGGAGAAAATGACAAAATAATTTCGCCTCTTTTCCTTCTTAGTTCTTTGTTGAGATCCCTGTAATAAAAGACAGATAAACAAGAGAAAAACCATTAGGGGTTTATTAATATGTATCTTACGTGTATATGGGAGATATCCAGGGGAAATGAGTAACTTTAAGAGGTGGCTGGGAACTCTGCTTTAAATAATATTGTCAGCCAAAGATAAAATAAAAAGATGTGGCAGAGGCCAGTTATAATGTGATTCCCAGAAAAAGCATGGCAAACAAGAGTGCGATTTTCTATATTGGTTTAAATTGGTGCCCTCTCCTTTGCTAAGGGTCTAAAGTTGTCTCCAGGGAGTAATCTTTGTCCTTCCTGGTAGAAAGGGGAAGAGGACACCCTTGAAAATTTATGTTATGCTTTTAGATATTTGGGAGAAGGCAGAGAGCTTTTCTTGTATCTGCTTCTTTTCACTTGCCTTCAACTCAACATAATCCTTGTGCCAAAGTGGTATATTTTGGGTTGGCATTTTCTGCTACCCTTCAATTAAAGTCAATAATTTTGTTTACTTAAAATATCTATCTCAAATCATTGGTATTAGTAGGTACTTAATAACTGTGGATTCAGTTTCCACACTCTCACTTTTAATGTGGTTTGGCATTAATAAATATAGGCATTCTTCAGACAGGTTTGCATTATTGCATGCACTTCTGAGTGGGCCAAGACGCATACATACAAAAACTAAAAAGAACTTGGTTTTGATTTATGACATCCAGAATGCAAAGGCAACAGAATTTAAAAATTCAGAGGAAGGGAGTTCCTGTTGTGGCTCAGCATACTAGGAACCTGACATAGTGACCATGAGGATGCAGGTTCCACCCCGACCTTGCTCAGCAGGTTAAGGATTCTTCATTGAAGCAAAGCACAGCATAGGTTATGGATGCAGCTCAGATCTAATGTTACTGTGGCTGTGGTGTAGGCCTGTTAGCTATAGCTCTGATTCCACCCCTAGCCTGGTAGCTTCCATATGCTACAGGTGCAGCCTTAAAGAAAAAAAAATTCAAAGGAAAAAGTGGGATATGTGATAATTCAAAATATAGCTAAAAATTAGGAAAAGCTAGGGTATGAATAAAATTAAGTAAGGAAGATTTTTCATGTTTTTTATGAAATGACTAAACCTTTAAATGTTTCATCTAGTATCTAATCCGCCTTTCTATAAAAAGGCAAGTGTTTAGATTTTTAATCACTGTCTTTTGAGAAAGACTATTAAATGTTACCATTATATATTTCTTATATACCAAATGGGAGGCAGTGGGTATGTAGGGAAATGAGTTTAGAATTGAACTTAATACCTAGAGATGTATCTTAGGTTCTGTGAATCTCAAAGTTATTATTCACAAAGTGGAGACTGTATTTCTGAATCATGGTTATTGTAAGAATTTTGCTGAATGCCTCTGAACATTTTTCACAAGCAATAAAGAATTAATAACCTTATAAATTATAAATGTAAAAATATGACGGCGATGATGACATAAGACTAAATTAAACATTTACATGACTATATATACCATTAATCCATACTTGAGAATTACATCAAAAGAGACTTATTTTGGATATGGCTTAATTTCTCCTCTCCAGAAATCTTGAATTGAATTTAGTGCAGTTTATGGTGCAGTCTGAATAGCATATAAAAATACTTGTTAATGACTATTGTTTAGTAAGAGCTTTATTTAAAAGAATATTGAAATGAGGCTTTTGAAAGGAAAAGAGTTAAAGGAAGTAATTTTGGAACATGACATTGAGAAAAGAATGCAGGCTTCACATCTAGATGACCTGGGGTTGCATCACCACTCTACCACTTTGTAGTTTTCCTAGGGCCAGCCATTTAAATTTTTTCTTCCTAAAATTCAGTTTCCTCATGATTTGGGAGATAATTTTTAAAGGGGCAACATAGGATAGAAAAAAAAAGACCTCACATTTATC
This sequence comes from Sus scrofa, assembly GCF_054392235.1. Classification (NCBI taxonomy): domain Eukaryota; kingdom Metazoa; phylum Chordata; class Mammalia; order Artiodactyla; family Suidae; genus Sus; species Sus scrofa. The sequence continues at coordinate 64,958,942 of NC_139393.1, read as the reverse complement.
CCTTTATTCAGCAAGTATTTATTGAGCCACTACCAAGTTCCAAACACTAGTTCTCAAATGTATTGATATAAAGCCCAGGGTATTGATTCCAAGTATCTCTGGTGCTGTCATGAATTTATAATAAGCATATGTAAGCCAGAATGCTCTGTGTTTAACACAAGAAGCAGCCACACATTAAATTATACATAGTGACGTTACAGGTTTCAGAATATTTTCCTAGGCAGGAGCTACATAGATCCATCAGGTTCATGATAATTTGGATGTCATTATTACCCCAGTGCAGCCAAGAAAAATGTATGATCACAAACATTTCCAAAAGGAGTACATTTTAAACTTGCATTGAACTTGTTTACATTGCCCTTAGAAACTCCAAGTAGGAGGGGAGATTTTTCATGTCTGTCTTCTACAGAATGCTTTTTTTTTTTTTTTGTCTTTTTTGTCTTTTTTGGCTGCACCCATGGTATATGGAAGTTCCCAGGCTAGGGGTTGAATCAAAGCTACAGCTGTCAGCCTATACCATAGTCACAGCAATGCCAGACCTGAGCCACATCTGTGACTTACACCACAACTCATAGCACCACCAGATCCTTAACCCACTGAGAGAGGCCAGGGATCAAACCCATGTCCTCGTGGATACTAGTCAGATCCATGGATACCACTGAGCCACAATGAGAACTCCCAGAATTCTTTTTTCTTCCTTCATACTTAAATTGTAAAGTAGAGTCAATTAGAATTTCCACTTTGGGAGACTGTCAGAATTTCAAGTCTACTTACAGCATTTTGATTGAAGAGCTATTGGAATGTTAGGTGAAAAGTAACTACCTAGATAAAACAGAAGAAAACAAAGGTAATTTTTTAAAGCAAATAAATGGCCATTTAAGACTACTCTGCCTCATGGTAATTGCCTGAATTTTTCAGCAGAGGTTTACTTTAATTCTAGTTACATACTAAGTTCCTATATTATAAATCTTCCTTCACTAGCCAAAATGTTTGTAATAGTATTACCATCACATTGTATCCTTTAACGAAAATCTATATAAGAATCTACCTGCATGGTGAGCACAGAATTTTAAAAAGAGATTAAAGACGGAAAAAAGGTGGAAAGATTTTCCTACATTGATAATAACAGCCCTTAGAATCAAATGGGTTTTAATTCGTTTGCTCGTTCCTGAACATGCTCACCACTCTGCCAGGACCTGACTCTGGGTTTACTTTTTCTAAGCACCCTGTTGCTACAAATATGTGTGGTCTTTCTCCACACAGATTTCATATAGTCGATTAGGCTTCTATTTAAATTACTGTCCCATTCCAATCCTGCATCCTGAGATGATTACAGTCCACTTTAATGGGGGATTTAGGAATTCCAAAACTTATTAGTAATACATTTAGAGACAATTTGAGTTACTCCCAACAGATGGCTAATTACATCTATTGTGTGGTGATTTAGCTCTCAAAGGCAGTCTTATCACCCAGTTCTTGTTTGGAGAGAGGACAGCTCACTGTTTCCATGATGTTACACTAAATTTGGAAGGAGCATTAGAGATAATCTTCAACTCCCTCATTATGAAGAGAGAAGAACTTACTCTGTAGAGTAAGTGGGTAAATCACTTATGAAAAGAATTTAACAAACCCTAAATCTGGGACTAATGATGCATATGTTTTCATAGAGGGGGAGAGGTACCCTTAAACTGTTTAGAAGGAGGTTAAAGAAATACTATTTTACTTTGTCAAATCAAGATTCTATTTGACAAGGTAAAATAGATGCACACAATCACAAAGTTAAGGGGACGTGGTAATATTTTAGAAGGAAATACCATGTTAAGCAAGAAGGGGGAGAAAAAATAGAGAAGGAAACAGTGAGGGGGTGGGAGAGGGAGGAAATGAAGGGAAGGATAGAATGACAAGAGAAGCATCAGTTGTACCTAGAAGATTATCTTCTTATTTTTAAAGGCATCTGAAGGAAGTATAGAAAAAAGTATTATCTCTCCAATTTCAGGGGTTCGTAGAAGTCTGAAAAGTTTTTAAATTTTTCCATATGTTTTGCTTTTTTTTTCAAACTAGTCTATTTTTGATGTTCTTCTTCTAATGAAAGGAACAGTTTATTTACACTGGTTTCCAGTCCCTGTGTGATCTGCTCTGTCTGCCACACAATCCACTTTCCAGGCTGGTTAAACTGTAGTTCAGTCTTGGGAGTTTAAAGACAGTTTAAATGTATGAGTCAGAAGTTTAGGAGAGAGGTCAGAACCTCGAGAGAGAAATTGGCAGTCATTGGCATATATTTGATATGTAAAGTCCTGAAACCAGAGATCAGGGAGAAAATGTAAATACAGAAGAGAAGTGGACCAAGGATTAAGCTGTGTGGTTTTCTAATACAGAAATGTTGCAGAGAAAAGTAGAGGCCTGCAGAAAAGACTGAAGGAGAGGATTAGGGAGTCCTAAATCATGAGAGGTGGTGCATTGTACTTTCTGGGAAGAAACTGTATCACAGAAGAGGAAACATCCATTGTGGCATATCAGATGGTGCTAAAAAGTCATAGGTAAAATGAGGACTAGAATAGATGACAGGATTTAACTCGCAAAGGGAATTCATGGGTGACCTTGACAAGAACTTGGAAAACTGGGGCAAAACTTAGCTGGAATATTTTTTAAGAAATAATGTATTTAAGAGATAATGAGTAGGAAATCATAATTTATACATTAAACTATCATTGAACATTTGGATTCAGTGAAATTCATTGCTCTCATAAAGAACATAAAATAGCAGATAAATACACTTTTTTTTTTAACATTTATGTGATTATTTCCTTAGATGTGGTTATTTTCTAGAAGTGAAATTACTGGGTTAAATATTCAAAATAATTTAAAAATTCTTATTGCACATTGTTATGCTGCTGAAAAAATTAATTTTTGCCTTACTCTTTTCAATTGTTAGACTTATTCCCATTTTCTATATTATACAGACAGGGCTTACAAAAATATTTTTATTAACAATGGTGGAAAGAGTCATCCTTTTATTTATAAGAATATGTCTCCCGCTTTACCACTAGGTGTGACAGTGGCTGCTAGATTGCCCATATTTTATTACTGAATCAATAGCAAATATTCATCAAAGAAAATATGACAGTTCGTAAAAGTGCCACAAAAATGAGTCTCTATTTACTGTGATATTTTTAAATCTTTTGATAAATTGTCACAGTTTTTGTCTTAACCATTCCAGAAAGTTCTTTTGAGGAATATTCCTTCCCAATTTATGTTGTTTTGTTGTTGCTAGTTTTGTTCATAGCCCGGCAAGGGTGGAATAATTATTTTCATTTTATAATTTCATTTTATAATGCACTGCCTCAAGGAGAAGGGTGGGTCAGCCTGATAAATTTTAAATAGTTTGCTAATTCACTTAAAATAACAGTAAATACATATTAACATAAATTATATTTTCTCTGTAAAATAATATATTTTCTAAAATAATGCGTTGAGTATATTTTATGTTTTTGCAAATCTTCTTAATGTCTGGCTAAATAGAAGACAATATTCTCATATCTGCTTCTGCATTTATTGTGATTTGACATTTTGTTGTGTTTGAAGGAGGTAAAGAATCTAGCCTCACAAAGGTATTTTTGAAAAGAGAGGAATATTTATAATAGCCTTTCAGATAACTGAGTGTGTTTAACAGGTTGTAGTTTCCTAAAGCTTAGTTGCACTGAAAAATCTGAAATTGTGTCAGTTAACTTATTTAGTATACTGTTACCTTCAAATTCATTGCTCTGTCTTGTACATTGAATGGATTATTTACTAATGTATTATTTTGTAACATTTCTTCAGAATACAATGTCAAAACCCCATAGTTGTTAAGACCACTTGCCCCATCAGAAAACCTTTAAAATTTGAAAGCTGGTTAGCTCACAGTAGAAGATGAAAAGATTTCCAGGAGGTCTTATTGTAGCTCAGAGGGTTAAGGACCCAACATTGTCTCTGTGAAAATGCAGATTTGATCCCTGGACTGGGTCAGTGGGTTAAGGGTCCAGTGTTGTGAACTGCAGCATAGATTGCAGCTCCAATCCAGTGCGGCTGTGGCTGTGGCGTAGGCCTCAGCCATAGCTCCAATTCAACCCCTACTTAGACTGGGAACTTCAAGTATTCTGGTTTTTGCTCGAAAGTTCAAAATTTTTCATTGCCAACAAATACCGTCAGATGTTTTGCTTTGGTGAGTGAGTCACTTCATTTATTTTGGAGAAAATATCTGCCTATTATTCAATTCATAATAACCATAGTTTATCTATCATTTTTTCAAATAAAAATATTGCTACATTTAAGCAGCAGCTAGGTCAGCTGACACCAAAAATAATTTTGTGAGTGTTTTTCTTAGTGTCAACTACTGTACTTTGGTATACAACAGAAGTCCTTTATATAGTTGGTATTTTGTCACATGGAATATTAAAAGGACACTTGGTGATCTGTGAGCCATACTTTGAGAAGTGATGATCTAGAGTTTCTTTTTTGCTTGTTTCATTTTTATCACTTTCCAGTCCTAAGGATGACTTTGGTTCCTTACTGAATTCATATTGAAAAAAGTCAACACATACAGTGGATTTCACTGGAGCGTTTCTCTCACTCTCAGTGTGCTGCTGTCCCCATTCTTCATCCCCAAACGGGAAATCCATTTGTAATACTTATATGTCTCATAGGCCTTCTGGTAGAGTTCTGTTGTCAATTGTTTGAAAGTCAGAGGAGAGCTAAGCTAGTAGTTAAATTTGGAGCAGATGAACTCCTCGAAGCTTTGTTGTCTCATGGGTAAACTGGAGGTATAATTCCACTGTGCTCGTGTCACAGAGTAATAAGACAACAATGTAGATGACATTTTTAATATCACTTCTGTACTAGTGCTTTATTATACAGCTACCAGCCATGATGACACTCTAAATTATGTATGGTTATATTTATTTTTCAGATGAGGAAACTGACAAAGAAGCTAGGTGATTTCCTAAGGCTATGTAACTTATACATGTAAAAACCAAGGTTCCAAAACCAAAAATTAAGACCTATCTATCTCCAGAACTTATAGTCTTTCTACTATTTGCTTAATACTTCAATGTGAAAACTTTCTGCAAAGATAAAATGTGTAAATGAACATAGCCTATTACATTATGAAAATCAGAAGCATTTACCTTGTAATGTTATTAATTAATTTACTCTTTGTTATATCTCTCAAAGTATTGTATCAGAAATTTTAAATATTTTCTCCTCTTCACTCTCACATTAATTTATATATTTTCTCTTATGCTATTCCTTCCTAATCACAATACACACTCCTCAATTCAGTAGAGACAAATTGTTTTTACCATAACATTTTAAGATAACTATCCAAATATATATCATCAATTTATTTTTTCAAAGTTATTTTGGATTTATCCCCACAACCCAAAGTCATGAAGTCTGTAACTTCAGTTATATGCGAATTGAAATCCTGTTTGTTAAGGTAACTTATATTATTCCAGAGCAATATTCGTGGTTAAAAAAAAGTTATAAATGAAAATAAACTTTCTGAGAACCTATAAAGCCATGTTAGGTAGATTCTTTTTCTGAAGAGAAATGATGCTTTCTCCTCATAAGCAGCTTGTACATTTCCATGCACCATACTCTCACACTGCTAATGAGAAACAGACAAAACTACTTTCCTGGTGCATCTTGTTGAGGACTCATGGGAAACAATACCTCAATAATCAGTCCATTTCCTTTGCTGAATAAGGTCTTGATGTTACTGTGTAAAGAGCTGGCTTCTCTCAGGGTATTAGTTATTCCTTGGCAGAAGTTAGACATTGTAGAAATGTGTTAAGTATTGTAGATCAACAGGGAATAATTCAAAGCAACTTTTCCCCTCAAATAACCTACTTTAATTTTCTATAACAAGTTGGGTCTGAGAAAGGTGATGGCAGGGATGAAAATAATCTAGGATATTTTCAGATATGTGAACTTAACCTTTGAACTAAGGAACATTTTATAACCTATATTTCTTCTAAAAAGAATAATTTACTTATTTTTATGTACAAAATATAAAACAATGGTGAAATGGGTCTTTACTGCTCATCTTCAACTGTGCCAGAAAGGGTTTATGACATGATCTATTTCAATAAAGACTTGAAACAGGAGTTCCCGTAGTGGCTCAGTGGTTAATGAATCTGACTAGGAACCATGAGGTTGGGGGTTGGATCCCCGGCCTTGCTCAGGAGGTTAAGGATCCAATGTTGCCGTGAGCTGTGGTGTAGGTTGCAGACGCAGTCTGCATCCCACGTTGCTGTCGCTCAGGTGTAGGCCAGTGACTACAGCTCTGATTAGACCCCCTAGCCTGGGAACCTCCATATGCCACAGGTGTGGCCCTAGAAAAGACAAAAAAAAAAAAAAAAAAAAGAGAGAGACTTGCAACGAGTAACATTACAGAGTTTGTTAC